>NC_134210.1:34155780-35390780 GCF_965140235.1 Caretta caretta
GGAGATAGTGGAGGTCCTTCCATGACAACTCCACAGACTCAGGGTTTCATGGTTCTTGGAGGGCACATGACACAGCACGCTTTGTCTGAAAGCCATAGTATGTTAAACACCAAAAAGAGCAAATAATTTAGTTTAAATGCAGCATTAATTTCCCAGTGGCACTGTTCCTCATTGTGATCAAATAGGGTAAGAAAGGGTATAGTACAGATTAGGGTCAAGAAGCTTTCTGCAGGGTTTCAGTTTTCTTTCGCTGTAACTTTAATGTAACTATACTACTATTACATGTATATGTTCAGTTTAGATAAATGTATAATCTGTGAAATCTTGGAGAAATGCTTAATGTTAGTTTTGGTACAATTCTTTTTTGGAAGACAAGCACAGTAATAATCTCTGCCTGAATCTAATTAAAATCATTTCTTGGGACAGAACTGTTGCTGTAGGTTGTGCCCTTGGAAGCAAACCGAAACATTACATGATCTCAGACACTACATTCCTCAGGGATTCAGAGGGTTCTGCTGTATGAATTCCAAACTCTTGCCCTCTGAAGGGAGTATTCTTTGGTGACTAGGTTAGGCAAACCTTGTTTTGTTTCTTGGGCCCTCTATCTTCCTCCCATACGTTTTTCTGTGGTTGGATACACTATGGTTCTTAATATTTTTGCAGTTGGTGATGCATTTATATAGATTTTAGGATCTCCAAGTGCTTAGGAAATCACATCAGGATATTTTTTTTTCTTTTAGTAGAGTTTCTACAATAAACTTTGCATAATAAATATCTTTAATCAGATGCATGTGTTTAATAAAATGCATAAAATACTTCTTTAGAATATTTGACAATTTGTAGGATTAAAATTATTTGTGCTCAAATTAACTTTTGTTAATGATTGCAAAGTTAGCAAAGGAGTTTGGCAATCAAAACAAGCTATGCAGTATTTGAACAATACAAGGTTAGTTAAGTTAAAGGAGATATTGTGCAGAACATTTCAAATTGAATTTGGATAGTGCCAAGCATCCGTGTATTTGGAAATCTCTAAGTTTGTGCCTGAAGGGTAAATTGAAGCTTATATAAACAAGAACTTGTGATCTAATGTTTGGGCTTTTACCGACACACACACAAACCTCTATGAGAGGTTGCAAAAGATATGAAAAAAAGAGGGAAAGATATAGGAAGAGATGAGACATGTTAGACATCAAATTAATGTTTTTCACTCATGTAATCCAGTCTGGCAAGCTTATTTCCATAGTTCCACCAAACCAGACCTGTAAAAGCAATTATCTGTCATCATAATGTGAATCAAGCTTGCAACTGCTGCATTTCTGAAAAGCTTGACAAAGTTAATTGAAATTTAGGCATTGAGTAGTTTGCAATTCCTGAAATAAGGTGTGTTTTCAGGGGAAGTTTGTTGCTATGTTGGCCCCAGTTAACTATTCTTAAGTCTCTTGTTAAAGGATTTGTGTTTTTTCTGTGGGTGGATCATAGTCTTATCCAATTATGACATCAATAGAGCCAACATTTGTGTCATACACTTTACTAGTCCATACTGGTTTGCACATTCCTTCACTTCACAAAAAGAATTTTTTTTAAAAGCAAAAAAATCTCTTAAGTGATTAAAAAAAAGTACTTTGGAAATATCTAATTTTATTGAAAGTTGCATTTCACTCCAAAAATATCATTTTGGGGGCTTAGTGGTATATATTTTTGGTAGTTACAATAAAACAGTTTGAAATTTGGCATGAAGTGGTAGCTTTCATCCCGGAAGCAATGACTGAATACTAATATCCATCATATTCTCATGAACGTTTATCATCTCAACCATTTGAAGTTGAAGAGCAGACCACATTACTTTTTACCTGGTTTTATACTCTCTCTCTCTTTATTTTAACTGAGCTCTACACTAAAAATGCCTTAAAATTAAAAATTAAGATTGTGAAAGGATTTCATAGTGTTGATACTAATGGGAGCAATGCATGTACATGGAGAGAAAAATAGCCCCTCCCACCCTTTGAGTTCCCAGTGTATTCAATAACCCTAATTCTTCATTCACACACAAATTTTTCAAAGGCATCATTCCATTGATTTCATTTGGAGTTTCCTGATTTACATGGCATAAGGGCTTGAACCTGTGAGATGCTGAGTGTCATCAACTCCTACTAACTTCAGTGGGAATTGAGCGTGCTCAGCTGTCTACAAGTTTGAGCCCTAGGTGAGAAGAGAATGAGGCCCTAAGGGGGAAATCCTCACCACCACCCCCAGCCTCTTTATGCCACATAAAATAGCTGGAGCTATGTAAAGGGGTCCTAAAAGTCCCTTATCTGGGCAGAGGAGAGTTCCCAGTACAGAACCTAAGACTACACAAAGCTATCTCCTGAGGACCTCCTCAAATGCCCCAATGCCAGGGCCTTTCCGCATGAGGGGCTGGAAGTATAAGGGGCATGTTGTGAGTAGGGTCACAGCACTCTGGAAATTCTGGGCAGCCCCAGGACACTATTATAACTGAGACAGAGCCCCAAGGCTGAGTTGCACAGGGGGCCTCTCCAGTCCTTGAAGGAGCCCAGCATTGGAAGGGCACAAAATTGGCTTACAGGAATCATAACAATCCTCACCAGGCACCACACACACTCAGTTCCTGCACCTCTTAGATGCACAACAGAAACTTACCCTACATCTTTTTGTTGATTACAATATTTAGGGTTCAAACCAATTCCACCTGAAGTCAGTGGAAAGACTCCCACTGATACCAGTGGCAGTTAGAATGGGCAGTTAGACCATGGTGTCTTCAGGGACCTCTCTTCCCCCCATCCCCTAAACTAATCTGTAAAGTACTTTGTCTATCTGTACTATAGAAATAATGGAATAGATTCCTTCTTGCTATGCAAGGAGGTGCAGGAGGGATCCCCCCTGGAGAACAGCAGGCAGAGATTGTAAGAGAATACCTGAAATCAGTGGTTCTCAACCAGGGGTCCGAGGCTCCCTGGGGTGCTGCAAGCAGGTTTCAAGGGGCCCACTGAGCATGGCTGGCATTAGACTCGCTAGGGCCCAGGGCAGAAAGCCAAAGCCCCGCTGTGCGGGACTGCAGCCCAGGGCCCTGAGCCCCACCACCTGCCGCTGAAGCCGAAGCCTGAGCAACTCAGCTTTGCGGTGCCCTCTGTGGCGTGGGGCTCCGTGCAATTGCCCTGCTTGCTACCCCCTAACGCCAGCCCTGCCTTTTATATACAGAAAAACAGTTGTGGCACAGCTGAGCTGTGGAGTTTTTATAACATGGGGGGCGGGGGGGGGGTTAAGAAAGAAAAAAGTTGAGAACCCATGCCTTAAACCAATGCATTCCCCAGTCACCATGGCTACCTTCCCTCCTTAACTAATATCACTGCTTCTGGGGTGGTGCACACCTCCAAAGTGCCTCTGGGAGAGGAGAAGTTGTAGATACTTAGAGGGCTGTAGACTGCAACATACTCCTCTGCTATCCGGTTGACCTTCCAGTGCTGGAGACCTCAGATCCTACTTTATACCAAGAAACAACCTATATAAACCCAGCCCTGTAAATAAACAGAAAACTATTTTAAAATATCCACCATAATTAACTTTGACTATTTACAAGTGCAGTTACCACTTTTTATGGTATTTGTAATCATGATCATTCACTATTCGCTTGGATGGAATTTAAGTGCTTCACAAAACGCTCAAGATTTAAAGGAATAAGTGTCAGTAGGATGATGCCATGTGAAGGAAGACAAAGTAGAGTGTAGTTTTATGAATATTTAGGCTGAACTTCCTGACAGGGTGATGCATGATGTTGTGGAATAGTCCCCAAAAGGGAAGGGGTGGACGAGTATTTCTTCTGGAAGAGTTCTTCTGGGACAGCTGCCTCCTGACTTCCAAACTTAAGCCACTGGAACTTCAGATTGTGTGCCTTACCCAGGCTTTGGCAACAGGGAGAGATGGCCAGAAAGTAGAGCGAGCTTCTCTGCTGCTAGGTCAGCGATCACTCTCCCCTTCAGTTACCAAGAATTTTCAAAAAATGAAATGCAGACATACTGTCCCATCACTGGGAATAAAACTGCCCAATTGACTTACAACCTGGAGCCAAGATTCCATTTGCGTGAATATATGCCATGTCATAGCCCAAATTAGTCACCCTTAAGGACTTCATCTATGAGAATCTGGCAACATGTTTTATCTGGCTTTCCACTTCTTCATCTAGGGCTCCTGTCTTCTTTGTGAAAAAGAAAGACAGCTCCCTAAGACTATGTGTGGACTACTGTGATAAATGAAGGAGGGTGAGGGTAACTCCCTTTTATGGACACCCAGCCAGCTAGCTATAAAATCCCTGTTAGTAGCTGTTCTCTACTTGCTTTACCTGAAACGGGTTAAAAAGTCCATAGGTAAAAGGAAGGGAGTGGACACCTGACCAAAAGAGATGATGGAAGGGCTAGAACTTTTTAAAATTGAAACAAGACTCCCCTTTTGTCAGTCTGTGGTTGTTCTCCCAAAGAGGAGACACAGAACAGGAATGCTGTAAAAAGCTTTGGGCCAGGTATGAAAATCATCCGATCATACCTAAAAACTACTTATTTGAAACCCCAGATATGTAAGTAGATCAGGGAATGTCTAGGAAGATGCAATTAGGTTTATCTCTTTATTTCTTTATGACTTGTGGACTCCTCTCTGCTAACCCCAGGTGCTTTTGTTTTGCTTGTAACCTTTAAGCTGGACCTCAAGAGAGCTATTCTTCATGCTTAATCCTTGTAATTGTTTTTTTAAAACCTAGCAAAAAGCCTAAATTCTAGATGTATTTTCTTTCTTTTTGTTTGTAATAAAATTTACCTTTTGTTTTTTAAGAACAGGATTGGATTTTTGTGTCCCTAAGAGGTTTGTGCATATGTTGTTTAATTAGCTGGTGGAAACAGCTGATTTCCTTTGTTTTCTTTCTCAGCTCTTCCCCAAAGGGGGGTGGTGAAAGGGCTTGAGGGTACCGTACAGGAAGGAATTTCCAAGTGTGCCTTCCTGGCTTCCAAAAGGGGGTTTGTTGCAATTGGATGGTGGCAGCATCTACCCATCCAAGGTCAGAGAAAAGCTGTAACCTTGGGATTTAATACAAGCCTGGAGTGGCCAGTATTAATTTGTAGAATCCTTGTAGGCCCGCACCTTCTGCACTCAAAGTGCCAGAGTGGGGAATCAGCCTTGTCAACTACCATGCCCTAAATAAAATCAGTGTGGAAAAGATACCCACTACCACAGATCCCAGAACTCCTGAACTGAATAAGAACAGCCTGGATATTCACCAATTTGAACCTCAGAGAGGTGCACAACCTAATCAGAATCTGCTCAGGGGATGAGTGAAAAAACATCTTTCACTTGGTGGGCACTTTGAATATCTAGTGATGCCTTTTGGACTTACTGATATGCCTGCAACCTTTCAGGATCTAATCTATGATGTGCAATTGATGTCTTACAGGATATGCTGGACCACTGTGTGGTCACCTATTTAGATGACATCCCAATTTACTCTGATGACCAGCCTATACATGACCAGCATGTGTATAATATTCTAGAAAGACTCTGCCAACATGGGCTCTGTGCTAACCTGGAGAATTGTGTCTTCAATCAGGCCACTTTGGAATTCATAGGCTACATTCTGCATGCTGAGGGAGTCTGTACGGATCCCTGGAAGGTGGAAGTGGTTCGCAACTGGGCAATGCCATGAAGCATTCAAGAAATTCAGCGCTTCACTAGGTTTTCAAATTTCTACAGACTCTTTCTTTGGGACCACTCCTGAATCATGGCCCCTATAACCTCTCCACTGTGGAAACCCACCAAGTTGGCTTGGATGCCAGAAATCCAAGAAGCCTTCAAACATCTGAAGAAGGCATTCACCATCATGCCCTGTGATGTTGCACTCCATATGCTTTTTGGAAATATGCTTATGAATATGACATAACTGGAATATGCTTTATGCTAAATACCCCTTGTATGGTGTCATTAGAAAGCTTATAATCTACAGAGTGTGTTCATCCTATTTGTATGAATGTATCATTTTTGTATCTGGAGCTAGAAATATGAAGCATAACTCTGAGGTCCTACTGTAATTATGCAAAGTGTGGGCCATTAATGGTGGTTTAGAATCTTGATGGCTCCCATTAACTAGGACAATTGGTTGTGAATGAGTTTATTTACCTGCAAGCCTTCCTGTGTATGTGTGGGCCAGCCCGTGGATAATGAAAAATGAGGTCTCACAGGGACATGTGACCATGTCACATGATGCTGGAATCCATCTTAAATCTGGTACTTTTCCATTTAGAAGGAGGGGTGGGGACCCAGAGAGACAAAAGATTCCCACCTTGTGCCAAAGCTATAAAAGGGGGTGAAGCAGGACAAAGAGTGGCCAGTCATGAGTGCTTAACACCTAAGATGTCTGCTTGAACTAACAAGGACTGTACCGGGGAAAGGATTGGGCCAAGACTACGAAGGAGTCTAGTCTAGTGGAAGAAGCTTATTGCAACATCTCCGAGGATGAGATATTACCTGTAATGAGTTTTTTAATGTATTAGGCTTAGACTTGTGTGGTTTTGCTTTATTTTGCTTGTTGACTTACTTTGTTCTGTCTGTTATTACTTGAAACCACTTAAATCCTACTTTTTATACTTAATAAAATCACTTTTGTTTATTATTGAACCCAGAGAAAGTGATTCATACCTGGGGGAGCAAACAGCTGTGCGTATCTCTCTATCAGTGTTATGGAGGCCAGACAATTTATGAATGTACTCTATATAAGATTTATATAGAGTAAAACAGACTTATTTGGGATTAGGATCCCATCGGGAGCTGGGTGTCTGGGTGCTGGAGGCAGGTAACCTGCTAAGCTGTTTTCAGTTAAGTCTGCAGCTTTGGGGGCATGGACCAGACCTGGGTATGTGTTGCAGCAGGCTAGTGTGTCTGGTTCAACAAGGCTGGGTTCTGGAGTCCCAAGCCAGCAGGGAAAATGGGCTCAGAGGTAATCTCAGCACATCAGGTCACAGTCTCAAGGGGATCCCTATGACTGAACCTGTCACATGCCCATCCTCACATACTCTGACACAAGCCAGCCATTCATCCTGGAAATTGCTGCCACCAAAGTCACCATCAGGGTAGCGCTGGCCCAGAAACAAGGCCTCACCAAGAAGTTCACCCTTGTGCATTCTATTCCTGCAAGCTCTCTCCCCCTGAGCACAATTATGAGATTTCAGACAAGGAACTACTTGCCATCAAAGCAGCTTTTGAGAGCTGGAGGCATTACCTAGTTCAAGCTAGAACCTAGTTCAGGTGTTTATGGATCACAAAAATCTAGAATACCTGTGCATTGCTAAAGTCCTAACCCAACAATAGCTATGCTGGGCTCTTTTCTTTTCAAGATTTTACTATTTTACTATTTTATTATTTTACTATCACCTACAGGTCTGGCTCCTGCAATGGGAAGACTCTATCTAAGCTCATGCAAAAGGAGGAACTCCTCCTAGTTCATGGGCATTTGGAGGCCCGAACATTTGTCGTGATGTCCCTTGTGCCAGACACTTTGGCCAGGCAAAGACCACTTTCATGGCACAACGGTCGTTCTGATGGCCAAAACTGCAATCCAATGTTCAGGCCTATGTCGGATCTTACAACACCTGAAACCAGATCAAAGTGCCCTGAACTAAGCTCTTTTGGATGTTAATACCCACCGAGACCCTCTCAAGCTTTGAGCCAAAATTACAATGGACTTGATCATTGAGCTACCAGAATCTGATGGATGCCATTCCATACTGACAATAGTGGATCAAATGATGAAGATGGACATTTCATTCACCGTGCATATCTTCCCACCACAGAGGATACCACTCATCTCCTCCTCGCATATGTGTTTCACCTCCATGGCCTCCCAGACCACGTCATCTTAGATCAGGGGTCCCACTTCATATCTTAGTTTTCGTGGGAGCTGTTCTGTCTATTAGAGGTGTGTCTCTATGCATCAACTGCCTACCATACACAAAGTGACAGCAATCAAAAAGAATGAACTAGGTATTGGGATAATACCTGCAGTACTTCATAAACTACAACCAAAATGCCTGGATCTTACTGGTTCCAGTCATGAAATTCACATAAAGAAATTCAGACCACACCTCAACCAAGATGAGCCCATTTTTTGCCAATTATGGCTTCCACCCCTATTTCCACCCACACTTTCCACAGCACCCACAGATCATACATCCTCAGACCTGGTTTATCAAATCCATCAACCACAAGAAGACTTGAAACAAATCTTAGTTGTAGCCAACATAGCACAGAAATATGCTGATTGTCACCACCAGGACAGCCCTACATTTGCAGTAGGACAGAAGGTAAGACTACCAGCCAAACACCTCTAAACTAGCAGAGCCCATATAAAATGGACCACCAGTCCCTAGGACCTACCAGATCCAAAGGCAAATCAATCCAGTAGCCTTCAAACTTCAATTTCCTTGCTCCTTTAAGGTGCACCCAGTATACAATGTCTCTGTCTATAAACCCTTCTCCAACAATCCCTTTCCCAACCACAAACAACCTCTCCCTTCTCCAGTTCAAGGCTAAAAAGAATACCTTGTCCACAAGATCCTGGACTCAAAGAGGGAACCTATGGTACCCCATCAATTGGGAAGGGTGTGCTAGCTGAGGAGTCGAGGGAAGCAGCCTATTATGTGCACACATCTGAAAAGGCTGGAGCCTTCCACAGAGCCCACCTGGATAAGCCCAATCCATCAGCACCTCACGGTTGCCCCAAGGAAGGGGGCCATGACAGCACTCTGGTATTGAGCCCAGGCCTACTGGGTGCCTCAAGGGCATCCCACCATAGCAGTGCACTGAACCACTACCCCCAACCAACAGCCTTAGTGCTTAATGCCTACAGACCCACAGCAGTCACATCCCAGGCTCTTGATTGGCTGGACAGACAGCATTCTCATTGGGTACCTGGATTATATAAAAACCCCAACAGCAAGAGGAAGCTGTCTGAGCAACAAGCTATTGCCTGAGGTTGTTGTCGTCTTGCCTACCTATCCCACCAACCAGCCTCCTTGGACCCCCTGTGAGAACTCCAACCATTGCCCCCCAACTGCTTCTAATACTGACTGACATCCTGGCTACCAGACCACCTGCACACTACTTGACCATGGCTCTGGGGACTGCTTCAGCCACTGGGCATTACAGAAGGCCCTGAACCAAAACAAATTGAAATGCTGACCTCTTTGAAGTCAATGGAACAACTCCCACTGACTTCACTGGGGACAGCACTTCACCCCAGATCCAAAAACCTCCAAACTTTAGAAGTTTGGATCTAGATGGGGTCTACATCTCCAACAGAAACAAATCTGTGAAGTGAATAGTTTAAATCTTTCCGATAATCTGGAATGTGAAGTGATTGAAGTGGAGCTGCTCTGTAACAAACACTGCATGTTGAACTAGTTATTATATTTACTGTATGACTTGTGATAAACTCAGGACAAGGGTGGGGCAGAAAACAGTCCCAGAAGGGTAAAAGGCCCTCCTCCCTATCAACTGAGGAGAGGTGACTACAGGTCAATCAGGTTCAGCTGAAAAGGAGTTACAATAGATCAATTAGGATCAGATGAGAGGGAGTTACCTGGGGGCAACTAGGATCAGCTGATTCCAACTAAGGGCTGCATGAGACCTTTTTAAACACTACCTCTGGGGGCAGGTGGAGGGAAGTCAAGCTTCCAGTAGGTGAGGAGCAGCAAGACAGCATACCTCACCAGGTAGGGAGGCTGTATTCCCTCCCATAAGGGAGAAAACCCAACCTAAAAGACTGGCTGAGAGAAGGACCAGACTACCCCTGTGCAGCCAAGAGGGACTGTTTTACCCCAAGTCCATCTCACCAAGGCTAAAAACAGCTGAGGCTGGTGAGACCGAGAAGGTGCCTTGCCACAGATATACTGGGTTAGTTTAATGAAATGCTGTAGGAAAAACAATCAGGAAAGAAACAAGAGTAGCTCAAGATAAGCTGCACCTCAGCAAATGTTTGAGGGCTGTTATGGGACAATAGTAGAGCCACTAACCTTGAGGAGTCAGGCTCAACCACCTGCTGAGCCTATAGGACTGGTTTTAACAAGTAGGGCTGAGGGCCAGGAACTGACAAAAGTAAAGGAACTCTGGTTGGATTAAAAGGGACTGTCTCTTGCTCAGTTGTTGTGAAACTGTATGGTGAAAGTAGATGGACACATAGGGCCCTGCTGGAGCGTCTGAAGAAGTTAAGCCTTTAGGTAAGGTAGGCATGTGCATAGACTGTTGTTTAAAAATCCTTTGCTCTCCCCCCCCCCCACCCCCAAACTCCATGCTTTGTTCCTACTGCTAAGCAAACAGTTCAAGAAGGCTGTCTTGTCACTATAAAAGCTACTGGTTACAGACTCCCTAAGGGAAGAATCACAGGTACCAAAAACAGTCAGACCTGATGGGAAAGAAAGATTGATGCACAGTATACCAAAGCCTGGGGCTTCATATAAGACTGGGAGAACTGAGGAATTCCATGCTAGGAATGGAAAATGCACAGGTACTCAGACCTGAGGGGGTGCACTCAGAGAGACCAGAAAGGGAACAGAGGTACGTCTAGTCCTACAACCATGACATTCCGTTCCCAGTATTTCATCAAACATGATTTTCTGATTATTCTGATTCATAATATTAAGAGTGGAAATTTCCCAGCACAGACTTCATTGCTAGAAACAGGGTAAATGAACATTATCAGAAATGATAATTCACTGTACATTTTGTGTATTGCCCCTTCAATTTCTTGCTTTAGATACAGACACTGATATTGGACTGATGTGAACTTTCCTGATTTTGCATATCTTATGCAACCTTTATTATCTTCAAATTGTTGCATTTTAAACATTTGCTTATATCAGTGGTTCCCAAACTGGGATTCAAGAACCCCAGGGGGTTCATGAAATGTTATAGGGGTTCTCGGGGGGGGGGGGGTGCGGAATTCCCTAATGGTGAATCTAGTGATCTCGGGTAGCATGGGGCCAGCGGGGCCAGCAGCCCCAGAGCCCCTGGACTTCCAAGAGCTAAGCAGATCAAAGCAAGCATATCTATCACACTGAGGAGATTTAAACTTCAAGACTCCTTATAAGAAAGGGAGGTGGATATTTTTTGCTGTTTTTAAAATTAAACAGGCAGCTAGTATTGTTTTTGAGATTATGATGAAGAACAAGTTTAAGCTTTGTTGTACTGGACTGCTCAAGATCTGAATACTTGTGTAGGGGAACTCTTTGAGTTGGCTTCTTAAATACCTTCATGCTGTTTCACATCTGATACTCCTTGATGAAACCTAGGAGCCTTGTCTTATAACAGGCTTATTCAAAGTGATATAAGCTACGAAAGTGACATCTTGGAAGAATGTTGCCATTTTCATAATGTAATAATAATGTAATGATAAATAATTAATAATAAATAGTGTGTAATAAGCATGTCATAAAAACAAATTTTATATTTCCAAGATCACTACTTTGAAATATTGGGGATTTGCGAGACTTGACATTTTTAGTGAAAGGGGTTCACAGGTTGTTAAAGTTTGGGAATCACTGGATTATATGCATTATTAAAGCATTACATTTCTTCCTATTTGGCTTGCAGTCAGGTCCCTTCAGGCAATAAGCTCTTCAGATCTCATAAACTAAAGTAGGGTCACACTAAGTCAGTGAGAACCCAGGTGTTACAAAATATACTGGTGGTGATTCAGTAGGTGGCACTCTTTCCTTTTGAGTTCGTATTGAACCAATGCCCACGATGAGGTTAGGGAGAACTTTTCTGTTGTAGATGCTGACGTGTGGGTGAGATATAAAATTCTATGTCCAACCAGTTGTGGCCACTGAAAATCCCACAGAGCTTTTCTTAGAGAGCATTGTTGTTAGCAAAGTACTAGGTTAAATTTCAACTGTGTGTTCCAGATACTTTCCCAGCTTCTATGCCAGCTTCCCTGACACAGACACTCTGTGTCAGAATGCCTAACAGAAAGGAAGGAGGCTATGGCACAAGGTATCTATAACCTCTCCTCTGCTTGGGGGAGGGAGGGAATTCTTCCTCTGGTGTAGGGAGAATTCCCTCAAGGGTGCAATAAGGTGCAAAGCAGGTTTGAATCTGGCCCAGATATTGATAGCCTGATTACCTAAAATTCCCCTGGAGTTTCAAGTGAATGAAGTTTTCATTGCTTTCTGTCCTAAACTGTTCCATGGTGTTGCCATGCACTATTTAAAGGCTGCTGTCGTCCACTGCAAAGTTTTAAAGCTCACCGAGTGCTCTATAGAAGCTTTGGATGAAACGTGCTGCAGAAACATCTGCTCTGTTTCTTTTTCCCATTAAAAAAATCTCATAGACCAATGGTTCTCTAGCTTTTTCATGCTGTGGATCATTTTGTATGTAAATGGTTCACTCAGAGACCCACCTCCCCTCTCTACTCTCCATCCAACACTACATGGCTCTCAAAATATATAATTCTGTAAACCACCAGGCATGGCTCTGTAAACCACTGGTGATTCATAGATCATAGTCTGAGAGCTGCTGTGTTAGGCTACTGTCAGAGGAAAGGAAATTAAACACAGAAAGCTGTTAAAATGACAAACTGAGTAATGCTGTTACAGCATACTTGTCCTATCCCCATGGTTGAAAGTTCCTCTCAGGTTCTCCAACCTTTTAGTAATAAATATGTTCTATTATTAAGAAAATGAAGCAAAGGATCATTCTTGAGAAACAGTGAGTTGTTAGCAACACAAATAATAAGACATACATGACTCAATACAATACTTATGTTTGTGCTCTTGACAAACACTGAATTATTTTAAGCCCTTTTAAATGAAGTTTGCCAAAAGACCATTTCTTTTCACATTTTCCATTTCCAAAATACCAAATTTCCATTTCCCAAATGCAACCACACTGCCTCCTTGTTTAGTTAACATTGGGCTGCATCAGTGAGAGACAGCTGTGAAATAATAAACAAAGTCTAGAGTGATTATTTGAAAGCATGGTGAATGAGAAGAACCCAAGGGCAGAACTAAGAACATGTAAGTTTGTTCACTGATATTCTTAAGAAAGAGAAAATGCCAGATGGATGGCGTAAAAGTTTTGAGGTGCCCATTTTTAAACATAAGGGTGTTAAACTGATATCACATGCTATGCAAGTATGAAAGAAGATTACTGAAAAGCATCTGCATAGAACAGTTGAAATTTGGAAGGGTGAGTATGGATTTTTGCTGGTAAGGAGTACAGTTGATACCACATTTGCTCTACAAATCCTCATGGAGAAGTTCAGAGGAAAGAGAAAGCAACTGAGCATGGTTCTATGTTGACCATGAGAAGGCATATGGTCATGTACCAAGAGAATTAGTTTGGTGGAGTTTGCAAAGCAGAGGTGTGCCAGAAGGATATGACTATCTTATCCAGGATATGTATGATGGAGTGACTACTACAATCAAAACTAAATGGTGTTACAGCAGACAATTTCCAGTAGATGTTGGCCTGCATCAGGGGTCATTGTTAAGCCCTTTTTTGTTTGATGTGATAAATGAGAATATATGAAGGGACCCACCTTGCAACATGCTGTTTGCTGATGACTTAGTGATATGTGCAGAAGATTGTGAGACCTTACAAACCAACTTGAACAATGCCAACATAGTTTTGAGCAGGCAGAATTTAGAGTGAGTGTTGATAAGACTGAGGCTTTGATAATTGAGGGAGAAGGACCTACCATAAAGAATATCACAGGCAGAGAGCATAGAAGTGTGAAAGAACTTGTATGCATTCGATAATAGTTGCTGACAATGGTGCCCTTTTGAATGATGCCTGACATCATATCAAAGCTGCTTGATGCAAATGGTGGGAGCTGACCCCAGTCCTCTGTGATAAAAAGATGCCGATAAAGTTAAAAGGTAGAGTCTATCAAACTGTAATTTGACCCATCCTAATGTATGAAACAGAGAGATGATCAGCCACAAGAAAATAAATCAGTCAGCTGTCCACTACTGAAATGAAGATGAGATGGGCAAATGGTTGGACACTCTGTGATAGGAAATGAAATGAGGTTGTGAGGGGCCTAATGTGTGTTGCTCCAATTGACGATAAGTTGAGGGAGGCTACACTAGGTTGGTATGGACATGTTCAGCAGAGACCTGAGAATCAAATTGGTAGACTAGCTCTTGCAGTGATCATGAACAGAAGATGACCAAGAGGGAGTCCAAAGACTCAGTAGATGGACTGGATACCAGTGGTCCTTAGAGAGACCAATTTGCATGACACCCAGGCTTACAATTATGACTTTTGAGAGAAGGCTAAAAAAGTCACTGACCCCAAATAGGAAAGTGGCAAGAAAGAAGGAGAAAAAGATTTTGTGAGTGGTTGGTTGGATCTGTTTTAATTTTTAGACAGAATAGATAAGTTTAAAGAAACCCCAAAAGATAACAGAACAGCAACCCATAACAATGCTAACCCTAGAAAGAAAAAGAAAGGGACACAAATGAGGTTGTAACCAACAACCTTATTGTAATAATGAATGATGCCGCAATCCCCTATCTCCACAACAGTATTTCATAGTCCCTCCATTTCGATGGAGATCATTAGGGCCCTATTATCCTATCACTAGTACAGATATCATGGTAGTGATGTGTATGCATGAGTAGGGCATGGGAGGATGTCCAGGACTGCACCAGCCAAGTCTCCATGGTATTAACTCTGAGTGTTAGTATCACAGGCTGACTGTCTGAGCCTACAAGGCAGTATCACAATATCAGCTGTCAAAATTGCTATCATCATACTACCTTGGCATTAGTCATAAAAGGCCAGATTGTGGACCATAGTATGCATAGCCCTGCTTTGCACAGCTCTGGCAATGCTCTTGGTGGGACTGCAGAGTCTTCAGATGGTATAGGAGTCACTACCTTCCTGGGTTCCAGTACAACGGCATTCCAAGGTACATATGGGCATGGCCAGGGTATCACTATACCCAGCAAACCCTAGCTGATGAAAGAACCCCTCCTAGATATCAGCAGCTGGGCATCAATTAAGAACCCCTAAAATTACAATGATTTATGCAAGGAGGCAGAGCAGTCCCCAGATACCTCCATCAGAAGAGCATAAAGGTAGCACAATCATTTTTGCCCTCTGGCTTCCTCTTGTGACAAGCACAGCTTGGCCAGACTGTGAAAGATTTCACCAAAAGGACAAAATCCTGCTCTCAGTTATGTTGATGGTAAAACTTCTCTTGAACATCTATCTAGGTACTTGTATCACTCCCATCCCCATAGTATCATAGCTCTCCTTAGTACGTGGGTGTTATTGACTACAATGGAATTAAAAATCAGGCCTTACAAAAACCACACAAAATGTGGTATAGTACAAGTACTCACTTTTTAATTTAACTGAAGATGGGGCATTATAGCTAGTATTACTTTCCTCATCTTTATTTGTTTGTTTATTTACATAGTTTAGTGCAGTTGGTGAACCTGGGACGTTTTGATGATTCATTTTAATGTATTTAGCACAGGCTAGCACATGGACTGGCCTCAATATAAATCATCAGTACAGTGAGTAGCTATGGATCTACGCCCAATAGGTCACCAATGGTGGCAGATTAACAAATGTCAATATTGTATAATGTGAAAAAAAAACGCCCTGAACAATTCTGTTTCACTGAAAATGCATTGTTTGGTGGTAAAGGCCCCACTTTAAAAAAAGCACTTAAGCACATGCTTAACTTTAAAAATATGAGTAGTCACACTGCTTAAAATGAAGCACATGCTTAAGTGCTTTGTTGAATTAGGGCCACAATGAGTGTATGTATTAGTATATCTGAATTTAATGTAAAATTGCTTTATCCCAATCCTACTATTCTGTTAATGTATTACAGATTTATGGTACACACCAAAATGCCATTCTCCAGAATTGGATAGCTGAAGTAATCTACAGAATGTTTAGATCTACATCCAAACCATATACCTATGGTACTCAGTCTATTTTACTAAAATGGATATTATTCCGCTTAAGGAAATGTAATATCACCCATCGATGTGGGATCTAGTGACAAAAAGTCATGTCTGCTGCGATTCCAAGGTCCAACAGAATGAGTTTCGAGTGCAGTTCTAGTGCTAATTACTTTTTTACTTTTAGGAGTTCATGTTACTTTTAAAAAATAGATAGCTAAATACTATGGTAATTGTGGCTTAACCCCCCCCCCCAACATAAAAACAATATTTTTCGTTTAAATTGTTTTGCTTCAGTCAACTTTCTTTACTCAATAGCAACCAAAGACCCTTGACTTCATTTATATTTCAAAGCATAGTCACTATTTGACATCTGTTTTGCTGGAAGTTTAAACATCTTTGCTGACTTTGTGAATTTATAAAAATGTTTAAAGACAAATCAATAAAGCGCAGTTTCATCGAGGCAGGTACTATCATGTCAGTTTGAGGTAATCATGGCTACGCCTGCCTATATGTTTCTAATGCCATTTGATAGGTGTCATTGATTTTTATGAAACTCTTTGAGGAACTTTCTTTAGACTGTATTTGGAATTACTGTACATATCTCTTTCCTGGCCTCCGGCTAAATCTTATGATGTAAATAGGTTCATATGTCTGGGATGGAGAGGGATAAGGTGTGTATTACTAGAGCCAATACATCAAAGGGGTGTGCATGGTTTCAACCAAAATTAAGAACAGGAGCGTCCTATACGTATAGACACTCCTGTGTTCTATTTCTTTAGATCAGGAATGTGTAGAGGAAAACTTTCCAAAGAATTATTTAAAGTAGTTTAACAAAAGCTAGTGTATCCAACCTGAAATTACAGAAAATATTTAGTAGGAGGGACATAACTGCTCACCAAACAATGTTAGAAACATTTCATTATATGCAAACCCACTGATAGGAAGATATTTGAATTAGTTGAATGTTGATTGCAAATGTCAACATTTATTTATTACCAAAATATATTTATATATTTAACAAAATAACATTTATTAACAATGAAACAGAATGTTTTAAATAACTTTTCAATATACCAGGATACATATTATTTTTAAAAAAGTATTGCATCTGTAACATAAATGTTGAAAGCATACTGTATTATAGTAACCTTTCAGTGCAGCATGTCAGGGGCCAACCACTTTCAACCCCAAGTGACTTTAATGTTGGTTGAGTATATTGAGCATTTCAGGTCTGCAATAGACCAAATTCACCACTGGTGTAAAAAGGGCACAAAACTATTGGTTTCAAATGAGTTGCACCTGATTATGCAGTTGCTGACATTGCTCACAATAACTGATATTTTTGCTTGGGTGAGGCCCAGATGGAAGTACTCTGATGTCTGAATGGAGAGTATTCAGAGGGCAATGTAGAGAAGTGTACGGCACTGCCATTCAGAGGTGACAGAAACTTGGCCTATTGATATTTGCTTCACATCTTGACTTGAACTGAAGAAAGAGCAGAGTCATGATTACAAAAACAGGCACATGTATATTTGTACATCACATCTGTGATTACCTCAGAATCTCAATTTTCATTTAAAAAGAAAAAAAATCAGTTTTTTGCTCCCAAGCCCTCCTGGTTGTGGGGAAAAAAGCCCACATGTAACCAGTGCAGTGATGTCTGCAGACAGCCTGAAACAACAGCTTTGAGAGGTGAGGACGGCCCTGTCTGTGCATCTCAATGGAATGGTAACTCCAAGAACCAGTGTTCTGGGAGGGCTCTGTAACCTCACCCCAAAAGAGCACTGTGTGCATGGCAGAAGAGTGCAGCGTACCCAGTCTACTCACCCAAGAAGATAACCTACTGAGGTCCCCTGCTGCTGCCTCTGGGAGCAGAAAGGGACACATGCTTCTGCCTCTCTGAGAGAGTAAAGGGCAGCTGCTCCAGTGGGCAAGGAGTGGGAGAACAGCCACAGATACAGAGCCATGTGGGCCTGTCATGGCCTGGGTTGCCTTAATCAGCCCTGCTCAAAGAATCACAGTTCAGTCCCTGCTTCCCTTGCTCAGGATAGAAGTAATGTAATCTACACTAGCCCTATATCTGCCTCAGCTTACTTAGCTCTGTGCATTGGTTTGGCTGTGCTGGCTGGTCCATTTGCCGAGGTTGGAGACTTGACTCTGCCCTTTCCTTGC
Source organism: Caretta caretta (assembly GCF_965140235.1). Lineage (NCBI taxonomy): Eukaryota > Metazoa > Chordata > Testudines > Cheloniidae > Caretta > Caretta caretta. Next base: position 34,173,927 of record NC_134210.1, read on the forward strand.
CCCAAACTGCCTACTGTCCATGTACTTGCATGGGGTGGAGCATAGTGGCCCCACAACAGCCTGCTTTCCCCCCGTACACAGACTGCTGAAGTGGGTGGTCTATGCAGTGGCATAAGAAAGCACCTTTTATCCACTTTCTCCTCTGTTCGAGCACATAAGGCAGCTCATAAGTGAGCCCCGTGTGGCCACCAAATCAAGCAAGTTCAGCTATGAAGAGCCAGTATACATACAAACCAGGGTGTCACTTATCTCTTCTATGTTTCAGCCAGTCGTACTTGCTGTCCACTGTCAAGTTATCCAGTGTAAATGATATTACATTGATTTTAGATGTGGCTATCACAATCTACATATTCTTACTACATGGTAAGTAGTATAATAAGTGGTATAACAAGAGTGTCAAAGTAACTCCATTTTGCATAGTGGAATTGCTACGTGACATCCGAAATGGAATGACATTTTCTGAAGCAACTAGGCAAACAACTCATGTCATGCTTATATTAGTAGAAACTGAAAATCCTAAAATAATATATAAAAGAATGTAAAGTGTGGAAGCTGATAAACAATGTAGAGCAAAACAATTTTCCTCCACCTATTGACAGCATATTGTTAAAAATAACTGGTAAGCCTGTGATATACAAGAGGTCAAACTAGATTATCTGGTTAGGGTCTGGCTTTAAATTCTAAGTATTGCTTAATTCTCCTGCATACTGTATTGGTGATGTCTCACTTCGCTGTATACAACAGAGATGATCCAAAACCCTTTGAATGTCTTTTTTTTTCTGCATTAGTGGGATAAGCCCCAGTATTAGGTACTTAAGAGAAGCAACAAAAATGGTGATAGGAGTTAGATAGTATAATTAATTTAGAAACTTTACAAGAACTTGACTTACAGTGATGTATACAGACGTTATGAAAATCTTCCTAATGGTAAGAGTAAAAGCAGTGGATAAATGTGAGATATAATTGATGCATATATTCAAAAAGAGATTAGCTAACACACTCAGGGAACTGGTGTGAGGGATTACTCACACTAAAAACAGACAGTGGACTTGTCAACTGTCTAGTGTCTCTGAGCCATCATTCAGTCGCCATTCAAGAAAAAAAGACTGATTTTCTTTCAATTTGTTGTCTTACCTTCCATTCCAGGAACTGACCTGCAATTTTTATATGCAATATAAAATCATCTTAGAAGAAAACCTAAACAATGGATGTCCTCTTGTTTTCTGTCTCCAACAAATGCTAGTTAGGTCATGGATTTTTTAAAATTAAAATGCTGAGCTTTCATTTGTATGTTCTGTGTCTGTGTGTTTCCATTAATTTTGTTTACAGCAATCTTAACTGTGTGCCTTTGTTAGTCAGAAATAGAGTACTTTGCTCCTATTTTCAATGAAAACTTTAATTGTATTTTCCTCCCCAAATTTAAGGTGGGTTTTTCCCATTACAGGGCTGTATGTCACCATTCTCTCCCTTATCAGTTTCTTCTCTTCTTCATTTTGTACTGGAAGGCTCATGATTCTGAGCCTTTCAGCAGCCTGATTAATTCTTCTCTCTGGCTGCATTTTCAGTTCTGTGCATCTAGCTATCCTACTCATTCCATGTTGTTGAAAATTCTGTACAATTGCAGATGTTTTGAAGACGCTACACTTTTTTGACTCTACACTTCATTTCTCAACAGAGGAACAACTATATCAGTGATACTCAGACCTTAGTAATTCAGGAGTCAAATTAGCAATCAACATTACCCAAAAGAGCCACAGTAGTGTGAAATCATTGTTTCATTTGCTATAATACTCTATATTCATATTTAAACAGTATGATAGGGGAAATATTTAGTGTGTATATATAAAAATTATTCTCACTGCAAGTATTATTGTTTTATCTACTACAACTGGTTAATAACATAGTAAAAGAATCCTGATTGGTTAATAACTTAGACTGGTTAATAATTAAATCACACAGCATTTTAATATCATGTGCTGCAAAGAGCCTCGGGAGACACATTTAAGAGCCACTTGCGGCTTGCGAGCCTCAGAATAAGTATCACTGAAGTATATATCATTTAAGAAAATTCACTTGCACTTTGGAGTGGATACTTTCTGAACAAGCATACATGTTGTGTTGCTTTAGTGATGAGTGAACCATTAAAGGAGAAATAAGAACCCCCTGATCCTTTGACTATTTCTAGAACTGGACACAGTTACTAATAATGATACTTAGCACTTACATAAGGATTTATGTGTTCAAAGCTTGTCAAGTGTAAAGGCCATGTCGGCCATCCTTCTTTGGGAGGTAGGGCTCCAGAGCCCAGCTGCCTTAAACCGTGAAACCAGTGCCTCAGCACTCCCAAGATACCGATTGCTTAGCCACATTCCCGCAGACATCCACCTTGTGATGGGTGCTCTGAGCTTCTCAATTAACGCCTTCAGGGACAATGTGGCAGGCAAGCAAGGAACACAGACTTAGCCAAGGAATTTCTTAACCACAGTCACTTTTACGCTTCAGAAAACACTGGAGAGTTACACATCTTTGCAAAATAACACAGTCCTAAAATGCAGCCTTAATCTGATCTCATCCCTTTTGTGAGTCTGATGTCTAATCAGTGTTTCAGGCTACGCAGAATCTCTCCTGCCTTCTCTTTCTCTAGCCTAGTCTTCTGGCATGTGGTGGTAGACAGCCCACCTTCTAAGAGAGCACCCCTTATTAAACACAGTCTCTTCCCTCTTTTGCCATGTGCCCAGGCTGGGAAATCCCAGCCTCCAGCAATGTGAGGCCCATGTGAAGAAAACCATTGTTCCCTGAGGTGTACCAGTCATTCAAAGTTGATGGCTCTCTCATTGATAGTACTCTACGAGGTGTCCCATTCCCCTTACTGGCAGGGCATATCCCTCTGTCACATGAACCTCTTTGAATGTTCTAATATATTCAATTAATCTTTTTTGCACACTTTTTTATTTCCATGTGCCTTTCCCATTCTGGTGCTGGTCAGAACTAGAACCTGTACTGAAATCACCCAAGAAAGGCTGTTGCTGTAGAATTTTTTGCCTGCTAGCTGAACATCCCAGAAATCTTGAGAGAAACCCATCCTCATAGGATTATCAAGCATGCTGTGCAGATTCATGTGGTTTGCGTAGGTCATGTTATTTATTGTTTCACACCCCCTCATATGTACACTACAGTGTGTACCATGGCCTACCCAAATATATGTGTCCTTATATACGTATGTGTATATGTATGCCTTGCAACTTACTTAAATGCAAACAGCTTCCATATGAGTGGCGCACATAATAAAGAGCTAGGATGATGTCCTGCCCACTCAGCATGCATAGCATGCCTTTAATGATAGTGTAACTGGCTGGTTGTACCTATAGAACCAAATAGGCAGATTTTCAGCATTCATTTCATGTCTGTTAACTCACTTGGAAATAAAGTCAATTTCTGGATTACACAACTATGTGTCCAAGCACATACAAGGTGAGGAAAATGACTTGCTAACTGACTATCTAGCCCAATTATCCTTTATTATATATATATATATATATATATATATATATGGATGGCACTACATTAATTAATTTAACTACTAGCTCCTTTACTGGGCTCTATAAGACTTCTGCAAACATGCAACAAAATACTGTTTTAAGGTAGAATAATTCCCTTATTGTACAATTATATAGGTTTTTTTTTGTGTACAATGGTTGTAAATAGGATCATTTTATTATATGTAGCTTACTGAAAATAGCAGAATCCCTATCCCTCTGCCAAACATAACTAAAGAAAACCAGTACTTATAACACCCGTAATCTTCAGCACATTGAAGAAGATGAAAAGGAGCTCTTTTTTTTTAAAGCTGACTTCACTTTTTGCCCACCATTTCTCTTGTTGACTTGAACGGCTCCTTTCATCACACTTTTGAGTAACAGATTAAAATGGCTCTTGATGTATAGCCTGGGCTCTGCTTGTAGACTCAGAACTTTCAGTGTGATTCTCTTAGGAATGTGGAGGTTTTTTTATTTTCAAGTCACTGGGTATCTTGGGTCACGATTATGAAACTGCAGGTTGACATATGTATTTCAGCGCACGGTCCATAGCATGTTATCGATGTCATGGGGAAAAATGCAGGTGGCCTATTCTCTCTCATTGAAACTAACCTCAAGAGGTTGGTCCAATTACAGATGTTCTCCAAGGCCTGTTTTGTTAATACTGAAGATTCAGTACCAGGCATAATTTGAAGTTTCTGGTTGTCTGCATACATGAGAGAAAGCACAGCCTACATAAATTTGATCTTCAAATTTTCACTCATAAGCCTCTTGGCTTCCATTCCTCCAGAAAAATCTGTGTGCCTAACAGTGCTTTCTCAAGATATGCTATGCATTCACATATTCATCTTAGTCATTTCCATTCAAGTGTGCATCTTGTGTTCCTTTTGGAGTGGCAGAAAAGTATGTGTGAATAATATCTCCCCACCCTAGCTCTACATAACATATACTTAACCATTTGATGTTTGTATTGCACAGGTGTTTAAAAAAATAAAAAGCACACTTCTGCTCAAGAAGTCATGTCAGTGATTCAGTACAGTACACCAATGATGTGGTATGTGTCTATGGTTCATCACTGGAGGTAGTGTGACTTTTGGATGAGGTGCAAGGCACAGGCCTTGACTATTTCAGGTTATTAAAGATCAATCTTGAAAGAGAATAGCTTGGGAACCTTCCAGATAAAAAGTTCCTATATAAATATAGTATTTTAAAAAATCATAGAGTTTGAAGCCAGACGGGATCATTACATCATCTAGTCTGACTCCTGTGCATCACAAGCCATTAAATCTCATTCAGCTACCTCGGGGTGGAACCCAATAACTTGTGTTTGCCTACAGCATAATTTGTAGGTAGCTCCAGATGGCCTTTCCATGTGGCTGGTGTGAAGAACCCATTCCCCAGTCCTCTCTGACGCTGTGACCCTTACAGGAGCCATCCTGCTGTCTGTAGGTCTCCACCATTTATTGTTCAATAGAGCACAAAATATGAACTCACAGGACCAAATTAAGAGCTGGTGTAAGTTGTGAAGTTCCACTGACTTTAAATATGCTGTACCCACTTACACCAGGTCTGACTTTGGTTCTCTGTCTTTCACTTGGTTCTCAGCCTGTTCTCATGACAAATGCATATATATTACATAGATTTTGTGTCACATTGTGACTCAAGTTGATTTTAGATTGACCCTGTTTCCACTGACCTCTTTGTTGGCCTATTTTCATGTAGTATTTATTTCTGTTATTTTGTGATATGTAGGGCAGAGTCAGACAGTAGACATGCTGCCTCATTTATGTCTGTGTAAAACAAACACTTGATAATTAATGGTCCGGTATTGAGCTAGTAACCCATTGAAATCCATATCCCAGACATTTGCTGAGACTGACATGACAATGTTACTGTTACTCAACCTGTCTACTTGGCTTCCCTACTAGAGTTAGAGAAACGGCAAGGCACATATACTTCATACATACTTGCACTTCCATTTCTCATTGATAGGTATTATACATTTGCACTATATTCTCATTAATTTTTATTGTATTTATTATGGACCATCAAAAGATCTATCCTACAAAAATCCCTTGGTCGATGACAAGCCTGGACTTTGTGTCCTCCAAGATGGACAGCGTTGACTTGTCAAGGAGCACACCTGTCAAGGAGATACCGCTGAGGTGCTAAGTCGTTCTTCCCTCTTTCCATATCAGTCAACCAGCTAATGAGGTTTGCGTATGTAAAGAGCCCTGGAGGCACTGTACAAAATCAGTGTAAAGTAAACACAATTTTAAAAGCTAAATGAAATAAACTCTCAATTCAATTGTCTGCTTTCTAGATGATAATTTCCAGTTTACCAAATATATATCTATTGAGGCTGCTGAGCTGCTTGGGAGCAGGGGGTGGGAATACTGTATTTCTATGATACTCATTCTGACAGGCAGATTCATGACACTGGTGAGCTGCTTGGGAGCAGGGGGTGGGAATACTGTATTTCTATGATACTCATTCTGACAGGCAGATTCATGACACTGATAAGCTTGAGAGATGACACCACTAGCCCACTAAAAATTCTTTCCATAGATAGATATTACTGCATAGGGAGAGACATAAGATACCCATCCACAGCTCCTTCCAATCTTCAAAGCAGCTTTTCTTTTCCAAAACATTTCTAATTGGTAATTCTATTAGATTGACAGGATCCAGGATTGTAGGATTGTAGGATAGGTAATTCTATTAGATTGACAGGATCCAGGGGTGGGGTGAGGGCTCCAGCTTGGGGTGTGGTCTCTGGGGTGGGGATGAGGAGTTTGGGGTATAGGAGGGTGCTCCAGGGTGGGATCAAGGGGTTCGGAGGGCAGGAAGGGGATAAGGGCAGGGGTTTGGGGTGCAGGAAGGGGTTCAGGCTCTGGCTGGGGGTGCGGGCTGAGGATGAGAGGTTTGGGGTGCAGGAGGATGCTTTGGGCTGAGATCGAGGGGCTTGGAGGGCAGGAGAGGGATCAGGGCTGGAGCAGGGGGTTGGGGCGTGTGGGGAGTCTCAGGGGTAGGGTGACCAGATGGTCCCAATTTTATAGGGACAGTCCCAATATTCGGGGCTTTGTCTTATATGATTGCCTATTTCCCGCCATCCTCTGTCCTGATTTTTTACACTTCCTGTCTGGTCACCCTACTCCGGGGTGCACGCTCCAGGCAGTACTTACCTCAAGCAGCTTCCGGAAGCAGTGGCATGTCCCTTCTCCGGCACCTATGCAGAGCCATGGCTAGGCAGCTCTGCGCGCAGTCCCATCTGCAGGCACCACCCCTGCAGCTCCCATTGGCCACAGTTCACAGCCAATGGGAACTGCGGGGACGGCACTTGGGGCAGGGGCAATGTGCAGAGTGGATCCCCTACACGTAAGAGCCAGAGGGGGACCATGCTGCTACTTCCGGGAGCCGCGTGGAGCGGCTCCCAACCCTGCTCCCCCATTGGAGCGCCAGAGCAGGGCAAGCCACAGACCCCGCTCTCCAGTGGGAGCTTTGAAGGCTAGATTAAAACTGCTGGCGGGCTGAATCCAGCCTGCGGGCCATAGTTTGCCCACCCCTACTCTAACATCATACTGCTTGGCCAGAATCTGGGGGCATCTCCATTACACAAAATAAAGAATTGGACCTATAATTCTAAATGATGGGTCGTCTATTCCGCTATCTTTCCCCAAATACACAAAGATTTTTTTTTCAGTCTGTCATTCAAAAAACAGTTTGCTCAGTTCATTTTGGCAACTGCTACCTCTGTTCTCCAGCCAGCTACACCTTCTGCCGGGGATTTTTCAGTAAGCATACCAGATGCCATTCAGGTGTTTTTCTACCTGTGTCAAACCATGTACCAAGGAATGCATTTTTTATTTTATGCCAAAATCCTAATAATCTAATGAAAATATCATCTAAATCAGGTGTTATCTTTGAATAGATGGACTCATAAAATTGACCTAAATTCAACAGATAATTTAAGTATGTCCTCTTCTGTACCTGATCTCCCTGTTTTCTGGCCAAGCCTACTCAATACTGAGATTCTTTTCTGAGGTGCTGAGCTCTATGAATGTCCACTGAGTTGAGGGCATTCAGCATCTTGGAGGATCAGGCCCACAGTCCTAAAAAGCAGTTGCAGATCCACCCGTGTGGCAGTGATCTATACTTAAACCTTGTCAATGCCGACACCTCTACTGGGTTAAGAATAATCTGAATATATCATCAAATTGGGGCACTTAATTCATCACCTGGAACAATTAAATCATGTTAGCAGGTTCAAGGAATGCTCCTGCATAGTTTAATATTCTCAACCCTGTGTTATAGTTTAGAGTCTTAACTGATCGTGACAGTGGCATCTCCCAAAGGTCCATTTGGCTTATAGACACAATAAATAACCTGCTGACCTTGATGCTTGCTTAGGGTGATACTTCAAATTACCCCAGTTTAATTTGACAATCACAGAGGAAAATAAACAGTTGCTAGTTAATTTACCATACTTACAGTTTTGAGTATTTGTTCACATCTCATACACAGAATAGGGCTTTTACCTACTAGTGATGATCCTTTGCTGTGTGTTTTTCATAACAAATGGACTTGATCACTGTAAATTATGCTTGCTGATAGCACAGGCACCTTGTTGCATAAATGTAGTTGAATCAGCAAGATATATCTAGACAGAAAAATATCCCAAACAAATTTAGGATGACCATCTTTTCCCAGCTGTTGCATATTTCATTGTCTTTACATGCTGCATTCTGTACCAATAAAATGTTATTCTCTGGTGTTCTTTATTCTTCACAGATAAATATATACCGACTCTCGATATTTGAATAAGTTACAGAACATTTTTGCTTATGTTCTTGGCTCCCTGATACACTTTTTTCTTTCTCTTTTATTGAGGATAGCATTTCCATAGCAAGTTTTACTCCATGGATTAGGCTTGATGTGTTCGTGAGCCGCTGGTATAGTGACTATGAAACATATATTCCCCAGAACCATTTGGACCTGGGGCTTGTGATTATATCCTGTGCAATCACACCTCCATTTTTGCACCTTCAATAGGTCTGAATGCAACACTGAGCCTGCAATGATTTGCACTCGCAGCTCAGGTCATTTATGATTTAATCCCAAAATGATTAATGTTAATGGGGAAAAAACATTGATTTCAATGAACTTTGGACAAGGCCCATCATTTTCTAGGTTTTTAGATGTCTATGATTTGCAGGCACGCCCAGGCAGGTAGATATCAAAATGGCCGGTACCTCAGGCAAAAACCAGGCAAAGCTGCATCTACAGTGCAGGTCATTTAGAGTTCTAAGTAGCTGATTTGCTAGCACAATCTAGTAGATAAACATTCAAATGAAATAAATTGCAGGCAATTTATTTTGGAACAAAATTGAACCCACTGTGACTTGTTCTTGTAATTTATAAGTAGAAGTATGAATGATGAGTTTTCAAAATCTGGCCATTACATTTTATAGTTCATGTTTATGGTATTTGAAATGCCAAATCAAAATTATTTTCTTTAATTTACTTTATTCTCAGTAGGTTTTGCTTAGATTTATGGATTACGTTGGATTAATTGCCATATAGCATTCTGATTTTATAGTGTAATTGGGTGTGTCTAAGTGCATTCCATTTTATTATTTGCTTCAGGGTATATTTTGTATGACCTGCACAATATAAAATACATTTGTTGTTATAGTTTATATAATGTCAGAGAAAGCACAAACAGCTGGATTTAAGTTTCTAGGTTTATAGGTTCTGTTGCTAGAAAACTTTGGAGGACAAATCGGCTTATTTTCAATTTTCTCCATCAGTCTCAGTCTTTCTTTGGCAATTTAATCTGTGAACCAGAGTCAGTATTTATTTTCAGTCAGTATGCAGTGAACTGCCCATGCTATACGATGATATAAACATGTACAGCTCTATCTGAATTTCTAACATTCCCATCCCATAGCATCTAGATGCTGATTCATGATTAGGAATCAATGCATATTCCATCCAAATCAAGGCTAATATTCTCTGTCCTTCCATTGTACTGTCTATTGGGGTTAGTGTCTTCCAGGAGAATGCTAGGCTCTTCTTACATCCTGTCACGTGCAGATGCCTTACTGAAAAGGCTCTGCGTCTAAGGGAGAGCTACACTTGACTGACACACTATAGCTGGTGAAACCTGGGTTTTCTCAGCAGAGTTCCATAACTCTAGAACTCCCTACCAATGAAGCCTTAAATTGCAAGGTAGAATGCTATTGCATGGATTCCATCTAGAACTATTAATGGCGTTTAGTGCAGCTGGTAAACTGAAGCCAAGACTCTGCCCTCCTTTTAATTCTGTACATCCTTGCCTGAAGTTAAATGCCCCACAAGTGGCTCCTTTTGAAAAAAGTGTCTAAAAGACTCCTCACCCCTGGCTAGCAGACTGAGGACCTTAAAGCTCTTGTATACACACCAGTTTTTTCACTGCACAGATAACATGTTTTCACTGCGACCAGGCAGTGATTGAGTCTGTTGCCCTATTCTATTTACAAGGGTTCTTCCTTTTCTATTTGTGGCAGGGAGCCTTTAGCCCCTTATTCTGTGCAGCATTATGGAAAAAAGAAGCATCCACACACTGCCAATGTGAAGAAAAGTCTGTACATCAATCTATCTATCTAAAAAGAGCCCTGGAAGTTAGAAGTTCACATCATCTCTTTAGCCTCTATGGGAGCCACAAGACTATCTGTAATGGGGCACGACTCACCCAATAGCACCTCCTGCTGGCTACCTGGGAATTAGCTCTTTTTACCAACCCCAGAGTGCCCTCTGCTGGTGTCTCGCCATCACTGGCCCCCGTGTCCCTCCCAGACCCCGGTGCCCTATTACCTGGGGTGCTGCCCCTCTGCAGGGAACCCCCCACCCTCTATCCCCACCTTGCCTCAGCATATGGGCTACTGCCAGTCACCATCTAGCCCCTTTTCACTGGGGCCGACTGCAGTCTGTATAAGCCAGTCATCATAGGCAAGGGGGGTTTGGACTTGCTGACTCTGCCTATCCTTGGGCTGCCCTGTTGCAAGCCCAGTACCTGTCTTAGGCCATCTACCAGGCCTGCAGCCTAGGGGTTTTCCAGTCTGGAGCTTCCCAGCCCTGCTTCACCTCAGGTACCCTGGTACGCTCCCCAGCAACCAGGCCCATCTCTCTCCACAGCTAGAGGAGACTCTGTGTGCTCCTGGCCCACTGCACTCTTATAAGGGCCAGCTGGGCCCTGATTAAGCCAGCCATGGCCCCCAGTTGAGGCTGCTTCTCCCAATCAACCCCGCTTTTCCTTCCCTGCCACAGCCCTCTCCCAGGGCGGATTTCAAGCCTTTTAGAGCAGAAGCGGGTAACCACCCTGCTACAGGAAGGAGAGGTCAATGTGCTTGGGCTGCCCTGCTGGCTGGAGCTCTCTCCCTTCCTGGGCTGTTGCTGTTTGGAGCTCCGACCCTCCGTCCCTGGGCTGTTGCTCTCTGCCTCCCTCCCTGGAAGGCTGCTGCTGGCTGGGACCCCTTCTGGGAGCCACTGCTGCTGTGGGGAGGGGGGGCCTTGCCGGCCTGTTCCCCTGTCCCTACCCCTCTGGAGGGAGGAGAAGCAAGGACCCCACCACCATCACCACCACCGTTGTCACCCCTTCTGCTTGGGCCCTCACCTGGCTGGCTGCCGCCTGCTTGCTGCTGCTCCTGAGCTTGCTGCCTCGTCAAGGAGGAGGAAGACCACTGCAAGGAATTGTGGAGGGGGTCGGTTATTGGACGGAGTGACTTTAACAGCTGTGCTCTTGGGGTGGTGGTAGCCTTTTGCTGCTGTGGGGGAGAGGCATGGAGCTCTCCCCCAGTCCTGGTCCCCCCCGCCACATCTTCCTTCACCACCACTGCCCCTTTTTGCCACCGCCCCCTCCACCAACCCAGCTGACCATCAACGCCTGCTGCTCGCCCCTCGACGGGGCTGCTTGCTTCTTCGCCCACCACCATCCGGGACTGTTTCCAGCAGCGAGCAAGGACTGGAGTGAGCCCCACAAGCGCTCGTGGGTGCACTCCCCCCCTCTTTTGTTTGGACTTGGGCCCCCCTCCCTCAGTTGTATTTGGGTGGGGGGGGTCTCCCCATTACCCCCCAGCCCAGTTTTCTCCTCCCTTCCTCCCATAGCTCCCTGGAAGATTTTTCCCTGGTTATTTGCCAGTCCCACCCTGGCCCCATCCTAGGTTCCTGCGCTTGTTCGTGCGCTTGCCCCGCCCCACCCCTTGCAAGTTTGTTGCTTTGCCTTGCCCCGCCCTTCACCAGGAGTTTGGTTCCCCTTTGCCCTTGTGCTCTACTTGCTCTGCCCTCAGTTGTTTCCTGTTCCCCCTGCCCCCTGCTGACCCCTGCCCCGCCCAACCTGCAGTTTGGTGTGCCCATGTCCCCTTTCGGAGCGCTTATGTCCCCCCCGCTTTTTTAAGTTGTTTACCCTGATCACTGCACCTCCCCTGATGCAACCATAGTCCTTCCCTGTCCGAGTGCAGCCAGAGGAGCTGGTGCCCCGCCTTGCGCCCGAATTATCCCCCTCTCCTTTGTTGTCCCTGTGTCCTTCTGTTGTTAGCACCCTCCTCCCCTGCCTGCAGCCTAGCAGGGAGGAGTTGTTGCTTCTTCCCTTCCCCCGGTGCCCCCTTACAGTTCCCCCCCCGCCCACACTGGTACCCTCCTTCCTGCCTACAGTCTAGCAGGGAGGAGTGGCTGGCCCTGTCCCACCTTCCCTATTCCCAATACCCTGTTTGCTGGACCCTCCTCCCCTGCCTGTCGTCTAGTGGGGAAGAGCAGTTGTCCATTGTCCCACACCTGATTTAGGGCCTCCTCCTGCCTCTTTCCACTATGGAGGAGGACCCTGCCTCTGCCCCTGGCCCTGCCCCTGCCCCTACTGCTCCCATAGTTCCTCCCCTGCCACCACCCTTGCCTATCCCAACGGCTACCCTCTTGTCAACCACTAGCTTAGACTCCGCCGCTGCCATGGCTGCCCCTTCCACCGGCAAAAAGGGCCAGGGGAATAAAAAGGGCAAAGGCCCTGCCTGGAAAACAAAACCTCCCGTTGGCAGGGCTGCCCTCCCTGCCGTGGCCCTGACATCTGCCGCAGCCCCTTCCTCCCCAGCTGCTCCCTCCACCAGCTCTGGGGGCTCTCCATCTCTAGCCTCCAGAGTGTACGCCCAGGTGGCTGCCGCCCCCCCGCATGCCGCTGCGCCATCTGCCCCGACTGCCACCTCCGGTACCATTCCTGGCGGCCAGGGACCCTTCCCCTTGCTGACCAGGAGGCATGGCATCCGCTGCCTCCTGGTGTCCGCCTCGCCCCACATTGAAACGTACGTGCGGGCGTTGGCGAGGGTGGTAGGGCCCACGTCCATCGTGGCGGCCTCCAAGATGTATGGCAAAGTTGTGTTCTTCCTAGCGTCAGAGGCCACCGCTCAGGAGGTGGTAGAGAAGGGCATGGCAGTGGGGGGGCGTGTTCGTTCCTCTAGAACCCCTGGAGGACTTGGGCGTACGGGTGGTATTGACCTCCGTTCTGCCCTTCCTGCCCAACGTTGCCCTGTTGCCTGCCCTCTCCACCCTGGGGAAACCCATCTCAATCATCAGCCCTCTCCCACTGGGCTGCAAGGACCCCACCCTCCACTACGTTCTGTCCTTCTGCCAGCAGGTGCAGATTCAAGTGCTGCCGGCGACATCTGGCAAGCTGGAGCTCGAGGGGTCCTTCTTGGTGCCCTATCAGGGGGCCCATTACCGGGCCCACTATTTGACAGGGGAGGCACAGTGCTTTCTCTGCCAGGCGACGGGGCACATCTGGAGGGACTGCCCCCTGGCCCAGCTCGGAGGAGCGTCCGGGATCCCCGAGACCCGGGAGGGCGCCGGCCCTGTCACTGCCAGTGACCCTGGCAGCCCGGCTGCCACTACCGCTGCCCCCCCTCCCATGGAGGAGAGGGCGGCAAGACCTCTGCCGGCTGAGGGAGAGGGCTCGCCCCAGGGGGAGGTTTCCCTTCCTCCCGTTGTCCCGCTCTTGCCGCCCCGAGCCCCAAAATGATCGCCCTTGCCCCCTGGCCCTGCCCCTGCTGACTGGCCCTCCCCTTCCATTTCGGAGGGCTGGGTGCTCATCCGGGGGAAGCATGGCGCCCGTAAATCGCGGGCTCAATCCCTCCCCTCCGACGAGGAGGGAGAGGAGGCCGCCCAAAAAATGCTGGGGGGGGCTGATGCTGTTACATCTTCTGCCATGCCTCCGGATGGAGCTCAGCAGGAGACGCTGGCTATGGCAGCCATGGCAGCAGACGGAGATGTCACCACCCCCCTTGTTGAGTCCCCTCCCGAGGAGGCCTCTTTAGGAGTTCCCCGGCCCCTTTGCCATCTGCGCCCCCTGCCGTTGTCGATACCGGGGCTATTACTGCCCTGGCTCCTGACGGGGAGGACTCTGGGGCCGCGGAGACTGGATTTACATCCATATTTGAGGAGATCGAGGCCTTGGGTCTGACCCCAGTCACCCAGGGGGAGGACGACCCCCAGTCAGATGGCCTCGATCTGGGTGGAGGCTCAGTTCCACCATCCCTTCCCCCTTCTCCCTGCCCCTCACTCCCAACTGTAGCCCCCGCTCTGGTCCTGGGGGTGCCCCTGGCTCTCCCTATTTGTCCGGCCGCAGATGGCACCTCACCTGAGGCCGCCGAGCCCCTAGAGGCAACGGCTGATGCCGAGTGGTTGGGCCCCGAGCCTGTGGGCATGCCCTCTAGTGCCTGGACGGAGCGGTTGGCTTCCCCTCTGGAGGGGGGCCCCACTGAAGTTTCCATAGTGCCTGACGCCGTGGCTGTGGATGACGTGTTTCTCACAGCTCCCGTGCCCGGCGTCGGCGCAGGCCCCTCTCTGACCCCAGTCCCGTTGTCCCCCACTTCTAGCCGAGCGTCTCGACTGTTCCGGTGTCTCTCCCTTCAAGGGAGGGCGCTGGTGCTGAACCAACTGGTCCTGTCCATGCTCTGGCACCGACTCAACATCCTGAGCCCAGCCCCGAGGATCCTGGCCAGGCTCCAGAGGATAGCTCTGGAGTTCTTCTGGCTGGGGCTGCACTGGGTCTCTGCAGGGGCTCTGAGTATTCCCCTGGAGGAGGGAGGACAGGCCTTGGTTTGCTTGCGCAGCAACAGAGACTTGGTGGGATAACTCACATGACTGGAGTACTGTCATGGATGGATATAAGCTGTTCAGGAAGGACAGGCAGGGCAGAAAAGGTCGGGGAGTTGCACTGCATGTAAGAGAGCAGTATGACTGCTCAGAGCTCAAGCATGAAACTGCAGAAAAACCTGAGAGTCTCTGGATTAAGTTTAGAAGTGTGAGCAACAAGGGTGATATCATGGTGGGAGTCTACTATAGACCACCGGACCAGGGGGATGAGATGGACAAGACTTTCTTCCGGCAATTCGCAGAAGTTACTAGATCGCACGCCCTGGTTCTCATGGGAGACTTCAATCACCCTGATATCTGCTGGGAGAGCAATACAGCGGTGCACAGACAATCCAGGAAGTTTTTGGAAAATGTAGGGGACAATTTCCTGGTGCAAGTGCTGGAGGAACCAATTAGGGGCAGAGCTCTTCTTGACCTGCTGCTCACAAACTGGGAAGAATTAGTAGGGGAAGCAAAAGTGGATGGGAACCTGGGAGGCAGTGACCATGAGATGGTCAAGTTCAGGATCCTGACACAAGGAAGAAAGGAAAGCAGCAGAATACGGACCATGGACTTCAGAAAAGCAGACTTTGACTCCCTCAGGGAACTGATGTGCAAGATCCCCTGGGAGAATAACATGAGGGGGAAAGGAGTCCAGGAGAGCTGGCTGTATTTTAAAGAATCCTTATTGCAGTTACAGGGACAAACCATCCCGATGTATAGAAAGAATAGTAAATATGGCAGGCAACCAGCTTGGCTTAACAGTGAAATCCTTGCTGATCTTAAACACAAAAAAGAAACTTACAAGAAGTGGAAGATTGGACAAATGACCAGGGATGAGTATAAAAATATTGCTCGGGCATGCAGGAGTGAAATCAGGAAGGCCAAATCACACCTGGAATTGCAGCTAGCAAGAGATGTTAAGAGTAACAAGAAGGGTTTCTTCAGGTATGTTAGCAACAAGAAGAAAGTCAAGGAAAGTGTGGGCCCCTTACTTAATGAGGGAGGCAACCTAGTGACAGAGGATGTGGAAAAAGCTAATGTACTCAATGCTTTTTTTGCCTCCGTCTTCACAAACAAGGTCAGCTCCCAGACTGCTGTACTAGGCAGCACAGCATGGGGAGGAGGTGACCAGCCCTCTGTGGAGAAAGAAGTGGTTCAGCACTATTTAGAAAAGCTGGACGTGCACAAGTCCATGGGGCCGGATGCGTTGCATCCGAGAGTGCTAAAGGAGCTGGCGGATGTGATTGCAGAGCCATTGGCCATTATCTTTGAAAACTCATGGTGATCGGGGGAAGTCCCGGACGACTGGAAAAAGGCTAATGTAGTGCCCATCTTTAAAAAAGGGAAGAAGGAAGATCCTGGGAACTACAGGCCAGTCAGCCTCACCTCAGTCCCTGGAAAAATCATGGAGCAGGTCCTCAAGGAATCAATTCTGAAGCACTTAGAGGAGAGGAAAGTGATCAGGAACAGTCAGCATGGATTCACCAAGGGCAAGTCATGCCTGACTAATCAAATTGCCTTCTATGATGAGATAACTGCCTCTGTGGATGAAGGTAAAGCAGTGGACGTGTTGTTCCTTGACTTTAGCAAAGCTTTTGACACTGTCTCCCACAGTATTCTTGCCAGCAAGTTAAAGAAGTATGGGCTGGATGAATGGACTATAAGGTGGATAGAAAGCTGGCTAGATTGTCGGGCTCAATGGGTAGTGATCAATGGCTCCATGTCTAGTTGGCAGCTGGTATCAAGTGGAGTGCCCCAAGGGTCGGTCCTGGGGCCGGTTTTGTTCAATATCTTCATAAATGATCTGGAGGATGGTGTGGATTGCACCCTCAGCAAGTTTGCAGATGACACTAAACTGGGAGGAGAGGTAGACACGCTGGAGGGTAGGGATAGGATACAGAGGGACCTAGACAAATTGGAGGATTGGGCCAAAAGAAACCTGATGAGGTTCAACAAGGACAAGTGCAGAGTCCTGCACTTAGGACGGAAGAATCCAAAGCACCGCTACAGACTAGGGACCGAATGGCTCGGCAGCAGTTCTGCAGAAAAGGACCTAGGGGTTACAGTGGACGAGAAGCTGGATATGAGTCAACAGTGTGCCCTTGTTGCCAAGAAGGCCAATGGCATTTTGGGATGTATAAGTAGGGGCATAGCGAGCAGATCGAGGGACGTGATCGTTCCCCTCTATTCGACACTGGTGAGGCCTCATCTGGAGTACTGTGTCCAGTTTTGGGCCCCACACTACAAGAAGGTTGTGGAAAAATTAGAAAGAGTCCAGCGGAGGGCAACAAAAATGATGAGGTGACTGGAACAGATGACTTATGAGGAGAGGCTGAGGGAACTGGGGATGTTTAGTCTGCAGAAGAGAAGAATGAGGTGGGATTTGATAGTTGCTTTCAACTACCTGAAAGGGGGTTCCAAAGAGGATGGCTCTAGACTGTTCTCAGTGGTAGCAGATGACAGAACAAGGAGTAATGGTCTCAAGTTGCAGTGGGGGAGATTTAGGTTGGATATTAGGAAAAACTTTTTCACTAGGAGGGTGGTGAAACACTGGAATGCGTTACCTAGGGAGGTGTTGGAATCTCCTTCCTTAGAAGTTTTTAAGGTCAGGCTTGACAAAGCCCTGGCTGGGATGATTTAGTTGGTGTTGGTCCTGCTTTGAGCAGGGGGTTGGACTAGATGACCTCCTGAGGTCCCTTCCAACCCTGATATTCTATGATTCTATGTCTTCCGCCTCCAAGCCCTGCAGAGGCTCCTTTACGGTACAGGTAGTCCAGCATGGAGCATGTTGGCGCACGCCTTCCTCCGCCGCCTCTGAGGGCTCTGATATGACCGGCAGCTCTTTTTTCTCCATCTGAGAGGCCTTCCGCGAGACCTCTCCGAGCTGCTGGTCTTCTACCAGGACCTCCTCCGGACCTGGAAGCTTTTTTCGGCGACCAGATCATTTGTGGCCACCAAGGCAGCGGACCTCCTCGCGGAGCCCCTGCTACACAACCTCGATCTCCATGTGCAGGTGGCAAAGTCTCCCTCGGTGTGTCGGAGGTTGGTCCTGGCAGAAACCACCAGAGTCAGAGACCTCCTGGACTACGACAGGGGGGATTGGGTGGAGCCCCGCGCGCTCGGACGACACATGGGGCTTTCCACCCTTCTGACCCCTAGGCACGTACTCCAGGAGGTGAAGGCTGCCTTGTCACCCGATTCTCTCACTTTCCTGTGGCGAGCCCTGCGAGGGGGCATTCCCTGCCCACCCCTCACCCCTGGCCCTCCGGACATTTTTCTTGGGCCCCTGTTCTGCGAGCCCCCCCGCCCCCTGGCCTCCCCGCTCCCACATTCCGAGCTGGCTGCATATCCTGCAGCCAGTCCGGTTTCGAACCGTGCCCAGAAACCATCTGTACATGTTCGTGCTCCATACGTTACATTTCCTCACCCTTGTGTCCTGCCCTGACACCAAATGGCGGGACTATCTTTCACCTAAAGAGGGTGAGGAGCCCCGGTGGGCCAGCCTTTATTCCACCTTGGTCCCACGGCCCTCCGGGGACATTAGTTGGTGGCTCCTTCATGGAGTCGTGAGCACGGGCGTGCATCTGGCGTGATTCACCCCTACACCTGAGGCCTGCCCCTTTTGTGGCGTGAGGGAGAACCTGGCGCACGCCTATCTCGACTGCGCCAAGTTGCATCCCCTTTTCCGGCTCCTCCAGAACCTCTTGTTGAGGATCTGGCTGCACTTTTCCCCACATTTGTTCCTCTTTGCACGCCCTATCCGTGGCCCTATAAAGTCGCGAGACCTCCTCGCCAACCTCCTCCCGGCTCTAGACAAAGTCTCCATCTACAATACCAGGAGGAGGATGTTGGACGAGGGGGTGCTCTGTGACTACGGGGCATATTTCCATTCCTCCCTAGTTTCACGCATCCGGGCAGAGTTCCACTGGGCAGCGTCCACTGGCTCCCTCGACAGCTTTGAGGAGCAATGGGCGCTGTCCGGGGTTTTCTGCTCGGTGTCCTCATCCGGTATCCTCATTTTGAACCTCTGACCCTCACTCTGGTCCCTGTTTTTCATTCGTTGTCCCCCGTAATCTGTTGGTCCCTGGGTCCAGTGGTCCCTCCCGCTAGGCTGGGGGAGGGGCCTTTAGCAGTGGGTGGGCTTGTGCCCGCCCGGTTTCCAGGTTTTTCCAATAAGACCCCGCTACACTGTCTTTACAGCCTTTAGGACTTCCATGATTTAAAGTACTTCTAGCCACATAGTCAATGTACTGCACAATATTTAGACACATAAATAAAAGTGGCCTCTCTTCAGAGGTACTGAGCAGCTCCCGTTGAATTTAAATGGGTCAGTACATGTGGTGTTTATTCTAATATAGCGTTAGGCATTCAGATTTGATCACTGTCTGAGAAGACATAAAGGCATTGAGAGAAACCAAATGACTAGATAAGAATAATATAATTTAAAACTGAAATGGCAAATGAGTCATTAATATTATGTTAGAAGGAAAACCAGAGTGTACTGACCTGTTTGAGCTACTGCACTGACAAAGAGCAGAAGCTTTCCATATTAATGTCATTAGATTGGCACCAGGTTCAGAAGACTGACCAATGAGTCACTAATGTGATGTAACAACAATGTTTGATACATTGTTTCATAACATAATGCACAAGAAAAATACTCATTCTTGAGATTGATTTAAAGTATTAAGAATGAATCATTCGAACAAAGAGGCAAGATACAATATTATATTCGTTAAAGGCCATGTGAAACAATTTGAGGAACATTTTGTAAGCCAAAAGTTAAGGTAGGTAGTCATGGATTTCTACATTAATTTTGGAAAATGGCATCATTATGAAATAGTTCTACAGTTCGAATTTGTCTTTGTAGGTCTCCAAATAGTTCATTCTAGAATAACAGACGTACGTGCTTAGTGTTAAAGAAATATTAAAATATTCATACTTTACACTTCTCTAGCTCCTTCTATCTTAAGATCTCAATGAGGTTTTCAAACATAAATTTGATAATCTCATTGCAAGTTGGCAAGCTTTATTATCCCTGTTTTACAGATAGGAAAACACAGGCACAAAGAAGCTAAGGTCCAGATTTTCAAAGGAATTTAGGTTTCTAAAGATACATTAGTTGTTTAATGGGACTGTCAAAAGCACCTAATCATCTTAGGTTAGGCACATAACTTTCATGGAATATAATAGGAGTTAGGTGCCTAACTGGATTAGATGCTTTTGAAAACCCTACGGGATGCCTATATGCATCTTTAGGCACCTAAATACCTTTGAAAATCTGGCCTATCAGCATACAACAAGTCTGTGACAAATCCTGGAAAAGTGAAGTACAATCGAGAGACTGCAAAACTGGGAGAATGGAACATCTCCAAGAGGTAGTAGCAAGGTACATAGATTTTTAATTTCAAGTAATGGATTTGAGACCAAAAATCCAAAATCGGGAATGTTATTAAACGAAAACAGGCCTGAGATTCTAGAATATTGCATTACATAAGGATGAAAAGATTTGCCTGCTATTTGCTCTGTCCTGCTAGTAATCTCTGCAGTTTTGTAACACTTCTGTCATGAATATAAAGGGAAGGGTAAACCCCTTTAAAATTCCTCCTGGCCAGAGGAAAAAAAATCCTCTCACCTGTAAAGGGTTAAGAAGCTAAAGGTAACCTCACTGGCACCTGACCAAAATGACCAATGAGGAGACAAGATACTTTCAAAAAGCTGGGAGGAGGGAGAGAAACAAAGGGTCTGTGTGTCTGTCTATATGCTGGATAGACCAGGAATGGAGTCTTAGAACTTTTAGTAAGTAATCTAGCTAGGTATGTGTTAGATTATGATTTCTTTAAATGGCTGAGAAAAGAATTGTGCTGAATAGAATAACTATTTCTGTCTGTGTATCTTTTTTGTAACTTAAGGTTTTGCCTAGAGGGGTTCTCTATGTTTTGAATCTAATTACCCTGTAGGGTATCTACCATCCTGATTTTACAGGAGGGGATTTCTTTATATCTATTTACTTCTATTTCTATTAAAAGTCTTCTTGTAAGAAAACTGAATGCTTTTTCATTGTTCTCAGATCCAAGGGTTTGGGTCTGTGGTCACCTATGCAAATTGGTGAGGCTTTTTATCCAACATTTCCCTGGAAAGGGGGGGTGGGTGTTGGGAGGATTGTTCATTGTTCTTAAGATCCAAGGGTCTGGGTCTGTAGTCACCTAGACAAATTGGTAAGGCTTTTTACCAAACCTTGTCCAGAAAGTGGGGTGCAAGGTTTTGGGAAGTATTTTGGGGGGAAAGACGTGTCCAAACAGCTCTTCCCTAGTAACCAGTATTTGTTTGGTGGTGGTAGCGGCCAATCCAGGGATAAAGGGTGGAATATTTTGTACCTTGGGGAAGTTTTGACCTAAGCTGGTAAAGAGAAGCTTAGGAGGTTTTTCATGCAGGTCCCCACATCTGTACCCTAGTGTTCAGAGTGGGGAAGGAACCTTGACAACTTCTATTTAGTATGCTTTTAAAGGGCAAAAACTGGTTTCAAGTATGTTACTGAGACATATATATATATACACACACACACACATACACAAACGCATGCACACACATTCACGCAACCATCTGTGTAATGACTGAGAGGTAATGAAGATTAAATGCTTACTTTAACTCAGAGCTTTTCCACACACCTATCAAATTGGCTACCCACAAACCACAGGAGTTCCCCACATAAGACATGCGGTTGGGAGGGATGGGATGATGATTTCCAGTACACAGGATATTTATCCCAAGGCACACTCCTTCATCTGTTGTATGTTTAAATTTATGCTTTTGACCATTTGTTATAGGGATATTGAAAACAAAAGCCTCTCTTTCTAATAATGGTCCCATTCTGCACGGACATAAAAAAATACAATATAATCTAAAGCAGTAGAAACAAACTGTCTGTTCAGGAGGTCCAAGCCACCAGGAAGGGTTTTCTGCAAAAAAAATTGTTTAAGGGAATTAAGTAGATGCACTGGCTCAGTGGGGGGTTGCACACAGCCTGGATTCACTGAGCCAAAATTCTCCATAAACAAGGAATAAGGAAAGATCATGTACACTACTCCCTCTTTAAGTTGCAGTAGTGGCTGCAGACCTGCTTGGTGGTTCTCTCTGATTAGGAGTGAGGATCACATCTTTCATTCTCTTTATTATCAGACCTGTTTTGGAAGTGGAGCTAATCATTTTACTGAAACTTTGAGGATTTGGCTGATAAAGAGGAGAAAGAAAATTTTTAAAAAGAGGGAAATTAACGGAAATGTGAAGTGGTTCAACAGGGTTCTATCTAAGGGCTCATTTAATCATGCACAGTTTTAACTAAGGCAATTAAGAAACTTGTGACAGGGTCAATTGGGTCTCCTCTGTCCCCTGCTTGAGGCATCGATGCCCTGATACCCCCTGCTGAAAGAAAATCCACTCAGACCATGTTACAGGAAAACAGTCCTCCAGCGGCCTAGAAGGGCCAGGAGGAAATATTGCCAGCAGGCCAGTTAAGAAGGCTTGCCTGCTTCTTCTCAGCCCAGTGCAGAGTGGCACTGAGGCAGAGGAGGAGCTCCTCAGTGATAGTCCAGAACCCCAAGGCCGGGCTTTGCCCTCACCCTCAAGCATTGCATGCAGCCATTTGCCTTTGAGTTTTGTTTTGTTTTGTTTGTGCATTAAAAGGTACAGTTTGAATGTTAATGTTACTTTGCTTGGTATAGACTGATGCCAAGCTTACAGCTGCAACTGGTGAATTGAGGCAGGAAGCACCTGCAGTGCCTTGGTTGGCCATGCAGGAGGGCACTACAGAGCAGCCCCACCTGCCACGAAACCAGTTTAGTTAAATTGGTGCAAACTCCTTTGTGTGGACATTTAAATCCATTTGCGAGTGCCTTGAAACAGTTTAGCTTCATGCAGCTTCTCTGAGTGATGCACAAAATACATGTCATTGAGGCAATTAGATACCTTATCACCGATATCTCAAAGCACTAGTTAAAGTTGTGTGTGAATTTTAATTTTAATTTGCAATAATTTATTTACAGGCATCTTTCCTGGGTGAAAAGTGCACCTTATACTTGGATCTGAACACCATCAGGTTTGGGCCCGGTCTGATTGCTCCTAGTAAGGTGTTCCATAAACAGGATCCTGATGATGAGAATACCTTGCCTCTGGTTCATGTGAGCCTAAAGCTGAGTTCCTCTGACTGTATCATTCCTGCAGAGCATTGCTGTCGCAGAGGGTCACAATGGGTGAGGAAGGTTCTGAAATTGTCAATCCCAATTTGGTAAAGGCTTTGTAAACTAGGGCCAAACACTCAGAAGCTTGTTCTGACATGACTATGTAGCACAGATAACATGTTTTTTATGTTTACCATGAAGTGTACTACTGAGTATTGCTCCATCCTTTGGCATTTTTAATCAGTAGTTGTAATCCATTCTTCCTGTCGTTGAAAACATATCTAAAATGGAGGCAACAAAAGAGAACCTTTATCTAGTAACAACAGGTCAATATGTTTCTCCATTATTTCCTCATTTACCTCCATCAAGTATGTTTCTGGTCACAATACCTTTCTTACCACTCTTTTTCTGCACATCTTTCTTCCACTGTAATTTTTAAAACAATACCTTTTATTCTAGCCATAAACACCTCAGAAGCTTATTTTATAGCTTTCTTCATCTGTGATGGTTTTCATCTAGTTCTTTGGCTACATCTGGCCTAATCATAATTTAATTTGTAACTGACCACTTAAGAAATAAATCTGCTGAAGTTCTTGGTACGGTGAGCTGTAGTTTTGACCTGTACAATAGAAGAAAGTTTGTAATACAACATTTCAGGGTTCTACCCTCATTTTTATCCAATGCCCTTTTAAGTTTTTGCAGAGTTCTGCTAAGCCATTTGATGCTAGGTTAGAAGCAGCTGATATAGTGTGTTTTACTGTCTCTTGAGGAAAATCTAAATTCTTCAGGAAAAAAAATGTATACCATTATCCAAACTGATTTCTTCAGGCAAACCATATGCAACAAACATATTCCCCAATGCCTCCGTAGTCTTAAGTATTTGTCGTAAGTACCACTTCTGGCCACCTGGAATAAGCATCAACTGCAGCAAAGTACATTTGCTTATTCTTCTGTACAAAATCAATGTATAATGTTTACCAAGGCTTAGTAGCCAATGGATGATGTAGAGTTGTTTGGGCTGTGTTTTGCTGACTTCATTACTACAGAGTTCACATGGACCAGAATATTGAAATTTGGTCAAAGACTGGTTCCCGAAAATAACTTTTAGCCATACTTTTCGCTTTCTCTGTCTTGATGACAGTCACATAATTCAACCAGTTTCTTAGAATGTTGACCTTTTTTGTATCACTACTCTTACACCACAGCCCCCACACTTCAGTCTGGTTGGGGCATGTGATGATTTCAAGCACATTAATCCAATCTGCATAGTTCGTAGCACCTGGTTCTTGAGAGAAACGTGTTCTTTCTGCAAATGTCTCTTTTTCAAACGCAGTGGGGAAAATGGGTTTTACATGTTGTTCTTTTCAGTGTCATTGGGATAAACACATTTCTGAAGCCTTGTACGTAAACTTCAAAATCCTCATCTTTTCAAGGGGAAACAGATCATTTTTCCATCTTAATCATTTTTACTTTTCTTTTCTTCTTTCTTTTTCCTGCTTTTCTTTAGAGGCCTCTTATCTGCCCGCTGTAACAAAGCTCTTACTGCTGTTTCCAAAGGAACCCATCAAAACGATGCCATCCTCATTACTAGAGATTTTCTTGTTCTGACTCCCTAAATCTTGATCATGTCTGTGTTGTTTAAATGGTTTGGGGGTCAAAGCCATTTGCAGCCAATGTCATTAATGCTTCTGATCAAAGGTTATTTATTTGTCCTATAATGCTCATCTCAGCTGCTCTGCTGGTGTGTATTTTCTTTGGTAAAGAAACTGTATGGAAGATCAGAATGAGGTACAGAGCAACTTACTGAAATCAGCGGAAATATAGTTTCTAGAGGAGCAGAACTGGGCCTACGTATTGGGAAGTACAGATGGATATAAGGGCATAGTTATAGGTTAACTACTGGCTATATTTGCACAGAAGTAGAGACTCCACGCACAGGCAGAGCGTTACAAGCCAACATATTATGAAAAGGGGTGAAGTTCTGCTGTCCTTAAAGCATGCTCCATTATTATACTTCTTGGAATTATGCACTTTCTTCCAAACAAAAGTTATAACTGATCCCATAATTTGCTTTTATTACCAAGATACTGTCAACTCAACAGAAGTCAAAGCTAAAAGACATATAATGTCAGAAATCCTTGTTTATCTTCATTAAGTGCTCCCTCAGCACTTAATAGGCAACAAGTTTAAAACAAACAAAAGAAAGTATTTCTTCACACAACGCAAGTCAACCTGTCGAACTCCTTGCCAGAGGATGTTGTGAAGACCAAGACTATAACAGGGTTCAAAAAAGAACTAGATAAATTCATGGCGGATAGGTCCATCAATAGCTATTAGCCAGGATGGGCAGGGATAGTGTCCCTAGCCTCTGTTTGCCAGAAGCCGGGACTGGGCGACAGACATGGATCACTTGATGATGACCTGTTCTGCTCATTCCCTCTGAGGCACCTGGCATTGGCCACTGTCAGAAGACAGGATACTGGGCAAGACGGACCTTTGGTCTGACCCAGTATGGCCATTCTGATGTTCTCAGGAGTACATTGGCAATTAGGTGACAAATATGTTTCTTCCCTCTTTCTTTTCCAAGTGACTTTACATTTCAGATTTGCATCCTCTTTTTTTTGTCTCTGCAAGACTTAATCTCCAATGAAGACGACAGAATTATGTATTTTTTAACTGTCAAAAGAGAAACAATTAACATTTTGTGTAGATTAAAGTAGGAACTGATGGGCTACTTCTTAGAACCAGGAAAAACTATCTTGAGGAAGGATCTGAAGGAAGAGAGGACACTACTCTGTAAACTACCCTCTCCTTCTTCAAATTCCTTCTACCATGATGCTAACAAGAAATTGCCAGTAAATAATGGGATGTTAGAGGACCACTGCAGACAGGGGGGTTTCTGCAGAGGGGATTAAATGATGTATATTTTATCCTTTTCACTTTTCATATGTTGCTTGTCTTCTTAGATTGTGAGTTCTTTGGGTCAAGGGCTGCATCTTATTATATGTTTAGATTGTAAACTTTTTGGGACAGGCAACCATCTTTTTGTTCTGTGTTTGTACAGTCCCTAGCACAAAGAGTCCTAGTCATGACCCCAAAGTGCCACAGTAATTCTCATTAATAATAATAATAATAAATAACGTTTACAAAGCACCTAACATAATGTAGGCACTACCATAATCCAAAAATTATCCTATTGTTGTGATTTGCTTTGTAGCTGAGCATAGTTGGGCCTGTCAGTCCTTGGATGAGAGGCCTCTAAGAAAAACCCAGGGTACCCTAGAAAATAGTGCTGGTGATCCAGCAGGTGGCACTCTTCCTCTTAGTCCAAATGCCTCAGCATGATGTTAAGGGACAAGAACTACTGGAAATGCTGCCGTTTGAATGAGATATAAACCCAAGGTCCTGACCACTTGGCTTTGTTAAAGAGACCAGTGCATTTTTGGCAAGAATATAAATTAGATATGGCAGTAATCTTTTAGATTTTTGTTTTTAAAATTGGCATTGGATTTTTTCAATATTAAAAAGAACAAACCTGTACTTTTTTTTTCTCTTTGGAAAAATTATAATGATCTTTTCTTCTGTTGTTTGGACCAGTTCTGTTAAAGATCTTAAACTTTGTGCCTTGGCAAAGTCTGGGAAAATATATTTTGACTACTAAATTCTCCTTACAATTTCAAGTGGATACAACATTCCTTTTCACTTTGTATTTTAAATTGTGGTGTATTATATTGCTGCTCTTCTATTGAATCACTGCTGCCTTTCAGCCAAAAGGAGGCTGCATAATGCCCACTCACCCCCGGGTTATTTGGAAAGACTCAGATTATAAATCTAAAAGCTAAAATCATATATAAATTCACAGGACATTATTCCTTTATCTAGGCCCCAATCGTGCTCTAACTGAAGTCAGTGGCATATCTTTCATTTATTACACACACACACACACACACACTTGTCCATTTCTAAATGAATGGGACAAGTAAGCAGTTACTATATACAGTATGTTAGGAATAATTGGGAAAATATCAAGAACCATTATATTGTGGCAAGAATAAGAAACATCTAGTAACACTGAAGCTTTTCTTATAGAGCAATTCTGCATGACACCTTACATAGGTGCACAGTGCGAGAAAAGGCACAGGAAGTCTTCCACCTTACCCTGAGGGCCAGGCAGCATTGCTCGGAGGAGCAGATGGACAGAACAGAATGCACCAGACTGTGGGGTGAGACAGGAATGCAGGGAGAGAAGTCTGCACACCCCATAAAGGAGTGTAGTAGCAGGCAGGTTAACCCTGTAGCCAAGGAGTTCAGAGAAGCCTCCTGCTTCTGTAAAGCAAAATACATCCAAGTACCTCCCTTCCCAGGAGTAATGCAGCTCCACACCAGCTCCTACTCTTGGATGGGCCTCAAATGAGCTTGGGAAATATGTCTTATATCTTATTGTTCTGATTCCTATTCATTTTCTCCAGGTACTAACTCTGCTGATTCCAAAACTTGTAATTGTTTGGGAACATTCCCTAGGAGAGTTAGGTTTCAACTGATTTATAAGAAGCATTCCCATTCCTAAAATGGCAATGAGAATGCATTGGAATATATTCCAATCATTCCTATTTTCATGTTGGCAACTCCCTACAGCTCTAGATTACTATAACTAGCATTATTTATGCTGGAACATCAGAGGATGTTGACAGAGTGCAGCAATCTCAGTTGACTTTACACTTATTATAGTTTCCTACTAGCTAAACCGAAAGGTCGTCTACAATAGTTGCCTAGCCCTCTCAGTCAAGAAATGCAGTTCCACTTAAAAAAACAAACGTTTGAAAATCAGGATGATCAGGTCAGCTATTGTCTGTAGCCTTGGCCACGTAAAGCAACATTTTTATGCATCTGTGGAAAACAATGAAGAAAGGAAAGGAAACGAAAATACATGGAAAGTATTCACAACAAAACTTTGTAAATTACATGTTATTTATTATCTATGCATGTAATAAATGTGCATCGTGTCTGAATGAACTGGTTTTAAGGCCAAAAAGATTATTGCGATTGCCCAGTCTGACCTCCTGTATAACACATGCTTCTGTCACAATAGTTGTAATTCAACTGGAGCTTATCTTTTAGCAAAACATCCAGTCTTGATTTAGAAATTGCCAGTGATGGAGAATCTACCAGAATTAGACCACAGCAAATTGTTCCAATCGTTAATTACCCTCACTATTAAAAAATTGTGACTTATTTCTAGTCTGAATTTCTCTAGCTTCAACTTTTAGCCGTTGGATCTTGTAATACCTTTGTCTACTAGATTGAAGAGCCCTCTATTATCCAAATTTTGTTCCCCATTTAAACAAATATAGACTGTGATCAAGTCGCCTCCTAATCTTTTTCTGATTTTCCAATACTTTAATCATTCTTGTGCTCGTCTCTGAACCCCTTCCAATTTATCAGTATCCTTCTGGAGGTGTAGACACCGGAACTGGACACCGTATTCCAGTAGCAGTCACACCAGGGCCAAACACAGAGGTAATACAACCATTTTACTCATATGTGATATTCCCCTATTCATACACCCACAGGCTGTAGGCCAGAGTGTCTTTTGGCCAGAGTATCTTACTGGCCTTATGTTTGGTTGATTATCCACAATGACCCCAAGTCCTTTTCAGAGTCACTGCTTCCCAGAATAGAGTCCCCAGTGCTGTCGTATGGCCTATGTTCTCTGTTCCAAGATGTATAACTACATCAGGTCATACTGAAATGCATGTCACTCGCTTGTACCTAGCTTACCAAGCGATTCCATTCACTCTGTATCAGTGACCTGTCCTCTTCATTATTTACCAGTCCCCCTGTCTTTATGTCATCTGCAAACTTTATCAGTTTGATTTTATGTTTTTTTCCAAGTCATTGATAAAAATGTTAAATAGCACAAGGCTAAGAACTTATCTCTGCAGGACCCCACTAGAAACACACCCACTTGATGATGATTCCCCACATATAATTATATTTTGAGACCTATCAATTTAACCAGTGTTTAATCCATTAAATGTGTACTAGTTTAAATTAAGAGATCATGTAGTACCAAGTAAAATGCCTTACAGAAGTCTAAGTATATTACATCAATACTATATTCTTTTTTGACCAAATTTGTAATTGTATCAAAACATGATATCAAGTTAGTTTGACAAGACCTATCTTCTATAAACCCACTTTGATTGGTATTAATTATATTATCTTTATTAATTCTTTCTTAATCAAGTGCTGTATCAACTATTCCATTATTCTGTCTGGGTTCAATGTTAGTCTGACAAGTTTATAATTACTGAGGTCATCCCATGTACCCTTTTTAAATATCAGCACATTAACTTTCTTCCAGTCCTCTGGAACTTCCCCAGTGTCCAAGACTTATTGAAAATCAACATTAATGGTCCAAGAGCTCCTTGGATGGCTCTTTTAAAACTTTTGGATGCAACTTATCCAGACCTGCTGATTTTAAAATGTCCCACTTTAAGTAGCTGCCGTTTAATATCATCCTAGTTACTGCTGAAGTGGAAAGAATTTCACCATCATCTGCTACAAATATTTAATCTGTTTTCTTCCTAACCACAGAACAATTAATTGAACATTTCTTCCTTTTCAGTCTTATCATTGGCAATTCTATCATATCCATCAAGTAATGTACTAATATCACTGTTAGGATTCCTTTTATTCTTGATATACTTTAAAGAGCCCTTTTTATTGTCTTTAACTCAGGTATAACTTTCACTTTCCCTCTAAGCCAGGCTGGTTTTTTAACCACTATAGCCTTCTTTCTCCATTGGGCAATTGTGGCTATGAAAATTTCCTTAAGCCATTCCCAGTTATTCATATTATCCTGTTTAAATTCTTCTCCCAGCTGATTTGACTCTTAATTGTTCTCAACTTTGTGAAATTGGCCCTTTTAAAGTACCTAGTACATATGTTACTGGTTTGGATTTTATCCTGTGTGCATACAACACATGTGACCAAGTTATGATAATTTGCACCTAGCAACCACTAACTTTAGTTTCTCTTGGATCAATGCCCCCCAGAATAACTCACCTTTTTTTTCCTACACATTATACAGAGTTGCTGAAGAAGCCAGTCATCCTGTTTCTTAGTGTGATCTGGTGGTCTGTGGCAGACACCAACTTGTAACCCATGTGTTATCTCTTGGAACATTAATCCATCAACATTCAAGATCATTTGCTTCCAAATTGACAGTGACTCAAAAACAGCTAATGCCATCTTTGACAGTGTACTCTTCCCCTTTCACTCTTACCCACTTGATCCTTCCTAAATAGTTTTAGTTTATAACCATTGACTTTAATATTCCATTCCAGTAACTCTTCCCACCAGGTTTCAAAAATACCAGCTAGGTTGAATTTATGCACATAAGTGATCCATTCCAATTCCTCTTGTTTATCACCCAGGGTCCTAACATTGCTGTAGAGGCAATTAAAGAATTTTTTCACTTCAAGTCCCTTGAAACCTAGGTAGCATAGGCACTGACTTCCTAATAGGCGCTGACTTCTGCCCCAAGGCCCCACCCTGCCCTGCCTCTTTCTGTCCCCACTCCACCCGTCCCCACCCCATTCCGCCCCCTCCCTGAGTGCACTCTGCCATTGCTCTTCCCTCTTTCCCCCAAGTGCCTTCTGCATGCCACGGAACAGCTGATTGCGGCAGGCGGGAAGCACTGGGATGGAGGTGGAGATGCTGATTGGTGGGAGTTACTGATGGGGGTGGGGGGGCTGCCGGTGTCAGCACCTATGCTAGGCAGTGCAATAGATGTGGAACCTCAGCAGGACAATAAAAGTGCCGGGTGTCTGAATGAACCGAAACTTTGGTGCTCACTGGAAAGTCAGCCTATCTGGGCCAAATTGTAAACCAACATGGGCTGAGCTTTAACTTCAGTTAGTAACTATGCAAAGTTCAGTGTTTTTTTCATAGGTTCACTTTGAAACCAGACTAATCCTGCAGGTTTTGGCTGACTTTTCTTTGAACAAACCCAAAACTTAGAGCGAAACTCAGGAGACCACAAAGAAAAGGTACACATCAATTCACAGCAAACCGAAACCTCTGAATTTTGCACAGCTGTCTTGAGAACCAGTCTGGGAAATGTGAAATCACTGCAACGAACACAGTATCAGTAGAGACATGATAAATCTTTAACAACCTATGAATATATGTATGAATCACACTTTCCTTATAGATATGTACAGAAGCCAAATTCCCTACTGCAGAGTAATGGGTTGGCTATGATATGCTTGTTTTATCTGTTTATACCCACAAGTAGGACAAAAACAGCTGTCTTTACAGGGAAGATAATTCCACGAGTTCTAACTGGAAGAGCCAGCTTTCAGTATGACCTATATTTTTGGTGAGTGTTGATGCCTAATTTTTTTCTCCCCCATAAACTATAATTTATTGAAATGTACTTTTCAGGAAATGTAGTATTTTTTTTTAGATTTCCTAGTGCAGACAGTATAGTGGAAATATGTCATGTGATGCTACACCCAGGTTTATTGGGACTGCCAAGTCTCCAGCAAAAAATACTTTGTGTCAAAACTCATTAAAATCAGAAAAAAGGATGAAAATCACAAACAGCCTTCAGAAGGTGTAAGAAGGGGTCTGAAAGCTAAAGTGAATCAATTGAAAAAACATTTGAAAAACTAGTGGTGCTTTACTTTAATCTGAGTTACCTTGTGCTTTTTAAATTTCAGTCTTCGTTCACTTGCAATGCCAAACTGGAGAGGCGCAAGAAAAATGGTGTATCAGCAAAAGTTGCAACGTACTTTATACCAGGCTGCATTGACTGTATTTCATAATATATACCAAAGCATTTAATTGCTGTGCAATATTCCATCTTTTCATTATGGTATGTTTGGTATGGTAGATTTGTAAAGAAACAGAGACAGAGCTTTGCTCAACCCTGAGGAGAGAGGAGACAATGATAGCGTTAAGACACCTTTGTGCTCCCACAAACTCTGGTATTGCTGGGGCCAATTAATTGGCCAGTGTAACTTCTGGGCTGCTCTAAATTCCACTGTTCTTTTAAATGGCTGGTATTCTAACTGAAGATCACTGGAGTGTTGTGCATGCCAGCCATATTCCCTTCTGCCCTGGCATGTTGAGGGGGACAGGAGAAAGTTGCATAGAGTTGGCTAGCTGGCAGGATTCCCTCATGCTAGAGAAAACATCTTTTGTCCTGGTAAGATAAAGACTCATTTAGCATGCTTGTAGTCTCCCATAACTGAAGGGTCTCCAGCAGATTTTTGATTATAGTGAAATAGCTCATCATGTTCGTTGAATCTTTAATAATATTCCATGAACACAACCTCCAAACCTTCACTTAAGAGAAGTAAAGTCTGGTTATGTGTTCATGAAGGAAATGTGAGGTCATCATTAAGTTTTAACCAATTGTTATTGCT
Organism: Caretta caretta; assembly: GCF_965140235.1. Taxonomy (NCBI): domain Eukaryota; kingdom Metazoa; phylum Chordata; order Testudines; family Cheloniidae; genus Caretta; species Caretta caretta. The sequence goes on from NC_134210.1 coordinate 34,206,234, forward strand.
TGTAGACTTTCATAGTGGAGCTGTATGAACCCTTCCACTTTTGCTTTGAAATGGCCTGGCAAATTTCTCACATTGGAATACTCTTGCATGGTTTTGCTCTTGAAGTTCAAAAGTATTTGGACTTGATCTAGCCTTATCTGCCTGTGGTTAAAACTTTTTGCAAAGTTCACCTCTCATAGATCTATGCAAATCCACAAAGGACAGCATGGAGTTTGCTGGTTCACCAGAAGTAGGATTAGGGCCCATATTGGAACATACCATGTTACATGCTCTCACGTGAGCACAGAACTAACACAAATTCACACACGAAGAGCAGCTTCAAAAAATGTTCACAGAAATCTAAAACAAACAAAACATTTTCTATCCAACTTTCACTAAAAATGTTTGAATAATTAAGTTTGTGACAATCACTGCTGGTTCTGAACACAGACTGAACTCAAACCAAAGCTGATTTTGAGTGTACTTTAGGTGTGAGTCAAATGTTCTGCTCCTCTCTAGTTTAAAATGGAAAATGTTCTGAAAATCCCAACTCTCAACCTAGTAGCCCAGAAGAATAACACATGGAATATATTGGAGTTTGCTACTGTTTGCCTGGGTTTGGTTGAATGGTTGCTGCTTTGAGGAAATATCTGTTTGGCAATTATACTATTACATAATAGAGTATTATAATTTATTATTAATTAAATATAAATATTATTTATTAATCCAGAGGAAGACTCGTATGATGGGGTGCACAGCCCCCATTCCTTAGACTGCTCAGGAAAGGCCACAGCTGCAGACAATGGCTGCAGAAACTCTGAGGGGAGTGGTCATGTGAGTGGTCATGTGAGCAAGGCAAGGAATAAAAAATAGAATCTGCCCCTCAGTCAGAGACAAAATCAGGGATTGGCAAAGATCTGGTGTAGGTTTCTGCATAGAAGTCAGGAGCATAGGTGCTGGAACTAGGGGTGCTGGGTGTGGGTGTGAGTGTGAGTGTGGGTGTGTGCTGCCATGCCCGTTGGGCTTGAAGTGGTTTCCTTATATACAGGTTTACAGTTTGATTCAATGGCTCTCAGCACCCCCCACTCTACAAATTGTTCCAGCACCACTGGTCAGGAGTGGGAATGACAGAGATGCCAGGCCAGAGGGACCCTGGGGAGGACCCCAGGCAGGGACCCATGAGAGACACAAGTAGAGGAAGATGTTCCAGAATGTCTCACTACACAGGCCTAAAGACATTAAGGCAATATCGTCAAGCCCCAAAATTTCATGAGATTGGCCCTAAAATGTGAGATTTAATTAAAAATATTAAGTGACACTTTTGGTTTCTCTGCTGAGTCTCTCTGTGTGTGTGAGACTATTACTCTGTTGCTAACGCTCACAAATGTATAGATGAGGTGATTCTGGACACTGTTGTAGAAGTTCTTGCTAGAAGGCCCTATTGCAAATTATACCAATTTGCATAAAGTGCTGCCTGATGGTGCAGAGCTCCCAAATGCTCTCCAAAACCAAAAATGCTAATTAATTAGTTCTGTGCCTCCCAACCCCACATCTGCCCAACCCCACATCAGTTAATTATGCGCACGGTCTCACATCTATCCCTTGTTTCCCAGCACACTTGTGTTCCTCCTGCAGCTCCAGGGGCTCTTCAGCCCCTAGCCCTCTAAGCCTTGAGACAAGGAAGCAGCTCTTCACCCATGCACCAGGCCTTCCCAGGTGTTGCAGAAATGGGAGGAGAAAGGAGCAGAGAACAACTGACCAATTTTGCACAAGAGGACGGGGGGGGGGGGGCAGGGGTGTCATAAATATAAAAGGAAGGGTAAACACCTTTAAATTCCTCCTGGCCAGAAGAAAAACCCTTTCACCTATAAAGGGTTAAGAAGCTAAGATAACCTCACTGGCACCTGACCAAAATGACCAATGAGGAGACAAAATACTTTCAAAGCTAGGGGGGGAAGCAAAGGGTTCTCTCTGTGTGGTTTGGTTTTTTTGCCAGGACCAGAGCAGGAATGCAGGTCAGAACTCCTGTAAAGAGTTAATAAGCAATCTAGTTAGATATGCGTTAGATTCTGTTTTGTTTAAATGGCTGAGAAAATAAGTTGTGCTGAATGGAATGTATATTCCTATTTTTGTGTCTTTTTGTAACTTAAGGTTTTGCCTAGAGGGATTCTCTATGTTTTGAATCTGATTACCCTGTAAGGTATTTACCATCTGATTTTACAGAGGTGATTCTTTTACTTTTTCTTCAATTAAAATTCTTTTAAGAACCTGATTGCTTTTTCATTGTTCTTAAGATCCAAGGGTTTGGGTCTGTGTTCACGTATGCAAATTGGTGAGGATTTTTATCAAGCCTTCCCCAGGAAAGGGGGTGTAGGGCTTGGGGGGATATTTTGGGGGGAAAGGCATTTCCAAGTGGGCTCTTTCCCTGTTATTTTTATTAGATGCTTGGTGGTGACAGCAAGGTCCAGGGACAAAAGTTAAAATAGTCTATACCTTGGGGAATTTTTAACTTAAGCTGGTAAAAATAAGCTTCGGGGGGTTTTCATGCAGGTCCCCACATCTGTACCCTAGAGTTCAGAGTGGGGAAGGAACCTTGACAGGGGGAAAGGGAGAAGAGCCGCTTTGACTTCCTCTGTTCTTTCTGCTCCCTTTGCTCCCTCTCCTAGAACATAAGAACGGCCACATTGGGTCAGACCAAAGGTCTATCTAGCCCAGGATCCTGTCTTCCAACAATGGCCAATGCCAGGTGCTTCAAAGGGAATGAACAGAACAAATAAATCATCAAGTGATCCATCCCCTGTCATTCATTCCCAGCTTCTGGCAAACAGAGGTTAGGGACACCATTCATGCCCATCCTGGCTAATAGCCATTGATGGACCTATCCTCCATGAATTTATATAGTTATTTTTTGAACCCTGTTATAGTCTTGGCCTTCACAACATCCTCTGGCAAGGAGTTCCACAGGTTAACTCTGTGTTTTGTGAAGAAATACTTCCTTTTGCTTATTTTAAATTGGCTGCCTATTAATTTCATTTGGTGACCCCTAGTGCTTGTGTTATGAGAAGGAGTAAATAACACTTCCTTATTTACTTTCTCCACACCAGTCATGATTTTATAGACCTCTATCATATCCCCCCTTAGTTGTCTCTTTTCCAAGCTACTCCAAAATGTCTGTGTTACCCTGACAGACATGGGGAAGATTGCTTAGGCTGCCTCCTGTAGCAACTGTGACTCACTGTTCTTCCCCAGGAGGCAGGGAAGTAGAGAAGGCAGGCAAACAGAGGGCGTTTCCCTGAGGTAGGTCTCAAGGATGCAGCTTCTACATCATTGCCTGAGGGTTTCCATCCTGAGTCAAGATCCAAATACTGATGATAATATCACAGGAGTGGGCAACACTACTACAAGCAGAAGAAAACCAGTGGGCCTGAGCTGAGAGGACTGGTGTCTCTGTGGAGCCCTGGGGAAGGGGGCCAAATGTCAAGCCCTGAGACAAGGGCTTGGGAAGGGCCTGTGGAGCCCAGCTGTAAGGGTGCACAACTGAATATGTTAATGTTGTGTTCCAATAAACATCCTCAGGGAAGGGGAACCTTAATTGTAACATATGGAGTATGTGTATTTTGTGGTATTGAAAAAGGGAAACTGAGGTGGGGCAATCTGATATCTGGTTGGAGTGAGACTGCCACATTGTGCTATATGCTGTAAACACATGTAAAGCCACAGTCCCTACCCCTGAAGGTTTACAATCCAGGAAAATACAGTCAAATACATTTTTACACTATCAGGTGTTATATAGCTATGTATGTAAAAAATTCTAAGTGCCAGCTAGCCTTAATCTTCCTCTCAAGCTGTCAGTAATTGGTCGACTTCTCATAGACATCATGGCAGAAGTGGGTCTTGAGGTTAGATTTGAACGAGAGAGTGGTGACTTTATGGGTCCTAGTCTAGCAACTATTCTCAGCCTAACTAATTCCATTACCAGTTGCTTATCAGCACGTTCCTCCAAGCTTTACACTCATTTACACCATTTTGACCTCTTCTCTTTTCTTAAAGAGGCAATGGTGGTTTTTTCATGTCATTTATTTTAAAAGACAATGTCAATTATTCCTTTGTTTCTTAAGACCACAATTCAGCAATGTATTTAAGCACCTGACTAAGCATAAGCATGGGAGTAGCTCCAGTGAAATCAATCAGACTATTTAAAGTTAAACAAATGTGTAAGTGTCTTCTGAATCAGGGCCTCAATCCAGTCCAGAGCTATCATAGGATCTGATCACAGGATATCTTAATTACCATCACTCAGAGTAAAACTTCATATCCCTCTATCCATTTAGCTTTATATGATTTTTTTTTCCCTCTGGAATAAACATGCACCTTCAAATAGAACCATAATAATAATTACAACAAAAAAATTGGTAGTTTATTTTTAATTTCCTAACAGGTCATATGTTTCATTTGTATTGGCACGGTTATCAATATTTGTGGAATGTAGTATGTGAGGCCAACCCAGAAATGACACTGGAGTTAAGTGTGAAAACTCTTTACTGTAACTTTGATATCCAATTCTCTGGACAACCTTTTTTTTTCCATAAAGAAAAGGAGTACTTGTGGCACCTTAGAGACTAACCAATTTATTTGAGCATAAATAAATTGGTTAGTCTCTAAGGTGCACTGGTACTCCTTTTCTTTTTGCGAATACAGACTAACATGGCTGCTACTCTGAAACCTTTTTTTTTTCCATGAGAATGAGTTATTGCCATCCTCCTCTTGCTTTTTTACAATCTTGGTTACCAGAAATAAAAGCTACCAGGAGTGTTTTATTGTCTCTGATGTCCCCTGAATATATAGGGGTGTTCTGTAGTAAACTGCTCTTCAATATTTAACAATCTGATCGGATGCTCATTCAGCTCCTCCTCCCAGGTTAGTTAGAGAAATAAATAGTGATAATAAATAAAACTAATAAAACCATTCATTTACTGGAACAGTGGGAAAGAATGTGTAGTCCCAATATTACCAGACTGCTGTGTTCACTCATGCAAAATTAACTGCATTTGAAAAACAAGCCTACAATTTTTAGGTGATTCTTGTATCAGAGACATTTTCAAAAGTGCATAGGTACTTAAGTCCCATTGATTTCACTAGGCACTTGTCTGCATCTCTAGACAACTAAATACCTTTGAAAATCTGGTCCTAAGTACCTACATCACTTTTGAAAATGGAGGTTCGCTGTCCAAGTCATTTTGGCATAAAGCCCAGATTAGACACTTAAATCCCAGTTTTAAGCACCACTTCAATCCATAGAACCCTTGCTCAGCTGCCCCCAAACCCCCTAAACTTACTCAGCATCTAAAATTTTGCTGCAAGAGTTTCCTAGGTGCTAAGTTTCTGCCTCTGGGCATGCGCACTGCCGCCTCACTCTAGGCATTCAGATACCTATCTTACACTAAGCACCAGCGCAGTCCTCAAACCAGGGGAAGATAAGTGGCCCCCTGCCTATCTCATTTGTGGGATTGGGCCCCACTCAAAACCCAACTAGAGACGGTCATGTCTCTCTTATAACTTTTAGTGCAGTGGTTACAACTTCAATAGGAGAGATTGTGAGAGACCCACATCAGAATATCCCATTGTCCAGCAGTGAGGGCACTTTCCTGAGAGGTGGGAAATCCTTCTTCAAATCCTTCCTCCACATCAGGCATAGTGGGGAATGGAACTCACGTTGTCCACCTCCGTGGGGGAGTGCTCTGAGCAGGAGGCTGAAAGTTAAAATGGAGGGGGGGCACATCCTCCTCCATTTTGTGCAAAAATGGCTTAGGCATCTAAGCCACTTGACTCCAGGACAGGGGTTCCCAGCTGTGTATTCCAAGCAGGGATAGGTATTTCAGGCCTAACTCTCTGAGAGGGATGGGGCTTAGGACACATGTTTCTCATGGGCATCTCCCATTGGCTAATATAAGTGGTGCCCCACCTAGTGTGTTGGCTTTTTTGGATCACATTCAATGCACAACATTGCAATGGCTAAATTTTAGGCAGCTTGAAAATCACTGAAACAATAAGGTGATACACAAAGCCTGAGTTAATCTTGTAGGCTTCATCTGCAATGAATGGGGAGAGATGGGTGCCTAAGAATGTGATCCAAAAAAGCAAATATTTTTGTAAACTTTCTTTTGTTGCATTAGGGAACAACCTGCTCTCACTGAACCAAATATTAAAGTTCTCATAAACTTCGGTAAAAGCAGAAATGACTGGGTCTGCCCAGGCATAGCCAAGGCCAAAACCCACATTTTACCCGTCAGGTGTGTAGGGCTTTGGAACAGACAGCGAGGGGTTAAGTGCTGGAGACCAGACACAGGTGAGACTAATGAACCTACTAGTCTCAGCTGGCAAGAATAAAAGGAAGAAGAGCACAGCAGTGCTGGGAGAAGAGAAAGGGGTTGGATTTTACCTCAAATAGCTGCTTTGCCTACCTCATGGAAAGGAGAGGGCTTTATTATTATTTTACCTGAAAAATAGAAGGGTTTTGCTTTTGGTGGTGGGAGCTAGGCTCACTGCTAGTAAGGGAGAGCTGTGATAGAAAGTACATAATGTGCTTCTCATTAGCTAAATAGTAAATAAAACTTTGATTGTGTGTGCAAGTGAAATGCAGGGAGGAACTATGCAACATGGCAGCAGCAAGAAGCAGCATATATGGTACTAAGCATTACACTCACAAAATGTGAACTCCATACCAGGTTAAAAGAGAGCGAGACAATGTTAGCCACTTCCCCTGAAATATGCATATTTTTAAAAGTGAGAGAATGTGAGTTCAGGGAGGTAAGTGAAAGTTCAGTGAAATTTCTCCACCTTCATGAAACCAGAGTTCATTTTCAAGTAACTGAGTCATGTACAGATTAAGATCTTGCCTGGTCAGTTCAAAAAATCTTCTCTGTTAGACCTTCCTTGATGGGTAGTAGATGTGGTTTAGTGAAGAAAAGCCAGACTAATACCAACAGCTGCATGGAATCTTTCTACAACTGAAAGGTGAATAATTAACTATAAGTTATTACAGCAGCCCTTAAGGGGGAGGTGAGTCACTAGCCCAATCTAGAGTCATGTTATCTTGTAATGAACAATGAGAGGGAAATGCTATGCATGTCCTGACAGTTCTAGTGAGACATCCGTGAGCTGTGCCCTCAGAAATCTAAGGAAGGGAGTCAGTCAAAATCCATCTCCCAAGAAAATAATGGTTTTTGTACAGCTTGCTTTATTAGTGGTAAAAAGGAAGACTGACTATGGATGTGCAAATATTCCTAAGAGTGAAGCAATGGCTTAGAGACAAGAGGAAAAAGAATAAGTAGGTAATGTCAGTTGATTTGGCAAGATATCACCAATCACACAAAATCAGGAGGAATAGCAATGCTCTTTCTTTCATGAGAATGTATCTGTTATTAACTAAGACCCTTGAAAATCTATATGCACATGAACTAATCCTCCGAGCACCTACATGATGTAGATAAAATAGGTGTTACTGTTCCCATTTTATACATTGAGGAAAAGTGTTAGAACTCGGGAGTTCCTTTTTTTCATTCTTGTGTTCAAAGCACTAACGCAATTTCTCTCTCCTACTTACTTTTCAATGCTTAGTGGTATTTCGTTTGGCTTTTCAGATCGTTGCAGACTATTCAAGTTTACAATGCTGCTAGTAGGCAGTACAAAATTTGGGGTCATTCTTTAGCAAACCTTGCAGAAGTCAGCTCATTTAAAGTGAAGTTGACCTGTACCAACTTTTCCCCCAGCCTTTGAATATACAGCACTGTAGAGCTAACATTATTCAGTTTCTCCTTTGGGAGATCTGAAGTAATAATAATATGCCATATGGTGGCATATGGAAATGTAAGCTTGATTTTTCATTTCCCAGCTGCAGTGCACTGATCCTTTGAGGGAACAAATATCTCACTTTTTTCTCTGGGACCCTTCAAACCAGTTTAGAAGTAGCACTGGCTTATTCTGGAGGAAGCCATTTTAGTTTCTTCTAAGTCAGAAAGGTGGCCAACCCAATGACAGAGGAAGAGAGTGAATGACTGAACAGAGGGGAGGGTTTCTTTGGGGTTTGAGAGGTATCAGAGGAGCCACATGGAGTGGGGGTTGGGGAGGAGGTAGAGGGCCTGATTTAAGCCATACTCACTTCAAAAAAAGCCATGGATCCAGTGTGATCTTCACATAATAAGGGTTTGGGCTGTTTACAAACACAGCACATAATTAAATATGTAATTCTATAAGAAGATGAGGGAAAGGAAACACACAATGCTAATGTAACTTAAACTGACATAAGCAAGAAAATTCTGAATTAAAGCTGCAAATCTGGCCTTAATCCCTGTTACTGTGTATTAATTTTGATGACTGTGTTGGTGACTAATTAAGGCCAATAAAAGAGGAAGCTTTCCCACATGTTCCACAGACACAGGTATCCCATCTCAGGCCAGCAGGCTGTCACCGGTTTTGTTTCCATTATTGCTGCATCATCATCAGATGTTCAGTTTGTTGGTGCCTATAAAGGATGGTTTGATTCTGCAACAGCATCCCCTGTGATCATTGAAAGGTTTTTCCATTTCAAACAAAAAATCTGAATAAACACAATTTAGAAACTGCCAGGGAAATAGGAGAATGATAAAAAATACTTGCTGTATCCGGGGGTCAGTGAAGACTTACACATTCAGACTGAACTACCATGTTCACAAGATGTAGCGTACATTCCCTTTAAGAGTGTACCCTGCACTCCTTTTTTAAAGATGGAAGGAATGAAAGAAATTCTGGGAGATAATAGAGGGGAACAGCCAGACCATTGTGTAAGCTTGAGGCCTATCTGTACCCCCAAGTCTTGAAGGGGGATTTGAGCTCCCATAAGTGCCTACTGAGTATCGAGCTGCTTGAAGGACCAACACTGGACTGAAATAACCCTCTTTTTCTCATCAAAAATACCCATAAATAGTGAATCATGATACAGACTCACTGTTTATATTTGTTTCGTAATGGGGATCTCACACATTTTTCAGAAGAAGTCCCTGGATCTTTAGGAGTACCAACCACATCTCTAATAATAAGCTCCTACTTTAACTGATATTTCAGTGACTTGTTTTCTCAGTGCAGCTCAGACGGTATTTTTTTTAGCCTTGACAGAATGGCTAGACTAGGTAATCCACGCAAACAGCTGCTGCCTGCAATGTGATCTTTTTCTCAAATCTTTTAACGAAGAGTTAGATATGGTTGAAATATCTGGAAGCTAAAATCTCTTGATATGAAAGTAATTGACATATCAACTGTCTGATCCATACCGCTTTTATCCTGAGAGTTGTCCCATTCAACATTAACTAGATTTGCACATGGATTGAGCTATCCTGTGATCAGGGCATACTGATCAGCAGTTCAAGAAAATGTTTCTCCTTAAAACCAAGTTTCACAGAGGGCTTGGTTATTAAATATCAATATTTACATGTTTTCTAGTTAGAAGAAATGTAACTATTGTTTCTTATAACCTGAGCTGCGCAAGCTCTTTCATGCCCAAAAAAAAGATAGCAAATTTGGGGCTTTTCATAGTGCTGAACAATTTGAAAATTGGATAACTCTTTCTGTGCAATAGAAAAACTATTTGAGCCCAGGGAATGTTAAGCCTTCTAGGCAAGGATTGTTGCAACCCTCAGTGAAGAGACAAACAATGCAAATGAGCCCCAGGGAGATTTGAAAAATGTGTGGAAGATAACAACTAGCAAGTTAACTTTGAAAAAAATAAGCAAATATATATAAGGGAAAATACATACATTAAATGGGAGGGAGAAACTTGGGAATCAGTCATTCTGAAAGAGGCCTAGAGGTGATAGTAGATAGAAAGTTAGACATGAATTTTCAATGGGATATGGCAATAAAAATGGGTAATGCAATTTTGGGCAGCATATGCAGAGATAACATCCTGGAACAGCAAGGTGATGTTCCCTTTGTATACAGGCAGGATACAATCCCACCCGGAATACTACATTATGTTCTGAGCACCTCATGATCTCAATTATATTGACAAATTGGAGGGAATTGAAAGAAACCAATAGCAATGACAAAGATTAGGGGGCTCAATGAAATGATTTTGATAGGAAAGATTAATCTAAATATGTATACCTTGGATAAGTGATGGCTAAGGGGTGACATAGTTAAAAGACTCCATATATATGAAGAATATATAACACCAAGAAAGGAAAGGAATTATTTAGGGTCATACACAGGGGTTCAATTAAGAAAAGGAAAAAAATCAGGCTGAATGTTAATAAAAGCTCCCTGACAAACTGTATCTGACTGTGGAATAAGCTCCCAATGGATATTTGAATATTAAATATTCAAAACTAGTTTGGAACAAAAGGGAATATGTAGGAATCTTGACCAGTTCAAGATTCTATGGGCAAAGATCCAAATGTAATAACCTTTTTCTATTGAACTTCTCACCAGCCCTGTGTTGTTATATAGAGCAGGTTCCTAATGGATTAGTGGAGTTTCCTTCAGTGTTCTCTTAGCTCTTGATCTGATCACTAATGTTTAAGAAGTAGCTGTGTGGTAGAATACGCTACCACTCTCGCCCAATGCCGGTCCAGCATACTTAAATGAAAGTACAGAGAAAGGACTTGTGGTGCATGGCAGCTGCATTATATTATATTCTACAGTTCTACATCCTGTGCTCTCCCAAGCAGTCTGGCAACTGGAAGTGTAATCCCCTAGGATACTGTGGAGTTAGAACCTAGTAAATAATGTCAGTAAATTAAACTTTCAAGCACTTCTTTGCTTTGATCCAGAGGCAATGTTTGTGCTGTGATGTTTGTATCCTAAAAACAAGTGTCAGTCAAGGGAACAAGAATGGACACTTGGAGAGGTCTGTGTTGAAATATCATTACTGGGGAAATTCCTATTGTCATCAGAAAAGGCCAAGAAAAAACAGAGATTTCCTTGTCCAGTGGCGGAGACAGGGATAATAAGGATTAGCAGGCATAATTGGTATCATTTTATATCCTTGAGCATCATGAGAGTCATCTCCATAGCTATGTCCTCCCCATCCTTAGGGCTGCTGAAAGTGAAAACTTTGCTGTGAAATGTAAAGAAGAAACATAAGAATGTCCTATGGTATAAGCAGCCTGTTCAAAATAAGTGGCACCTCCTTAAATGGTGGCCATACTAAGGAAAGATATCATAATGATAAATAATAATGCCTAGTTCTTTTACAACACATTCCATCTGTAGATCTCCAAGCATTTTTCAAAGAAGATACCATTATCCTCATGTTACAGATGGAGGAACTGAAGCAGAGGAAGGTGATCAAGGTCACTGAACAACTCAGTGGAAGACCCAGGAATAAAACCCCGATCGCCTGAATTCAGTGCTTTTTCCACTCGGCCACACTGCCTCACCTTTTATACGGTATTTGTATTTTATAACAAATACCCCTTTTGCTGAAGGTTGGAGTAAGATAACTGTGGCTATCATTTGGAGATAGTGCAGTTAGAGATAAGCACTGGATCTGAATATAAGACTATTTAAAATTATTAAAGCTAAAATCCACCCTAATTTATACCCCATACAACCTTTTAAAGTCAACTGGAGCACTCCATCTAAGTAATTCTAGTGCACCCATCCCCGCGGTGTCTGGGCACCAACAAAATTAAATTACACCAAACAAAAACAAGTGTTCCTCTGAGGATGATTCCCTGTTTCTTCATATTATATACCCAGAGTGAGCATGGATTATTATGATTATTTTATTTTTCTCTTAATTTTCTTTTTTTTTAAATTACATCAGTAAGACTTATTATTATAACCAATTCACCACTGTTACACTGATGTAAAACAGGCGGATCTCAACTGAAATTTAGTGATGGCATAAAACTAAGGTAATGCAGTGGTACATCAGGTACAGTGAGTGCAAAAGCCACCTTAGACAGTGAGAAAAGATTTCAATCTTGGCGTGCAATAACACTAAAAAAAGATGTCTGCAAGCATCTAATAGTTGCAATGTACAATAAGGAAAGTGGTGTGGGTAATATTCACAATATCTTGATGAGATTAATAAAACAAACAGAATATGCAAAAGAATAATCAAAAGCACACAAGATGATAAATCATAAATGTCACAGTTATAAATACTACTATTGCTTAAATTTGTAAGGTAGAATACATGATATGAACTCCTGGGAAAGTACAGCAGTTTGGGAGTCCTAAGTGCTATTCCTGGCCCTGGCTGTTTAAATTGCAAATTCTTTGGGGGCAGGGACTGCCTTTTACTGCGAATTTGTACAGCGCCTAGCATAATGAGGCCCCAGTCTCATTTGGGGTCTATATGTGCTACTGTAACACAAATAGAAAAGGAGTACTTGTAGCACCTTAGAGACTAACCAATTTATTTGAGCATGAGCTTTCGTGAGCTACAGCTCACTTAGTGAGCTGTAGCTCACGAAAGCTCATGCTCAAATAAATTGGTTAGTCTCTAAGGTGCTACAAGAACTCCTTTTCTTTTTGCGAATACAGACTAACACGGCTGTTACTCTGTAACCTGTAACACAAATGGTAAACCATCTATGTTATCTTCAATTTGGAAACTATGGGCTAGACTGAGCTCAGCAATAGGATGGAATTATGACTCTAAATCCTTTCTCCCAAGGGAGTAATTTATTTGGTATAATTATTTTCAGCGTATATCGGACTTCCTCTGCAAGCCTGGCCATCTCCATTAGCCAGCACACAGCTCCATCCATTTCCCCATTCACTTGCTCTCCCCCCTGTGCTTGGAGCCACAATCCAGCAGAGTCCTCTGGCAGCATAGCAGGATTGGAGGGCAACTATGAAGGACCAGGACACAGTCAAACCATGTAAAGTTGGTACTAAAAACAAATCAGCTTCCTCAAGATAAAATGGGCATTTTTTTCTGGTTAACAGCTACAGAAAGTTTAGCAAGAAAAAGAATGTATGGTTGAGGTTTTCCAAGTCATGCAAGGGATTTAACCATATGCCTTCCATTCATTTTCAAGTGCTGCTCTGGGATGCAAATCTTAAGGAACTGGGGATCTGTTCCTGAGCCACTTTCAATCTGTATGTATAACTCAGGCATGAAATGAGATGACCTGAAGTCCAGAGTGCAAGACTGACTGGGAAAGAGTGTCCTTCAAAATGGTGAAGAGGACATTGTAAAGAAAAGCTGCTTATTGGCATGTCAGGAACCAGCCTCCTTGTAAATATAATTGTATTACAGTCTAATTATATATATTTGAAGAAAGCATTGAAATACTCATGCAGAAAAAAAGATTGATCTACTCTGGGTTTGATGAATGCATAGCATTAACATGACCTAAATCTCTAGATCAGAGTTAAAAGCAAGAGCAATAACACAATTTAGTATGGAGCTGAATACGTCTTCTGTTCTCTCTAAAAAAACATATAAAAACCCACACTGTGGTAGTTAAAATACAAATAATGGTATTAGATGGATGTGATAGTTACAAAGTATTAACATATGTAAGAGTTGCTTTCAAAAGTATTGTAAGAGTATAGAAGAAAAACATTTCTAATGTCAGAAAGGTACAATAAAGTATGTAGTGCACACGTGTTTGGACTTCAGAAGGTGTGGAGATTTGTAGCCAGCTCTTCAGCTGGTCTGTATTAGTGCAGCTCCATTTAAGTCAATGGAACTATTCTGATTTACACCAGCTGAGGATCTGGCCTTTGGCTTCTATGTTCATACAGACTTTGAAGATTATCCAGACTTACCTGTACCCCTTCATTCTAGAAATTAGGCTGGAAGTCTTATGAGATAAGGATTCCTATTGAGATGTCTTGGTATTGTATGGGTCAGAAACACAGTGAGAATAGCTTTTTAGGTGGGATGGTATTTCATTATATTTTCGCCAACCTGAACTGGTGTACCCATTCCTAGTTAAATGCAGGCTCATTATTTTTGTGGTCTGTTTTTGTAGCTGAGATCAGGTTTTGCCCATAATCATTCAGCTGCTGCTTGTCAAAACTGCAAATATAAATGGCACTATTTCTTCAGTTTGGAAGATAAGAATACGTTATACAAAATCCTGCAAAAGGGTGCAAATTAGGACTTGATCTACTGTGCAATTTACAGCTAGTGAAACATCCAGCTGCAGGAAAGGACAACTGGGGAACCAATATCTTTGTCTGAGACAAGAAGACCCAAATGAAATCTTTACATCCTGTCCAATGGACTGAGGGCTTTTGATTCTGCAATGCCTTTTTCCATAGTGGAGAAGCCTATATGTCAATTACTTCATTGGCACAGTAACAGTTTACACGAAAAATAGCCTTGAAGTTTATTAACAATCACATGCTGGACAACACTGGACTCTTTGTTGTTTTGCTTAGCACAGTGTCAGCAGCCGGTTTCTTTCTTTCTTTCTTTCTTTCTTTTAATGACAGCATGTTAATAATGGGTCCTTCCAAACGTCCCTCTCTGTTGGGTGGGTCAGGCTAGATTAGAAGGATTAGCTAAATTCACTTGGGAGTTGTTTATCAACTACAAAAAGTTCTTAATCTTTCCCTCCTGTTCATATCCTACCTGTGCTGACTTGTATTAGAATTAAATCTCGGTTGAATCTATGACAGGTGTAGCATGGATACTGTAAATCATATCAAACTTCTCAGCACTCACATTATAGATGGGGAAGAGATAGGGGAAGCATGAGCTGATCAGACATACCTGGAAGTGCAGTGCTATTGATCCTGCCTCCAGCTTAGGGTTGGTCCAAGGACAGCTCAGTTCCTCATTCCATTCCATGTGGAAATCGGGTGTACATTTCCCATCTGTTCTTTTTGAAGCAGTAGCTTTACTTTGACAGTGCTTTGAACTGCCTCCCAATCTGCATGAAAAATTCCTCAATGTGTTCTGTTTAATCATGCTCAGGGATTTTTGGAAAACTGCTCTGATTAGTTCCAATATTGCTAGGAACTGTTGTGTTTTGCTTTTACATGTAGAAGATATTACATTTCCAAATGTACAATCTATTAGAAAATGACACACATAAGCATTATATAAAGAAGGCAGAAAAACAGGCAAATGAAAGATTATTCGTTGAAAATTCAGAATCCTCAAAAAAGATAAAGATAGTTGTGAGTGCCCATCTCAGCTGTCGACTTCTGTTTCCTGACGACTCAAATGGGAGACAGGCTTACAGGTCATGGTTCAGAAAATTTAGAGCACTAACTAAAAAGGAACTCAGGACCTGATTTTACTCCCAGAGCAGCCGGTGGGGAGTTCATGGCATGCCATGCATAATCGTTTCACAATTTAAGATGAACAAATATGAACTACAATCTGACTAAACATGCAGACTTTTATTAAAAATATTTGCTGCCGTGCCAGTGTAGCCAAGTAGCCTAAGATGTGCATTGAATTCTGTATATCTGTTGACAGTCAAAGGAGAATGTATAGAAAGACAAGGAGCTCAGCACATTGCCACAAAGCTTGATCTCATTAACTGCATATGAAATCATTAAAACTGTGTTTTTATCTGTATTTCTTCCCTTGCCTCTTGATGACAAATATACAAAAAGCAAAGCCAAAATCCAGCTGTGAGTTCCCTCATCTGGATTTGGTCTACATTGCTGGGTTGATTTGATTTATTTCTGTTTCAAATACTTTGATTCGATTAAATTAAATTAAAATAAAGAAATAATTCAGCCATTAAAACTCAGTGGACTTTTCCCCCTAAACTGAATAAGTAGTAGGATAATTTGAATTTGTTTGTTGTAGCTCTCCTTTCACACCTAGCAATTTTAAATATAGGAATGGTACGTAATGGTGCAGAAGTGGCTTTACACATTATTTTACATGCCTTATGCTCCTTTAGATTTATTTATAATTTTGGTAAATGATTCTGAGGCCAATCCTGCACCTCTGCAACCAATGTTGTTAATTTCAAACAGAACCAAACCCTTTCTTGTAGGGTATGTGAGAGACCTACTAGGAATTCAGGAATGACATACTGATTGTTCATAGAATAATTTACAAACAGGAAATTATAATTGGCGGAGGGACCACAAAGCCAATCTATAACCACAGGAGATTATTACAGTTTCCAGAGAGGTCTGGTGGCCTGAGTAGGTATCTGGAGCCAGGAATTCCTGAGTTTTAATCCCAGGATGGGTACTGACTCTCTGTGTGGCAATTGGTTTGAACTCTCAGCTCCTGCTTCAGAATGTGGCTCCCTCTTCCATCCCTCCTCAACTCCTGCTTCCCAAGAGTCTCAGTCCTTTGCCCCCTTTCCGCTGCTGGCTCTCCCATCTTCTCCTAGGGGCCTCAACCTTTGCCCTATACTACCCCAGGGCTTAAGTCCCAGAACCCTTTCCCTACTGGCAGTACTCCTCCATTCCTCAGAGACCTCAGCATCACATTTTTCTTGCTGGTTCCCCTCTTGCTTTTGAGCTCAGGCCCCAGTTTACCAGAATTGTTGTCCTATTTTGTTATACTGTAAACTTTTTAGGTCAAGAACAATGTTTTATTGTACAATTTTGTAAAGCACCATCTACATGTATGGTGCCACATGCATGCCTAATAATAATGATATTGCTGAAGAGAGGACTTGGCACAACCCTACTATTTCACAGGTGGAGTACTCAAACATAGTTGGTGACTTCCAACTTTATGGGAGGGAAGAGAAGATGTCAAACGAACATGGTGGCTTTCTCTAGGAATTATGGGTAAAAATATCTGTTTTTCTACCCGTGTTATTTCTAGAACACCTGTCCCAATCGTAGAATCATAGATATGTAGGGCGGAAAGAAACCCCAAGAATTCATCTAGTCCAGCCTCTCACTCTGAAGCAGGACCAAGTACACCTATGTCATCCCTGACAGGTGTTTGTCTAACTTGTTCTTAAAAACCTCCTCAGTTACCTGTTCTATGCTATCAAACTGATGGCTGGATCATCTGTATAGAGAATGAACATGCTGGCATTAGTGCAAATATATCTCTGTGGCTGGGACTATAGAAAGAGATTGAGCAGAGACATGCTACCTCCAAACCCACAGAAATGGCCAACTTGAAAATGTTAGTGTATTCATACTGATTTTCTGCATAAGTAACCCATGCTTCTCTGAAGTAGTTGACAGTCATGTTTATACAGCAGCTAACAAATTGGGGCACCAGTCATGGTTGGGGTGACCAAATGCCACCACATGCTAAATAATATTAATTATAATAATTCAAAGGGATTAGATATAATTTTTGGATGAGAATTTCAAAAGTTCTCAACATTGGCCTAACTGGACTCCCGTTGAAATGAATGGTTAAACTCAGAATGAGACTTAAGGTGCAGCCCCATTAGGTCAACACTGAGCTCTTTTGAAAATCCAACCCTTCACCTGCACAACAGTTCAGCCAAAAGCACCTGTGCAGAGATTTATGGATTGCTTGGCAAAGTTGTACTGAATTTAACTAAGTAAAAATTTCAGCAGTTTATGAGACCTAATTAAATTAAACACGCACCAGTATCATCTTAGCATCCTGACTCAAACAGAACTGTGGAAAATCAAATAAATGAAATAAGAACTAAGTACTGATCAGGGAAAGATGAAACTATTCTTGTACATCATCACATGGAAAAATGTGAGTCATGTGCCTATGACCTCAGCACACGCTTCTTGGAAGTTTATCTATTGGGTTGTTTCTGAATGTCTAAGAAACAAATTTACTGTCCTGAAAAGAAAAGTCTAGTCCCGGTTCTGAGCACAGGACTGTGAGCCAGGAACTCTTTGCAGTCTAATCCCAGTTTTGTCTCTACCTCCTTCTATTGCCTTGAGCAAGGCCCTTAAACTCTAAAATAAGAATGTTCTAGATTATAAGATCTTAGTCTCTTCAGGTTCTCAAATGTGAGCTGTCAAAGCCAAGTGCAAAAACAGGAGGCACAAAAAAATCCAGCCTTCAAAGCCCATGATGAATTTTCGGATCTCAAAATCAATGCTAAAGGGAGGGTACGTTATTCCAGATGAGACAGGGAAAAGGGGGATTTTGATTCCTTCTAAGAGGTTTGGGAACTTTACTTTAACTGTGTGATGGGGCTTACCCCACATCACCTGCAAGGAAAGGAAAAGTACTCCAATTAGTCATGCTCTACACCAGGGCTGAGAAATTAATTGCTGCCTGGCCAAAGGAGGCAGAGCTAAGTCTTACAAGTGGATTGAGGGAGCTCAATTGGGGAGAGGCTGCAGAGGAGACTGGTATCTCTGGCAGAAAAGCCCTGGAACAGGCTTTAACAGAAGAAGAACACTGCAAGAGCAGATTAGGCCCCTGCAGGGGAAGCCCTGAGGTAGGGCCAACAAGGGAACTACTGTGGAACCTGAAAGGGGCAGAAGGGGTTTTAGTTTGAAGATTTGTATGGACTTTATTCGGACTTGTTTGCATTTCCCCAAAAGGAGTTTAGACTTTCATGTGACTTGGCCAGAGGACCAAGCCACAGAACACCCAAAGGGGCAATCAGGAGAAGAGAGAGGCTGGGAAAAGCCATTGCAGGATTGAGGGAGAGCCCAGTAAGGGGCAGCAGAAATGAGGGCCCATGCAACGTTGCAACTGGAGATGAGAGAGTGCCCAGGAGGTGAGGTGGCGCTCTGACATGTGGAGCCCAAACAAGGGATTGAGACACCCCTACCCCACCCCCCAACACTGAGGAAGGAGAAAGTTACCAGTTACTTTAAAGGTGAGAGGCAGAGGGATAGAAAAGACTCTGTTTTGTCAGCCCAACAGGAGCAGATACATGGTCTTTTGTTCCATGTACTACAAGGGCAGCAACAACAGTAAGGTTCCACAGGAACATTTCTTGCAATGCCTAGAAAAGTGGAGCCTAGGGACCCAGGCAGCTCCGGGAGAAGAGAATTCTGGCAGACGACTATCGGGCCTGTCTAAATTGGGCCCAGGTGAGGACTGGAGGTGTTTGTGCACACCTTTGAGACGGTAGCTGCCACTATATGATGGACAAAATCCTCTTGGGCAGCTCAAGTGCCCCGTACCTGTCAGGAGAAGCTCAGGTGGTCTACTGAGCTTTGTCTGACATGCAGGCAAGGTCCTACAAATCTGTAAAAGAGGCCATTGTTGATAGACTGGAACTGACCCCATAAGCATACTGCCACCAGTTTATGGCAGAGCCTTTCTCCCAGGGGTGCACCTTACAGTGGCAGCACAATGTTTATGAGACCCAACAATGTGATGGTTGCAGCCCAAGGTAAACG
The DNA here is from genome assembly GCF_965140235.1 of Caretta caretta. Lineage (NCBI taxonomy): Eukaryota > Metazoa > Chordata > Testudines > Cheloniidae > Caretta > Caretta caretta. The sequence goes on from NC_134210.1 coordinate 34,225,449, forward strand.
CATCTAATAAGGTGGTAGATCTTAAAGTTCTAGAAAAATTCCTTTGGGTCTTGCCTACCAGAGCCTAATGCTGATGAGTCTATGGCAGGGGCGGAGGCCTATATAAAAGTTGATAAAGCCAAATCACCCAAACAAGGGTTCTGAGGGAAGCAAGGGAACAGAGAACCCCAAAACTTGGGATGGCAAGGAGGACACATTGAGAGACAAATTTTTAAAAAGTTCTATAGCTAAGACACTGGAGGAGATAGCAGCACCTCAGTCATTACTGGATACCTGGGAAAGGCACCTGGGAAATGGTCAAGAGAACCAGCTTGTATGTTTCCAATATGGCCAACCAAGTCATATAAGAAAAGACTGCTCATAGAGTGCAGCCATTTGGACTGGTACTAAAGCCAAGTTAGTGGCTTGGGGTGTTCTCTCAGTAGGGAGCATACCCCAGTCTACCAGATAACTGTTGCAGTGGCTGGCAGAAAAAGAGAGAACTCATTGACTCATGGTGTGAGCAAACACTAGTTTCGTGGAGTAACCTCCCACCAGTGAGATTAGATCAGCATTTCCCATAGGGCTGTCAATCGATAAAAAAAATTAATCACAATTAATCGCATGATTAAAAAAGTTTATCGCAGTTAATCGTGCTATTAAACAATAACAGAATGCCATTTATTTAATTATTTTTGATGTTTTCTATATTTTCAAATATATTGATTTCAATTACAACACAGAATACAAAGTGTACAGTGCTCACTTTATATTTATTTTGATTACAAAGATTTGCACTGTAAAAAACCAAATAGTAATTTTCAATTTACCTAATATAAGTACTGTAGTGCAATCTCTTTATCATGAAAGTTAAACTTACAAATGTAGAATTATGTACAAAAAAAACATGCATTCAAAAATAAAACAATGTAAAACATTAGATCCTACAAGTCCACTCAGTCCTACTTCTTGATCAGCCAATCGCTCAGAAAAACAAGTTTGTTTACATTTGCAGAAGATAATGCTGCCCGCTTCTTGTTTACAATGTCACCTGAAAGTGACAACAGTCATTTGCATGGCACTGTTGTAGCTGGTGTTGCAAGATATTTACGTGCCAGATGCACTAAAGATTCATATGTTCCTTGATGCTTCAACCACCATTCCAGTGCAAATATTTGTAATAAAAATAATGTAAAGTGAGCACTGTACACTTTGTATTCTGTGTTGTAATTGAAATCAATATATAATAAAAATGTTGTAAAACATCCAAAAATATTTAATAAACTTCAATTGGGTATTCTATTGTTTAACAGTGCAATTAATCATGATTAATTTTTTTAATCACAATTAATTGTTTTGAGTTAATCGCGTGAAGTAACTGTGATTAATCGACAGCCCTAAGTTCCCAGTATACATTTCATATGTACATGGAGAGTTATGTGTCTACCCAACAACAGAGGTAGAGATAGAACTACAAGGTCAGATGAGCAAGTTGAGGGTCATCATGATAACAGACCTCCCCTGGCCTGCAATTATAGGCAGCGACTGGCCTAATTTCCTAGCCCTATTTTGAGAAAGGGTACCACTTGGACCAGTTGACCATAAGCCGCCCTCACTCAGACATAGGGTGTTGGGCTGGCCCAGAAGTGAAGATGAGGAGTCAATGGACTGGATGGAGCTGGTTAGGATTGCTGAACAGGAGATGTCAAGTCAATTACAAGCCCTGGAGACACAGTTACATGAAGCAAACTGGGAGCTGGAAGAGGTAAAAGCCTCACAACAGAAAATAATGGAGGAGGCAGCAAAACAAGAGCTAAAATGGTTTGGACAAGGCTAGACCTGGTATAGGAGAAGAATTGTCAGCAACAACTCGAACGGGTGCTAACTGCATTGTGAACCATGAAACCATGTGACAATGAGGCCTCAGTCTCTCGAGGCCAAAAGCAGGCCCCTGCAGGACAGAAAAAATTGGGCAAATTTGGGGGAGAAAGACATCCTGAGTGAGGAGACGAGAGAAGCTGCCGTGATTGTGGACCCTAACCCATAACCCCAAAGGCAACCACAGCAGGCCAGGACAGCAGTTGAGACTACGCAGATCTGGGAACTCTGGGATCGGTTATCCACCTCAGAGGAGGCCCTTCAAATGGACCTACAAGACAAAGAATACTGGAAAGAACATTATCAAGATGTGTTAGATAACAAAAACCATTTGTTTGCCTGGGTATATGACTGACAGGAAGAGCTGGAATAACTCAGAGAGAGTACCCTGATGAGTACTAACTTGGGCGGGACATGTGATGGGTCTTACCCCCATCACCTGTGAAGCAAGGGAAAGTACTCCACTTAATCATGCTCTGCTCCTGGTCAGAGGAGGTAGAGTTAGGCCAACAGCTGCAATTCTCCAGCTGCCTAGCTCCGAAGTCAGCACAGAAGTAAGGGTAGCAATACCATGACCCCCCTAGCCTTGTGATCCCCCTGCAACTCCCTTTTGGGTCAGAACCCTCAATTTGAGAAACACTGGTCTCCCCCATGACATCTGTATAGTATAGGGTAAAAGCACACAAAAGACCAGATTTCACAGGAGGAGACCAGATTTCATGGTCCATGATGTGTTTTTCATGGCTGTGAATTTGGTAGGGTTGTACTTATATGTAGACTGAGGGAGCTCAACTGGGAAGACAATGTGGAGGAGACAGATCTCTTGGCAAAGAGAAGCCCTTGGATAGGATTTAACAGACAGGAAACAACAGAGGAAGAACATTACAGGGGCAGGTTCCCCTGCAGGGGAAGCCCTGAGGTAGGGCCAACAAGGGAATTACAGTGGACCCCAAGAAGGGCAGAAGGGGTGTTAGTTTGAAGATTTGTTTGGACCTTCACATGGACTTTTTCTTCGTACCCTGGAAGGGGTCTAGACTTTTATTTGCTTGGCTAGAGAGCCAAGCCACAAAACACCTTGATGGGGAATCAGGAGAAGAGGAAGGCTGGAAAAGGCCATTACTGGGCTGAGGGAGAGCCCCATAGGGGGTGCCAGAGACCCTATGCAATGCTGCAACCAGAGACAAGGGGGTGCCCAGGAGGTGAGGACATGCTCCTAGCCACCGATTCAGATTTACTCATCTGATACAAGATAAGATCTTTGTTATGCATAGTACATGGTGACCATCTATGTAACTGGGAGAACCATTGTCATTGCAAGTAGTAGTAATTTCAGTTGGATGAAACCCAAAAATCATAAAATCACATGAAAGTCTAAAACTGTTAAAACTACTATCTGTGCACCAAGTAACTGAAATAGAGAATGGCTCTTCAAAGTTTAAAACACATTATCCCCATGTAAATTTACCACCAGAAAGAGTTTATAAAGAATCAGTCTGGTTTAAACATAATAAACTCATTTCTGCTCTTGGGTACCCTGATGTAAATCTGAAGTAACTCAACAGCAGAATTACTCTGGACTTACGCTGGTGTAACCGAGAGCACAGTTTGTCCCACTGTATGTCAGCCATGGAGGACAATAATCCCACGAATATGTTTATACAGTCAGAGAAGTCCATGGAATAATTACTTGATGGGAAATTTACTCTGACTTTCATAGATTTTCTTTAAAAAGGGACTCTTTATATTCAGGACAGTAAGACCATGTCTACACTACAAAATAACATTGACCTAACTTATGTCGGCCTACAGGCACCGCAATGATTACATCGCTTGTGCATGTGCACTCTTGGCTCCTGGTGTTGGCGGTGTGTCTCTTTACCAGGAGTGCTTGTATAAGTCGTATTGTCAGTGTGGAGCATTGTGTGACAGTCCCTGAAAGACAGTAACAGTCAACATAAGTAACCCAGTGCCTGTACTAACACTGCAATGACCTAACTAAATTGACCATGACTCTATGCCAATGAGGGAGGTGATGTTATTAAATCAGCATAGAGAGGCACTTACGTCAGCAGGAGCCAAATTCAAGTGAAGACACTTTCACAGTTAGGTCGACACAAGACAGCTTCCGACAACCCAGTCGTGGAGCATAGACCAGGCCTAACACTTTTAAGTGGTACACCTGCTGTGCTATGCTGAATACATATATCCCTGTCTTTATATATATATATATATATATATATATATAAAAATCCTGATAACTGGAGAAAAAATCATTATGTTCTCCTATACGTAGGTGTTGGAACTAAGGGTGCTGGGGTTGCTGCAGCACTCCCTGGCTTGAAGTAGTTTCTATTCTATACCGTGTTTACAGTCTGGTTAAATAGCTCTCAGCACCCCCACTATAAAAATTGTTCCAGCACCCCTGCTCCTCTGTCTGTATCAGTACAGCTCAGATTGAGTTGGTGTGAACTGACATGACATATGTAGCCTTTTGGTCTATATTGTGCTTTACAGAAGGGCACATTTCCTACAAAGGAAGGATGGTCCAATGGTTAGGGAGCCAGCCTGGGCTTTGGGAGGATCTCAGTTCAATTCTTTGTTCTGTGGCTCAGTTTCTCATCTGCAACATGAGGATAATAGAAGCAATGGGCTTAAATTGCAGCAAGGGCAGTTTAGGTTGGACATTCGGAAAAACTTCCTAACTGTCAGGATGGTTAAGCACTGGAATAAATTGCTTAGGAAGGTTGTGGCATCTCCATCATTGGAGATTTTTAAGAGCAGGTTAGACAAACACTTGTCAGGGATGGTCTAGATAATAGTTAGTCCTGCCATGAGTGCAGGGGACTGGGCTAGATGACCTCTCAAGGTCCCTTCCAGTCCTACGATTCTATGATTCTAATAACCTAACAGGGGTGTATGGTGAGGATCTGACGTACTAGGGCAATGAGGCCCATTTATATCCCTAAAGTAGATAAATGTAATATGAAATATTTACAAACTTAAAGTTTGCCCTGAAGATACTATAATAAAACTTCTCCAACACCACAGCTTCAGTGACTACAAACATTCAGCTATTCTAACTTTTTTGTGTGTGTGTGTTTACTTTGAACCCTGTATTATATTTGTATTAGATGTTTTGTATAGATAACTTTTAGCTTGAGATGTATTCAAGAGTAATAAATAATCGGTGTAATATTCTTTAGTTTCCAGTGAGCCCCAGGAAGGATTCAGATTTTCCTGTCATCTTTTTAAAACCTCCACCCAAGAAGTATATGCAACACATGTGAAGAACGTCTGGATGATGAGTAATTCTGAGTCATGAGTAATGCTTCCAGATTTGCACTTTTGGCAGCTGAGAGAAGGATTCCCTGTTGATGGTGTGTTCCGTGTTTCTCTGATTGTACTCATTTATGGAGGCCCTGATCCTGCAATGGGATCTGGGCAAGCTGGCTCTTACACCAGAATGAAACCCTATTGTATACCACCAAGGTATAAGGATTAGAGGATTGAAGGATAGGAGGCTTTGGGAAAGATTTTTAAAGGTATTTAGGTGCCTAAAGATGCAGATAGGTGCCTAGTGGAATTTTTAAAAGTTTCAAATTATTTAGCAAATAAGCTTGAAATACAGCAGGGACTGATGTCTCAGTGGCTTAGCAATAGGATATGTTGTTAATACTTTTTCAGCTCCAGATTGCTGCTTTGAATCTGGCCCGTGTTCGTGGTGATCATAAATTGTTACTATCTGATGGCTACATTTTGCACAATCTCAGTCAACTTCCCATTGGAAAAGTGTCCACATCATGAAACTAGTCATAGTATTTATTGACGTTTTGTATACAGCACTCTTCAGAGGTGGTGTGATTTGAAATAACCTGCAAGGAGACCAAAAGTTGCATTCGTTTAGGCAATTTCAGCAGAGAGCCTGGATGAATTTGGAGACTGAATTAACCTCTTACCCTTAAAGCCAGTCCTCCAGATTGAGGTTGAGGTACATTGGAGAGGTGGTGTGATGTAGCTTCCACTGTCACAGTATATGTTGTACTTGTGTAAACACACTGAAAAATGTACTTGTTGTGTAGTGTCCAGAGCTGCCAGTATGACAATGTTTGTAGGCACTCTAACCCCCAAATGTAAAGTCAAATACATGAGAAGTGACCGGTTTACCTTTTTCTAGATAATGACTTAAGACATATATGCCATCAATTAAACAATTTGGACCAGCTCCTCAGCTGGCATTCATTTACAGAGCTCCATTGACATTCAGTGTCAATGTCATCATTAATTCTAGCCTAATTACAGAAGCAGGCTGTTCCTTGGTTTCCCCGCTTATATGGGAGTGATATAATTTACTATTGCTCAAATGCCAAAAGAAGGTTACTTCCCACTTAGTGCTAACTAGCCAGTGGGGCACCCCAACCATTCCCCACTCCTGCCTGTCCATTTGATGACCAGTTGCATAGGATGATGTGGTCACATATGAAGGGGATTAAACAGGAACTTTATGCCCCCTTACTCCCCTGCAAAGGTGCATAAGGCAAGAGACAACTTTGGTATAAGTATCCAAATAACAATCCTACAGAAGAGCTACAGCTAGATAACTGCTCTCCATGTGTTTTGTACTTCAATCAATGGGAGAAAAAAATATCCAGAACACAGGCAGGTTTATTCATTTTAAAGCCATAAATGTGTTCCTGGGTGGATGTGAAATGCTTGATTGCTCCTAAGTATTGCACATCTGAGCAAAACAATATAGTAAAAAAGATAGGATAGATGACCTGTTTGTATGTTTTAGCTGTTACTTAACTATTTCCTCCAGCCTGAGAACTTTGAGGTCAACCTGAGTTCAAGCTATAGCTGAGTCAGCCTGCTCTGGTGACACCACAGCAGGGAAAGGGGGCTGGGACCTGGGACTTCATTCTTTTACTCATTGGCCACAGGCCTTTAAAATGAGAGGCATGCACCTAAATCATGAAAAGCTACATCATTAGGGCAGAGGGGTAGAAATCCTAGGACTTTTTTGTCCCAGTAAAGAATTTTCAACACCCAGATCCGAGACTGACAAATTTTGGTGTTTGCCAGAAGGGATTCAGCATTCAAAGAGATTAGAGGAATTTACAGTGTTAGCAATTCAAAGGTGGATTGCAGCACAATGAAAGGGGATATAGAGTATTACAACACTATCGCTACATAAGGCCAGTCAGTGGACCAGAAGATATGTCCATCATAGAGGTGGTGTTTTGACCTCCAGAAAAGAGGATCACAGCATCACAGATATGTAGGACTGGAAGTGGCCTCAATAGGTCCTGCACCAAGCATGGGAAAGCTAAGATTACACAAAGTACCTTTAAGCTTGCCAACTCTGTTTCTGTTGCAGCTTAAAACAAAACAGAGACAAAATTTTAAATTTAAAAAATATATCAACCCAATACTAAAGAATACAATGTACTTTTGAAATGTTCCATTAAAATGTTGGTATGACATTTGTGGCTTTGCTTACATAAAGCAGTTCAATATATTGATGAATCATGTCATGCTGAAATGCCACATAAGTCATGTTTGTTTACAGATTTATAGGTGATATTATTGTTGGATTTGTTCAAACTCAAAACTCTAAGCAAATCTTCTGGTGTCAGGTGGGAAAAACCTATAGGGATTAAAACCAAGTAAAATGTTCAGATTAACCCCTGAGGGATGAAATTTGTACATTTTGCCCCGCTCTAAGCATAACACACATTCAACTTAACAGGGAAAAACATCAGTTCCCTGTGGTTTGATCACTAAAGCAGTGATCTGCCTCTCATTTGTATTTGTTTTTCTGAACCATGGTGGTTACACTGATATCAGAATTTCTGATGATCTATTTGGTGATTCTCTAAATTTTACACAAGGCCATCAGTTAGTATGCAAAGCTTCCCTTGGCTTCAATGGAAATTCCACATCCAGAACACAGGCAAGCTATAACCATTAGCAATGAGCACTATGTGAAGATAAAACAGGATAACATAAGTGTATTATTAGTCCATAATATTTCATTAAACTTCATAGTGTCAAAAAATTGGGTGCTCCATTGAGCTATAGCAATTCACCACAGCTGTGGGTCTGCCCCAGGAGTTTATTGAAGTAAAGTACTAAGGTGTTTTCTAAATGATAATACCAGCCAGGCTGCTCTTTCAGCAACTTTTGTACTGATAATTCACTGATTAGGAAAGAAGGAGAAGGATAAAATCTGGATGAAGTAAGGGCAAATAAAAAAGAAAAGGTTCTTATTACTACTGACTTCTTAAAGCATTTTGTTTATTTTTGTTTTCTTTCAGTAGAACGGCTGGCTGGGTATTTTAGGAAGCAATGTTAATTCCTTTAACTCCCTCAGATGTTTAGGAACTTTCCATGCCTTAAGACCACTCAGAGCCATCTCCTGTTTGGGAGGAATTAGGATAAAGTTATAATAACAAACACATTTTTGAAAACCCTTTTCTATTTTATTACAGGACCATCAATAAAGAAACAAAAGAGGGCTCAATGGGGTTGACTTTGGTTTTGGCCTGAAAAAAAGTCCCAGAATTTTTAAGACAAAAGTTAGTAAACATAATTAAAAAAAAAAAAAGGCATGGGCCAGTGAGTGTCCCAGCAGAAGAGATAAAGACATTGCCATAAGCATTCCCTCTGCATAAAGAGTTCAGTTAGGTTCCCAGTGAGCCCAGTGCAGATAGAATTCTTAATGCTAATGCCCAGGAGATTTTTGGGAATGAGCTTAGCCAGTCCCAGTAAGTCACTGCGTGTTACAGAGGGAAGTGGAGCCTGGTTTCAGAAAATAGTTCAGCTAGAACACTATGAGTGGATGTTTTTGTGGTGAGGTGAAATGTAGATTTTGAAAAATAAAATTAAACGTAATAGTTGTGAATGATCCACATGTTTCATCATTAGAACTGAACTTGATAAACATTTTTGAAGTGTATTTTGAGCTACAACAATAAATAACAAGGCCATCTTATTAAGAAGATTAGGGCTTTGTTATTAAACATGTATATTGGGCTGTAGAATATAAAGTGATACATCAGTTCCAAAACTAAGTAATATAATGCTAATATTATTATTTAACTTCAGCTTCCAGTTAAAGCCTTTGCATTACATTCCGACATACCTGTATTATATATGAGGCTTTTATGTTTGAGACTCTGACATATTTTCTACAGTATGCATTGTAGTTGTAGCCATGTCAGTCCCAGGATATTAGAGGGACAAGGTGGGTGAGGTAATATATTTTATTGGACACACTTCTGTTGGTGAGAGAGAAAAGCTTTCAAGCCCTGAAGCTCTGTGTGGCTCAAAAGTTTGTTTCTCTCACCGTCAGAAGTTGGTCTAATAAAAGATATTACTTCACCCACCTTGTCTCTCTAACATTTTCTACATGTCAGAACTATAACATAAAACTAGAGATAGATACAAACTGTAAAGTTCAGATCTATACTTCTTCAGAAACAGAGGACACTTAGATGTGGTGTCTTGGCTTGGGCCCATCTATACAAAAAATGTTTGACTGTATTGATAAAACAAGAATTAATATTTTATAGCTATTAAAAATAGAGTCATGGAGTTTAAGGCCAGAAAGACCACTAGATCATCTAGTCTGACCTCCTGTATATCACAGGCCACCTCCAACAACTAAACCCAAAATCATTGATCTGAACATGGAGTAAGTGTAGGCAGTCTAATTCTCCTCTTGGTTACATCAAAATAAATCTCAAGCAATGGTTACACAGGTGTATGAGAGAATCAGGCCCAAAGAACACTTTGCTGATTTTGATCACATGGGTTACCTACATAGCTCTTTTGCATGATAAGTGTCAAGATAAAACCTATAGTACAATAAAATTTGGCCCTACGTTTCCCTTTGATTGCCTGCATGGGAGGGAGTCTGTGCCCATGAACCTGGACAAGGAACAAGGAAAAAGGAGTGTTACATCAAGAGCTGGTCAAGATTTTTTTTGTCAAAACTATTTTTGACAAAACACATCAATTGTGATGAAATTTTGTTTAAAAAAATGAAAGGCAGCATTTCAATACTGTGAAAATGTCCTATTTTGACAACTTATAACAGAAGTTTTGATTTTTCTTTTTGAAACAAAATTCCTTGTATATTTTAATAGGTCTAAATTGGAATAAAATGCTTTGATTTTATCTAAATAAAATGTTTTAATCAACCCAAAATGAATTTTTTTCCAGAATATCATGTCACAGGAAATTTCTATTTTTGTTTGGTTTTGGTTTTGTCAGTTGCGGAATAGAAAAAAATCTGAACTTTTGAAATTTCCCATGAAATGGAAAATCCTGTTCCCACACAGGTCTAGTTTTTTCCTTGGTACATTCTCCTTTTCTCTCAGCCCCCCCATAAGTCTCTCTTTGGGGATTGCTTGGAGACAATGGGAAGGGATGAATATGTAGAGGCATAAAACTACAACCATTTTGCTACAGCATCGTGGCATCATGCTACATGAAAGCATCTCATTTTAAAAGCCTTAACAGGAGTCATGAGGCCATTACTGAATAACCCAAGCCTCCTTAAATATATACCTAGCACAAAGAAAAGGAGTACTTGTGGCACCTTAGAGACTAACCAATTTATTTGAGCATGAGCTTTCGTGAGCTACAGCTCACTTCATCGGATGCATACCGTGGAAACTGCAGCAGACTTTATATACACACAGAGAATATGAAACAATACCTCCTCCCACCCCACTGTCCTGCTGGTACAAAACAGCATAGCATAGTACAGCAGATCAGCAATAAAGGACTCCTAAACTACAAACCTCACCACTGTCTGCTGTATTTCTTCCACCTTGCCTTTGCTGCTATAAATCCATAGCACAGTACACATATAATGTATTAAATAAAAAGAAAATATTTTATTTTTCCTGGGGAGAGGAAGGAAGGAAGGAAGGAAGAGCAATGTGTGACAAATGCTAGGCAAGTCACTTAGGGTATGATTTTTAAAAGATTTTAATGGGAATGAAGTGCCTAGGTGCTTTTGAAAATCCAGCTCCGGGGGGCAGAAGCTCCTTGCAAATGCCAGGGGTGGAGGGATAGGCAGAGGAGTGAGCAGAGGTACTGAGACTTGGCCAGGGTATGGCAAGGTGCTGACTTGAGGTGGGAAGGAGGTCCCTGGAGGTACCTACCTGCTCCCAGGCACATTCCAGCCCTACTGTGTCCTGCTCCCCAGTCCAATCCTGGGTGCAGCGGTGCCCACCCTAGCCCCTGTCCCCTGTCCCTATCCCAAGCCCCATGGTGGCCACTCCAGCCCCTCTGGATCCCACTCTCACTGCCATGTGCTCCGCCCTACACCAGGGAATGTGCAAGTTTACACAGGGGCTGAACTCCCACAATATTTCCATTGTGGGAGCATTAGCTCCCCTTACCCTCCCCCCAGTTCTGCCACCCCATCTGACTAGGCCCCTATCTGCATCTTTAGGCACCTAAATACCTTTAAAAATCGTGTCCTTAGAGCACCATTGGAAGGTGTTCAGAGACTATAGTGATGAGGTTTTATGAAAACCTGGATAGAATAGACCAGAAATCCATATGCAGGCACCAAAATAAAATTGACCTTATTTTCAGAGAACCACAACTCCCACTGATTTACCCTAGATCACAAAGGAAGGCTAACCTGAAACCAGATCTCCTGTTCCTTAGTCTTGTGCTGTAGCCACGTGACCCTCCTTCCTTCCTAGAGGATTATGATATTTTTTCTCCTCACAACTGGTGTTCTCGCTTTCCGTGAATGAACTAGTATAAGAGTGAATAAGTTACAACAGCATCATCATGAAAGTGGAAGTGCTTCTTTTAATGATTTTAGTAAAGCAAAGCAATGTTGGAGAAAACAAATTGTTCTAGGTATCAGTAAAATAAAATACATGCAGCTCAGTCACTAGGAGTTCTATCCATTTTTAGATTCAAATAGTATTTATACAGGTAGCTCTAATTTGGCTAATGGGGGTATTATTCATAAATGTTTTGGGTGAAATCCTGGCTCTGTTAAAGCCAATGGAAAAACACCCATTGACTTCAGTGGGGCCAGGATTTCCCCCCTTATTCTTCAAAGGAGATTTTCACCCTCCTTAGATGATACATATTTTCCCATTACACCAAACTCCAGTTAAGGAAAATTCTGGGATTGTACTGAATGAGAATGGGCTTTTCAAATGGGCTGAGATTACAGCTCCTTTAAAGTCAGCCAAACTGCAAAGTGGTCTGGTGTTCAATTAGCTTTAAGAGTAAGGTCCAGAGCTTAAGTTTAGCAAAGCAGCTGTCTTTCTCATTTTCACTTTTTTCTGGGACTGGGAGCAGCCTTTTCATATCTAGCAGACCACTCCAGCTTCACCCAAACATCCAAAAACTCATTTAGCTAAAGGTTTCAGAGATTCCCCAGACATTTCTGTAAACAGGGTTGTCCAATATTTATTAAATCATTTGTAAAACTCCATTAGATTAGCTCATGGAACTTGGGCAAATAGGAGATGGGGAGAACATTATAAAAGTTTACAGATATCCAAGTCTGCAGCAACTGAAAGAAAGAAAGAAAGATTAGGATGAAAAATGTCCTGATAATGAGATATATTAGGTTTGGAATAGTTCCCCTTGCGAAGTAGTGAAACCCTATCACTGGAAAGTTTCAGAATTAGACTGGACTAAACAATATTAAATTTAAAGTAGGGAACAATCCTGCATTGGCAGGGTTATAGACTATATGATTTTATAGGCCTTTCCCATCTCTAACATCTATGATTGAATGAAACCAGTACATTCGTATGTAATGTCTTATTTGTGTGTCAGAGTGTAATGTACCAGCTGAAAAAAATTGAGGGTGGTAAGACAATAATATTTAAATCAGAGAACCAGTGGTTGACTACAAATTGCTGTTACAGAATCTGTGGTTTTTGAAGAGGAAATATGCCTGGTTTTGGAAAGAATGTACTTTGCTGTATACTGACTTTTAAAGTATGGGCTAGGTCTCTGCTATACCAACCTTTCTGCAGTAATGCGTGAGGAGGAATTTGAGAAGTCTGGTGCACATGTGGTTTGGCAGGTGCTTTATATTTAAAGGCATATGAGGTTTTGTCAAATTGTGTAGAGCTGCTCTAATCATAACCTCCAAGAATCAGTCATTGTTTACCTTAATTCTATCATAAGAACATCTGGGTACCTCTTTAAAATAATGGTAAATATAATTAATAATGAATTGAGTTCGAAATCTGATAAAGTACTTATGACATCCATATTAGTAACAAATGAATTCATCATGCTTAATATTATTACAAAAATACTAAAGGAATTAATAATGATTTGGGTCAGTATTTGAATGTGTTACTGACATGTGGCCAGGTATAATAAATGCTTTTCAAAAACATTGTTTATCACAGATCTTACAACAGCCTTGCAACATTAAATTTTATGTATTTATTTATTTGTTTTACAGAGAAGTGGACTATCACTGTTTTTTTCATTAGCATCATCCTCATAACCAAGCCAGGCAAGCATGTTTTGTGTGTCTGGACTGGTAAATTGTCATAATTCTGCAAGGCTGTGCTACAATAATAACAGAATAGATTTCACCATAACTTCACCTATCCCCACCATAACTTTAGTGTATGCAGAGCATATCTGCAGTGCCACTCCAAATATGCACAACTAAGTAGTATCAATGGATGCGATTCTCAGCCATTATACGTTGGCATAGCTACATCTAAGGCAATGTATGGAGCTGTCAGTTTACAACAGCTGAGGCTCTGGCCCAATATGCCAGTGGAGGTAAGAATACTGCATGGAACCTGGGAAAACCTTGATGGTGTAATGGATGATCTCTGGGTTAAGCCAGGCAGCAGTTAGAAATTAGTGACAGAATATTCTATATCAGTTGTCTAAAAGGTGGGGGGAATATTGCAAAGATTTTGTCATCCTGTAGTGGTATGGAAGTCATTTAACACAAGGGTGGAAAGCTTCTGCCACAGCCACCCAGAGACAGGAGCCTTGCAATGAACCTATTAGGGAACAGGGTGGGAAGGCGCCATAAGTATATATATGTATGTATATTACTATTCTGCCATTTTAATGTACAGCCATTTCAATCTTCAACAGACTTTGAGCTGACTAGTTTTGAACTCTGCCACTTAAAGGGAGTTCCAGAACTTAAAGTCACAATAAAATCCAGAAAACTGCATATACTGAAGTCTATAATGGTGTGACTTCAGTCATTCTGATAGCTTTAGTTACTGTCTCTATGCTGGGTACTCCCAAATCTACTTTCTGACCCACCCCAACTTCTCCCCCTCCACTGAATCTCACAATAATATCTCCATCTCCAAAACCTCCTCTGGGATGTCCTGTTACCATCTCAAACTCAGTATGTTGAAATCTTGTCTTTGATTCCAAACCCTCTCTCCTGCTCTTTTCAATAGCATAGTCAACCACTCCAGTAACCTTCCTATCTCCTGGACTCACAAATACAGTTACCTTGTCTCACACCAATTTCACATGTTTGTAACTCATTGGCTTCATTAAAGATATTCCTGATTTACAGCAGTGTGAGATGAAAATCAGGCTTAGTGTCATTTTCTGTTCCCCCGACCCTTCTGTCTCTGTGAGACTCCCCTTCTCTTCCAAGCACCTACCAAATCCTGCTGTTTTTCCTCTACACTATCTTCAACATCTGTCCTTTTCCTCCCTGCTCATGCCTTGGTCACTTCACAGCTTGTCTTCTGCAATCTCTTCCTTCTCACTCTCCTTGCTCTTCATCTTGCTTAGCTCCAGATTATCTAAAATGCTTCTTCCAAACCTTCCTCCCTCAAAACCCTGAAACACATCACTCCCCTCTGAACCACTGGCTTTCCTGACTATTCTGCATTGAGGTCAGACTTCTCATTCTCTGCTTCAAAGCCTTTCTCAACTGCACTTGGTTACAACTCTGCCCTTGTTTCCACATACTCATGCTCTCCCTCCCTTTGCTCTGTACAAACCCCACTCCTAGCTGCCTCCTTTGCACTATCTCTCTACACCATTGGGAACTTCTTCTGTGCTTCCCTTTATGCTTGAAATTGCTTCTTGTAGCGCCTGCTTCTGAGATGTGCTAAGTGCCTGCAGCTCCAATGGCCCAACTCCAGCTAATGCTCCAGCTAATCCTCTCTTTTATCAAACCCCTCTGTTAAATACAGCTCTTCCACCAAGCCTTTCAATGATGATCAGCCATCAACTTGGCCTCTGCTTCAAGTCTGCATTCTTGCCAGGTGTATTTTATGCCTGCTGTATAATGTTTCTGTCTAAATC
This sequence comes from Caretta caretta, assembly GCF_965140235.1. Lineage (NCBI taxonomy): Eukaryota > Metazoa > Chordata > Testudines > Cheloniidae > Caretta > Caretta caretta. The sequence goes on from NC_134210.1 coordinate 34,240,620, forward strand.
AGGTTGTAAGCTCCTTGGGGCAAGGAATGTCTCATTCTAGCATATTGTGTAGCACATCTGTGCAGCATATTGTTGGTGCTCATTCAACAGGTAAAACCAGTAATTTTTAACCTTTTTAAATAATTACATAGATTTATTTTTAAAGAAACATTTTCTCACTGGCAACATATTTTCTCCTCTTATTTGATCCTGCAGTGAAATCATAACTGTTGTATTTGTGCTATCACAAATACATTTCCATGGGAACTAACTGTGATGTCATGAACACAGGATTTATATCTTCTCTGCAAAATCAGGCAGAAGGAGCAGCTGGATTGAGAAGGAGAAAACTATTACTGAAATATCAACAATCTCCAATAAATACTAAAAATCTTCATCAAAGGGATGAATATTGCTTGAATAGATTTCTTTCTATATATATTTTCAGGTTTTTAATAGCTTTCTCCACTGAGCTAATCGCTCTTTAGAAGTAGAAATATATTTTAAAATAACTGGAAATAATAAATGTTTGGCATCAAGGCTCTAAAATCAAAACATTTGCCTCTGACAAATTAAATAGAATGTGAAGAAAGCACCATGATGATGAAAAAAAGACATAAAAATTTCATGGGCGACATTTCTCACAGCTGAACCACCATTTACTCACTGGAGTCCCTATGACGTATTGAGGATGTACTTATGTAGACTATTTACAAGAACTAAGAAGTGATTAATAAAAGAATGAAGTGGAAAACATCCTATGTGATGTTTTGGTTATACAAGTGGGCTCAGCTTTGTAATCAGAACTCGTCAGAGAAAGCAGCACACCCCAAAATGGTATGAATCATGATTGATTTCCTGCCTTCACTCACTGAAAAGACAAAAGAAGAAAAATGAAAGCCTTGAAAGGTAATTAGCTTTTAATTTGGAAAAAAGAAAGTTGCTTGACAAAATAATCCTACGTCACGTTGCAAAGCACAGAATGTTTTACATGAATGTTGCTATCCCACTTATTAAGATCGAGTTGAAGGTAATAAAATAATAAATGTAATAATGACACTTTTTACTCAATCGATATACTGCAGCCTCTTTCTTCTGAGACTCCCAAAGCATGTTACAAAAATTAATTAAATAACAGAAGGCTGACACCAACCTTAGTTATGTTAACATTGCCATAATTAATCTTCAGAACACCGTTATGTGGAGTATAAATAGTAGCTCAGTTTTAGCCACCTTTCTATTCATACTATTCTCATCACCATAGTAGCTGACGGCCTTATAAAGTAAACAAACAGAAAGTTTCTCTCTCCCTACTATTTGATGGCAGAGAAGGGTGTTGACATTAGGTATCAGGAGTTTTGTTTCGTTTTAATTATTTGGACAAAGCGATGAGTTTTATACTACAACCTGAAAGCAGTAAGCTTCAATGCCATTTTGATGTTTTGAGGAAATGAATTTCGAAACCTTGAGATGGTCACTGAAAAAGCTCTGTCTACGGTTCCCACAGTCATTATCGCTGCTGGAATGGTTCACTGTTCTAGAGGAGTGCAGTAGTTATGGAACATTCCGGCCACTGAGAGAATATTAGTCTCCCAAGTACCTGAGGCCTAACCCACTGTCAGTGTTGAAGATTACCAACAAGACCATAAAGTGGATCTGTTCTTCAACACGGAACCAGTGCAATTACACAGATTTTTCAGCCACTATGTTGGCTCCCTATTGAACAGCATCCCACTTACTGATGATCCCACCTACAGCTGAAGCAGAAAACAGGGCCAAATCCATATCTATTGAGAATGAGGTGTAGTCTTCAAATAGGATACAATGAAAGAAGGCATTTCTAGAGGCCACCACTATTTGAACCTTCAGATCAGTGAGGAGACCAGAAGGATCCCACAACTACTGACCATTTTATTGTAATTAGGCAGATTCCTTCTACTGAATTAATTTTTTTTAAGCTCCTTCCTCTTTTCGCTAGCACCAGCACTTTCTTACCTGGTTTCATTTCAGCTAGCCAATCGGCTGTCCTCTCTTCAGAGGTGCAGGTGGTTACCATGAAGCCTTGCAGCGCTCGTTGGACTTCTTGTGTGAAAAGTCAAATATCTATGAGAGAAGGAATCAAGTATGGGTCATGTATATGGCCATTGGCCAATGTTTCAGATTCAGGTGTTCTTCTGTTAAGCTCCCACAAAGAAGCGTCCAGTGAGGGGCTCTGAGGAAGGGATTTATACTGGGCATATCTTGTGTTTTAAAAATGAACACCAGGAACAAATATGAATAGCTGCACTTCTTACTACTTGATTTGTACCTGCACTCAGTTAGGAGATACAATGAGCATATCAGGCTCCTGCCAGCAATTCAAACGTGGGCCTGAAAATGCAGATAGCTTACATTCACAGGAGGGGGGGCCACCCTTCTGAAACTTCACTGTTAATAGACTCAAAACACAGGTATAGATTTTCAGAAGAGTGCATAACTGTCCTGTACTCTGAAGAGGGATTGTGCCCACCATTGCAGTAACAGCCTGTGCAAATGCCTCATTAAACATTCCTTTGGTCGCTGGCATACTCAGTTATGATGTGAAGTTTTCTAAAAATCCAGGCCATAAACATGGTTGACAGAGCATACCCCTTTTGTGCGAAAACACCAGAATTTTAGCACAATTGTTTTACCTGTTTTTTTTAATCTAAATGTAAGAAACAATATAAATAAAACCTAAAACCAGAGGGCCTCCATATATTGACTAAGAAACCAAAATTATAGTCAGTAGGACTTTTAAAGAATGCTATGCATAATGAACGGTACAATATACCTAACAAAGCACCAGAATACAGTCCATGCCGTGATATAAAAAATCACCCTACATCGTTATGCTACAAACATTTCCTATATACATTCATAAAGATATAAAGCTGTTAGTAGAATGGAAGCTATTTGAGGCTTGTAAAAGAAAACATGGCACATTATTTGAATTATTTTCATTCTGAGCATATTTTTTTACTTAACCCAATATGACTGGTTTATATTAAAACATTCAAACATAGAAAAAGGTTCTAGGTTACAGACTGATAGTAATTGCATAAAAGCAAATTATTTTTTATTACTTTTTAATGTAATTAAACATGTGAAAACAAATGTTTTGTGTAATATTCATTGTGTACGAGAATACTACTGGACGTTGGTAATTCCCATGAACTGGATGTTTTTGTGGGTTTGTCTCTGGCGTGGGTTTTTTTAATACCAATGTAAAATGTTCCTCAGTATTTTTCTGCTACTTTTTTTATTAAAATTCTGCACTGGCTTTTATTGTCTTAATAAGTGTTTTATTGTATAGAGGTAACTTCTGAGAAGTTATTGTAGACACAAGCTTTCAGACACTAAAGTACATGGCTTTACTATGTTAGCTATCTTAGGCTAATGCTAGAGGGATACATTCTAATATTACAGTTGCCCGTAAATAAGAAGTGATATGTAGATGCACCACCCCGGAGGCTGTCCATAGAGGTGACAGTGACTTCTCTGTGGAGAAGTAAGTTGCTGTCCCTGATCAAATATCCATTGAACTCAATAGGAATCTTTTATTTGACTTCATTGGCTAGCCAATGGATCAGATCTCCACTAGTTTATACCAGTAACAGACTACTTCTCCCTCCACCTTGCTCAGTTGCACTGGCCAGTGCATTCTGAGGCTAGAGCAAGTCCTGCCTGCTACCTACCCATATGCATGGGAGGGAAGCAGCAGCCCCAAAGACACTGCTCTATTCCCTTTGTTGTGACCCTCTGGTACTCCCTAACTTTCCTGTGTGCTGTAGGATGGGCAGGTGACTAACCTGCCATCAGAATTTATAATCCTTACAAAATAAACATACTCATCTCTCTTGGTTCAAATGTCTTTGAAAACATCTCTCTTCACCCATTAATTTCTCTCTCCCTTTGCCATAAATTTCTTAATTTCTCTCTCCCTTTGCCATTATTGGATGCATAAAAGCATTCTGGATACACTTCACTATCCCTCTCATCACTAGTGCTCTCAGTCTCTATGGCACCTTCAGCTCCTGTTTCTCCACCCCCCTATAGGCAGACTCTTGCTCTGGCCTATTGATTCTTTCTCTGTAACTTACCTAAAATATCATCTTTTCCTTCCTGCCTCTAAAACCCCATCTACCACATAGTCATCTCTGCCTGGCTTCCCTGAACTTCATCTTGTTTGCCTTCACTCCACTGAAAGGGCATATGCCAAAATCATCTTCCTTTGCTCACCAAATCCTTTCATTCTCCTTACCCTGTACATCCAATTAAACTTCTCTCCCACAATTTCAGGGCTTTACAAGCCCCCCTATATCTACATCTTTGCTCTTCCTTCTCCCTTCATGCCTACTTCCACGTCCATAGAAGACCAAACTGGGACTTAGGAGATTTGAGTTGTATTTCTGCCTCTGCAGTTGACCTGCTGGGTGACCTTGGGCAAGTCGCTTCATCTCCCTGTGTCTCACTTTCCCACTGTGTAAAATGGGGATAAGGATACTGACATCCCTTGTAAAGTGCTTTGAGATCTACTGATGAAAACCACTGATAAAAGCTAGGTATTATTATAATTATTATTATAACTATATAAAAGTTCCTCCAAATTGTCCCATTTGGATTCTTTTTGTGATCTCATCTGCATCCCTTCTTCCATGATATTCCTTATATCTGAAATCTTCCTGTCTCGCTGTCTTAGTATCAAAGTATTCATACCATGCTAATCATCTAAGAGGTCAAGTTTCTGTTCTCTGACATCACTGCTGTGCTTTTCATTGGTTCTTCCAGGATTTTCCTTATATGTAAGATCACACAGGAGGCAGCAAGGTCAGCTACAGATACCTCACTTTACAAGGGCCCATAGGCAAATATCTAAGTATTATTACAACTTTTGACTAGACCAGGTTCTTACAACATAGGTCTTTGAGTTGTGATGAGCCCAATTACAAAGTAGTTATCTTTGATTTTATTGTATGATTGTAACATAAGCTGCTGTTTTTACTTTGTGAAATATTGTTTCATTAGGAAAAAGTAGTTAGGAAAGAAGTGACGTATACATATTACTGGACTACTGTATTTTTAAACAAAATGTTCATTATCCAAGTTGGTTTCTGTTTTAAAATCCACTTTTTTTTTTTTTTTTGCTATGCTACGCTCCAGAAATTCACCGGGCAGTGAATTCAAACTTTAAACAAGAATTTAAATAATTAAATCCAACGAGTTTATGAGACAGCCACAGGGGGTAAAAAAAAAACAAGAGAAAAGGAAATAGGCAAAAGGGGAGAGGTTTGGTTTGCAGAATTGATTTGACTTCAACCCCGAAGACAGCTGTAGTGTAACTATACGATACAGTTAAATGAACAGATGTGTGCACTATACCATACGTTCATAAAATAAATGGTAGTCTTTTTATATGCATGCCTGCTAAAGGAATAAGAATAGAAAATAACACATTTCCAGTCCAGGAAGGAATAAAATATCCAACCCATGCAGAGGGGTTGGTCTATAGATCTCCTTGTTTATTAGTAGAGGTGAGAAAGTACAATTAATCAGCATCCAACAGTATGATCCTTAAATATAAAAGAGTGGTGGTTTGATAAAAAGATGTCTGTTGAACAACAATTTAACCAACTGTTCCTATTTTATATAAACAATAGTCTACCTTTGTAAAGACGTCTGACATACATTTGGCAAGTTCCTACTGTGCTGGAATTGCACATACAAATGGTATGAATCATGAGAGAGAAATGGCACAAGAATGTTATTCTTCATGTATTGTGATAAGATGCTATCGCCACACTATAAGAAGATTGATGGCATCATGCAGAAACATTGTCTGAAGAAGAAACACTACCCTGGCAAGGAGGAGTTTTTCCCCTTCAAGACAGTTCTTTAGGGAAGATAATACTCCAAGATCCACTCCTAGAAGACATGAAAATCTTTTAAAGAAGATCTCAACTCCCACTCCTTCTCTACACTCAGGGATAGAACCCTGAAATGACACACTCAGGCACTATGAAAATCTTACAAAGGGTGATGTCTTCCTTTATAACATAGGGATCTTTGAATTGGAACATGATATTGATATGGAAATCGTCCAAATGAGACCCACAACTTCATTAACATGAAGGGAATCCCCTCTCATGAACAACGGGAAAAGTTTCAAAGAGGAACAAAATCTCCAAAGACATAAACATGTTTGAAGGGGATGTTTCAACAGTGATGGGGAGCTTTTGAAGGAGAAAGCAATGGCAAGCACTGTGAACTCTTGAAAAGGGGTCACCACTTAGCCATGTGCAGCCTTTGAAGAAGGCCCCAGACACATTGTGTAAAGCCTTTCAAGTGTTGCTACAGGTAAGTTACAATTATAGACAGATATTGTGAAGGCTGGAAATCTTACTGTGTTTAGCTCTTGATTGGCCTACAATTACATGGCTGAGACAAGGGGCCAGTCCAGATCCTCAGTTGATGCAAATTGGTATAACTTCGTTGAAGCCAATGAGGATCTGGCTATTGGGGAGAATCAGAGCCCAAAAAACCTAAAGTAGATTTTTAACTAAATCTAGCCATAAAGTATATCCTTCCTCCATTTCTCACCACTCAGATGTAGAGCAGAATCTTCTACTGAGACCATATTCAGCTGGTGTTATTGAGGCTGATTCCCTCCTCAGTTATAGCAATATGACAAAGGAATAATTCCACTGAAGTCATTACAGCTATACCAAGGTAGGTAAGAGTAGAATCAGGAAAATCAGACGAACCAGATTAGTTTAAATCTAAATTAAAGACTCATTTTTTGGTATGTTATAGCACGTCTCCCATGCCAGATGCCTGGCAACCCTAGTCCCAGCACTTGGGCTTCAGCCCAAGTCTGAATGTGTATGCTGCAATTAAACAACCCCTTAGCCCAATCCCTGTGAGCCCAAGTCAGCTGGGACAGGCCAGCCACAGGTGTCTAATTGCAGCGTAGACCTACCCACAGTGGTCTTGTAGCTGAAACACTCTCCCTCTCCCTCTAAGCACACAGGAAAGAGAAAAATCCACCACCACTGTCTGGGGAGCGAAAGAATAATTAAATGGTGTGTCCCTCCAAGGTGGCAAAGAGGATAAAGGCCCCTGCCTGATTTGCCAACTCTTTCTGAGCCTGAGCATCCTGTTGCAGGGGAGTGGGGATGACAGCAGGAGAGAAGTCCTGGTCCATTGAGCCTCAGTGTCAGTGGGTGACTGACTCCAAGGGAGGGTGGGAGGTTTTGCTGGTTGCCTCGTCCATTCTCCCTTCCTAGCTACTTTGCAATTTTACAACCATGCCCCCAATGGAGTTTCTACTAAAGAAAAATAAATGGGGGAAAAAAACCCACCTTGGCCAAGCTAATATTCCTTCCTACTTGTTTTATATTACACAACCAAGTGTGTTAACTCTAAAACACCACACCAGGCATGTAGAAGTATGAGTTAAAACAGCTGTGGCCGCAGTGCAAGTGCTCTTGAACACTGAATTTTTCCAGTGTATCACAATTACAGAAACACCTGTGCCAAACAGCTTTCTTCTGATCTGCTATAAAAGTTCACACAAAACCCTCAAACTTTCTCATTTTGTACAGGTCTGTTGCCTGGACGCCAGCTCAGTCTGGAGAACTGTTCGTTTTCATGCCTCAAAGAGAAAATGTGCAGGTGCACTATAGTAGGCATGTGATTTCATCAGTTGCTTATTTGCTTGTCCAAGGGCATTGCATAAGATTCTGTGGCTAAGATAATTTTCATAGTAAAACACGTTGGTACATAAATGTCTCTTGCAACAAAATAAAAAAATAAAAAGCAGAAATATTGTGACAACAAATGCGATGGTATTTGCAGAAATATGTGTCCTAAATTCCTGTGGATATAACCTCTTCCACAAATATTTTCTATCTTATGTTTTGCTATGTATTATGTTTCTCTGTGCATATGACATTTATATGCCATGGCAAAAGCCTTGAGCATGAATAAGTTTGGATTGGTTGTTATTCCACAAACAATAGGGCTTCGTTACCCTTAGAAACTGCTGGCCAAAGTCATTTAGATTATTTACATGTAAAACTACCCAAAGTGTCTGTTTAAACAGGGTCAGAAGACAGTCTTCCCTTAGTGGACACTGCAGAAAGCATCACTAACTATCTTTCAGACAGGGCTCCAAAAAAGGGAAAGGGAAAATTCAGAATTCAGCTTACAAGCTTAAGTGTTTGTCTCATAATTGGAGTCTGAAGATAAACATGAAAGCTGAGGATTATGTAATAATTATGCAGCCTCTCAAGACTCGGAGTTTCCATCGCCATTTCTTGGTCTATGGAAATTTCTCCGTAGCCAAAGTTGACAAAAGAACATTTTAATAATACGGTATATAATACTTAAAAAGGTCCAGATGTCTGATGTCTTAAAATGGGGAAAGCCTTCCACCATCTTTACTTACAAAGACCAGTGGAGAAAATCACTGAGTTGTTTCATTTTTTCCTACTGTTTGCTTGGCAGATAATAAATAATAGTACTGTAATAATATGGTAAGTAAGGTACATAGGACAGTGCAATCTGGACTACTCAGACACACTCAGTAGTTACCACTCAAGGAAAATACCTAGTTGTCATTGTAGACAGCACAGTAAAAACATCTGCTCCAATTTCATTGGTAGTCAAAAAAGTAAAGAAGATGTTAGATTATATCACGAAAGTGATAAAGAATAATACTGAAAATATCATAATGCCATTATGCAAATGAGTGGCATGCCCTTATGTTGAATATTGTGTTGTATTCTGGTTACGCCATCTCAGAAAGGATTTAGCAGAAATAGAAGGGATCCAGAGACAGGTGACAAAACTGATTAGAAGCAGGGGAAGACTTCTGTCATTTAAAAAAATTAGGACTTTTTAGCTTAGCAATAAATAAAACCAGCCGTGATAATGCACAGACAGTAAAATAATGAATGGTATAAAAGAGGTGAATTGGATGCTACTATTTGGCTTGTGTGTTTGATCCCTTTCCCATACAATTTGTCTGCCTTGTCTATTTAAACTGTAAGATCTCTGGGGCAGGGACTGTCTATTACTCCAAACTTGTAAAGTGACCAGCACAATGAGACCCTGATCTAGATTGGTCAGTAGGCACTACCGTAACAAACACAATCAATAATAATAATCACTTTTCCCTGATACAAAACAAAGAGATAATTAAATTAAATTAAAAGGAAACACATTTAAAATTGTGAAAAGGAAACAGTTTTGTACCTAACACACAGTTAACCTGTGAATCTCACTATCACACAATGATATTGGGGCAAGGAGTTGAGTATGCTTTAAAAAATATTTGAAATGTACGTTATTTTATGTTACAGGGTTTCTTGCACCATCCTCGGAGGCATCTGACACTGGCCATAGTCTGAGGTAGGTTTCTTTCTTGACCTCCCTGTGCTGTCCCGTGGAGCTCAAGAACAAAGAATGTGCTGTCTGGTTATGGACTCCCCTCTTTATCATCTTGATGGTGGATGGATGCACTTGACATCTTCAGATGATGCTGCCGTGATAGAGTGGCTACATCAATTACCCAATCTTCTATCTCATTGTTTGTGTCATCAGAAGCTATATGCCAGAAAATGACTTAGACTATGGCTACACTGTCCCACAGTTCAGACACAGGGGTGTGAACAGCAGTGCACATCAAAGTGCTGCGCTGTAGTTCACCTGTGTGGAGGCGGCGGTTGTGAGTGAAAAGGTGCCTAGTTTGCAATAATGTAGTCCTGTTTAAAGAGAATTACATTAATGCGAACTAGGAACTTTTCAGTTTGTGCCTATAGCCTCCACACAGGGGAGTTATAATGCAGCATTGTGGTGTGCACTGCTATTCACACCCCTGTAGTCCGAACTGTGAACTGCCAAGCCATGTAAATAAGCCCTTAGAAGCATCTGGTACTAGTCAATGTCAGAGACAGATGCTGACTTTGCAGTGTTACTGATCACACCCAGTATAGCAATTTCTGTGTCCCTGTATATATAAATAAGATTTCCCCCCTCCCCACAGTTTTAATTATTTTAATCAGGGAAACAAGGGAAGGGAGCAGAAAAAAAGTCACAACTGGAAATACAGAAGCTTTTAAATGTGTACATTTTGAAGTAGGCGAAATACAATCCAAACATCTGAGATGCGATGTTAAAGGTGTGGTTTACCCACTGAGATCAAAGATTATACAAGCATCTTCCAGCTGTAGTATTTATGGTTCCAGTTTTAATTTCAGTAGATAGAAAATATGTTCCAACATCATAATCTTATGTGCATTTGTTGTCTATTTCAAGTACTGGCACTTACTTTAGTATGTATATTTGGCTACAGTGTGTGAAAATATGTTGGCACTGATTCCCTACCAGACACAGAAAACCTGCCTCCAAGCTAATTTATAATCTGCACCTATGTCCATGAGCTTTTTATTAGTTTATTGAAAAATATCTTTATAAGGCACATAGGAAAGATTCTGTGCTGCTCTGTTCTTTCCCCTCCTGTTCTCCATAAGTTTGGCATTAACAAGTTGCATTTCATGTTCAGCTATATGTGGTAATAAAATGTAAAGATACTTCATATATCAGATGATAGGTCAAATCTTTCTCACCTTCCTCATGCAGATAGTCCTATTGCTTTTATTTTCACTTCTAGTATAAGGAAGGCAAGTAGGATTTACTCTCTGTGTAAAATTATTCTGCAGTATTGTAAAGCATCTCTCATCACAATCATATATGATACTCCATTAGCTCTGAAGTTGTTCATTTGTTCAAACTAAACCATGCAAAATGGTATCTTTTGTTTATACATGTGTATATATAAAAGAAATCTGATTATGCAGCAGGTTTCATTGACTCCTAGTTTGTATGATTCATTACTGCCAAACATCTCCTGCTCTTTAGATTTTCTGTGTTTAATGTATCCCACATCATTCTATCTAGGAAGGATTATGAAAAGCCAGTTAACCACAATTTCCTTGACAATATTCTCTTCCCTTGTTTATAAATTATTGTGGAACACAGTTCTGTAAATGAGTCACTGCTTTCAAGAACAGTCTACTCAGCTAACGTAATCTTGGTCCTGTGTTAGGCTTAGGTGGGTTGTTTTTGTATAATTATCACGCAAGTAATCAGGAACCGGAATCTCTTAGAATGTTTATAAATATCATGAAGAATCATTATCAGGACTTAGAAAAAATACTTTACACAGTCTGGAAAAGGTTCAGGCTGTGATATTTCTCCACCATCTTCCATAGGAAAGGAAAGAATCTGTGTAATTAGAGATAAGTGTAAGCCACATAGTTCAGATCCAGGTCTGGGTACAAGTCTGAGGAGGTTTGGATTTAGAGTTTGGGTCTGAGCCCATTTCAGCTTAAAATAATACAACAGACTAAAGAGTAAGGTTTGCATTGTTTGCAAGGTTTGGCACAAAGTGTGCAATTTTATTGTGAATCAATAGATGGTGTTATTATAGATCACTTTACAAGTTCAGCTTGAGCAGAAAGGGAGTTAGATCTTGGCTAAACACTAGTTGTGATGTAGTTCGGTTTATAAGCTGTAGCATATCATCAGCCAAGTTTGTCCATTGCCCGAGTCTCTCTCATTTCTTAGGCACTGGGATGCTGCTACCAGGATACCCACAAATATTTAAAAACATATATTGTGTCAGAAACACTGCAAGTGCAAAGTAGCCTAAGAAAGCACAGCTGACCAAGTATATAGAGTTTACCAGAATCCAAATTCCCTAGGATGAACTAGGAAAGCATTATTCTTCCTGAAGAGTGGAATATATTTAAGCAACACAGTTACAGACCTTTATAATGCTGGGATTGGTGTGTCAGTTGAAGATTAAAGAGAGCTGAGGACATATAACAATAGATTCGAGGCTAGCCCTGACACAGCTGCACAGGGAAATAAAAGGAATAACATCAACACACAAAAAGAAAAGGAGGACTTGTGGCACCTTAGAGACTAACCAAGTGAGCTACAGCTCACTTCATCGGATGCATCATGTAGCTCACGAAAGCTTATGCTCAAATAAATTGGTTAGTCTCTAAGGTGCCACAAGTACTCCTTTTCTTTTTGCGAATACAGACTAACACGGCTGCTACTCTGAAATCGACACACACACACTCCTGCACGGCTGCATTGTATCTTGGCTTCAGGAACAGTGGGAAAAGGAGGCGTCATGCTGTTGCTAACTCCCTCAACAAGCAAGTGTATGAGGGAATGGTTATGGAGGAGTAAGGCATAGGCAGAATCTTGACTGCGCCTCCCAACACACAGCCAGCAGAGCTGGTAGGGTGGGAGGGATATAATCTGCACCAGATAAAGATCTGGCACACATTTCTTCTTCCCCTTTGGAGTCGTAGTTCCTTTTCTGGGCTCCTCCTGTGGTGGCACATCTATATGGCTTCCTCTAATGAAGGTAATGAAGAAGGGCTCAATTTGACCAATGATGAATATGTAACCCCCAAAAGCTATCCCAATATGTGCATGCTATACACTTTGGGGCAGACTTTCCGAAAAGGTCAGGGACAGATTTTCAAGGGCTCAGTGCTCATAGTCAGGGCCAGATTTTTAAAACAGCTTTCAAAATACTTGACAATTTCATAGCACCTTGATGAAGACATCAATGAACACCACTGAATTTGGCCTCAAAACACAACTATGCTGTAAGATAAGTATTATTTTAGTGCACTTACAGAGAGGTAAATTGAGACAAGGAAAAATGAAGGGACTTGCTCAAAGTGGCTTGAAGTGACTCTGCTCAAGATGACACAAGGAATAGCAATCATGATTTTCTAATTCTCAGGCTATGCCTTAACACAGTTCCATCCTTTCTCTTGAGAATAAAGTCTAGCAATACAGTATAGGCTCTTTTATAGCAGTATTTTACCCATTAGTCTTCTTATAGCAGTATATTACCCATTGACAATAAATTCTTGAATAGATTCTCAAAGGGATTCTTGCAAGGTTTGTACAATTTATATTGTGCATTCATACAAATCAATATGTTGTATCTGTAGGTTTGGGGGAGAGAAATCCTTGTTCCTTGGTTTCATATTTCTGCATGACATCTGTATCGCCTTAAATCCAGCAGCAACTATCATGCCTAATGACTAGTAACAGGTATCTCCGGAAAGTGGCTGATCTGCATACCTCAGGTTCCATCTTTCCTTGGATCAGGCTGGGAAAAGGAAACTACTGCAGGAAAGAAATGACCAATGTAAGTCTTCTGATAAAATAGTAGGAGGTGGAGCCAAAGAAGTATTTGAATATGCTAATATCAGCAAATGCAGTTTAAAGAAGGAATCATCCCCAAGATCCTTAATATGATAGGAGTTACTATTGCCCAGCTTCCTATGGCCAAAAAACAGCAGAGATTTTCAATCCTAAATTATCTTTCAACCCTACAGTCCTTAAACCTGATTTTTCTTTGCTTACTTTACATCTTAGGATACAACTAATCGAGTTAAATAAACTTATTGCCTTCTGAGTGTTTTCTCAGGAAAATGGAACACACTTGATTCTCTCTCTCTGTCAGCTTCAGACCCCAACTAAAACCTCTCCAGCGCATCATCAGAGATTTACAGCCTATCCTGAAAAATGATCCCTCACTCTCATAGATCTTGGGAGACAGACCAGTCCTCGCTTACAGACAGCCCCCCAACCTGAAGCAAATACTCACCAGCAACCACACACCACACAACAGAACCACTAACCCATGAACCTATCCTTGCAACAAAGCCCGATGCCAACTCTATCCGTGTATTTATTCAAGTGACACCATCATAGGACCTAATCACATTAGCCACGCCATCAGGGGCTCGTTCACCTGCACATCTACCAATGTGATATATGCCATCATGTTCCAGAAATGCCCCTCTGCCATGTACATTGGCCAAACCGGACAGTCTCTACGCAAAAGAATAAATGGACACAAATCAGACATCAGGAATCATAACATTCAAAAACCAGTAGGAGAACACTCCAACCTCTCTGGCCACTCAGTAAAAGATTTAAGGGTGGCAATTTTGCAACAGAAAAGCTTCAAAACCAGACTCCAATGAGAAACTGCTGAGCTTGAATTAATATGCAAACTAGATACCATTAACTTGGGTTTGAATAGAGACTGGGACTGGCTGGGTCATTACACATATTGAATCTATTTCCCCATGTTAAGTAGCCTCACACCTTCTTGTCAACTGTCTAAATGGGCCATCTCGATTATCACTACAAAAGTTTTTTTTCTCCTGCTGATAATAGCTCATCTTAACTATTTAGCCTCTCACAGTTTGTATGGTAACTTCCAACTTATCTGTATGTATATATATATATATATATATATATATATATATATGTTCCATTCTATGCATCCGATGAAGTGGGCTGTAGCCCACGAAAGCTTATGCCCTAATAAATTTGTTAGTCTCTAAGGTGCCACAAATACTCCTGTTCTTTTTGCGGATACAGACTTACATGGCTGCTACTCTGAAATCTCTCTAGACAGCCAGCAGAACTCAGGCTGCAGCAGCAGAAAGTCTGCCCAGAGAAGTTGTACACCATTAGTGGGCCAGCTAATGAAGCCCAGAAAGTGGTAGGCACTAACTAGGCTGGGGCAGGCCAAGTCACCTAAGAGATGCACCAGTTCAGCACATCTCTCAAAGTCTCAGCCAGTGGGGTTCCTATGGACCCTAGCTGATTATAAAACTGCTCCTCTCTAACAAAACCCACAGGATATACATTACTGCCACCTGCCCACCACCAAGTGAATTGCCTTTCTGAGGCAGGTATTTAATAAACAACAAAGGGTATGTCTACACTGCAATTAAAAACCTGCAGCTGGCCAGGACTCATGCTAAGAAGCTGTTCAGTTGCATTGTAGATGTGCAGGCTTGGGCTGGAGCCTGGACTCTAGGACCCTGAAAGGTGGGAGGATACCCCGAGTCCAAATGTCTACACCGGTGATTCTCAAACTTTTTTTTTTCGTGGCCCACTTGAAAATTGCTGAGGGTCTCAGCAGACTTAATGATCTTTCCAAATGTTGTTTGTTTGTTGCTAGCTAACTATTGTAAAGTGCTTTGGATAAAAGCACCATAAAAAAAAAACAATAATCATTCACCTTTTTTGTTCTACAAATAAAAGCACACAACTCATATTTTAATATCAGTAGTCTTACCTTTCTAATGCAATGGATGTGCCCTCCCTCCCCTGCCACAGCAGCCCCTGAGCTGGGGCTGGAAAGGAGGGGTTCTCTCCCTCTCTCCCCTGCCGTAGCAGGCCCCGAGCTGTGCCTGAGAAGGAGGTCCGTCTCTCCCCGGCAGCCGCAGCCCTGGAGCTGGGGAAAGTCGCCTCTTTCTCTGGCCACCACAGCCCTGCACATCCCAAACTCCTCCCATCCCCTCTTCTAACCCTAATGCCCCCTCCCACCTAACCCCTATTCTCCCCAAGGCCACCACAATCACTTACATGTGCATCTTCACTTACATGTGCCACACCTATACTTCATTCTCTCGTGTGCGGCCGCCCAGGTGCACACCTTAGAGGGAACTATCCGCAGACCACCTGAATGGAGCTTGTGGTCCAATGCTGGTCCACGGACCACAGTTTGAGAACCTCTGGTCTAGACCATAATTAAACAGCCCCTTAGCCCAAGCCCTGTGAGACTGAGTCAGCTGGCACGGGCCAGCCGCGGATTTTTAATTGTAGTGTAGACATACCCTTAAGAGCCTCAGAGCTCTTACATCCTCCAACAGACATTTGTGGAAGCCAATTATGTACTAATAGCTGCTTTTACACAAAGAGAGTATAAACACAGAGAATGAAATCCTATACAATTCCACTATAGGGTGGCTCCTATAGAACAGACCTGTAGTGACAATCCTAGGCCAGTCTGCATTGTTTAAACCTCATCTGTGATTTTCATTTTCCAAAACTGTGGGCATAATGCCAACTTCAAACCCTTCCCCTTAGGTTTTTAAACTCAGTAGTACTTGGTGCATATACTATTTATGAGGCATGAAAATGATAAATGTTGCATCTTCCCTAATTCAAATCTCTGGTATTTTTTTCCTCCAATTTTTCCTAATTTTGGTGCCTGTGGAACAAGAAAGCACATTGGACTGATACATCAAGAAAATAAAACTGCTAAGTGAGATCTTATTTGGAAGTGTCAGTGTTTCTGATTGACCCCCTTATTGATGATAAAATATTTACTACACTAAAAAAGGATTTAGAAATATTTTGTTCAATAGCAGGCAGTGTAGGATTAGTGCTTAGATGCCAAGGAGACGGATGCCCTCATAATACCTAAAAGCGAGAGATTAGATTTGAAGTTATTCTTGTCTCAGCTCTTTAGATGGACACTGGTGCAGACATACAACACTCAGGCTTGCCAGTTTAACTAAAACAAATTTAGATTAAAAAGAGAGGAACTAGGACAATGTTTCCTCACCAAATACAAATAATCCCGTCGTCTTATACAGTACTGTGTAACTCTCCCTCAGAATCCCACTCCTACCCGTGCCTGTTATCATTCCTCCCTGTGTCAGTTGTATCTCTTCTAACATGGGATTTGATCCTGGCCAGGGTTGGACTCCTAGATTTTAAGATCATCAGTGTAGGAAAAAGGATTTTGTTCCCTCTGTTTATGGTTCTATATAACTAATAAATAAAATCAGCATCATTATAATGCAATTCCACTCAAAGACTACAATATCACCCAGGTTATGTCCTGTGATAGAGTAACAAGAGATGTAGCTTTAAACAAAACAGGTTAAAATTAGATTTATTTAATTTTAAGTGGTCCCAGGAGTTCCAGATTATTTTGTTGGTAAACTATTGTTTTCCTCAGAAGAACAAGGCACTTCACTTTCAGGACACAGTATTCCAAAGCTAACCATGTGGTTTTCAGGCATTAAATTTTGAGCCAAATAGCACGCTGAGTCTGACATTAAAATGTCTCTTGTACATATGGCCTAGATTTGTTACTTCTTCATCTTTGAATTATTACTTGCCTTTAAAACTAAAGAATGACATGTTTTAAAGATTTGTATTTTATTAGTGTAATGTATTAATAAAGTGTCCTTAAAGGTTTTGCTGAAAAATTAGGCCTTAATTTCAGACCATTCTTTTGGTTTCAGACATTTTTCTGCTTTGTTCCAAATTTATGCCTGTGAAATGTAAGTGGAGATCTTCAGTTGTGAATAAGGTCTTTTTAGAAAACAGGAAAGAATAGGTCATTTACACATCCCATTATACTGTTCTTCTTTGTTTCTTGGTAAGCAAGCAAAATATAAATTGAAGATGTGTAAAGAGAAGGATCTGATCTGATAGAATTCATTCTTGGTCCTCAAGAGGTCGCTCATTTTATGAATTCCCAGCAGATACAAAGAAGCTACTCATGGCTGTTAACATTACTTCAATAAACATATTTTCCAGATTTCCCCACACTTTCCCAGTACTTGTCTTATTGCTCTTCATTGCCTTACAATGTATAATTGTTGAATTACTTTCTCAACTTTGCTCAGCTTCCCTCTCATAATTTGATGATCACCAACAGTATCCGGACAGTACCACTTTGTTTTGATTCCTGTTCTCATGCAGTATTTTACTGAGACCTAATTGTTCAGCTATTTCTTCTTCTTTCCCTTTTCCCAGCTAACTGGGGTTGGGTTGAGGCCTTTTCCAAGGATCATTGCTGGTCCAATGCTTGCTCCATATCCACTCCATCCCTCCATACACAGTCTATCCAATGTTTTCTTGGCCATACTCTTGTCCTCCATCCATGAACTCTAGTCACAAATGCCTCCCTAACAGGATTCCTTTCATTCACCCTTTGTACATATCAGCTTTCTCTCTTGCAGTTTCTCCCTGAAACCACAGACCTCGGTCTCCCTCCTGAGGACATCATTCCACTTGTGGTCCAGCATGTCCCTCAAGCAACTCATTTCAGTGGCTTTAAGTCTTTTCCAGTGCCTCTCTTTAGTTGCTTGTGTCTCTTATCTGTACAGTAGAGCTGGTTTTACTATAGTTTAGTATAGTTGTCCCTTAAGTAGTCTGGGCATTCGTTTATCATACATCACTCCACTTATCTTGCACCAGACTTCACCCATACTCAGTAGTCTTGCTTGCAATTCTCTGTAGATTTCTCCATTTGCCACTAACCTGCCCCCAAGGTACTTAAATACAGAAACCTAATTGTTCAGCTACCTGCCCTTGCAATTTCTTCTCTGAGAGGAAATTCAGTTTACATAGATGAAAATTCGACATGGAGAAAAGTTTTCTTGTGTCATCTGCACTGTAGATCACATTTCCACAAAGTGGGCCTCTATTGCACATTCTGTTCTGATTCTATATGAAGCAGAGACCTGCAAAGACCTCACAGGATTAAGGCCTAGTTCAGGGTTGCCAGCTGTCAGGATTTTATTATAAGTCTTGTGATGTTTAGAGTTTTTCTTAAAACCCCCCGCTGCTAAAATCAAGCAATTGCATGAGAATCTCAGATTTTGGTTTAAAAAAAGGAAGTCTCTAGCCCTCCTAGTTGTGCGGCATACATGACCTGAGTGCACCCTGGAGTCTCAGAAGCCAGAAGGCAAGGAAAAAAAATGCAAAATGCATTATTTTTTAAAATTCTCATGATTTTTAAGCCAATCTCATAATTATGTGCACTCATGAATTATGAACACTTGGTGTTGATGTTACTGAAGGGCCTTAAGGAAAGAGACCATTGCTAACGAGAGCAGATGTCTCAAGTCAGATACTTAGTTATTTCCCTCACAAGGGAATTAGTGAGAATTAAAGAGCTGCCTTCTAGACAACAGTTATTACTATTGTTCTTATAATATTGGGTCCTGATCTTGCCAAATATTACACAGATATGTTGTCTTTGTTCATGCAAGTAGCCCTAGTGAAAGTGTGCAGGATTTAGCCTTTAATTTATTAATATTGGGTGATATTGTGACCTTTTCATGCACGCACTGACGGTGCCCTCTGCGCCATGCTCTCCTCTGCTGTAGGGATTCTTCCATTATGGTGGGACCTGGAGGCAAAAAATGGGAAATATACAGGACTTGGAGCCAGTACCTTTCCCAGACCTGAAGATGAGCTCTGTTTAAGCTCAAAAGCTTGTCTTTCTCACTAACAGAAGCTGATCCAATAAGGAATATGACCTCACCCATCTCATCTCTCAGAACAAAACTGTCTTTTTGACAGCAAAATAATGCATAGCAGGCTTGCTTCAGGAGCTTCTCAGACCACCATCACTGTACACCTCAGTACCAAGGTTACCTTCTGTGCCACTTAGCTAATATAACATAATCTCCTTGATTTGTGATGACAAATTCATTTCCTAAATGTAAATTACTGCTATTTATGCAACAGCACTGATTTTTTTTAAAATAAGCTGTACTCAAAATGCTGATGAACCACAAAGTTGTGTAATACATGAGTGACGATGCAGTAAATGTTGAAATAAAAATGTGTTTCAAAATTTGGTGCATTATGAACAATTTATTTCAATACAAAGAAATTAGGAAATGAAAGAAAGATTCAAGATAGTTAAGAGCTATCCTTTTTCAGGATATGAAATATAGAAGCTTACCTTAACAAGGTTACAATTGTAAACACTCAAAAGATATGTTCACTGTTTGTCCATTGACAGATTATCAACAATAGGAATGCATCATATTCAGGTCTCCCTACTGGAAATTCCATTTAAAACTGTTAAATCAGTTACTAGTGGTTCCACTGACAACTGGATTTGGAACAGACCAATGGGTCTATTGGTGTACAGGTTCTGAAGCTATTGGTTCATAGGATTAGGTTGAAGGAATCTGTAGCTTCAGCATCTAAAGGCCAACAGAACCACTGATGGAGTCTGTTGGCATTTTGGTTGGGCCTACCAAATCTAGGCCTAACACCAGATGAAAGAGTAAGGAAATCTAAAGACTTCATGGTTGTTCTGCTTCACCAAAACCTTCTTGGTAAACTCCCTAAAAAATGAAAGATTTAAGACCAGGTGATAACTGTCAAGATTATCAGCATCAAGAGTTGATTTCTTCCTGAGCCTTAACAATGCTTCAGAACCCAACGGGAGGAATTTATAATCTCCAACAACAACCAATCTAATGCCACCCCACTAGATTTTACCAAGCAAGAAGGGCATGAGTCTAAATCACAGGTAATAGTTCAAAACTCCTTAAACACCTCCAGGACTACCATGAGCAAGTGTAGTCAAAACACAAGTGGAGAAAAGATTGCATTTACCTTCCTCCCCTCCACACACACATATACACACCTGGGTACGTATCTGCAAGCGTGAAGACCTTCAATCCAGCCTAAATCAAAGCAGCCTTGTTCGCAAAGTAGATGGAAACCCATGATTCTGTGTGTAAGCAGACAAACCAGGCTGTCCATCACCTAGAAGAGTCCCCCTGATTTGTTCTTCATAAATGCCACAGTGGAGAAGACACTTTTATTTGCCTCCATCACAACCATTACCTTAACATTTCAACAATTCTTTGGCACAATCAGTCTGATTCAAATCATAATGTCTGCTCTCGCCTCTTTTCATCCCACTTCTTCTGTCACAGGTTGTCTGTTCACCAAGATGATGTTTAAGAAAAATGAAAGAGAAGGTGTCATTTAGGCACCATCACATACACAATTCAGGACAACAGATGATGATAATGTCCCACTAAACTATCACTGGCTAAACAGCATTCTGAAATGCATCTGGTTCCATTAATCTCTAAAAGTAAACCGTTATAATTAGTCCTATTCATGGATGGGAGCAAAAGTGAACTCAAACCTCACAATGAAATCCATCACAAGGCTATAGTTCTCAAATACACATAAAAATACACACAAAAACAAGAGATTGTCACTCTGTTTATGCACTGAGACAGAAATAGTCCCATGGTTGCCATTATGACCATAACTTCATGAACTAGCCTAGAAAAATCATCATCTGGTCGGACATTGCTATCACCCAAGACAACCTGTGTCAGTAGTTGCAAACTATATTGGACAAGAAGTCATTCAGTCCAACCAGTTTCAGCAAGATGCAGTTCTGCAGTCTCTATACCAGTCAAATCCTCATTTTAACCTCATTCCAGGATCCACAGTGAAATGAACTGGAGTAGAAAATGATGTGTCTCCACAAATCCAATTAATCAGATATGCATTTTACATTGATTTAGACTACCAAGAAGAAAAAATAAGTAACAGCAAAAATTAATTGAAATTTCATAGTAGTTATTTGTAAACTACATCCCACACCACTTTAATCTTGGGTTGAGTTTCCAGCCCAGCTCCAGCAGCAATTGGCTGCCAACTGACAAGTCTTTTGAAGTCTGCCACACAAAATGTTCCAGACCTTAAAAGTACAATACTCCCATGCAGCCCTCACAATTCTTAAAGCTCAATACATCAGGCTTGCTTGACTGAAATTTTAAAATGATAAATTTGGGATTGTATCCCCAGCTGTGGCCAAGCTCTGCTTGGCAGAGTTAAGAAGAGAATGGCAGATCCCCAATCCTAGAGCTGGGTGGGGGCCATTTTGGATCCAACATAACTTAACCTGAGGGCAGCTCTAAATTACACTCATTGGAATAGTCTCCTAGGGACTGCTCCACTTAGCAGTGACTGCTCTTGCCACTCTCTTGACATGCCTCCTTTGTGTCTGGTGGGCAGTGGGTGGGAAAGAGCTGGCTATGTTGGCTTTATCCCATCCAGGGCTTCTCCTACACAAGTGGAATCCCCAGTTGCCTCTTTATGGCAGCTTCCCAGCTGCTTTGCACTACCTGACCAGCACTAAGGAGCCAAACAAGTTGTGAGGATCTGGGCTTCACTGTTTTCGGAGGCAGTTTTGGTCAGAAATGCCTGTCAGAGAATGCAGTTGTCGTCATTTACATTTTCAGTTTCTCATTTAGTTTTACAGATTCAGATTCATCGTCAGTAACATTTTCATGTTGAGATTCAGTTGCAGTATTGCCACCCCCACTTACATCGTCATCATTCCAGGAAGAGGATAGCAGTTCTCCTTCAGTGAAATTGCCTGGCCAATATCCATTTCAGTTCCTTTTTATTTTCTGAACCATTTTAGATGAGAAACAGCAGAGCAAGTTCTTCTTCGTTTCCCTTCACCCGCTATGTTGTTTTCTCACAATGTTTTTTGTTTATTTGTTTGTTTCCACTTCTCATTTTCTCTGTAATTTTGAACCTTTGGTCGAGGTGTAACAACCATTGAAACTTTTGTAGCTGGTTTTTTAATCTGTGGTGTTTTTCATCTAGCTTTTTTCTTAAATCTGGTCTATTCAAATCAGATCTCTTTGTAACTGAAATTTAAGAAATAACTCTGCAGAGTTTTCCATGGGCTTGTTTGCCATACTGACTGACATGAGAAAAGAAAGTTTGTGATACATGGTCATAGGGTTCAACCCCAATTTTTCTCTTATGGCCTTCAGGGTTGCAGAATCTACAATGCTGCATAGGGACATAAGGTTCTGTTATTACTCTCTGAGTTACCAGTAAACCCCAGGAAGGGGGGTGAGTTTGACCTTATACAACATGTGTAGATTTTATTTTACTAGAATGGGAATGCCACCTGCTCACATGCCCTTTTAACTGTCTGCACAAAGCATTCTGCTAACCACACACACAGTCACCGCAGTTGTTAAAGTTCTACACACCACCAGAGACTTCCTATATTTAAGGTCACAGGCAGTCTTCATAGCCAAATCACCTCCTTATTCTTCCCTTGGCTCCTGAATAACCACATACACAACAGGAGCCATCCGGGCTAATAAAGGCCCAGTGGTGTCATCCAGATATGCTGAGCCTATGTAATAGAGTTTATTGCTAACATTACTTACTGCACATCTAAGAAAGGATGTGTTGTGCATACTGAATTCCTTTCTCCTCCTAAGTGTTCCAAACCAACTGGATGCACTTTCCAAGTAGGATAGTTCCAGTGGCCTTGGTCAAGGATGGCAAATAGTTGCCAAATAGTTCTTGATTATGGATCTTGTACACTTGATTGGCATCTTCTTCCAAACCAGCCAAGCTATGAAGTTTTTTTGTTTCTTCTCTTCCCTTCTCTCCCCTACTCCCTGTTTTTTTTAGAAGACAAAAAACAAAACAAACAACAAAAACCACAACTGAACACAAAAAAACCCTTAGAAATTAAACATAAATAACTTTTTAAATGAGCATTGTGGTTGCACAATTAAACACTGAGACTTGAGGAAATGCCAAAGTTAAAACTGACCCTGCAACTTTAACCGTGGTTTCTTGTATGTACACATTATGGTACAGTCTTTACTTATGTGATCACATACTATTCAGATAATACACTATATTGTACATTTTTGTACAATAATTATACATATATGCCGATTCATAGTATTATGTGTACTAACTATTCTGCATACTTCACACAGCGTCCATGAAAGTAATTTCTGTAGAATATTCACAGTAAACAGTACTTTTTAAACATATTACAGGTGAAATTTAACAATACAGTCCACAATGAATACATACAATACAATACAGTGGAAATATAGGGGCTTAGAATCAAGTTACAACATTAACTCTTGCAATGATTACACCACAATCAGTGGAGCGTCATTAATATATCTTATGTAAATACATTTCTATTTGTTATATAACCAAATGTTTAATATCTTAACATCCACATACTTTTTTTCTCTCAGCTTTTGGAAAAATAAGTTTTCAATGTACTTGTCCATGTCTAGTTCGAAATATAATTATAAATTTCATATCAGTAGCATGCAAGTATGAATTCTGTACACAAATTCTCACTCATTAAAGAAACAAGCGAACTCTATCTTAAAGTACATCCAGTACTTGGAGAAAGTAATATTTGAACTTTGTTAAGACAGTGTGAGACTAAGCATTATTAAGAGTCTATTTTAACCTGAAAAGGCCTGGCCAAACAAGAAATTATAAAAATGCACCCTTTCAATATAACTCTTTTTGTGTATTTTTTTGAGAAGCAGCTTGTGAAATTCTATAGCTAATGAAGACTGTGCTGAGGTGAATCTCTCTACAGTGAGAAAAATAAATTCCTATCGAGTGTATAGTATAATGGTGCTTAGAAAATTATTTACATACATATTTTTGAGAAAAGAGAACTTATTATGGAAAAGGGTAAATTTTCAGAAAGGCACCCTCCCTTTTGCAAAAGCAATTTTCAAAGAAGCCAGCCAGGGGTGGAAAGGTGACTGGCTTTGTCTCCTGTCAGGAAGAGAAGGCACCCAGCTGAGCACAGCTACCTACTGATTTTGTGGCAGACCAAAGTCAACTAGTCTAGAAATCTCCATCTGGAAAATGGAGTGTACTTGAGTCCTCTTCCTCCCCTCCCTTGAATTCTTGGTGGAGATGTGGCAGAAAATGCCCTCACATGTGCCCACTCTCAAATCCAGACCCCTCCCAAAGACTACTTTTTCTGAGTGAAGCCCCAAACTCTGACCCACACCCCCAAAAAACTGTCTCCCAAAACATCTGCTTCTGCTAGGAGAAAGGGCCTAGAGGTGGGCCCTTTCTCACTAGAAGATGAAGACTGCTACTTTGTGAGGAGAGTGGGCCTTGGGAGAAAGCAAGAGAAAATCCCAAGACATTAATAAAATGAATACTGACTGGCCACAACAATAAATGACAAAAATAGTTTATTCAATAGTACATGTTACACAAAGTGAACCTCAAGAACTATTTTGTCCCTCAGGCAGTATTTTACTGCTACTGCCCTCAGAGCCAGGCTAGTCAATATTTACATAATATTTGTGCTATATAGATAGATTTTGTTACAGCCATACATGTCCTACATATGTCAGAGATGGGCCCATGTTGCAAGAGTGTATTTGAATCTAGAGCTAAATCTGAACTTCTCTAAAGTTTGTTACGTTTGTATCTAGCATTTTAACTTAATTATATTTTAATTTTATTTGGAGACTGGTGCCAGCTGCAAAGTTTAGATCCAAATCCAAAAACATATATTAATTTATAAACTTCTTGGAAGGAGATAGTTTTTAAAACTGACAGTGTGAGAAAAGCAGTCTTTTTGTGTCCTGACAATTCAGTTAAAGAGTGGCCCAATTGTGCCTTTTCTGTCATTTATATTTACTTGTTGGCACAGCAAAAAAGGGGGAAAAGTGGTGAATAGAGGCAAACAGATAAACGAAAAAAGCCTTTTGATTAAACAATGCACCCCCGACATTTAGCTATGTACAGACCTAATATTTAACATTTTAAAAAGACAATACAATAAAAGAAACAGCAGCTGTTTCTATGTGATGTCAAAAAACAGGTGGGATACAAGTCTCCATACCAGCGCAATCATATTGATCTCCTGATGATGCACATATGAGGCACATATGCAATCATTATTGACCCATCATGGGACTCATTTCCAGGAATATGGCCAGATAATGCCCCAATATAATAACAAACACTGTCTAGAATCAGAATAAACATTTTATCTGACAGATCAATAAAAATCCAAGGTGAAGCTGAAAAAAACCAGCATGTGTCTGTATCACAAAACAAATAGTGAGGTCCCTATTCACAAGGGCAACAGAGGCAGCAGCAATTTGTGTTTCCCACACTGCCCTGCCAATGACCCCAACCCTGACCTGGAGGGGCCACCCTCACTTTGGTGAGAGGCCATTCAGTCTTGGGTCTGCCCCTGGTGCCAAACTGCTTAATTATGTGTGCCGAGGTGGCTTTATGTGGACTACTGTGTCCACTGGGACTAAGCTGAGACCCCCCAAAATTCATATCATGGATCCCAGGCACACTAGTGAAAGGTTAGCAGAACTCAGCTCACCGCCACAGACATAGCCCTGAGAGAGAGACTCCTTGTGTCTTTATGAATGGTAGGAATGGGGAATGGATGGACCCCCGTGAAACGTTCCAGACCTATGAAAGTTTCACATCTCCTGGAAGTTTTGTATTATTTCCTAACTACACAGGGATGGAATAAGGTTAAAGTTGTACCTGAATTTTACGCTGCTGTTTAACAAGGCTGTTTCCGGGGGTGAGGGTTATCCCCATGTTTTTGTTCCCTGTGCCTTGTTGCGGGAAGCTGAGAGAAACCACACTTTTCAAAACATGTTACAACACAAGAATCAAAGCCATATCCCTTCAGTAGGAAATCTAGCTTTTGAAATCAGCCGTTTATCGGGGGCTCCTGAATAAGGGGTGTTTGCTATTAATTGTTAATGTCGTCTGCCATTAGAGGGCACTAAACAACCCTGCATTAATGCTGATTCAGAAAGAGAGAGAGAGAAAGAGGGAGAGTGACACCGATTTGGGGAAAGATTAACAAGGGATGTGGAGTCCCAAAAAAAAGCTTCTGAAGCGATCAAAATGCCCCAGGGCTGCTCACGGTGATGATCATAATAATAATAACTCAAATTGTAGCGAGGTCAGTTATTTACCAGTCTGCTTCTTAATGTGTGTGACTGCAGGTGGTGCAATGGGACATTGTGATTCACGCTCACTTTCAAAGCAGGACCCAGGCCCCGGTCTGAGGCACCCAAACAACTGTCTTCTAATATTAGCACGGCTGTATTTCTGGATCTATTATAGTCTGTCCAGACAGATCCCATTGTAATGGGATCTTTTATTAAAAGATTAGCACTATCTCCTGCAGTTGGTGGAAAAAAATCTGTTATCACTGAGTTATTTGCAGTTGTGGGGAGGGGGAAGTAGGGGAAAAGCCTGCAGAATAAAAGCTGGGGGGGGGGGGTTAAGAGCACTGGGAAAGGGGGGGGGAGGAATCGGTAGAATTTACGCACGAATCCCAATGATCTGGCAGTGTCCAAGAATTTTTGTCTGCATACTTTGCTGTCTGTTGTGCTTTGGTGGCTCAGAGCAGCGAAAGAATCGAAATTAAAAAGGCAGCTTTTGAATAAACAATACCATTTTCCGTTAAGTAATCATTTTGTATAAAAGGAAATATCGCCTACTCAGTTTCATTCAGCGGTGCCAAAAAATGTTATAAATGAGAGACCGCCAACTTTCG
This sequence comes from Caretta caretta, assembly GCF_965140235.1. Classification (NCBI taxonomy): domain Eukaryota; kingdom Metazoa; phylum Chordata; order Testudines; family Cheloniidae; genus Caretta; species Caretta caretta. The sequence goes on from NC_134210.1 coordinate 34,267,687, forward strand.
AAGGGGAAGAATAATGCCAGACTGTGCTTAGTAAACTAGTGCTCTAGAAGTTCATTATCGATGTTGCAACCTTTTTTATTCTGAAAGGAGACCGCCTACGTCGCCCCCGTTCCAGGCGCTCCCAGTGAAAAGATTGTCACTTGGGTAAAACCCCAGGTATTAAACTTTTGTTTGTTTTTGACCAGTCCCGGAGCGGGAGATGTGTGTGCGCCAGACACCTAACTACTGTTTGAGGTGTTGGGGTAGATTTATTATTAATCACAACCATAGAGTGGGCATGTCACCCACACACACACACACCACCACCACCACCACAACAACAACATATCTCCCGAGAGACTTCATCACCTTTTGCTGAGCCCCAGAACTTCTAACAAGAAGCGAAAACATTTCCGCATGCTGATCAGGTTGTAGTTTTGTTTTCAAGTTCCTTTGGCCATGATGTGGGGGGCTAGGGGAAAGGATCGCGCCTCTCCGTCCCCAGTCAAGTGACATGGCTCTTGCTTTAGTCCTATAAATTGTGTTAAAGCCCCTAGCTCCTCTGCGTGCGCGCCTCCTGGTATTAATGACACGAGTGGATAGTTCTTCTCTCTCTCTCTCTAAGCTCCAGTTACCATTCTGTTTTTTCCCTCCTTCCTGTTACTGCGCAAAGAACTCCAGCGATTCCCTCTTGCAGATTTGATGTGAGACTGTGTGTGCGTGAGTGTGTGTGTGAGAGAGTGAGAGAGAGAGTGAGAGAGAGAGAATGTGTATATGCACCTAAGCCAGAGAATTGGAAAGGGTTTCCAGAAGGTGGAAAATGTCACCTGATTCACAGTGAACTTTTTAAATCTCCCCACCCCCGAACACACACACACATTAGGAGACCGCCCACCGCAGACAGCTAAGACCCCCTTATAGATTTAAAGAGAGACTGCTTTGAGAGGCTGACGTTCATTCAATAGAGCGATCATAAGCAGACTGACTAGTGCTCTCTGTCTTTCTCTCTCTCTCTCTTTCTCTCTGCTCCACTTGATATTGTTTCTGTCTCTTTCACTCGCTGGTATACTGAGGATGTTAAATCAGAGAATCCACCCGGGCATGCTTTTATTCCTGATGCTTCTGTGCCACTTCATGGAAGATCACACAGGACTGGGTAAGATGAGATTGTTTATTTGTAGATGTGTTTTATTTTCTATATTTTTCTCTATGTTTAGCTTTCTCCTGTTGAACGTCTCTCTACAAGGGACCAGCTTTAGGAATAGGACCGCAAGTTAACTATAAATGGGACCGCTTTGCACAAATGTATGGAGCTGACATTTAGAGATATTTTTGATCGGCCCCTTAAACTGCTATGCATAGTACAGAGCAGCGATGATGATGATGATTGTTATTTATTATTATTATTATGCAGCATGAATGAACAGCAGCCCCACACAGCAACTTGCTTAGTCCCAATAGGTGCTCAAAGTTTTTGTTGCAATGTAGCTTAGATTTTCCTCTCGACTGCTTGGCTGCAAGGATGGTGGGGATGGTGAGTTCCACGATCACAAATGACATTTTCAGACACTAATATTAGTCATTTTCCGGCTATCCTTTCAATATTTGGACACCCCCCGTCCCCGCGCACATACACATTTGTGAGTGAATTTTGTTGGGCTGTGAATTCTGCTGCAACTGGAGAATGTGTTTAAAATACATGTCCCAGGCGAACAAAAAAACAGAAAATGTAACAGCTGTCTTTTCCACGGGTGATTACTGAGGTTTTTTTTCTTGCTGCCGCTCCGACAACAACCTGAACGAGTTAGACTGATGGTTTTTACTGAATATTTTTTCGCTGAGCTGGATGCATAGGTTAACCTTGTGAAGGCAACTGTAAGGCGCTCAAAACTGACTTCTATCGTTCTTTTGATCCATGAAAACTGATTTTCAAAAGGGTGTTGTTTATTCAATTATTGCTTGGGGGGGGGAGAGCTATCCTCCCCCTCCACCGTCTCCCCATATATATCGATCTGAGAGGCCGATCCTGCACTTCTCACTCCGGGAAAATTCCCATTGGAGTAAGGAAACCGGATCGAGCCCCTGCTGGATTAGAATCAATTGCTATTAGAAGTCACACTGGTTATTCACGAGAGGCTCATCCCAACCAAAACTCTCCAACTAAAAAAGGGGCAGTTGCTTGGACTAATGTTCTTGGCTTGAATCCATCAACAGCAAAGATAGAAGTAAAACAAATCTCTATCCGATTTACGTGCAGTGCACTTCCCTATGAAACTGTGTCGGAAGAGACGATACCTATAACTTTTGGTTTGTAAACTCTCTAGTGGTCTCCTATTTCTGTGCCCCGGCCTTTTGTTTACTTCGGTCACCCTTATTTGGATCGCAGCTAACTTGCTTCAGCAAAGAAAAAGTCATTTCTTAAGGGAAGCAGCAGCAACCTTTCGAGATTTCGAAAGACTTTGCTAACAGGCAAATGTTACCAATTCTTGCCGATTGTAAAATGGCCTGGATTGAAACTCTGGGCAGCTCTAAACCAATGTTGTACAGAATTTTTGAGGAAGGGGAAAAAAGTATTTGCAAACGTGTTTTTCTTTTACCCCTGGTTTTTAATGCACATCCTTGTCAAACCTCTGTCACGCGCATGCAAGTCCCCCTGGTCTACACACGGAATAAATACCTCCGAAAACTGCCTTGCCCTGTTCCGATCAGGTTATTTAAACTGCGCTGCCTATTGCTCCAGAGTAGCTGCAGGTTATGAAATGGGACAAATAAAAGTAAACAGTCTAGTAAAAGTCAATGCAAGCCGCACGTGTTGTGTCTGGGTCACTGGTAACTGACATTGATATGGCTGGGTCTCTCTCTCCCTCTCGCTCTTGCAGCTGGGAATTGTTGGCTCCGGCAGGCAAAGAACGGCCGCTGCCAGGTCCTCTATAAGACTGATCTGAGCAAGGAGGAGTGCTGCAAAACGGGCCGGCTAACCACTTCATGGACTGAAGAAGACGTCAACGACAACACGCTTTTTAAGTGGATGATTTTTAACGGTGGTGCCCCAAACTGTATCCCATGCAAAGGTGTGTTTGAAAAGTGCTCAGAACCCGTATGTGCAGGGGATGGCGGTGGCCGGGATGGACTCAGCAGGGGCAGCAATGTTTCCCTATGCCACTCTCCAATCTGGATTTTAAAGCTCATCCAGTAAAGTAAATGCCCGGACTTGGACACTGTATTAGTGAGAAGGGGAAGGGATCTAGCCTCTGCGTGGTGAAATAGATGTGTGTGTGCAAACCAGCAGTTTGATCTTCCTTTTTGGTGGATCTCTCTCAGGACCCCACATTTTGTTTTCTGGACGGGGCGGGGGGAGGGAACTTGTTGGCTCCCTTTGTGCCTTGGGGGTTTGTCGCGGTGTTTGTGTAAACACCATTAATCCGAAGTCTGATGAGCAGACGAGGTATTAAAATGTTGCCTCTTTCTTTCCATCCCCTCCCCTTTAGAAACGTGTGAGAACGTGGACTGTGGACCTGGGAAGAAATGTAAAATGAACAAGAAGAACAAACCTCGGTGTGTTTGTGCTCCGGATTGCTCTAATGTCACTTGGAAGGGTCCTGTGTGTGGCTTAGATGGGAAAACCTACAGGAACGAGTGTGCTCTCCTCAAAGCCAGATGTAAAGAGCAACCCGAACTTGAAGTCCAATATCAGGGCAAATGCAAAAGTAGGTTTACAAATCTAACCAAGTCCCCCGAATACCACAGGGTGTGTCTGAATGTAGGGAGGAGGAGCTGACGTACTTTCCCACAATAACAAGATGATGTTTCAAATACTGAGGGACAAACACTAAACCACGTTCAACCGACAAGAACATAGCTGAATTGAGAATCCCCCACAGCCATGAAACACTGTGTTCACACCAGCTTCCCTGAGATGTGAAGGTTTTCCCCAGTGGCCTTTTTATGAGGAAAGCTGCTGAAGACTTTGATTGTGTCATTTGATTGTTTCACATGTTCACTCCCTGTATGAGGCATTGGATCTCCTGTTAATTATTGTATGTTTCCGTCTTTATTTCAGAGACCTGCAGGGATGTTTTATGTCCAGGCAGTTCCACATGTGTGGTTGACCAAACTAATAATGCCTACTGTGTGACATGTAATCGGATTTGCCCGGAGCCTACTTCCCCTGAACAGTATCTCTGTGGGAATGATGGAATAACATATGCTAGTGCTTGCCACCTGAGAAAGGCTACCTGCCTACTGGGCAGATCCATTGGATTAGCCTACGAGGGAAAATGTATCAGTAGGTATCATTCTTTGGGGGTGCTTATGGGGGGAGGGGAATAGTTCTTCATAACTAATTGTTTCACAATTTTGTAGAAGGGTTTCTGGATGCAGATTATTTCCTAGAACTTTGAATGTGTTGTGCAGTCCTGCAGTTTTTACTAAAGAAAAGGGGGAAATTTTACTTGAGGGACACCTGCAAGATTTTCAAAAAGAAAAGGAGGACTTGTGGCACCTTAGAGACTAACAAATATGCTCAAATAAATTTGTTAGTCTCTAAGGTGCTACAAGTCCTCCTTTTCTTTTTGCGAATACAGACTAACACGGCTGCTTCTCTGAAACCTGTAAGATTTTGGGCCCCAAGAGGGGACAGAGGGTTCAATCCTTGATATCAGTGTGAGTTTTGACACTGTTTTCAATGGGAGCTGGAGTCAGGTCCTCAAATGTATTATGATATGACAACAGAGTAACACAATCTCAACATTCAGCTGAACTGGTTTCTTGGAAACATTTGTCTTCAAGAGGTCTTGGCAAATGTTATTTAATGTCAATCAGATACATCTGATAACTTTTTCCTCTTAGAAAAAATCTTGTAGTGATTGGGGAGTGCTGTTGTGGATTAAGATAAGAAAATAACCTCAAAACAACCTGGTATTTTATATTAATTGTTATTCTTAACAATGTTTGTCACCACAATATGTTTGTTTTTATCATACACATTTCAGGTAACTTCATGTCTGAAAAATTATCTTTACAAGTTAAAGATCTCAAATCTAGTTCCATTGTGATAGCATGTGGTGAATTAACATTTTAATGACATAAACAACTATTTTATAAGGTTTAGCTTGAAAAATAATCAATTTAGAAATGTTTAATTAATTGGCCAATTATAGACCTCCCATTTAAGACACTGGGGAGAGGGGATTCCCATTGATTTCAATCAGAGAAGGTCAGGACCTGGTCATTTACAATATGCAAATTTAATTCCACCTGCCTGAGGCTAAATTCTGCTTGCTTTGCTCCTCCACACCCACCTCCCCCCACACACAGACCCATTGATTTCCAAATGCACTATGTGCTTGAGTAAAGTGAGAAGGATTTTACCCATAAATTTCATGTTCATTTTCCTATGAGTTCTTGATATATGAGAAGAGAGATTCTGCTTTACTCATTTCTGGTATCTTGTATTTTTAGAAGCCAAATCCTGTGAAGATATCCAGTGCAGTGCTGGGAAGAAATGTTTGTGGGATTTCAAGGTTGGCAGAGGTCGATGTGCCCTCTGTGATGAGCTCTGCCCTGAAAGCAAGTCAGATGAAGCAGTCTGTGCCAGTGACAACACTACTTACCCAAGCGAATGTGCCATGAAAGAAGCAGCCTGCTCCATGGGTGTGCTTTTAGAAGTAAAGCACTCTGGATCTTGCAACTGTAAGTGAGATTTTAAACCTTGCAGACATTTAAGGCTTCTGAAGGCAATCCCTAGGTAATGAAGACTTATGCCTTTAAAAATGAGAATTTCATTTAAAGATTTTTCCCTTAGAAATATATATATAATATATATTATACACATGTGTGTGATTGGTAAATTGCAACAGATAGTCAACGGTCTGTGGCTTGGACACTTTCAAGATACCTGTTTTTTGAGGAAAAGTCATGTTATCAGCAAGGGGTTGCCCTAAGAGCATCATACTAGCTATTTTTCCTAATTTGTGTGTGCTTCGCTGTTTGCTTTATTAACACTTGGATATATCCTAACTCCATCCAAAAAACCAAGCTTACTGTTAGCACATGGGCTGCTGTCTTAGAGCAGTTGCCTCTACTAACTCTGAATGAAGGACACAAAGCAGTTAAACCTAGAACACAAGAGCGCTTTTTATCTGATTTCAGGAATCTGCCAATAAAACCTGAGCCATTGATTCTTCAGAACTTTCTGCAATTATGACTTCATAGCTTATGTATAAAAAACCATATTACATAACAGCAGATGCCAAAGAGCATCTCACTACAAGTCACGTAAAATGCAACGCTGTATTATGGCTGTTCAGAGGGCTTTGAAAACATGCACTGAGCTGCTTCTGCGCTGTTGTTGTCCTTATTTAAACAACAGCTCCCCTGTATTCCCCCATCTAGCCATTAATGAAGACCCCGAGGAAGAAGAGGAAGATGAAGACCCGGACTACAACTTTCCTATATCTTCCATTCTAGAGTGGTAAAACCTCCATCACTATTGGAACAGCCACTGGGCAAGAAATCAATGTCCATACTGTAAATAAGTGTATGCTTATTTATTTTGGGGAGAAAGAAAAGTATACATATAGTTGAGTCTTGTAGACATTTATTTATACTGTGTCATGTTTTATAATTTATACATAATGTCTGGTTGACTGTACACCTTGTTTTTTGAAGAAATTTATTCGTTACGGGAAGAGCAGTGTTATTTATTGTGAGGTCTCTTGCTTGTAAAGTAAAGCTTTTTTTTTTTTTGTAAACTATAAAAGTCCATTCCTTAGAGCTTACCCATATGACTCTCATCTCTTCTTTTCACTGCTGTTAACTCCTCTCCACTTTCACAAACTTGCATGTCAGTTTCTGTTATGTTTATTTATTGGATTTTCTTCTTGCCCCTCTGTACATAAATGATCCCTCGGGTTTTTGTTTACAAGGAATCTTGACTGACCAAAAGGCGCTGATTTAAATATACTTTCTGGGTGCAGTGAGGCAACTTTAAGGACACCTCTTCCACTTAACTTTGCTCTGCTTCTAATCACTTCATGTACTGACATGCTCTCAGTGTGCTGAGCATTTATACTGTACTATAAGAATTCTGGACCCAAAGAAATTGAATTATGAAGGTTGTTAACAACTACATAGCGAACAATAATGAGAACAACGTTCTTATTCTTTTTTATTTTTTGTAACTTACATAAATGCTTTATCAGGTGGTTCCTTTAAGATGGTCCTGCAATACCACTTTTTAAAGTTCTTTTAAACTGTCACTAAAAAGGTGTATCAAAGCTTTATCAGTTCAAGTTTCTTGCTTGTCATAATACTTTTTTTTCTGATGCAATTTTATATTTTCAAACATGGTGAGTTAAATATAAATTCATTTAAATATATAGTTTTGTACTTTTCTACCATGTAAATGTGCAATGTATATAAAAGTTATAATGTGTATTTGTAAATAAATGAGTGAACACAATAGAAAAAAATTGAATTTTCCCTGTGTGCAGACCTCAATTACTGGTTGTAAAGGGTTTGGGGAGATTTGTCCCTGTTATACAGAGTGGTAGGGGAAAGGGAATTGTAAATGTCATTGGGATGAAGTGGAGTTGTTCAAGGACACAGCTTTCAACTGAAAATCCGTATCCACAACACTTATAATACTAAATACATTTTCTTGATCAGTGTCACCAGTGCACTGACAGCAAATAGTTGTAAATCCGTATCCACTTCTGAATGAGAATAGATATAACCCTTTTTTCCTTCTCTCTATGGTAATGAGATAGGTTTGTCATTAATTGAACTGCTTTAATTTGCATCTTTCTGGGATGGTTTGACTATCTATTTACATTCCTACTAAGTTTCAGATCCATGCCATGTTACTGGGGCACTGAGTTGAAGCTCCATCACTGGTCAAGTGATGGAACTTGTGTTTGTGACAAACACAAACACTCAAAGGTGTTCAAGTTAACCAAACAAAAGTTAAAGAGAAGAACCAGAACAATAATCACAGAACATGGGGGAAAAAATGCAACGGACATAGTATCTCTGGAAGGTGATTTGCTTTCAGAAGTAAAGTTCACTAGGGGATTTCCTTTAATGAGCTAATCCAGTATCTTATCCTCCTGGTGGATATCCATAAAATGTATATATTCAGAACACTGTAAACTTTATTCAATGAACTGAGCAGGAAAAAACAACAATGGTAATTTCCACTAGTATTGCATGGACCAGAATCCATTTTTCAAGTAACTTCACTGGACTATATTGTGCTCTCAACTAAGGCCCCATTCTAAGCACATGCTTAAGTGCCTTGCTGAATAGGAATATATTTTAGCATGTGATTAAGCAATTTTCTGAATCGGGGACTGAGAGAATTATTTGGCTCAATGGTTTTAAGTCTTCACTGTCCAAATACAATCACAACTAAGAGCCAGTTCCTGATCTCATTGCTTACCCCAATAGTCCCCTATATTCCATAATATTTTAGCTCTACAATTTCCCTGCTGTTAGGATTAATTTAGAGAATAGTTTTCATTTGTTTTGGGACATATCAATTATTCCTTTTTTAAATTAAGAAATAAAAATGATGGGTTTTTGGTTTTAAGTAATGTAGAATTTAAAAATAATAGCAGATACTTCCCCCCTCTACTTTATCCAGACAAATAGTCCTTTCAGAAGATGGAGGCTGCGGCAGGGTGCTAGTAAGGTGAGCAGGTTTTTGCTCCACTGAAGATAATATCATTTGGAAAAGAAAAGCAGGTGGGAGGGAACTCAATCAGAAACAATGTCTGACTAAGAAGAGAAAGCCAAAAGGCCTAATCGCTGAAGAAGAAAAATATAAAGCTATATCTCATACATTTTTGCCTGACATGTGGACACCTTAGTCATGTAATGATGTAATCATTACAAACTCTTACATCTGTAACCTCTCAAGAAAAAAAAGCATGATAATATAAGGAGAAGTAAATGTTTAAAATAGATACCTAGAATGATCAGAGACAAGAAAGGAAATTCTCTGGAAATTCAGTTAAGGTGCATCCTACTTCACCTCTGACAAGACAAAATAAAAAGGCTATATTCTTATTTTAGTTTTAAACAAGAATTTTGACTGAACATAATCAGAGAGAGTGTAGTCTACTGGTTACAGTAATCAAGCAGAAGTCTGGACTTCTTGGTTCTAGTTTCATCTTTGCCACTGTCTCACAAAGTAACTGTGGGAAAGTCACTTAGGTTCAAATTTTCAAAAGTGGCTGGCTACTAGTTCTGGGTGTTTTAAAGTTTGACTATGCAATTTTAGTCAGTAGGGCCAAAATGTACAACTTGGATCTCTGCAGTTAGGCTTCTAAATCCATATTTTGTCACCTAAATAATATCACGCTACTTCTTGGATTTAGGCACCTAACTTTAGGACCCTAAATTTGAGGTGTTTGGCCCATGAGAAAGTTAATTATAAGTATCAGGCACCCATGTTTGTTTTTGTGTGCAGGTGTATATATGTGGGACTGTAAGTGTGAGTGGTTTTGCTAAACATGAAATATATTTCTTACATCTACATCCATGGGATAAATTCAAGAACCATATAATATGGTAGCACCTTTTGCCTCTTTCCTTGCACTTTGCTCACTAATCCATCTCAGCCAGATATTCCAAATCTCTCAAAAAATTTCAAACAGCGGCCAAGCTTTTTTCAATTATAAAAGAATCTGACTTGAAAATGCTTCCTTCTTTCCCTCCACATGGGAATCAGGTGAAATTAAATTTCTATATACAGTGCTGTATTCTAGACCATGACATTTTAACATATCATGAATAACCAAGGCTAGAAACATCAGTACATTATCACTTTGAAGAGATAGGAGTCCATGCCTTCTGCTGAAACATAACATATGTTTGAAGACCTAAGCATTCACAAGATATCAGACTTTAAATTCATAACTCCCTGATGTAAAGAGGTAGTAATTACATTTGTATTTTGATATCTCTGTAATTCAGAGGCCCGCCTTTACCTGATCACTAAGACAGCTTTTGCAGGTAGAAGGATATGAAAAAAAATAGTACTAGTAAACACTTTTAAAACGCTGAATTTTCTAAGATAACATTTCTTCCATACATAAATGCATAATGGTGTTTGATGCTAAGAAGGCCTTGTTAGCACTCATTTGGGATGACCTGAATAATTCATGGCTTCACCTCTCCTGACTAATATGGCCAATCATGGGCGGTGGGTATCAAAGGCCAGAGGACGCTGAGCCTCCCCAAACAGCCTTGTGTGACTCCACCCATGCTCCGCCCCCCATGCTCCCTCCTGCTTCCCAGCGCTCTGCAGCTCTTCCCCTGTGGCCCGGGCCCTGGGCTGGGGGCTGTGGCTAGTGTGGGCCAGCCAGCAGCCAGGGACTCTGGGCAGCTGGAGCCAGTGCACGTGCTGCCCGCCTGGCACTCCGGGGCTGGTGGCTGTGCTACCAGCTCGGTGCTTCGGGGCTGGGGGTTGTGTCACCCGCCTACCTGGTGCTCCAGGGCTGGGGGGCTCTGGGCTCCGGTGGTGGAAAGGGGGCAGGAGGGGTGCAGTCTTGGGCACAAGGGTAGGGATGGGCCGGAGGCCTGCCTCCCTGAGCCCGCGGTTCACCCACCACCCATGTGGCCAATAAAGCTTTTCTAACGTCACATACTGGAGAGATCAGGCATGAAGCCGAAGGTGTATTTAAGTCACTCAAGGTCATGATGTTCAGCTCTGAGATTGATCTGGGGTGAAAGCCATGTTGCATAGCTAATTTTCTTGTCATTTATAAATATCTTGTTTTGATTTCCTAATTTTCAAATGGATTACTTGAATTTTGCCATAAGATTGAAGAACACTCCCAAATGTGACAGAAAACGGAGGGGAGTTTTGGACTTTGATGCTAAAAAGTTGGAAGATAATCCGTTTTTTTAAAAATGGCTATAATTTTCAAATGTGAGTGCCTAAAATTAGGCTTCTTAATTCACATATTCATATTTTCATGTATGAAAAGCACCTAAATCTCCCATTGACTCTAGTGGGATTTGTAGATATTCAGCATTTCTGAAAATAGGTGTCATTTTTATTGAGGTGTTTAAATGGGGATTCAGAAATCTCCCCACTGTATTTTCCACTGAATGCATCTGATGAAGTGAGCTGTAGCTCATGAAAGCTTATGCTCAAATAAATTGGTTAGTCTCTAAGGTGCCACAAGTCCTCCTTTTCTTTTTGCGGATACAGACTAACACAGCTGCTACTCTGAAACCTAACTTAGGTTTGAAATTTTTGGCCTAAATTCTCTTCCAGGTAGTTCAGGAAATACCAGACATTGAATGTAAGCTGCATAGCAAGGCTGCATGTTAAGAAATCACTGTTCTCCTGTGAAGTCTGATTTTGCACCAAACACTGTATCACATGGCAGGATCTTATCCTTAGCTTGCATGGTCAATTTACTCTTAATTTGGCCGATTATATTCATAAGCACAATTTTAATTTGTTTCCCATTAGGATCCAAATGGACCTCTTAGCATCATGGAATGTTGTATTCAAACAAACATTGCTTCCATGAGTCTTCTGCTGAACTTCATGTAGGCAAATTGATTCTAAATTTCCATCACTTTTTATTTAAGAGGCACCTGGAACCAGAAGAATGCCACTTAGGAAAGGATAGCCAGTGCAAAAACATTCCATTTAATGGCTTCGAAGATACTAAAATATGCCACCATTTGACTTCTGAATTAGAAACATTGCTAACAGAGGTCACAGGGCAAGATATGTAGCTAAGCAGGTCCTTAGACAGATGGCAGAGCACAAAGGTGAGACTGATGACAGTATAGTATTCTGACAATGAAAACAAGCTTTCAGACACAGAGGGAAGATCACATGTTCAAATATTCCAGCAGACAAAGATGTTGTTACTCTATGTCAAATTTAAGGGAAAAGTACTGTGAGTATCACTTGGAGGGAAAGTCTGTTCCTCAAACCCACACGTGACAACATGGTGTCTAAATGGGAAACTGTTAGTTAAACTGAAGTGCTATATGAATGAGGGTTAAAAATAAAATCAATGTTAACTCCTGAGCCTTGGGGACTCCAAGATCAAGGAGAAATAACTAACTGATAATAAACAATTCTTACCAGAAAAATGTGCATGCACCGTTCCACAAGAGCAGCTGAATACAAATAAAAGGATGAAGTATGGACTTTCATAGAGAAACATAAAGTGTTCTTTCTTTTACATTTCTTTTCCTTACAGTTTAGGGACCTAGTCCTGCATTCTTATATAGCCCATTGTCCCACTGGTTTCACTCTGAGTTTTTGATGAGCAAGGAATGCAGGATCCAGCCAGTCCTAATACATGCATTGTTCTGCATACTGTTAACGGAACATTTAAATTCAAACACAAAATTGAGTTCCAACTTGTATTTTAAAATATAAACAAATAAATAAAGGCAAAGAAACTGTCAAGGTTCCTTCCCCACTCTGAACTGTAGGGTACAGATGTGGGGACCTGCATGAAAAACCCCCGAAGCTTATTTTTACCAGCTTAGGTTAAAACTTCCCCAAGGTACAAACTATTTTACCTTTTTCCCCTGGACTTTATTGCTGCCACCACCAAGCGTCTAACAAATATATAACAGGGAAAGAGCCCACTTGGAAACATCTTTCCCCCAAAAAAATCCTCCCAAACCCTACACCTCCTTTCCTGGGGAAGGCTTGATAAAAATCCTCACCATTTTGCATAGGTGAACACAGACCCAAACCCTTGGATCTTAAGAACAATGAAAAAGCAATCAGATTCTTAAAAGAAGAATTTTAATTGAAGAAAAAGTAAAAGAATCACCTCTGTAAAATCAGGATGGTAAATACCTTACAGGGTAATCAGATTCAAAACATAGAGAATCCCTCTAGGCAAAACCTTAAGTTACAAAAAGATACAAAAACAGGAATATATATTCCGTCCAGCACAACTTATTTTCTCAGCCATTTAAACAAAATAGAATCTAACGCATATCTAACTAGATTGCTTATTAGCCCTTTACAGGAGTTCTGATCTGCATTCCTGCTCTGGTCCCGGCAAAGGCAACACACAGACAGAGAGAACCTTTGTTTCTCCCCCACACCAGCTTTGAAAGTATCTTGTCTCCTCATTGGTCATTTTGGTCAGGTGCCAGCGAGGTTATCCTAGCTTCTTAACCCTTTACAAGTGAAAGGTTTTTTCTTCTGGCCAGGAGGGATTTAAAGGTGTTTACCCATCCCTTTATATTTATAACAGAAACCAAGCAGTGGAAATAAGTAAATTAAAATAAGGAAATTGTTCAATTTTACAAATTTGTTAAGTCTGAAAATAATTGTGGAAGAGAGGCAATAATGAATGAGACCTAAACTGGTCAGGATAGCAAGGATAGCAAAAGAAAACAAGGAGAGACACTTTGAGAAATAATGGATAATGTTTCACACAATACTTTTCAGCTGATAGATGGTTTAAGCAGGGCAATTGAAAATTCTATTTTACACACTGGCCCCATCAAAACTGCAATACTTATGAAATGGATGGAATAAAGAAGGAGCCAAGTTACAAACTGTTGCACATGGAGTAATGGGATTTTGTACTTAATTTTGTAGTGAATGTATACTACAAATATGTCATCTGCTTAAGACTTCAAAATTGAATGTTTCATCATTTCTTCTTTTGGAATTTGACTTAAAATTATTAACATTCTCACTCAGTTCATGAGAAGTGGGGAGGGACTAAAATAAATTGCACATCCCAATCCAATCTTCACAGAAATAAATTAATTTAATGCTAGTCATGTTGATTTCCTACTTTTTAAACATTTTAAATATTGAATTGATTTAGTCCTTAAGTTCTGCAAGCAGAGCCCAGATTGCGGTCTGTGGCAGTGGAAAGTTTGTCCTAAGTAGTGTGCAGTGACTCAACCTGCCTGCAATCCTATTCCAGGGTGTGAGATGGAGCAGGTATCCTAAAGATTGGTGGCCAAACAAAGCCCACCAAGTGTGTAAGACTGGTAGGGTAGATGGGGCAGAACAGTATGTCTGGGAGCTGTGATGATTCATTTAATGTCCCAGGCATTCTCAGCTGCAGTTGAAAGCTGTGTTCCACTGAGTGTAATATAGCAAATTGCATCCACGTGTGTCCGCTGGGGTGAATCAAACCAAGGCCCAGACCAGAAGCCTGTATCTAAACCCTCACTCCCAACTTGCTGAAAGTGCTTTATCTGGATCTGAAGTGTGCAGTTTGGAACTATATCTATAGAGGGCCTTACGTGGAACCCCAAATCTGTACCCCTCCAAACCTGAGGAATGGCTGCATCTAGAGCTGGACTTTACAGCCCATGTCCACTTCTTGTTTACATTTTGCTTAGTTATAAAGGAAATCTATATATAATAAAATTAATCTGTCTGGAGACATGCTCAGTTGCATTTTGAGCTCATCCACATGGATACTGTAAATCAAAAATAATTTAAAAAGCATAGTCTTTATCATATTATTGAAAAAATATGTGGTGCACAGGCTGCAGGACCCATTCCTGAGGCAAACACTATTTTTGTTTTTAAATACATTACCAGCCCGCCTGTTTATAATTTGGTGGCACATTACAGTGCTTTGTTAGAACTAAAAGATCAGGTATATATCCTTAGGAATTTAAAGACATCAGACGTTTGAGGCCAAATCCTGCCCACCTTACTCACCGGAGTAGCCCTAAGGAGTATATTGTACAGTACCTAGAGCACACCCTTCTGAACAATTAGTGGAAGCTAATGGACACCCTTCTTAGAAGGCTGTTCTCATACTGTCTCTTCTCTCAGCCAAAAAAGAAAGTGGCATAAGGGGAAAAAATGAGGACAGGAGAGGGACCTGAAAATCAGAGTGTGAGGGAGACAAAGAAATAGAGAAGTAGTAGAAAAGATAGTGTGGCAAGGGCAAAGAAAAAGAGGAAAAGGGAAGAAAGGTCAAACAGGGGAGAGCAGAAAAAGAGATTAAAAACATACAAGCTGCATGTAAAGAGCTGCACAGAGGAAGTCACAATTTTTATTGTTCCCAGAAAAGATGTGAACAATGCTAAATACTCTTGAGTGCCATCTACTGGCACATTTGCTATTAGTTAACTGTATTGGCTAGACTGCAGCTGGACTGGACTGGTACTTAGGATGCCAAAGTTCTATTTACTGGCCTTCTGGGTGTTCTTGGGCAAGTTATATCACCTCTGTGTGCCATAGTTTCTCCATCTGTAAAATGAGGGTGGGTCATGATATTGAGCTCCTTTTATACAGTGCTTTGAGATGTATTGATGAAAAGTGCTGTATAAAAAACTCGGTATTATTAATTATTACAATATATATATATATCCATTGTACAGCACTCTAGTAACGAAAAGTAAAAAAAAAAAGAAAGAAGCAGGAGAGAGAGAAGAAAAAAAGGAAAGAGCAGAAGAGGAAGAAGGTGGGAGGGGAGAAAAGAACAATAGGAGTTAAGGAAGAGGAGGGGAATTGATTAGGATATAAGTGGTTAATTGCTAAGGACAACACAATTTCCACTGTATATTCCTCTGTTTGTTTTACTGTTTATGTGTGGGGAACAGTAGTGTCTTCAGAGCTATATTTTTGGCACACAATAACTGTGAACACCTTTGTGTAAGATTAATAAATGTAAGGAGTGCATTCAACATATGAATAAGCAAGAAATGGAGGGCCACATTTTTCAATACCCATTTTAAACATGTAATTATCCCACAGTGAGAATACAAGACAAGGGTTACATCTGCACAAAGCAATATCTGTGTGGGTATTTGTGCTTGAAAATCTGACCCACATCTATCAGAGAAGGCTTCCGGGGAAGGCTGAACACATGGAGTTCTGAATAGAGTGGGACAGGTTTTGTTCTGCTGCTGTATTTACTGGCTGATGTGTTACCTTTATTGTGAGTGATATCTCTTTAGGGATTGTGAGTTTAATTATTGTCAGGTGTCAATGTTTTCAAAAGCACCTACATTTCTTAGGAGCCTAAATCCCATTTTCAAAGGTGACTTAGGCATGGATGGCCAGATTTTTAAAGATATTTAGGCACCTAAAGATGCAGCTAGGCACCTAGCAGGATTTTCAAAAGTGCTTAGGAACCTATCTGCACAGTTAGGCACCTAAATATCTTTAAATATCTGGCCCTTAGGCTTTCAATGACACTCCTAAAGTCAACTCCTAAATTCCTTCTTAAGTCACTTTTGAAAATGGTACTTAGACTCCTAAGTCACTTAAGCAGTTTTGAATACTTTACCTAGTGAGCCTAGAGCTCAAGCATGTTTATATTAAAACTAAATAGTAAATAGATATAATATTGACTCATTTCTAATATCCTATATCTGACCATTACAATCACAAATTACAGCATGCGTAGCCCACCAATAAAATGGTCTTGTCCTTTTTTCTACTGAAACATTTTGTGATGTGTAGCATGTCACCTCAGTAAAGTGACAGGCATATCACAAGCTGATTTTTGGTTGTGACATGTCACTGTTTCTAACTTATTTGTTACTTACATTGAAATACCAGGACTGATTACTGATTTAGGTATATTATCCATATTTTTGCTGTCACAAGTGGAAATAAACCTGCATGGATATGAATAATCCATGGTTTATGGACTGTAACTTCCCTAGAGAGTATCAGATATCTACCTGATGTCCCTGAGCACTGGATTTTGCATTTAGATCTCTGAGTTAGCAGATGTGTACAATCACATATAGGCGGACAGTCCCCTATTGGCAAGGCATGCGAGGAGGCTCATGAGCATTGTTCATTCCAGCAAGTTCATAGGATATATTGCACTCATAAAATTTTCTACAGATCTACTAGTGCCAGGATGTCAATAACTAGTGCTCTGCACAGATTAAACAAGACAGTTTTAGTTAATCAGGTACCATCACAAATAGATATGTATGTCTGTTTCAACGTACCCTGTTAAGAGCAGTGCAGCTACAATTTAGGACAGAGGCTTCTGATCCTCAAAGACATACATTTTAATGCATATCTGTAGTAATCCTATTACAAATACATCTTATACAACTAAAAGAAAAGGAGGACTTGTGGCACCTTAGAGACTAACAAATTTATTTGAGCATAAGCTTTCGTGAGCTACAGCTCACTTCTGTCTTATTCAACTGTATCTGAACCACCGAGAATCTCCATATTTAAACTAATGCTAAAAGAGCATTGTAACAGCCAATTTTCTCAGTGTTGCCAAAACACAAGTGCTCAGAAATCATGAGTCAAGCTCCAGAAATCATGAAATTGACTTAAAAATAATAAGATTTTTAAAAATAAAAAAATTTGGGTTATTTTGATTGCCTTCTGGGGTTTTGGTGGGGAGTTGGCTTTAAGGTTCATGTTGTCAAGCTTGTCTCCACAATCATGACTGCTGGAACCTTTTATTCTTTTTTTAAATGAAAGCTGAGATTCTCACCTAATCATATCATTCCATGAGCTGGTGTTTTAAGGAAAAACACATATAATAGACTTGTAATAAAATTGTGAGAGTTGGTAACACTAACTGCTATGCCTGTGTAGAGAGCACTATCTCTGTAAAAGTGTTGCAGCTCCATGAAACCAAGGTTTGCCTACACTTAAAAGTTTTTCCGCTTTAATTATGCAGCATAATTAAAGTGGCAACTCCCAACTCTAATGTAGTCAGCTATATATATCAGTATGAAGTGCTTATAAAATTATAGCTTATTAAGCTATAATTAAGCTAATAAACTACTTCAGTATAAAGTGCCTTCTACCAGTATTACTGAATCTGGTAGCACTTTTACTTAAGCGTAGACCAGACCTGTGTTCAATATTTTCTGGGTCCTGCAGGAGCCACAAAAGCCAAGATGACATTTGGGATTTGCTATTTCTGAAGACCAAGAAGCCATGGATGCTTATAAAGTTTTAACAGCTTTGTTTTCTACTACAGTAGCAAATCATATAAGATCATATCAATAGACTTTTACTGTAGTCTCACAGAATAGTGTGCAAAATGTAACAGACCAAGCACAAAATCTGCTCACCCAGTCTCTGTCTTGATGATTGTGATTATGAAAATTTTTATGATATTTTATGTGCTTAAAATATATATAAATGACCCAGAGAAGGGGAAGAGTTGAATTTGCAGTGACATTTTGATATTCTGAAAACTTCTTTTGTAACAGGCAGTAAAGTTCTCAGGTTCAAATTTTTGCAGCTGCACATGCAAAAATGCATGCCTAATTTGCAAATGAAAATTGAGTAATTAAAGATTCAGTTAGATACACAAATAGCAATTTGCATGTGCAATTAGCTGATTTGCACACTCAGCCGCAGTGACTTCTCATGCTAATTAGGTGCAAAACAATATGCACGTAATTCTGGAAATCAGGTCCTTAAAGCTTTACTAGTGTGCACAGGACTTACTTCTCTGAAATTGTGAATTCTAATATCCTGTGAATTGTGATATCCATGAATAAATTCCCATCCCAAAACACATTTAAATATATGCTGAAATATATCATTACAACAGAAAACAAAGCACTGGAATTGGTGCAATGCCACAATACAAGGGTAGGAGTGGCCAGATAGAAAAATGGGGCATGCAGGGATTGAAGTTCATTGTCTTGGGTGTTGGGGGTTTGGGCACCCAGAGATCTGTATTGCGTGCATTGTCTGTTTCTTTTCCAAAGGCAGTGGGACCTGCTTCGGAGTTGTTCCACAATCAGTAAGTAGCCTTAAGATAAGAATTCCTTTTCTTCTTGCTAAGTATGCATCCTCCCACTGTCCACTCCAGCTACTTGGGCTGGACACTGGGAAGTGTACTTGGGCCTAAGTTCCACAAATATAAATGAATCTAGAATGGTAACCAAAAGCGGTGTAGTGGGTGTTCATGACCCATTAATGGGTGAGAGTGCTATGGAATCTTCAGGTTTGTCATATGTTTAAAGTGACAACACTGTATTTTATCAGTATGCTGACTGTGTGAGATACTTATTTTTATGGTTTAGGGGTTGACTGCATAACTTATGAGTGATGGAATGAAATGACTCAAAGCCACAAATGAGTTGTACATGATATATACATGTTAATTTTCCAGCAAATGCATAGGCAACTGTTCCATACTTTATTAACACTGTACTAGGGAGATTCTTCTTGGAAAATCGGAAGGTGGAATCAGGGTGGGGGAGAGCAAGTATATTAATGTACTCAATTAATACACTAATAGCTTATTATTTGTATAACAAGAAATGAACTTGTTATTAGTACACTTGGAAACACAATTCATATGGCCATCACCATTGATAGAGATCCCTTCCATACAAGTTTCAGAGTAACAGCCGTGTTAGTCTGTATTCGCAAAAAGAAAAGGAGTACTTGTGGCACCTTAGAGACTAACCAATTTATTTGAGCATAAGCTTTCATGAGCTACAGCTCACTTCATCGGATGCATACTGTGGAAAGTGTAGAAGATCTTTTTATATACACACAAAGCATGAAAAAATACCTCCTCCCACCCCACTCTCCTGCTGGTAATAGCTTATCTAAAGTGATCACTCTCCTTACAATGTGTATGATAATCAAGTTGGGCCCAACTATTACCAGCAGGAGAGTGGGGTGGGAGGAGGTATTTTTTCATGCTTTGTGTGTTTATAAAAAGATCTTCTACACTTTCCACAGTACGCATCCGATGAAGTGAGCTGTAGCTCACGAAAGCTTATGCTCAAATAAATTGGTTAGTCTCTAAGGTGCCACAAGTACTCCTTTCCTTCCACACAAGGAGTTTAAAAGAAACTACTTTTCACAATTCTGGAGTTTATCCTGGCCAGAACATCGGATGCATCCGATGAAGTGATCTGTAGCTCACGAAAGCTTATGCTCAAATAAATGGGTTAGTCTCTAAGGTGCCACAAGTACTCCTTTTCTTTTTGAGTTCAGGATCCTGACACAGGGAAGAAAGGAGAGGAGCAGAATACGGACTCTGGACTTCAGAAAAGCAGACTTTGACTCCCTCAGGGAACTGATGGGCAGGATCCCCTGGGAGAATAACATGAGGGGGAAAGGGAAAGGGAAAGCCAGGAGAGCTGGCTGTATTTTAAAGAATCCTTATTGAGGTTACAGGAACAAACCATCCCGATGTATAGAAAGAATAGTAAATATGGCAGGCGACCAGCTTGGCTTAACAGTGAAATCCTTGCTGATCTTAAACACAAAAAAGAAGCTTACAAGAAGTGGAAGATTGGACAAATGACCAGGGAAGAGTACAAAAATATTGCTCGGACATGCAGGAGTGAAATCAGGAAGGCCAAATCACACCTGGAGTTGCAGCTAGCAAGAGATGTTAAGAGTAACAAGAAGGGTTTCTTCAGGTATGTTAGCAACAAGAAGAAAGTCAAGGAAAGTGTGGGCCCCTTACTGAATGAGGGAGGCAACCTAGTGACAGAGGATGTGGAAAAAGCTAATGTCCTCAATGCTTTTTTTGCCTCCGTCTTCACAAACAAGGTCGGCTCCCAGACTACTGCACTGGGCAGCACTGCATGGGGAGGAGGTGACCAGCCCTCTGTGGAGAAAGAAGTGGTTCGGGACTATTTAGAAAAGCTGGATGAGCACAAGTCCCTGGGGCCGGATGCGCTGCATCTGAGAGTGCTAAAGGAGTTGGCGGATGTGATTGCAGAGCCATTGGCCATTATCTTTGAAAACTCATGGCGATCGGGGGAAGTCCCGGACGACTGGAAAACGGCTAATATAGTGCCCATCTTTAAAAAAGGGAAGAAGGAAGATCCTGGGAACTACAGGCCAGTCAGCCTCACCTCAGTCCCTGGAAAAATCATGGAGCAGGTCCTCAAGGAATCAATTCTGAAGCACTTAGAGGAGAGGAAAGTGATCAGGAACAGTCAGCATGGATTCACCAAGGGCAAGTCATGCCTGACTAATCTTATTGCCTTCTATGACAAGATAACTGGCTCTGTGGATGAGAGGAAAGCAGTGGACGTGTTGTTCCTTGACTTTAGCAAAGCTTTTGACACTGTCTCTCACAGTATTCTTGCCAGCAAGTTAAAGAAGTATGGGCTGGATGAATGGACGATAATGCGGATAGAAAGTTGACTAGATTGTCGGGCTCAACGGGTAGTGATCAATGGCTCCATGTCTAGTTGGCAGCCGGTATCAAGTGGAGTGCCCCAAGGGTTGGTCCTGGGGCCGGTTTTGTTCAATATCTCCATAAATGATCTGGAGGATGGTGTGGATTGCACCCTCAGCAAGTTTGCAGATGACACTAAACTGGGAGGAGAGGTAGACACGCTGGAGGGTAGGGATAGGATACAGAGGGACCTAGACAAACGAGAGGATTGGGCCAAAAGAAATCTGATGAGGTTCAACAAGGACAAGTGCAGAGTCCTGCACTTAGGATGGAAGAATCCCATGCACCGCTGCAGACTAGGGACCTGCTCGGCAGCAGTTCTGCAGAAAAGGACCTAGGGGTTACAGTGGATGAGAACCTGGATATGAGTCAACAGTGTGCCCTTGTTGCCAAAAAGGTCAATGGCATTTTGGGCTGTATAAGTAGGGGCATTGCCAGCAGATCGAGGGACGTGATAGTTCCCCTCTATTTGACATTGGTGAGGCCTCATCTGGAGTACTGTATCCAGTTTTGGGCCCCACACTACAAGAAGGATGTGGAAAAATTGGAAAACATCCAGCGGAGGGCAACAAAAATGATTAGGGGACTGGAACACATGACTTATGAGGAGAGGCTGAGGGAACTGGGATTATTTAGTCTGCGGAAGAGAAGAATGAGAGGGGATTTGATAGCTGCTTTCAACTACCTGAAAGGGGGTTCCAAAGAGGATGGATCTAGACTGTTCTCAGTGGTAGCAGATGACAGAACAAGGAGTAATGGTCTCAAGTTTCAGTGGGGGAGGTTTAGGTTGGATATTAGGAAAAACCTTTTCACTAGGAGGGTGGTGAAACACTGGAATGCGTTACCTAGGAAGGTGTTGGAATCTCCTTCCTTAGAAGTTTTTAAGGTCGGGCTTGACAAAGCCCTGGCTGGGATGATTTAGTTGGGGATTGGTCCTGCTTTGAGCAGGGGGTTGGACTAGATGACCTCCTGAGGTCCCTTCCAACCCTGATATTTTATGATTCTATGATTCTATGAAAAAAGAAAAGGAGTACTTGTGGCACCTTAGAGACTAACCAATTTATTTGAGCATGAGCTTTCGTGAGCTACCGCTCACGCTCATGCTCAAATAAATTGGTTAGTCTCTAAGGTGCCACAAGTACTCCTTTTCTTTTTGCGAATACAGACTAACCCGGCTGTTACTCTGAAACCTATGATTCTATGGGTGATCTGCACCCAGGATAGCCTAGACTAGGTGCGAGCAGCCACACAGCAAAGCCCTATTTGAGTTTCTACGGCCTCACTGGTGCTGTGCTTCGCCATATGTGTTGCTAGGACTTCAGGGGGCATATCCCATGGTTCTTTGTGCTGCAGTAAGTTGAGACACTCTATGATTCTTTCCCAATTAATTGCGGAAGAACTTGTCTGTCCTTCTGGGCATATGGGGGGAATTGTGGGAAGGCATTAGAGGATGAGGATTATTTAGCCTGTATCCTCATTGCAAAGTGGATGGGTTACCAGCCTGAGTAGTGGAATCAAGGCTGTAACCCATATCCTCAGCTTTGCCAGCTTGCCCCGGGTGACAGCACCGTTAAAACTCGGCGAGAGGTTATTGTGAGTGTGTGGGAGGTGAGTTAAAGGCAACACCTGGGTGAGAGCCCAGGCTAACTCTGCAGTGAAGACATACAGTGAAAGTGCCATAGAAGTGGTGAGTTTTCTGTACTTCAAGGAAGATGGTTGGTCAGTTAAAAATGTCAACGGACATAGCACAGGCTGAAGAATGAGATGTCCTTCAGGCTGAATTAATCCTAGGAGCACAGAATACAAAATTGGGGCTATAGCAGTCCCTTTGAATAAGGCAATGGCTCTCAACCTTTCCAGACTACTGTACCCCTTTCAGGAGTCTGATTTGTCTTGTGTACCCCCAAGTTTCACCTCACTTAACAACTTACAAAATCAGACATAAAAATACAAAAGTGTCACAGTACACTATAACTGAAAAATTACTGACTTTCTCATTTTTACCATATAATTATAAAATAAATCAATTGGAATATAAATATTTTACTTACATTTCAGTGTACAGTATATAGAGCAGTATGAACAAGTCATTGTCTGTATGAAATTTTAGTTTATACTGACTTTGCTAGTGCTTTTTATGTAGTTTGCTGTAAAACTAGGCAACTATCTAGATGAGTTGATGTACTCCCTGGAAGACCTCTGTGTCCCACTAGTAGTACATGTGCCCCAGGTTGAGAATGACTGGTATAAGGGATCCAGTGTAAACGATAAGTCTTAGGGCAGAACAATATCTCAAGTCACTTCAGGTGGTGTACCTGAGATATGGGACAGCAGCACAAGACCAGACACCTTTTCACTTTTATATTTTACTATGAGAGGATCAGGATACCCACAGTACCATCATTAAACTAAAACTAAGACTGTATCTTGCTTATGCACATTCATTGTATTATTCATGCTAAAAGGGTAAATTTAAACTTATCCTTTCTGCATTGCAAAAAGGATCTAGACACCAAATTCCAAACCTAATATGACAGAGAAGGCCAGAAAAAGCTGATAGCTTCCCATATATATTACACAAAATAATTTAAGGATTAAGACAACTGTGATGAAAATACTTCATCATTCCACTATTGCCTTTACAGCTTCTTACTCGATTGGATTACGTATGTAGAAAATGGGTTTAGCCTTTCCAAATGGAGCTACAATATGAGGCCCTCCTAGAAAAGATGAAGTGATACGAAGGAAAGCAGCATATTTCCACAGTTTATTGTTGAATTTGTGAGGTTAGTTTTAGAATTAAGATCCACTAAGATTTATTTATTAATTCATTGGAACTAACTGAAAGAAGACATTTGCTATAACTGTGTCTGGAGTCTGGATATTGCCTCCAAACAAAGACCTAATTGTTTTTCTGCTGGATGGAGGAGGCACTAGGCACATAGATCTCTCCCCTTCTGCTGGGAGGTGAGGTCAATGGCCTTTGTGGCACCATCCCCATCTCCTCCAGATCCTGTGGAGAATGTTCCAGAGGCCCTAGGAAGATACAGCCAGTGGCTGTATTGTCATTTCCATGGGGCTCACACCCATCCCTACAGCTGGCCAAAACTTTTTCATGAAAACTTTTTTAAAGAAAAAATGGCTTTTGGATTAAATGGATTTTTTTCAGTAAATTTTCATTTTTGTCTACATTTTTGGGTTTCTTACAAAAAGCTATTCCCCCCAACCCCAAACAAGTACGTTTTTAATAGCTGACAAGCTATGTGTCTTTGGTGTTTCAGTTGTTGGAAACTGAGAATGTTTGGGAGGGGGGGTATTGTTTTTTGACAAAACCCAAAAAATTCTGCAAAAAAATTTCAACCAAACAATAAAAAAACTAATTCTTTTCAACATTTTTCATGGAAAATAAAATACTTTTTCAGCCAGCTCTACCCACCCTTTCTGGAAGGCAGATGGGGTATGGGAAGTCCATGGTAGTGCTTCTGCAGTTAAGACCTAATGACAGGATGGGAATGTCAGGGGCCAGAGTTATTCCAAAGCTATAGGGCTTTCACACAGAGGAGTACCTTCAGGATCTGCGCACGCTCCTGGATATCTGTGGACACACGCTGCAGCCCATTCTGCAGAATGAGAAAAAAATCCTCCCTCCCTTCAATGGAATGATAGGCAGATATTTTGCAAGGGAATCCTTCTGAGATTTCTTCCCCATGACTCCTCTCTTGCTAATTTCACTATAGGAATGCAGGATGGCCTGTGCCAAAGAAAGGGCTGCTGGTGATTTGTTGAAAAGGGAAAGAATAATACCAAACTGAGAACTAAATTGGACTAGGGTAACATAAACTTGCGAATAATGACATTCCTAAGAAAGTCTGTGTTTAGAGCATATTTTTGCATAAGAGTATTTCAGCTTTAGCTGATATTGGATGTTGCAGACATCCAAACACTAAATCTTTTCTTTGCTGACTCAGGGGTAAAGACTGTTTTACATAATTCAGGTGGCTAACATATCAAATGGCAGAAATGCAGGCCATACTGAGAAATCTACACCCAGAAGTCAGATTTTTTAAAGCTTTAGTAAAAAAGGCTTCAAGTCCCATGAAGTTGATATGCAGATGAGACACTAAGAAAGACCATAATACCCAGTGATTACCTCCCAACATGTTACTTACCAGCACAATAGCCTGCAAGTAACACTCATTCACCAAATCTGGCTTTCTGTGGAATTCATCCTCTTGTCCCTGGTCTTCTCATTGAAAAGCCATCTTTGCAATACCTTGTGGGCATTCAAGGAAAGGGAAAGCTCGATACAGAAGTCCTAATTGTGATGGAAGATTTTGAATCTGGTGAGGTGACAGACAAATCACAGTAAAGTTAGGAACTGAACCATGAATTTTCCCCTTTTGGGGAGACCTTTAAAGGAGAAAATTATATTGATGGCGATGGTTATAAAGATTATTGTTCCAGGCAGAGCTCAAAGTAGAGGAAAAGGAAGTTTCTTACTTTAATCCTGAAATTCCGAATTAGTAGTAAATCAGTAGGGGATAAATAAAGCTGAATATGAATCCCAGAAACTCTGTTTTGTTGGTAAGTTAACCATTTTCCTTGTTGATAAAACTAGCATGTTCATTAGATAACCTTGGGATCTGTTGATTTTGTGGATGGACTTTATAATTTTGCAATTAGCAGACTTTTCTCTAAGTTAGAGACCAAACACTTATAGCCACAGTATATCAGGTTTCAACACTTTGAAATAGCTGTAACCAGTGTTTTGGAAGGCACAGGAATAAGGAGGGAGAATGTAAAATGGGAATTCTTATGCATTTTTCCTATACTATGTGACATTGGTCGCACTTGTGTATTATGAATCTCAGAATTTGTGAATAAAGAAGATACTTCAATTATTGCAAAACTCTGGTATTTATTTCATATTAACAGGGGGGAAAGTTTGTTTTTAATGGTGACCTTTTTCTTTAAAGAGCCACCTGTGAATGGATATAAATTGATTCCCATATCTAAAGATCAGAACCAACTAGGGAAATTAAAATTATAGGATTTTTTTCTGGAGTCTGTGTTATCTTTTAGAATTCTCATGACTCTCTCTGTAGTCCAAACTCATGAGAACTTAAATATAGTGTCCATTTTATTAAGAAATGTATTCTTATATTTCATCATGTGTTCCCTTTTCTCAAGGCAACCACCTCTCCTGCAAAAAAGGAAACATCTAATAGCATTTCCTCCAGTGAACTCCAATAAAAGGGGGCAAGGAATAACAGAGGTAAAGATTCATGGGCATTAAACTAAAACCATATGGAAACCTGGGCAGACGATTTGTGCAGGAAAATTACAATGCAAAAATTAACCTTTATGGCTTACTATGAATTGTTGGAAACACCAAAAAGCTCTGAAAATTTTTAGTTCCATGTTATTGTTACAGAGCTACTGTTCAGGAAAAGCTAAAACAACCATTATTTTGTCAGGCTGGCTCTGAAACTAAGCGTCTGGGAAATGCACTGGGTAAGCTAAATGATAAGCTAAAAAAACCCAAAACACCACAGCCCTCCCCCTCTCCCCCCCAGCCCCCAACACAAAACTCTGATATCCCTATGTAATGTTTCTCATAACAATTTTTGTGGCCACTGAAATATGTACATCTTACCAGGGCAATTTTATTACAGTGGTGTGATATTTTAACTCTTCTCTTTCCCAATATAAAACTGATATACAACTATAATGGGAAATGAAAATTAGGAAGGGCATTCAAACATAAATAAAAATGCAAAGAAGCAAATGTGAGCGTAACAGTGACATTTTAGTATGTTGTATATGAAGAAAAAATAAATTCGTAACTTAAATTACTGTATTAGAGTTGTCTGTTTTTTCCACTATACTTAGATGGCATAAGAACAAAAAATAAGTGAGAATAGTAATTTCAATGAGGTGGGTTGTTTGTTTGTAATTAAATCATCTGAAATGATGGGAAGAGTACACAGACACAATAGGGATTGCACAAATCTCTTCGTTGAAGTCTCCCTCATTCAAACCTGTTTCTCCCTCCTTCCTGGAAAAAAAGATAATTTCCCCGAAATAAATATTTCCCCCTTTTGAAACAATGACTTAAACAAAAGATAGTAAGTGAAATAAGGTTTAGAAACCAGACTAAATACTGGAGGGGAAATAATAAATACATACATAAAATTAGCAGGGGGCAAAGATTATGTAATTCTACAACCTAATGAATCTGTCACCTGAGTGACTGCTCCACTGAGAAGCAGGAAGAGAAAAAGTACAGGTTGAACCTCTCTAATCCGGCACTCCCTGGTGCGGCAACATCCATGGTCTGGCATAGGCGCCGACTCCCGGGGTGGAGCACCCATACGGAAAAATTAGTGGGTGCAGAGCATCCACCGGCGCCAGCTCCCCCCTCTGCCCCTCTCCCCCCCGTGCCTGTCTTGCGCCGGCAGCCCCACACTTACCAACTCCTCCTACTCCTTCCCAGCGCTATCAGAGCACTGTGAACAGCTGATTCATGGCGTTCGAGGTATGGGAGGGAGGGGGACCTGGGGCCAGCCACCGGGACCCCAGGTGGCAACGGGGCTCCCGGGCGGGGGGCCATGCTGGGCGTAAAGCCTGGGGGTGCTGCAGCACCTCCTGCACCCCTACTTCTAGCACCTATGGAGACCCGCTGACATTCTGCATTGATCTCCCATGGTTTGGCAAATTCTCTGGTTCGGCACCGGTCAGGTCCAGAGGGTGCCGACTAGAGAGGTTCAACCTGTAATGAGTATATAACCTCTCATAATTTACAAGTTAAAGTCTTGCTTTGACAACACATGGATCAATTATATCCTCCCTGATTTAGTTTTGACATGTTAATGTTTGAATCAAAAGAGGCAAGTGTGAATAACTTAACTGTTTATATTGGCTAAAACTGAACTCACATAGGATGCCCTGATATACTGATCTGGAAAAAAAGATTTATATGGATCTTCCATTTTCTGTTTCAGATTAAATGTGAGTTTAAATGGTTGTAGCTGTGTTGCAATACTAATGTCTTTGCTGAAATTAAATTTGATAAACTATCTCTGTTAAGCAAAATGTAACAGAAAGTTACCCTAAGTAGGCAACTGTTTTCATATATGATGTATCTCAAAACAATAGTTCAGTTTCATTTAACAGGGAATTAATGTCACTTTCGCTTTGCCAGTGCTTCCTATTGCCACTGAGTAGTCTATTCTTCTGTATGGCAGAGTCCTGCAGTTGAATGACTGATAGTGTCAAAGGGCTATTAATATGCTAAGCCTTTTAATGGCATGGGATAGCTCCATCCTGTACTCCCCAACTGTTGCAATAGTGTGCTATAACTCATCACTTGATTTGAAGAATTTAATGTCTGTTTTTGGTATTAATTTAATCTATAGGCTCCAAAAGTAAGAACATTATTTTTACTCTATAGAAATAATGACAATTTAGTGTTCCAAAGTAATTTCACATAAACTTAAATAGAATAAATTGATCATTTCACTCCATTTTTATATTATTTTGTATATCATGTTTACAAACCTACCTATGAGATAGAAACTGCATAGCTACTAGAATGATGATCCCATCAGTAACTTTTTATGCTAATACATGATTCAGTTTAATTACAAAACAGATTTCAGGCCTTCAGAGAAACTACACTGAAGTGCATGAGTGAGTAGTTCACTTTTTTCTGATCTTCATTTTTGTGATGAATTAAATACAGGTTACAGAATATCACTTGGAGGAAAAAGTGTAGAAATTACATCATAAATGACACTGTGACCAAACACCGGCAATATAACTAAATATGATTTTAACAGGTAGCTTTTTTTTAAACTAAACCCTGTAAAGATGAACTTAAAATATCCTTTAACATAATCTCAAGAGTTTTGGGAAGTACTCATTTTATTGACTATTTAATAAACAGCTGAGGGTCCTACTCTCTCAAGATTTACATCCTTCATAGTTGATTTTTCAGGTACATTGGAAAGTGATAGAACACAAGCCTCCTATTTAACATTCATGAAATTAGCAGTCCCTTCTGGAATTTTTTTTAATACAAGATTTTTGACCAGTCAGAAGAGAGGCTACAAAAATCTAAAGGGGGTCTGAGAAGGAGAAAAATTGGAAGATTAATTTCAAATAAGCAAACCACAAGCACTGATTTACAAAAGCAATGAACAGCAAATCTTGGGAAAAGTGTGATGTGCAAATTAAAGCTACTCTTGGCAAGATTCCAAATGCATGAAATATATATATAGCATGAAACCTGACCTTTGGACTATTTTTTGGTAAGGTTTAAGTATTCTTTTACCAATGTATGAAGCAAAACCAGATTTATAAAAATGTTTCCTTACTGAAGCTCTGTAAACTTCTCATTAGAAATTTTGTAAATTCTGTTTAGAAAATATTCAGTTCACAAATAAGATTTTTGATATTTTTTCTTTTTCTTTCAGTACTAGGGATAGTTGCATGAAAACAGTACTTCTATTCTTCAAGAATTCATCAACCATTGTCCTACAGGAGTCCTAGTCTCTTTGTGACATCATAATTCTCTTTGCAAAAACTAATTGTGACACCACAAACACAGACTTCAACTTCAAACGTCGTTAATCTGGTGAAAGTCACTGTCACAATTTAAAATATGTGAGGCTGGATTTTAGTAAAAGATTCTGATTGCCCCTGCTTGGATACACCAGGAAGCAGCATACCAATGCAGGAAGGAAGCAGCCATAACATTAGTGTTTACAATCCCTGAGCTGTTGCATAGGGAATCAAAAGCACAGCCCCTGTTTTTATAACAGGGTTTAAAAGAGAACTGGATAAATTCATGGAGGTTAAATCCATTAATGACTATTAGCCAGGATGGGTAAGGAATGATGTCCCTAGCCTCTGTTTGTCAGAGGGTGGAGATGGATGGCAGGAGGGAGATCACTTGATCATTACCTGTTAGGTTCACTCCCTGTGGGGCACCTGGCATTGGCCACTGTCGGTAGATAGGATACTGGGCTGGATGGACCTTTGCTCTGACCCAGAATGGCCATTCTTATGTTCTTGTGTTCTTAATCTCATGAAATTGTGGGCCCTGACTCCAGATTTTTAAATATTTGGGGTTGGCAAAAAGGGGTCTGTCACATTTAAATGTGTTCTTTCCAGTATTCCTAGATATATTGGTCCAAATCCTAGCCCACACTACAGACTCCCTTTCACCTAGATAGATAGCTGGGGATTTTCCTTGCATGTGGGAACCCTAAACTGTTATGCACCACCCTCTTCCAAGACACCCCAGTGTAGGAAATATGTTGGGGACATGCTGGTGGTGTGTGTGGCTGAGGATGTGGCTGCATTGTGCTGCATTCCATGATGTCTGGGTTCCCCTAGAACCAACATGTGGGGAATCAAAACTGGCACTTTCTTCAGCCTGATCCACAAGAAGGAGCAAAATAGCTTGCAACAGATGGCTTGCTTAACCAGGAAAGAAAGCAAACACATCCATCTTAAAACATCTTTTTTAAGCAGTGCAGCAAAATTGTCAGTTTCTCAGTTCATGATCCTATTTCTGAGCTTGGTTGGGCTTGGGTGGAGAGACACAATGAGCCTTGATATTTCTCCCCTTCCTACAAAACTGAAAGATGGCATATTCAAAACTCAGAAAAGAAAATATTTTCCACCAATAATTAGACTGTGGAACTCACTGCCACTGGATGTTGTTGAAGCCAAGAATTTAGCAAGATTCAAAGATGGATTGGACATTTATATGAATAATAAGAATATCCAGAGTTAAAATAGTTAATGCTACAAAAATATATTGAAAGGGAGATAAAACCTACTGTTTCCCATCTTAAATAACAGAGAGTAGGATGAGACCTTCAGGCTGGGAACAAAATATCCAACACCTGCCTATTATGAGGTTTTTTTAACTTCCCTCTGAAGCATCTGGTGCCAGCCACCGTTGGAGCCAGGATGCTAAAATAGATAGACCCTGAGTCTGATCCAGTATAGTAATTCCTATGTCCCTATATATCTGATCTAATAAGACCCTAGTTCACTCTTTCTCCACCTACCTTTGTGTGGGGGAAGGCCACTGTATTACAAGTGCTTTTTGTTATATATCTTTATTATTCTTCTACTAATCCCTCCAAAATCATTAATGCCATTTCAGCAAGACCAGCCAAATAAATCAAATCTGTAGTTTGCAGTCCAAGCCATGCTGGAGGTATGTTGAGTCAAAAAAGTTAAGAACATATTGAAAGAATTGATAGGAAACATTTGACATATCATTGGCAAGATTCTCTGGTGCATTGAGGCTACTTTGTGCTGCATCCTGGCTCTAAAACATGTTTACATGGCTCAGTAAGGATCAGAGCAGTGTAAGAGTGAACATCCAGTGATATAAACTAGACAAACAAAAACTTGTGCAAAGATATGATCAGTGTACACATTTAAATAAATGATTGGTTAATCAAGGAGTCTTTTCTGTTATTTATTTTCTAAATTCTCAACTTTTTTATTATTTATTTACATCTGCTTTATATGATATAGAAAAATCTGCTTTTATGAAGGTCTCATGGATCATCTGAAACCTCTTAAAACATAAAGCTTTATAAAAATGGATGCTGGCTTACATATGTACATATATATAGGACCATTTTCCTAACTTTGGATTATATGGAAATTTGGAGTTTGGAAAACTGGTGTTACCTGTACTAGTTATGCGAAATTACTCTATGGCACTTGTTTGTAATAATATTATTTTATTCAAGAACTCAGAATCCCTCTTTTTCATATCCAACTGTGTTCTCTTACAACCAATGCCCTATTTCCCAAACCACTTGTCACCTCATGGGCCAAGTTTAGTTTTGATGATATACTCTTAAGAGCATCAGCAGAGATTCTAAAGATGGATGAACTAAAGAGATTCCATTTAATTTGGCACTGAAAATTGGTAGACAAGGCTCTAATCAAATAACAGTTTTTTCAATATTGGATAGAAACATTTTTCCTGAAGTCTCAATTTCAAATGAAGGACTAGGCAAGGGCTTCTTCTCAGAAAAGATAGTGATCAGATAACATTATCTATCAAGGTGTTTCTGACCTGGGCTGCTTACAGCACTAGAACCAATATGAATTGCTCTCCTTTTATTGCTCTGAGACATCCCAAATGGCTCGGTCAGGGGCACCAAAATCTTCCAAAAATATGAGAAAGCAGATGGCTATAAAAATTCAGACTAAAACCTGCTTTGCCTCCTGCTTCAAGTAAAGAAGAAGCAGAAATTACCCCACAGATGTTTAAGTTGTGCACCCCCTTCCAAATAAACAGTACAAAAAAGGCTAACTGATCTCTGCTGACGTCAAACAATAAAAGCAGTTTCTCAGCACTGGCAAGCTAGACAAGCCTGAGGGTTTTTATTGTAAATCCCAGTGGCCTGACATCACTCACTGGGATGGTGCATATGGAAGGAGTTCTCTCTCCACCATGGCAGCAATATCCGCCTGAAAGGGATTTTTAAAGCCCCGTGGGTTATGTCACTTGCGCCAGTGGTGGATGGTGAGATCTCTCAGGATGGCAGCTATACAAGCCTGAGAGAAGTGAGCTGCCATCTCAGCAGCCTCCCATCACTCATTCTGATGGTAGTGGGTCAGTTGGGATTCCTTGGTGGCCTCCGGGAAAATAGTTTAAAAGATTTTGGGTCACATCAGTGTATCACTTGACAACAGTGGGTATAAAAAGTGGGAGGGTGGGAGAGGTTGCTTTTGTTTTTAATTTTTAGTTCACAAGGATGGAAGTGCAAGGGATAAAGGGAGTTTTTCTGTAAGTCTGTTTGCATGTGAAACTTACAATAGAGTTGAGGTTGCCTGGTTTTAATTTTTTTTCCTCCTGTATGAGCTGTGGTGTTTTATTGAAGACAAAAGGGAAAAAATTAAAGCAGACAACTCCAGCTCTGTTGTAAATTTCACATGCAATCAAACAGACTTGAAGAAAGCTGTCCCTTTCCCCACCAACCTGGCTATCATTTGAGGATTGCACTTAGATACACCATATCCTCCCACACCCCACATTTTTATATTCACTGATCTTTTAAGATAGAAATTGGCTTCTGAAGCAAAATCCTCCATTAAATAGTATCTTGGCATGCAGACTTTAGAAGGGTTTACAATAGGGGGAAAGACTTTGCTCCACTGCAAACACTTGCAAAAAAACCTGCAAGTAGAATTGTGGCTGACGTTTCATCAGTGAGAGAAAGTTTTCTGGCTTTGGAAATGGATTGAAATGAAAATGGAACCAAAGAAGCCATGCTTTCAAAGTAAAGCCCCAAGCCTTCAAATACTTATGCATGTGAGTAACTTTTCAAATGTGAGTAGACCCATTAAGTTGGGACTTCTCACATGTTTAAATGTTTGCAGGATCAGGGCCTAAGTCTGGATGGCCACTTAAACTACAGTTTCCATATATAAAAGCCGTAGAACAAACAAATAAAAACAGAGCTAATATTGCATGTTAACTGTCATCACTGTGATTGGTTTACTTGTATGTTATATCCTTTCCCCCCCAGTCGTCCTCTGTTCTTTGTCTCTTTAGATGATAAGTTCTTTGAGACAGGGCTATGTCTTCCTACATGTTTGCACATTGTACAGCACAAACATTAAATAATAGTAATTTAGGGAACGTCAGTAGAACTTTGCTTTATATTGGTTACTCTGCTATCTATTTGCACCAATGAATTCTCTGTGTCAGACTGATCTACTTTGAAGCGGAGTAAAATCATCTGTATGAATCTTCTTCCTATAGGAAAGGAATAATAATAAAAAGTTAAATTTTCTTCTTGAGTACTTACAACATGTGTGCAACAACCAATGAAATATATGGGACTTGCTCACACATATTTAAAGGGAAAATATTACCCTAAATCTTTATAGAAAACAATAGGTACCATGAAGATAAATATTACTCAGCAAAATTAGTGCTGCCATGCAGACTGTTTCAGTCTTGACGGAACGTTTTTCATAGTACAACTGTGATAGTAGACCAGCCTGTAGCCAGCATTATAAATAAAATGTTTAAGTCTTCATTAGAGTGTGGACGTTCCCAAAGTAATTCCTGTTTTGCTGCTGTGTCAAAAATCAAGACTTTGGCTGAATTCTCTTTTTGGATGCATGAAACACATAAATTTTCTAAGGAGTTAACTTAGGTCTGGACTGCACATAGAAGTTGCATCAGTTTAACTAAAGGAATGATGTTGCACCGATTTAGTTAAAGTAGTGCAACTTTATGTGTGGATACACATCATCAGCTAAACAAAGGTAAACCTGTTTGAAAATGATGAAAGAGTGTCCACAATAAACTGCACCAATTTAACTAAATCAGTGCAATATCATATCTTTAGTTAAGCAGGTGCAACTTCTATTTACAGCCCAGACCTATGTTAAGGATTTGCTAGGGCTCAATCAGTTGACTTAAGCAATGCAAAAAAAAAATTATGAAATGTTTTTGACGAGCTCTAACCTCAATACACCCCAGGGCAACAGCATTGCAAAACTCTGGATCTGACTCTAGGATACTACTGGATCCAGCTAATTTTTGACAACCATCCCTTAAATTATAATTGCTAAACGGAGAACAAGTATAGCTGCTCCTACTGCACCAATAAAATTAGTACACATCCTGGCATGACGGGGTCACAGAACCCTGGATCTGGCACCTCAATTTTTGGTTTCATCCCTCCTAATTCTACTGCACAAATATAGAAGCAATTCCTATGAAGGCGGAAAAAAAGTCTGTACCCAACACATCCCAGTATGATGGCACTGCAAATACCCAGATCTGTCCAGTTGTGGGTCCCACTTCAAAAAGTCCATTGCTTAAAAAGAGAACAAGTGTGACTGCTCCTGCTCCTACTCCCTCAACAACAAAAATACAAAATAAAATACTCAGGCCCCAATGGATCCCAGTACAATAGTACCAAAGAGCTTGAATCTAGCACCTGAGCCCTTCCAGTTTTTTGTTCCAATCTTCAAAGTTCCACTTAATAGATTTTTAGCTTTAGCTGCTCCAGCTGCACCTTACAAATCTAAACACTGGTATGCCCCACTAAATCAGCACTGCAAAAACTTGGACTGGCATCTGAGTTCTTGCAGAACCTGCCAAATGTTGGCCACAAACCCAGAAGTTGTACTGTCAAATCTGAAAACAAGTGTTCCTACTATTTCACCAAAAAAATCAGGACACATCCCATTCTGGTACAAGAAAGTTGCAAAAATTCTAATTTGGCACCCATATCTACCTGGTCTTGTTAACTTTTTGGCAGTATGGCCCCATTTTTACCATCTAAACAATTCCTTCTAGCCCTTCCGAATAATCCAGATCTCAGTGTATCATGGTACCACAGAACCACACAAACATGTATCCAGCAACTGAATCTGTCAAGGTTCACCTGGTTTGGGCAGGGAAGACCCAAATCGTATTATTACTAACCAACTGCATTTGAGTCTTCCTTTACAGGAATTCTTCTATACCTTTAGCAACATAGTATGTTCTTGGCTACAACATATATATGTCAATCTCTCCGGTTACTGCGGTGAAGTAAAAAAATTCACTCCACTTTTAGAGATGTTAGTGGTTATCCCTTCGCTTCATGCATCATTATATAATGCCTGCATTTGTAATTTTCACTCCATGCATCTGAAGAAGTTGTGGTTTACCCACAAAAGCTTATGTCCAAATAAATCTGTTAGTCTTTAAGGTGCCACCAGACTCCTTGTTGTTTTGTGAATACAGACTAACATGGCTACCCTCTGATAGTGGTTCTAATGGCATTCATTGTAGAAAGTGAACCACAACATGCATAGGTGCTGGAACTGGGGCTGCTGGGGGTGCCTAGCTTGAAGTGGTTTCCATCATATACAAGGTTTATAGTTTTGTTCAATGACTTTCAGCACTCCCACTATAAAAATTGTTCCAGCACCCCATCAACATGTTGGAATATGGATTATTTTGGTTGACTAGGAAAAGCTGCACATCCACCACATTTAGATCAGGGGTGGCCAACCTGAGCCTGAGAAGGAGCCAGAATTTACCAATGTACATTGCCAAAGAGCCACAGTAATATGTCAGCAGCCCCATATCAGCTCCCCCTTCCCCTGCCCGCTCCCAGCACCTCCCACCCACCAGCAGCCCCCCGATCAGTGCCTCCCCCTCCCGATCAGCTGTTTCATGGCATGCAGGAGGCTGGGGGTGGGGGGGAGGAGGAGTGATGGCACAGTGGCTCGGGGAGGGGGCAGGAAGGGGTGGAGTGGGGTCAGGGCTTGTGGCAGAGCCAGGGGTTGAGCAGTGAGCACACCCCCAACATTGGAAAATTGGCACCTGTAGCTCCAGCCCTGGAGTCGGTGCCTATACAAGGAGCCGCATATTAATTTCTGAAGAACCACATTTGGCTCCGGAGCCACAGGTTGGCCACCCTTGGTTTACATGGTAAAACTGGAGTTTGTAGCCAAAACTTAGCTTGATCTAGCAGGATCCAGGCACTAAATCGGGATATTTGTAATGAAGTTGCTTCCAGATGCATCAGGGTCTGAATTGTTTGTATAAGACAAGCATTCTTTTGTTCTCTGTTTATGACATTTAATTAGGAGAGGAATAGGCCCAAAAATTCCTAGGTGCCAATTTGCAACAATTTGTAGTGCATTTGCACTACACTATGTCAGGGTCTGGGATTTTTTGATACACCAAGAATCCCTGGACGTCTGTATTTTACAATTTAGGGGCTTGGATGTAAAAAATCGGAAGGATCCATTCCAGGTAGCTCCCTGCCTGGTATCCCTCCCCACCCTCTTTGCCTTTGCCTTTGCCATTCCCCCTCCCCACGTCCCGCGCTTGCCGGAAGGTAGCTGATGATTGGTGCCTTCGCGTTTCCTCTCTGGGCGGAGGAGTTTTGACCCTAGGAGGCCGCCGTTTCGCAGGGGTTCTGGCACTGCTATCATGGCGGCGGCGTTGTCAATGTCAGCGGCTCGGAGGCGGCTTGTGAGGGGGAGAGGAGCGCTCGCTGCCTGCCTGACTGCGGCCAGGTAATGGGGGCCCCGGACATCCCTCCCGGCCCGGAGGGCGGGGTATGACTGGCTTCGGCCGCGGGCCCTGCGGCCCATTGGTGTCAGCGGGGTGGGCAACGGGGCGGCTGTTTTCGGGGGATAACGGGTGCCTGCTCCGTCCCCACCTCCCTCCCCGCCGGAGAGAGCGAGCACCCCCTTGGGGGTTCGTGTAACCGGCGCTCGCAGCCCCTGTACTGGGGAAGGGTTCTCGGGGCCTTTCCCATTCCTCCCTCCCCGGGCCCCTGCAGGGGCTTGTGTCGCCGCAGCCCGGGCTTACCAGGGGCCTGGCCCCCAGCGCTGCTGAAATACAGGCCCAAGGTGCCCAGTTTCTGAGGGCGATGGCCTCTTGCCGAGGTGTGAGGGAGACAGAAAGTGGTGGTGGTCCTTATTCTGCCCCCCTGGTATGATCCCTCTGCCCTCCTGCAGTGCTTTTGCTTTATCGTCACCCTTCTGGTGTTACAGATCAAATATAGGTTTCAGAGTAGCAGCCGTGTTAGTCTGTATCCGCAAAAAGAAAAGGAGTACTTGTGGCACCTTAGAGACTAACAAATTTATTTGAGCATAAGCTTTCGTGAGCTACAGTTCACTTCATCGGATGCATTCAGTGGAAAATACAGTGGGGAGATTTATATACACAGAGAACATCAAATATAGTGGCTGTTCACCTGGGCCCTTCCTCTGGCCCCCTCAACAAGTTGTTGATTAGTTAATGGTTGCAAAATGTCTTGAAGGCTGAAAGCTTTGTAAGACTTCTGTGTTATTGTTTATTAAGCCAGAGGCCTTAGGCTTGGTGATCTAAACCAGTAGTTCCCAACAAGGGTGGTACGTGTATTCCTGGGGGTATGCAGAGGTCTCCCAGGGGGTACTCAACTCATCTAGATCAGTGTTTCTTAACCTGGGAGCTACAAGGAGAACAGTTGCTCAGGACCCCATGCCACAGGGCTACAGGAAGATAAGTTACATGTTTCAGCCCCCGCGTGGTGGGACTTGGGCTTCAGACAAGGCTCACAAGTGAAAAACAGGCTGAACTATCACACTGAAATGTAAATACAGTATTTATATTCCAATCAATCTATTTTATAATTATATGGGGAAAAATGAGAAAGTAATCAATTTTTCAGTTATAGTGTGCTGTGACACTTTTGTATTTTTATGTCTGATTTTGTAAGGAAGTAGTTTAAGTGAGGTAAAACTTGGGCTATGGGAGACAAGTCAGACTCCTGAACAAGGCATAGTAGCCTGTAAAGGTTGAGAACCACTGATCTAAACATCAGGCTTGAGATGTATAAACACCGTCAGACCAAAGTTTCTTATCTTGGTGCCCTTTCTCCTTCCTCAGTGGAGAAAATGAGTTCCATGCGGCTCACTGCGAGGGAGGTTTCTCTCCAGAGGTATCTCAAAAACAAAAAGAGCCTCTGTGGAACATCAAGGACCAATGGTCTTTTTTGGATGAGTGTACTTGGTCATATTAACCGTCTCTCTTTCTCCCTCTGTTGTTTTGGTACTCTGGTTGTCCTTTTACTTGGT
Source organism: Caretta caretta (assembly GCF_965140235.1). Taxonomy (NCBI): domain Eukaryota; kingdom Metazoa; phylum Chordata; order Testudines; family Cheloniidae; genus Caretta; species Caretta caretta. Next base: position 34,306,440 of record NC_134210.1, read on the forward strand.
GTCCTCCTCCTTGAGGTGACAGCAATTCAACTCTGTGTAAAATGATTCCTGTATCTGTTGTAAAAAGAAAAGGAGTAGCTGTAGCTCACGAAAGCTCATGCTCAAATAAATTGGTTAGTCTCTAAGGTGCTACAAGTACTCCTTTTCTTTTTGCGAATACAGACTAACATGGCTGTTACTCTGAAACCTGTATCTGTTGTGAAATTCTTTAGAATCCTAGAATATCAGGGTTGGAAGGGACCTCAGGAGGTCATCTAGTCCAACCCCCTGCTTTAGAATCTGTTAATATGAACTTGACTTTATTAATTCCCATGCACAAAGGTCAAACATCAGTTAAAATAACGTGTAGCAAGAGATTCTAAAATAAAGATAGCACTGAAAAAGCCTTTTGTTTAACACTAAATGCTTGAGGTTTTTATTTAACTATGCAAAATGACCTTTGTTTATACTTAAGAAGAAGAAAGATGGTGGATAGTGCACTGGCTAAGTTCAATTCTCTTCTCTGCCTTTAACTTCCTGTATGTGACCTTTGGCAAGTCACTTGGTCTCTTCAGTCTCCTATCTTCAAAATACACCTCTACCCTGATATAATGCAACACAATATAACACGGATCTGGATATAACGTGGTAAAGGGGGGCGCTCTGGGGGGTGCGGCTGCACGCTCCGTGGATCATCAGCATTATATCATCATTCGATATAAGATTTTTTGGCTCCCAAGGACAGCATTATATCGGGGTTGAGGTGTAGTACTTTCCTACCTCACAGGGTTGTTTTGCAGACGTGATGCACTCAGTTACTGTGGTAATGGTGGGGGGAGTCATATAAGTAAAAATGGAAAATAGAACCTTTATTCTGTGAGGAGCTCAGGGTTTGCAATACTTTATGGTACACAGTTCATTGCATGACCATGGGTTGCTAAGTGCACACAGAGCCCCATTAACTTTCTGGGGCTCTGCATGAGCGCAGCAGTTGACTCACCGGTGTACAATGAATTGGAGGATCAAGGCTTGATTCTGAATGATTTTAAGGTTGAGTTTAAACACCCACAATCAAGGAAATTCTGAGTTCAGCCTGAAACAGCATTCATGTTTTTTATATATATTTAGACCCAGCAGAACACAGGGTATCAGAGTCCCAGAAGATTCAGGACCCCCATAATTCTTCACAAATAAATTGACATTAGAGCATGCAGCTTCAGAGATATCAAGTTGTGACTATTTTCTGTCCTGAGTTTTTAAAAAACCCTGAAGTTTATTTTATCTTGTTAAATCAAGTGGCAGTTAAGTAGAGTAAGAGGAAAGTGGAATGCATGTGACAAGCTTATTGGAGCAAATTACGTAAAGATTCCTCAGGGGCCCAGAAAAGTGATGCTGGAAGCAGGGCCTGCCCTTGACCAAATGACACCCCAGGCGAGGAGTGTCTTCAGCGTGCCCCCCGCCCATTTGTTAAACTTTTAAATACCTTATATTTTATTTTGTAGCCCATTTCACGACTTTGATGCATAATTTATCCCTGTCATTGAAGACTGACTGGCAATGCCCCACCCCTCATATACCCACAAGGGGATGGCTGATAACATTCTTGGAAGTTTGAGGAAAATGTAGTTCTCAGAAACTCTGGAAGGTTCCACAAGATTCTGCAAAGGTCCAGAACATTCTAGGAGGTTAATGAAAATTAATCTACATACGGAATACCTGAAACATTTTACTTGAAACATTCTATTTTCCCTTTTGTTGCTAACAACAAAAATAGGACCCTGAATTGGCATCCCCCAAGCCTGGCACCCCAGGCGGTTGCCTGCCCCTAAATCCAGCCATAGCTGGAAGAACTTACACTTAAGTGGTGGTAGTTGTGAAAATTTTACTCTGCTGTTTTACCCCGTAATCCTTTTTTACATAAGTGTATGTGTGGGTGTAGTGGTGGAACCTCCTAAAAATAGCATTTCTTAATTGAAATATTTTAGCATTGTGGTCAAATGCCACCCAAACAGTTGAATCAAAAATATCTCAGCTGTAGGAATTTAACAGCAGGTGCATTCTAGTCCTGCAATGAGCTCTGCATGGGTGCATCCATGTGCCCACATACAGCAACTTTCAGGATTTTGACACACACCCCACCTGAAGAAGACAATGTGCCAGAAAGATACTGAGTTACGATGAAGTGTCAGTACACCTTCATAATGCGCTTGATTTTAAGGTGTTATATCTCAACTGTTAAACTTTGCTGCTTTTAACAAGATAATAATGATTTGCATAGACCTTCATCTTTTTTGGTGTCTTGTATTGAAATTGTCATAAAATGAAATTTTTTGAGGACTTGGAAGAAAAATCTACAGAGACTACATTTAAACTACATTTTTTCTAATTTTTTTTTATTCTAGTTGAAATGCTTTGGTTTTGCTTCCTCTCTCCGAAGAGATGATAGGAATTTCAGACTTCACGTGATATTTACAGAAGGCGTTTTCTGCCTTGTCGCTGGATGTAACTTTTGTCTATTTAATTAGATATAGGAATAATGTAGCAGGATTTGCCAAAATCTTCAGAACCGGAGGGTGGCAAGAGTTCTCTTAAATCCTGATCATGCACTCCTCATTTACTTTAGTGAAAAGGTCTAGTTAAACAAGAAGTTTTGTCCTGCATACGGGATTGGCCAGTACAGTACTTGTTTCTTTTCATGAGTCCTAGACGTATTCCCCTCGGGCTGCCTGTTGCCTTGGTTCTCTTCTTTATATATATATATATATATAATTTGTACCTTTTAGATTATGAATTCTTATCTGATGTTAGTGCAATGTGGCATTCTCCTGCTTTTCTAGTGGCTTTTACTTATATAAGAGCAGCCAATTTAATTTTGTCACCATAAACTTAAAGGAGCCTTAAAGGAACACTTACTTTTTTTTTTTTTAAAGGTAGTAGATGTTGTCATAAGGTCATGTGGTAACAATTGACCTGCCTGCTATATTTTGGGTCCTCAATTTAACTCTACCATTCAGAGGTGGCCAAGTCTTAAAGAAAGTGTTTGCTATAAGAAATGTTAAATAGGATAGCTTAATATCCTATTCTGGAATAATTAGTTGGTAGAGCATTCAGATACCATGATGCTGGTTCCTCTATAAGGGACACACTTAGGTGGACTCTGGAACCTTGGATTCAGTTCCTAGCAAGGTTGATATCACCCTTCATCTTTCACTGGCAGAAAAATGGTATACCTTGCAGTTTATTGTGTGGGGATCTCTTTTGGATGAGAATTTAAACTGAGATCTTATCTGCTCTGCATGGATTCTGAAGTGTCATAGCACTTTTGGTAAGAATATGGGTATGTCATTGTCCTTGGTTTAAAAAGTGTTCCAGGCCTTACTAGGGCCACTGCCATTTCACTAAAGGGTAGTGTTCTTGTCAAGAGATCCCTGAATAAGATGCTAGAATTTTAAGTTATGAGGGTATTTGAATGATTGGCTTGATGGTCTTGTAGCAGCACGATGCGTTCTCTTATCCAAGTTCAAAATAGGATTTGATCCATACTGATAGAGGCTTGATGCAGTACAAAAGCAACTGATGTGCCTAGATTATATAAAGAGAATTTCTCTGATAGTTTGAATTGAAGCTGTCTAGAATTAGAGTGAGTACCTTCAAACATCAGGCTCATTTGCAGTGGCCTAAACGAATCTTACAGTCTTGTGTACATGAAGTTTCTGCTGTTTTTCTCAGTTTTTGAGCAGGACAATGTGGGTGTCGTCTGAGTTCGAAAATTATTCTTGGGGTCATTTTCCAGTAATTTGATGAGAAGTTCTCCTCTGGATTCTCCAGATGACCTTGATTGTTACTTATATTATGACTCCAGTTGAAGTGGTTTACCATGCCAAGGCAGTTAAGTACTTCGCAAAACATGTGCCATATTTGAACTTCTCAACTATGTTGACCTAATAATTGAAAGCACAAGGTGGAGGAGGGATGACAAGTATTTGCTTTTTGCTTAAAAGAATTGAATGAGAGCAATATTTCTGACTTGTGTAGGCAGGAAATGCCAGTGCATGGATGCTAAATTCCTGAGTCAGTGGGCACTCATGGCATTTTTTGGTTAGTGGTGAGCCAAACAGGCAAGCAGCAGATGACTTGAGCTAATATGCTGACACAGAGGACATAGGAGTGACTACATTAGAATTGCTTAGATCAATGTTTTGAAGGTTAGTACTCTAACTAGTAATGCAAGTGCAATCCACATTTCTATTTCATTTTTTTAAAATAAACACTCTCTCTCTCTTTTTTCATGATGTATTTCAGGTCAGAGTGGAAAACTATTGCCTTCCATGTCAGAAGTAATCGATTTCATGTTCAACATCTAGTAACATGCATCCTACAATGTCAGATTGTCCTTTAACATTTTTCTTTCATTTCTGACAGCTACAGTGTGCTGTGGTGGATAGATGATCTTTCTTGAATGATGTATTACCTGCCAGGCATAATTTTGTTGTAAGGATGTTATGAATATGATTGCTAGTATTGGAGTAGTACATCATAAGTACTTACTCGACTATCAGTATGTGAAAACAGAGATGTATTTATGGAGGTGGTGTGGCAGAAATTCTCCAAACCTGTCATTAAATGCACGCTTTGTGTCCAAGCAAAATAGGAAACCCAGAGTAGTAGTTGAATCTTGTTCTTGAGTTTGTATGTATTGTAGCTATGTAGATATATGTTCACAATAATTAGAAACCAGTCTTGAGAACATAGAAGAATGACAGAGAAAAGAAGCCCAACAGATCTGTTCATTTCCTATCTTGCTCCTTTGCCAGTTGCACAGGGAGAACATGGTAATGAATATGAAAGGTAAGGTAATCCCTTAAATTTGTTTCCATAAACATACTTATCAGATAATTTCATTGTTTTTGTCTGTTAGTTTAATGGAACACTGAGTGAATAAAGTGGATTGCGTTGAATGAGCTTCAGAGATCTGGAGCTTGGTAGACCATAGAACTGTGAAAATTATCTGGTGGTATACCAGAATATGAGCAGGCTTAACTCTCCCACCCCATTTTTCTCTCTCTCTCCCCATTCTTTTCTCTCTGCATCTAGTCTGTCTCACTTCTTAGTTTATCCAGTTTAGAAGTTGAAGAAAGAATCCATTTACATAACCCTCCGATGTACAAACACTTCCAGAGATGTGGTTTCCAAAATCAGACTAATTAGCAATATGCGTTTCTAGTTATTTTCTAGGCTAGAACAGTTCTTATGCCTAGGATTTTTGAGCAAACTGGACTGACAGATTTAAAAATCTGCTTATCTGCTCATTACTAGTGCTTGTTTGAATATATTTTATGTGGCTATATGTATACATAAAAACTAACCGTTGGAACTGGTGAAAACAACAGAGTCCTTGTGGCATCTTAGAAACTAACAAATTTATTTGGGCATCAGCTTTCGTGGGCTAAAACCCACTTCATCAGATGCATGGAGTGGAAAAATACAGTAGGCAGGTATAAATATACAGCATTTGCTGAAAAGATGGGAGTTGCCTTAAGAACATAAGAACGGCCCTACTGGGTCAGACCAAAGGTCCATCTAGCCCAGTATCATGTCTTCCAACAGTGGCCCTTGCCAGGTGCCCCAGAGAGAATGAACAGAACAGGCAATCATCAAGTGATCCATCCCCTGTCGCTCATTCCCAGCTTCTGGCAAACAGAGGCTACGGACATTTATTCCTGCCTTACCAAGTGGTGGGTCAGTGCTAACGAGCCAATTCAATCAGGGTGGATATGGCCCATTCCCAACAGTTAACAAGAAGGTGTGAGTATCAACAGGTGGAAAATTACTTTTTGTAGTGACCCAGTCACTCCCAGTCTTTATTCAGGCCTAATTGATGGTGTCAAGTTTGCAAATTATTTCCAGTTCTGCAGTTTCTCATTGAAGTCTGTTTTTGAAGTTTTTTTTTGTTGAAGAATGGCCACTTTTAAGTCTATTATTGAGTGTCCAGGGAGATTGAAGTGCTCTCCTACTGGTTTTTGAATATTATGATTCCTGATGTCTGATTTGTGTCCATTTATTCTTTTGCGTAGAAACTGTCCAGTTTGGCCAACATACATGGGAGAGGGGCATTGCTGGCACGTGATGGCATATATCACATTGATAGATGTGCAGGTGAACGAACCCCTGATGGTGTGTATGGCTGATGTGGCTATGTCCTGTGATGGTGTCTCTTGAATAGATATGCAGACAGAGTTGGCAATGGGGTTTGTTGCAGGGTTTGGTTCCTGGGTTAGTCTTTTTGTTGTGTGGTGTGTAGTTGCTGCTGAGTATTTGCTTCAGGTTGGGGGGCTGTCTGTAAGCGAGGACTGGCCTGTCTCCCAAGGTCTGTGAGAGTGATGGATCCTCCTTCAGGATAGGTTGTAGATCCTTGGTGATGCATTGGAGAGGTTTTAGTTGAGGGCTGTAGATGATGGCTAGTGGTGTTCTGTTCTGTTCTTTGTTGAGCCTGTCCTGTAGTAGGTGACTTCTGGGTGCCCTTTTGGCTCTGTCAACCTGTTTCTTCACTTCACCAGGTGGGTATTGTAGTTGTAAGAACACTTGATAGAGATCCTGTAGGTGTTTGTCTCTGTCTGAGGGATTGGAGCAAGTGTGGTTGTATCTTAGGGCTTGGCTATAGACAATGGATCGTGTGGTGTGGTCTGGATGAAAGCTGGAGGCATGTAGGTAAGTATAGCGGTCAGTAGGTTTCCAGTATAGGGTGGTGTTTATGTGACCATCACTTAGTTGCACTGTAGTGTCTAGGAAGTGGATCTCTTGTGTGGACTGGTCCAGGCCGAGGTTGATCGTGGGGTGGAAATTGTTGAAATCCTGGTGGAATTCCTCAAGGGCCTCCTTCCCATGGGTGCAGATGATGAAGATGTCATCAATGTAGCGCAAGTAGAGTAGGGGCATTAGGGGACGAGAGCTGAGGAAGCGTTGTTCTAAATCAGCCATTAGAATGTTGGCATACTGTGGGGCCATGCGGGTACCCATAGCAGTGCCGCTGACTTGAAGGTATAAATCGTCCCCAAATCTGAAATAGTTGTGGGTGAGGACAAAGTCACAAAGCTGAGTCACCAGGTCTGCCATGACATTATCAGCAATACTGTTCCTGACAGCTTGTAGTACACCTTTGTGTGGAATGTTGGTGTAGAGAGCTTCTACATCCATAGTGGCTAGGATGGTGTTTTCTGGAAGATCACCGTTGGATTGTAGTTTCCTCAGGAAGTCAGTGGTGTCTCGAAGATAGCTCGGAGTGCTGGAAGTGTAGGGCCTGAGGAGAGAGTCCACATAGCCAGACAATCCTGCTGTCAGGGTGCCAATGCCTGAGATGATGGGGCGTCCACGATTCCCAGGTTTATGGATCTTGGGCAGCAGATAGAATACCCTTTGTCAGGGCTCTAGGGGTGTGTCTGTGTAGATTTGTTCCTGTGCTTCTTCAGGGAGTTTCTTGAGCAGATGGTGCCGTTTCTTTTGGTACCCCTCAGTGGAATCAGAGGGTAATGGCCTGTAAAATGTGGTGTCAGGGAGTTGCCTAGCAGCCTCTCTTTCATACTCCAATCTGTTAATGATGACTACAGCACTTTCTTTGTCAGTCTTTTTGATAATGTCAGAGTTGCAGTAATTTGTGTGGGTTTAGGTGCCCAAGTATGAAAATTTTGACCAGACTTGTTAATTGATTTGGCCAAGGTCACAGAGTGAGTCGGTAGCAAAATAACTCACGTTGCCTAGCTCAGAATTCTGTGATCTCAATTCTGTTAAGACATGCTTCCTTTCAGATAAAAAAACTTCTGTGCCAAATATTATTTTTTCATTTGGAAAACAGATTTTTTTTTTCACTCTTGTGTTTAATGAAGCTTTGTTTTGGTTGCTTTCTTGTTTGTACTCCAGTATTACCTGTCATGTTGGCACACCTCTTAAAATAGTGTTAGTTAATTTGTGCTTCTCCAGTTGTCTGGAATGACTACAATGTCAAACAAATCACTAAGTACTGAAGTTCTAGAAGTAGTGACATCGTTTTTTCTTAACTGTGACATAGTGGATTTGTAACAATATTTTGACTCTGGAAGGTAATACTCACTCAAAAGGTAACAGAAATCATAAATCATAGGGTAGGACAAATTTTTATTCCAATTTCTCTTTTAAAATATGGATTTTTATTTTTATATATAAAAATAACACATCACAGCAAGAATAATGTTTGTTTGCTTTCTCCCTAATGGAGTTACCTCAGCACACCCAGAACTAAGCCTAGGTAGGCTAACTGTGGCTGAGATATGCCTGTGCACATCTTGCAGTTGGATTTTTGATATTGTGATTGTAAAGTAGATCTTGGGGAACGGGGTCATTGATAGTTTACGCACAGAGAGAATAGTGTTTATACAGTGCCAAGTGCGTAGTGGAGACCTGTACCAGAATACAAATAACTAGTAATAAGCAATCAATTGACATGTCATTCTCTGATAGTCGGCAGATGATCATATTCATTACTCATGAATGTGTAATCATATTCATTAGTCGTGTCCTCTTGATATCTGCTTATTGATGGATTATTTAAATTTCTCCATAATTGGGACTTTGAGGAGATAGCCACAGGTTCTTGAATTCATTTAATATTAGATACAACTATCTTGGTTTTTACAACAATTTTTTTCTCTTAACTAATAGGTGGAAGAATATTGGAAAGGGGTATTTGGTCATTTACCATTGCTGAGATTTTTCAAATTGGGAATGACTAGCATGTTGCAGGAATTACACATCTGCATCTAATATTAGTGTATGACAATCGCTAACCTGTTTCAGGTACAGCATGTTAGAGAAGATGTGCCATTAGATTTAGAGTGAGCATTGGGAAGCCTTTCTTAATGCAAATGTAGACATAGGCTTTGGAAATATCTGCTGTGTCAATAATGCAAAAGACACATCCAAGCTTTTATTTTTATTTAAATAAGATTGTTAGAATGCTGTTCTTCAGGAGAAATTCTTTTTAAATTGTTCTTTTGTCAGAGGACATAGCAGGAACAGCAGATAAAGTTAGTAATGCACCCCCAACCCCCCTTTAACTCAGATTTGGTTTACATTATGGATATATCTGCAGTAGTTATGTGTGTCTGTAGGGGTGTCTGTGACTGACATTCTTTCCGTTTGGCATTGTCTGAGAGGAATAATAAACACTTTATATTTTCATAACATTACATAAACTTTTAATCCTCAACTCTCTTCTGAAGGTCAAGTAGCTATCTTCCTTTGCAGTTGAGAAAATAAAGATACACAATGCCGCACAAGTCAGTGACTGGATTAAAACTGAAGTGCTGGAGCCTGGATGAGAAGCATACTACAGCCTCTGTAAGAGAGATGGGGGGCTCTTGCCACCCCAGATGGAGGGTGGGTGAGGCTCTGGTGCAGGGGGGAGCCATGCAAGGCCCCCATGTACTGGTGTTCTCAGGACTCCAGATTGCTTTATCCAGCTGTGCATGTTTGCATCCTGTATGAGACAGAACTCTGACCGAGACTTTCAGCCCATTGGCTTGGCCCCGCAACTTCCATGTTCTCTCCCATGGCACACATCTTGATCCTGATGAGCCAGAAGAGCTATTGTCCTGCTTTTGGGCAGCAAGAATGTGAGAATGCTCTACTTATGTAATTAATTCCCCCTTGTGGTAAAAGCTACATGGAAAGAAGAAGCTGTAGCCATGTTCTGACCCAGGGAATAGGGGGAACAACATGTTGAGCTTATATCTTCAGTAAAATCATAAATTCAGCTGCCAAAACTTAGAATTCTGCTGCCATTTGGCAAAATTCCAAAGACTTTCAGGGGAAGTGGAATCCCAGCGTATGCAGGGCCCTGATGATAGAAGTTAGTGGTGATGGTAGAACACCTTTTATGTCATCTATTTTACTTTCTTGGTAGTAGAAATTTTTCCAAACAGTCTATTTTCTAGTGCTCTTTGTATACTAAATCTTAAATGACTCTTCTATTGGGGCTTCTATCACTTTTTTGGAGGAACTGTTTCATAGACTGATAAATCTGACCAGAAGGAGATCTCACTGTTTTCTGGCTAAATGTCCTGTTCTTAACTCCTTTCCATTACATCTAGTTGCACCTTTTTGTCTCCCTAACTATCCTTGTAGAGGAGAAGACACCAAGTTTTTAGTTGATAGTGGGAAAAATATTGCCTTTTGGGTTACAAAAATGACCTTCAATAGATGTTTTCTGTGGCTTTGGGCATTATAACTCGGTCAACTGTGGAGTCACAGTTTTCCACTGTCAGTTTCAACTCCAGACAATATTTACCTCACTATGTAATCAGAAAAGCCAACTTTTTGGGTGGTGCTTGGCTTCAGTGACTGGTAGGAGCTGTTGCCTCCAAAGCAATCATTTTGCAAGTGTAGTTAGCATCAGAATTTTTTAATTTTATGAACTAATGGAAATTCTGGATAATTAAATGTAAAACATTTGAGAAACGAAACAGTGCTTGCTACCTCTGTAGGATGCTTTTTATGGCTCCTCACAGCATAAGACAGAATAGGCTATGGATGAGTATCTAAAATTTTTATTTTTATTGGAAATAAAAGCAAACCAACGTGATAACTGTGATTGTGTTAATGCCTATGTACTCTCTCATAACTGTCACCTAAATATGTTAAGTAGATATGGGAGTAGGACAAGGGTGGGTTAAAGTGTTCAAAATTTAAATTCTTGGCTGTGTCCTAAGTTATTTGAAAACAGCTATTGTGTTGCCACTGTATACATAATTTGTACTACAGATAAGGCATTTAGTATAGTACTACTCCAATGTTCTAAACTTTTAAATTTTCCCATTTATTTAAGTAAGCTTCAAAACAGTGTTTTACATAGCATAAATTTGTGGAAATATTAAAGAAATGGGTTCTTTCTTGCTTATGCTATTTATGTATGTGGATGAAGGGAAGACTTAATCCTGTTCATGTCTGTTTCGCTTATTTTTTATATTTAGTTTCCTGACGATGCTTTTTTGTGCACTACTGGTTCTTTAGAAACTAAAAAATGAACAGTTTTCATTTAGACTCCAGTTTTTAACATGGGGCCACTATTCCTGGAACAGTGGCAGTAGGGGGGGAAAAATCACCTTTTGCACGTACTGTTAACTTTCCTGTTATTGACTGGGTTGTGGGAATGAAAAACCATGTTTACTGTAATCCTGAGAAGCTTTACATACTTTTATAGGGAAGCTTAAACCTACTCTTAGTATAAATAGACTGAGTGAAGTCTGTGCAATGCCTTTACTCTCTGCACTATTTTATCTAGCGGTCTTAATAGATTTGGTTGAGTCCTGTGATGATTTAAACATTTTCTTTAACAATTTTCTGAATTTACTTTACTTTCATCCTGAGACAAAAATGTGAGGAATTTCAATTTTTTTAAAGTTTTAGTTCAGTTAAGTAAAAGCAAGGCACTGTCACGTTGCTAAAAGTTTTGTTTCTATTATGAGGTTCATTGTCTTCTTCTAAGAACTTAAGTCTAACTTCTTTACAAATGTGTATCTTGAGATTGCTCAGAAGTGTCATATATAGTCTTCTGTAACTAAATAAAATAGGTCCTTTGATCAATCTAGCAGGAGACAAGGTCAAAAATGAATTTCACCTTCTTAATGTATATTCAAATTTTAATATTAGAACTAAAGTTTACATCAGATGTACTTGGGGACCTGAGAGGTCTCTTTTTAAACTAAAAATATGTGTAAATTTATCTATTATGTATTTCAAGGTGACATTGTTCCTTGCTGGCCAGTATGGTATATTTATATACCATTTTGTTAACAAGCCACCTCCAGCTGCTGTAATTTATTGCTGTCTGAATCTTCCCTTGACCTGCGACTGATGTAGAGAAAGTAAATTAACTTTTGACTGTGCTAGACAGACTGTAGGCAGCCACAGAATTTGTGTGGGCAAACATTTCTTGCAGCTGTTTATAAGACTGGACTAGTAATATAGAAGTTTATTTTCATACTGAACTTTAATTCACTATTTTAAAAAATGGACTCTAAATTTAGAGTTTACTTTTAAACAAATATTTGAAGGCACATCTTTCATAAAGTTTGCGCTCCTTAATATCTGTATACCTTTCCCAGTTGCCATCTTAATATCAGTCTAACAAAGTAAAAAGCCTCCCACAAAATGCTAATGATAAAATTTGTATTAATGTACATAACAGAATGTAAATAAATATTAGGTTTTAATTGACGTTTAGGTAGTCTTTTAATCTTTGATACTTCATGCACAGAAGCTCTTTGGGAGATATTAAAACAACCTAATTGAGAGGCTGTACATGATTATAGTAATAAAATAAGGCATTCTTTTTAGATATTTGAAGGCCTAATGCTAAGAAAAATGAGTGATTTAATTGTTTTTGTAATCTTTTTTTAAAACAATAATGTAGAGCTTTTTCCTGCACTAGTCTGACACTTCTGTGATGCATTCAAGGAATCTTTATATGCTCTCTGTAAATTGTTTGAAGTGCAGTTTCACAATAGTAATATTTTGTCTGAATGTAGATGGTGATGGTGTTGAAAATAAGAAGCCACAGGTTATACTCTCATTATTGTTCCCTGTGTTTTGAACTGGAATTTATAGTAAGAGTAAGCTTTGCATCCTGAGCACTAGTTTTGCCTTAGGGGTTTATTCCACTTTGGAAACTAGTCAGCATTAGCAGGTAGTCCTTTAAGGAGCTAATAGCTGCTCAAAAGCCAAGAGCATAGAGAGAGACTACAACAAGGAGAAAGAAAATATAAAGAAAAATCAAATGGGGTGGAGGAAGGGAATAATACAGTAACTAAGAGAACAGGGGACCATAAGAAAATATAGAAGATAAGCAAACTATTTATTTGGGGTTTTTGAAAATGTCTTTCACAGTACTCTAGATTAAGCAGAAAAGCAAATAAGAAATTAGCTGTAAATAGAAAATGAGAAGGGGAAATTAAGATACATGAAGTCTGGAGAGGAAAAAGGTGGAGGAAAAATACAGTTTAATTTATCTCAAAATAAACTACGGTAAAATCACCTTATGTGCTAATAACATACAATAATGTATCCCTCATCTGTCTAAAGTATTAGTGTCCCAAGAGAGTAGATATTTACATGATATAATGTTCTCCGATATATATCAGGCTTGCCTTCTAAATTAGTTTTACATAATTATTATTTTCAAATGTGTCCTAGAAAGTTTGATGTATCTAGATATTTGATGTAACACTCTGTAAAACTATAATTGGAGACCCTAGCAGGAGGTAACTTGCATTGTAATTGGTTATTTGTTTCAAGCCAAAGGCAAATGTGCATGATAGAAGTTAATTATTTCACAATATTGCCCACAACAAAAGAGCATTGTGATTAGACTCTTCGTAAAAAACAAAACAAAACAAAAAGTAATACTTTTTATATTCTGTGTTGTCTCTAATGGCAGGTTTTAAATCTTATTGATACAGTGTAATGAGGTTAAAGATCAAAAGCAAATATGCTGCACACGCTAATGTTCCACCAGAAGTCCACCTGGAACTGTTGACTACTGTAGTCTGGCCAAATTCTGTTTTAAGGATTCTAATGATATTTCGAACACATCATGACTTTTATTGGATGTTCAGTTAATGTTGATTCCTGGATGTGGGATTGCACCCTTGTGTATGTTTGGATGCAACAATAAATGAAGCATATTAAAGTGTCATGATGGTTGTTCCACACTCGGTACTGTAAAATGCAGGTCGGCAGCAGTTTAACATATTAGAGCTGGAAACAAATCCACAGATGCATAATAAGGCTTAAAAGCAAGTGTGATGAGTAAGCAGCAAGGTGGATCATTATGGTGGAACAGTGACAGAGAATAAGATGGAAGTGGAGTTGAGGACAAAAGCTATAGATCAGGAAGGAAACCAAAGGTTGGGGGAGAAAAGCAGGAAGAATGAAACAGGGCAGGATTTCAAGGGAGTCCATTATTTTGGTAATTCCACTGTCATGACTAGAGTGAACTCTTGACTGCAGACAAGTCTGTGAAATAGTGAGTTTCATTTAGTTGCTACTTCCAGAATGCATTTCTTCCTTTCACTGATATTATGAAGTATTTCAAATTGAAACGCATTGGTTGTGTGAAATAGCTTGTGTGTGTGTCATAGCTATCCTTGCAATTGTGGCTTGCTAGCCAAACAGATAACTTGGCTTCACTTGCGGACTGAAAATGTGAAACCAAGAAGTTTCTCAATAACATTTTAAAAGATTATTTCCCCCACAGTTGGATGTATGGTTCTTAAGTGGGAATATTCTGGGGATATGGAAGGCAAGAATAAGATGCACAAATTTACAAGCCAGGTTTTGTGGCCCTCACTATTTTGGGTTATATCCAGACCTATCAATACAGTGCATGTTAATATAAATGCTCAATGAAATAAAAAGGGAGGCAACATCAAGAGGAAAGGCTAGACATGCAGTAATGTAGTATAACCTAAAATTTATGTAAAGTTTCTAGTGGTTTTTGCATTGTTTTTTGTTTAATTTTACACAATTCAGGATACATTTTATACCAGAAAAAGAGCACAGACTTCCCTACCACAGAGGTGGGCTATGGATAGAGCCCTGTGTGGATACAAAATGTATATCTGCATCCAATCTGCCATCCACACCCAATCTGCGATCTGAAAAGTGGTCTGTGGATATTTGCGGGTGAGGATATAAAGCAGATATCCACAGAGTTGTAGGGCTCTAGTTATGGAACTTGAGTTTCTTTCATTCCTTGCGGTGTTGGCATTAAACCCTGGGACTTCTGTTCTTTTTACTATAAAGAGAGCACTGAGCACAGTTTTTATTTACAGTTACTATTGATGTGACCTGAATGTATGTATGTGTGTGAGGGGAGAAGTTTGACATTCAGAAAACAGACATGGCAAAATTAGATCACCTGTGTTTTTAATTGAAATCCCCTCCACTTTCAGCCTTCTCCCCATTTCTCTTGACCCTTTCCAAAAATAGATAATCCCCAAAACAGTCAATAGTTAAGAAGATGCTGCATAGGCCAAATTAATTAAATACTAAAGGATTTAAATGTAAATGTTAGGATTGTTAGGATTGTTTCCCCTCTAACATCCAAATTTCCACTGTTGCATTGAGAATCTGCCAACTCAGGATTATGGTCAAAGGTTAATTTCCAGATGTGTGTCTTCTGGTTTAGGGAGTAGTGCATAATGGCCTTCCGCAGTTACACACCAAATTGCTGATCAGAAGTTGTACTACAGCAGATTGCAATAGTAAAAACAATTCAGTCACTTGACATGAGTGGAACATCTTATAAATGACCCTATTGCTAAAGAAATTAATATCCACAATCTTGTCCTTTTTACATCACATGTTCTCTGACAGCTACTATAGTAATTTAAAGTTGGTCTTAGATTGCTTCATTCTTAGTGTGCTGAGCCACTCTGACAAAAGTGCTTATTTCCTTTTTAATCAAGTATTTAGTACTTACAAGGTCATGAGTTCAATTTCCAAAGACAGGTGATCTTCTATACTAGTTGGCTTTGATATATGATACTTAGTAGTTAGCAGCCAAAGGTCAAACAATGTTAATTTTTTTTTTGTATTTTTTTAGGCACGCTCCAGATGAGCAACACCTGTATACCTAAAATGCAGTCTTCTCTAGCAGAAAAGCAAATTCAGTTAACACATGTAAATTGAGATATATATTTACATTATACATCAACTCTTCATCATAACCGCTTATACCTGCAACACTTTTTAAAGTTTTCATTTTCACAGTTTGAATTTTTTTTTCCATTTTAAAGTAACAATTTCTGTAGTTTAGATTAGACTAGAACAGTTTTCCTTTCACCTATCAGAAACTCAGTTTTCTGTGTTTATCATTTAACATCATTTTGAAGACAGGAGAAATTATGATGTGCCAGCATTTTCTAAGAATGTAGCTACTTTTAAATGGGGGACTTGCTTCTCCTCCAAAACTAAGTTATTCATGCACTATGTGCCACAAAATTGTAATACACAGACTTCACATAAGCTGTTTTTTAAACAGATACACATGTGTATGTGTATATATATATAGAGAGAGAGAGAGAGAGAGTTTTTAGATCCATAAACTATTTTTATTATGATATCTGTATCCTACATGAAAAAATGCCCTAGTTTGTTTTGAATCTACTTCTTAATCATAATATATTTCTAGCTTTTAGAATATAAAATGCACCATCCTGGAGCCTTTGAGCTCGTGTACAATAAATACTGCTTAGCAAGTTACATTGGTTTAATGTATAACTTTGTTTCACATTCACATCCTTGGTCTGACTTTTTCTTAGATTATTTCTGCTTTGTCCCTTTCTGTGCAAAAAAACTGTTGGGTTCCCAAAAGTAAGTTTCTGTTCTGCATATTCCAGGGTTCTGTTTTGAATTGCATTTGTTTTAGTAACTACTGTTGTTCAGGATTGGTCTTCTTCTAGACAAATTGAAGGATTGGGCCAAAAGAAATCTGATGAGGTTCAATAAGGATAAGTGCAGGGTCCTGCACTTAGGACGGAAGAACCCAATGCACCGCTACAGACTAGGGACCGAATGGCTAGGCAGCAGTTCTGCGGAAAAGGACCTAGGGGTGACAGTGGACGAGAAGCTGGATATGAGTCAGCAGTGTGCCCTTGTTGCCAAGAAGGCCAATGGCATTTTGGGATGTATAAGTAGGGGCATAGCGAGCAGATCGAGGGACGTGATCGTTCCCCTCTATTCGACATTGGTGAGGCCTCATCTGGAGTACTGTGTCCAGTTTTGGGCCCCACACTATAAGAAGGATGTGGATAAATTGGAGAGAGTCCAGCGAAGGGCAACAAAAATGATTAGGGGTCTAGAACACATGACTTATGAGGCGAGGCTGAGGGAGCTGGGATTGTTTAGCCTGCAGAAGAGAAGAATGAGGGGGGATTTGATAGCTGCTTTCAACTACCTGAAGGGGGGTTCCAAAGAGGATGGCTCTAGACTGTTCTCAATGGTAGCAGATGACAGAAAGAGGAGTAATGGTCTCAAGTTGCAGTGGGGGAGGTTTAGATTGGATATTAGGAAAAACTTTTTCACTAAGAGGGTGGTGAAACACTGGAATGCGTTACCTAGGGAGGTGGTAGAATCTCCTTCCTTAGAGGTTTTTAAGGTCAGGCTTGACAAAGCCCTGGCTGGGATGATTTAACTGGGAATTGTTCCTGCTTCGAGCAGGGGGTTGGACTAGATGACCTTCAGGCTTTCCTCTGTCTTCCTATTATGACCCAATTTTCCCTTTTCAAAACATCATATTTTCTTCAACATGCCTCCAACCGTTGACCAAAAGGCAGTGCTAGAAGATGTTTCCCACATAGTGATTAAGTAGCTATTTTTTTTACAGTGAGTTCAGTCTTATCTTATTGATTAGACCAGAGGAGTATGAATACTCTGCATCTGGTCATTCTGTGTACCAGCCAGGCAAGCACAGTAATTTGACCTCTTCTAAACGTGACTTCTTTACATTTTCCTTATTTTTTTAGATAAGTCTCTATTACTTCAGTGTCTGTATCAGTCTTCCCAAATGTGTTTTTTTTTTTTTTTAATTTTTTTGGTTGTGTATTTAAATGCAAAAAAAAAAAAAATGGAGTTGTTACTATGCATTGGTTAATATGTAATCTTCTTAGTTTCACCTAAAAATCAGTCAGTCAAATCTTAAAATCTGAATAAAAATAACAAATTTTCAAGACTAGTGTTTAGGCCAAATGCCTTACTTAATTTTCATGCAAAATTTAGCTAAAATTTTATAAAATTTAACATTTTTCCATATTTAACAAGTCTGAGCTGAAGTTCAGGTCTGGTAAGTCCACTTGGCACTTTTTGAGCTTGAATGGCACAAAGTGGATTTAAACTAGCCAGGAACGGTCAGTAGAAAGTTCTCCTTTATAGCAGGTTTCAGAGTAGCAGCCGTGTTAGTCTGTATCCACAAAAAGAAAAGGAGTACTTGTGGCACCTTCAAGTACTCCTCTCCTTTACAGCAGAACTCTCAGATATGATGGTATCAACAGAGCAGGCTCCTGCTTCCCTGATGTAAAGAGGGAAAGTGGTCATGTTGGGAATGGGGAGCGCTGCTGTACCTCATCTTCCACAGGTATAAGGTTTCTGTGGGACCTTACACCAATGCTGTAAATTAGAGCTACTGCTTAGTCAGGATTAGGGAATTTCAAATGACTCCCTAATGGGCACCCTCACTTCCTGCACAGGTGAGATGGAGAAGCTGAACCTCTATCATGTGTTTCAGAGTAACAGCCGTGTTAGTCTGTATTCGCAAAAAGAAAAGGAGTACTTGTGGCACCTTAGAGACTAACCAATTTATTTGAGCATGAGCTTTCGTGAGCTACAGCTCACTTCATCGGATGCATACCGTGGAAACTGCAGCAGACTTTATATATATTCTCATATTTCATATTCTCTGTGTATCTATAAAGTCTGCTGCAGTTTCCACGGTATGCATCCGATGAAGTGAGCTATAGCTCACGAAAGCTCATGCTCAAATAAATTGGTTAGTCTCTAAGGTGCCACAAGTACTCTATCATGTGATAAGACATTTTCAAAAAATTATGTAAATTTTAAATAAACTACATATTACAATCAGAATCAGCCTTTAAAATTTAATACAAAAAAGACATCCAACAGGATTTAAGGACTGCACACTTTTCAATATGAAAAGCTAACTAGGAGTTAAGGTAAATTGAAGCAAATCGGAACAAGCAAGGACTTAAATAGCTTGATCCTAGCTGAGGGCTCATAATATAGGCAGTGGATCTTATTATGCATGTCAAACAATATTTCTGTAGTTAAGTGTCTAACTTGTTAATGTTTGAGTGATTCGGTATCTTTCCACTTGGTTGCTGGTTGACATAACAGTGATTCTCACATCACAGTGGTGGTGAAAAAAATCACATTACTACTTGTTATGTCTGTGATGAATTGGGGCTATATCTGTACAACTGATGTGTTCCGTGTTAGATTATGTACACTGTGTGTCTGTCAGGCTGCAAACTTCATTTGAATATGCAGCCTTTTGCTATCTCCATGGTTTGTTTGCCTCCATGGTGGGTTGAGCATTACAAAGGCTGGTGGAATTACCTAGTCACTGGAAATCTATTCACTTTGAACAAGACTGGTTCCTTCCCAGAAGACCTGATTTAACCAGGGGGAGTCACATCAGCAGCAGTCATCTGACAGGGGTTCATGCTGATATTGGGGCGATGGCCAGAGTGTCCCCTGACATGGAGCTGAAGGCTTTAAAAGGGCAGAAGCTGATCTTCTCAGAGTCAATTGTACAGTCCAGGTGGGAGAGACCACCCTGCATGTAGAAATATCAAGGTACAGGGGGCCTGACTGCTTTCCTGAGCCCAGATGGCCTCTGACTGGACAATCCAAGGGCCTGGACCTCGAGCACAAAGAATGCCCTGGAGTGATGAGGAAACTGAGGCAGCCACATGTGTTTAGCATTTGTTGTTTTCTATGATCCATACTGTCCTGTGCTTTACATAAGTATAAAACAGCATAAAGCTGTTAGACATTACAAAGTGTTTGTGTATATATTTCACAAACTACTGCATTCTCTTGAGAGAATTAAACTACAAACCAAAAGTTTCACACCTTTTGAGGTGGAGTTTAGGAGAGAGATATATTTAAGTACTTGGAAGTTTGACGGTTCATAGCTGCACCCAGAGGGGCTAGGCAACTAGATTGCAGGTCCCAGCACTCAGAGGGAGTGTCAGATAGAAGTCTGTGCCCTGAGAATATGCCTAGGGATCTTAACATGGGGCAGTGGCTGGGCTTTGTTGGGGCTCCAGAAGCTTAACACATCCCAGAGGATTCAGAGCACATAGGCTTGGATCCCCCTCACAGCAGTCCTAGTAGAAGATCAGGAGGGACTCTGTCACAGATCCCAGAAAATGTCAAATTAAGGAACTAGAATGTGTGAATTAATAGAAATTATTGCAGTACACCATCTATGACTTTGCTAAGCCAAATTGTACATGGACCAGTTGCAAAAGGGAATAGACCCTCTTTGCAATAAGAAATGTGCCTGATTAGTTGATCCTTTGGTTTTGTCCTTTGGAAAACCAAAGTTTTGACAACCTCTAAAGATTGAAGTTTTGATTAGTGTCACTTTAGTTGGTCTTCATCTGGGATGTTAAAAGCAGCTACATTGCCAGGCGGTAATAGACACCATATATTTGAGAAACTATCTAGTATGGGACAGATCTGCAGTACTAAGAACTGGACATTTTGCACCGAAGTGTCAGTGAGCAGTGACTTTAGCCCCTTTATCCATGTACATTTGAGAACATAGTTACAATGCTTGAATATGTAAATAGTAGATGCCTACCTATTTGTGCATTAAAGGGCAGGCATATTATTGCTTGCAGACCTCTGGCTTCTTAAAACTTTTGTTTAAAATTGATCTCCTTATGCTATGTTGCCAAGAATCTGTACAGTGCTTGTGTAGGATACCTACCCTTTTGACATAATTTGAAGTGAAAACAGAAGTTCTTGAAAGAATTCTTAGATCTTCTGGAAGAGTTAAACCACTAGAGTTAGCAGCAGGGTTATGTCAGACAGATGGTTATGTTGTCACTTCTATCAATTAAGTTTAGAAGGCTCTTTAATCTGTTTTTACAAACTGGAAATAAAAGATAATGCAAGTGGTCTATAGCAAAGATTCCAAAGCGGCTGTGGTCTACAGATCACAAGTATTCCATGGAGAATGGCAGGTCACATGGTGCTGGCTGCTTCCTATTTCCAGCTGCTAAATTGCAATTAAGGGGGGGGGGGGGGAGATTCTAATTCTTTTACATAAGCAAATAGGTACATGATTGCAAATGTGAAGGAAGTCTGGGAGATAAATCATGTGGCTGTCTAGTTCACCTTTATGAATAAGGTTTGAGTACCCTGAACTATTGCAATTTTGGGGTATCTTTCCAGCTGTCTCCTGTAACATTTTTAATATTTGATTTAATATTATATTTCCATATTTGAAAACTAATTTACTGGACCAATTATCAGTCTGTTTATTTTGTGTAAATATTTTATGTTGCAGTGATTATGACGTTGCACTCTATATGATTTTATGAAAGTATGCTGATGAGCGTGAATATAATGTAATATTTTTCATGCAAAAGGTCTCTTGTAAGGTATCGTTACAAATCTTAATCTACTGAGTGTGGTCATCCTATTTGTATAAGTATCACTTTTGTATCTGAAACTAGAAATATGAAATATAACTCTGAGGGCCTATTGTAGTTATGCAAAGTGTGGGCCATTAATGGTGGTTTGGGATCTTGATGGTTCCCATCAACCAGGACAATTGACTGTGGATGGCTCTGTTTGCAGGCAGGCCTTCCTGTGTCAGGCTGGGAGGAATGGAGGCTTGGGATCTCACAGGACATGTGATCATGTCACCTGAACTGGAATCCATCTTTAACCTGGTGTTTTCCATTGAGAAGGAGGGGTGGGAGCCCAGAGGGACAAAGGATATATAAGTGAGTGGAACAGACTAAAGAGGAGCCATCATGAGGCATCCCCTAGCTCCCACTTGAGCTGGAACAAGAGCTGTACCGGGGAAAGGATTGTGCCCAGACTAGGAAGGTGTCTAGTCTGTGAAAGAAACTTACTGAAACATCTCTAAGGGAGAGATTTTATCTGTATTCAGTTTTATTACTGTACTAGACTTAGACTTGCATGTTTTATTTTATTTTGCTTGGTAATTCACTTTGTTCTGTCTGTTACTACTTGGAAGCACTTAAATCCTACTTTTTGTATTTAATAAAATCACTTAATACATACTCTGGGTTAATTAATAATACCGGGGGGGGGGGGGAAACAGCTGTGCATATCTCTCTGTCAGTGTTATAGAGGGCGAACAATTTATGAGTTTACCTTGTATAAGCTTTATACAGGGTGTAACGGATTTATTTAGAGTTTGGACTCCATTGGGAGTTAGACATCTGAGTGTCAAGGACAGGAACACTTCCCAAGTTGCTTTCAATTAAGCCTACAGCTGTTAAGGGATGTGGTTCAGACCTGGGTCTGGGTTTGCAGCAGGCTAGCAGGTCTGGCTCAAATCAGGCAGGGCACTGAAGTCCTAAGCTGACAGGGCAGGAAAGCAGGAGCAGAAGTAGTCTTGGCACATCAGTTGGCAACGCTTAGGGGGTTTCTGTGATCCAACCTGTCAGTGATATCAGGATATCATGGATCAGGGCTCATTTAGACACTGCACTGTACAAACAAGTGACACAAAGATTGTCCCTGCACCAGGTAGATAAACACAAAAATTAGGGTGGGATGGTGTGAGGACAAGGACCATATCTTGGACAATGCCACTCAAGGAGAAAGGGGGGAAGGCAGATGACCTGCCAAAAGAGACACCGAAAGATCAATAGGAGAGGGAAGGAAAAACCATGCAAGGATGAAGCCAAAAAAACCAACAGAGGGCATGATTTTTAAAGATGCAGGGTCTGGTTGAAAGAATCAAAAGCCACCAACAGGACAAGAAACATATGGATGGAGCAGAGTAGAGTTTTGGCCAAGAAGTGCATCCAAGAATTGAGTGAGAGCAGTTTCAGTGGCGATGAAAGATGGAACTCGAAAAGGGGAACTCAAAGCAGTGTCTTTAGATGGCATGTTTTGTTACTTTGGAAGTGAAGTAGGAAAGGGAGATGGTGTAGCAGAGGCATGCAGAGTCAAGACTGTGCTTTGCTTTTTTGTTTGTTTTTATGAGGAAGTCTGAGATGTGCTTGTATTTTGAGGTTAATGAACCTGAGGATAATGAAAGGTTGAAAGGGGGAGAAATTTTTGAAGCTGCTGACTTTGAGTACAAGTAGCACTCTGTGAGATCATTTCAGTGAGATTTTTTGGTATTTGACACCTTTGAAAATCTGACCAAAATTTGTTGCGATGATTGTGAACTTTGAATAGTCAAGTTACTCCTACTCAAATTATCAAATACTGTAGAATCAAAATCAATACCAAGTCCCTCTTGGATGCTTATTTTCAACCCCATTTCGTATAGAGAGCTCCCAGACTCTTCCCTAGCCTGGTAGCAAGCAAGAACAGATTCAAAGAGGTCATCTGATTGAGGAAACGTATGGGCTTATGATCGCTATGATTGCCAGTCTGTTTGGCTATAGCTCCTTAGTACAGGGAAGATAGTAATGAAAAGAACCAGAACCTGGCTAGAGAACCAAGCTATTTGACTAGCTCTTCTTGCCCTTACCAAAACAGGTGTAACTTCAAACTGTCCACTACGATGGACAGAACTAGAGTGATGGCCTGTACAAACAAACAAGTGTAAACTGTTCTTGGGGTCAGCATAGCAAAAATCAGAACAGCACAACTGGATAAGTAGACAAGAGGTGAACTCAGTGGAGTCTTTTTGTCCATAGCAAAACCGGGATCTTTTTGTAAGCAGACTGAAATGAGTTTATTCCTGACCCACTAGGAGACAGTGGCTCTGAATATACTATTTCAAAATTAGTCAGTAGGCCTATTTTACTCCTTCCGTTCCTGAAGAAAAGTAATGAGTAGTTCCAGTAGCACTCTTCTGTGCTCAGAGTTCATAGTTTCTGGACCTCGTGGAATTGTCCTTGCACACTTTTCTCTAACTAACATCAGCCAAACGTAAGTAAACTGTGTCAAAAGGTTTGGATGTTGAATACAAATAACGTAGTTGTGGGGAATAGTCCCCTGCAGTAACTGACAACCTTTCTACCTGTGAGGAATAAACTTGGAATATGTTTAATTTGGCTTACGTTTGGTTTATAGTCTAGAAAAGAAAAAAAATGTTGAACTCCAGGCAATATAAATCCTCAAACACTAGAAGTTTTGCCGGTTGATCTGCCATTAGTTCTGAGTGAAAACACCCTGAAGATTCATCAGCTATGTCTACAACAGAGGTAAACAGGGCTCATTGGATTTTTTTTTTTTTGCGTCATCCTTTTATCAAAGATTTGTAAGGTCATAAAAGACTTTTGTGATCATATAGTCTGACCTCCCACGTAACACAAGCTTTCAGTTTCCTGCCCTCCTTTCCCCCTAGTAATTCCTGCATCAAATGTAATAGCATGTAGTTGTATTAGAGGAGATCTCTTAGAGATCCAATCTTAATTTAAAGACTTCAAGTAATGGAGAATTCACCACATTCCTTGATGTGGATTACCCTCGCTGATTGAATGATTGATTATTCTCACTGATGAAATCTTATGCCATAATGCAAGTTTGAATTTGTGTAGTTTCAACTTCCAGCCATTCAATCTCATATATGTTTTTCTGCTAGATTAAAGAGCCCTCTACTATGAGAGATCTTCTCCCTGGGTAGGTACTTTTCAGGGAGGGCCATGAAGCTTTGTTAGCTTGGCCAGTGCCAGCCACTCCTTTTTAACTTAATGCACTGGTGATCTATCTGTCCCTTTTTTAAAGTCTTTATTTACCTACACAAATAAACAATGATTGGGTGTCTCTGTGAATTTTTCAGAGAGGAAAAATCCTGAGAAATTCCAAGACCGTTTAACTACTCATAATTTCCTAAACGCAAACTTAAAAACAAGGAATTGGATTGGCTCTGAACAATTTGGTGAAAATTCATGATCAAATGTCGTTTGGCACTAAATTTGTAACATCTCTGAAAGAGTAAAGAAACTAATGTGGAAATTATAAAGATATAAGATAAAGTGAACACATTAACAATATATTGTAAATGTGGAAAAATTGTAGCAGTGTAAAAGAAACTTGAGAATATTTGATAGGCAAATTAAAAGAATAAGCATCGGCGTCCATTATGCCATTTTAAGAACCACCTTTTTAAATTAAAACTTCAGTTTAAGTCTTGGTTATCCACTGAGCTCAAGAACAACAGATTTCTACTAGTGCTTTATGATCAAAATGCTATCTGCATTGAAAGAATTATTTATCTAAGCCAAAGGATACCTAGACTAGTATGCATGTCTTATTATAGTGAAGTAAAAAGTTATTTTAAAATCAAAGATTAAAATAAAATGAATACTGAGTTCATGGGTTTTCATTGGTCTTTCAACTTCTTTTCCTGTACGCCAGCCCAAGCAGTGGGTATAATTCCTTCTCACAGTTGTTGAACACAAAAATAAACAAAGGACTTGTAATATTTTCACCACATAGGGTTGTTTGAACACACTCAGTACTTCTGTTTCTAGCAGGTACAGCTAGTTCAGTTAAACATTTTGCTGTTTTTTCTCTTTAATGAATTTTTATTCAAAATTATTTTTCTTTTGCTCCTCAGGAGTGCTCTGTGGGCAGCACTCTGTTGGTCACAAAATTGTCCTCCAACTCCTGTACAGTTCCTTTCTGATCTAATAGATGGGAGCATTTGAACAGACAAGTAATTGCTGAAAGCTCTGTGACACTACACCCCATATTCCTCACAGTGATGATATGATATGATTATGGTATAATTATGATGCATTTTGTACAAGATAGGTCATGTGAGGTTTCATTGGAAGTTATGATTACCCTATTTGTATGCATGTATCATTTTTGTATCTAAAATTAGGAATATTGACAATGTAGCTGCATTTCAATCATGCTTACTCTGGGTGACACCCACAACTAGCCTTTCTGGTACAACAGTGAAGAAGACAAAGACAATGGACCCTGGAAGAACTTAACATTCCTGTGAATGTTCTAGACAGCATGTAAGTAATGGCTGCTATAACTCAGCAAGATATGCAAGGTCATGTGATCAGACCACATGTCTCTGGACTCCATCTTGGGATGTCAGTATTTTTCCACAAACCGGTCTGGGAATCAAGTTTTGAAACAGTGTTCCCACCATATGCTAAAGCTATATAAGGCAGGGAGAAATATCACTCCCCACACAAGAAGACTCCTGGAAACACTTGAGAACAAGGACTGAACTGAAGGAAGTGCTGGACCCAGGCTAAAGGGATTTCTAGCCTGTGTATGAAAGACCTGGGGATTCAAAGCTGGAAAGCAAGTGCAGTTTGTCCCTTAAGAATCTGCAGCCTGCTTGTATCATCAGTCAGGGTGAGAATTTGCTAATTCATATCCTATCTTTCTAGTATCTTAGACTTAGTTTGTGTGTTTTCACTAGGTAATCTGCTTTGATCTGTTTGCTATCACTTATAATCAATTAAAATCTATCTTTTGTAGCTAATAAACTTGTTTTTGCTTTATCTAAACCAGTGAGTTGGAGTGAAGTGCTTGGGAATCTTAGCTCAGAGAAGCTGTTGCATATTCCTCTCCAGATTCGGGGGTGGGGATTCTCTGAGCTTACACCATACAGTTCCTTGGTGCAGCGCAAGACAGTATAATTTTGGGTTTATGCTCCAGAGGGGCTGTGTTCCTGGGGAGCTTAGTTACCCTGGCTTTAGCCTTTCTACTGTTCGTTGGGTTGTGCAGTGGCTAGTCAGAGAGCCTGCATGTAACTGCAGCTTGGTGTGTCCCTACCTTTGTGTACGCTGGTGGAAGTGTAAGACCAGGAGCAGGTCTGCAGCTTGTCACAGCAGTACAGTCTAAGGAGTCCAGGCTGGTGGGTCAGTGGTACCCCAGTTCCCAGGGGGAACCCATCACAGACTCCTCCTAGTATCTTTCAGAGGGAACAGAACTGAGAAACTTCAGTAACTAATCTACATCTGCAGTGTCCACAGGTGTATCATCTGCACTTCATGGCCAGTTGATAATAAAAACTGGCTGATACACCTCAAAATTTGCCATGGGTGTATGATCTTCATCACCGTAAGATGATCGTCCACCAAAAAAACCATGGTCTTCTGTGTACTATACCACATTTGAAGACCCAGCTGTGTGGGATCAGAGATTGGAGGACCACAGACAATGCTGTAGTTGCCTTGCTAAACTATTTGAATCTTCCCCTGGTATGGCAGTTTCAAGACAGAGTGAAATTGAACTGTTGTCAGCATTGAAATGGTTTCTTGAGCAAGGGTCAGCTAGCCTTTTAAGCAGAGTTGATATCTTGCTCTTCTGCAGGGAGTCGTAAAAAATCTGTTCCAGTTATGGTTTTATCTCCCCACTGTCCTTCACCAGCCAAGAGAGACCTGGATCTGACTTTCATGTCATAGTCTGCACATCCCTAGCGCTCCAATAACCTCAGGAAGCAGCAATAGTTGAAACCCAGGCTGTGTACTGACACTGCCCACCTTCTTCCAGGTGTATCTTTCCTACCATGCAGACAAACAGATCAGTCTGATTCATGTGATCTTATTGTTAAAATAGCTTGAAAATTCCTTAACTTTCTGGATTTAAACAGCTCTGATTTAACCTTGGGGGTTCACCCTCCTGGACTGTTCTGCTGATTGATACTTTGGGAGGTGTTATAGTGAAGGTGAAGATATCCATATAAGTTCTTTTGTTTCAGTTATTCCTATTTGGAACAAGACTTCTCCCACCAATGCTCCACCCATATTTCCTTCTGCTTCATCTGAAAAAACAAAACAAAAAAACTATTGTGTAAGATGGAACCAGAGAAGGTTGTGTTCATGGGTAAAGGATGATATATCATTAAAAAATCCCAGTAATCCATTGCTTTTACTAGCCTGCCAATTTCCTTTGAACCCTCTGAAACCCAGTGGATTATAATTTATTTGTACCGCAGTAGTATCTAGGAGCCCCAGTGATAATCAGAACATCATTTGGCTAGGCACTGTACAGGCACATTATGAAAGGCAGTCCAGTAAGCCTGCAAGGTCAGACTATCAAAGAAGCTTGACAGAAGTGAGTGCTTCAACCAACAAAACAGAGGTGGATAATGGTCAGTCTGCCAGGGCATATACCCTTTCTCTCACCCCACCACCTCCAATGTCAGTCCCAAAAACAAGATCTAGAGTTCAGCCACCTGCTAGCATTGAGCCAAAAGCTACCTGAGAGACACACAGCTGTCATGATAGCCAAGAGATCTTAAGCTTATTAAGAAGGTTCATCATCTGCATTTATGCTGAAGTCACCCAGAACAATTGGTCTCTATTATTCCAGTGCCGCCACAGAGGAAATCTGTCAGCTCAAGCAAGAATGATGAGTTCATGTGGTCAAGTGGGATGATGCAAGAATTTTTGTACTTAAGAAGGCTGCATTATCATGAAAAAGTAAAAATAATAAAAGGGAATTTGTTTTGTAATTGATGGCAAACTGCTTTTTTGGCAAATCAAATTTAATATAGTTAAATATGAACTGCATTAATGCACATTACATAACATAGACCAATGGGAATACACAACTGAAGTAGAATTGCATTGAACTTGAAATAATAGTAACATAACCTCTTGGAATGTTATTGTTTTCCTGGACAAATGGAGTTGGATCCTACTAATTCCAATTATAACTTTGCATCAAATAGTTGTGGCTTGACCTGTGCTTAGTGATCTTAAACTCGTCCAAGCAGTAATAACTAGAACTTTGTCAGCATTATTAAAATAACTTTTTCAGTCACTTTAAATGTCAATTGGACTGTTTTCTCTAAAATGGGGAAATGAATTTAGTTGATGTTGCAAAATGCAGTAAAGTTGGTTTATTACTAAATTTTGGGAATAGATGACTTTATAACAGCCATTTGGACTCTATCCCTTCAGAGCACAGTACATCATTATAAGACATGCTTTTCAAATTTGTTCTTGAATGCTTGTATGCAAACTCATAGGTCTTAAACTGTATTTCGTATTGTAGCCTCCTAAACAAATGTACGTAGTTGTTGGCTTTTATTTTTGGCTTAGATAGTATTTAAAAAAAAAAATTCTGAACATACTGTCATTCTGTTCCTGAAAAAGTTGGATTTCAGAAAGTATTCATATCATATGGTTGGTTTTCAAAAATTGTATAATGTAGTGTTAAAAGAGATGGCAATAAATCATCAGCATGGCACCTCATAAACACAGATCTCATAAATTTCATTTGCATTATGAAGTACATCTAGCTTTCTGAATTATATAACCTCTGAAAGACAGTCAAAAACTACAGTAGCCTGGTCCACTCTTTTTTTTTTTTTTTTTTTTTTTTGTTCTTATATATTCTCTCACTTTAATGCATCATTTGTTTAAAGTAACCTGAATTAAACATGAAACACACTATGAGTTAGCAGAGAAAACTGCTCTTTCACTTGCTGTTCTGTTTTGCCAAGGGACCAACTGCTTTTTTAGGGCCCAATTCTGCTCCCAATGACTTAATGAAAATTAATGGCAAAACCATCACTGAATTAACTGGGAGCAGGATTGGCTTCATAGTTCTGCCCATACTTAATGTTATGGGTTTTACTAACTATGCTAAAAGATTAACCAAAATGTTTGGAAGTTACTAACCAGATCAACAATTGAGGTAGAAATGAATCAAAATGAGTTGTACCTAGTCATAAAGACAGAATTTGTATCTGAATGATCAGTTAAGAGGAGTGAGTTTGTTTAATATCCTGTTATTAAACGGTACAACTGTAGCTTACGCCATTGGGATAGAATTAAGATTGTTTTCCTCTGATGCCATCATTTAGGGATCAGAGTTCCTGAATACTTGCATCAGCTTTGTGGGGTTTTTTTTTCTGTTCGTGACAAACCAACTACTGTACGTTCATATAGAGCAGTACAGTCCTTGCCACTGGCAGTCTCTCTCTGACAGAGAGCCTGTAGGCTGACATAAAGTGCAGCCTGTTGTGAACTCCTAAGTGGGAGTCTGCCAAAAACTCAGCAGACAGAACTAATTGGGGAGAAAAAGGATTTTTGTGCCCTCATCTCTCCCTCTTCCATTTTTTTTACAAGATGGATATTGATAAAGTAACTTGTTTATGTAAGATTTGTCTGCCTCTATTTTCTCATTGAATGAATCATTTTTTAACTTCACGTCTTGCACTGCAGGTCACTGAGCACTTCCACATGGCGGCTGGCACAGGACCAAGCTCAAGACACGCAACTCATCACAGTTGATGAAAAATTGGTAAGGGTTTTCTACTGCACACTGCTATGATACTGCCTTCAGGGTTATTTCTGCACAATAGGCATTCAGTATGATGTTCCATGCTCTTGTAGGAAAGCCATATCAATGTAAACTACAAAGCAAAAATCTCTCATATGTTTTAAAGTGCTAATATTATTGAGCCATAAGGAAATCTGTATGTGAAAGAAATTCATGGTTACACATCTTAAACAATATAAAATTATGAAACTACCTTGGTATTATTATTTTGTGGTCAAGAA
This sequence comes from Caretta caretta, assembly GCF_965140235.1. Lineage (NCBI taxonomy): Eukaryota > Metazoa > Chordata > Testudines > Cheloniidae > Caretta > Caretta caretta. Next base: position 34,336,688 of record NC_134210.1, read on the forward strand.
GCAGTAAGAACTCTAGTTTTGTAATGAAAGTGCTATTTTTGAAAGCCATACATTTGCCCTTTCAGTGAAATCACACAGAATTTGCCACTGCTTCCTAAAATGAACTTTACTGGGTTCTACAGTGATGAAGAAATAAAGTCTAAAGAACCACGCAAAGTTAGTGTTACTTTGTACCTATACTTGGCTTTTGAATATGCATGAGGGTTAGATTACAACTAGGAACAAATGCATAGCATTCTTCTCCTAATCAGTAGCAGATTAGAATTTTGGCAACCGTCTCTTCATAAATTTTGCAATGTGTGGTCCGTTACTTTAGATGCAACCTGATACTTATGCTTACAATATAAAATAGCATAAGTTTTGTAAGACTTCCAGGACTTCTGGTGGGAATGTGTCATAGCAAAAACTTGTTTTTCATTGGCTTTCTTACCACTTTTGAATCTTAATTTTTTTAAAAAATCCCATAATAGATGGTTCATATTTTACTTATCTTCAGGCATACAAAAAAGCATCTTAATTTCTTGGGAATAAAAAGAAATACTTGAATTTTTTTATCATCTAAATTGAAAATGTGTAATAGTAACTTCAGTATTGAGACATCTAAAGCTTTCAAACTGACTTGTTAAAATTAATTCAAATAGTTTAACATCTTTTTAAAACTTTTTATTTCCCATAGTTTCCATAATATAAATATGGGTCATGCTTTCCTTGTCTATGTCAACAGGTAACTGCTCAGATTCTTTGTAAATACAGTACAGTACCCTTAATCATTTTATCTGAATCTCATTTTCAAAAACAATAAACATAGTTCTAGTTCATAAACTTCTGTGTTAAGATTTTTTTCCTCTATTTTGGCAGATGTTATTCAGTTGGACAAATGTGTAACTTGTGGTGCAGCATGTGCCATTTTATGTATAGAAACTTTAAATACAATAGTTCAGTTTTCAGTATATGGATAAAAAGTCACTGGATGCTGCCTAAATACTCATGTTCAAGTTTTTCCTAGATTTAATAATTATTTTATGAATTGCATTTCATATAATTATTGTAGCACTGTTCCCTAATCTAAAGGTTTAACTGGAGTGGTAATTTGTGTTATAGTTACATGTATCCTGGCTACAAAAGGGTCAACTTCAATTTGTACATTTTTGTGGATTTTTTGATATTCTGTACAATACTTTAAAATTTGATAATGCAATCCCTGATTAATTCTGTAAGTACAATATTAATCTGGCAGCCCTTTAAATAGTAAATAAGATGGTTAAATGTTCATTTTGTCCAGTTCTTCCCAGTACTGTGGTAATATATAATATATATAAAAATATTATTTATTTGCAATTTATTTGTGGATCTTACTGGAATTTTTTTCTTTTGTGCTCATACAGGGCTTGAGAATAATTTTTGTAATACTCTGAATCTTTTCAACTATTGTGTCTGTAGACTTGAGTACAGTCAATAATTAGATTTGTTTGTAATGGAGTCAGTGTAGAAACCATTTCAGAAAAACACACCTGAATAAAAATAACAGGCCTTTAACAGTTCATGTTTATAAATGAGGAGAGCTTTCAAGTGAATGTCTGATGTAGATTAGTTTGCTATGTAAATAACTTGATTTTGGTTGTTGATATAAATTCATTTTTATTAAATTGTACATTAACTCAGTTATAAATTTGGATTAAATCCCTTATTTAGCAGCAAATCACTTTTCAGAGACTTTAATAAATTTTCTGTTCATTTTTTCAAAAACTGGTGTTACGCATAATGAAACCACACTGTATCTATGCATAATTATATAGTTAAATTACATTCCAGAAATTGATACTTTTTCCTCCCCTGGAAAAGTGTCATATTTGCTGCATGTGTAGACATCTTCTTATCAGAGCTCATTAAACCATACTGTGCAATATGAATTGAACCCTTCCCCACCCCCACCCCACCTCTAATTTTATCATAATGATTGTCCCAGACTCACAGGACTCATGCTCTCTCTCGGCTCTGTACGGTCCCTGGGAGGAACCCCCTTCAGTGTGACAGCCCTTCTCGGGGGTTCGCGCTCTCTCTCCAGGGGTTAAGCCCTGTGCTTCAGTGCCTCCTGGAACCATACCTCACTGAACCTTCAGCACACCAGTCTCTTGCCGTGGGACCCCTCAGGAAGTCCACTCACTTGGACTTGGACCCCCAAGACCTCCACACCCAGAGGGAATAAAGCAACCCCAATTTCTAGGCTGCAGTGATTCTCAGCCAGCGTAAAACAAGCGTTTACTGAACACAGCACAGGAAGTTCTCAGGGCCCTCGGTCCTAGCAACCCTCAACACAGTTCAGATAGGTCTTCCCTCCATCCTGGTAGGCGCTGGTTGCTCTCTCTCCCCAGTCCAGAAGCCCCCTCCTTCTAACTGACCATCCTATATTACCTCCCCCAACAGTCCCTCCTGTGTCCTTTTGTCTTTGGTCCCAGATAAACAGGCCACCTGGGCCTTCTCTCTTCTATCCTTTGTTCCCCCACTGGCTGGAACCATCTGGTCAGGTCACGGGGCCCTCTCTCCTCAGCCCATTGTCCTCCCACTGACCTGAACCAGCTGACTTCCAAGCTGGGGTGGGCCTCCTAGTGACCAGTCACTAGAATACCCAATCTCCAGGCTGTTGTCCAGGGTCCCAACTGCTAGGCGAGGTCATCGCTGGTTCTCTGCAACAGCAAACCCCCTCTCCCACCACCTTGTTAAACAAGCAGTACATAGAGAAACTGAGTCCCACGCGCTCTGCATGCAAACCATTAAAAAAATAAGAACCGCGTTGTCACAACCACATTCCCTACATCTGACACATCTTTCTCAGTAGATCAGTTGCATATATGACAATGTCTAGTAGGAAAAAGGTAATTATAGGGGTCAGGACCCAAAAGGAGGGTGGTGGGGTGTTACAAAGTTAATGTAGGGTGTCTCAGTATTGCCACCCTTACTTCTGCGCTGCTGCTGGTGGCTGTGCTCCCTTCATAGCTGGGCAGCCAGAGAGCAACGACTGGTGGCTGGGAGCCCAGCTCTGAAGGTAGTCCTGCTACCAGCAGCAGTGCAGAGTAAGGATGGCAGGATGGAAATACCATACCATTACTTCTGCGCTGCTGCTGGCCGGGTGCTGCCTTCAGAGCTGGGCATTTAGCCAGCAGCTGCCACTCTCCGACCACCCAACTCTGAAGGCAGTGCTGAAATAAGGTTGGCAATACCATGACCTTCCTACAATAACTTTGCAAAAAGAAAAGGAGTACTTGTGGCACCTTAGAGACTAACCAATTTATTTGAGCATAAGCTTTCGTGAGCTACAGCTCACTTCATCGGATGCATACTGTGGAAAATGTAGAAGATCTTTTTATACACACAAAGCATGAAAAAATACCTCCCCCCACCCCACTCTCCTGCTGGTAATAGCTTATCTAAAGTGATCACTCTCCTTACAATGTGTATGATGATCAAGTTGGGCCATTTCCAGCACAAATCCAGGTTCCCCTCCCCCCCCACACACAAACCCACCCTCCTGTTGGTAATAGCTTATCTAAAGTGACCACTCTCCTTGTTTTTTCCTACACACACACACACACCCCTCCCCCACCCCACCCCGACATTCTTGTTAAACCCTGGGTTTGTGCTGGAAATGGCCCACCTTGATTATCATACACATTGTAAGGAGAGTGATCACTTTAGATAAGCTATTACCAGCAGGAGAGTGGGGTGGGGGAGGTATTTTTTCATGCTTTGTGTGTATATAAAAAGATCTTCTACACTGTTACTCTGAAACCTACAATAACTTTGCGACTTCCTGCAACCCCCTTTAGGGTCGGGACCCCCAGTTTGAGAAACACAGGTCTCCTCCGTGAAATCTGTATAGTATAGGGTAAAAGTACACAAAAGACCAGATTTCACGATCCGTGACGGTTTTTTGGTTTTTTTTTTTTTTTTTCATGGCCATGAATTTGATAGGGCCCTACTCGTAGGTCATGTTTTCTAGTACTTTAATAATTTTTGTTGCTCTTTCTCCAATTTGTCCACATCCCAAAGTGTGGTTCCCAGAACTGGATACAGTACTCCAGTTGAGGTCTTATGAGTGCTGAGTAGAGTGGAAGAATTATGTCACGTATCTTGATTATAACACTCCTGCTAATACAGTTCAGAATGATGTTCACTTTTTTTGCAATAGTATTACATTTTGACACACATTTAGTTTGTGATTCACTATAACCGTCAAGAAGTGATGATGCTCTAATACCCCTGTCATGATTATCATTTTCATTTCCTGTGTAGATGTTAAGGTATCTTCAATGAATAGCCAAAACAAAACAAAAAATGAACAAAGCTAAACAAAACCATGGGTGTTGCATCATATCCTGAATCTCTTGTCAAACTCAGGCTCTGTTGGATCACCAGCAGGGTTTAATTCCAAAGGCCTGGCGTTTTACCCAATAAGCTTACAGGAAGGGCATTCCGTCTGTTCTGAACTGCTAGGATAAATGGCAGCGTGAGAAGGGTTCTGAGACCCTGGGCTGTTACTGACAAGGTCTTTTAGCAATGGATCTCCCGCAAGCAATGCTTAAAACAATGTAACTACAAATGTAGATGGGACAACATAGTTTGAGCATCATTGCAGAAAGTATGATTAGTATTGCATAAACTAAAAAATTCCACTATTGCAACTTACAAGCTTCATTTATACTGTTGTAAGCCTGTTTAGTGTGTCTGCCCCAAGCAGGCCTTGCATTTGGCACACTACCATTGTACACTGAGTACCTATTGCATAGTTTCCAGCAAAGCACAGTTCTGTGAAAGTAGCTGTCCACAGTTGAAGAGGTGCTGTACCAAAATTTTCATAAAGCTTTTTTCAATGGATAAGACTGGTTGACATCAGTATTGCATAAAATATTTTTAAAAAAGAAAATCCATAATATTGCATGCTTTATATCTTTAAAGAGAAAACTCATAACTGTACATAAGTTACAGTAGCACACAAAATAAGAAGTAAAAATACAGGAGACATGGCAAGAGTCTTTGCTTGATGGGCTACAGGTGCTACACAAATGCTTTCTGTTTATATTAGCACTGTGATGGAGCACAGTGACCTGCTGTGGGATAGAGCCGTGCGAAGCCTTGCTTACAAGTGCAATTGCACTGTGAACGCTCTTTGCATTTTTTTTCTTTTTTGTACATAGACAATGAGGTGTGTTACAAGCATGCCGAGCTACTTGCAATGTTGCTTGTAGTGACAAAATCCTGTATGTGGCTATGCTATTGATATTTCAGCAACTATGTCTGTATTATCAGTTAAGCTGTTTTCTTGAATCAGTTAGGAGAACTTGTTACTGAAAACTGTCAACAATGGGTCAGCTTCCTTCTGTAGACAGGATTTCAGAGAACTGGCATTTGAAGTAATTGTACGTGTAAGTGTATGGGAAGCTAGTGCAAAAATGTAAGCACTCACTTCAATCAGGAAGCAAACAGTTGCATACCTCACCTGCTGCAACTTTTAAGAGGTCTTCAAGTGTACAGCACATTACAACAATCCAGCCTTGAAGTAACAGATGGAAGACTACATCAAAGGGGAATCATAGTGGCAACCTGTTGGCTATCCATAGGTGGTAGTGATGGCCCGTAGTGATTTTTACTATCTGAGAATCCAGGATTATTGATGGATCAATAGGATTCCTAGCATGAGAGCCATTTTGGCAAAAGGCATGAATATACTTTCAGTAATCAATTGTAGAAACCATCCCAGTCCACTTCTCTAGAAGCTTGCCCTACCAGCAAGCATCATTTAGCTTTTTCAGCTTGTAACCAGTTTACCTTCCTTCATCTGTCTGTCTTGCCTAGGCTTGGAAAGTAGTGAAACTAATTTGGGTTTGATTGAAGAAGACATAGTATGGCGTATATTAAACAGGGGTGACGCTGCAGCACAAAATAGAAATAGGTACCCATATGTGGAAAATTATCTTGAAAAGTTAGACTTTTTCAAATGTCTCCTGTTGTCTACAATGCTGTAATATAAAGGATACAGCAATAAGAGTTTTAGCACACCCTTAAAAGTTTGGATCATTTTCCAGCAGATCCAACAAAACTAAAAAATGTGTGGTGGTATAACTTCTCCTTGAAAACAAAGCATGAATATACTGCAAAGTTAGAGGCAAATCAGTGTGATATTTCTGGAGTTTGTCTTAGAAGCTATTTTTGTGAATTGAAAGGAGAAACATTTTGGCAAATTGCAGCTTTATTAAATATAGACTTACTATACTTTCAAGAAGAGGAAATCTTACTTAACTGGAAATTCTCTGAGCAATACTACTGCATTTTACAATAGGGATACAGTGGACATGCTGTATGTTGATTTTCAGAATGCTTTTAACGTAGATTGCTTAGGTAGCAGTATCTGGATACAAAAATTTAAGGTAATCTTTTAGTCCTTTGTGCTTTCTCCTATCCTGCCTCTAATCTGCAAAACTACATCATTATTTACCTTTAAATCCTTCCTCTAAATTCTCTTTTGTTGTGATACCTACAAAAAATGACAACCATTAGGTCACTGGTGTGCTGAGACTGTTGGCTATCATAGTGACTGGTATTATCTCATTATTTCCTTGTACTCTTAATCTGTCTGTATTGCATCATCTGTTGTCTCTTGTCTTGTACTTTAGTCCCTGCCCCAGAAATATTATCGTCTGTATTATTTTGTATTTGTACAGCACCTAGCACAATAGAGCATTGGTTCATGACCAGGGCCACTTGGTGGTACAATAATATAAATAATAATTTAGAATGGATTCACATCTACAACCAGGATTTTAAAATATATATAGTTAATTGTGTAACCCTGTGCTATTTCCAACAGTGAGATTAAGGGAATTGCTGCCTTAATTAAATAGTTTGTGCTTTCATAATGTAAGCAACAGTGTGCATGCAGAAGAAGCCTTGCTGTTACCTGCATTTGGTTTCTTGTTATGAGATCTTTTCCTTAAAGCTTTACAGGGAAAATCTTACTAATAACTGAGGGCTGGTCTCTCTTTTCTCCAGCCAGTTTGTTGACATCTGATTCTTTTGTGTCCAGTAAAGTGAGGATTCCAGAGAGAAGAAAGGAAAGAAACTCCACTCACCAAAATGCATTTTCAATCTACCTTCCCCCTTACTGGGTGCAGAGAGTTTTCCCTCCTCCAATCCTTTTCCAATGTTAGTCCTAAGTGTCCCTCAGATGAATGTGTGCACAGTGCTGGAATCACATGATCTGTATAACTCTAGTTTAGTTTTGTAAACAAACTAGGTACTAGTGTGTGTCTGTGTCTGTGTGTGTACACACACACACACACACACACACACACACACACACACACTTTCTCTCTAAAGGCTAGCTCTCCCAATAACCATGTCAGCATCATAAGTTTTCTTCCCTTTTCCTCACACCTGTGGTGTAGGGTACATGCCTCTATCACAGGAGCAGCTCTTCAGACCTGGTTATGTAAACTAATTAGAGTTGAAAATTTGAGGTAACAAATGCAAAAAGTGTAAATGTGCTACATAAAATAGGCAAAAGCCAGAAAATTGGGAAACCAATCCTTTGCCTTTTTGTCAGATCAGTAGAAGTGCTGATTTTCACTTCCTTCTTTTCCTTCCCTCAAAGTACAAACAGTGAAAACCTGAGAGTCTGGCTTTGGGCAGTCATATTTCATGACTTTTTATATTTGCACTCATACAGTCTTAGAGTTCTAAATTCTATCTTGATTAAGACAAAACTTTTCACTAAATCTGGAGGGTGACTCACATTTTGATATTATGCTCACCTTATGCACAGAACTCCCACTGATGTCAGTATAAGTTCATCATGTTTATCGTATGTAAGTGCAGGCTATCAGAACTGATCTGCTGTCTGTCTCAGAGAGGAAGATTGTGCCCAAAGAACAAAGCCAATCTATTTCTTTTGTGCTAGCTGAATTGGTACAGTTTTCCTGTGGAAGAGGAGGCAGAGCTGGAGATGTATACTACCCATTCTATCTAGGGATGTAAAATGTTTGCTACCCCCTAACGGCAGCCCTGGCTTTTATATACAAAAAAACCCAGTTGTTATGGCACAGCTGGGCCATGGAGTTGTTATAGCATGTTGGGGTTGCCTCAGAAAGAAAAAGGTTGAGAACCCCTGTCCTACTAGATTGACTGGCTGTACTGTTTGTGGGAGGATCTCCTCCCATCCCCACTGCATCTAATTAGTAGCTGACCAGACTATTTGAGCCAGATACTGGGCTCTGGAGTGAGCCTAAATTAATAACTATTTGCTAGTGGATTAGAGAATCTAAAGATGTTGATTATATTTAAAAAAGTTTAGTACAGTCAGTGTTCTGTTGTTCTCCATTGTTGTTCTTAGGATAGTGTTTTTATTTGCATTCTGTTGCCTCTTGTTCTGGTGGTTGTCACTTTAACTTTGTAAAACCTGTAATGCAAAATGTATTTCAAAATTGAACAATTCCCCCCTCCCCCCAAATTATTTTGAAATTAGATGTATCCCTTGAATACATTTTCAATTTAAGAAATGGAGGACAAAATGCAAATAAGATACTTGCAAATAAAAATGCATATGCAAAAAGTGGAAGTGGTAATTATAGTGAATATGCACTTGCATGATTAACCTGAAGCCCACACAATTGGGTACAGTAATTGTTTATGGTGACATTTTGATGCCCAATAGTTCTTTTGCTCTTAAGCAAAAGCTGTTAACAGTGCACACAAGCACAATTGCTTACTCAATTAAAGGCTGACAATTTTTGCCATGTAGTATTAAAGAAAAAGAGCCTGAATTTGATAACTTTGTCATGCCATTAACATTATTTAAATATAATCTTTCCATGTTTGAGATTTTTTTTTTCCTCTTCACAAAATATCAACCTGTTGTAAATTTACGCTGGTGACCCGCTTGATCACCAGACAAACATTTATTGCTAAAATTGTAATTTATATTAAAATATGGTTTGGTTCTCTTTGGTACAGTTGCTGCTAGAAATATATCTTAAATACAGCACACATTTATATTTACAGATTATCTAGTATATTTGTTTGTTCATTGCATTTCACTGTCTGGCAATTAAATCCCTCTTTAATTAGAATAACCTATCTCAGTTCAGCCTCTAGTGCTTGTTGCAACTTGCTTTTGTAAGTAATTACTGTTTGATTAAGCATGTAGTGGTGTTAGCAAACTCAGCTGGCTGATAGTGATATAGATAGAGCTTTCTGAAGAATGTCTGCAGGAAACTAGTCATTCACCCAGAAAGGAGAAGTTTTCTGTAGCTCTGACAGTGCAAGTAAAGAAATTACTGAATCATCCTCTTTTGTAAAGAAGAAAAAATTGGTGTGAATAAGCATTGAAAAGGGGGAAAAAAAAATGTTACATGAGTATATTGGTGCTTCTAGGATTAGGATAATTTTCTTTCATTATGGAAAATATTTGTAATGCTAAATTTGCAGAATTTTTAAATTAGCCCCTGGATCCTAGAAATTGATTCTAAATAAGTTATCTAGAAACAAATGTAGTTATGCTGGTGAGTTACATTCTCATGGGCATGTTTTTGAGGAGAAGGTAGAGGAATTAGTTTTCTTTCTGAGATCATTTTCTTGTGGTGCATGGTAGCACTATCTCTGCTAGGTTATTGGAACGAGGAGTGTCTGAGATTGGGGTTACACAACCTTCTAACATCTCAAGTGTCTGTTTTGTCTGGACTTTCCTCATGCAGCATTCTTGTGCAAAAATTTCAAGGCTTTAGTCTGAAGCACTGGGTCAAAGGATATGTCTCTTTGAGGGGGAGACAGGAGGTTTTTGTTTTTGTTCACTGTGTAGTATTTCATTTTACATCAAAGAATACTGGTCTTCTAGAACCTGTGATGGTGGCAGTTTAATACAGCTTTTGAAAAGACTTTATACTAAATATGGCAACATTTTACAGTTAAGAGTTTTCATCTTGTTTTGGTTTTATAACTAAATATGCAAACAGTAATTTGACTATTATAATTATATGGCTAAATTATTTACAAGTCTTAAATTAAAGTCTCATGACTCAGTTTTGCTTTTAAAAAATAATTGTGGCTATTTTCACAACTCCAAATACCAACGTGACTAGCCAATCCCTTTTCAGAATTGCTTTTAAGGAAAGGTCATGTCCATGTTGCTGTTACTTTAGAGTAAATTAGGGGAAGCATCATTTCCATTCAATATTTGTGGCATAAATATGAGGTGTGTGTGGGGTAAAAGAAGAACTCCAGGCCAAACTGCATCCAATACAGGAAAATCTTGCATAAGGAACAAGAAACTGTTTCCACTCATAATGTTTCTTTTGAATCATTCTGTTGGGCTTCGATGGGAGGAGCACAATTTACCCCTCAGGAACAGAGGTTTAAGGGCCTAAAACCTATGTAAATCTATGCTTGTCCCTGTCTCTCTGTATGATGGCTCTGCTTCTGCACTAGTTCTGCCACCTATCTCCACCTCCAAGGTCAATGGCAGAATGGCTATAGTTGCACTGGTATGTTTGGCATCTTTTAGTTAGTTTTGAACCACCCTCTCAGGGCTGGCTTCCCACAAAAGAGGCAACCTGTGTATAATGAGGCTGGATGAGTGTGGCAGAGAATATCAGTTTTTCAGCTCACAAGATCTCGCTGTGTGGCTTACGCAGTGTCAATCTTGGTAAGAACATGCTTCAGAGAAATTGCTCCTCCCCTTTTGTATGGTTAGTGCCTCTTTTTTTCAGTCCATAAGGTAGAACAGAGTATGTGGCCCAGTGTCTTTACCTTTTTCATGAGAAAACAATCTTCACTGAAGCGTCATTGTTTCCCTTTTCTGTGATAGTTGGGTAAACAGGTGAGAGGATATGCTACAAGTGATCTCCACTAAGGGCTGACAAAACATGTTGAATGTGGTTTCTGTCTCTCTTAAAGGGGATTAAAATTTGCCACTAAAAACTTGCAGGTATCTCCTGTAAAGACGTGTATGATATTACCGTTCTTGCATATGAGGAACTGTACAGTTCACTTTTCTTTGCAAACAGTTTAATAAATACACACTTATTTGAATAAAAGCTTATGCATATGTAAGTGATTTTTGCAGTGTACAATAGTTTTGTATATCATTTGAAATATTTTAAAATGTAGCAGTCTAGAGGTAATAAATCCTTTCGGCAAAAACTTCTTTAGATTATCTATAGATGTAGGGAATCTTCACTTTACATTACTTGTATACATTGTAACATTTAAAATATTTCATTTGTAAATGACCAAAAAGTTGTTAATGCAACTATGTCTGCGTCTTATTCAAATTCACCTTCAAATCCATTAATTCTGTCTTTCTGATAAGCTAATAGCTGAATATTGCAATACTAAAACAGAAATGTATTTTTACCGTAATCATCTGTCTTTTCCCCAAACCAAACTTTTCATGTTTATAAATTAATTATGGAATATATAATTGGTGTAAAACATATTCTTCTGTTTTTCATTTTTCTTTACATAGCAATAGAAAATTAAAGGCAAAGATATTATATATGACATGTCTAACTTCAATACCCTAGATTCTTAGACCTAGATTTTTCTCTGTTGCATCACAGAAATTGCATGGAAACAGGATTTATGGCTGTAAGCAACTTGAGAAGGATAAACTCTGAAAAGCACAACTCTAACTAGACCTTAGCTTGACCATAAGGCAAACAAGGAATAATCAATACGCTATATTAGTGCACAGGTTTTTAGTAAATTGGAAACATTTTGCAGTTTCTTTATCTAAATTAAACAATCATACTGTACATAAAATCAGTTTGTTTTATTTTGCCAGATAGTATTCAACTATAGCTTTCATCAGTGATGGTTAAACATTGAAGCTTTGTTTCTTTATCTGTACAGAGAGAAATGACTAACACGACACAGTCAGAGAATAGAACCTTCTAAAACACGTTAAAAGCTTAAAAGTCCTCTGCACTAATTAACAAAATACAGTGAAATTTTAAACTGTTAATAGCTGCAACATCCCTGATGCATAGAACTGAAGTATGCTAACACTTTATAACAGTTCTCTGTTGTGTACCCTTTTAACTAGGGTTAACTGTCAGGGTTTTTTTCTTCCTTACCAGCTGTATATGGAAATTGTGCACACTACTAGGAACTAGCTTTCAACATTTAAAAGCTATGCATATTATTGCATGGAAGAACTACATCTCACATTACAGTTGGGGACAACTTTTAACATTCTAGGGTTTCTCAGAATTCCTAAAATTTTACAATACCTCTTAAACAGAGGTACAAAATGCCCCATTCAACACTACTGCAATTTGTAAAATTTGATTTAGGATTTACTTCCATTCACTGTTCTCTTCCAGATTTTAAGACCATTTTACACATTATAGCAGGGACTTACTACAGCGGTAGGAATTGTTTTCTTTATTGTGAGAGAAGCAAAGAATGAAGAGCACATGTGCCAATAAAAAAGGGTCTTGGCTTACATGGGAGTAAGGTCTGAGAATTATACTTAATTGGAGTGAAACCGTAGTATTTGCTGCTGTTGACAATATTGGTCTTTTAAGTTAAAAATATCCATTTTCGCTTTTGTTTGCTGTAGCTCCTGTGCACGCACTCAATGCAATGCTTTTTGTTTAAATAATACTTGTGCAAGGACTTGGGTAGTTTATTGAATTAAATTCTAAACCTTTGAGTTATGGCTGAACACCTAGTTATGAGTTGTTCCCCAATTGCATGAATCAAAGAGGTGGTGATTTTTGAGGCCACTAGATTTAAAAGTATTTCTTTATTGTGTAAATATAATCCTTTGACCATACTCTACACTGTATCATCTGACATAAATTAGCATTAAAATTCTCTGATTTTTATAGGTGTAATATATCTAAAATGGAACTACTTTAACATGGTTCAGTATGATTTCTTATTATCAGTATTTAGAAAAGACCATTTAAGGTCATCTAGTCCATATTTGGACCAATTTATAACTCACTGGTGGATTCCTGGGAATGGATGCGGAAAAGGAAATGCCGTAGGGCTCACTATTGTCCAAAGAGGAACAAAGTAAAGCAAAACCTGCTCAATTTGTTTTGCTTCTGATTTATTTCCTATGAAGTAGTGACTTGATACATTGATATAGGCATGAGATCTTAGTAATTTGTTTTTCAGGAGTTTTGTCTGACTGCTAATCTAGTCTCATGAGAGGGAGACAGTATGTCCTTTTGTTTATTTAAAAAAAAAAAAAAGTGTGTGTGTGTGTGTGTGTGTGTGTATAACTCCTGTAACTTCCAGTGGCCATTACATGAGTCGTCAACGCTATTACACAAAGTGCTGTTGGACCTTTAACGGAAATAAATGGTCAAGACCTCAGATTTGCATCTCATCTGAAAAACGGCATTTTAAGTTAGTGTCTGCTACTGTTATGGTGGGTTACTGGTTAGTACTGTCACTTAGGGAAGACTGTCACTTACTGAGTTGCCATAACCACTTCCTGTAGCACCTATGTGTACCTTTTTGCTTTCCTATCTAAGTGCTGGCCCAGCCCAGTCTGTTTAGTCCATGAGATCTAATGGAAGTGCAGCACAAACAATCAGAAGTGCAAGATGAATATTTTGTCTAAAACTCTCAGCCTCAATTGTTATAATTTTGTTAATCTGTAGTGTGTACAGAGTTGAAGAGTCAGTCAAGGGAAACAGAGCAATGATGTGTATGACTGCTCCTTCCTGGTCTCTTGATTATTTGTGCTGTACTTATGCTTAATCTCAGGGAGTAAATAGATTGGGCTGGGTCATTGCTTAAAAGGCAAATCCACGAGGTATAACTAGGTGCTACAGGAAGTATTGATGGCAATTAAGTAAATTTAAGCTCTCTTCCATCCTGTACCTTTCAGTTTTGATACCAAGAAATGATGTCTGTAGTTACAAATACTGGTGGTAGCAAGATAGCCGTGGCATACTGCCAACAATTGCAAATGATAGGAAGCTAGGAAGCAGTGTCAAATCACTTCAGCTATGTAAATGTTATCTTTCTTTGTCTAAGCCCAAGTAACGTTAAACACTATCTCTATTTCCGTTTATTTGAAAATCCATAATCCAGAAACTTGTCTATTTCATTGTGATATGTTTGTTTTATCTATAAATACTGCACAGTGTATGTGTACAATCTAAAAATTTTATAGTGCAGAAAAATGCATAACACTAAATTTGTATTATACAACCAGTAACAAACATTTTGGTGTGTCTTTTGGCAGAATAAATACATCTTCTATAGATGACACTTCTAGAAAGAATATTCTGTCTATTCTTAATATTATGCTTTGAAAATAATATAGTTTACAAGATGTGTTGTAAGGTATTCTGCTGTGATTTGCTCACCACCACCATTAAACATGCTGTTGCGTTATTCTAAATTAGAGAATAAATTCTACTCATACTGAAGTTCCAATGGCAAAACTCCAATTGACTTCAGTGGGAGCAAGTTTGGACTCTCTCTCTTATAGTTTTCTGTTTTTTTCCATACAGTTTCACAGTGATTCTCTTCTTTCCACTCATGTAGAAACATTCATAATTTCTTCCAGGAATTAGTCAAATCAGGCTGATGCACTTTTTCTTTTTAATTTCACCAAACTTACCAGGCCAGTGTTAACGAAACTGGAAAGCAGAATTATAGAAATTAAAAATGATTTTATTTCAAAATAAAGATTTCATTTCCTATGCTTTATTCTTGCCTCTTTGTAATTCCCAGCAAAAATATATTTGAGCGTGAGATCTCTTTATACCTCAAGTGGAAGTATGTGGAACTTACTACTTACTTTTTCCAGATACTTTATTTTTAATTTCTAAGACACAAATATTCTATCCAGCAACAGACTGAACCTGTTACACTTTTTAGTGCTTGCCTTCTCTGATGCTGCTTTGTTGAATATACTTTGATACTTCACTATGAGGTTTATCAGGACATTGAGGGAAGCAAAATATTTCTATTTATTTTTTATTTTTAATACTGTCTTTAAACAAATCTTTCAAAAAGACTTATGTAAATATCATTTTTGTGACTTTGTCACAGAAGACCAGTCTTTAATATGTACATTTTTGTATGAATATAGTGCAGTATTTACATAAAGTAGTTTACAGTTTCCTGTGTTCAGATTAAAGCATGAATTTTGAGGGGACATGATTTTACACCCTTCTCCTTCCCTTCATGTTTCCCACTTGAGGTGAGAATTAATGTATGGAAGTAATGTGGATCTGCAGTCAAATATGTTAATGGATTAGTGGAATGTTTTTAGAATGGTAATCAAACATGCCACTGTTTGCCATTTTATTGCTTTCTCTCAGGACAAAACAACCACAAGTGATATTGACCAAATGGTCCAGGCAAATGCATGTTAGTTTTGGAATGACTTTGCATGCCAGGCTTTTTTTTTCTGGTGAGACAGAAAACAGAGTTACTGTTAGATTGGCATATGCATTGAAACAGGAGGGGAAAGGGCTGCTCAAAAGGGGTGGGTGTTTGCAAGAATCACTCTGACCAGATAACTCTGCTCAGAAACCACTTCTGGATGATGACTGCTTCTTTTGCATGTGCTCTGTTAGGGTACATCTACACTGCAATTAAAAACCTATGGCTTGCCTATGCCAGCTGACTTGGGCTTGCGGGGCTCAGGCTGATGGGGTGTTTAATTGCAGTGTAGACATGTGGCCTCGGATTGGATCCCAGGCTGTATGACCCTGCAAGGTGGGAGGGTCCCAGAGCACAGACTGCAGCCAGAGACCGAATGTCAGCGCCACAATTAAACAGCCCCTGAGCTCAAGGTCTGAGAGCCCGAGTCTGCTGGCATGGGCCAGCCGCAGGTGTCTAATTTCAGTGAAGACATGCTCTTAGTGAAATAAAAGATATTGAAAGAGGTACTTCTATCAAAAACAGATTAGAGCCTGATTGACAACTCCCCCATCTGTCACAGACATGCTCTCTAGAATATGTCTTTTGTAGATTCATCGCCCTTCTTTCTTTACTTGAATATTTTTCACTTTCAGCAAAAAAATAATTTTTAATGTAAACATGAAATAAGAGACTAATGAAGGTATAGACTTTAATTTTTCTGCTATTATATTGAATTTTTCCTTTAAAAAATAATAATGAAGTCATCCTGCTGTGAATATTTAGATGGAGGAACACATTATAGGTAACACATGTTGTCCACAGAATTATTATAGTAATGCAAAAATATTCTCTGTACCTTAAAGAGAATGCTGTGTTCCATGCAATATGGAATTTCCGAAGGGCAAATATGCTCACCCCGCCTTATGTCTATATCTATTGGATAAATGTTTTCTGCCCATATTCACCTCATTCTACTCCATCTTTCTGCTTGTGCTTCACATTGATTTATTTTCTTACATTTGTTTCAAAAGGACATAATGAATTGCAGAAATGTACTTGTTCTCCTCACCTTTATTAAAACCCAAACAATTTAAGCACAGCGAATTAAAACCTCTTATTTACAGCAGCTAAATAATATATGGGGTTAAGATTGCCCAGTGGCCTGGTTTTGTGTGTTAAATCATAACTGTGCTTTGATTTAAAGTTCGAAAATGTATTGCAATGGAAACTATGATTTTATAGCAAAACTTGATATTTATTACTGACCTGTCAAAACATATGGGGGTTGGGGGAAGAACAAACACTCTTAAACTCTTGTAAAGTGCAGAAAATGTGTATTTATTCCTGTTTTATAACAAGTGTAAACTGTGGAGGTTAAGTAGGTGGGGAAACCGGAAGTAATTACTAAGGCCAGTGGCATTTCTGTGGTTTAATACAGGCAGAAGCTAATTATTCAGTTTTTATTTAAGTGAAATGATGCCAAAAAAGAGGGTCCTGCAGAGCAGCTGCACTCCTTCAGTATTACCCTAATTTACCACAGACAACTGTCACAAACAGAACTTTTAAACTTGATATATAGCCACGAAAGTAAGGAGTCTTTTGTTTGCAGTGCATGCAGAAGAACTCCTTTATACAAATCAACCGGCAGATGACGGACAATGATGGAAAATTTGATTCTTTGAAGTCATAATGGTCATTGAAATGTGTGAAATTCTGGTATTGAAAAGAGAGCAGCTAGCAAGACTCTAAATCCTGGGTGGCTGCTGGAAGCTTACTGGGAGGTTTTTCTGCATTTTGACATCAACTTCCCATTGCTTGTTCCCTGCTTCCTTTATTTAAAAAAAGGGGGAAAAGTTAAACAGTAGATATTTGATAGCAGCATTTCACACAATTTTTTCATGTGTGTATGAGTTTTCATAGTGGAGAGATGAAACTTGTGCACACCTGATTCATATGAGCAAAAATGTTAACTTTCATAAATATTAATATGTAAAAAAATTTTTTTTTTTTTGCTCTCCTCTCTTGCCTTATTAGTTTCTTTTTTTCCAGACTCTTACCTTTTGGAGTTTGCTATAATAGTGGGGTACTTTAGCAGCCCCCTCAAATGAAGTTGGTTACCTTCATGTTGAATTCTGCTTTCATTGACCTTAAGTCTGTGAACCAGTTTTTTCCTCTTTGGATTCTGTAGCTCATCAGTAGGAAATGATACAAATGTTCAACAGCCTGGATTTTCAGTACTACAAATCTTTCTAAATAGTATCAATTAAAAAGAAATGTCTCTTTGATTTGATAGACATTAAGGCTTTTTTAAGGGGGGGTTAAAAATAGACATTACCAAAGTTTTATGATCTGTTGCAACATGCTATCAAAATGATAAACCTTTTTTTAAAAGTTATTTTCTTATTTAAAAAAAAATAAAGAAAATATTGTATATTCATCATGCAATACAATGTCCTAATTTGTTTTTTGTATGGTAATATAATTAACATCAACTAAAATCTGATCCAGTTTTGCCATCCTACTTAATTTTAAGCATTTAATCTCAAATTTCTCAATTTTTTTTACTTTTAATATTTGATACCTTTATCATTTTATTGTTTAAAAAAACCCTAACACTAAGTGTACTAATACAAAAGCAAAAATTTGTTTGAAGCACAATATTAAAAAGATTGGGAGCAAATTGAAAATAGCTGTCAAAAACATCTTTGTTTTGGAGAGTTTGTTCACAGGTAATTTCAATGAGAACTTGAACTCAGAACAAAGCACTGAAGACACAGAGAAAGTTCAACTTAGTGCAGCATAGTTCTTTTCAAGTATTATATTGTTTTAATGGAATCTTGGAGCGGGAGATTTAGCCCATTGAAATGTCTCTTAAAGGACAGGTTCTTCTGTCACTAGCTGGAACTGTGTGGATGAAATGATCACAATAGAGTGTTGTAATGCATTTTAAAAAGTGTGAGAAATCAGTTAGTCTAGACTAAGAGTACGCCTACAGGGAATAGGAATTTTAGAGCTTCTGTGCTCTTTAGGTGTCAAGTATGTGATAGATGCCAAGCCTTTTTATTCCATATCTTTGGCAACAGCTCAGCTATGCTACAGTACCTTACATGTCTACTGCAAGCAAAAACAGTGATTCTATGTCAAGACAACTTGGGCTTCAAAATCCAGAAACTCATTGTCCTAACAATTGTCTGTTCAACTGCCAATTTTAAACTGGGGAAGATATCAATAAACAATTGCTAGATTCCCAGAAGGCATGGAAACTTTAGCTATAATGAATCAAAAGTATTGAGAGCTAGCAACATCATATAGCTATTTTAATGTCTTAAAACAAGCAGTTTTTATTTGCACTTTGAAAAGATCTTCATAGGGTGAATGGCATGCTGCTAGTAAAATTAATTTTATTATTTGAAGCCAATCAAGTGCCCCAAAACTGTGACGATTTAATTTTTTTTTTTAAATAAACTAGACTGGACATTTATTAAAGAAATTTACAAATACAATAATCACTGTGTTCTGAGGGCAACATAGTGCAATTTAAAAATCATATTCAACCTGCACCAGTTTTAAAATTATTACATTATATGCAATATTTCTGTGTTCTTTTTGGTGTGGAGTTTAGGGCTCTGGGGGGAGTTTACCTCCACCAAAAGAGAGAATTTAAAAAGTAGCCTTAAATTTATTGTAATCTCATTTAATATAACACCTTTTTATCCTGAAGGATCCAAAAGCACTTGAAAACTTGATAAACCATAAATATGGTAGATACAAGAACTGTTTAACCATCGAAATCCAGACATCTTTCTGAATCACTGTAGATTAAAAAGTTAGTTACACCTAATTTGTGAATGTCAAAATAAATCACACTTGTGAAAATGGAAATATTAATGAAATTAAAGGTGCTTTTCACTGTACAGTTTTTTGTAACTATCTTTGCACACGGTAGGATCAATATTACTTCATCAACTAGTGTTCAGTTTCTCTGTTGCCCACGCATACTTGCCCCATGTATATTTGTGTGTGTGTATAAAAAACATATTTCATATCTATAAACAGACAAGCCATAACAGTAAAGCCACACCTAATGTTTACTGCAAATGAAAAAGTATTGGGTTGGTTAAGCACAAAATTTGTTGCCAAATCAAATACAAACTTCATAGCATTTCTTTTTATATTGTAGTTTGAGATTTTAGCAGAATTAGAAATGCCAGTCTGTTAGAGTATGTTCGGTGTACGTGCTGCAATATTTAAGTAATTGTTAGTGGTGTTTTTTTCATATCATGGCTAGACTGGTGTTCAAAATAAACATTGCGTGGGCTTAAGGAAAACCATTATGATTAAGTTGTTAAAATATTTTGACAGTTTGCTTTAGGTATAGTCTGAGCTCAAATTTTACAAGTTGGAAACTTCCTGTGTTTTTCTTTCTTTCTGTTTTAGTTATAAATGCAGGACAAAGATTTCACTCTCACTCCCTGATTTAGTTCTGACAGACTTACCTTTTCAAGTTTATTTTGTGAAGTGAAACAAAAAATGAAATTCCTCATTTCTAGGGATGATCTGGTGACAGCATCAAAAGCTTTTAAGTTTTGCCACAGAACAAAATCCTATGAAGTTGGTAGCTGAAGACTTAAACCGAGAATGACTTGTTTGCCTCCTCAATTCAAGTCTTGTCACCACTGGCAAGATTAGTTCAATATGCCCGAAGTTCAGCGGCACATTTCTGGACCTTCACCAGATGAGCATTTGTTCCTGGAGAGAGACAAGGAGAGTCCAAGAAGCTCCCATTGGCATTAAACTTAAAAGTATCTGAAGTCATGAGTTGTTAGCTGGCTTCTTTCAGCAGCTTTGGATGAAGAATTTGATGATCCACTTTACTCTGTTCAGCAGGTGTCACTGTGCTAGGATGAATTGATGTGCTAGTTATATTTAATTGCTGTTTAGTTTTTGTAAGTGTTAATTTAATTAATATCCAGAAAAATTACTCTCACCGGTGTCTCTCTCATGAATAGATTCCTTGATTATTATTTTTTTATCTGTTATTTTTGTTATCTGTTAAAACTTTGTGTGTGTGTCTTCATGGTCTTTATCTAGTGCTTTACTGTTGAGTACAGTTAAATTTGCTTACAAGACAATAGCTTAATTAGCTACAGCATTCTCCTACTAACCTCTTCCACTAAAACTTGTAAACAGTTTTGCTTTTTAGATTATAAGTTCCTGCAGACTTTTTCCCCTTATAAACAGAAAATATCATCTCAGAACATCAATACAACAAACACTGCATGAAGCTTAATGAGAAATGTCCCAATCAAAAATGTCAGACAGAATATATCTTTAAGTGAAATGAGTCATAATATCAGAAACTCATCAAACAGACCTCGCTGTTTGAGGAAAGATGAATTTACAGGGTATACCTTCTTGGGTTGTTTTATTATAAAAAGTTAAAGGAACACTACTTCTAAAATAAAGAAAAAATGTGTGGGAGTAGTGAGCATTGACACTTATATTAGCTTCTTTCATAGAGTAGTTTTAAACAAGATGAATTTTTTTTCTCATTCTGTAGGATATCACGCCTTTAACTGGCGTTCCAGAGGAGCACATCAAAACCAGAAAAGTTCAGATTTTTGTTCCAGCACGTAATGCCATGCAGGCCGGTGTCAACAACACAAAAAAATGGAAACTAGAATTTGATACCAGAGAGCGCTGGGAAAATCCTTTAATGGGCTGGGCATCTACGTGAGTCTGATTTTGAAATCATTTTTCCGCTCATATCTGCGCAGATTTTACTTTGAAATGCCCTTTGTATATGTAAATCCATGTGTATTTAACATTAATTATTATAAATGGTTGATGGGTCATGATGATCATGATGAAATTTTAAACATAACAGTACACATGCTGTTTTCTCTGTTAACATAAATAGGTTTAGAAACAAATTTAGATTGCATTGCTCCAGGCTAGAAGAGGCTGGAAAAAAATCTTCAATTTCTTTCTCCACCTAATTTAAGTGTATGACCCCAAAATCAAGGATTATGCTTGCATATGCAATATAGTAGTGAGTTGCAGCCTCCCTATAGTTGAGGGTCATTAATTACATCTAGTCCTAAATCCCTCTGAATGGTCCATTTCAATTAGCCAAAACTTGAAATAAATGTATCTAGTTCATGAACAGTCTTTAAAAATATTTCTCCATAAGTATTTAATCACTTTACCCACTTTTCAAAATTATGATATATTGCTGGGTTTGGTATGATTTAAGGTGTTCCGTTGACTTGATGAAATGAAATAAAAATTGCAACAGTGATAAGTATACAGTATCATTTGCTAAACAGTCTTGTCCCTGTTTTGATCCTGCAGAATTTTTATAGCATTTCATAGGCACTTTAATTAGTGGTATCAAATTTCATAAATTATGAGAATTTGGCACACTTCTCCTAACATCATTGTAAATTGCCACTGAAATATCATTTGCGACAGACATATTCTGAAAAGTTAGCACTACACATTGTCAGCAAAAACTTGTTTCAATATCTTACCCATTCCAGAATTTTTTTTTGAAACATTGAAAAGAGCGCAGTCCACATTAGTTTCCCCTAGCAATTATTTTACATTACATTAGAGCTTAGTACCAAAGCGACTGAAACCAAACCCTTAATTACCTTTGTCCTATGTGTTTAAAAAAAAAACCTTAAAGTTGAAATAGTATAGATTATGTTTATTGCTTTAGCTCTTTAATATTCTAAATTCAATCACAAAATATATGCATAATTTTAAAAATAGTCTGTTTTAAAATGTGCAAAGAGTTCTGTGGCACCTTATAGACTAACAGACGTATTGGAGCATAAGCTTTCATGGATGAATACCCATTTAGTCGGATGCATGTATTTCTATTTGAAAATTAACACTGTGCTCAGGTCTGTTTGCTATGTTCCATTTCCTGTACAATAGTTGATACGACCAACACCTATATCAGCTCCCTAATGCCCAGTGTAGCAGGAAAAATATTGAATTCAGAAGTGAGCTCTTAGCTGGTAGAAGGAGATAATGATTGCTAAGCAGCATATTTTAGTAAAACGATTTTGAAATTTTAAGCCTATGAATGTAGTCTGTTAATGATTTGCCATCTTAAACAGCTCCCCTCAGACTCCATGCTTTTCACCTGTTGATCTTTAATAGCCTTAAAACCAGTTTTTAGGGGCATCAGGCTCTAATAATAATGTAATAAAATATGATTAGGCTGATTACTGTATATAACCACTGAACTGTCATCAAATGGTAAATCATAACCAAAATGTTTTTAAACAAGTAGTTCAGAAGAGAGAGGCTGTGTATCACCATTTTCCCTGTCTGTCCATCCCTTTACTCTCCCCCACACCAACCAAGTACTTAACAGTTAAAGTATGTTCTTTATTTCTATCTATATTTGTAAACATCTAATGATACTGTAGCAGTATCCAGTAACCCCTGCTTTAGTTAAGGTTGAGTTTGAACTTCTATCCTAATCCCTTACTTTTCAGCTTTTCTTAAATTCTTTTTCTGGGTGAAATTTTGCCTAATTTCAGCCAAAAAGGCAACTTTTAAATTTACAAAATAATCCTTCAGAAAAATTAGTGTTGTTACCAAGGGCTTGTCTACACGTGATAGTTATTCCAGAATAAGGTGGGGTGTGAATTCAAAGTGGAATAGTGATTCCAGAATAACTGTCTGAATAACTCCAGGTGTGGACTCTCTTATTCTGGAATAAGAGTGCCTTTTTCTACTTTACCTTAGTCCAATTTCAAAGATTGAGCTAATTTTAAAAAAGACAGTTTTATTTTGGAATAAGTGTCCCCACATAGAATTATGTAGAAATAGTTATTCAGGAGTAGCTGTTCTGTGTACATAAGCCGTAAGTAGGCCAAAGGAAATTTATCCAATTTTTTTGTCTTGAACATTGGATTGAGTGTAAAGACAACTGGGTCAAAGGGTTTATAAATTAGCTCATACCTATTAATGTTTGTATTGAACTCTGATAACTGAAGGTGCGATGCTACTAGATAGTTACTTCCAACTAGCTGTTCAAAGCAAGATATAGCTAAGATTTTATTTTCTTCAGCATAGCTCTTGCAAATTGGCTATCAGTACAAATATTCTTCATTGAACATCCAAAATCTGTGGTTCCCATCTTTTCATACCGGAATCCTCCATGATATATTGGTGATGGCTGCCATGCCATGCCATGCCCTGCCCTGGAATAGTTGCCGTGGAGGAGATAGAGGACAGTTGTGTTTCCATTTGAGGTGACTTCTTGTATGCAAATAACTGAGAGTGCTCATATACAATAGTAATAGACGATTTAGAAATGTGTATTAGTAAAAATCTTGCTTCTGAGATCTCTGTTAACAATATCATGCCCTCTCATTTAATCTCTAACATCTGCTCTCTGACCTTCAGCATTCTAATTATGGTAATAGCCAACTTACAGAAAGAGGGAACAGCAGTTGTACCTTTATATAGGATGAACAACTTCTTCAGAGATACTCCCTGGTGAACATAGAGATCAATAGGCAATCTGCTTTATATGTCCTCCATCCCCATGGTATCTGGATGCTGGAAAATTGTCACTGTATTTGGTACTGAACAAACTTGAGTGTTTTGTAACCCAGACAGGATTTTACTCCTCTCTGTCTGCTACTTCATAATAAAGGGTGGAATCTTTGTCACAGAAGACTATAGCGAAGATCAAAGGTACATCACTTGGTCCCTTAATATACCTAGTGGTCATGCCTAGGACTAGTTTCCAGTTTTTAATTCTCTTCATTGCCTTTTTATGAGAAATCCTTATCTTGGTGGCTGATTCACAGCCTGTTCCCCCTCTTCACTTTCCTCTTTGAGGAGTAAGGTGTTGGATCACCGGTGGATCCCATCTGCACATCAGTTTGCCCATTGGATAAGATTACATGTTTCGTCTCTTCTGCACTGGAGCTAGTTTTTTTTTTTTGTTTTTTTTTTTTTCATTCAGGGACTTTCTTCTTTATGGAGATTGTCGTGTCCTTTGTACTGCTTTTCCTCTTCATCCGTCATTGTGACTTCCTAGGATAAACAGCCAAGAGGAAACACCTATTGCAGTTCTTGCCATTCAGCCTCTGGCTTTCTCAGTGATCCACCTCCCACTTTCTTGAGCACTTGCTGTCTCAGAAAGACAGGACGCCATACTAGGTTTTGTGCTCCAGTAGTGTTCCCCCAAATTTCTTCCTAGAATTGCTGTTAAATTTGCAGGTTAATCGATTACCATATAACTTTAATCCTGTGTCTTTAGTGCTCTAGGCAGAGTTTTTATAGCTGCTAAGTGGATCCATAGTTTTTACTATGGTTGGACCCATTTATTTCAAAAACCATTTTGCAACGTTCAGAAATGAGACTAAGACAACTGATCTACAAGTAACAGTTAGCTTATGTGGTTGGGCTTCTGAACTCTACTCGTTTTTAGCTCTTAGGGCTTCTGGGCTTGTTTTATTAGAGTAGAGATGGCTTCTGTTGCATTTAAATGCTGCTCTGGAAACACTTGTGAATGTGGAGGTCATCACAAACATAACTCTGTCAATTTTCAGCCTGTTCTAGATGCCAGGTTTGCTCAGGTATTCTCTAAGTGTTCCTGGTCTACTTGCTTTGAAGTCCTGCTTTCCCTTCTGCAAGAATGTAGATTCACAAAGCAAAAAAAGGGTAAAGACAGGCTTCTTGTCTCCTTCCATTGTTCAGTATTTACATCTTTCACCTTTTCAGTCCCTCAAAATTTGTCTTCCTTTTTCAACCAGTTTAGCATTAAAAGGTTGTCATAGACCACTGGTTGCTTATGTCATTGGCATATGCTTAAGAACTTACATAGTTACAATTTTAAAATATCAGTTTCTGAAATAAAATGAAAGGTTTAACACAGATTGTTTGTTTGAAATACAAAGAAAAATCTTCCCATGGGAAAATCTTTTAATATTGAAATTAAATCCTAATTTAAAAGTAAAAGGACTCTAGGTGGCTCTAATTTATTTGGGGATGATACATTTTCTTTAAGTATACATTTTTAAAGACACCGTAAGGTGGCATTACGTTAGACCGTGAGGTGCAAATGTTGTTATACAAAACGCTTAGTGTTACACTTCAAATTTATATTAATATTTTGTCTGTCTTCTTACAGTGCTGATCCTTTGTCCAACATGGTTCTAGCTTTCTCTACAAAAGAAGATGCCATTGCCTTTGCTGAAAAAAATGGTATGTATTTGAGAATTCTAGGTCATTGCAGTATTTGTGTTTGAGCCTATTTTGTTTAGATAATCTTTACTTTACCATTTGAGAAGAAAAGTTACATTTAATAAAGTAAGCAATAGTGTCTTGAAACTAACATCTTTTAAGTACCTGTTTTAATTTTGATAATTGCATATTAAAATTCCCTCTTTAATTATGTAGTTACCTCATAGTCAGTAACAGCTCTGAAAACTTTTAGTTGTTGTATATGCCTACTTATGAATTTGGGAGATAGGATTTGATAGCATGTGATCAGGGATCTATTCTTGACTCTGTTGTATCTGACCTTGTGCGAGTCACTTAACCTCTCCCTCAGTCTCCCCATCATTGAGATGTTTGTTTCACTGTGGTATAGAGAGGCTCAGTTCATGTTACGTGCAAGGCAATTAATTTGTGTTTTCTAGAAGGCACTAGAAATGCAAGTATATTAGGTAGTAGTCATTTTTAATTTTGATCTGGCAGTCTAATAGACTACTCATATGCATTAAGATAAGCACTTGCTTAAGTCTCTGAAGGATTTGGGCCTTAATCGTCTAACAGACCATTAGACGTATCGCATATACTGTAAGCAGTGTACAGTGTGTTAAATAACTTTTCAGACATTTTTCTAACAATGTCCTTTGTGAGTGGAATTTGCAACTGCACAAGGAATTTGCTCCATTACTCCAGCTTCCCCACACAGCTCTGCCAATGAACTTCATCTTGGCCTACAAACGATTACTTTTTTCACTCCTAGGCACCTCATGAGCAGGGAGTGCCTGTCAGATCAAATTGTGCCAAATTATGTGGTATTTATGATGTGTGCACACATGCAGGGAACGAGGAGAAGCCTTTCAAAGAGATTTCACTTAATTCCTGTCACTACAGGTCATAACTTGCATCTCCAGAGGTGAAAGACTAGGGTATTAAACCACAACGTTGCCTAATCGCTCCCTGTTCAATGTATTTCTGAATTTAGAGTGGTCACAGCTGAATTAAAAATAAACTGAATTAATTACCCCCCAAAAAATCTTCCTGTTTCCATTGGGATACACAAATTACTATTTCAGAAAAAGTTTAAGAATGCAGTAGTATTCACTCAGTCATCACAGCACCTTCATCTTCCTCAAGGGCTTGATCCTGCACATTTCATGTGCAATGCTGCATGTATAAAGTCCTAGATGAAAGGTGATGAGCAAAGCAGGAAATCGGGAGAACCCAGAGCGGCCTTAATGATAGCACTTCTGTTCCACTGACAGATTTTCAGCTTAATAGGTGCAAGACCTAAGAGGGGAACACATACTTATTCATCTCATTAGCATGAAAGTCAGGCTTAAACCCATCTCCTTGGACATGCCTAGTCTCCACTCACCTCCTGTCCTTTTAATCTGCAGACTTGAGTATGATGCCTGACATTTACTACTGCTCAGTGTGGAGGACTGTGCCTGCCAGTTTACCTTATTTGTGCCTCAGTGGCAGTGGTGCTGGTTCAGCCTTTAGCAGCATGTAGGAGATTGCAGGATCAAGTCACAAAGCCTTGTCTAAACACAGAAGCTGCACCAGTTTAACTAGGGGTGTGATTTTTTTTTTTAAAAAAAAAAGTTTAGTTAAAACAGTACAAACCTCTGTGTAAACATATCTATTTAATAGCAGTTCAGTTTGCAATAGTACACTTCCCGATGCCAGTAAAATCAATATAAGCTAGGGTTAAATCAATGTAAAGTGTCTACACAGATGTTTGTACTGGTTTAAGTGATTTGATTTTAATCTCACACCTTTAGTTAAACTGGTGCAATTTTATGTGTAGCCCTTAATCTGTCTTCAGACCTTATGTAGTTGAGGATCTTAAAACAGGCAGACCTGGAAACTTAAGTTACTATTCTTTGTGGAAGTTGCCATACAAACTGTAAGAGGTGAATTAATTAAGATAATAATCAGCAGGAGAAGAAAAAAAAACGTTTGTAGTGATACTAAAGATGGCCCATTTAGACAGTTGACAAGAAGGTGTGAGGATACTTAACATAGGGAAATAGATTCAATATGTGTAATGGTCATTACACATATTGGTATTCTCACACCTTCTTGTCAACTGTCTAAATGGGCCATCTTGAGTATCACTACGAAAGTTTTTTTTTTTTTTCCTCCTGCTGATAATAGCTCATCTTAATTAATTCGCCTATTACAGTTTGTATGGCAACTTCCACCTTCTCTGTATGTGTATATATATCTTCTTACTGTACATTCCATTCTGTGCATCCGATGAAGTGGGCTGTAGCCCAAGAAAGCTTATGCTCTAATAAATTTGTTAACCTCTCTAAGGTGCTACAAGTACTCCTGTTCTTTTTAAAAATGGAAGTATT
The DNA here is from genome assembly GCF_965140235.1 of Caretta caretta. Classification (NCBI taxonomy): domain Eukaryota; kingdom Metazoa; phylum Chordata; order Testudines; family Cheloniidae; genus Caretta; species Caretta caretta. The sequence continues at coordinate 34,364,692 of NC_134210.1, forward strand.
TCAACTGTTTAATGACTGGGTGAAATCATGTTGGAAAAAGGGAGCCCAAACTTCATAATACCAAGTGTTGTATGGGCAACTTTCCAGATACCTGGAGGCTGTACCTAATTTGCATATTGATTTACATAAACAGTATTGTCCCCATATCCACTTTTCTGACCTTTTTAGCATTTCCCTTGCAGAACTAATCATATTACTTGTCTTTTAATGTTTTTAATTCCATTCTCTCTTAGCCCCATTTTATACACTCTTTATGTATACTTTTCTTTTTATTCCTTTCTACCTAGCTTTGATTACTTCTTCTTTTTTATGGCCTGTTTTCTCCCTCTTTCTCCTTCGCCTTGCAAGGTCTCCCTTCTCTTCAGATTCTCTCCTGCTCCCTTTTCCCTAGGTCGCCTTTATCTTTCCTCACATCACCCAGTCTCTCCTTCCCCTCCTTAACGTCTCATTTCCCCTCTTGCTGAATTTCCCCCAGCCTTCCTCAAAGGGTACATGCATTCCCAGAGTCTTGGTGTCTCAGTCTAACATAAAATATAGAGATGTGGACCCAAAAGATTATGGGACTATATATCTCAGTCAGTGCTTCCTCTTGTGCTTTCCCACTGATCACTGATAACTTTTGAAATAATGCCCCAGGAAGGAGCAGTGAAAGTTGAAGTATGCAATAGCTGAGATCTGACAAACCTGAGAACAGGCATAGGTCACATTTAGGGCTTCTCTGTTACAGCATCATTCTGTACTGCTGATTACAAAAGAAGAAACTAATAAGTATATACATATTATATATCAGAGGTGTTTATATTTCTTTTCTGTTAAATATTTAAAGTTTTTTAATTTATATTTCTTTGGTCATTTGCTCCGTATTATATGCTGTGTGTGTATTGTTTAGAATTCTCTGCATGTTTTTCCCCAGGCTGGAGCTATGATGTTCAAGAGAGGAGGATTCCAAAGCCTAAATCCAAGTCTTATGGTGAAAACTTTTCTTGGAACAAAAGAACAAGGGTGTCCACGAAATAGGTTGGCATTGGCTATCTCTGTCTCACTGTGAATAAAGTCAGCTGTGCTGTATTTATAGTCCACGTATAATACATCTCTTAATCTCCTAATAAATTTGACCTTTAAACTACAGATGCATCTTGTGGTGTCTATTTAAAATGTTTTTGATGTCTCCAATTGAACCTGTTACAGCCTTCCCTATATAGAGAGGAGATTTGGGGTGTTCATACCTCTAGGAAATTGCTGTACTTGGAATCTATTAAAAGAAATGTTTGAAATCAGCTGCAACAGTAAGGATTGTGACTTGCCTTTCATAGTAATTTTGTAGTTCAATAAGTTGTGTAAAATCACCACCCTTTTATGTAGATGTTCTGTTAACAGGAACTCCTCTGTTTTTGCTGTCATTATGTACAGGAAAAATTCATCAGTCTGACAGCATGGTATGGCATGCAAAAGTCCAGTATCTGCTTATTATTTAAGCTGTTTGGTGGAACTGCATGTACTATAAGATCCTTTCAATCCAAATTAATACGGTACTGTAAATGTGACTTCCAAGAAGCATTCATAATCTGAGTAACAAGCTAGCGTTTTGTGGTTGTGTTTAAAAAATATTGTATATTCCTATGAATTTGAGCTGCAGTATAAAAGATAAAGATTAGTAAACTCTCCTGTTTGATACACCTTCAAAGTACAAGTAGATGGGAAATTTTAATACTTAACTCAAACTTACAAATTAAATCAGAGTAGCAAGGTAGCAGCTATAAGGTGCTCTTGTAACATTAAACTTATGCTAATTACACATTTTATCACACCTAACTTTAACTTTTAATAATATAGAAAGCAAACACTTACCTAAACTGAGGGCTCCATAAAAATACTACAGATGTTTCATCAGCCTTACTACTAAAACATCTAACCCAGCATCGCCATGGTGCATTATTTAACTGTTAGAATGTTTGTCACGTAGAAATCTATATTTGTGGGCTTTCACTTACCAGTGTCTTTTATTTACCCTTTATTATTTTCAGTAATTTTGTAATTGACAAGTTGAGACATCAGCGGATAGTCACTGACAAGACTTGTAAATGTTGGTATAAAACTTGTGTACAACAAATGGTTTACCCTGAGTCCCACAAAAGAGTGTTCAGACAAGTTCCATTTTTCTGATGGCTGCAGCTATTTAAAGGACAAGACACTTGAAAATGGCGCAACTGCAGTCCATTGCTACACTGACCAAAGGAAAACACAACCAAATGTCTAGGGGGTGGCTTAGACTCTGTGATATTCTTGTAATGTCCCTATTTCACATAGTTGTCCCAGTGTGCTGGCTGACATTTATTTAAAACATTGTTTTTTACCCATTTTCAGTGTAATCAACTGGCTGGCTGATGTTCCTGCCTTCTAAACACAGAAAGAACTCATGTTCCAGCCATGCCCTAGTTCATTATTTTTGTTTTGCATTGTGCATTTGATGGTGTGTGGTGGTATCCGAGTTGCTCCAGAATTCCCAGTGTGCACCAAACTGGAGTTTTGAACAGCCCAGATTCCATTGCATCGCTACCTATTTCAACCCGACTAGCACTCTGTCCTCCAAGGAGACAATGGTAATTAAATCCATCCGATAGAATCTTTTGGTTTCCTTTCACAAGCCCTGAACAGCAAGATCCAGCCTCCACATAGTGGACTTGGGGCTCCCACTTCAACCCTTGTCAGTACTCTTTAACCATCATGGGCTAGATTTTTTTTAAGGCTTTTTTGGTGCCTAAAATATGCAGATTGACACCTAGTGGAGTTTCACCTGGTTTTGATGAAGTCTTCAGTCATCCTCAAGCCCAGACCCTATCCATTTTCTCCAGTCACATTCCCTGCTTTCTTTTCCAGCATTTGGTTGCAAGCCGTTAAAAGTTACAGGGCTAAGTGTCTCAGGAACAAATACACTGATCATGGAGAGCGAGTTATTAGCTGAGCCTGCCACTATACCATCACTCCTTACATTCAACTCAACAGCATTTCTCTGTATATAACGCAATAACTTTTCAATGCCACATTTGATCAATTTGAAAATGTCAGGGAATGTTTGGGCATCAAGGGCCAGAACCATATTTTTTGGAGAAAAAGGAGGGAACATATGAACACTGTCTCAGGCACCTCTGTAATTGTCAATAGATCAAACTTGTTCCTGGCACCCACTAATGCCTTTTAGCATAACAGTACTCCTTGAAATAGTTTTACATATTGACATCCTGACTGACTTATCACCCAGCCAGAAAATAGAATGGCTTTTGGGGGAAGGAGGAATGGAGGTGTGCACAGAGCCCCAGCTGTGGAATCCTAGTATGGGGGGGGATGGGGAATAGGGCGCACAGACCCCCTGGTGGAAAGAGATTTGAAAGCCCTCATATTGGGGGGGGGGGGGGACGACAAAATGGCTCTTGAATTGGGGGAAGGTGTGAATTGTGAGGAGGAAAAGGTGGGGCAGATGGTTCCTGGCATGGTGAAGGGGGGAATGAGGGTGCAAACAGAGCCCCTGTTATGGGGGCAGAATGGGGGACCCTTGAATGAAGATGGGGGAATAAGGGGACAGAGCCCCTACTATGAACAGAAAGGGGGACAGAGGGACCACACAGACCCTGATATTGGGGAGAAATGGGAATGGGTCACAGAACCCTGGTAGAAGGGAGGTTGAGAAGGATGGGGGGAGAAGAATGGGGTGGCACACAGAGCCCTTGCATGGGAGGAGGTTGGGGGACCCTAGAGTAGGGGGAGGGCTTATAGGGGGCACAAGAACCCCTGCTGGTGGAGATTGGGGGAACCTGGAAGAAGGGAGATTACACAGACGGCCTATTATGGGCGGGAGGGGAAAATGGGCACACAGAGCCTCTGCTATGGAGGGCATAGAGCAAAGTGAGTGGTGAATTACCTGTAACTTGAAATCAAGGACTTCCAGCCAGAGGTGGTGGGCATATTGTAGGAGGTGTTCTGGTGGATGAGGTTCTGTGGCCTGTGATGTGCAGGATGGTCTCTTCTGGCCTTAAACTGACTCCATGAGCGTGCACATGGAACCCTTGCAAGAGGGGGAATTGCAGGGAGCCCCTGAAAAAAGGGGATGGGAGGGTGGCACAGAGGGAACTAGTGTGGGAGGGGAATGGAGAAATGCAAGGAGCCCCTGGTTTGTGCAATAAACTCAACCTTCAGAGTGGCTGCCCCCTAGTCATAGCTATATCTACTAAGGTCTTCAAGTTTTTTGCTCTGCTATGTGGGACATAAATTTATTCTCAAAATCAAATTGGATATAGGAGCCTCATACGAAAAACTAAGCACAAACACAATAATAATGTTAGAGATAGGAAACACCTTTTAGATAATTGGCTCCATCCCCTTGCTAGTGCAACATCAGAAGATGGTTTGCTATATGATTCCAGGTTTGACCTCAAATTGCACCAGATTACATGACTATGGCACCAAATTGATGCTAAAACAATGAAGAAAAGGACTCCAGTTCCAGCTCTCTGTATGAGGTGTAATTCATCTCTTCATTGAACTGTGCATGCTACAATATGCAGCGGAGTGTTAATTGCTCCAGAAACCCTGGAGTAGACTATAAAGACTAGATCTGAAAAGCTAATGTGCTCTTGGGATGCATCAGGCGAGGTATTTCCAGTAGAGATAAGGAGGTGATAGTACCGTTATACGAGGCACTTGTGAGACCTCATCTAGAATATTGTGTGCAGTTCTGGTCTCCCATGTTTAAGAAGGATGAATTCAAACTGGAGCCAGTACAGAGAAGGGCTACTAGGATGATCTAAGGAATGGAAAACCTGTCTTACGAAAGGAGACTCAAAGAGCTTGGCTTGTTTAGCCTAACCAAAAGAAGGCTGAGGGGAGATATGATTGCTCTCTATAAATATATCAGAGGGCTAAATACCAGGAAGGGAGAGGAATTATTTAAGCTCAGCACCAATGTGAACACAAGAACAAATGGATATAAACTGGCCACCAGGAAGTTTAGACTTGAAATGAGACAAAGGTTTCTAACCATCAGAGGAGTGAAGTTCTGGAGCAGCCTTCCAAGAGGAGCAGTGGGGGCAAAAGACATCTCTGGCTTCAAGACTAAGCTTGATAAGTTTATGGAGGAGATAGCCTAATTTTGGCAATTAATTGATCTTTGACTATTAGCGGTAAATATGCCTCATGGTCTGTGATGGGATGTTAGATGGGATGGGATCTGAGTTACTACAGAGAATTCTTTCCTGGGTGTCTGGCTGGTGAGTCTTGCCCACATGTTCAGGGTTTAGCTGATCGCCATATTTGGGGTCAGGAAGGAATTTTCCTCCGGGGCAGATTGGCAGAGGCCCTGGGGGTTTTTTGCCTTCCTATGAAGCATGGAGCACGGGTCACTTGCTGGAGGATTCTCTGCACCTTAAAGTCTTTAAACCACTATTTGAGGACTTCAGTAGCTCACACATAGGTTAAGGGTTTGTTACAGGAGTGGGTGGGTGAGATTCTGTGGCCTGCGTTGTGCAGGAGGTCAGACTAGACTATCATAATGGTCCCTTCTGACCTTAAAGTCTAGGATTCTGTGATTAAACAGGTGACCTGTAATATGTTGGGTAAGTACTCTGTAACTAACTGGGTAAAGTCAGGTATTCTCAACCAGGAGGGGTCATCAATATGACCTATGAAATCTAGAATCAGGCTTGGGAACTCCCAAGAACTACCCAGTTCCTCATCAAGCTTGGTACACCATGGAATTGTCTCTCTCAGCCAGATAGGATAATAGACTATTCAGGCTTTCAGAAAAGTTAATAGTAAGTGGCATTTTTTTGTTAAAAGTTGATAAGTCTTTTAAAGATCATTAGGGTTTGCTGAATCCAAATATGGGTGTACCAAGCTGTAGGTTATGTATAAAGATCTCTACAAAGAGAAAAAAGCAATACATGGAAATCACTGAAGTGTAACTCTATTTTCTTTTCATTTAGGATTAACATACTTCAGTTGGATCTTAATGAGCTGTAGGATGTAAGAAAAGTGATCAAAATATGTTATACAACCATGCAAGACGTGTCTCTTATAACTTGAGCATTAGCATCTTGAAACAAAAGTATATATACTTATTTAACTCTCAAATACAATACATAATCTGAAAACATCTATTTTAAACAGGTGAAAATATTTTCTTGATTAAACATTAGATATTTTTATATACACAAGTTAAGCACAGATGTTAAGAAACATTGGTATATAGTGGCAGAGTGAATCGATACGTTGTTAGGTCACTTACTATGACACATTTGCACAATACTATCCATAAGCACTAAGTGTTAGGTGCACTGACAGAGCCCTGTTCCAGTTCTCTGCATTTGTTTGATCCTGTACAAACAAGTGCTGTCCTGCACTTGCATCACTGACTTCTGCACCCCATTGTGCAGCCACAGGATATTGCCTCGATGTACTCTGCTGTGATTGGTGGCAGTGACATGAGCCGTGCCATCAGACCTCTGTCCTCCTGTTTTCCAATTCACTGTATTTGGAGGAGAAAGTATTGGATTTGGGCAATTGGTGTGTCTGCAGCGGAAGAATAAGCATATCAGTGTCCCTGGCTGGAAGAAGCATACTGTCGGTATACTGTACGCAGAGTATAACATCGTTCTTGTGTCTGCTTCTTCCTGAGGAGCAAACAGCTGACTGGTGCCAACTCTTGCTGCTGAGCAGCATATTTCAGCCTCATCCTGAAATCACCAGCCAGAATGACTATTTTATCATGCGGTGCTGGAGTAATTAGTGCTCAGATAAACTAAGGAGGACCTTGCAATATTTTTCTGAAAGCTCAATGAAATTCATCTAGTTACTTTGAAGAGGCTCATAGCTTCAAGTGGGACTTGAACCTCTTGAGAGTTTTTGTCTTATACCATGCTTAATAGATTCCTTGTAGTACTAGTATCTATTCTGTGGAAGACTGTTCCAGTCCTAAGTACTATTTTTTAAAATGTGCCTGCAAAGTCTCCAAATGTTTTGGCTCCAGATGGCTTTCCTATGGCTTGTACCAAAGCCTCTGCATCTATCACAAGACAACTTCTTCCAACGGGGATAACTGTTGATGGGCAGTGGACATCAGTCAGTACATCACCCAGTATTGCTTTTGAGTGATTCTTAGGCTGCCATTAATCTGTGCTAATGTTAAAGGGACTGGTATTAATTCATGTTTCAAAATCTGTTCTAAATGCACAGTTCTGCTGGCTTTGTATCCCTCAAGAAGAGCTTGTCCTTCATATAGCAGATGGAGGAACATGTACAGACTATCTGAAACACAAGCATCTGTACCATCCTCGCTGACAATGAAACATTTGTAGCAAAGTATCTCCCCAAATTTTCAATGCAACATGTACCAGTGACAGAAATATATCTTCTTGCGGATGGTAAATGGGGATGGCCATCTCATCATCTTGGCCAAGAATCCATCATTTGTGAGATGGGTACATATTCATACTTGGCTGTAACTAAGAGTATGTCTCTCAGCAGGTGGTTGATCAGGCAATGAAATGAAATAAATCCCCAATATGAGCTTGGAGATTTTCCTTGACTAGTGATCTATTTCAGGAGGTACTGAAATTCCAATGCCAGTTTCCTTTGCAAGATTGCAGTAATAATGCCAAACCTCAGAAAGCTCCAAAACATGGCCTTGATTGGCTGCATGTGAAGTGCATTTTGAAAAGAAAGCATTGCTGTGTCAGTAATTTTGGTGCCCTCACTCTTTTTCATCCCAGACCTCATAAACGGGATGTAACAAGTCAGGCGGTACTTGCCTTCAGCTGCTCTGAGGTCATTTACTCCAGCTAAATGAACACTCATGTTGTGGTCAAAGACAGCTGCCTTCATTATCCGTTCACTCATCTTGAATGTACTTCCAAGTATGAGTCTCTGTTTAGAGTGTTCCAAAACGTCATCTATCGATTCCTCAGTCTGGGACAGTTCTTCAGATCTGTCATCTAAAAAGAATGGCTCAAGTATGGAAATCTTCCTCACATCCTCTGCAGTGAAGACCAATGCAGAGAATTCATTTAGCTTCCCCGCAACAGCCTTGTCTTCTTTGCGTGCTCCTGTAGCACCTGATGGTCACTGTTTGGCAGGCTTCCTGTTCTAATGTACTTAAAAAAAAATGCTGCTGTAAGTTTTTGAGTCTTTTGCTAGTTGCTCTTCAAATTCCTTTTTGGCCTGCCTAATTATGTTCTTAAACTTGACTTGCCAGAGTTTGTTCCTCTCTATTTTCCTCAGTAGGATTTGACTTCCAATTTTTAGAGGATGCCTTTTTGCCTCTCTCTCTTTTACTCTGCTGTTTATCCATGGTTGCATTGTTTTAGTCCTCTTACTGGATGGTGTGTGTGTGTTTGTTTGTTTGTTTGTTTGTTTTGAGAGGGTGGGGAATATACATTTAGTTAGTATCTGTTATGGCGTTTTAACTATTGCTTCTATGTTAGTTCTAGTCTAGCTGCAAAGCATTCTTTACTGTAAAAAAAATTCTAAGCATGAAAGAGTGATTTTATATATTCTAGTAAAAATAACTTGTGTGTTACGATTGATATTTCTATTATTATGCTATATGGATGACTAAATACTACAAATGTTTACTATTAGGATGCAATAGTTGTTAAAACAATGATGGGTGTCTTCTCATTTCTGATTCTAATAGCTAGAAAAAGTATTGGGCCAAACCATGCACACGTTGTTGGTATATCAAACATTTCTGGTGAATTGTGGTAGCCATATTTATTTGGGTCTAACGCTCAAAATTCAGCATGTTAAAAACCATTTTGAGAATCAGGTTCAAATTATGTTACAAAGAATTGTTACCAACCTCTTACAAAAAATGGCTTTAGGCTTTGATTCAGGAGGTTTGATTCTAAGATTTGATTCCATCTAGTCCATAACCGACATTTATCCAAAGCCCTTCTTCATTTTAATGCCTCAGTTGTTCAAAAAAATCAAAATGCAATCAAAATAAGGATTTTGGTCCTGTTCTACCACATTCTGTTTCCAGTTGGTGTTGATGGTACATGAGAGCTCTCATGGTCTTTCTCCACTGATTTTTTTTTAAGTCACCATGTATCTATGCATTCGAGTACAGAAATTTATATTCGTGTTACAATTAAGCCTCATAAATATTTTCCTTCTTCCTTGTTCTGTAGATTTCATTATTGCAGGAAGGCTTTTGCAAAAGGGGGGTTTGTAATGAGAACTGACGTTGGTTAAACTTGGGCTCATTTGGATATTACTTGGAATTACTTGGAACCTGCCCCATTGAGTGCCCTTTCCCAGTTCCTAAAAATGTCTCCTTCTGCCTCAGTAACCCATCTTTCCTGCTCAGTTGTCTTTTGGTAGTGTCTGAGAGTCAAGTCACTGGACTGATCAAGGATGGCTGCCTTGTCCCAACAAGTTCTTGATTAGACATACCAAGTGTGGAGTCACATTCATCAGTGAAGTTGTGGAATTCATTAGTCTTATACGTCCAAAAGTGACATTTTAAGAACTTTATAGATTCCATCAGCAGCCATATTAGCCTCAGGAAGACTGAAGAATTGCCTTCTTTGGCTCAGACTCCCTTCCGTATGCTACTTTGTTCATTCTCTATCACATGTCCCATCCTGAAATTGGACACCAGTTTTGTGGAAACAGATACATCTTCTATAATGACCATTCCTCAGCTATCCCAAACAACATTCCGTCAAAGATTATTAATAGCTATTGGTGCTGAAGTGCCATAATCTCTACATCTGGAGATTATGGCACCTTCCTTGACCATCCAAGGATACTAATGTTGAAAGGGAGTTTGGCAGGAAATTTTCACTACAGTACTTCCAAAGTCCTTCACATTTGTTGTAAATTCAGAAAAGTGCTCCTTCTTCAATCCCAGACTCAAATGCAGTAGCTGATACAGCTCAGGAGACAGATACAGCCTTGAAGAGAGGAAAATTAGAGAACTTGTTCTATCAAATGCCATAGTGTATATAGGTGAGTTTCCATCATAAAGTCATGACCCTTTTGGGGAATCAGAGTCTTCCCATCCCACCTTCTGCTGTGATCCGATTAGATGTCCAAAAAATTAAGTGAAGTTAAGGCAGGAGATCAGACTAAGTCATCTTAATACTCCTTCTGGACGTAATTCCTAAGGGCTTGTCTTCACAGTGCTGTAGACCAGTCTACCAGGGTGTGATTTGTAAAGTGCTCTAATATGTAGAGCTCTAACTGTCCTGTATAGGCCCTGCTGGTGTGAACTAAAAGGTTCACACTGATGAACCTGTTTCAAGGATAAAATGGAACAGTACCCAGAGGTAAATGAGACCCAGGATTTTGCTGGCCTTTTTCCTATGAGAAAAAGGGAAATCTGAAGTCTTTTGCAGACTGAGTTCCTCTGTTGGGAACCTCCACCCTTGTTCCCCTTGTTGGGGAGTTGGAGAAGATTCAAAGGCAACCTGAGTCCTGCAGTGAGCACAGAGTGCTCTACTCCAAAGTTATTGGTTGTGTGGTGGGAGTCCTTAATGTCACATGGACCCAGTTAAAAGCCTAGTTTGACAGAGAGGGACATAGGACACATAATGCCCCTCCCAATGTTAAATAAAGTGGCAATTTCCTACTTAAATCCATACCATGTCTTGCACATTTTTCCACTCATTGTTTTTTTGCAAGAGTGCTATTTGGATGAGTGCATGGTAACTTGCTACCTGTGCAAAGTTGTAGAAAAAACGTTTTCTAATTGTTGTGTGACTTGATTCAACGGCACAGGCAACCTTCCTAGTATGAGTATCACAGTTCACTGGGCGAAATGATTTGTATTAGATTAGAGTAGAATATGCTAAATGTCCAGCTTTAGAAGGAGTCAACTCAGGTGTATTGGGTTGGGATAGAAGGCAGCAGCACAGTGGTGGATATGAAAACTCTTCAGTGTGATAGAGTGCCAATTTACTTGTCCATTTTACTTGTACATTTAGAGCAACAATACCGAATAAAACAAATGTCAAAATTTCATTTTAATGCTACTAAATTGTGCCAATTTGACAGCTCTGGCAATGGTTGTCCTGGTCATACACAGGGCAATGACTGGGAAAACTTTCCCCTCATCATCCCACTGATATGCCTCAGCCATATTGTTACAGCATCTCATATAAACGTAACTCCCCATGTCCATTCGTCCTCAGCCACTCTCCTGAGACTATCAACAAGGGTTATATTGTGAGAGTATTTGGTGCTTCCTTTAAAACTGATCTTTCCTTCCCTGAAATGTAGACATAGAGTTGCAACTGTGCTTAATTTTTAATTTAATTTTGCCTAGACACTTATTTTGTAAAACTGACACTTTTAAAGAACAACATTCTTCAGCATGCTAAATAATTCTGAAGTCCGGTGATATCTATACTTTTTCTTCCATGGAACAATTTCATATTATAACAAGGCCCCTTCAAGTCTTAAAATTCTGGAAGTTGAAATGAAACTTAAAGGCTGCCAGGAAGATAAGAGCACAGTTCCAGATTTTAGCAGTATATTACTTCACTACACGATTTAATGGATAATTTAAAACAAATCAGTCCAGTAAGTGATATTGTGAAATGGAAAATGTAATCACCCTTATCTGCAAAGTTTTGGCACAGTGAGGAGAAAAGGAAAGCTAAAACTTAGGCTAACTTCAGTTTTGCTTTGCTTGGATTTATTACATGTACCATTATGTTTAACTACATTATCTTTGGTTATTGCTCATGCCAGTATATTTTGTCATTCCACAGAGGAGTAAATTGCAAAAAACATAAGCCAAACTTGCAATGAGCTAAAGAAAAAAATATCATTCCAGACAAATAGACAATTGTAACAAACTAAGACACAATGGAAATCAAACTATGGCATGCTGATAATGCAACTATCTTTCAAAAGTCATTGCTCTAATATTTCTGCATTCCATGATGGTCTTTTACAGTAGTTGAAATATCCTGTCAAAGCACGTGTTTTCTTCATTACTAAAAAAACTATATCAATTGATTAATGGTTAGAATATAAAAGCACACATCAGAAATTCAGAATTAAAGCTTCTCAAAGAAACACTAAGCCCGTCACATTATTTTATTTAAATATTTAATTTTATTGTATCTGACAATATACAATTAAATAATAGTGTGATATGTGTTTTAGGGTGATATGGGGCAAGCCCTGGCTGAGATGATTTAGTTGGGGTTGCATCTGAAGAAGTGGTGTCTTACCCACGAAAGCTTATGCCCAAATAAATATGTTAGTCTTCAAGGTGCCACCAGACTCCTTGTTGTTTTTGTGTTCTGAGATGTTTTTCTATGGTGAGGGTTTAAAGTGTCAGAATTAACATTGCTACGGGAATCTTGACTTTTGAAATTCCTGACGCTTCATTCATATACATTTGAAACCTCAATATTACATGTTACGTATGGATTTTTGCAATAATTTCACTCTTCCTTCAAAAAAGAGAGAAGAAAAATGTATGTTACAAACCAATGCATCAATGTATTTATTTAAACTGATAAGCCAAGATTTTAAAAAATGGGTGCCTAAAGTTATACCTCTTAAATCCTCCTTTAGGTATAACACCTTTTTTTAAAAAAAATGCCAAGTGCCCTGAATGCTTATTTAGGTGTCTAAAATAAGGATTTTTTATAATCTTGGCCACCAGTCTTGCCATTGGCTGCGCTCCTTGGTGAAGTACAGAATCATGCCCACAGACCTCATGTTGTAAGAAACTCTTGGAATTCATGTACTTTCTCAAAGCACCAGAACTGGTGGATGCATGGGAGGAATCAAGGAAGGGGAAAGTAAGCAGGTTTTTACTGAACAGATATTTGAAATTTTTGAAAACTGCCTAACTTACACAAATATATAATTTTGAACAGTAAATTGCTTCTTAAACTTGCAGTTGTAAACTATGTATGGCTATCTAGGCTTCATTTAAAAATGTGTATTTATATGTAATATGTATAAAGTTACCCTTCTAAAGTATTAGGAAATCATGTATTTCCATACAGTAAAACTCTTCTTAGCAAAAGCATGTTTAAAGAAAAAGTGAAGAAAATTTGTGAAAGTACTGTTTACTCAGAAAGAAAGATTTCAGTTTTCCAGTGTTACGTAAGATTACAAAATCCTTAGCATGCCTATTCAATGAAGCAGCTGTCCTCTTCTATGACTTAGTTTCCTGTTGCAATAAGCATATGTAAGTAATGCTGAATACAGCTGATCCAAATTATTTTTCTAATTGAATGCAAATGAGTCATTATTGCCTTCCACTTTTAACCAGTTATGTGAAGTAAAACAAACTGAGAAACATTGTAATTTTGACACAAGAACATACAGTTCATTACAGGCAGTAGCCATATGTCCCAAATCAGATTCTCTGCTTAGTACAGCACTTTTAGTCAATTGTTGGATGTTTCATTATTTTGGTTAAAGGGCACGCTGATATTGTGTGGCCAAATGGGCTTTTTCTAAAGAATACAAAAAATGTTTCACTAAGTGTTTGGTTTTTTTTAAACACTGCTGACAACCTCATTTGTGAAAGTCTGGATAGTACCTGAGAATAACTTTGTTTTCTGGACATAAAAACTGAGGATATGTTGCCATTATAGCACCCTTTAAATGACATAATGTAACACAGTTTCACTGATAAATCATACTGAAGGAATATATGGTTTTGAATCCTTTGGTAGTGTTCTTCAGGTCTGAGGCAAGAGGTATTGTTCATGGAGTTTGGAGAGGGGAATTCTCTCTAAGCTCCTGCACCATACAACATCCAAAATCATACAGTATTTCTAAGTCTAGTATGTGTCTATAACCATTAAAACAATTAGCTGCCAAGCCAAATTTTTAATATGTGGAGAAACTCCACTGAAATATCAGAAAATAAACTATTAAATAAGAAACCCACTTATTCAGCTGTATAAAGTTTACAATAACCCCAGGTTCATGATTCAGCATTTGCAATTTGTTTGTGAAGTGTTGCATTAAACAACAAGAATGCTCGGGACAGAGCTGACTTTGTTCTAAATTGAGTGTTATATCAGGACCAGGAGAAATACACAATAAGCCTTAAAATAATTAACACTTTACAGTACCTTATGTCAATAAAAGCAAAGCAATTCTGAGTTAAGGCTTTCTGGCCATAGGTCACCCCTTTGAGCCAGATTCCCTCTCCCTTCCATTCCATTACACCTGTGTAAGTGCAGATTAACTTCACTGAAACCAAGTTACTTTGGATTTATGGTTCTGTAACTGAGCAGAACCTGGTTCCTGGGGATTAAGCCCAATCCAACTGAAAATAGTAAATCAGGAATAACTCCTCTGAACTCATTCCATTTATGGTGGTGTGAAACCAGTATTGGTGAGATCAGAAAATAGCCCCCTTGTGATTTGGTGGGTTTCTGAGCAGTAAAATGTTTTGTAAACAGTGGGATGCATTGGGGATGGACTTGCAGCTTTCCTTATAAATCTCTCTACTTTGTACAATTGAAGTTTGATTCAAAAAAATTTATTCTTCTTCATGATACTTGCAGCTTGGGGGCAGAGCCAGACTTGTCAGTCACTGGCAGCAGGGGAATGCCTCACCTCCTAAAGTTCTCTAGGAGCTCAGCCAGGCCTTTCTGCAAAGCTTTTCTGAGGGAAATTGCAAACTTTATTTCAAATTTTTAGACAAACAATTTGGTTCAGTAATGTATCAAATTCCCAGTCATATCCTACAAATATATTGGATTTTGTGGGAGATTGTCCCCTCAGCTCAGCTTTCACCTCTGTGAGGCACTGGTGGTGGCTGGAGTCCTCTCAGGTTGTAGGGGGAGGGGCAAGGCCAAGAAAAAACAGAGGCAAAAGGAAGGGCCTGTGTCTTCTGCTTCATCCCCTTATCGAGTCTCTCACTGGGGACCTCTGCAGGCAGGACACAATTTCCCTCAAAGCCCAGTCTCTGTAGGGGTCATTCAGTCTCCTCTCCACCCGACAGGAGAGGAGCCAGGCAGAAAGGGTGAGGTTGGCTTTGCTGGGAAAAACATAGCCCACTCAGCCTGAAGTTGCCTCAACCTTCCCTCCCCTGGCAAGAGAAGAGTTAGGCAGGATTGGAAAAGAACTGGCTCCAGAGTAAGCACCACCCTCCTCTATATCCATGAAGTGAGTGAAGCCAGAAGGACAGTGTGTCAGATGGAATATTGTGCCTGAGTTCCTACAGCCTGCACCTGCAGCCACGTCTCTGCAGAGTTCAGTTGCCATTTTCTCATGTATAGAGGGTGCTGGACTCAGCATGTGCACTGCCAACACCAGAGAGTGCAGTAAGGGGCCCTTGTGTCCAGCTCCTTCCCTCTCCTGTCCCAGGGAATCTCTACTCCTGATCTCCAAGGAAAACACAGACCTATCTAGCCCATGTGGATCCCATGCAATAGAAAGAGGTAGAGCTTCTGAAGAGTCATAGAATATCAGGGTTGGAAGGGACCTCAGGAGGTCATCTAGTCCAACCCCCTGCTCAAAGCAGGACCAATCCCCAATTAAATCATCCCAGCCAGGGCTTTGTCAAGCCTGACCTTAAAAACTTCTAAGGAAGAAGATTCTACCACCTCCCTAGGTAACGCATTCTAGTGTTTCACCATCATTAAGCCTCAGGCCAGTACTTTCCTTGAGAGACTTAGAAGGGATCATGTTGGAAAGAGGAGACAAATAAGCCCAGCTTCTTTCAGGCTAGGGAGATAACAAGCCACTTTAAATAATTTCAGTGCAATCTCTGCACCCAGTTTCACTGCCCACTCTGAAACAAGAGTATGGGAGAAATATGTTCATAATAATCAATTTTGTTCCCCTGCTACCCTTCTCAGAATACAGCAGGGCAGATACTCCTCAGTGCTTAGTTCCCCTGCTGACCCCCTCAAAGTGCAGCATGGCAGATCAACACAGAAAAGGACAGGCTAAAGACCTGTTACAATTGCTCTGGGCGTGCCTATGTCCACCCCTACAAAGGGAATCCTAACTCCTAGCATTCCAAATCAGAGTTACAGATCAAATCAGTAACATACAATATATACAAAACCACAGCAGGTAGACTTTCAGGCAAGAGTATGCTGAGTAGTGTGCAACTATGGTTAGGAGGTCTGTAGCTCCCCTAGACAAACTATAGCCATATATTACCATCATTCCCAGCTTCCCCTTTGGGTCACCAGGCCCTAATGTCTAAGTTATGTGACTCAGCTTCTCTTGCAGGTGCCGTGCCTTGCCTCCAATTCCATCTTCTCCCCACAATGGATGCTATGAAGTGATGAGAGGGACAGTCCAGATGTAGAAGAAGTGTCAGGCAGTAAAGGTCCTCTTGGCACACCATTTATCTCATTTATGTTGTCAAAGCATTCCCTTTTCACCATCCTCAGACAATTCTTACGTTCTGCAGCTAGATTGCAGTCTTTTCCCACCAACTTCCATTGTTACTATTTGATCTTACATGCACTCCTAGGGTCTAGGTCCAGAATTATGGAGCTGGAAAAATATTGCCTTTAGGGAAAACATAAATTCATTTTTAGCTTCTGGACAACTTTTCTGATCAGGGTACTGTACAGAGAGAGAGCTGAGACAAACACACAGTTATATATATCATGTACAAGGTCAGATCTCAGAACATGAAGATGGCCATAATGAAAAACAAGTGGAGTCACAGAAACAAAAATCCAATTCTTACTGGAGCCTATTGGAAATATTAATCTGATACACACACACATCACAAACATGCCTCAGTGATCTAGCCAGTAATTCCAGGTATTCCCTCCATATCTCACCCGTTGGAGAAAACTAGCTTTAATTGTATATTCTGTGCTCCCACAACTGGTGAATTTGAAAGGATCTTGATTCAGAACACTGCTCCTTCTGTGGATAACAAATGTTTTCTGTCCACAACAGTCAGTGTGTCTGATAGGGTTAAATAATAAGTAAGAAGAATACAATCAGTCCTACCCTTGAGAGCAGTTCCTCCTGGGTGGAACGAGGTCTCCTAACAATACATGCATTTCTCACCCAGGTGGAGATTAACACAAAAATTTACATGGCAGATGTCTGAATAGTAGAGTGGCTGCTGCACCCAGAAACTTCTCACATGGTGTAAGTTGATTTGGTTGGGCTGATGCTTGTATTCTTTGCACTCGGAAACAATAAATAATGTGTTCTGCAGCCTCCGGACTCAGGATTTGAGGTGGGGAATGACATCTTGCAAAGCTGGGTAAGGTGCCTGGTATATGTCTTCCCACTTTTTCCACTATTTTCTAGGACAATGCAGGAATGAGAGAGCAGCATTGATACTGTGTATGCCTTTCTGGTTGAAGAAGCTATGGCTCTTAGATTTGAGAAAGCCTAACATTGGATTGTCAGATTTGTCTATCACATAGAGGATTGTAAGACCCACCCGCATCTGGACCCAGACTGGTTTAAAATGAATACTTGGAGGAGGTGATTGTTGTTTTTATGGCTCCCAAAATAGAAGATAACAAATCGAACATACTGGTGCAAAGTCCACAGTTTAACTACCATGCTAACCCAGTAAAAAGTATCTTTAGTTCTCTAGGAGGGTTTTATCAATGGGGATATAACAGTGTTCAAGCAAAATGGTCAAATTTCTATAGTTTAAGAAAAGGACACTTTTTGTACATTTCCCAACATTAAATGTTTCTTTAGGGCCCAAACTTTATTGCAACCCTGGAAGGTCCCAGAACATGACCTTGGAACCTCATTTTGTCCTTAAAGCACTATCCAGAGTGAACCTCTACAGGAGGGGGTCATTATACTTCCGATCCACCAGAGTAGGCTACTCTCTCCAATCAGATGAGGGGTTTTTTTAAAATCTGAAATTGGGTCTCATTAGAGAAAGTTTCCAGTCTTGTACTTTTAATTCAGACAGGTAGTCCTCACAACTGTCATAGCAATCATTCCCTAAGCCAAGTAAAGAAATATTCCTCCTTCAGTTAAGCAAAGTCCAATCCTTAGGAGCACTGACAATCTCAAGGCAGGGTAATCATGGTTCCTCTATTGAGATCTGCTACACAGCCACATAAACATCAATATATAAGCTCAACAAATTCTGCACATAGGTCACGTACCTCATTTTGGATTTCCACATTTAAGGGATGTTCTTGCTGCCCATCCGGGGGGCACACTGCTATGAAAATTCCATTATACCAAATCTTTGAACGTAGAATAGGAAAATGTATCTATGCCCACCTGCAATTTTCCTTTTGTCGAGTAAGATCCATAGGGCTGTCCCATCCTGTAGACAAACGGATCATCCAGAACAGAGATGGAAATTGACATCCAGAGATTTGGTTTCTGGACCATTGGTGGAATTTACCATGCTGTGCAGATGGAGAAATTGTTATGCTTTTTCCACAACATATATTTAATACTATCTGTAATTTAGGAAAGTAATTTGAATGATCCTGCTGTGGAAGTTATCTTAATTAGAGAGCGTTTCAGGAAGTGGGGCATTCTCCCACTGCCATTTACTGGTCTGGGCCTGCTCTCAAATTATAAGGAGGCCAGAATACCATTGTAACAGATCTGTGGCGTTTATTAGCTGAAGAAAGGAAATTTTCATTTAGGCATGGCTACATCTTCCTATTAGAATTTATTTGCTTTGTTTTTAAGAGAAGTATAAAAATTTAAAAAGTAAACTGCAATTAAATATGAAAATGATTAAAACACTAGATTTACTGCCTTGTAATGGCATTGAAACCCTCGGAATGTGTTAACCTCCTAATGAGACATTTCTGACGTATACAATAAAAGTGATAACATCAGATTGGTGCAAGGGAGATTAGACTAGGTACAAATATAAAGAAGAGCCTCACAATAAAGGAAACTTTGAGCACTAATCTTTAAAGTGACAGAGACACAGTGAGCTGGATCTAGCTAACATATAACAAATGTGGAGTTTTTTGTTTTCTTATCAGAATGTCAGTACTCTTGGTGGGGACCGTACTGCTATTGTTTACATTCCATCTTGCTGAAAGCTGGTCCAAAGATTTGCAACACAGCTTGCTAATTTGATGATTATTTGTGTGTAGTTACAAACAAGATGGATGGAGAAGGAAAGGAAGTTATCCATCAGGATAGCAGACTGCAGTGTGAAAATTGTCAATTTAGATCATGATTGCAACTGTTGAAACAAATGAGAGATTTGTGGAACCCAAACTGTTAAGAAAACAAATGTATTTTTTTGCAGACTCAACATTCTGGTCATCAGAGAAGGGATCAAGGAAGAAATGGGCAAAAGAAATCTTCCTATAATAAACTGTTTAAACTTCCATTGAAACCATGTGAATGTAACCTTGTGACTGAGTAGAATATAGCCTGGCACTGAGTTGAATATCAAATCCTAGTTAATTTCCTGGAATTGGCTCAAAGTAATGGGAATCTTTGATAAAATATTAACAAATCTGTTAAATCATCAAACCTGGTGTTTTTAAAAGATGGAAAGTTAGAAATATACAAGCTTTGAAAAAACAACTGTGGGCTCTGAAAGAAGTAAAGAACATATGCAAAGTTAAGATTCATCTGGTTCTTAATGGGAAGTTGAGTCTCAACTTGATCCTCCAAATCTCAGTGGAAAAATATAGCCTTTGAACTTTCTAGACCTCATGAGTTAAGAACAGATCTATACTGAGCAGGTTACTCATACTTGGCTTAATCAAACAGTTGCTTTATTGAGGCATCACTCATGAATAATTTTTAGCTAAATATATTGCACAACAATGACCACTGCTTAATCAGGGTGTCATTAGTAAAAAATCTGATTTTTGGCCAAGCATTCAGCTTATGTCAAGAGATCAAGTGGTTGTTTACCAAGGTATTAAATTGGTGTGAAAGAGTGAACTTTGATGTTATGATAGAGATAGTGTAACCAGTGAAAAACCATACCAAATAGATTAAATTTATGTGATATATTTCTTGTATTTTTATTCAACACACTTAAATTGTTTCTTGACTTTTTTTAAAATAGTCTTCTCTCTGAAATGAAATAGCCATTTTATTGGAACAATACACAGTTTATTAAATGTCCCAAGGGAGAGGATTTTGGTGTCCTTGGAAGGATCTATCTGTTGTGCAGTAACCTATATTCTAAATTCTTGAAAGTAAGAAGTCCAACGCAGCCTGTTATATAAAATAGTTCATTAAAAACAAGGAAACATTGGGGATAGAAAACGTAGTACAAAGTGGCATCTGTGATTAGGGACGTTCAAGGCTCCTGGTAAACCATAGGTTGATATTTGGAATGAGCTGAAAGATTCCAAAAATGGTCTGAAACGTTTAAAGTTGAAATCACCTAAATGTGTTTTGATTGCTTAATTTTTTGTATGAGGTTGCCACCCATTTTTGGACATGCATCACTGAAAGGGACAGCAAGACTGGTGGATTGGGAAGAACAAGCCACACCATCCTGGCAGCTCTGGCTGCCCCTACTGTCTCCTGGGTCTCTGGGATTAGAACTGGTGAGGAATTTTTGATGACATTTATTTTCATCAGAAAATGGTGATTCATTTAAGCAAAAAGATGTTTGTGGGAGTGTACCTGCTTTGATGAAACTTACATCAGGAAAGTTTTCTCAGCTCCAAGACAGAATTTCTGGTCAAAATAGGACAGAGAGATAGACAGACACCCTGCCCTCACCCTGAGAATAGCCAATAGCTGCTGGTCATGGCACTCGCCTGGATGGGAGACCCAGGTTCAAGTCCCTGTTCCACCTGATTCAAAATAGAGACTTAAACCTGGGTTGCACAGATCCAACTGAGTGCCTGGCCCACTAGGATATAGAGTCATTTGCCTTCTCTCATATTTAATTATTTATACAAAGTTGAAGAACTGCAACAGGAGGCGATTGAGAAAGACCAATCCCAAAATATCCAGTAGTTGTGTTACTTCTCTGGATGTGGGAGACCCAGGTTCAAGTCCCTGGTCTGAATCCGTGATACCGGGAACTTCTATCTGGGTCTTCCACATCGCAAATAAGTGCCATAACATGAAATTATTGGCTATTCTGGGGTGTGGGAGCTCCCTCATTTTTCACTGACAAACCTTGATATATCTTGATTTTGTTCCAGTGTGAACGGGGAAGATTTTGAAATTTCAAAACTTGCCATGGTAGGGGAAAGCCTTCTCCTTCCCAGCTCTACCTGAAATCCGCTATGCCACCATTGGGCCTCACTTTTGCTTTGCCTTTTCTAATCAGAGTTTAGATTAACCAGCCAAGACAACTCCACCTTTTGCTACACTGCTGTGAGCCTGTGACCCCCAAGGCAAGCTAGAAACAACATTTAAACAGCCCGCTGGTAAATATTTGTCAGGTTTCAGAGTGGCTCACAAGGCCATGTGCTGTGTCTGAGTTTTTCTAGCAGCTAATTTGCAAATGAAAAGTAAGCATCAGAGATACTGCATTTGCCTCTGTTTTTGCCATTCTTTTCTTTCCTGTCTCATGAGAGAGTTTGTCTCGTTTTCTCTTTATGGAAACTGGATCAGATTTCAATAGAAACAGCTCAAGACCGTCTAAATTGACTTTCTCTTCTTCCCAAAAAGGATCATTTATAACTAAAACAAGACTATCAAGCAGGCAATTTTCCTCTCTAAAAGACTATACAGCTAAGCAGAGAGGGAATAAGGGAAGCTGTTAAAATGGAAGCCTTACTTAATTCTATAAATTCCAAACACTTTAACTGTTTTCCTTCTCTTTTGGTGTTTAGTAAGAGGTTTAAAAGATAGTTGATTATTACAGTGGGAATAAGTCAGTGATAACTTGGTATGAAACCGCAATCACTCTTTAATGTTGTGTCAGAGTGAACAAGAGTCTTAACATTTTATCTCTAGCTTGCCTGAGGCACCCCCCTTTCAACACAAGCTGGGTGATTCAGTAGGTGGCACTCTTCACATTTGACTTTCCTGACCAAATGCCCCAGCATTTTTGCTGAGGGTGCCCTACTCCCATAGACATTATCTTTCAAATGAAACCTAAAACTTTGGGTCCTGAATGCCTGTGGCTATAAACCCTCCACCGGCAAAAACCCCCAACAATAACAAAAAACAAAGAGCAAACAAAATAAAGAAACAAAAACCACACAAAGTGCATTTATTTCAAAGTAGGAGTGTTAACCCCACTTCCCTGGCCAAATTGCAACTCACATAAATATATTCTGCCTCCCTAAATTATCCTTGTAGTTTCTATCTTTCTATCTTAAACTGCTGCATAATCTTAAACGCATAATCATAATCTTCTATCTTAAACTGCTACATAATGATATACTTCTTAAAGACTGATTCCTTCCATCCATGGTGTGGTAGTAGGTCCAGGATGAATGAAGTGACTCTAAATGATATCAGTTAGTATGCATTTTAATTGTTAATATGAATGAAATTAAATATCAGTAATCATCATCATTATGAAATACGCTTAACTAAGGCATTGTGTTAGAAATGACCATGGTGAAGCTACAGGTAAAAACATATCCAAGAGGAGGAAGATAAGAAAAGAATCATAAAACTGGACTGTAATAATTCCCACATGTCACAGCTGATGTTATAAAATGCCATTTTCTCAGAGGCTGATAAATCTGCGATCTAAAATCTGCTCCATACAATCTGCCTTTAGACTATGGGCTATTTTTTATGTAAAATGCTATATTAAGGCATTTATGCTATGTTAATGCATTTGAGGGTGGGAAGGGCTGGTCAAACCAAAAAATGTGAGGGGAGGGGCCCTTGGTCTCTCACGTTATGGGGGGGCAAAGCCTAACATAAAATTCTGTTTAGGTTGCCATCTTTTCAGATCACTTAGAAATAAAGAAAATACTATTAGAATTAACATTTTAAACTTTTGTTCCAGGTAGATAAAATGTTGTCTTCTTAATATGTATTCCAAAACATGGCACATTTTCCGACTACAAAATTATATAAGTTTTATATAAATTATATATGTCCCTTTCAGAGATTTGTTTATTGATATTCAACCGTTTGGCATGATTTTAATGTTAATATACTTTTCTTGCTCTGAACCCTCTGAAGTATTTGTGTTAGTTAAGATTAATCATCATCAATGGGTGTGTTAGCTTTGAGTTGTATTGCTTTTTATTAGTTTGTGAGACTTTTACCGTGATATTTGGGTTTGGTAAATCTAAATGTGACAGCAAAGTAGACAAGTACAACTGGGTAGAAAAAAACATTTTCAAAAATGGTCTTTAATTTTGAGTGCCCATTTTTAGACACCTACCAGAGTGCTCTGGTTTTCAGAGGTACTGAACAACTTACATGGGAATTACTCTAATACAGTTCAACACCAGAAAATGTTGCTATTTCTATTTAAGGGGGAAAAGAGGAACATAAAAAGCTGATTGTCCTACAAATGCCTATTTGTAAAATGCTTCTCCAGGATAACTGTGATGGACATATGAACTCCAGCTAACCCAAAGAATGAGACAATATTTATAAAAGATCTAATCTGAAACCTAAGCATTAAATGGTGTAAACTAAATTTTGGGTTCTGAGACAGGACTACCAGAAGATGTTATACCATACTGTGTCCTCTTGGGCGATAACTCTTCTTGATCTGACACAATATATTTGAGTTAGGTTATAACTATCTATTAATAGGACAGAAAGGCCATAGGCTTTGTGCAAAAAAAAAAAGTCAAATTAGGGATTCAATTTGTCCAGTACTAAGCACTTTCACATATTGATCATTTATTTCAACGGTCAATTTCGATGTTTCCCATAAATTTAGATTAATTTCCCCAGTGTTCTTTATAGAACCGCCACCCCAAATTGAGGTGAGGAACACAGTGAGCTTGTTATTACAGCTGTTATTCACAATATTGTCTCACTGCTTTCTGAAAATCTAGCTGTATTTAAACCTCCAATCCATTACTTATAGTCCTTTTCAGGGGAACAGATTATATCCAAAGAGCTTTTAATTTAATTCTTAGCATTCTGTTATGCTGGCTATTTTCTTCTATTTGTTCTGTGACTTGAAAGATTTAAAATATGCTCATCATCCCCAACAATGATTCAATAAAAGTGTATTGAAGGCAAGAATTAGACCACATCTCTGAGCTTTGCCACAAGCGACATAAACATGCTTGGAACATGCTGATCTAAAAATCTTTGAGAGAACATGATGATCTAAAGAATACTATAAATAAATATTGATAGCGAAACAACATTCCTAATATATTTTCCGCTGCCAAAAGCTTACTTAAGTTTTACTGATAACGACAACTGAAGCATTGTTGAGTATAATACGTAGATAGATTGGATATTAAACATCACTTAATTTTCACTCTATTGAAATTTGAGTAAATCTTGCCCAGGCAATAATTGCTGATAAATGTTTGGAACAGCAGTCATCTCAGTTGTGTGCATTATTAGATTTTCCTTCATCTAAAAAGCAAGCGTCTAAAATTGTAGATCTAATGGAGACTGAAAAGACAAGGTTTTTACAGGAAAAAAAAAGGAGAATAAAGATCAGCAGTAGTCTAGCTTCATCCACGTAGTGCTACGTAGGTGTCTCTGGGAGAAAGAACAAAGAAAAATATCCCATCAAATGCCCTATAGGCCGTCTGGAAAAAGCACTTCTAAATCACAGGGTGCAGCTTCTAATTAGACGTATTTTTTTCACTTTTCTTTGTCTTGCACTACAAACAGGGGGATACATTTGTATAGAGTTATAGGGGGATGGAAGATAGGCAGAAATCTGACGGAAATGTTTCTGTTGACCATTTGGTATTTCCTATTGTCTTAGATTATTCGTTGACAGTATAATGAAACACGCTCTATTGATGAAGATAGACTTATGACACTGGAGCAGATATGACCTGCATGTTACACTTAAGGCAAAGGGGTGTTGTAAAGGAGAAGAGGATTACATCTGAGCCCCAATCCTCTTGAAAGAAAACTTCAGAAACCCAGAATTTCCCCTACTTTTCACAAAACTAGCATAATGAGAATTTTGGACAGAAAGTTGGAGATAATCTTAAGGCTTCTAGGATGAGTTGTATGTGTCATTAGTATGGGTTACATCTGAGATACCAGTGATTTCACAAGTCAGGATAATATGATGGTGGGCAATTGGATTAAATAGAATTTTTTTCGAAAGGCAAGGTCCTCACATTATCCTGCACAAGGCTCTGAAAACTGCTTCAGACTGAAGGTAGCAAAGGCCAGACAAGGGCCCAACTCTGAAAATGAGGAGTTAGATGTGGATAAAGGAAAGGTGTTGAAAAGAGTGAAGGAAAGGGATCTTGGGTTTGGAGCGTCTGCAATATGCTGAAAGATTTTGATGGAAGGGTCAATTAGAGCAATGAAAAAGTGAATATTTTCTTTGAAAATGTGGCTTCAAAAGAACTTGAAAGGATGTTATTGGCCTAAGCAGAACATAACAACTGTCCTGAATAGAGGGAAGGGAATCAGTCAAAGATAAGAAGAAACAGTTAGATATAAGAGAAAGAGAGAGACTGAGAAGGATATATGAGAGGGAGAGAGAGAAATTCAGGAATGCCTACTGTGAATCTACAGAGGGAGGAAAAAGAAAGTATGAAGGGAGATAGGAAAGTGGAGAGTGCATGGGAAATGAAATGTTCATAGAGAAATTTAGAGAGACATAAGAATGGCCATACTGGAACAAACCAATTGTCCATCTAGGCAGTATCCTATGCCAGTTGCTTCAGAGGGAATGAACAGAAACAGGTAATCATCAAGGGATCCATCCCCTGTCACCCATTCCCAGCTTCTGGCAGACAGAGGCTTGGGACACTTCAGAGCATGATTTTGCATCTGCCCATCCTGGCTAATAGCCATTGATGGGCCTATGCTCCATGAACTTATCTATTTTTTTTTAACCCTGTTATAGTCTTGTCCTTCACAATATCCTCTGGCAAAAGGACATTTTAATGTCCTTTGTATTGTGTATTTACAGAAATCTGTTGTACAGAACAGACAGCTACTGCATTTGTTAGTAAATATTCCAATGAATTATAGAAGTATATAATGCAAAAACAATTTGTTAACAATTATGTAACTCGTGAGTGGGGAATGCAGGCAGGGTGAATGTGGGGGATGCTGGGAGTGTGGGTATAGCTCAAGTATTCTATTCAGCTCTTATACCAGGCCCACCACAATGGTCTTGAACGTTAACACCATTTTTCCTACTATGGCTACTGGGTATAAACCAAAGGCTACTGAAAACATAGTGTGGTAGTGTGCCTATTGGAATGTGCTTGTATGTATGCATGCAGGTTGAATGGAGGCTGCAAAGGGTAAGGGACTCTATTGGATTTCACAATATTTCCTAGAAGCTTCTCAATTCAATGCTTTGAAATAGCCATCTTGGGTTAGCTCACATAACACGGAACTCTAATACCAGAGGTCAAAACACGGTCATTTAGAGGATGAAATCAAGTCCTTTTCCCCACTTTCGTACAGGTTTCCAATTCAATTCACCCAACCTTCCATTTAAATAAAAATAATTATTTCAATGGGACAAGGTCGGGTGAGGTAATATCTTTTTTGGGGCCAATAAAATATATTGTTTCATCCACCTTGTCTTGCTAATATCCTGGGACTGACATGGCTACAACAACATAGCATACATTATTCTAATGAGCAAGCCTGTACTTTTAAAATTATCACTTTATGGAAGAATTTCTTGCCACATGAGAATCTTACAACGTCAGAGAGCTCTGTCTCTCCAGGCAGGTATATGATCACTGTGATGAGCATTTACTCTCGTTGTTCATTCTGGGGAGAGTTGTTAATGCTAAGTTGCTACTGCTGCCCGCATGGCTGTTCTTGGAGCTCCAATGTCACCAGCACTAGCAAAAAGGGCAACATGTTAATTCAGCAAACCTCCATGTTCTTCTTAAGAAACACCACGGGCTTGGTTCGGTGGTGGAGGTGCTTGGCATGGTTTATTGTCAGCAGAGCATGGAACTAGGGCACCATAGGAGCTAGAGGTACACGAAAACGTATATCTCCCTGACAGTAGTACCAGCGCACCAGAATGCAGTCTCCTCACCAAGGACAAAGATGCCCTGCCTATGACTTCTCCTTTTATACATGGATACAAACAAGGTATGTATTACACTCCAGATGTTGTTAGTGGCCACCCTTATCCTTGTCCCTGCTAGTTCGAGCAAAAGATCCCCATCCATTATCCTCTCATCCCATTGTTATCTTACGAGGTTTCAGCGTGTTCCTGTCCGATCTCTTGGGAATACGTTCACACAGTTACTTCAGAGAGGATGGTTTAAGAGCACCCAGAGTTCTCTTAAACCATCCTCTCTGGTCAGGAATGTGATTATTTGGCTAGCCAATACCTAGTGTGTTGTTTTGCCAAGGCCAGGTCGACGCTGGCTCACACCCTTTGGTTCACACTGGTAAGTTATGCCTAGGGCTCCAGCAAGGCCTACACTCTCATACAGTACTCTTACTTTTCTCTCCTGTAGCCAGTGTTTTAGCTGATGAGTGTTTTGTCTTCTACGTGAGCTTCTTCTACTGCTTCACTCTAGCAAACTTCATTCTGTACCTGGCTCTGTCATGACGTTGCTTGCTACTTCCATTTTGCAGTGCAAATAGTACTTTTAAACCCCCCCCCCCTTTTCACTCATTTTTGGTTATTTCTCTTCTACCTATCAGTATTTTGTAAATTGTTTTTACTTTTTCACACAGCTTTGACATAATACAATCCCTCTCCCTCAACTAGATTCCTTCCCCATAACCAATACAAGCATATACATCCCATTTGTTGTGTACTGCACTGTCTGTATACAAAGTTCACTGAGTGTACATACATTATCACTCAGGCAGTGTTGTATAGTATCGGGAGAATGAGGAACCGCACAAAACTGGTATAAACTTGCTAGACCAGCTCATCCAGGAGAAGGAAGTACAAGACTACTCTGCACTGCTGTCAGCTAGCCAGCCAAGAGAGCCATTTATAATAACAATTAAGTGCTGGTATTCATAAATATAGGCTGTTCTAAGAAACTAAATATACAGAAGCACATAAAATAATAACATGCATAGGTAAACATTGATAAATATCTGTTATGTGTCAAGATGTACCTATTAAGTAATGCTAAGGGGGGTTAGTAGTGAGGGACTAATAGAGTGAAGTCCTACCGGCTAACTACCCAATTCTTGATTTCTTTAAACAAACAAAAATGTTTGTAGTAGCTACCTTGTTTTTTTCCCTTCTCTCCTGCAGAACAATAGAGAGAGCAGCTGGGGCAGGGGTAGTCAATAGGTGGACTGCGGGCCAAATCTGGACCACCACACACTTTCCAATGGTCTGTGCAGGCGGAAGCCAAGCCAGGGCTGGAGCTGTGCCCATTTCCCTCATGCAGCCCCCCGCCCCTCTTAGCAGGTAGCTGGGCTGTGGGGGCGCAGTCGTGTCCCTAGGTGGCTGCTTGTACAGTCGCAGTCCCAACTAGGGTTGCCAGGCATCCGGTTTTCAACCAGAACGCCAGGTGCTGTGGCTAAGGCAGGCTCCATGCCTGTCCTAACTCTGTGTGGCTCCCGAAGCAGTCACCAGTTCCCTGCAGCCTCTAGATGCATGGGCAGCCAGGGACGCTCTGAAGCTGGCTCTGAAGCTCAGCTGAAGCTCAGGGCTGGCTCTGAAGCTCCCACTGGTCGGGATCCACGACCAATTGGAGCTGCGAAGGCAGCACCTACAGGTGTGAGGGCAGCACATGGACCCTCCCTGGCCGCCCATGTGCCATGGGGCCACAGGTACCTGGCAGCCGCTACCTGGGAGCCACGCTAAGCGCCACCGGGATACCCCACTCTCTCCCTCACCCCAATCCCCTGCCCAAGCCCAGAGCCTCCTCCCACACCCAAACTCCCTCCTGGAGACCGCTCCTGGCACCCTCCCACTACCCCAACCCCCTGCCCCAGCCCCCTCTTGTACCCCAAACTCTTCATCCCCAGCCTCACCTCAGCACCCACACCCCAAGCCAGAGCCCTCAACTACCCCCCTCCCCCGCACCACAAGCCCTAGCTGGAGCCCTCACCCTCCTCCAGCACCCCTGCCCCAGCCCAGTGAGGGTGGGGGAGAGCGAGCAATGGAGGGCGCAAGGATGGCGAGAGTGGGGGCCGGGCCTCAGAGAAGGGGTGGGGCCTTAGGGAAGATGTGGGGCGGGGCAGGACAGGGCTGTTTGGTTTTGTGCAATTAGAAAATTGGCAACCCTAGCCTCACCACCAGCAGCTCAGAGCCTGGGGGGAGGGAATGAGTGGTGCAGGTTGTGGGGGGAACGTCTCCACACACACCCTGAGGGGAGCTTAATGTGGCTCCATTACACCCTGCCCCTCCAATCAAGGAGTGATGGGGTGTCACTTGCTCACTCTGCAGCCCAATCAGAGAGCAGCGCTGTAGGGGGCCCTAATTCAAATTCTTTTCTGCTTGCTGTGGAGACAGCAGGACCTGTTGGGCCATGGAGTTGTGACCTGTGGGCCTCAAGCCCTACCTGCAAACCCAGCTGGTAAGTGCCTGATGGGGTCCCGCAGCCTCCCCTTGTACCAGGGCACTGAACACGGCATGCCCCCCACCCTCTCCTGCAGACCTCCCCAGGCCTGGTCTCCCCCCACCCTGAATGGTCCGCGGAGCCCCGGCTTTCTTCCCCCTACCTGATCTACTAGGGTTTGTCTACACTGCAATCAGAGGTGTGACTGTGGCACTTGTAGATATACCCAGTTAAGATGGCTAGCTTGAATAATAACAGTAGTGAAGCCACAGCAGCATGGGCTAGCCACTTGAGTACATAGTCAGGGTCCTGAATGGGTTTGTACAGCCCTGTCTCTGAATAAAGACCAAAGACTGTTTCATTGTAACACAGACTGGGGAAAGGCACTCAGGATCCATTCACTCAAGAGATAGCTAACAAGTGGGGCTCTTTTTAAATGACAGATTGGCTCCTGGTTCCTGTGAAGCCAGCCAGCTCTGCAGCTGAGTGAACTCTGGAGGGGAAGGGGAACCTCCTTTATTAGCTAGGAAAGAGAACTATTAGTAAGTGTAAGTCCTAGTTTGCATTTTATGGTTTTGTCTTGTGTTGTATCCATTTGTTTCCAATCCATCATTATCACTTGTTTCTAGTGCAATCTCTATTCTCTCTTAAATAACCCTTCTTTGCTTTCATTACAAGAGTTGTGTTATACAGGCATGGTGATTTAATTAAAACAGGTAAACCAGGGTACACTGCTCCTTTGGGGGCAGAGGCTCTGGGATTCCTATGAGTAACTAGTGTCAGGGGCTGGATACCACAGGAGAACACTTCAAGAGGACTCAGGGACTATGGTGCACCTCTTTTTAACCTACAAGGCAAAGACAGGGCTGGCATAGCCAGGGGAGAATGCTTGAGTGACTGAAAGGCTGGTGGTGTTAGGGTGCGAACACCCACTTATCACAAACAAGACTCCCTCATGCTAGAGGCAGGGGTAACAAGGTGACTCACAGTCCAGGATACTGAGTCCTGAAAATTGTCACACTAAGGAATAAGTAAGTTGACTATATTTAGGAGAAATGTATTGCTTTAACATTAGGCTTAAATCAGCGAGGGCAATGTTAACATTGCCATTTATTAGCCCTTATATGCATTTGAGTCAGAAATTATGGAAAAAATGAAATATCTAAAGATCTTCAACTACTCCTACTTAACAGATAATTTTTCCCTGCTGCTTTTAGTATCAAGAAGTGGGATCTAAAAATCTCATTTTATATAAATGCATCAGGAGTCCACTAGACAGTATAGGGAACCAACGCTATAGGCTTGAGGCATTGCTTTTCATAGAAGGCCCTCCGAGGGGGGCTGAGTGAGTGTTCCACTCAAGATATGGGATGGTCTATAAGCCTCCAGGGAAATGACCTATGAGGCCTACGATGTTGATGTTGTTCCAAGCATTTCAAGATAAATCATAGGCCATGTCTACACTTACCGGAGATCAATACTACTGTGATCGATGCAGCGGGGGTCGATTTAGCAGGTCTGGTGAAAACCCATTAAATCGACAGCAGAGTGCTCTCCGGTTGACTCCAGCGCTCCACCGGAATGAGAAGAGTAAAGTAAGTCAATGGGAGCATGTCTCCCATCGACGCAGCGCAAAGTAAATACTGTGGTAAATCGATCTAAGCTACGCTGACTCCAGTTACGTTATTCACATAGCTAGAGTAGTGTAATTTAGGTCGACTTACCCAGGAAGTGTAGACCAGGCTATAGATTCCAATTCCTAGATTCCAAGGCCAAAGAGAACCATTGTGATCATCTAGTCTGACCTCCTGTATAACACAGATCATAGAACTTCCCCAAAATAATTCCTAGAGCAGATTTTTTAGAAAAACATCCAATTTTCATTTTAAAGTGCCAGTGATGGGGAATTCACCATAACCCTTAGTAATTTTTTTTCCAGTGGTTAATTACCCTAACTGTTATAAATATATGCCTTATTTCCATCTGAATTTGTCTCGCTTCAACTTTCAATGAGTGCTGATGCAACAAAACATGGATCTGGGAGGCTCCCAACCCTGAAGAAAGGTGGGGTCAGGAATGCAAGAAGTGGGATTATGTGTGGGTAGAGTTGCCTCCTGTTGCCTCCTGGTGCCCTGGGTGTTCGAATTTTTAACCCTCTACTACACGCTATACCATGATCTGAGAAATAGCATAGTCATGTACTAAATTCAAACACAAGATGTAGCAAATGACAGAAGGGCAGCATATGTAGCAGGCCAAGCACTGAGGCAGCAGGGTCCACTAGGGAGAATCATAACATGAACTGATACTTGCAAAAATCCTTATCTGAAGAGAACAAGAGCTTCACCACTAACTGGATAGTGGTGTGAAAGAGTAGATTCAACATGAGCAATTTCTACCCTGCCCATGCTTTTCTCTCCTTTCCCTAGAGGGTCTTACCTTCCCTGTCTGCCTGGGAGACTGATGCTGTCTAGTCAAGGAGAAACATATTTTAAAAATTATATATATTTAGCCATTTTCCTTCTCTGTCTTACTTTTCTTTCCTACTCCCTTGCTCTTTCCAGGGCCCCCTTTTCCCTTTCTCTTTTTACTTCCCACCTTGCAGTGCTTTTTTTCCCTAATCACTCTTTGGCTCCTGTGCTTTCTTTTTGCCCTATTAACCCTCGACTCATGTGCTCTTTGCCACTGCACGAACCCCTCTTTTCTTATGTCCCACATTCAGATTTCTGGATTTGGCTTCTTCTCTGAGTTTCTGCCAGAATGCCTCCTCTGTGATATCTTCAATGCATGTACTGGAAGTTATTTACACTACCCAACACTAGCATTATACACACATGCCACAATCAAATCCTAGCTCTGGGCTAATGCCCCCTTCCATGTCTAACTACGAGCAAAAGTTCCTTCAAATTAATGCTAGAGTCAAATGCCTCCCTTCCCAATTTAAGGTCAGAATAAACACACCCCATCCCCAAACCAGAAGAACCTCTGAGAGAATGCTTAGTAAAAGTGCTACCTTTGGACAACAAACCCACCACCCTCTTCTTTCTGTCTTTCTTTCTTTCTTTTTCTTTCTTTCCTTACTTCAGTCCTTACTTGGAATCAATGCCCCCATCCAGTTCCAGCTTGGTTAAACAAAATTCCCACCCCAAGTTACTGCTACCATCATTTCAAGAACTGGGGTTCACACTGGGCCAGATCTGGCTTCACACTCTACCCCATTAAGTGGAAATAACCCAAAAGCAGCTGATAAATAGAAGTCCAGGACTGAAAGGGTTACTGGAGAGGGGACGTGATGGGGAAGAAAGGGTTAGCGGAAAGAAAATAGCCCAACACTCTTCCCAGCTTGTTTGATGGAGATGCGACCTGGCAGCATTGAAAAGCTTTAAGATTAATGGAGAAAAGGCAGAATCTGACAGCTTTTCCGCTGGTTTCACTCCTCCTGGGTGGGCCGATTGGTCTTGAATGTCACTCGCTACTTAATCTTGTGTATCTGAAACAGACTGATGTGTTTGGGGAGCCCCGCTTGCTCTGTATAGACATCAATTGGAAAGGCAGATAAAAGGAAACTGCATTGAATTACTCTCTTATGCCTTTTATAGAGCACTTTCTGACTACAAAATAATTAGTAGTGCCATCCAGCACAACTATCATACTTAGGATGCTCCTTAAATACCAAAAATGGTGAGACAAAGTATTCCATGTTTATGCCATTCCAGCAGCTTCCCCGAATTACCACTAAGCCTATGTGTATTTAGACCCCAATGGAAACTTCGCTGGATAATATCCAATTATTGCATCTCACCTCATTGTTTGTAAACACCTTAGCTCTACTATTTTTTCTGCACAAGTCTATTGATTGATGTATGTTTAAAGGTCAAGATATGCTATATATTTTACATAATATATTATATAGCCTTGCTGCACAGAACAGGAAAAGAGATGTAAAAACACAGCAAGCCCTGCTCCTAGTGAATGTGCTGCATTCTCCTGTGATAATGAGTGCATTAGAATGACACAAAAATCAGCGATTCTCTACCTGCTGTGAATCTGGAGGGTGATTGCACTGCTGCAAATAGATGTCTTTAAAAAAAAACAACTCTGTGTCTGATTCGGACCTCACCTAGCTTAGTTTAATTCCAGATACAGCAGCATAGAACAGGCATGAGCTAAAAAGCAAGCCCCTTGTGTCAAATTCTGCTCTCATGTATTACAGCGTAAATGTGGGCTTTCTCGTTGATGTCAATGGAGCTCATCCAGATTTACACGAGCTGGAAAGTGAAGCAGTTCCTTAGTGTATAATCAATAGCCGCTGAGAGTAAGCTGATAAACATTTAACTGGTTTATATTTAAAAGTCAGGAATGTTTTGTTGCTACTGCATGCAATAACTGTGTCTGCTGTAAGGCGACTGTTGAAAGCATCTTTCAAACACTGGGCCAATTTTTAAGAGAAATATGTTTATTTGAGAGAGTGTCAACACTTTCCCTTTTATTTGAAAAAAATAACGGACACACAATAAAGATTAAACTGTTAAGCTGTGTCACAGCAAGCGCTCGGTGGAAACTACAGCGCGGGCCTAACTCAACAATGACACTTCCAGTGCATTTAGACTAGCACCTGAAAAATAGAGACACTTACAGGGTAATTCAGATTGTTCCTTTAGCAATTAGGAAGACATATTCAAACTGTCATGAAAATACATTTCTTAGTACTGAACAAGCTTTTCTTTAAAAAAAGCATCGTCTTTTAGGACTCAGTGGCATTGTATAAGAAGAAAACGTGCTGTGATATAAAATGTTAATCAAGGCACGAAACAAGCTCCGGGGACACCTGCCACTTCAGTGTTTATATTTCAACATGCTAATTCTCATGTCCTGCTGGAGGACGCAGGGGATATAAAGTGAATGATGACTCTCTATAGTGTAAATGTCACAGACCTTTGGTATTTATTTATTTATTTTAATAGAGGAATTCCCAGACATCATCCTATTTTTAAAGACCAGCTGTTCTTTTCTGGCCAGTTAGGTCTGTTTAAACAAAGCTGCAGGCAAACAATAAGGTTTTAATATTATCATTACATTGATCCTTTAAAATATTCTATATTTTGATAATTGGTTGACCCAATAATTCAAGCACAGGAAAATTTGTAAACTCCAGCATTTTCATTTTATTTTGTGTGTGTGCTTGCACGCATTGCTAGTGCATTTGTGTTTATAAACAGTAACATACACTCATATCCTAAGATATATTCTTCTTAGAGGTCAGATAATTATTTTCCTGCTTCTATATATTTTTCTCAGCAATAGCCCCTTAATGAAAGTTATAGCAATTGGGGAAAGCTGAGGAGAGTAACCAAGTATGGACAAGATTTTGTGTAGTAAATGGATTCCTGTACTAAGTATGTGCTGCACATGGGTTGGCTTTAGATAAGAAATGAGGAAGACGAATGTGAAGTAAGCCACTATTACTTTTTGCAATATTATAAGGTGTCAGGAAAAATCAAATGGAACACTTATAATTACA
This sequence comes from Caretta caretta, assembly GCF_965140235.1. Taxonomy (NCBI): domain Eukaryota; kingdom Metazoa; phylum Chordata; order Testudines; family Cheloniidae; genus Caretta; species Caretta caretta. The sequence goes on from NC_134210.1 coordinate 34,399,714, forward strand.
GAGTTCTCAAATCATTTCTTTTTCTGGAAGGATTACTTTAAACGTATGAAAATCTATACGAAGCTTTAAAGCTATTCAATAAAATTTGTCTAATCTCTTATAAGTAGGGTTTTGTCTGAGTTTTCAAAGAGTAGCACTTACTTAGGTGCTGATCATACAAAAGCTTAATTTCTCTCTTGTGAGTAGTCCCACTGAAGTCAATGGGGCTACTTGCATGCATAACATTAAGCATATGGATAAGTGTTTACAGGATCAGGGCCTTAGATTGTAAAAAGATGGTAAAATAAAACTGAATTAAAATGGACTTGAGATTCCCTGTGAACGCTATACATGAGTGATTCCCACTAGCTAAATGCATGTCATCTTTTTTTGGAAGAACAGACCATTATATGCTCATAACACATTAGTGCTTAGACACCTTGATGGTAAGTGCTATATATAAAATTTAGGCAGACAGACGAGATTAAATAGAAAAATCTATGAATCACTGCCGCTATAGGCCATAATAGATAACTTTTTATTTTGTGAAATATTAATGCATCAGCCTGCAACATTTCTTTTGGGGCCATTATACTCTTCATAGACTACTTCAGGGACTTTACATAATGGATTATTGTCACAATAAACTGCAAGACTCTTTTGAGTCATAGTAGCTACTTTGTCAATGGACATGCTGCTGCCAAGGCACAATACTTGTGTCTACCTACTGGTACAACTCTTCTAAAATGGTTGACAAGAAACAGGAGTTTGAATACATTCAATATGCTTTTATATGTAAACACCAGAGAGTTTATTTTTCTTCCACACACAGCAAATGCTGTGATTTCATATGAAAAACTAATCCCCACCCAACTTTTTAAAAAACAAACTACATAACGTTAAGTTGTAAGGGTAGACCAAACAAATCTGAATTCTAAAGATTGTTTAACTGTTATAACATGGCAGAAAAACACAAACATAAAATTTTGGGCCTGAGTGTACATCCCTTGCACAGCCGAAAGAGACATGTTTAGTACCCTGAATCACATTTATCAAAGGGGGGAGGGGAGGGCTTGGCAAAACACTGTCAGTTACCAACACTTTGTAAATTTCAGCCCACAGCCCACTTTTAAAACTGAGTCATGCCATCCTGAAAATAAGGGGCCATTTACAGTGGAGAAAACAGCAAAATTTAACACTTTCTGTGCTTACAGTGTTACTACACTTATCTAGAGAACTGTGTTTTTAAAACCTACCTATAAAGAACTTTATACAGTTGGGTCCAAACTGGCCAAACCAGGAAATTCAAAGGTAATGTTTGCACTCCATCCACTAACCTCTGCCATTGTAAAGTAATAATTATATATGATCTTTTCATGATATATGTGTATAGTGCTTACACAATGGGGCCTTTACCCAGACTGGGGACTCTAGGTACTAATGAAACACAAATAGTTAGTGGCAATGTTTCTAATGGACTCATTGTCATGCAAAGTTCCTCAAGAAAAATGCTAAATGCCTTATAAGCAGGATCCCATGTACTCTGTAGCACAATAGGGCCAAAATCTGCTGCAGCAACCTCTAAATGTGTTCCATGTCTATGACACGAGTGAAGGGACTCCTGTCCCTGCCCTCACATGAACCTGTGGTTGAAAACACTAAGTGATGTAAAATTTCTTGATTATTTTCAGTGTTGCCAATTTTTACAATTTCATCATGAGTAATGCACTTTTGGTCCCTGCTGGACACAATCTGGCTATGATGAGAGAACCTCCAGCCCTCCCCAGGAGAAATCTTTGGGACTGGCTACCTCGCCCACCTCCTGAAGAAGAGCAACCAATCAGGGAAGTGTGGATAGAGAATTCAGCAATGTACCCAAGGACACTGCTGAACTGGATGGGATTATGAAGTCACCTGGTATGTCTCCACTGGTGATGATTTACATTGGAGCCAATGATTCAGCATCATGTGGAACTACACAGATTATAGAAGATTTAAGGGATCTTGGAAGGGACACAAAAAAGAGGAAAGTTCAGATGAGATCCCAGGTGTGAGAGAAGGCAGAAATACATCACAGGTTTCATAGAAGGCAGAAATAAACATCTGATGAAGTGAGCTGTAGCTCACGAAAGCTCATGCTCAAATAAATTGGTTAGTCTCTAAGGTGCCACAAGTACTCCTTTTCTTTTTGCGAATACAGACTAACACGGCTGTTCCTCTGAAACCTGTGGTGGTGAACTGTTGGCTGCGTGATTGTTTTTGGTTTGGTGGAGCACTGGGTGACATTCCAGTGGGAGAAGGGCCTCTGCCTCACAGGTAGTATGCAAATCTTCTTGGTTGAAAACTAGCTGGAGCAGCCAGGACAATGCAAGGGGGAAGTTCCAAGAAGGTAAATACAGTACAAACTCAAACTCAAGCAAGAGGAAGTAGAAATTCTCATTGATGAGAAAAAATTTTATATAATGCACATTACTGAAACTGTGACAATTCACATGATTGGAAAGTTAAAACTGCTAGTTAAAAACCTCTTTAGGAAGGATAGAGCAGAAAAAAAGTGATGGGAGGGGCACTCTACATTAAATACATTGTTACCTGTTTTAGAGTTATTGAAAACTAAGAACCACAAGATCTTGTCTGTATAAGGATCAATGTGCTAATTAACACAGCCCAGGAGGGAGTAATGATGGGGGGGTATTACAGACTTCAGAATCAACTGAAAAAAACAGGATGAGTTAGTCCTTAAGCAGCTGCCTGTAATGTGTGGGGGAAAAGGGGTGTTGTTATGGAGACTTCAGTTGGGGAGATATATGCTGGATGTCTCATACAGCCAGTAGTAAATCATCATTAGCATTTGCAAAAATTATGGATGATAATGTCTAACACAAAAGATATTACACCCAGAATAATTCTGTTTGGGCCTTCATTCTGACACATAAAGATGAATGATTTACTGGATTGCAAGTTGCTGGTTGCCTAGGGATCAATGAGCATTACCTGATTATATTCAATCATGGCAAACAGAGGATAGTTCCAGCCAATCACATTTATACTTGGTGTTTCAGAGGGTTAATTTTCCAAAAACAAGGTAAATTACAAGTGAAATGGGGAGGGAAAATATAGACAGAAAAATGTGAATGAAAATAGGGAGTTCTTTAAGATGAGTTTATTAGCTGGCCAGAAAGCCACAATTCCACAAGCAAGAAAGAAGATAACTTTGGCTAAAAGCTCATCCTGGTTCAATGGTGAAATGAGGGCAGCGATCTGAAATAAAAGAGCAACATATAACAAATGGAAAAAAGGGGGAATAGATAATAATTGATATAAATTAGAAGTTATGAGGTGTAGACAATTGGTAAAGAAAGCTAAAGCTCTCAGGGAAAAATACATGGTTGGCAGGCTAAGAACAAAAAGAAGGTATTTTTAAATATATGTGTGTGTGCATGATGGTTAGGACTCTTGCCTCATGAGTTTGTGTTTTTTGGGGGCGGGGGGAGGTCTGATTCATAGCATTGCCACCCCCAACAGTTCAAAAATCATATGTTTGACTATGCTTAGCTTCAGTGCCTTGAACGATAATGGAGCAAATAATCAATCACTTAGTAAGCACCTAGAAGGTAATAAGGTAATAAGTAACAATCAACATGGATTTGTTAAGATCAAATCATGTCAGACCTACCCAATATCCTTCTTTGGCAGGGTAACAAGCCTTATTGGGGTGGAGGGGAGGCAGTAAGGCTTTTGACACTATCTTACATGACTTTCTCATGAGCAAACGAGAAATATAGCCTAGACAAACCTGTTATATGGTGGATGCACAAACAGGCGCCGGCTTCTAATTTTCCCAGGGGGTGCTCAATCCCGGCTCAGCTCCATCCCTTCCCCTGCGGCCCCACCCTGCCTCTTCCTGCCCTCCTCTTCCCCACTGCTTTCCACCCACTCCCCTGAGCATGCCCAATTCCCGCTCTTCCCCCTCCCTCCCAGGGCATCCTACATGCTGTGGAATAGCTGGGAGGGAGCGTGAGGAGTTGATTGACAGAGGTCCACAGTGGGTGTGAGTGCGAGGAAGGGGAGCTTGGCTGCTAGTGAGTGCTAAGGCCCCGATAATTTTTTTCTGTGGGTGCTCCAGCCCTGTCCTGTTCTATTCAGTATCTTCATAAATGATTTTGGATAATGGCATAGAGAGTACACTTACAAAGTTTGCAGATGATACCAAGCTGGGAGGGGTTGCAAGCACTTTGGAGAACAGGCTTAGAATTCAATATGATCTTGACAAACTAGAGACATGGTCTGAAATAAATAGGATGAAAGTCAATAAGGACAAATGCAAAGAACTACGCTTAGGAAGGAATAATCAACTGCGTATATACAAAATGGGAAATGGCTACCTAGGAGGGCATTCTGAAGAAACGAAGCTGGGGGGTATAGTGGATCACAAACTAAACATGAATTGTCAATGCCTAATGTCTTGTTGCAAAGCAAAACAAAACAAACCCCACCCCCCAAAAACCCTGAACATCATTTGAGGCTATATTAGCGGGAATGTTGCAAACAAGAGTCCAAATGTTATTCTTCCACTAATAAGAGCTCAGCTGAAGTACTGTGTCCAGTTCTGGGCACTACGCATTGGGAAAGAAATGGACAAATTGGAGAGAGTCCAGAAGTAAGCAACAAAAATGATTAAAGGTCTAGAAAACATGACCTACGAGGAAAGATTGATAAAACTGGGTTTATTTAGTTTGGAGAAGAGAAGACTGAGAGGGGACATAACAGTCTTCAAGTATATAAAAGGTTGTTATAAAGAGGAGGGTGATAAATTGTTTTCCTTAGCCACTGAGGACAGGACAAGAAGTAATAGGCTTAAATTGCAGCAAGGGAGATTTAGGAAAAACTTTCTAACTGTAAGAGTAGTTAAGCCCTGGAACAGGTTACCTAGGGAGATTGTGGGAATCTCTGTCATTAGAACAGGTTAGACAAACACCCATCTCTATTCCTTAGGCCTCAGCTCCTGTGAAATTGCCTTGGCTTCCTAACTCCAAACTTCCTTCCCCTTTCGTGTGCCAGGGAAACAGGGAGCTTGTAGCCAGATTCAGCAGTTCATTTCCCCATGTCCCCATTGCTGCACTGTTCCCCAGATGGCCTGGCTTATCATCCTACACTTCTGGCTCACCCTGCTTTCCTCCCTGGGATGACAGCTGGACTCCAGCTCTCACTTTCCAATCCCTTGCTGCCTACTTCCATGGAACAGTTCAGGGAGCGCACACTGCACTCCAATTAACTCCCCACAGTGGGGAAAGCAGACGTGCAAGAGGCAGCAGCAGGTCAGGTGCCAGGAAACAAAAAGCTGAGTAACCAGTAACAGCAAAATAGTGAATTCCATGAATTCGGTGGCCTCCTGTGAAATACCAACTTGCACAGCCACTGCATCGTTGAGTCTCTGGGGCCCTGATGGAGCTGAATGGGGCAATTCACACTCCATGGAGGTATTGTTTCAGGTTCCTTGCAGACTCAGATGATACTACATCCATTTACACAACCATAAGGAAAACATTTTTAAATAAAAGGGGTTAATTGCAAACTCCATTGCCATGGAATACATGGGCTTGCTAATAAGCTTTCTCCCCTCCCCGCCAGATATTGTTGCTGCTCTTTTAATGGATTATTGATGATACAATATAATGCACTTAATTAGGGTGGCCACTTTATTGGGCCCATCTGCCAGAGACTCAATTTTTGTGTACTGATAGTGCTGGTACTGTGAATATCACCATCCTCCTAAAAATGCCTAAAAGATGTAATTAATCTCACTTTTTAAACAAATAGTCCGGTGTATTGCTTTAGTACTAGATGGAACATGCTGTAAGACACAGTGCACTGGCCCCAGTGGCTCCTAGTGTTCTAAACTATGAAAATAATTAACCATTGGAACAATTTACCAAGGATTGTGGTGGATTCTCCATCAGTGGTCATTTCGAAATCAATAATAGATGTTTTGCCAAAAGCAGGGCTGGCCTTACCCTGAGGCAAACTGACGTGGCTGCCTCAGGTGCCAGACTGTGTTTGGGGGGGGGGGGGGCACCACTAGGACCCAGAGTGTAGAAAATTGTGTCTGCTGCTGGTGCATATGTATTCTCTCTGCTTTAGATGCACAGAGATGGTGGAGTGCTGTGCTGGAGGAAGGAGGGCACAAGAGACATAAGAGGCAGGCAGGAGAAAAGGTGAGAGGGAATAACAGAAAGCAGCAGGAGCTGCAGGGAGAGAGAGAAGGGGGAGCCTCTTAGGTACCTCTCTAGCACCCCCAGGAGCCTGGACTGATTAACACCAGCTTCTCAGGGAGCTTCCTGTTTCCTGCTGCTTCCCTGAACCCACTTGAGGGGAACAGGCAGTCAACTGAAGTACTAGGAGTCAGTTAGGCCCTTAAGACGCTGATATCTTCCCTCACTCAGGCCCTGCTACCAGCCTGCTTGTCTGTCCCCTTCAACTGAGCGTTGAGAGCCACTATAGCTGGCACAGAACAGCAGTCATGAGTGAAAGAAGAAAACGCCCCTCTGGGGCAGCATTCAGAAAAAGCAAGCAAGCAAAGGAAGCTTTTCTATCTAAGCAGGAGGGAGCTCTCCTGAGATACACAGACACAAATGTTCACGGTGAGCCTTCCAGCCCCAGTGAGGATGTGAATGGTGAGGAGATGCCTGATCTTCCGGTTAGTCAGAGTGCAGGTGACCTGGCAGCTACTGCAGCATCCATATCTCCATCTCAAATAGATGTAGCCATGCACATTCCTGAAGAAAAGTGTAGCTCAGAGAAGAGTGTGGTGGAGGCGCAAGAAACAGCTGTTGCTGAGTTTAGTTCCTTAAGTCTAGATGATCCAGGACTGTGGACCCACTTGAGCAGTAGCCTGAGGGACATCCTTGTACTGCATGGGCCACAGTGAGTGAAAAACTTCATGTTCCCCAAAGACAATGAAAATCGAAGTTTCCATCCAATACGTTACTGGCGTGAAATCCCCAATGGTGACAAAGTGGAGAGGCCATGGCTTATGTACTCAAAAACCCAGAATGCGGCATACTGTTTTTGTTGCAAACTCTTCCAGTCTAATGTTCCAGCCACATTGGGTTCTACAGGAACAAAGGACTGAAAAAATCTGGCTAGAGATCTGGCATGCCATGAGATGGCAGCAAATCACCAGAGAGCATTCCATAGGTGGAAAGAGCTTGAGATGAGACTAAGGTTAAAGGCCACCATAGATGATCAGCATCAAGAGAAGATTGCATCAGTGGTGGTCAGCTTCTAGTGACGCTGCTGAATTTTTTAAATGTAATTCAAAGCATCTATGTATTTTTCTCTGCATCAACTCATCGATGGCAAATTTTGAAGCAACATTTGGGAACATCCTCTCTGACACGGAAACCACTAAATGCCACATGATGGGAAAGTCGAGTGGAGATGATAAAGCCTATCAAACACCAAACTGGGAAGATAGATGATGCCACAGTTGCCATTATGGAGGATAATGTTATGACAGGAACTGTTTGTGGGAGAACAGTGGCAGAGGGAAATGGAATCACCAGAAACATACATAACTTCACATTTCTTTGTGGCTTAGTGTTGTGGCATGACATACTGTTTGAAATAAACGTTATAAGCAAGAAACTCCAAGGTGCTGACCTTCATATATCTAGAGCAATGGAACAACTGGACAACACAAAGTCATACCTACAGTCTTACCGGTCAGATGAGGGATTTCAAAACATCCTGAAGAGTGCACAGAAGTTGGCAGAGGAACTTCACACTGAAGCTATTTTCCCACCCATTCAAGAATGCAAGAGTCACCGAAGAAGACGACATTTTGATTTTGAGGCCCGGGATAATCCCATAAGAAACCGCAAACAACAATTCAAAGTTGAATTCTTTAACCAGGTGCTAGATTGTGCAATACAGTCAATTGAAGAACATTTCATGCAGCTCAGGGAACACAGCAGTATATTTGGGATGTTGTACGATATTCCAAAACTCCTCACTATACCGAAGACCTATACCAGCAATGCAGGGCACTAGACACAGTGTTGACACATGATGATATGTGCAATATTGATGTGCGTGATTTAGGTGATGAACTGAAAGCTCTTTCAAGATATATTCCAGAACAGCCTTTGGAGTTGATCCTGCTGAAATGTATGTGCACAAATAAGATTACCACTCTCTTTCCAAATACTTTTGTTGCTCTGCGCATACTTCTAACACTTCCTGTAACAGTTGCCAGTGGAGAACGCAGCTTCTCCAAGCTGAAGTTAATAAAAACACATCTACGCTCCACAAAAATGCCAGTGTTTATTATGTAGACAAGAAAAGTTACATTTGCTGTTCAGGCATTTGAAAGTTAAGTGTTACTTAAAATTTTTGAACAAGGCATTTTAAGTTGTTAGTTCTCCTTTATTGGGGTAGGTAACAGAACAGTACCATGAGAGGAGTAGAACAGGAAGAAGGCAGAATTGAGACCTTTCAAAGTTTTGGCCGAAGCGAGAGGGTTTGGGGACTCCCCGCCTTAGGTGCCAAAATGTTGTGGGCTGGTCCTGGCCAAAAGATATGCAATAGGAAGCATTGTGGGGCAGGTCTATGGCCTGTGTTATACAGGAGGGCAGACTAGATGATCACAATGGTCCCTTCTGGCCTTAGAATCTACGAATCTATACTGCTGCTATGCTGGAAGCCTTTCCCCATCCAGCACCACCAGCCCCAGTGCCGCTGGTGACCACTGGATTGAGCACCCATAAGCCAGACAGCAATGAGAGTATTACCTCTGCAATAGGTTCTTATCAGGGTGTGGGTGCTATTAGAGTGTTTGATTATGCTTTATAAAACGGTGAATAATCTCAGACTCAGCTACCTGAGCAAAGGCCTCTTTTCCTGTGTTCCCTTGGTGCTGCTTCCCTGATCTACTGTGTTCATCTCACTTGACGGTCCTCGTGGTTTATCATCCCGGACTAGCAGGAGTGCAGTTGTGGAACCTCCAGTTATGGAACTGGCATCCTGCTCTGGCAGCCTTCCAAAGCCTATGGTTGTAAGCTTCAGAGCACAATCCAAGGTATATTTGTTTATACAGGCCTTGAATTAAATATTATAACAGCCCGAGAGGTCACTAATTTCAGCTGATTGCCTTTGTTTGAGAGACATTTTTATCTCCATTTTCAATGTTCTTATAGTAGCTGAATACTGGTGTAACGGGGACTGTATAAGGGGCCTCTCTGATAATCCTTCCTGTGCTCCACTATTGATGCCTGCTTTTAATCCCTCCTGGGTTTGATAGTTTCAATTGACACACACTGATATTTCATTTTATAAGTCAAGAAAATTTATTACTCCCAGAACAAACTATTACAGCCAACTGATACGTGCCTGAAATGGTGGGCTATAATGGGTTTGCTGGCTCACATTTAACTTTAATTACTGCTGACAAGATATGATATCCAGAGTAAAATGCTAGCTGTAGTACTTGGACCAATATCAGGACTTGTTTGCATGTGATTTGTTTTCCATGCATTTCCCCCATAGTTTGGAAGAGCAACTGGTTGCTGCCTCGACACCATACAGATCTAGTGTGTGCTCAGCTGATGGTTCTGCAACATTAGTAGACACCAAAGGTGCTCAGATACTACAATGATGAGCACCATGGGATTGCCTATAAATAAAATAAATAGGACTTCCAGTGCTCTCTCTTGGACATGAACGGTACGCTTGGTAGATAGCAGCTCTCTCCTCATCCATCCTTCTGTCTTCTTCAGTTGGTTTAACCCTCCTTCCATTCTCTGTGCTCTCTCTTCCTCCTCCTTTATCTGTTTGTTCCTCTTTTCTCCATTCCAACACGTTTTCCTGCTGTTCCACAATCTGCCCCACCACTTTCCAAGCACGTCTCCCTCTCGCTCTCCTACTCCTAAGCTTGCCCCTCTGTACCCTTATATCTCCCTTCCCTATGTCCGTGGGCTCCCAGGTGTGGAGAGTGGCAAATGTTTGGATTTCACACAGAAAAACAAGCATTTGGTGATGTCATTGTCACCCTGGCCCAGACTCTCAAAACAAAACTTGTATTAGGAAAATGCCTGGTTAAAGAGTTTGGTCTGGCTTTGTAGCACTGGTTCTAACACATTATGTTGTGGTTTAAGAGATGCTTAACAAGTCTGTATATTCAATCTGGACCCCTTAGCTGTGCATCCAAAGACAGCTTTACTTTTCCAATCCTCCACTCTGCCCCTTTTGTTATTTAACTACATTAAAAGGCGAGTTCACACCCTTCGTTAGCTGCAGTCAAGAGTCAGAGATTTCTTATTGAGACCTCCAGCTTTCTAGTCCCTTACAGTATTTTGATTTTAAAAAGTGCTGCTTGATAAGCATTTTGTAAATTCTTTGATGATTTTGAGTTGTGATTTTTTTTCCTGTGCAGTAATAGAGCTGGTCAGAAAACAGAAAATAACATCATGATAAACTATTCCCTCACTTTACCAAAACCCCTGACATGCTTTTCCACAGTCAGTTCTATTATTAAACATAAACTTACAGAAATTAGACACCCAGCTCCGAGTCAGCTCAGGTTTGTCCCGCTGGCATGGTTTCTAGGGTTTTAACTAGACAAAACATTTCCCATAATTTCCTCTTAGAAAACTATGTCTCAGCTTAATCAGAAAGCTTTTCCTAATATTCAGCCTCTTTTTCCTTAATTAACTTGCTATTCAGCAAATAAAGCCAGTGGGGCACTGCAATTACACTGATTATTTTTTTTCTTTTTTTTGCAGACGTGAGGTCTAAGCTTGTAATGTCCTTCATGCAGACTGTGTTTTTGCTAAGCTGAGTCCCTGTAAACATACAGATAAAAAAATTACATGAATAAAATGCTCCCCTTTTTTACTTCAACTCATTACTCCTAGTTACGTATAGCCACGAACCATCTTCTTCCTCCTCAGTATTTACATCTATTATATATTTGCAGATATCAACTGCTCTAATGGTGTTTTAGTTAAGCTGTACATCATTAACTCTCCTAATCTTTCCAAGTTGGGAGCAGCAGCGGAAATTGTGTTTGGTGTACACTCATTGGTATTTAATTTGACACATGCAGCTGACCCTCACACAGCATTGCAGTTGAGTAGCAGCTAGGTGCTTACTTTACTTGGCATTAACTTTTTCTGTTCTGAGATGTTTTAATAGAGTCTAGAAGGGAGGAAATTGAACCTGGCTTTCAAAATTTTCTGGAGTGCATAGCCAGATTCCCCCTTTTAGTGGGAAAAGCTTCCCACATGGGTGTGTCTAGCTTCTACTCTGGTCTGGTCTGCACCTAAAAATTAGATTGACCAAGCTACCTCGTCCAGGGGCTGTGAAAATTTTTTAGCCCTGTGTGATGTAATAAGGTCTGTACATGTAGATGCCACTAGGTCAGCAGAAGAATTCTAGCTACCACCTCTCAGAAAGATGGATTAACTACATTGATGTAAAAGCTCTTTCTATGGCTGTAAGAAGCATCTACATATACAGACCCTGAATGATGTAGCTGGGTCAATTGCTCTAGCCATTGTTTAGCAGACATACCCTCAGTTTCTTCATTAAAAAAACAAGGGGCACAAATGGTAGAAATCTTTCAAAACAGTAGACATTTTAAAAATGACACTTTCTATATATGCCAGAATTCTTTTACAGTATCTGTGGTTCTTTGCGATCTGTTGTCCTCATAGATTCCACTTGTGGTGCCTATGCCACCCATGAGTGCAAAATTGGATTCTTTTGGCCAGCCATGTGCACTGGATCAACTTGTGTCCCTCTCACTTGAGGGTTTAAAGAAGGAGAGGGCCCAACTCTCTCTCAGTTCCTTTGCCAATACAGATTCCCAGAGGAGTAGCACTCTGTAGTAGTGGGGAAGGAGGGAGGGTCATGGCCTTATGTGAGCAACACATCTCAAAGAACCTCAGTTATGGTAAGGAAAGTAACTATTCTTTCTCCAAAGGGTTGTCCACATGGAGTCCGCTCTTGGTGAATAACAAGGAGTTGTCTGCTTACTTGGAGGTGGGTTCTATGAGTCCTACTTAAGTAATGATGGCTAGGCAGCCCTACCCAAGTGGACATCAGTCTGGAAGCCTCTACCAAATTACCCAACTCCACGTAGTTGCCTTAGAACTATGGACATTCTTCAAACAGGCAGCAGAAGCTTCCTGAGTACTGGTGGAATGAGATGGATCTATGTGGTTAACTTGTAGCATGTTCTTATGCAATTGGAGACCCACTTGGATAATCTCTAGGGTGATATTGCCTGGTCTTTAACCATGTCAGCAGACAGTCTAGGTGTGTTCCTAAAAGATTGTGTTATTTTAAGGTAGTGTGACAATGCCCTTAACACTTGAAGCATGAAGATTTCCATATAGTAAGTATGGAGAATACTGCAAATACAAGGGGAAGTATACCTGTGAAAAATGTGGAAAGTTTCTATATTTGACCATTGTAAGCAAGGGAAATAGTTCTGTCTTAATCATTGCTTCCCTGGTGCGAAACATTCAATAACTTCCCAACTTGAAACATAGAAAGTATTTTCTCCTCTTCTATATCTTTATTTGTGGTTTACATTGTTGTTTGATAAATATATTTGAACAGAGCCCTATTTTTCTGGATCTTCCGTGACTCACCCTATCCATACATCTGGGATGGGGCTTGGGCTTCAGCCCTGTATGACAGGGCTCAAGGAAAGAGTGCCACCTCCACCCCGACTCACCTCAGCAGGCCACTCGGCCTGTTTGGGTTGGGGGAGCACAAATAAAAATTGCAGCATCACTGCAGAAGAGAGATCTCTCCCTGCCATCAGAAGGAGTTGCCTCACAGCCATTGGCTCAACAAGAAGGCAGTAGCTAGCCAAGGAGCCACACCGCTGCTCTGCCCTGCTACATCAGCACTTCAAAGAGCAGGGCTAATGGAAGACAGAAAGTGGGTGAGGGGGGAACGTGAGTCCACGTGCCCCCCCCACTTCCATCACCTCTGGTTGGGCGGGGGATCTGTCTATTTAAGTTTAGGGGTCCCTGGGTAAAAAAATAGGTTGAGAACCACTACTTTAGATAATATATTGTACTATTCTACTGTATTGGCCCCATGCACTACAGTTTACAGTAGTGTCACCACACTATTTGGGATAATTATTATTGGTTGTACCATATACAGTGGCAAAGCACCTTAAGGGAAAAAATATCTCTGCCAAATAACAGATTAAAAAAAACACCCTACTCTACTCCTGCCACTGATTTGTTGTTATTAAGCAGGCAAATCCTCTATGTTCTTCTTTTTGCATTGATCCATGACTTGCTGCTATAGAAGGAAGGTAGTTATCAGGTAGTTAACTGTGACCAGATGGTTAACATAATTAATATTAACAGTAAGGGAGAAGGATCTCAGGCCAAAATAGGGAAATAACAGGTTAAAGGATACTTAGGTAAGTTGGACGTATTCAATCAGCATGGCATGATGAAATTCACCCTAGGGTACTTAAACTAGACAAAGCAAGCTCTGAACCATTAGCGATTATCTCATTGGAGGATGGGCAAAGTCCCAGAGGATCAGAAAATGGGGTAAAAAGGAGAACCCTGGGAATTATATATCAGTCAGCCTAACTTCAAAACCCAGAAAGATACTGGAACAAATTAATAAACATTCAGTGTGTTCAAACCTAGAGGATAATAATGTAATAATAATAGCCAATATGTCAAGAACAAATCATGCCAAACCAACTTATTTTCCTTCTTTGACAGGGTAACCAGTCTAGAGAATGAGCCTGGGGTGAGGGGACAGTAGACATGATATACCTGGACTTTAGTAAAGCTTTTGACACAGTTCCACATGACATTCTCATAAACAAACTAGGGAAATATGGTTTAGATGAAATTACTATGTAAGCCTTCTTCCAGGTGGAGCAAGCATCAACAAGGGCTGGGTTCAGTATCTAGGGGTTCATTTTTAACAATACAACACAGAACCAGCTCGAGCGCCCATCCAGTGACCTGGGACAATTACACACCACCCCCTGGGCACCTCTAAGAGGCAATACTTCTCCTCTCGCAAGCACAGTCTGAGTGTAGCAAACCTTTTATTAAAAGTAGGGAAATAACTCAGCATTAATTTGGGAAAACACCACAACTAGGGTTCATAAACATAAACCATGAGCCCACCCACAAGTAAGTTGGGCAGTGTCCTTTTTCCCTCAGGTTCTTAAATCCAGCAACCCAAAAATCCCTTTAACGGGCCCATCCCTTCTCTGCATCCCACTCACGGTTGCTGTCCTTGGCCAGTGCAGCCCCAAAGTTCAGAGGTTCATTTGCACAGTTCACCTCCCACCCCGGGTAGAAGGGGGGGGTAAGGAGGCACCTTACATGCTCCACTGCTCAGGCACTCACTTGTCACCCTGCCAGCCAATTGCTGCACTGCTCTGCGTGGCTCTGCTCTGGCCCTCTCCATCAGCCGCCCTGCTGACCACTCACCAAGATGTCTTTATGGCCCACCACTTACCACTGCACTCAGTGATTTCAGCTGTTAGTGGGGGACCCTCACTGCTGGTACATACTGGGCAGCCTCTTGCAATAGATACACTGTCCCAAAGTAAGTCTAATACTTGGACCTAGGTATCAGTGACTTCAGCTCTGCAACATGTAACAAGACTCTCAACAAAGTCAAAATTAGCTCTTTTATTATACCCTGGAGAGAGAAAGGGTCAAATGGTGTCTAGAACCCTTAAAGAAGGCCCACACCACCCTCTCTCAACTCATTGGGCTTTGGAACCTACCTAGCGAGTGCCATTCAGTTGAGGGTGAGTCTCTCCATCAGGGTATGCAAGGTACAGTTCTGCTGCCCTTGGTTCACACAAAGATAAAACAACTCTTTATTATTCCTTTCCCAATAACAAGGAGACTGGGGATCCAACACCAGCCACAAGTGATCATTTGGGCAAGCATCCCATCATGCTAGGCAGGCTGGGTGTGTCCATGCAAACGAGATTAGCTCCTGAAGTCCTTTTCCACAGCTCACCACTAGATGTAAGGGGAGAGCTCATTCAGACTCTGCTTACAATTACAAGGAGCGTGCATAGGTGTTTGAAATACTGTTTTCAAAGAGTACTTATCAATGGTTTGCTTTCAAATTGGAAAGACATATGAAGTGGAGTCCCAAAGGTGTCTTTCCTGGATCCAGAACTATTCAGTGTTTTCATTAACCAGTTGGCTGATAGACTGCAGAGGATGCCTATAAAATTTACAGATGACACCAAGATGGGAGGCTTTGCAAGCATTTTGGAGGGCAGAATTAGAATTTAAAAGGCTCGTGATAAATTGGAGGATTGGCCTGAAATAAATAAGATGAAATTCAATAAAGAAAGATGCAAAGAACTACTCTTAGGAAGGAAAAAAATCCAATGCACAGCTACAAAATGGGAAATGTATGACTGAAAAAGTATGACTGAAAAAGATCTATGGTTATAGTGGATCACAAATGTCAACAGTATAATTCTGTTGTGAAAAAGGCAAATATAATTCTGGGCTGTATTAACAGGACTGTTGTATTTAAGACATGGGAAGTAATTGTTCTGTTCCATTTGGTACTGACAAAACCTCAGTTAGAGTATTGAGTCCAGTTTTGGGCCCCACACTTTACAAAAGATATGAATAAATCAGAGTGAGTCCAGATGAGAGCAACAAAAGAGGTTTAAGAAAACATGACTTGTGAGGAAAGTTTGAAATAATTGAGTTCATTTACTCTAGAGAAGAGAAGGCCATGGAGGGACATGCAACAGTCTTCAAATATGCATAAGCAGACTCTGAATGGGCTCTCCCCTGACATCTAGTGATGAGTTGTGGAAGAGAACTGCAGGAGCTGATCTCATTTGCATGGACACACCCATGCTACCTATGTGCCAGCATGATCCCGGCAGATCAGCTGGCAGTGGAGAGGTGCGGCAATTGGCCAGCAAGGCAGCTGGTGAAGAGGCCCAGAGCAAAGCCCTGCAGAGATATGCAGCAATTGACCAGCAGGGCGACTGGCAGAGAGGCACAGCAATCGGCTGGGAAGGCAGCCAGTGGAGAGGACCAGAACAGAGCCCCACAGAGAGGTGTGGCGATCAGCTAGCAGGGGCTGGTGGAGACGATCGGCGAGTAGTGTTGTGAGTAAGTTGCCTTCTTACCCTGCCTCCACCTAGGGTGGGAGGTGAACTCTGCAGATGCACCTCTGAACTCTGGGTCTGCACTCACCAAGGACAACAACTGTAAGTGGGGTGCAGAGGAGGGTCAGGCATATTAAAGGGACTTTTTGGGTTGCTGGATTTAAGAACCTGAGGGAAAAGAACACTGCACAATTTATCAGGGGGTGGGTTTTTTGCTCATGGCTCACGTTTATGAACCCTGTTTGTGGTGTTTTCCAAATTAGTGCAGAGTTACTTTCCTCCTTTTATTAAAATGTTTTTTTGCTACACTCAGACTCTGTGCTTGCGAGAGGGGAAGTATTCCCTCTTAGGCCTGGTCTACACTATGAGTTTATGTCAGATTTAGCTGAATTAAATCGAATTAACCCTGCACCCTTCCACACAACGAAGCCATTTTTTTCAACATAAAGGGCTCTTAAAACCGATTTCTGTACTCCTCCCCAACGAGGGGATTAGCACTGAAATCGTCATCACCGTTTCAAATTAGGGTTAGTGTGGATGCAATTTGAAGGTATTGGCCTCCGGGAGCTATCCCACAGTGCACTATTATGACCGCTCTGGACATCACTCTGAACTCGGATGCACTGGCCAGGTGTACAGGAAAAGCCCCGGGAACTTTTGAATCTCATTTCCTGTTTGGCCAGGCTCGCTCGTCAGCACAGGTGACCATGCAGTCCCAGAATTGAAAAAGAGCTGCAGCATGGACTAAACAGGAGGTACTGGATCTGATCGCTGTATGGGGAGAGGAATCTGTGCTTTCAGAACTATGTTCCAAAAGACAAAATGCCAAAACATTTCAAAAAATCTCTGAGACCATGAGGGACTGCGGCTATAGCAGAGATGCAACACAGTGCCGTGTGAAATTAAGGAGCTCAGACAAGTGTACCAGAAAACAAAAGAATCAAACAGAAGCTCCGGGACAGAGCCCCAGACATGCCGCTTCTACGCTGAGCTGCATGCAATTCTAGAGGGGGCTGCCACCACTACCCTACCCCTGTCCGTGGACTCCAATGATGGGTTACTCTCCGCCATGCCTGAGGATTTTGCGGATGGGGAAGATGAGGAGAAGGACAAGCTTGAGGAGAGCACACAGCACACCATTCTCCCCGACAGCCAGGATTTTTTAATCACCCTGACTGAAATACCTTCCCACCCAACGAAGCCAGAGAAGGGACCTCTGGTGAGTGTACCTTTTAAAATATAATACATGTTATAAAAGCAAGTATTTTTTAATGATTAAGTAGCCCTGAGGACTTGGGATGCATTCATGGCCAGTACAGCTACCGGAAAAGTCTGTTAATGTGTCTGGGGATGGAGCGGAAATCCTCCAGGGACAGCTCCATGAAGCTCTTCTGGAGGTACTCTAAAAGCCTTTGCAGAAGGTTTCTGGGGAGAGCAGCCTTATTCCATCCTCCATGGTAGGACACTTTAACACACCATGCTAGTAGCAAGTAATCTGGTATCATTGCATGACAAAGCCTGGCAGCGTATGGTCCCGGTGTTTGCTGGCATTCAAGCAACATCCCTTCTTTATCTCTCTGTGTTATCCTCAGGAGAGTGATATTGTTCATGGTAACCTGATTGAAATAGGGGAATTTAATTAAGGGAACATTCAGAGGTCACTGTTCCTACTGGGCTGTTTGCCTATGGCTGAAAAGAAATCCTCCCCTCAGTTAGCCACACGGTTGGGGGGGGGGGGGGCATTGGCGCTGAGCTGTTCGCGTTTGGCTAGCAGCAATCTTCCCTGATACCAGCCAGGCAGCGGGGTGAGGGGTGAAGCAATCATCCCAGAGAATTGGATGGGGGGAGTGGGGTTAGTTTGATTTCTGCTGCTGCACGTTAACAGGAAAATCGCAGCACTAAATGGCCAACTCAATGTGCTTTGCTTGGTATGGGAGAGGAGGGTGCTGCTGTTATGAAGGTTGCAGCAGCCGAAAGACTATGGCTTACAATGGCCGCCTGCAAGCCGAATTCTGTTGCCTGGCACTGCGTGTGTGATCTCTAACACCAAAGCCACAGGCACTCAATATAAGATGCAAAATGTGACCTTGTACCAAAATCACATGTGCTATGTAATGTGAATAGTGTTGTTCATCATGAAAGAGTATAGCCATTGTTCTGTAAAATGTATCTTTTAAAATACTTCACTCCCTTTTTTTCCTTCAGGAGCTGCAAATGTTTCAAGCCTCCCTCCTCTATCCCAAAGGCTATCTCAGATAAGGCGGCGAAAAAAATGCACGTGTGATGAAATGTTCTCTGAGCTCATGCAGTTGTCCGGCATTGACAGAGCTCAGCAGAATGTGCGGAGGGACACAATAGCAGAATACAGGAAAGTGGCCGATGAACTTGAGGAGAGGTGGCGGCAGGAAGATCAGAGGAGGCTTGAGGCAACGCTGCAGGATCAAATGGACATGCTCCGGCGTCTGGTGGAGGTTCATGAACGGCAGCAGGATCACAGACTGCTGCTACAGCCCCTGTTTAACCACCCTCCTTCCTCCCCAAGTTCCATAGCCTCCTCACACAGACGCCCAAGAACGCGGGTGGTGAGGCTCCGGGTACCCAACCACTCCACTCCAGTGGACAGCCCAAGCAACAGAAGGCTGTCATTCAAGAAGCTTTAAAGTGGCCTTTTCCTTCCCTCCTACCCTCCTCCCACACTCCACCCGGGCCACCTTGTGAGTTATCTCCCTATTTTTATAATCAATTAATAAAGAATACATGTTTTTTAAACGATAATGACTTTATTTCCTTTGCAAGCAAGCTGTGATCGAAGGGGGCAGGGTGGGTGGCTTACAGGGAATTTAGAGGCAACCAAGGGGGCGGGTTTTCATCAAGGAGAAACAAACAGAAGTGTCACACAGTACCCTGGCCAGTCGTGAAACTGGTTTTCAAAGCTTCTCTGATGCACAGCGCTTCCTACTGTGCTCTTCTAACCACCCTGGTGTCTGGCTGTGTATTCAGCGGCCAGGCAATTTGCCTCAACCTCCCACCCCGCCATAAACGTCTCCCCCTTACTCTCACAGAGATAGTGGAGCACACAGCAAGCAGCAATAACAATGGGAATATTGGTTTTGCTGAGGTCTGAGCAAGTCAGTAAACTGCACCAGCGACCCTTTAAATGTCCAAATGAACACTCTACCACCATTCTGCACTTGCTCAGCCTAATATAGTTGAACAGCTCCTTACTACTGTCCAGGGTGCCTGTGTACGACTTCATGAGCCAGGGCATTAAGAGGTAGGCTGGGTCCCCAAGGATAACTATAGGCATCCCCAACTGTGATTTTCTGGTCTGGGAAGTAAATCCCTTCCTGCAGCTGTTTAAACAGACCAGAGTTCCTGAAGAGGTGAGCGTCATGAACCTTTCCTGGCCACTCCACATTGATGTTGGTGAAAGTTCCTTGTGATCCACCAGTGCTTGCAGCACCATTGAAAAGTACCCCTTGCGGTTTATGTACTGGCTGCCCTGGTGGTCTGGTCCCAAGATAAGGATATGGGTTCCGTCTATAGCCCCACCACAGTTAGGGAATCCCATTGCAGCAAAGCCATCTACTATGACCTGCACATTTCCCAGAGTCACTACCTTTGATAGCAGCAGCTCAATGATTGCATTGGCTACTTGCATCACAGCAACCCCCGTAATAGATTTGCCCACTCCAAATTGATTACCGACTGACTGGTAGCTGTCTGGCATTGATAGCTTCCACAGGGCTATTGCCACTCGCTTGTGAACTACGGGGGCTGCTCTCATCTTGGTATTCTTGCGCTTCAGGGCAGGGGAAAGCAAGTCACAAAGTTCCATAAAAGTGCCCTTACACATGCAAAAGTTTCGAAGCCACTGGGAATCATCCCAAACCTGCAACGCTATGCGGTCCCACCACTCTGTGCTTGTTTCCCGGGTCCAGAATCAGCATTCCATGGCATCTCCAAATTACTGGGGACCACGGTTTTAGAGAAATCTGTGTTCATATCCTCATCACTGTGCTGCCGTCGCCTCCTCGCTTGGTTTTTCAGGTGCTGGTTCTGCATAAACTGCATGATAATGCAATAGGTGTTTACAATGGTCATAATTGCTGCAGTGAGCTGAACGGGCTCCATGCTTGCTGTGCTATGGCGTCTGCTCGGGCAATCCAGGGAAAAGGGCACGAAATGATTGCCTGCTGTTGCTTTCACGGAGGGAGGGCGGGTTGACTGATGACATTTACCCATAACCACCCGCAACAAATTTTTGGCCCCATCAGGCATTGGGAGCTCAGCCCAGAATTCCAATGGGCAGCAGGAACTGCAGGATAGCTACCCACAGTGCACCACTTGGAATGTTGATGCTTGCCACGGTACTGTGGACACATACTGCCGAATTAATGTGCTTAGTGTGGACACATGCACTCGATTTTATACAATCTGTTCCCAAAAATCAACTTCTGTAAAATTGGAGTACTTTCGTAGTGTTGACATGGCCTTAGAGGCGCCCAGGGGGTGGTGTGTAATGGGTGGGAGCGCGAGCTGGTTTTGTGTTGTATTGTTGAAGAGGAACCCCTAGATATTGAACCGAGCCCTTGTTGCTGCCAACTCTGCCTGGTGGAAGGGTTACATATGTAAAAAGTTGTTATGAAGAGGATGGTGATCAAGTGTTTTCCTTGACCACTGAAGGTAGGACCAAAGTAATTGGCTTAGTTTGCAGCTAGAGAGGTTTAGATCGGACATTAGGAAAATGTTTCTAACAATAATGATAGTTAAGCACTGGAACAAGTTACCTAGCAATGTGGAGGAATCTCATCACAGGAGGTTTTTAAGAACTGACAGGGATGACCTAGGCATACTTAATTCTGCCTTAGCACGAGGGTGGGGGTGGAAGGAGGGAGGGATGGATTAGATGACCCCTTGAAGGCTCTTCCATGATTCTATGACCATCAAGCGTCAAACTGCACAAGGTTCTTTGCTATGCACTAGCTGAGCATCGGCCAGCACAGTGCTCTTAGCACCATGGACTGAAATGACCTGGAGCAGAGCACTGGCTTTGCCTGGGCAGCACTAAGACAGCAGTGTTGACGAGCTATGGGTGCCTGAGCCAGTCAAAGCAGCATTGTGCTTTCTACAGCCTTCACAAGCCGTAATGGGGGCTGGGGAATCCACTGATTGCCATTTGTAGCAGAAAGAACCTTTTCAAGATGAATATTTTCCTCTAACACGCACAAAGAGGCACCAGTATTTTGGCGGGGGGCTGGGAGAGGGTAGAGGAGGGGAAAGTGAACATGAAGCTACTAAGAGGAAGGAAAAAAGAAAGCTTTTTTTCCAGTCCAGTAAAATAGATTAAAAGGAAAAGGAGGGAAAACCACACACACAAACACATACACACGCAAATGCCAAGCAAAGAAAGAAATGACTTTACAAGAAGTCAGTGTCTCAGAATCTATGAGAAAAAAGAAAGAAAAAAAAAAGCCATTGTGTTCTGGGGCCTAGAAAGGGCTGATTGGCTGACTGAAGGAGGAAGTACTTACATTAGTCAGATTGGCTGCAAGGTCTGGCTGGGCGCTAATGTGTTAAGCAGTTAGATGGCAGGCTGAAGCATGGATCACTTGAGCCAAGAAATAGTGAATTGGGCCTCATTGTTTTGTTTGCTTTGTTTTTCGTTTTAAAATGTACTCATCTAGGTGTTGGATGCCTCACAGCTACTGCAGACGTGACTGGTACTTGACTTTTTGCTAAGATGCTAGACATTCTTTCAGAAAGTAGCAAGTGTGTCTAAATCCACAATGATGCAAACACTCATATTACTGCAATAAATTTTCCCGACAGCCATTTGAGTTCAAATTTTAAAAAACCTCGCTTAAACAGGAACTAGGGGAAAAAAGCAAATAAATAGAGTGGGTTCTTATTCCATAAAGTTAATCACAAAAGGCATTTTTTTTACCACCATTATTTAGCTCCAGAGGCCCCTTTAGTTAATTTTTCCAGTTATAAGTGCATTGATATAGTCAAGACAATGAAACATACTTAATCCATTTCAATACTGTAAACAGGCTCTGCCTGTTATGTTTGTGTTTGTTTTCTTTCCTTTTATCCTCAAGAACAAAAACTCTTTAATTTAAATGATAACTTTTTGCAGAACAAAACTTGCGTCATATGTTTAGAATGTGGAGCGCAAACATCTCCTCTTGGCAAGGCTCGTGCAGCTTCGAATGTTTGCCCTGGTGCGTATGTCCTCCAGAAGATAGATGACTGTTAGAAGATTTACAATAAGCTACATTTAATCAGTCAACCAGTTTATTTTTGATTTAAAATTGTGAAGCAAGACAAAGGTTTATAAAGTTTCAAAGACTATGCTAGATATTTAGACTGGGCTTCCTTGAGAAAGAGATACATTGCTCAGGGCTAACATTGCTTCTCTGTATAGCTCCTCATTGCTTTACTGCCAACAAAGTCTGTGGCACTGATTTTAAATCCAAATGTAACACTCATCGATCAGAGGCTCTGGGCAATGGGAAATCCAGCCGCTGAACAGTATGTTTTGGATGGGATTCCATAACCTAATACCCCTTCTCAGCTCTTTCTGCAGCATTTAGTAAGAAGGTACCCACACAGAAGAACTACCTATCAGGAGTGACTTTAATTATTTCCCTTTGAATGTTGGTAACTTATGACAACATAGTGAATGTATGCCCGTGTATTCCAGAGTACATGAATCAGTCATTATAGGTTGACAGCACATTGATAGGGAAGGGCAAGGGAACTTGCTATGGCTTCCCAAATCTCCTGTGACGTTTTCAGTGCCTGAATATGATCCAGAGGGTATAATTCTCCCCTAGAATCCAGCATTCCCAAAGCCCAGGCTGGGAATTCTGCATGCGTATTCATGCATTAGTTGCCTTATGTTATTGCATAAGGGTGAGTAGGGAGGAGAGGAAATTACTGCTGATGGAAGTGACTTTAGGAAAGTAATTTGGTGTGATACAGCACGTCAGTATAAATCACTTATAAAAGCCCTTTATTGTCGTGGCTACTCCTATGTCACGCCTATTATTTCTTACACTAGGAGGACAGGTTCTCAGTCAATGAGATCACAAGAGTCCTATCACAGTATTCCATGGAAAATGAGCGTGGGAGGTTGTGAAGAGGTGTTGGTGATAAGCACGGTATAATATAGACCGAAGGGAGCGGGGAGCACTCAGGTTCCAGTTCACTCCAGTGGGAGTTGTGGGCGTTCAGACGGAGATGAAATGATAGCTTTCCTTAAAAGGCTGAAGCTTTACCCACATTATTTTTCACTCCACCTGACAGTTCCTCCTCCTGAACTGGGATTTTAAACCCTAATGCTCCATTTCATATCCTACAAACCCAGGCCCCATCCTTCAGCCTTTACCCCAAGTCATCCGTATTCATAGATGCAGCCCCTTTGACTACATGGGAACCACAGGATGAATAAGGATGTTGTGCATGAGTCAGAGTTGCAGGATCTGGTTCCAAGTTTCTTTTTGCCTTGTGTGGATCACTGACATTCATCCCAATTTAGAAACCCAGCTCTGACTTTTAATGTCTAAAAATGAACTTTCCCTATCCAACTTCACACCCCCTGCCTTTCATCTCTTGCTCTCTCTCTCTCTCTCACACACACACACACACACACAATAATTCCAAGTGCTCAGTTTTTCCGTTTTCAGAGTTACTCTTCACACAGATTTCCTCCAACCCATTCAGTGCAGTGCAGAACAATGGACACTACAGTACTGAAGCTGACCTCAGTACCATGGAAGTGCAGCCTGCATGGGAGAACCAGGAAGAGTCTAGAGTATTTTCCTTCACTTTTTTCTAACTCGGGCATCATTTGTGGAAATGTATTCATGCAGGCCGATCAGATCTCGCACGTTAAGTAGGGTCAGACCGGGTCAGGATGTAGATAGAGGCCTATTGAAAAACCAAGGATGTTGCAAGAAGAAGATTCCATATGTGGTGCTATTCCCTTTTTATTGCTATGAAACCAGAGTAGAGGATACTGTGCAGCAAGAGGCATAATTTTTTCAAACAAAATGTAAAACTGTGACCCTGGTGATTTGTCATCATTATTTTATTATGCTTTCATTTTAAAAAAAGTAAGTATTCCAGTCTCAAAATCCCTATTAAAGAGTTTGAATCTCTTTTACTTAATTTCCACTTAAGCTCCAAATAAATTGCACATTGTGTTTTGTACATGCGGTCGAAACAGCCCCATGAACCCATTTGTTTTAAATTGAATCAATTTGAACTTTGAAAACCTTTCTATGTAATGCGACAGCCCAGCTTTGCACGCATGTGGCATGAAAGCTACGAACTAAATGGTTTGAAAGACGCTCAGGACATGGATAGTACTTTGAAAACAACACTGTAAACTATACATACATCTGAGATTACTTGGGTGCACAATTGAACCCAGTAGCAAGGGTTTGAAAAACTGTAAAAGGACAGTTTCTGAATGGCAAACAGATCCTTTCTTTGGGGCTGATTGGGCTTGAGCCCACATTGTTCTTAAGATAAATGTGCATGTTTTGCTAGAAATTAAAAGAGAGAAACTACGTCCCATGGATCCCTTTGTTGCACATAAGAAAAAGAAGATGCTGAGATCCATGGGCAGCTCAGACAAAAGGCACTTCAGCATTCACATCTCTTACTAAAGCAATTGTTCAATGACTGGCGTGAGAGTGGAGTTCTAGGAACACAATGTGCCTATCAGGTAAGGCTACATCTTACATAGCAACACATACAACGATATAGCCCCTTTTAACCCACAGGCCTTTACAGACCCTAAAATACAAGCTACCTACCCAGGGATCACTTCACCCACCACTGAAATGCAGCTGCAGTCAGGTGCAGCAGCTTTGTAACAGTGCACCACAGCACTGAACAATAGCTTGTAGCAGGAAATGAAAAGTACATTTTAACCAACTGCATTTGGTTGGGACCCTGAGTTTAACACCCTCACATCATGGGCTTTTATTGGAAAGGGATAAGAACCCTGGTTTTGCAAAGAGGGATAATCTCATAGTCAAGTTTCAGAGTAGCAGCCCTGTTAGTCTGTATCCGCAAAAAGAAAAGGAGGACTTGTGGCACTTAGAGACTAACCAATTTATTTGAGCATAAGCTTTCGTGAGCTACAGCTGATGAACTTCATCCGATGAAGTGAGCTGTAGCTCACGAAAGCTCATGCTCAAATAAATTGGTTAGTCTCTAAGTGCCACAAATACTCCTTTTCTTATAGTTAAGGCATTAGAGAGTGAGCCTGGGTTGTAATACCAGCTTTGCCAAGACTCTCTGTGATCTTCAGACAAGCCAGCATCACTGGGTGCCTCAAGCTCTCTGCCTGAAACATGGGGCAATAATACCTCCTTGCTTCACAGGGGCATTGTGAGGCCTAATTCATATGATCTGTGAAGTTTGAGATACTCAGAGAGAACATGCTATAAAAATATAATCTACAGTATTATTGCTGTTATACCCCTAGTAGCAGGGTGCTTCTAAAACACCACACTAAGGCATTGATTCTGTACTGACTCAGAGGGACAATGCTACATATAGAACAGCTACCACCACATCTGACTACACCTGGATTTTCATTAAAGTTTAGCAGTCAGGTACTTCTCAGATACAGTCAGCCTTAGCAGAAGGTCTGACGGCAATCTGGGTTGGTGAGCTGGCAACTATTCATATAAGGGCCATTGGTTAGGATTTTGCAGCCCAGGTCGCCTCTCTGGTGCTGGAGAAGAACCTAATTCACATTCAGCACTGGATTATACAAACTCCTTAAGCCATCAGCTGATTGGATTTGTTCTTTGACTATCAATGCTCCAAATCTGCCAACGGAGTTCAGACTAACTTCCTCCCAATGTTTAAAAGTAATTGTGATATTTTAATTATTATTTCCATACATGACAAGAGTTTCAAAAGTGCCTTTTTGAGTATGTTCATTGGCACTTTCTTCAGCTATAACACTGCTCCTTTGAGGATATTCTCCCCTCTGGATTTCCTATGTGATCAATTCTCAGTGATGAAAGAGCATAGGTGTAGTCTATGGATACCTAACAACCATAAATACTTAAATGAGGGAATGTAGGATAAGAGTGGGTCTTTTCCAGAGATAAGAATGAAACGTTGATTCATATATGAATGTTACAACTTTCTAGCTATTGAATTAATAACGTTCCAAAAAAGAATCATACACAAAAACGCTACATTGTAAAGAACATTATTGAAAAGATCTTCTCTTTCCCTTCCATCTGTTGTAATACATTTGTGCGGACCATGTTAGTATCGGTTTTTACTCACGGCTGTACCAGTTTAAGAGAAACAGATCATAAGAGCCTATTTATGATGCTCGGATGTGTTTGGAGCATGTGATTGTGATATTTAAAATATGGATGTGTGACTAAAAGTACAAAGTCTTTTCAGAAGAAACAACCCAGAAGGAAAAAATTATGCCATTCACCTTACCATGTGGAGGCCTATATCTCATTACAGCATGCTTATCTACACTCCCACTTGACTCTACAGCTGTCTAGCCAGAGACCAGAATGATACATCTGGAAAAGTTGTGTGGGCTGAGGGAGTTTACATTCATTTTGCAATGTTCACAAGAAAACTAACTGTAGAAAGGCCAGCACATTTTACTTCCATCTACTTGCATTAAATAAAAACACACTGTATGTTATTTTAACTTTCTGAAACTTGTTTCTCATTAGAAGGCATGAAGAACCCGTGTCTTGAAGCATCTAGTGTTTGCTCTGGCATTCACTGTGTACTAGCAGAATGCTTCAACAGGCTTGTAGGGGTAAGTATTAGCTAACAAATGTAGAGCAAGCAACAAAGCAGGTTTGAAATGGAGGAACATCAGTGCAAAGAATGCTCCCTGAATAAGTTTGTAAAGCTGTGATCCAAGAATTGGCATCTCTGCTAGTTATGAAGTACAAAAATCCTCACACTGAGCTATATCAGTATCAAACATAGCAGTTAAAATCAATTATTTTAAAACGTTAGTTAAAGACAAAATTAAAACTTGTGTTTGCATTGCCTTACAAACAATTGCGGCAAGGCAAATTCTTCTTCCTCATTAAAATACATGTAATGAAAAAACATCACTGCAGTATATTGACTCATTGGTATGATTCAGAAATTTGTGGATTTATCATCACTGTTCAATTAATACCACATGGAGTACACAGCCGCATTTTCTATTTTTTTAAACTGTAGAAACAAAATTGGATAGGGAAATCTGATAACTGCTTGGACTAATGGTAGGCTCCAAATCTTAATACCTTAGATTTAATAACTGAGACCTGAAGAGATTTGTGTATATCAATGGGTCCACCAGGTTTTCTAGAACAGGATATTTTATCTACCGAGTGGTTTTTGTTCGTTGCTTGGAAGAGGAAAGCTAGCTTTCCTTCCTTTTTACACTGCCAATTGTTTTACTCAAATTTGAATGAGCTAGTACAAATAAGGAATTCTTTTCTTTACAGCTATGGAAGAAGATACTCCAGTCAAAAACTGGTTTACCACTTCAGCAAATCCTGCCTGTAAATGTCTGGCCAGTGACTTCTACTATTTCAGTGGTGTAACTTTCTTTAATTTTGGCACCAAACATCTATTTGTGGAATACTATTGTTGCATAACGGAAATGGAGAATGGTTGGCATGGATGAGCACTCAGAGCAGCCATCACCTCCTCTTCAGGAGTTAGGCATCAACCCAGCTATTTTAGGTCCTTTGGATGAGATGTGAAATTGAAATCTGACCAACTCGTTTGAAAATAGTAGAGATGGTAATCTGAAATCCTGGCCATGCCCTAACTTGGGTGGTAACCATCTACTATTTTCTTACACTTTTAATATATATTTTAAAACCCCCAGATGAACTGAATAATGTTCCCTTTTATAACAGCACATTAATGTAAGATAGCTTTATTTTCAACTAATACAAAAAGTTTAAACAGGCAGTTAGTTTTGAGCAGGTTAGTTTCTTTCAAAGAATATAGCTGACATGGACATCTTTTGATATTCCAGGATAATACACAGTAAATGAGAAAAAGTAGTCAGTCCTCTCTCCCCCCCAATGAAGACTGACTAAATGATCTATTAAGATAACATGCACCTTCTCATTGATTGAATAGGTAATAATTCCACTCATGCAAACATATGAAAAAATAATTTTTGATTGTGAAAAGAAAACCTTATACAGATTTGTCTTTTTAAAAGAGAATTAAAATCTGGTTACCTTGGCATCGAATGAGGTGAGTTTTAATAGGGTACCGCATAATGTCCTAAGTTATTTAAAAGGCTCAGCCTTGCGATGTTCCGATGTGGAGTGTAGGACTGTTCAAAACATCAAAATGAAGGATGAAATTTTCCAAGCTTTGTTCATCTGAACCTTACAAAGTACAGAGGCAACATTAATTTGTCATTATATTAACCCCAGATGATGATTCCAGAGCTGGCTGGTTAGCAATAATGCATTTTGAGGAAGAGCCTTGTTCAGATACATAGTTCATAGCAATATCAGAAAGTTAATTTACACAAATTGTTCACTTTCACGTTTGGTTGGCTGAAAATTAGTCCAAACCTAATGACATATGTTTTCAACATTTAAAACAGATCGTATGTTTTCTAAACCTTGATTGGTTGAAATATGGGAATTCTAATTTCCACATTCGCTCCCAATTTTTTTTTTTTATTTTATTTTTTGAGAGAGAGAAAGTAGGCTGATAGGTCACTAACAACCAGTCTCTGCAGGCGACATGGTGCCCGTGTGTGCACAAAATGAGTGGTATATAAGGTTTTAGATGATAGATTATTGTCTAGGGGTGGGAGTCTCCAAGCCAGTGGGAGGGCTGAGTGTGCATTCTGGTACATTTTAGCATTTATACAGAACTTCCTACAAAAATATTGAGTTGCTTACTTTTATACTGAACCATATTAAGAGTTTTATTCCTATATGAATCGAATTAAAGAGCCTTGATTAATAAAATTCACAGTAATATCCCAGTACCTTTAGATAAACATTTGTTTGTAATATCATTTATAAGTATTATTGACATTTCCTGGGTTGACAGTTTCACCCCGTTTATCACTGACAGCTTGAATTATTTTTTCAGCTGTGGATCATGTTAATTGTGGAAGAAGCTCATAGATAGGAATGTGAGATAAACGTGCCTAATACCTTTAATGTATGTGATGACTTTACCAGGCTTATGGTACTGTATTTACTGTAAACAAAAGGTCATGCTCATAGAGATAATGGGGCAAACTATGAACTATTCTGCATAGTTACATCTGGGCAGCTTGGCACAAAAAATATACTATCTTTCAAAGTATGATTAGCTATTTTAATTAGCACTGGTGTCACTGACCTTGGGGAAAGCAGACATTGACAAGCAAGTGTAAACCAAGGAGGAATGAGTCTTTCTGGTTAGCACACACTGCATTTTAGTAATAGTTGATTAAGAAAAAAAGATGGACTACTAAAAAGGTAAATCAACAGAACAACGTCTCTCAAGCTTTTCCTTTTGGGAACACCAGGAAGGAATGCAGGGATTGCATGTACATTTAAACATTCTTAAACAGAAAAGCAATTCCCCAAATACAGTAGCTTTAGACAGCCTAAATTACAAACACAATAGGGTCAGTCCCCTTCACATATTGAAATGCAGGAGGGTCCCCCGAAGAGATACTGTGTCTGTTACATGGACTTTTTAGTAAAATAGCATTGATGTAGTTTTGTTAATAATGGAAACTTGTCCTTTCAAAACAAACTAGAAAACTATACCACAATTTTCTTAAATTTGGAATCAAGTGTTAATTTGGGGGCCTGACCCTACCTGGATCCCTGGTGATAATCACTTTTATCTTATGTATAGAAGCTACCACACTTGTGTGTGTGTGTGGACAGTAGTTAGTTCTGAAAAACATGCAAATGTGCATTATGTATTGGAGGGCAGATCTAAGACCTCAAGAAGGTAAGTAAGTTAGCATGCCACTTGTGAGAAATGGATTTAGAAATACTTGTTTAGAAATTGAGTTCCAATCCCAATTCACAACATGAATTGTTATTTTATAAGGACCATGCCAAAGTTGACAGGCCCAAAATGCCATTTACAATAAAATGTTAAAGAAATGCCTTTTTGAGCCTGAAAAATCAGCAAACTTGCAAATCCAATACTGCCACACTGTTAAAATACTAGCTACTCTGCTGGGTGATAAGCTTTAAATCCAGGTTTGTTTTTGATGGCTGTGTATGCAAGTCATGCTTCAGCTCTACACTGCCATTCTGCAAACTTCTTTGTGATGAGGCAGGATATTGATACTATTTCTACTGTACAAGAATCCGTCTCTTGGGATTTCCATGATTCAGCATTCCACCCTCTAATAACTAATAACTAACAAAGAGTAAGACCAATCTTGTGTGGTATCTCAAAGTAAATATGGCTATAAACTGAGTGAAATTCCTCATAGCAAATTTACAAATGTATGATCTTTACATTCTTTTAATAGATGCACGTTCTTTCCATTGCCAGTTGAAATGTAATGTATTCAACATATGTTTCATAGTAAGAGAGATGGACTACTTTTTTCCCTAGTTTAAGTAGGCAGATATAAAAGGGTAAAGATAATTCTTTGTCATTAGTTTTATTTTTTTTAATATATATAATGCATTTTAATATTGGAATCAAATTAATTATGCAATTGTTTTCTTTCACAAAATGTATACAAAGTCATCAAGATTCATGTATCAGCATTGTAGTAGCTGAGCAAGTTTCAAAAAATTAGGAAAATAATGTTTTCCTTATGTAAAGCTTCTAATTTTTAATGTATAAAATGTTAGGCCTACAATTACAAAGATCCTCCTTATAAAAAGGATATCTTTGGACAATATTTTCCTCTATTTCCATAGTAGCAACAAGTTAATGACATGAACCACACATCACCCCTCTTCTGCACCCCCAAATTCCTAGTTAGTTTTCTTTAAATATTCCAAACCTTTGGCTACTTTGCTGAATAGAATTTCTAAAGTGTTTATGATTTACACATTGCTAGGCTTGCCAACCAAATGATTAAAAACACTCCCGTCCACTGTCATCCCCTTTACTTGCTTGAAAAGGGATTTTGTGTTTTTATTTGACTCTGTCCCTTTTTGGACTGTAAAAGCAAGGACATTTGTAAGAGTTACAATAAGTGGAGGAAATCAGTGTTACTCATTGCAAATTCATATTTTACAAAGAAGATTGTTCTGCATATTTCCCACGCAAAGATATCAAGAAACAAATGTTACATTTTAAAATGAACTTCTGTGAATCCATAACTGCATTGAGACAATGCTTTTTGCTTTTTTTTTTTTTGTTTCTTATTGTTATAATCTTAATTTATATTAAATGTAGCCATAATGGAGCTCAACAGTCTCATAATGGTTAGTTAAATCTAGCCTGATCTTCAGAACAAACCATACAATGGATGGAAGTTATTCACTTTACATGGTGGTTTACGAGGTTGGGAAAGAAAATGGTGTCCTCTATCACCACATATAACAGAGTGCAGTGGCCCTATATGACTTTCAGGTCCAGTCCAACTTCAGGTGGTGGTTGAGGGGTAGAGACCCTGTGTTTTTGCATGGGATAAAGCAATCTCTCCATCCCTCATTGTTACTATAGTGGTTTGGCTGGTAATGCCATACTCCAGACACACAGATGTTCTAATTTGTTTGTACTATCAAGTCAAGGGGCTAATAAACTAACAAAAAATCTTTAAAGTTCTATTAAATGAAGAATGATTATTAGATTTCCATTCATTTATGAATATGGAAACAAAGCATGAAGAAAATACTATTAGTTTTCAAATCTTCTAATTCCATCCTAGTCTTGATACATTATAACTGCCTACTTTGGAAACCAAACCAGGAATGTAGAGCCAGCCTGACTAATGCTGTATCTCAATCAGTTGCTTAACGGCTTTGTTTTGCTGGCATTTTGTATACTCAAACAGTTTGAGACAGGATAATGGTATGCTGGAGTCCAAAAGTGTCTGGGGAGTTATTTTTCTTCCATTGCACTCCTTTGAATAAGTTTATTTGTTTACACGTTGAAGGGGTTCCCCTCAGTACATGCACCACATCATAATGTCACAGTTCTATTTAAAATCTTTACTTAGTTACATAAGTATTTGTTTCTCAATCTGAGCTCCTGAAGTAATTGTATTACTAGGAATCACTTCTATGTGTAGTCCTGCAATAATTCTACGGTATATTTTAAAAATATTTCTGAAACAGCAAAACTCACTAAGAAAATAAACCAGCTTGAAATACCAATTGAATATTTATGTTTTGCATAGATACGTCATATTATTCCAAATTAATCACTAGTTTTGACCCAAAAGTACATATTTTGAAAATCTGTTTCAAGGTGATGAAAAATGCACTTCCAAAAATTAATATTGAAAAGATTCAAGCTTACCACTTCAGTTCTACTCAGTGTTTATTTTCATATTTTGATCGTGGAAATCATGTATAAATCAGACATTACAAGTTCCTCTGGTCTTGCAGTTGTCTACATGAATGGGTCAACTACTAAGTATAGATGATGTATTTTTAGTATAAAATCAGGATAATATGACATTTAACTATCAACCAATACTCAATTACAGAAAAGATACAAACTTTTGTAATATAAATTAATTGCCATTACAAAAAGGCAACTGTAGTAGCTAATAAGGTACAAAAATCTGTAACTTCTATAAATATAATGAAACGCCAGAAACTAAATGAAATACATCACAGATTTCTGTACAGCACATTTGAATATGCAAACTAAGACACATAGCACATTATACAGCAAGAAAGACTATCAAAAACACTAACAAGGATTTCCAACACCACTGCAAATTCTGTTAGTACAAGTACAGGACATAACATGGAAGCGACAAGATGACCAGCTCAGAACTGCTAGACAAAGGAGGACAGTTGTAAAACATTAGGCGTCAGACAGAAGCATGTCAAAAACAGCTGTTGTTGGATACTGATTGATAATGTTTTTATTCTGACTGCTGAAACACTGCAGACAGACATAGGTCTGAGAAGCCGCCCAGTGTGGGCACATCCACACACACAAAAACACACACCCAGAAAGTAATTTAACAGATGGCTAAAGAACATTAAACCACAGTATCTTTTTTTTTTTTTAAAGACAATATTCACTGTTTAATGAAGTTGCATGGAAAGTAGCTAGTTCCTAGTGATTGAATTTATTTAATCTAAACGATGAATACACAGGAAGAGAAAATAGTCATTGAGATTGGTCATCTGAATAAAAAAGGTCTGGTATTCACAGATTCTGTATTAAGAATATTCAAGAACACTTTAGACAGAGTGTGTGACATGAACTGCTATGTATTTTTTAATCCCTCCATAAAAAAGGTGAAAGTGTTTAACGTTTAAAATCTACAAATCCATTATAATCCATTCACAAACAGAATCACATTCAAAGTAATGTTAAACATCTTTCCTGAATACTTAAACAGTTACGAGGTATTGTTTCAACCTTTAGTAGAGAGTGATTACTAAGAATATGCACATTGAAAATCATTACAAAAAAATTTCACTGCGCCTGTGCAGTTGACATTTTCCTAAAGAAAAGAATTAAACATCAAAAGGTCCTAATATACTGTATAAGGGAGTATGGCTAAAGCCATATTCTGATTGGCTAGTTGGGCCTTTTTGATGTCACTGCTGTGTAGCACTTTCCAACAGTGCATAGTTGAGATTTCATGACCAAACTAATATCAAAACCCCTATGACCTTTGCACCAAATTAACTGTTGGTGTAAATTAGTAAGAACTAAGTGGAGTTGGTCTCATTTACACCTGTTGTGAATTTAATTAATTACATCTAATATGGGCCAGAAGGCAGAAAATAGTAAAAAGATTGTTCCTCCCACCCTCTAATTTTAAACCGAAAAGCAGCTAAACTTTAGAATGCTACCTTTTCCCTTCCTCTTGCCCCCAGAGTGGGCTTCACTTTTGCATGTAGCCCGCTTCCCCTTCTTACTCATATCCTCCTCCAAACAGATTCTTTTGCAGACACCTGAGAACTTTAAATTGTTTGTGTTACCTGAAAGAGTGAATTGGAAGCTCTAAACTAGATCCCAATTCATTTTTAGTTCAGGTAAAGGGAGCCCACTCAAGGTGCCTAGCAATACCCGAGGGGCAGCAAGCGTGTCCCAATTCATAGAAGGAGAGTTGGGAGCTGGTTTTGAGTAACATGAACAGTTTAAGTTCCTGAGTATCTGCAGAAGAGGTGCCTTGGGGCAGCACATGGGTAAGAAATACATAGATAGGGGAAGAGGGGGAGAGGAAAGTGTCAGTGAGCCCAGATGCTCTCTAGGCAGCAGATTCTAGCGCTCTGGTTACTTTCAGCTCTCAGTTTCTACTACACAATTAATCCAGAAGTTACTCAGGAACCCCCATTTAGTTTTGATTATAGGAAGTGAGTTGAAACAGCCTCTATCAGGCTACACGCTTATATTGAAATGTGCCTCAGGGAAGCAGTTCACAAGTGACGGAAGAAGTGATCCAAATAGTTCAAGGAAACTTTAAAAAGGTAAAAGTTATAGAAACCAGTTAATTTAACCAAGAGTACATTACAAATAGGGAACCAGCTTTTATAGGCTCTCCCTCACGATTTTTTCTTATCCTCAAACTAGTTATAAACTAAAATAAACTTAAAGAAATGAACTCCTTTCAGAGTGAAAAGACACGTTGAATAAAGCTGTGAAAAGTAGGTCTTCTTTTAAGAAGATTTTTCAAAACCTGAAGCACAGAATCAAGATGGATATCTATACCCTCAGTATGCCATTGCAGGGTATGCATCAAGCAGGGTATTGGTGGATGTGGGCAGCTAACTGGACAAGGCACAACCACCACCGTGTGTACCAAACATCTACTGATTTCTACACCCTCTTGTGATATCTGGTTTTATTATAAACCAATGAACTGAGAAGCTCATTTGAAAAGCAAACTGATTTACATCATTTTAAAACTGCCAAAAGGCATGCAAATGTTGCACACCTGGGGGGGGGGAGGTGGATGGGGCTAAGGGGTGGAATATGTATTGCATTCCTAGAACTGAATGAAGTTTTTCCATTTTTGTTCAAAACTGTGGTTCTGATTAATAAACTTTTTACTAACTTTCAGTCCTCAGCGGATTTCTGAAGGCATTTTTTAAAGTCCTAAAAATAGGGGTTTATAACAGGAGATATTATAGAGGCAGGAGCACAGGTGTGATAACAATACTACTTTGAGTGAGAGATACAGCAGATCCCTTAATTTAAAATGGTCACACTTCATGCTATTTATACAGCAGAGATCCACATCGGAGTTAAAATACATATACTCTTGCTGCTCTTCGATGAGAGTCACTAAAAAAACAACAACTGGTAAACTTTATCCAACCTATTTAATTTTTTAAAAAATATCATCTACTTAAGTTGTAGCTGCAATTTTATGCAAGCTATTTTTTATAATCCAGATAATCCAAAACCCATAGCAAACACACAAAGCACACGCTGTGTTTGTGCCTTATTTCCCCTTACTCCCTCTAACTTGACTGCTTGTACCTTTGAAAGGGTTAAAAATTAGATTAGTAGTCAACCAGCAAGGTATTTGTATTTTCATTCAGTAAGACTTCAGACTAGATTTTGCATCAAGACATTTCCTTGCTTGTAAGATGATTTACTGGTACTCTGACTGGCCATCCTTTCCATATAGCTTGTTTGCTGATCCCAAGGACATACACACACAGAAATATCCACAAATTTTTAATGACGCTTACTTTTCAGAAAACATAGTTGGTGGTATTTTTTTTCATCCTTTACAGACTGTGACTTTGTGCATGCAGAATTCCATATCAAGAATTTTTATGATAATGCAGGGAAAAAACATGCAGTGAGCAAAATTAGTGGTGCACAAAGAGGAACTCCCTATATTTCAGTAGCGTGATGACTTAACTGGAATAATCATATACCCAATACCAATCATATACAGCGCATTTATTTTAACAAACAGATCTTCTGCACTAAATGAAAGTTTATATTTACTGTAAGCCATAACGCAGTCTCGATACCAAATCATAATTAAGCTGGGAGCAGAATAAACAGGTTCAATGATGACTGTAGAAGCAGTCCTCTTTCCTAGCTTTTCACATTCTTGAAGGCTCAAGCTCTCTCTCTTCTAGCAAATTTATCAGAAGGGTGAAGCTGTCTTTTACTGCTTCCATATCATCCAGGGAGCAGGGTTTAAGAATCCAGCGCTTTCCTCGTGCAAGTGGTTCAAGTTCAAAATATTTTTTGATCTATTTTAAAAAAAGTAGAAAAGAGGAAAAATTAGTATTTCTTTCATATTACAGCTGGTCTCTTAGAAAATAAAATGTAAAAAACCCCCAGAGGACACTCATTTTTAGAATCACATCCACAGCTGTTCTTATACTACAGGTTATATGTTGTGACCGGAAAGTGTCTTCTTTAGGGGTGAGTGACCTGCTTTGCAAGCCACCATTCGACCAATACCTCTAACAGCATGGGAGGTCTGAGAAAGAATTATATGCACTTAAGGCACAGAGTAAAGTATATTAAGCAAGTGTTCAAAAAAGTCAGAAAAATAACAGCAAGCAACTTTATAAACAGCTGGGCATGTACTTTAAAATCAACCTCATGACATGCTGTACCATATTGTTATTGGTAATCATCTGTAACTACCTGATCAACCAAAATATGCAACACACAAATTTTACTGTCAAAAAATTCCCCAAACTTATGTACTTGATTCAATGGTAAATTACAACAGAGGTTTCCTGGGAACCTCAAGCAACTGACTGCTAGATGCAAATGACTTACGCAACCAGTTGGCTCATTTGTCGCTATACATCGAAGCCTAGGATATTAATGTTGTCAAGGTAACAATAAGTATTATGTATGAGAGATGCTGTCTTTGTCTCTGATTGGCATATAGCATATTCTAGGTACAATAAAATTAAATATTAGTATTACCATCATAGAACAGTGGTTTTCAACCTGTGGTCCATGGACCCGTGCGGGTCCACAGACTATGTCTAAGATTTCCAAAGGGGTCTGCTCCACCATTTGAAATATTTGAAGGGGCTGCAAATCAGAAAAGATTGAAAACCACCGGTAGTTTGTGTGTGTATGGGGGTGGGGGGTGAGAAAACCTGGATTTGTGCTGGAAATGGTCCACCTTGATTATCATGCACATTGTAGGGAGAGTGGTCACTTTGGATAAGCTATTACCAGCAGGAGAGTGAGTTTGTGTGTGGGGGGGCGGAGGGTGAGAAAACCTGGATTTGTGCTGGAAATGGCCCAACTTGATGATCACTTTAGATAAGCTATTACCAGCAGGACAGTGGGGTGGGAGGACGTATTGTTTCATGGTCTCTGTGTGTATATAATGTCTTCTGCAGTTTCCACGGTATGCATCCGATGAAGTGAGCTGTAGCTCACGAAAGCTCATGCTCAAATAAATTGGTTAGTCTCTAAGGTGCCACAAGTACTCCTTTTCTTTTTGCAAAGACAGACTAACACGGCTGTTACTCTGAAGCCAGCTAAGCTGTGAACCTTTTTGACTAAATTAAATCTCACTGCGGTATTTCTATGCTAGTCATGTAGCAAAGACATGAAAAAACTGTAAATACAACTTTTAATGACAAATGTTAAGAGCATCAATGTACTTGAAAGAAAATATTTGGGAAGATGTAGCCCCTAGTAAAGATTTCATTGACATTCATGACAGCAGCCATAAAGCACTTATAGACAAGTAAGGAAAGCCAGGTATATGTTGGTTGTTCTTCCCAAACTCACTGAAAGGCTTTTACTTCTTTTAAACACAATAGTCTCATTGTGGTTTAAGTAAATTATCAAGAAAAAATAGGTTCAGTTAATTCCTTGGTCTTTTTTAGAAAAGAAAAGAAGTATAATAGCTGGTACTTTTCAGACTATTTTGATCAGTGGATTTCATTAAGCTGTGTTTGTCAAGGAAAATTCCAACATACTTTTTCCTTAGTCAGTATTTGATCCAGAAAACCTACCAATGCCTGACACGTCAAAGTGACTTTTATCTTATATATATAACTGCAATTACATGCATCAGTGTTTGATATTGTCCAAACACCAATAGAAATATTTTGTCCTTACAAAGTTTAGTATGAACATTCTTGTACTGAGGAATGTTTTTGCAAGAAATATTAACTTTCCACTCTCATAAAGACAGCCAGAAACATGCATAATAATAGTAATTATTATTTTTATTTGTATTGTGGTAGCAACCAGAGGCCTCAATCAGGGATCAGAAGCCATATAGCACTAGACTCTGTACTCTAACTAAATCTTCTAAAGACTACACAAGCTGTACATTCTCCTTGAAGCTCTTCAAAATGTCCCTACAATTGCTTTGTTTACCTGATAACCTAATTAAATACTAGAAGCCTGTAGCTTGTAGTAATTCTAGCTTATAGTAATTTTATTAATTGACATAATCTGAATTTATGTACTGTTGTGACAAGATACTTAGACGAAGTGCTAGACAGAAGTCAATATTAGAAATATTACAGCAAGGTAGGAGAGATTACTTATCTACAATAATCTATAAAGGTAACTGTATTACTAGGGATCTTGATCATAGTTATCAGAAAAATGAATATTTCTATTTAAATAAAGAAGTGGGAAGAGCTACCCGTTTCAGCTCAGAAACAATCAAACCTAGATTTGTCAAACAATGCAGAATCAGGTTGGTAACAACCTAGAAAGATGGTGTAAAATCAAGAATAGAGAAAGCGTAGGAATACTTACCTATGAACAGCAGTTACCAAACCATTATTTACTGTGTTTTCGCTTAGTGTAAAATGTTATTAAAATGATCACCGATAGTACAAGTTTAAAATTTGCAATAACACTGCAAAAATTTCCTAAAAATCTTGAGACAATTAAGGATTTTAGAACTGAATTTTTAATACTATTAGAATACCTATTTCATATCTTTATTTTTAAACCTACAGATCAGTGTGGTAAATCGTTAGAATATTCAGTAATCTAGTAAAGGTATGTATGTTGAAGTCTTTCATATATTAGAAATTATACTAGAAGTCAATTTAGGTCAATGTTTAAGCAAAGTACACTAACCAAAGGATTTGAGTACAAGGGTATAAGAATGTTGTAGTTTGTTTCGGTAACTGCACTCTTTGAATGCTAAGTATGGAGAGGAAGTGAAAGCTGTACAAAAACATAACAAATCAAGGTTTCATTACAGCCACTTGATAAAAGGACCCTGCTGGTGTTAAGCTGACAAATATGGCTGAGTAACGTGAGATTTTCAGACCTACAGAATGCCCACCATACACCCCCTACTGGTAGACCACTGCAATCTGCCCCACTGATTACATACAAGTCTTAATGTACAATCCTATTTATACTAGATGCTTGAAATAAGGCCAACCAAGGCTGATTATCAAAAGGTAAATTGCATTTTAATGATGGAGTCCTTGAGCTTAAGCTTTAAAATTTACAATCTATGAAAACGCACATGGAAAAGAAATAATGGCACCAAGCACACTAGCACTTTAGTCTTCATGCAACTTAGAGCAAAAGTAACAACTACTTACCAGGTCATACTGTTGTCAAGATGTACAAAATGATTTTAGGTTACATTTCAGTGACTGTATGTTCCAAAACAAAGTCAATAATGGAGTAATAAAACAGGGCAAAATTCCCTTTGGTAAATTGGTATCGGAAAAATTGTTTTCTTGACAAAAATTGAAAATCCCATTCTTTTAGTTTTTTTATTTCTTGGTATGTAAATAAAATATAGAAATTAAATTAACAATCTGGCACAAATATTCTGTGTTTGTGAGGCTGATCCATGTTCCAAAATATCCATAGCCAGAGAACCCAAATCTTGGTGGCTGCTGAAATAAGAGGAAGCTGATCATTATGCAGTGGCTTTTGGAGTAGGAACCTCTGGTGATGACACAACAGAACAGCTGTTTGGAATACCCATAGGAGTGCAGCTATTCTGGGGACAGCCATAGAGAAAAAGGCTTGCTAGCTGACTTGTCTCTAACCCAGATATAGAAACGAACTATAATTAGCCTACCCCTACTTTAGATATTTAACAACAGTGGCATAGAAGTGATCTTCGGAACAATTCATTGTACGTTATTGCATTCTCCAATGTAAGATTTACACTACACTGGATGAACCTCAGTAAGTCAAGGGCTTTGGGAACCGTTTCCACTATTTTGAAGTCTCGGGAAATTAGTTTGCGTACACAAACATTTCTCCTATAATTCAAACCGGTGTTTGCCCTCTTATATATACAAAGCGTGATTCAATTCTAAAAACAAATATTTTCAGACTAAAAAAGAAGCCTGCACTATCCAACTGAGATAAGACAGTGACTCAAAAGCTAGATTGGCACAATTAGGTGCCCTGTGATGTGTATATGGTCTACATTTCTGTTGGAATTCTCTCTAACTTATCTCCCCTCCACCATCCCCTCATTTCTTTGTATTTGTTTTCAACACTGTCTTTCCTTCATTTTCACACATTTATTCCCAAAGGGAATTTTTCTCTCTGCTCCTATTTTCACAACTCTTCTAGACATGATGGAACCCAATCACCACCAAAATGTCTGAGTGGGTTTGAAACTATGTCAACAGCTTACTTACCCTA
Organism: Caretta caretta; assembly: GCF_965140235.1. NCBI lineage: Eukaryota > Metazoa > Chordata > Testudines > Cheloniidae > Caretta > Caretta caretta. The sequence goes on from NC_134210.1 coordinate 34,440,626, forward strand.
GTTTTCGCACAATCTCTCATCACAGTAGGACAAAAGTGGTCATTTACTCGTAGGAGCTCTTCTGTCTTCTCCTATTGCCTGAATGATGAAAAGGGTCCCTTCCTGTCCATGGGATATCCAAGCTGAATATAAAGCTACAAACACGTATCCTTCACTCAGCATACAATTATCTGTCTTGAACTGGCATTTTAAATTACTTACAACAGGACTACGAAATTTCTAAAAACCGAGGTTAGAAAGAAATATGATGAATTAAATGCACATCACTGTAAGACTTCTGTACCGTTTTCTAGTGCTCCCCATTATGGGTCTTCATCCCACAATGGGGCCTTGTCATGTTGCAAAAATTAAGTTGTACTGATACCACATTCCGTAATCAATAACCCTCCCCACAACACATGTACAATATTATTTTCTCCCACTTGAATACACTAGAAATATAATTCTCAAACTTTGCTTTTTCCAACTTGTAGATTAAGCAAAAACTAGCAAAGATTCATGCCCAGATCCTCAGCAAGTGTAAATCAGCACAATGCTATGGTGTTTGTGGTCCTACAGCAATGTACACAGGCTGAGTATCTGGACCCAAAGTTAATTTCATATGTGACATTACTAACATGCATTTATTCTCTTCAAACAGCTCTAAGATTAATTTTGAAAAACTATCACAAATGAATTAAATTGTAGCAAGGGAAATTTAGGTTGGACATTAGGAAAAACTTCTTAACTGTCAGAGTGGTTAAGCACTGGAATAAATTGCCTAGGGAGGCTGTGAAATCTCCATCATTGGGGATTTTTAAGAGCATGTTGGATAAACACCAGTCAGGGATGGTCTAGGTAATACTTAGTCCTGCCTTGAGTGCAGGGGACTGGACAAGATGACCTCTCGAGGTCCCTTCCAGTTCTATGATTCTGTGAATCTGACAGTTTTTTGGACTATTGGATTTGTGTCTGCTTATCCAAAAAATAAATAAATAAATAAATAAAAATGGAGGGCCATATCCAGCTTCATCTAAATGTCAAACTATCACGGTAACGAATGTGCTCATGTGCTATATTCAGTTAGGACAACTCAGGGAAAAAATTGCTTTAATTGTAGTGATGGCTATGAATGTATTTCAGTATCCTTTTACATAAAAAAAATCATGCAAATAGACAAATCCACTGAACCTTGTTTGCAGCCTCAGCTAAAATGTATTTCAATCATTTGAAAAACATGTCCAAAACAAATGAAATCCTTCAAAAATATCAGAGTTGAGGAAATAATTCTTTCTTATGAAAGAATCCTATTATCACATCGTTACCGTGATAGTTAGAGCTGTTTGAAGAGTTCTGCTTCATTGCTCAGTAGGTATAGTAGACTGTCTCAATTTCTCTCCAACAGTTGAGGGAAAAAGGAAAGATTTTGATGATAGGGAAAAATAAATAGAATGCTTGCAAAATTTTTGTTTTTCAATGACCTGGCCAAGAGTGACATTTATAGGAGGCTCCTTTCCTCAAAATGTTAAAAGTAATTCAGAACTGATCAATATGTACTTGACATATTGTATTTGGATTGGACTCCACTGTTGTCTGTTGTGTGCACATGCACACAATGGAGATGAGGTTAAAGTGCTCTTAAAATCTGCCTCTAACAAATTTATAAATTTAACTAGTTCTGTTGCTGAGTTTATTGTCACTCTGATTTCTGAATCTGTGAATGTGAAGATCGAACTTAAAGCATTTAATTACAAAGCATAAAGATTTTATGATAGAAATCATGTTACTGAGTTTTTATTTGTTTTTTAAATAGGACCTGACATGCTTAAGGGAAAAACTTCTGTATTTCTGAGTAATAGCAGTGGCACTGGTAGACATTGCTCTAGGTTAAAAAACAAAAAAACATTTCCATCCTAACACTTGTTTTCATAATGCTCACAACTAGTGAAGGGCAATAATGGCTATGAAAGGGTTGTGAAATTTGTGTTGCTAGGTTACTTTGTATGGTTATGAAGCATTTGAAATTTTGCTTTTAGCAAAAATAGTAGGTCCAAAAGCTTTTGCAAATGGGTTTCTGAAAGGCATTTCTAGTTCAAAATTTTTCATGTAAGTTCTACTACGGCCATGGCTGACAATTCTGACTTGTGAATTTTGACTGACAGGGATAGAGGAACACACATGCACTTCACAAATCATTTATGAAGTATCCAATTTACACAGTGCTTTACGGAATAGATGCTCTCCTCCCTCCTTTTTATCATTCGTAACCTCCAGACTCGACTCTCCTGAACTTGACCTTCAGATCATAAGTGATTCAGTCTTTTGCCTGCATTTTATAGTAGAATCTGAAGTGTTTTCAAGGGAGAGAGAGGATGCTTGACAAATGAGAATGGAAAGACTGTACTAAAGAGTGCAGCGTGGTACTGGCAAACCCAAGTGTGGGAGACTAAAGAAAGGAAGGAGAAGAAGGTGACAGTTGTGAAGAGTGTGGGGAGTGGTGGTCACAAAAAATGTCCAAAAAGTCACATCAGATAGAACAACTCTGGTCTCTCTATCATAATAAGCTATATAGGCAGGTATATACAGAGATACACAGACACATTAGGACATGTAAGGAGGGCTGACAGAGCAAGGGACCAAATTAGCACAGAGATCTGTATTAGACACACTGTTCTGGCCAGGACATAGGTCCATGTTGAGGAGTTGCCAGTATGTCAGCTCTTTCCACACATCCACTTAGGAAGGAAATTGATTTATTTGGGTATGTTGTGCTAAGTTGTTCACAGAAAATAATAAAAGATCAGGTAGTTGGTACAAAATCTTTGCCATAATTTTTTTCACCAAGAATAGCCTATTTTCCGAAAAATCCTTTGATTTTAATTGTCATGGGCATGCTCGAGTCTCTCTCAGACTACTGGGAGTCACTTAGATAATACGACGAAGAGGGTGGTATAAGCAGCTACAGAACAGAAAAAACTATTGGATGCACAGGAAAGAAAAATTCTCCATATGCAGCCAACCTTTTATGGGGGAGCCTGAAAGATGACTCATTCAAATGGTTTACTGCCTCCTGGTCAATGGTGACAACACCATCTCATCTATTTGGGAGCGGCATGTGAGAACAATCTCACCACCCATTAATATTAATGCAATTAAAGGGCTATTGCACAACTTCCTCAATCCCCAAACTCTATGCTGAACAGATGAGTTCAGCACAGCCTTAGAAAGAAAGGATTGTTATTTCATACAAAAATCAGGAGAAAAGAAGTTACAAATTTGTCAAAGGGAAACAAAACTATGCCTCTTAGAGACAGCACTGTTTTAACAGATAGTACATTGTCCTGGTTTCTAAAATCAGTTCTCCCACTGGCAAGTCACTTCACCTCTCTCTCTCTGTTTCCTCCTTTGTCTCAATTGGGGTCTCTAGGTGCTACTGTAACACAAATAATAAATGACAATTACATAGTGCAAATTTCACTGCAAGGCTGAACAGATCTCAGGTCAGTCCGTAGTGAATTCTAGTTATTGTACTGCCTTTAGAAATAACACACCCTTAGAAATGTATTAGATATATAGTATCAAGTATTAGACGGTAAAAGACCTATACATTGTAAAGCTGATCATTAGCAGTGACTAAAGCCAAAGACATTCAGAACACTTGACATCCTACTTTTCTCCCCATGTATGGCATACCCACATAATATATGTGAACTATTTTTGAAACAGCTAAGCAACCACACATGCCTGAGGGGCACCATTAATGTACTCAGATGCATACTACTTTCACATATGTCCTAAGATAGTTTATTTATTTTACATGTACAAATACATGTTTTAAATTGCATATACCCCTTTAAGAAAAAAATTACTTCAATGTTTGCAAAAATAATTGTACAAGAAAGATACTAAAACCACAGAATGTTTACTAATTTCACTATTTGATTTATTTGGCTTGACTACTATCAGGTTTGATACAACACAGGAAATTAACACTGGCTTTTTAAAAATCAAATCTTTCTTCCTCAAGATGCCCTAAATGGGTTATATTTGACTTTCAGTTTGGTTTTTTAGTCAGATTGTTGGTGTTTCATGGCTTGTTTTATTACAATGTGAAAGTTAAATACAAAGTAGAATGTTCACTTTGGCAGGAAAAAAATTCTCGTCTCAATTTTGGCTTTAGCTATTAATACAATCCTAACCTCAGGAATACTACTTATACAAATATTTACCTAGTAAATACACCTATGGTGTAGAATCTTTAATTATCCAGAAGTCCAGAGACCAATCTGTGATGTAATACACCCCTATATTCGCACCGTACACACTACTGAAATTATCTTCGTGTATGCCTTGTAAATTATCATTTGAAAACTCAATTTGCTGCTCAGTATCATCCTGGTAAAATGTGTGTGGAAACACTGTATGTGAAATTATGAGACTCCCCTGGATGTTATTAACCCATGTTCCAAACCCCACAGCCCTGCCCAGGTAGAAGTCAGGTCTGTCCTAAACAAAGGAAAGAATGTGTGCTTGCCTTAATTTGCATTTAAGCAGTAAACATCCTTCCATATTTACTGTCTCCTGGGTCTCAGCTGGGGATTGAAACTATAAAAGGAGGGACAAACTCCGCAATGCACCCCTCTCTCCCCCGCCCACCGCATTCACCTCACTTGAAGAGACAAAAGAAGCAGCCATTGGATGCTGGGGAAGGGGTCCTGACCTATAGAGTCTGGTCAGTAAGACTTCTGAAAGCGTGTGAGAAAACTCTGCTTTGAATCTAACGTAGTTTGTTAATTTAGGCACCAGGAAGAATTTTATCTTTATTTTTCTTGTAACCATTCCTGACTTTTGCGCCTCATTTCTTATACTCATTTAAAGTTCATCTCTTTGTAGTTAATGAACTTGTATTATTGTTTCATCTAATCCAGTGTGTTCAAGTTGAAGTGTCTGGATATCTTCATCTGGGGTAACAAGTTGTGTGCATATTATTCCCTTAAAGGACTAATGAGCAATGTGTTTGTGCTATACAGGAGAGGGCTGGGAAGTACAGGACATACATTTCTGGAGGAAGATCCAGGACTGCGGATGGATTGGGGGTCACCCTGCAGCATAACCAAGGCTGCTAAGAGCCAAGGTGCAGCTGGCTGACTGTAGCACACATTGAGACATAGCTGGAAGTAACTAACATGATGAAGGCTGTTTGTGAGCAGTCCAGGGTGGAGGCTACAGCAGTAAGGCATTGTAGGCAGGGGTGACTCAGCTACTTATTAGTCGAATTGTACCCTGGTATGTCTCACAATCCCTACTATGAGGTCCAATGACATGTCCAAAACAAAGCTTTCAGTTCTGATCTTAGTTAAATGGTGTATAGTTGTGTTTTCTAAATAGCTGTCGATGCAGAAGAATTACTGCATTTGTCTATACACGTGTACCTATCTCGAGTCAGAATAAATAGCATTCAGACATAGAGTGCTCATGTTCAAAAGCCCCAAAACACTTTATGGACTTGTATCTGACCTAAGAATAGAGTTCCTAAAAGTCCTGTGGATTCCCATTTTTATAATACATAAACTGATCTAAGCAATGACTTAACATATGTACAAGGTAACATTTTATTGATCACCTATTTGAATTATATATGCATCATAAGAAAGTGTCAAAATAACCTTAGATTTTGTGCATTATTTGTGTAGTTATTGAAGTTAAAAATTCTGTGCAGTCATGCAACTGTAACCAATGCTCACTCAGTATGGCTCTCTGTCACCCTCAAGTGCCTGGCCCTGAAAAATGTTTTGAGTTTGCTACAGCCTTTGTGCTAATAAAGCTGGCTGTTTTAGTTCAGACAGGAGAGGTTCATACTTTTGATCCCGCCTGTCAACAAACTACCAAAGGAGTGTGTGTTACAAAGAGAAAAAGCACTAATTTTCCAAAAAACTGAAAAAGAAAATAGGCATTCATTAAATAGTTTGATTTCAGGAAGATGGGAAATAAGTGGAAAAAACCCTTTAAAAGAAAACCACCATCAGGGTTTCATAGGCAGATAGACAACAGCGTCCTTTTTCTCCATTTGAAACATAACTTCGTCAATGTTTTTCTCTCTCTGTCATGGCACCTGTAAGAGAACATCTCTGCTTCAAAATAAAGTAATTACAGGTACTGCAGTCATCAACACTTGAAGCTAATGAGTCAAGATGAACCCCAATGGACAAAAAATTTTATTCAGCCCAGATTTCTTTTCCTAGCAACTCCCTTCCTCTCCACTCATCCAACAAATATCCTGGCTAGTGGCAACCAATGGCACAATGAAGCTATAATGTCTCTTCCACATTACTTTTCTTTTTTTGCACACAATATAAATCCAAACCCTACACACTTACAAATTAAGATTCATAGATATTAAGGTCAGAAGGGACCATTATGATCATCTAGTCTGACCTCCTGCACAACGCAGGCTACAGAATCTCACCCACCCACTCCTGCGATAAACCTCTCACCTATGTCTGAGGTATTGAGTCCTCAAATTGTGGTTTAAAGACTTCAAGGAGCAGAGAATCCTCCAGCAAGTGACCCGTGCCCCATGCTACAGAGGAAGACGAAAAACCTCCAGGGCCTCTGCCAATCTGCCCTGGAGGAAAATTCCTTCCCGACCCCAAATATGGCGATCAGCTGAACCCTGAGCATATGGGAAAGATTCACCAGCCAGATACCCAGGAAAGAATTCTCTGTAGTAACTCAGATTCCATCCCATCTAACATCCCATCACAGGCCATGAGGCATATTTACTGCTAAAAGTCAAAGATCAATTAATTGCCAAAATTAGGCTATCCCATCATACTATCTCCTCCATGAACTTATCAAGCTTAGTCTTGAAGCCAGATATGTCTTTTGCCCCCACTGCTCCTCTTGCAAGGCTGTTCCAGAACTTCACTCCTCTGATGGTGAGAAACCTTTGTCTAATTTCAAGTCTAAACTTCCCAATGACCAGTTTATTACTTGAATTGTTGTATTACTTGAATTGTTGCTTAAAATTGAAATTTTAAGCAACAATTTATAATTAGATAGCTGACTAGTGCTTATAAATGATAAAAGTCAAAAGGGTTATAGTATGTAATTAGCATGATTGAGAATATACTAAAATGATGAGCCCCCCCACTTCTAGTACTTCTTGGTAATGTACTTTTAAATATGACTAGCTAAAAGGATCTTACCTTGGTACAGAATAGAGTTAGTTAAGAAATGTTCTGTACACGAAAGAAGTTAATGAGTTTAAGTCCCAAACTCACATATCAGAGACAACCAATTATCGTGTCTGAAACACAGGCTTGTAAAACTATCAGTTACTTGTAAAATGGTCTGCTACACACGAGTAAGATGTTGTTTAAATGGCCTAATTGACTAGATGCATTCACCATGAAATTGATTCCTTTAAAGCATTATTTTTTGAACTTGATACAAGTTAACTGCATCGACTGAAAATGGGAAAAAAATCTGGCATTATAAAGTGTAGGTTTCAGGTATGAGTTCAGTGTTTTATGAGGTCGAGGGTTACTTGAATGAGAAACTCATCAAGTACAGACAGTCATGTCTAGGGCAGTAACTGAAAAGGTTTAATACAATTAGACTATTCTGCCATTTCTATGCCAGGATGCATGGTATAAGATACAGTGCTATTCCACCAGAGCCTGTGCAGCTGTAAAATAGCACAAAAGAGGTAAGCTACTGGATGGAACATCTTTCAGCTAAGAGAGAAAGATCAGAATAAACCTTAGAGTTCCTATTTTACTACAGCTAGTGAAGTAGCATCATATCACTAATATTGTGCCTGACTCTTTGAAGGACATTAGCATTTAAGGCTTTTTTAATAACTGAAATGTCCTTTTATTCACGTTTTAAATTTAATTAAATTACAAATTTCTCAATTGGACAGGATACCATATATGCATTCAGATCTATTGACCTCTGATCACTAAATAAACTAACATTTTCAGATTAATTTTGTATGTTAAATTCAATGTGCTGGCTACTGAAAAACAGTATACAATTTACAAGGTGTCTAAATACTATCTCCACATTGCTATTAATTCACTGATGCATTGCCTGAACTACTGGAACTCCTTAAGCTAAAATAATTGGACTTTGTATTAGTTTAATTCATCATTCTAAATTTACTTTGTTCTTTGGAAATGTTCTAAAGAAACATTTCTGATTGTCCTATAAAAAAAGAAAAGGAAACCACTTAGTTTAAAGTATTGATAAAGCAAGGGTAGTAATCTGAAAAAATAATAAATGGATAAAACAAATTTATTTTATACGTTGGCCCAGAGGTACTGGAGTAGCATACTGTGCTATCAACTGTAAAATTCTGATTTGAGAGCAGATTCAAATTCTCAGGTTCCAAACTGAAGGATTTGTATGTTGTGAACAGTATGCTCAGGACCCATCCAAGAGTGCCGGCCACATTGTTCTTCTAAGACCAGATGTAGACGGAGTCACAGAAATTACAGTGTCATCATCTGGTCTTTCAGCCTACAGGCAGTGTGCCACAGTGGAAGGAATCTGAAAGAGGAAGTCAGAGTCATAAAGATTAAGGCCAGAAGGAACCACTAGATCATCCAGTCTGACCTCCTGCATCTCACAGGCCACTAACACCACCCAGTAATACCCACACACTAAACCCAACAATCAAAAGGAGATCAAAATATTACAGCCCACCGGAGAAGACACTATTATGTGACACAGACAAAGAACAGGAGGGCCCAAGGTGCACCAGCATTCAAGCCCCTGCAATAGCAAGTGACCCACATGCTGCAGAGAAAGACAACCCTCCCTCCCTCCCCCCCCACAGTCACTGCCAATTTGACCTGGGGAAAATTCCTTCCCGACGTCACATATTGCCATCAGTTAGACCCCGGGCATGAGTGCAAGAACCAGCCCCAAGCACCTGAGAGAAAGAGAGAGAGAGAGAATGTTCAGTACCACATCAGAGCACTGGCCCTCCCTGTCCAATGCCTCATCTCAAGCCATGGCCATCCCTGATGCTTCAGAGAAAGGAGATTAAAGAAACCGGGCCAGAATACAACAAGTAAGTGGGGAAAATCCTTCCTGACTCCATTATTCCAGAAGCAGTCCTACCAGTGCCTTGCTCAATGGCATTAATATTTTTCTCTCTCAACTGGAAGTGCCTTGTCTAGTACATTCTAAGATTGCATTTGCCTTTTACACACTACATTACACTGGAGGCTCAGGGTTATCCTGTGATCAACCCACACACCCAAGTCTCTCTCCTCTGTTGCTTCCCAACTGATGAATCTCCAGTTTGCAGCAAAAAAATTTCTTATTAGACCCTAAGTGCAGGATCTTGCATTTTGTACTATTGAATTTCATCCCATTTCCGTCATCCTAATCTTCAAGGTCATCCAGATCTTCCTGTATACTATTCTGATCCTCCTCTGTATTGATGATGCCTTCCAACTTTGTATCATTAGAAAATTTGATTATCACACTCCTACTTTTTGTGCAAAGGTAATAAATAAAAAATATTGCGAAGAGATCAGCAAGGAAAGGGGTTTAACTGATTTTAAGGTATTGAAACATTGTTTTTTTAAGCATCTTGGAACTGGCATTGCGTTAAAAGGTAAAATAGCTGCAATTTTTTTTTTTTTAAGTACATCAAAAGCAAAAGGCCTGCTAAACAACCAGCGGGGGCCACTGGACGATCGAGATGTTGAAGGAGCACTCAAGGACGATAAGGCCATTGCAGAGAAACTAAATTAATTCTTTGCATCAGTGTTCACGGGATGAGGATGTGAGGGAAAGTCCCAAACCTGAGCCATTCTTTTTAGGTGACAAATCTGAGGAATTGTCGCAGATTGAGGTGTTGTTAGAGGTGGTTTTGGAACAAACTGATATTACTGTTTAGTTTAAGTCACCAGGACCAGATGGTTCTGAAGGAACTCAAATGTGAAATTGCAGAACTACTAACTGTAGTTTGTAACCTGTCATTTAAATCACCTTCTGTACCAAATGACTGGAGAATAGCTAATGTGATACCAATTTTTAAAAGGGCTCCAGTGGTGATCCCGGCAATTACAGGCCCATAAGCCAGACTTCAGTACTGGGCTAATTGGTTGAAACTATAGTAAAGATAAAAATTGTCAAACACATAGATGAACATAATTTGTTGGGGAAGAGTCAACATGGTTTTTGTAAAGGGAAATCATGCCTCACCAATCTACCAGAATTCTTTGAGGGGGTCAACAAGAATGTGGACAAAGGAGATCCAGTGGATATACTATACTTAGATTTTCAGAAGTCTTCGACAAGGTCCCTCACCAAAGGCTTTTAAGTAAAGTAAGATGACATAGGATAAGAGGGAAGGTCCTCTCATGAACTGGTAACTGGTTAAAAGATAGGAAACAAAGGGTAGGAATAAATGGTCAGTTTTCAGAACGGAGAGAGGTAAATAGTGGTGTTGTCCAGGGGTCTGAACTGGGACCAGTACTATTTAACATTCATAAATGATCTGGAAAAAGGGGTAAACAGTGCGGTGGCAAAATTTACAGATTACACAAAATTACTCAAGATAGTTAAAGTCCCAAGCAGACTGCAAAGAGCTACAAAAGGATCTCACAAAATTGGGTGACTGGGCAACAAAATGGCAGATGAAATTCAGTGTTGATAAATGCAAAGTAATGCACATTGGAAAACATAATTCCTACTCTACAAATAAAATGATGGTGTCTAAATTAGCTGTTACCACTCAAGAAAGATCTTGGAGTCATTGTGGATAAGTTTCTGAAAACATCCACACAACGTGCAGCAGCAGTTAAAAAAAATGAACAAAATGTTGGGAATCATTAAGAAAGGGATAGAAAATAAGACAAAAAATATCATATTGCCTCTTGAATACTGCATGCACAGTTGTGGTCGCCCATCTCAAAAAAGATCTATTGGAACTGGAAACAAAAGGACAACAAAAATTATTCGGGTATGGGACCGCTTCCATATGAGGAGGGGTTAATAAGATTGGGACTTTTCTGCTTGGAAAAGAGACGACTAAGGAGGGATATGACAGACGTCTATAAAATCATGACTGGTATGGAGAAAGTAAATGAAGTGTTATTTACTCGTTATCATAACACAAGAACCAGGGGGTCACCAAATGAAAATTAATACGCAGCAGGTTTAAAAAAACAAAAGGAAGTATTTTTTTAATACAATGCACAGTCAAACCTGTGGAACTCCTTGCCAGAGGATGTTGTGAAGGCCAATACTATAACAGGGTTCAAAAAAAAGAGCTAGGCAAGTTCATGGAGGGTAGGTCCATCAATGGCTATTAGCCAGGATGGGCAAGGATGGTGTCCCTAGCCTCTGTTTGCCAGAAGCTGGGAATGGGCAACAGGAGATGGATCACTTGATGGTTACCTGTTCTGTTCATTCCCTCTGGGGCACCTGGCATTGACCTCTGTCAGAAGACAGGATACTGACCTAGATGGACCTTTGGTCTGACCCAGTATGACCGTTCTTATGTTCTTAAAAATTCGAATGCAAGTGGCAGTACAGCAGCAGCCTGAAGGTCTGCCAACTGAAAAGTAAAAGTTTGGAAATGGACTTCAGGGTTCCAAATCTCAGGGTGCTTGAGGCAGAGCACACTCAGCAGTAAAATACTGACATTTGCCTCAGGAAAAAAAACCCAAACAGTTCATTTCCTCTCTTGGTAAAAGTTAAAATGGATTAATTGTGGCATCCAGCAAAAGCCGGCTATCAAAATGATCAGCTGGATTTAGGTTAAAGGTAGACCCAGAAGTGCAATTGGGCCTTCTTAAGCAAAGTTCCTACCACTGACCAGCACACTGGTTTGTAGCATGACTGGGTCTTCATCTTTAAATCTGTGCTTGGATGAAGGCAGGTCTGTTTATTTTATACAAACATATGCAACAAAATAACCCTTCTGATATAAGTTTACTTTATTAAAGTTGAATATAAATGAAATATGTAAGGCTCACAGTATTGTTAAAAAATTAAACCCCCATTCTTCTTAGGCTTAACTAAATCTTATGCAGTACTGGCCTTACCATGAGGCAAACTGAGGCCGTTGCTTCAGGTGCCAGACTGTGGGGGGGCACCACTAGGACCCAGAGTGTAGAAAATTGTGTCTGCTGCTGGTGCATATGCAGTGATGAGCTGCCAAAATCTTAACAACTGGTTCCTTCCTCACCCGGTTGAGGGGTCGTGGCCCATCCCCGCCCCCCGGGACTCCTGTCCCATCCAACCCCCTGTGTTCCTTGACACCCCCTTCTGGGACCCCTGCCCCATGCACCCTCCTCCCCTATCCCCTGACTGCCCCCAGAACCGGGCAGGAGGGTCTCATGGGCCACCGTAGTGGGTTCCCACCCCGCCCCGCCCCTAAGAGCCAGAGGGACCTGCTGTGGGGCGAGGTGGGGAGTCCCGGCGGTGCTTACCTGGGGCACAGCTCCCAGGAAGCATCTGGCAGGTCCCTCTGGCTCCTAGGGGCGGGGTAGCGTAGCTAGGGGAAGAGCAGCCGCTGCCCCCACTGATCACATCAAAAATGGCGCCTTAGGCACTGACTCGTGGATGCTCCGGGGAGCACCCATGGGGAAAATTTGGTGGGTGCAGAGCACCCACGGGCAGCTCCCTGCCCCGTCCTGCGCCCAGCCCCAGCTCACCTCCACCTCCTCCCCTGAACGCGCCGCCCCGCTCTGCTTCCCCGCTCCCCTGGTTTCTCGTGAATCAGCTGTTCGCGTGGGAAGCCGGGGAGGGCTGAGAAGCAGGCGGCGGCTTCGCCCTCAGGCCCAAGGAGGCAGAGGCGGGGAGCGGTTCCCCTGCGCATCCCCATCCCGGGTTACCTGCTGCAGTGCAGGTGGCACTCCTCGCGCCTCCCCCCCGCCCCAGCTCACCTTCGCTCCGCCTCCACCTCCCTGGGCCTGAGAGCGAAGCCGCTGCTTGCTTCTCAGCCCTCCCAGGCTACCTGCACAAACAGCTGATTCGTGGGAAACCGTGGGGGCGGTGGAGAAGCAGAGCGGGGCGGCGTGTTCAGGGGAGGAGGCGGAGGCAGAGGCAGAGCAGAGGTGAGCTGGGGCTGGGCGGGGAGTTGCCTGTGGGTGATGTACACCCACCAATTTTCCCCATGGGTGCTCCAGCCCTGGAACACCCAGGGAGTTGGCGCCTAAGGCACCACTTTTGGCCGGTTCTTAAATTTAGAAGCCCTTTTAGAACCGGTTGTCCCTTCTAAATTTAACAACCAGCTCCAGCTCACCACTGTGCATATGTATTCTCTCTGCTCTAGATGCACAGAGATGGAGTGCTGTGCTGGAAGAAGGAGGGCACAAGAAACGTAACAGGCAGGCAGGAGAAAAGGTGAGAGGGAATAACAGAAAGCAGCAGGAGCTGCAGGGAGAGAAAGGAGGGGGAGCCTCTTAGGTACCTTTCTAGCACCCCCAGGAGCCTGGACTGATTAACACCAGCTTCTTAGGGAGCTTCCTATTTCCTGCTGCTTCCCTGAACCCACTTGAGGGGAACAGGCAGTCAACTGAAGTACTAGGAGTCAGTTAGGCCCTTAAGACGCTGATATCTTCCCTCACTCAGGCCCTGCTACCAGCCTGCTTGTCTGTCCCCTTCAACTGAGCGTTGAGAGCCACTATAGCTGGCACAAAACAGCAGTCATGAGTGAAAGAAGAAAACGCCCCTCTGGGGCAGCATTCAGAAAAAGCAAGCAAGCAAAGGAAGCTTTTCTATCTAAGCAGGAGGGAGCTCTCCTGAGATACACAGACACAAATGTTCACGGTGAGCCTTCCAGCCCCAGTGAGGATGTGAATGGTGAGGAGATGCCTGATCTTCCAGTTAGTCAGAGTGCAGGTGACCTGGCAGCTACTGCAGCATCCATATCTCCATCTCAAATGGATGTAGCCATGCACATTTCTGAAGAAAAGTGTAGCTCCGAGAAGAGTGTGGTAGAGGCACAAGAAACAGCTGCTGCCGAGTTTAATTTCTTAAATCTAGATGATCCAGGACTGTGGACCCACTTGAGCAGTAGCCTGAGGGACTTCCTTGTACTGCATGGGCCACAGCAAGTGAAAAACTTCATGTTCCCCAAAGACAATGAAAATCGAAGTTTCCATCCAACACATTACTGGTGTGAAATCCCCAATAGTGACAAAGTGGAGAGGCCATGGCTTATGTACTCAAAAACCCAGAATGCGGCATACTGTTTTTGTTGCAAACTCTTCCAGTCTAATGTTCCAGCCACATTGGGTTCTACAGGAACAAAGGACTGAAAAAATCTGGCTAGAGATCTGGCATGTCATGAGACGGCAGCAAATCACCAGAGAGCATTCCATAGGTGGAAAGAGCTTGAGATGAGACTAAGGTTAAAGGCCACCATAGATGATGGAAAAATCCCTGGATTTCCCTCAGTCCCTGGAAAAATCATGGAGCAGGTCCTCAAAGAATCAATCCTGAAGCACTTGCATGAGAGGAAAGTGATCAGGAACAGCCAGCATGGATTCACCAAGGGAAGGTCATGCCTGACTAATCTAATCGCCTTTTATGATGAGATTACTGGTTCTGTGGATGAAGGGAAAGCAGTGGATGTATTGTTTCTTGACTTTAGCAAAGCTTTTGACACGGTCTCCCACAGTATTCTTGTCAGCAAGTTAAGGAAGTATGGGCTGGAAGAATGCACTATAAGGTGGGTAGAAAGCTGGCTAGATTGTCGGGCTCAACGGATAGTGATCAATGGTTCCATGTCTAGTTGGCAGCCGGTATCAAGTGGAGTGCCCCAAGGGTCGGTCCTGGGGCCGGTTTTGTTCAATATCTTCATAAATGATCTGGAGGATGGTGTGGATTGCACTCTCAGCAAATTTGCGGATGATACTAAACTGGGAGGAGTGGTAGATACGCTGGAGGGGAGGGATAGGATACAGAAGGACCTAGACAAATTGGAGGATTGGGCCAAAAGAAATCTGATGAGGTTAAATAAGGATAAGTGCAGGGTCCTGCACTTAGGATGGAAGAATCCCATGCACCGCTACAGACTAGGGACCGAATGGCTAGGCAGCAGTTCTGCGGAAAAGGACCTAGGGGTGACAGTGGACGAGAAGCTGGATATGAGTCAGCAGTGTGCCCTTGTTGCCAAGAAGGCCAATGGCATTTTGGGATGTATAAGTAGGGGCATAGCGAGCAGATCGAGGGACGTGATCGTTCCCCTCTATTCGACATTGGTGAGGCCTCATCTGGAGTACTGTGTCCAGTTTTGGGCCCCACACTTCAAGAAGGATGTGGATAAGTTGGAGAGAGTCCAGCGAAGGGCAACAAAAATGATTAGGGGTCTGGAACACATGAGTTATGAGGAGAGGCTGAGGGAGCTGGGATTGTTTAGCCTGCAGAAGAGAAGAATGAGGGGGGATTTGATAGCTGCTTTCAACTACCTGAAAGGGGGTTCCAAAGAGGATGGCTCTACACTGTTCTCAATGGTAGCAGATGACAGAACGAGGAGTAATGGTCTCAAGTTGCAGTGGGGGAGGTTTAGATTGGATATTAGGAAAAACTTTTTCACTAAGAGGGTGGTGAAACACTGGAATGCGTTACCTAGGGAGGTGGTAGAATCTCCTTCCTTAGAGGTTTTTAAGGTCAGGCTTGACAAAGCCCTGGCTGGGATGATTTAACTGGGATTTGGTCCTGCTTCGAGCAGGGGGTTGGACTAGATGACCTTCTGGGGTCCCTTCCAACCCTGATATTCTATGATTCTATGATCAGCATGAAGAGAAGATTGCATCAGAGTCTCTTTACTGGAAAAATGTTCTGAAAAGGTTCATTGCCATTGTGAGAATGCTTGCTACCCAAAACCTAGCACTGCATGGCACTTCAGATTAGCTGTAGGTGCCAAACAATGGAAACTTCCTTAAAATTGTGGAGCTGATGGCTGAGTTTGATGCTGTACTCCAGGACCATCTAAGAGTCACCACCCAAGAAATGTACACACACTACTACCTTGGAAAAACAATTCAAAACGAGATCAGACAGTTACTGGCAACAAAAGTCAAACAGAAGATTGTGACGGATCTGAAGTCAGCAAGATATTACTCTGTTATTCTGGACTGCACACCTGATATCAGCTATATGGAACAAATGTGCTTCTTAAAAAGCTGGAAGATATGGGAATTGCAATAGCTGACATGAGAGGTCAGGGCTACAATAATGGTGCCAACATGTGAGGAAAGAACAGAGGAGTGCAGACACGGATCTGAGTGTTAAACCCTTGAGCTTTTTTTGTCCCATGCAGTTCTCATTCATTGAACTTCATGGTCAGTGATGCAGCATCAGCTTCTAGCGAGGCTGCTGAATTTTTTAAATGTAATTCAAAGCATCTATGTATTTTTCTCTGCATCAACTCATCGATGGCAAATTTTGAAGCAACATCAGGGAACATCCTCTCTGACACGGAAACCACTGAGTGCAACACGATGAAAAAGTCGAGTGCAGATGACAAAGCCTATCAAACACCAAACTGGGAAGATAGATGATGCCATAGTTGCCATTATGGAGGATAATGCTATGACAGGAACTGCTTGTGGGAGAACTGTGGCAGAGGGAAATGGAATCACCAGAAACACACATAACTTCACATTTCTGTGTGGCTTAGTGTTGTGGCATGACATACTGTTTGAAATAAACGTTATAAGCAAGAGACTCCAACGTGTTGACCTTCATATATCTGGAACAATGGAACAACTGGACAATGCAAAGTCATACCTACAGTCTTACTGGTCATATGAGGGATTTCAAAACGTTCTGAAGAGTGCACAGTAGTTGGCAGAGGAACTTCACACTGAAGCTCTTTTCCCACCCATTCAAGAATACAAGAGTCACTGAAGATGACGACATTTTGATTACGAGGCCTGGGATAATCCCATAAGAGACCCCAAACAACAATTCAAATTTGAATTCTTTAACCAGGTGCAATACAGTCAGTTGAACATTTCATGCAGCTCACGGAACACAGCAGTATATCTGCGATGTTGTATGATATTCCAAAACTCCTCACTATACTTGAAGAAGAGGATGTGGAAAAAGCTAATGTACGCAATGCTTTTTTTGCCTCTGTCTTCACGAACAAGGTCAGCTCCCAGACTACTGCACTGGGCAGCACAGCATGGGGAGGAGGTGACCAGCCCTCTGTGGAGAAAGAAGTGGTTCGGGACTATTTAGAAAAGCTAGACGTGCACAAGTCCATGGGGCCGGATGCGTTGCATCTGAGAGTGCTAAAGGAGTTGGCGGATCTTATTGCAGAGCCATTGGCCATTATCTTTGAAAACTCATGGCGATCGGGGGAAGTCCCGGATGACTGGAAAAAGGCTAATGTAGTGCCCATCTTTAAAAAAGGGAAGGAGGAGGATCCAGGGAACTACAGGACAGTCAGCCTCACCTCAGTCCCCGGAAAAATCATGGAGCAGGTCCTCAAGGAATCAGTTCTGAAGCACTTAGAGGAGAGGAAAGTGATCAGGAACAGTCAGCATGGATTCACCAAGGACAAGTCATGCCTGACTAATCTAATTGCCTTCTATGGTGAGATAACTGGTTCTGTGGATGAAGGGAAAGCAGTGGACGCGTTGTTCCTTGACTTTAGCAAAGCTTTTGACACTGTCTCCCACAGTATTCTTGCCAGCAAGTTAAAGAAGTATGGGCTGGATAAATGGACTATAAGGTGGATAGAAAGCTGGCTAGATTGTCGGGCTCAACGGATAGTGATAAATGGCTCCATGTCTAGTTGGCAGCCGGTATCAAGTGGAGTGCCTCAAGGGTCGGTCCTGGGGCCGGTTTTGTTCAATATCTTCATAAATGATCTGGAGGATGGTGTGGATTGCACCCTCAAGCAAGTTTGCAGATGACACTAAACTGGGTGGAGAGGTACATATGCTGGAGGGTAGGGATAGGATACAGAGGGACCTAGACAAATTGGAGGATTGGGCCAAAAGAAATCTGATGAGGTTCAACAAGGACAAGTGCAGAGTCCTGCACTTAGGACGGAAGAATCTCATGTACCACTACAGACTAGGGACCGAATGGCTCAGCAGCAGTTCTGCAGAAAAGGACCTAGGGGTTACAGTGCACGAGAAGCTGGATATGAGTCAACAGTGTGCCCTTGTTGCCAAGAAGGCCAATGGCATTTTGGGATGTATAAGTAGGGGCATTGCCAGTAGATTGAGGGACGTGATCGTTCCCCTCTATTCGACACTGGTGAGGCCTCATCTGGAGTAGTGTGTCCAGTCTTGGGCCCCACACTACAAGAAGGATGTGAAAAAATTGGAAAGAGTTCAGCGAAGGGCAACAAAAATGATTAGGGGTCTGGAACACATGAGTTATGAGGAGAGGCTGAGGGAGCTGGGATTGTTTAGCCTGCAGAAGAGAAGAATGAGGGGGGATTTGATAGCTGCTTTCAACTACCTGAAAGGGGGTTCCAAAGTGGATGGCTTTAGAGTGTTCTCAGTGGTAGCAGATGACAGAACAAGGAGTAATGGTCTCAAGTTGCAGTGGGGGAGGCCTAGGTTGGATATTAGGAAAAAGTTTTTCACTAGGAGGGTGGTGAAACA
The DNA here is from genome assembly GCF_965140235.1 of Caretta caretta. Classification (NCBI taxonomy): domain Eukaryota; kingdom Metazoa; phylum Chordata; order Testudines; family Cheloniidae; genus Caretta; species Caretta caretta. The sequence goes on from NC_134210.1 coordinate 34,459,213, forward strand.
CTGGAATGCGTTACCTAGGGACGTGGTGGAATCTCCTTCCTTAGAAGTTTTTAAGGTCAGGCTTGAGAAAGCCCTGGCTGGGATGATTGAATTGGGGATTGGTCCTGCTTTGAGCAGGGGGTTGGACTAGATGACCTCCTGAGGTCCCTTCCAACCCTGATATTCTATGATTCTAAGACCTACACCAGCAATTTAGGGCATAGAGACAGTGTTGACACATGATGACATGCACGATATTGATGTGTGTGATTTAGGTGATGAACTGAAAGCCCTTTCAAGATACATTTCAGCAGGATCAACTCCAAAGGCTGTTCTGGAATATATGTGCACAAATAAGATGACCACTCTCCTTCCAAATACTTTTGTTGCTCTGCGCATACTTCTAACACTTCCTGTAACAGTTGCCAGTGGAGAACGCAGCTTCTCCAAGCTGAAGTTAATAAAAACACATCTACGCTCCACAGTGACACAGGAGAGGCTGATCGGCCTTGCAACCATCTCAATAGAGCATGAGCTGGTCCAGACTGTGGATCTTCAGCAGGAAGCAGTTCAAATCTTTGCAACCAAGAAGGCATGGAAAGCACCACTTTGATTATTCAAACAGATAAAAATACCAGTGTTTACTGTGCAGACAAGAAAAGTTAATTTTCAAATGCCTGAACAGCAAATGTAAGTGTTACGTAAAATTTTTGAACAAGGCATTTTAAGTTGTTAGTTCTCCTTTATTGGGGTAGGTAGCAGAGCAGTAGCATGAGAGGAGTAGAACAGGAAGAAGGCAGAATTGAGACCTTTCAAAGTTTTGGCTGAAGCGAGAGGGTATGGGGGCGTCATTTGAGCTCCCCACCTCAGGTGCCAAAATGTTGTGGGCTGTCCCTGACCTTATATAATAGAGCTAATTACATTATTTTTTCTGTTCCTTTATTGGATGACATTTAAAACAGGATAGTAATCAACAGATAGCTAAGCAAACAACTCCTCCAACTCCTGTTTGCACACAAATACCCTTGTTCACATAAGTTCCTTTGTTTTCTCTGTTCCTATCACTATCACCACTTGGAAAAGATGATAATTTCATTGTCAATTAAGAAGCTCTTTAGTATATGTTGTAAGAATCCAGCGAGATGTATGACTGTCATACGCTATTGTATACTTCAGCTAAATTTAAATTGGTATTCCACAGAAGAGAAGTTGACAGTGACACCATCATAAAAACTACTAAAAGAGAGCAAGGAGATTTGTTCTGTTAACACTACAACCAGTTAACTTCAGTCATATTGAGACTTCCTTACGACTCACAGGGGTGATAAGCTTTAAAGAGTCTCAGTGAATTAACAGGCTTTTCCCAAATGGTTCATTTATTTGTCCCTCATCCTAAATTAGTGGAAAAAATTATGAATCCAGTGTTTGCAAAACAGACATGGCAGAAACCTCCCCAAGTTATTTTAATGTGCAAATATCAACTTAAAATTGTAATATATGTGTGTGTATTGTATTTTACACAATTGTTGCTTTCCTGGAAATTAGGTTTAAATTCATTCATTGTCGCCATCTTGTGTAAATTCATTAAACTGTGAAAGTTAATCAGTAACTGGAGTGGGAAAGAAGAAGGATAAGAGAAGACAGCAGGAAGGATAAAATTTTTGTTCGCATACATACAATGCAGTCAGCTTTGAGATTTTTTTCTTGTGTGCAATTTTTCTGGAAAGGAAAATTTGCTACCTTACTGGGATTGGTTCTTCCCCTTGACAGAGGTATTTGGAGCGGTGCCTCTTTTCCAGTAAATAAATACCAGGGTCAGTTCATACTCCTCTGCGGCACTCTGGGCGTGGTCACTACCCATCTGCCCTTACACCAGGATGTGTACTTCCAAATTTGTATGAAGTGCTAGATTAAATATAAACTTCTTAACATTAATGTAAAACTTGTTAACTAATATATTAACTACATACATGGACACTGGAGAATCATATAGATATCCAAAGAGTGTCTCTCAGTTAGAGCAAACTGGGATAAAAAGGTCAGTCCCAAAATGGGAGAGAGAAGTACGGTCCAGTACTTCGGGTACAAGCTTAGGCCATAGGAGAGTTGAATTCTCCGCTCTGCCACAGATTCCCTGTGCAACTCCGGGAAAATCACTTAGTCTCTCTGTGCCCCATCTTTACAGCACTGTCCTACATCATAGGGGTGTTCTGAGGATCAATACTGTGACAAAGTTCCTCCTCTACCTTGGTGGGTCTTGCGCTTATTGGCCGATTTGCTCACGTTGGAGCTTCACGGCAGCCCTCAGTTTGGTAGTTTTCGTGAACCCACAGTCAACTGCTTGTGTCTGACCAGGAGTTGGGAGGATTTGGGGGGAACCCGGGCCCGCCCTCTACTCCGAGTTCCAGCCCAGGGCCCTGAGGAATGCAGCTGTCTAGAGTGCCTCCTGGAACAGCTGTGCAACAGCTACAATGCCCTGGGCTACTTCCCCATGGCCTCCTCCCAACACCTTCTTTATCCTCACCATAGGACCTTCCTCCTGGTGTCTGATAATGCTTGTACTCCTCAGTCCTCCTACAGTCCGCGTTCTCACTCTCAGCTCCTAGCACCTCTTGCTCCCAGCTCCTTACACATGCACCACAAACTGAAGTGAGCTCCTTTTTAAACCCAGGTGCCCAGATTAGCCTGCCTTAATTGATTCTAGCAGCTTCTTGATTGGCTGCAGGTGTTCTAATCAGCCTCTCTTAATGGTCTCCAGAAGGTTCCTGATTGTTCTGGAACCTTGCCTGTTACTTTACCCAGGGAAAATGGACCTACTTAACCTGGGGCTAATATATCTGCCTTCTATTACTCTCCTGTAGCCATCTGGCCCGACCCTGTCACAATACATTAAAGATTGTGAGGTGCTCAGATACTGTAATCTTGATGGCCATCTAAAAACTTTATATGGAGGAAATCAGATAAAATTTCCATTCTGGATCCTGACTTCTCCCTGAATCTGAGACACTTGGAAAATAGTAAGGGGAAATTAGTTAGGGAAAAAGCAAAAAGATGCAAAACAATGCCTTTCCATAAAATTAATTGTATTAATACATTCTGGGATCCTTCTGGAACTGGTTATATCTGAATAAGATCCCGCATTGATAAACCTAAGTAAGGAAGAGTTGGATGTTTTCAAACAGAATCATTTAGGGTGAAAGAAAAAGAATAAAGATTCTCTTTTCCTGATCTGGTCAGTTTTTCTAAGGTAGTGGTTCTCAATCTTTCCAGATGACTGGACTCCTTTCAGAGGCTGATTTGTCTTGTGTACCTCAGGTTTCACCTCATTAAAAAACTACTTGCTTGTAATCAGACATAAAAATATGAATGTGTCTCAGCACACTATTACTGAAAAATTGCTGACTTTCTTATTTTTACCATAATTATAAAACAAAACAATTGGAATATAAATACTGTATTTACATTTCAGCAGATAGTATATAAAGCAGTATAAAACAAGCCATGTCTGTAATTTTAGTTTGTATTGACCTCATTAGTGCTTTTTATGTAGCCTGTTGTAAAAGTAGGCAAATATCTAGAAGATCTGATGTAACCCCTGGAAGACATATGCATATCCCCAGGGGTACACTTACCCCTGAGAACTACTATTCTAAGGTATATAATTCACCACTCTCCACACATCTAGAAGATGTCATGCTCTTTTGAGTTTGAAAGCTTTGGACAAAATAAGAGGGAGAATAACTTTTTGTGCAGTTCAAAAGGAAGAATTAATTGTGGTAATGAATAACTCTGCAGCAGAAAGGATAACCTTGTCCTTATGGAGGATGTAGGAAGGCCCATGTCCAAGGGCACAGATCGAGACTCTTTTGGCAACTAAGATTGCAACCAGGAAGCACATCTTTATGGAAAAGGAACACAGGAAATTGGATGCTATCTGTTCAAGAATGGATTGTGATAGCTTTGCGCACTGTGGCTAGAGACCTAGATGATTCTGCATTTATGATACCATTTGAAGTTAGCGTGAGATATGGTGATGATAGCCTCAGGTCTATGTCATCCTGTGAGAAATGTAAGAATTTGAAAATCTGGTTTTCTGGGATTAATCTTTCTACCTTGATACCAATAAGAAAATGTTGTCCATACTCTTGAATAGGCTTAGAGAATTGGAAGGGCCTGTATACAAACTCTACACTATTTTGGAAGTGTACTCCATCTCACTGAGTTTTTCTTTTTCAACAGCCAAAATATTAGGTGCAGGTAGTCAGTACTAGGATGCAGGAATGGGCCCATAGGTAGGAGATCTGTCATCTATCTGCTGATAGTTATGCCCCTTTTATATGGATCAACCTGATGGAGGCTAGGTGATCTTCTGCCCAGGAAAATACTGCATTACTTTGGCATTTAGACTAACTTCTTCTATCTCTCTGTCAATGTATATGTGCTACGATCCCTCACATCCAAATGAATCAAAACATGCTCTTTCCTCAGTTGATCTTGAAAATAAATAAGGTAGGAGAGGTGCACTGAAGACAGAGAATCAGGTTAGAAGGCAGAAGGCACATGGACATGCTGGAACCCAGTATCTGCTGAAAAGAGGTACTGCCACAAATATCTTGGACTTGAGAAGTGGCTAAGATCCAGGTGGTGTTCTTCAGTTTCATGGCTGTCTACTATCTGATGAAGATTATCACAGAAATACCCAATTATCTAATGCATTTCTGTATTTCTTTCAAGTAAAATTTAAATATTCCTATTCTTTACTGTGAGCTCATAAACAATCAACTTTCACCTATTTGTTAGACCAATGTCCACAATAAAGATTCCTTCATCGCACCCAAACCAAGCCTATTTTCAAGAGATCAGTGGGAGGCTTGCTTTACAGGGCTCACTTGACGCTTTTGGCCTAAGTCATTCCTGGAAGTACAGATTTCAATTATACTAATTCCAGGGATAAGCAAACAGAATTCTGACACAACATAGCCTATCTCTGTCCCCAAGTACGTTTTACACAAACACAGCATTTACATCATCACAAAAGCAGCATGAGTCAATGAATTTCAACACGAATACTACACATTCTGGAGTGATAATATTTTTAATTCTTTTTAAACTACAGTCATAACAGCTTAATTAAAATTAAACTATTTGATTCTACTGCAGTTTTGCTGATGGTCACATGTTCTTACTTCCAATGATCACAATGCCAATGGAATGCACTTATTGCCACCAAGAAAAAAATTTAAGCACTTTGAAAGAAATGAAGCAAAAAGTGTTTAAGAAGCTATTGAACATACTACTCTAACTTCTGAAAGCAGTATTTCTGAATAGTTTGTTCATTCTGAGTAGGTTACAGTGTTCAAGAGCTGAACACAACTCTTTCTGGTGCATTTAACCTGGGAATGATTGTTCAAGCGTTTAAAAAGAAAATGGGGAAAAAAAAAATGTAAGAAGTTGTTTTGAAGTTGACCAAGAATTGTGCTTCCTAAGCAGTCTTGTTGGTTTTTACAGCAGGCGTGCTCTCTTGGAGGGAGGGAATACAGGGTCATTGTTCAATTGTTTTTGTAGATTTAATATTGAAAATAGTTTAAATAATAAACAAATTTTTCAATAGTTTTAATATTTACAATAATTTCAATTGTTTATTGAATTGTATAAGAATTAAGTAAAAAATTGACTAAATTACAACTGCTGAAGACCGTGTATGATATACGAGAGAGACTTGAAGCTACAGAAGAACGGACTTAAGTTTGTTTTGTTTTTTTTCATTCAAACTGCAGCAATACAGTATGCCTACCAGAAGGTCATTCAGTATATTCCTCCTTAATAAGTTAATATTGTTTGATTTTTTTTATCATTCTACTTTCATCTGCATATTGAAAGATGACTCATATCAAATCCATTCTTCTAATATTCATCAACCAACCAATTAAAGTTTATTGGAAGAAGCACATTCAGCATGACAAGAAATCCATTACATTATCAGGATATTTTTCTTGTCATTTGTTAGACTAGGGTAAATATTTTTTCTCTTTAGAACTGTAGACAAGAAAAGCTTTCCCTTAGGAGAACTACTAAGAGGTTGTTACCTAGAAGGGGTTTGCAAATAAGCAGATGGGAAAGTGTCTGGACAGTGGTATTTTCCCATGCCACTTGCAAAGCTGCAGTTCGTTAAGGAACTCTATGATAATAGTACCACTGTTAAGAGTAGACCATCTAATAGGACAAAAAAGAAAATTTTCTGTGGACTGTAGCATTCATTTGACCTCACATACACTGCTTATGTCGACCCTACTTAGAATTAAGGATAAAGGGGTAGATTTTCAAGGCACAACTGGCAGTTAGGAAGGCACCTAATTTTCAGTGACTTGCAATGGGAGTTAGGGTATCAAATGGCCATTTGATACCTTTGAAAATCTCCCCCACAGTCACATAGCGGAGATGCTTCCAGTTACAGAGTGGCTGCCCTTCTTCTCCTGTAAGAGTGCCCAACAACAAGAGAGTCGTCTGTATATGCATTCAAGAAAATCTAAACCTCTCCACATTCCCACTCTTCCACTCAATTCCTGCTAATTTATTTTCAAGACTTATTCTGGCAGCCAGGAAACTCATTCTTCAATCCTAAACAAAATCCCCTAATTCTAAAAGAACTAAAGATTGGTGTAGGAAAGAGTGAGCTGGCTACCCGGTAAAGAGCAATCAATGCAGTGTAAGTAGATAGATTACCCAAGTAGTAATAAACTGGAATAATTTGGAAATATGACCAGTCTCGAACTTTTCAAACTAATTCCTCACATGGTTATAGATAGATAGATTATATACCAGATCAGTTACACATTTCTTATATACCAGTTATGAATACAGTGCCCCTTTCTTATCTAGGTCCCTTACCATAGGCAACATGGCAATGAGTAAGTATCTTTCCTTACTCTGAGATACGTTTCAATATACAAACTCAATTATATATATGCATTTATGTAAAATAGTACAGCCCCCTCCCCAAAAAGTGTACATGAATGCTATTTGATAAGAGAGATTTTATTCTTCTGGTGCTTTATATACAGAGCTGCAACGTGGTAAGCAAATTTTGTTCCATTACTCCACATGTACAGCAATATTAGAAATCACAGTAATGCATATTCACAGCAACAACAGATGTTCAAAAGATAGCTGAGGCTTCTGTTTGGTATGGAGCCAAGACGACAAGATACTAAAACCTATTAACAGTGTATCCTGACTGTGTAAAGAATCATAAGGAACCATATGATGTCTAGAAAGAAAACGAGAAAAATAATAAAATTTGATCAGAAATTTAATGTATTTTTATTAATACCTGGCAACAGAATAGTAATAGATAATTTAAATGTGTACAACTTGTGTCAGATGCATAGTTGGGAAGAAAATTGCAGACAGACCAATATTTATAGCAAAAGAGAAAATGAACCTGACTTGATTTGGCATAGAGATCTTTATGTCTCATACTGACATTCACCTGAATGTGGAGATTCTGTGAAGAATCCAAATAATGAAACACCTTGACTTTGCCAGTGACAAACACCAAACTATTAGAGATGTCTGGGGAGCAAGAAGTTCCACTGTAACAAAGATTACACATTTATAGTGTTTCTTGAACCCATAAGAAACCTACCAGAAAAAAAATCGGTAACATTTAAAAAAAATTAAAAAGTATGTTGACAAAGGATAATGTTCAAGCAAGTGCTTATAAGGCAGACACCAACAAGTCTCTACACTGTCTACTGACTAAAAGTCATTTTTCAAGAGGGATATAAATCAGTCAGACCATTCTCATGCAGACCAAGAAACAATGATTCCTTTAGGTGTTAGTGACTAATATTTTGTCTGCAATTAAGTTTCTGATCTTCTAACTAGACTTTATCAGTGTGAATAAAGAGGCAATTGTGATATTTCTGGTTAAGTCAATGTTAATTCTTTTGGGACTTCAAATCAGCAGCATAACATGGTCACCCAACCACTGAAGGGTTAGACTGTGCTCTCAGCAACTGGTTAAGGTATTATGGTTTTATTAGCTATCAGTGGGCCCACAAGCATGTGCTTAAGTGCTTTCTCAATTCAGGGCCTTAATGAATTTTCCAAAAGGTACACAATTCACATATTTTAAAATCAGTTGAATAATATTATAAATGGAAATACAAGTAATATGCATCAATTCCAGATATCCTATGCATTCAGTTTTATCCTCAAATATGCATGTGAACATCAGCACCTATCAACAAGGCAGCTAACTTTAAATGATGCATGGTAATGTTCATATTAGGGGAGGATTGAGTCCACAGTATTAATAATTTCTTAGATCAGGGACATTCAATGTCTGAATACAGAATGACCTCAGGAACTTCAATGCAAAGGTTAAAATGGCCAACTTTATGAGATAAAAGATGCACTTATCGTAGAGTACAGTACTACATAGTAAACTGCTTATGAGTCTTCAAGAACTACATGACATTAAGAAAATCTTGAAAATAGTACACTACTCTTGATTACAGAAAGTGGTTTGAAGAATCCTTTAAACAGTCACAAAAGGACCTAAAAAAGAAGTATAAGACTACCTACACATGTCAAAAATAGCTATATCTCTGCAAAACGAATTGCACTGTCTGAAAGATGAATGGCATAATCAAGGACTATCTGACTCTATTAGTAGCTATGGAAAGAAACATTTCTTTCTTAAGAAACATCTAGCAACCACCTGAAAATTCAGGGCAAGGAAAGGAATCAAGAACATTACAGCAACCTGAAACTACCAGGATTATTAACAACAGCAGTACTGTAAAGTTTGAAGTATTTTGGGTTTTGCCTTTACAAAGAGGCACAGAGTTAAATTTTGAAGAATCAAGTTTTATAAATGGAGAAAATATTTTAACTTAACAAAGAGGATTGTTGTATAATGTTGAGAACTAAGGGTCGCTAAGTATAAACTCCTAGGTTTTTTTCAGCTCTCCCACTGAAGTGTAGGAAAGTCGCTTTGGCAACTCACTTCATCTTCTCTGTCTCAGTTCCTCATCTGTAAAATTGAGTTAATAATATTACCCTATCATAAAGGCATGCTGTAAAGCTAACATTTCAGTTAGCTAATATAACATTGGTAAGGTACTTGGATAATAAGGTGATGAGCATCTGAGGAAAGCCTATAAATACACACACATGGGGATGCCAGATAGGGCCTCACATGAGGAAGAAAAGGGGACCTTTAAAAAAAAATGTTTTGCTGTTCTCTCTTAAAGGCCCAGGCATATTTATATAATGTTTAACGATGGAAAAGAGAAGGATCGCAGAATAAGGAAAACGAAACACTGCCTTATTTAAAAAGTAGTGTCTGTCGCTTGCTTACCTTCTTCTTGTCTTTCAGATCCAACCAACTGGACAAGAACCATCTGCTGTAGCATCACAGCCCACCAGGACAGGAATAGCTCAGGAAACCATGGCATTTACTTAGCCCACAGGCTGTTCTCTCATGACTACTGAAAATGTGTCCAAGAGCCAGGTCATACTTCCCTGGATCTACCACAGAACAGAATGCAATGACTCAGGATCTTTCTGGGTCAAGAAAAGTCGACCAGGCCGCACTATTGTCCATTTAATACACAGAACCAATTCTCCTGTCTCATGTCCATTCTAGATATCCTATTTCTAGATTCTTATTTAAATCTGCTCTAAAAGAAAGCCATGACAGAGGACTGCCTCTCAGCAGCAGTTTGAAATAAAAAGTTTAAGTTTTGGGAGTGGGTGAGGGCAAAGGAAAGACAAAGAAACCAATCTACAACCTCAGAGGAAAGTAAAATCATATTAAAGGTGACATTATTTTAGATGAATTTACAGTTAATCAAACCACACTGAACAAACAAAACAATAAAGTTATGGCATCACACATGCACACTGGCTGTGTTTTCCTGAGGCCTCTCCGAAATGAGCATATATAAGCATACCCTAGAGTGTGTTCGCTCTTACTGTGCTTATAAAATGGTTACTGTAGTGTTTCTATTAATTAGCGGTAGGTCAGGAGAGTATGCTCTCAATTACATAACTCAGTCTTCATTAGGCAGCCAGCCAGATTGCTCCCCAAGTCCATGACATTTTATAAGTGATTGCTGGAGATCTATCCTTTAAACAGTAAGCATAAATAAAGTTCCAGAGCAGTTGAACTCAGATGCGATAACCAATAACCTATGAACTAAATGAAGAAATTAATGTACGTTTCCTTTTGTGTTTGTACATCCGATACTCTTATAGACTGGATGTTTTTCTTGTCATTACAGCATATCAGGAATGACTTAGAGTGATACTTCCCTGCCCCCAAAATAAAACAAAGTAGTAAATGAAAACACAACCACCACAACAAAAAAGCAACATTCCTCAGTCAGAGTTTTAACCTTAACAAGGGCCAAACACTCCATGAAGTTCACAAAAGACTTCATTGCTGATATTGATTTTACATGGAAGGCACTCAGATAGTACAATAGGCTGTAGTATAAAACCCTAACACACAACTGTGATAAATAAGTGAAATAATACTCTCTTTAATCAGTACATTACATGTTCTCTAGGCACATTTTCTTCTTTTCCTGACTTCACTATACTTCTGTTAATATCAAACATGCATCTAGAATATCAGATATAAAAACATGCCATCAGATAATGGTTGGAATTACATATGTGTCTTTAGTTATCAAAACAAAGACACACAACAAATAGTTTCCAGCACAGCTTTAGTATTACAGCTCAGATGTTAAAGCAAACAAAGATACATAAACGGATGGACATAAAACATTTTGCTGTTCATGTCATTTTACTTGCGTTTTAAACCCCAAAGTGTAACTGAAATTTTGAAACATCAGAGTGAGCAGTGTAACTAAATACATGAGGTCATTGACTGTGATTCAACTCCTCCCTGATGTTAACCTGAGACACCGAAAAAGGAGACAAGGAAAGTAACAGGGAAATTGTATTTGTCTGACCTTGTGATAGACCCATTAAAGACTACAAGTAATTTGAAAGGTATAGCATCTGAGTGTAGCAGACAATGGGAATTTGGAAAGTTGCCATGCCCTTAACTCCTCCTTTATAAAGCACTCTTCCAGCAGCTGCCTTTTTACTCTAACAGGAGTTCCAGCAGGTCCAACCACAAAAGTATTTATGAAACACATTCACAATTTTGCTGGCTGCTAGTCAGAACTTTAGGTGTCAACAGGTGTTTCCTTAACGGCTACAAACAAAATACTGAGGCTGTTTAGTAGACTAAAAAGATGAAGAATTGCTCAATAAAATTTTTTTATGTAAGTGTAAGAAAACATGGGAATGACACTGGAATGCTTGCTTTTGGGACTAGTGAAGACGGAACCACTGTAGAGGTGGATACTCTCACTTTTTGGTAGGTAATGGGAGACATCAGTACAATGCAAACCCTGTTGTTCTTGTGCAAGCCCACTGAAATTGTAGGGTATCTGGCTGATTTAAAGAGGGAGAGTGCTGAAATTAAGAGTAAAAATGATCTCCTGGAAGTAGGAATGACAGAAGTCCAGCAATTCCACTTACTAGTTACTAGGGCCACCATGTGGAGAACTTTCAGAGTCAGTGTATAGTAAGCAAGGAGAAAGTGAGGGTAACCTGTTTGCTTTCAGCTAGTGGCTATTCCTATTTCCTCTTTGAGAGTACTGGAAGCTAAGACCATGCCCAGTTGTGAATACTGAGGAATGTGGAAAGTGAAAGTGCAGCATAGCCAGCAGATTGTATCCAGACAGCTACTATACTATCAAAGCGATTCTTTTCCAGGTAATGGCTTTTTGAATCAAGGAAGTCAGGCCAAAAGTCAGGTTGTAAGTGGTGTTTTAAGAATCTAAGGAGCTTATTTCTGTTTTTGAAGGTTCTGATGGCTCCAAATCACAGGCCAAAATAGACTGCTCAGTTTGAAAAGTTTCCTAATTGCTGTGCTATGAAGGGAAAATTGTTCAGAGAGAGTTGGTATCTTTCCCCACCATCCTTACTGTGAAGGATACCTTAACTACAACTGGTTTCAGAGTAGCAGCCGTGTTAGTCTGTATTTGCAAAAAGAAAAGGAGTACTTGTGACACCTCAGAGACTAACAAATTTATTTGAGCATAAGCTTTTGTGAGCTACAGCTCACTTCATTGGATGCATTCAGTGGATTTTCCACTGAAGTGAGCTGTAGCTCACGAAAGCTTATGCTCAAATCAATTTGTTAGTCTCTAAGTTGCCACAAGTCCTCCTTTTCTTTTAACTACAACTGTGGACATGAATGTGAAGAGACAACAGCTTTTGGGACAGATGCAAATACAAACTCAGGCACTATTTAAAAATCGGATCAAAAATAGACTCACAAGGAACCTACTAGAGGGCAGTATGGAAAAAACACATGACACCATTAGTCAATAGCCTGACACAATTCAAGAGATTCAGAGTGAATCAGAGAACACAGAGACCTTTAATACAGCTGTCAATTAAGGACAATGCCCTCTTGCATAGGAAGCTAGAAGTGCTTGAGAATTCATCAAAGAACAGCAATTTAAATATATTTGGACTTCCTGAGGGAGTTATTCCCATGGAAACTTTCCCAGCTCTTGTAGAATTTATATTAAATGAGGCACTTAATCCCTGCCCTCCCTGCCTCCCCCCACCCTGCCCTAAGTTTTACATCCTATTATAGTTTTCTGTTAATTCTATTAGGGAAGGAACTCTTCATCTTATGTTGGCACTTTATATCAGCCCTATCCTTTATGGTGAAAACTGGTTAGGTTCATATTATTTTTATATGGGAGAGGGAAGAAATTGTATATATAATTACATATACAAAACTATGTTAAAAGAACATTAAGGTAATAAAATCAAATAGTCAAAAGTTAGGATAAGTACTAAGTGCTTCACAAACATTCATGAATTTATCTTGTCAACACCTCTGAGGTATTATCCTCCCGATTTTACAGACGAAGAACTCGAGTACAGAGAAATTAAGGTACAAATTGTCCACTTATTTTGGATGCCCAACTTGAGACTCCTATCACCTGATTTTTCAGAGTACTTAGCATTTTTATAACACTTCAGCTTCTTCAGCACTCAGCTTCTTTAACCATGAGACTGTCTCTCTTCCTGCCACTCCCGCCTCCCCTCCAGCATTTCCTAACTTGTGCGTGTTTCACTTTGGAACCTTAACATTCTTTCAACGGTTTTGCTCCTCTGTAGGCTTTTCCGATGTTTATGTAATTTTGTATGTAGGTTTTTAAAAAAAACAAAAAACATTTAAGTGTAAAAACTGAAATTTCATCGCGTGAAACCATACTGTCCCCCACATGGGTCATCAGCAGAATTGGGACCGTTAGGTCCACACCACGGACTTCTGTCACTTGAGCTGATGGAGTCCTGACAGCAGCAGAAAGTTGTTATTGTTATGCCCTATGTAGACTAGCTACTAGAGGAGCATGAGGCACACATCTTGCCAGTGGTTCACAGCTATCTGCTGGAAGGAATGCTGAGACTTAGGACTCCTGGTTTAAATTCCTAGTTCTGGAGAAGAGTGTGCTCCAGTTCTGTCCTTGTCCCAGTCCTCCACCCTTTCCAAGCACCTGTCGCCTGCCCTCCTCCTATTCCAGCACGTCTCTTTCCCCTGGAGTTCCTGTTCATCCCCGCTCTGTGTTCCTATTCTTGTTTGCAGAGTTCCTGTGTCCCCCATGGCTCTGGGAAGGGAGAGGATAGGCCATGTTCCAGCAATATGCACAAACAGCAATCCCATCTCTACTCAGCAAAGTACTCAAGCGCACACTTAACGAAGTAGGGGAGCAGTTCCATTGAAGACAAAGGTATTTAAGCACATGCAAGTGCTTTTCTGAATAGAGAGAGGATTACAATTGTGCCTAAAGTTAAGCATATGCTCAACTGTTTTACTGAATCAAGGCTTAGGTGCTAAGTAGTATTAAGTGCTGCTGCTTGCAAAAGGAGCTTCATTGCAATTCTTTTTCTCCCTGAACTCAAAGTGGAGGATTCTGCTACACTTCAGCTTGTCAGTAAACTCTTTGCCTTTTTTTTCCCTTTTCTCTCTCCCCATAGTAAGTTCCCTGAACAGCTCCCCTCACAGAGAGAAACCGTAAGATACCTTCCTTCTTCAACTGTAACATCCACTAAGGTCAGTACAGCACCACATGGGCAGCACTGTCACTTTCATTAATTCCCTCACACTCCCGATTTCTGAAAAATGTCTTTTACCCATTCTCAGACGAGGACTAAATTTCTTTATATAATGTAAAGAACGACTGGAATGATTGTTATTTAGGCCAAAGTTTTCAAGTTGGATGCCTAAAGTTAGATTCCTAAAGGTACATTCAGATGCTTAATTAAATGTAGCCTGATTTTCAGAGCTGCTGAGCACTTCAGGAGCTCAGCATCACTGAACGTCAAGCGACTTAAATAATCTATATTTAGGCACTTCTTTAGCAGTTTAACTTCAGGCTCCCATATTGAAAAGGTCTCACCTTAGATTTTTCATCATAGCAAAAGGAAAAAACAAAACAAAACCTCAACTAGAATTTCCTTCCAATCAAATAAAATGGAGGTTTTCAAAACAGTGTGGTCCATCTTCATTATACAGCAGCACACAGTGCCAATATGGTGTCTTTGTTAAGCTGAGTTTTGATATAAATATAGGGATCTATCTAGAAAAGTGTTTCCTTAATCCTGAGCATAATTAACTTGCAATATGAACTGACATGGAGCAAAATACAGATATTCCTTCTTTTTGAGTTGCTTCTTCTTACCACTGTATCCAAAAGACTTCAATAAAACCATTCAATTAAAGAAAAAAAAATTCCAGAGATAGCCAGAGCTCTCCCCCATAGCTGATTTTTCAGCCAAACTAAAAATAAAAGGGAATTATGAAGTCAACTAATGTGTTATCTACTACAAAGGGCAAAAAGAATGTAGCTTGCAGTGAACACAAACTATTGCATGCCTCAAAGGAAGACAGCATCATCCTACCAACTGATAACAGCAGAGCCAACAATTACCCTTAACAAACATGACTATACAAAATCCCCTCAAACACAGATCCACACAAGAATTTGGGATAACTGGCCACTGTCATTTGCTGTTGATACCAAAGATTAGTAAAGAAAATACAACTCCACAGCTAGGAATTTGTCAAAAGCATAAAAGGAATTTGCCTACATACCACCAAGATGCTATCTCTCACACTCCTGGAATCAAAGCACAGTGGCAGAATCTAAGCAGAGGTTCCAACAAGTAAGCTGATTTCTTAAAATAAAGCATTAAAATGACCAGAAGCAAAGAGAGCAATTAGCATATTAATTAAAAAACCCTCCCCAATGTCAAACAATACACATTCATGACATGACACTTTAAGAAGTTACTGATAAAATATTATTTACTGGGCTACCCCTTGGATGGATTAAATATTTTTTAAGAAGTAAAATCACTCTTAATGCAAAGTTGGGAGAAAAAAGCCTTATTATACACAATCCTCACTCACATATCCAAGGAGGGATGAATGATTTCATACAGCAGTTGTATCGAGAGACACCCTAAACGTTTGTAATATTGCTAATGAATTCGACAGTTCTAGGAAAGCCCACGTACGTAAACATTTGCTTCATTTTCATCTGCCAAAAAATGTAATAAAATGGAATTTAGTGCCTAGCATCATTTCTTGTTCCTTGTTTATAACTGGAATTACTAAGCACTCGATTAGGACATGACACTCTCTTTTAAAATGACTCTTTGTACAGAAAACGCATTTAGTTTCCATGTCTTCTTCAGAACATCTGTTTCTCCTTAGACATGCAATACACAATTTATCATCCAAGGATATAACTGGATGGAGGAAAATGAACAAGAGTCTAAAAGCAAATACAACCTTGATCAGATTTATCTAGTTAAACCAGATAGTGTGTTTTATAAATATTGTTTTTCGTCGGTAAGAGTTATTCTCAATTATATGGTACATTTCTCTCTCTCTCTGAGAAGTTATGTTAGCTATTTGTGTATGTAAGACCTGTAAATAAGTGTCCATACTAATTATGTACTTCCCAGAATCAAAGCATGAGTCTGAAATGTAGCTTAATTCAATACACCCCCCCCCCTTTTTAAAAAAGTACCAGGTATACATAAGTGAAACAGGGAACTATGCAGGTGATAGCATGAAAATTAGTAGCACACTTTTCTGCTTATGCTTGCTTATCTATAATCTACAGTATACACATTAGGAACACAAAATCTGGGAAAACGTTAAAGAATTTATAGCAGCAGGGTTGGAAAATTTCAGAAAGAACTGTTCTATAGGTTGACCGCTGAACTCTTATCAGGAAACCCTTAATCTAAACAGAGTATAAAGGAAACACACAGACAGTCATGCAGACTAAAATTTGAATGTGGACACCACTGAGACAAGATAGGATAGTGTGTTCATTACTACTATTATTTTGAGTGATCTTTTCAAGCCACAATACAGTCATGTGGGCTGCCATCGATGAGGCATCTTTAAAACAGTTCAAGCTCCAAATCAGGCATTTCTCAGTGCTCTGGAACCAATACAAAATTCTTGTTGAATGTAGGAGACGCATTTTAACTGCAACAGTCACAGAAAGTACGGCTTTCTGAAATCAGGAACATTTGAAAATACTTAGTCAGAAAAGAGTATGAACCAAATTGCTTAACTGACACCTTATGGAGAATATCCTCGTTCAACTGGATTCAGCTACCAAATACTGGACACACATTCTTATAAACGAGAAAACACAAGCTATCTTTTTCTCCATAGTTCCTGGAACGTATCAATTACAAGTGACCCTCAGGAAACCATATGCAAAAACCAAATGAGATTTCCTAACAGTACACTGATACAGTAAAAGCTAAGCACTATTTTACTTGAATATTAAATCTAAACCCTTAAAGAGACACAGATATAATCTAACCATAAATAGCAAACAAACTAAATATTAGGAACAAAAACACTCTAAAAATTAAACAGCTGTCTAAGGGGCTTCATTCTCCTCACACACTAGTGTAAATCAAATGTAACTGCATTGAAATCAACGGAATTACAAATCAGACCATATAACTCTGGTTTTGAAAGTTTAAGGAAAGAAAGGATATATACTACTAAAGCATGAAATAACGGAAGGCATAAGGCTTCTTTTCTTTTCGCAGAAGCCAGACAATGCCATTAAATTAAAAAGGTAACACATTTAACATTGTTAAATATATTAATCTGTCTGTGGAACTCAAGTGAAGCAAATGCATTACAGAAACAACACACAACACCACTTTCAAGATCCATCGGTCCTACACACAGGGGCACTGGAACAGGAGGGAACTGTGGTCCCACCATTTTTAAGAGTGGGAGGGCTATGCCTTCCCACTTTTTACTGGATATAAGGGCGAGCAATGGGGTGGAGGGGATGGAGAGGAGCAAGCAGGGGGCGGGGTCTTGTGGGGAAGAGACAGTGTGGGAGCGCGGCCTTGAGGGAAGAGGTAGTGTGAGGGCGGGGGCTCAGAGAGAAGGGGCAGTGCAAGGGCAGAGGCTGGGCGGAAGGGGAGGCACAGGGGGTGGAGCCACAGTTCAGGCACAGTGCCCCCCGCTTTTAGGGAGCTTCCGTCACTCCTATCACAACATGTGGTATACCTCATCCAGTGCACTAAAAGCCCTAACAACTATGTGGGTGAAGCCAGACCACCACTATGCTCTTGAATGAACTCAGAGACAAATGATAAAAGACAAAAACCGCATATCACCCATGGGCAAACACTTTTCACAAAATGATCATTGCATATCTGACCTCTGCATCCTCATCGGAAACCTGCACACCACCTTCAAAAGATGAATCTGAAATTGACAATTTTGCTAGACACTAAAAGTCACAGTCTTATTACAACAATCTGCAACCCTATACCCCCCACTTTTTGTCCTGTATCTGTAAAGGCATTAAACAGGCAACTTCATTTCAAATAGTCTCTTACAATGTGTGTTAACTACGTAGGCTAAACAATCTCTTCCACCTTGTATTTAGCTGTGACACTGTGTTCCTTTCCCAGACCTAAAGAGGATCTCTGGGTAGCTCAAAAGCTTGTCTTTCACCAACAGAAGCTGATCTAATAAAATATACTACCTCACTCACCTTGTCCCTCTTATTTTCTGGGACCAACAGATCTACAATACTGCGAACGAAACGGCTTGTATGCTAGTAAGAATAGCATCTGTAATTATGCTTCGAGACTAATGCAACAAGCGGTTCCTCACCTTCAGGGAATGACCACAAGGTTGGGCTAAAAAGAATTATACTATTATATGATACAAAATAAGTAGGTGCATTATGGGTGTTTTACACTTTTCTCAATTATATGACAGCCATTGGAACAAATACTAAAGAATGAAAAGTCCTATGTTTCTAACAGTATAAAAGGGTCCTCTGAATTGTTTTATAATACGTTGTTTTTAATGGTTTATTTTTGTTTTTTTGGCTGAAGTCTATTGGCTTGGCATTCCAGGGTTTTGTCGCAGTGTGAATGACATATTTATATATTGTGTTGTTATGGTAAACAGTTCAGCTAACTTAATTCAGAGCTACAAAAAGAAATCCTGGGCTGAATGGGAAGCCATAGACAGTAGGGGAGTTCAAACACACAACAGATTAGACAAGTGGCAGTCAGTGAGCATTTTAATTCTCCCAGCAATTTTTGTTTTTTTCCTCTTAAATCCGAACATATTTTACATTTAGAGAGTCTGGTGGGCTTCTGAAAAGTCAGCCCTGGGTCAGTTATGGGAAGATGGTTTCCACATGACAGAAGTCAATAGAATTTATGTAAAACAAAAATGTAGTACCACACCCTATCTTTTGGTTTCACTAATGGGGGTATGGAGGGAATCAAACAGATTTTGAATCTGGAGGTATAATAAGGGCACTGTGATCTTATTCAGGATCTGTGCTTGAAGTAGGAGAGGGCTAGATGGACTGATGTGCATATGGCATCATCTCCTCACCAAAATCAGAACTTGGCACATTAATTTCCTTTTTTGGGTGGGTGGGAATGGGGAAACAGGTGCAGGCTAAAGCCCACCGTTGGTAGGGATGCCCACATTAAAGTTGCAGTGAGGGTTTAGTATAGATGGCCCTTGCACTCTCTGATATTGGAGACCTGTTAATTTTGTGGGCTGTTTTGTTTTCCTGTTTCATCTATGGGGAGATGATGCAAGCTTAATTAACATGAGAGAAGACTTCAAGAAACCAAATGAGGGGAGCCTGAAGTCTCCTGACTCCTATTATGCAGGAATATCCTCACTTAGGGGATGATAAGGCTCAAAATAAATTAAAGGAAATATCAGTTTTAGTATAATACCTCCCGTGAATACAAATATTTCGCAGATTAAAAATGGGCAACACAAGTTTACTTTTGAGTCCAGCACAGTACCATGATTTCCCCACATTTTCCCATGTCTTTTGGGCTTTTCACCATAGTGTGTCTGGGACTTTTTTTTTTTTTTTTTTAAACACCACAGTGGCATCTACTAGACTTCTGAATTATTGTCTTTCCAAGATTGCTTTTCCTAGCACACCATGGGGAAATACAGTAACTATTTGCTTGTATGACTCTAAACATAATGTTCAAAGATCAGCATGGTTCCCTAGGAAAATACTACTCTGATTTTTCACAGCTGCATTCAGGTGGTGCACTACTCAGCACTTTATAAATCAGCCTATTGCTGCAGAGATCTAATCCTGGCTATCCCACTGACTGTGTGTGGACTTGAGTGAGTCTTCATCTTCCTGGGTGAAATTCTAGCTCCAATGAAGCCAATAGGAGTCTCAGTTTCTCTCATCTATCAAACTGGGATAACCCTCACTTTTATTTACCAGACCCCCGGGGGGGGGCAGGGGGGTGGAAGAAGAGAAGAAGGGGAAGGGGGCAGCGTGCTGAGCACAGATATATATTTTAAAATCATTTTATGAAAAGTTAAGTCCTATAGAAATATTCATCATCATTAGAACTTGCGGTGAAAATAAACTTTTGGACATATGGTGAAAGTGGAGTACAATGATAAAGACAGACCATTCTGTAATCCCTAACTAAAAAGACAGGCTTTCATGTATTGGAAAGAGATGGGGGCATGTTTCAACACCATACTTTCTAAAGCCTTTGAATCACCATAAAGCATGTGACTAAGAATCTCTGCAATGAGATTAGTGAGAGGTTCCTTAAAAACTGAGTTACAAATGACCTCACTTAACTTTGTTTTGGGAATACAGGGTTGGGTAGTCTAAATTTTTATAGTAACATCTGCAGGGCATTTCAAAATCCTGGCATAAACAGTAACACCTAAGTTCCAGATCTAGTTCTTTATCCTCCTCCAATATGTATAAATTAGGGTGTGTGGATGGAGGAGTTCTTTAACTGAAGCCTTTAATATAAAACAGTTTTATTCCTCAGAAATGGGTCCTTTCTCTCTCACCTGTAAGTTAACTATAACAATGCAAGTCATGTTGCTTTTATCCAGAGCTCATTTTTATATATATATGGACATTCTTCACAGTAGAAACTAAGACGTGCAAGCACCTGAATATCAACTATAGTGAGGTTTCAGAGTAGCAGCCGTGTTAGTGAGCTAGCTTCGCAAGCCTAAGTGCTTCACAGCCAAAACTACACATTAGCAGAGAGAGGGAAGGGTAGTTTTGACGAAGAAGCAGAGTCTTATGAAACTCAGTATCTATAAAACTTTGTACCTATCTGCTTGAACACCTTCATTTCTACTGTATAAGTGCATACAGAATGTCCTTTAATCCAGACTAGCCAACATTGCTAGGTATGATTAAATTACAAATACTTAATTTACCACCTCTTCATGAGAAGCTGAAATAATACATTTATATCTAATTTGGAATGACTTTTGATCAATTTTATTCTTATTTTGGTGTATTTAAAATTGTAATTAGGGAGAATAAAAGCCTGAGCATGTACATTTGTCAAGAACTGAACTTTTCTACAGTGTTCCAGGCACTCAAGGGAAATAAGAAACAGAATATTATTCCATCATAGTTCCCAGTAGAGTTACATATCAATATACCTTCCCCTTCCAGTTCCTCTAAAGGCCAGATACAGAGGCAAATGCACAAAGTATGACATTACCCGTACTGGATCTAT
This sequence comes from Caretta caretta, assembly GCF_965140235.1. NCBI lineage: Eukaryota > Metazoa > Chordata > Testudines > Cheloniidae > Caretta > Caretta caretta. The sequence continues at coordinate 34,480,381 of NC_134210.1, forward strand.
TAATGGAATAAATACAGCAGTCAAAGACCATCTGAAGATAAAAGCATCATTCTCTCTAAAGTCTTTGGAATTCTGCCCAAATCACAGTCATATTTTCATATTTGTCAGCTTTTTCCTGTAATCAAAGGGTTTCTTTTAGAATAGTAAATAAAAATTAAGTGTTCTTTCTGTGCTTCAAAGTAAAACTGTTTCAGTAACAATGCACACAGTACAGCGTGCATCTTTCTATAGAAAGATTTACCGCCACAATTTCCATTTAAAAATTTGTAATGCTTCAGGGCGAGAAACACTGGGACACATAATTATGCGGAAATGAATTTCTCACATGTGAATCAGTTATCTTTTCCCATACAAAGCTTTATATTTAAGAAGGGCTATTTTTAATAAGCAATACCGAGAAGCAGGCTTTTACCATGTAAATACATAACAAAGTTACATAAATCCTGTGTATTCTACAGTACAACCAGGTTACAGCCAATTGCCCAGTGACAACATTGTTAACTAGACTTGGCCTCAAAATCTGTTCTCAGAGAAAAAAAAGATTTAAGGCTAGAAGGGACAATTACAATCATCTGACTTCCTGCACAATACATGCCATAGAATTTCACCCAGAATTCTAGTATCAAGCTCAGTATCGTCTGGCTGATCTAGAACATATCTTTTAGAAAGACATTAAATCTTGATTTAAAGACTTCAAGTGATGGAGAATCCACCATTTCCCAAGGCAAATGAGTTAAATGGCTATTTTAGTTACCCTCATTAAAAATTTGCTCCTTATTTCCAGTTTGAATTTACATAGATAGCTCCAACTTCCAATCCTTGGATCTCATTATACATTTGCCTGATAGGTTGAAGATCTCTCTTCTATTATAAATTCTCTCCCTGCGTAGTTACTTATAGACTGCGATTGAGTCACCTTTTCACATTCTCTTTAACAAGCGAATAGACTGAGCTTCTTAAAGCTTTCCACAGCTGGAATCTTTAGGTTAATTAGCTACTCTAATACACACCCCTAAAAAACTGGCTGTCTGGTTAATATTTCATTGCTGCACAAGAGACCCAAATTCAATCCTTAGGCCCAGTTCTCTTGGAGGTGGAGACAGGAAACATTACAAAGTCAGTGCATTCAGCCCTGGGGACAGAGCACTTTCCAGTAACACTTTCTTTGGCTGAGCTAGGAATGGCACTAATCATTTCTGGTCTCCAAAGCGAGTCTTAACCTGTTTTTTCCTAAGGTGGGTCTGAAGCGTTGGGGAGATGGTACAGACTCAAAATTAAAACACTCCTCTCACGCTCTGAGACATGTTTCATCTACAATTATTTCAGTAAAGCATTCTTGATTTTCTAACTAACCTCACTGTTGAACAATAATAATAAAATTGTTGTTGGCATACATTAGAGCTTTAAATCTCTTTTGGATTCCTTTCTCCACATCCTGAAGAAATGAGCTATTTTCCATCCTCCCACTCACACCCAGAAGCAACTCTGCACATCACTTAGATACCTCTCATGACGGATATAAGTAGTAACAAGTTGTTGATTTAAAGACTTGCTTATTACTTCTACTCTTGGCAATAAATAACATTTTATTTGACTATCGGCAGCCAGTGCATTAAACATCACTATAAACAAGTCTATACCCCTTTAAATTTAAACTTAACCACACCCTATAGTTTCGCTTTATTGCTTCCAGCTTTTACATAACGAGTATAATTAAAGTGCATTTCTATACGCTGGCCTAAATATCTATATCATTTAGTAGAATGTGTTTAAATTGCATCTTGTTTGCTAAATCTACCATTTTATCACCATTAGCAAATTTGTAATACATTTGGGGCCAGATTGTGACTTACCTGGAGTTACTTAGCAAGGGGTAGGGGTGCGAGTAACAGACATACCCCTTTTAACCTCTGTGCTGGGCTGGAATCAGCCCCAGCCCTTGAGCTACAAATGTGTAAGGACTCCTTGAGTCTAGAAGCAATGCTGGATGCCCCTAGATCAGTGGTGGGCAACCTGCGGCTCGCACGCTGCCCGTCAGGGTAATCCGCTGAAAGGCCGCGTGAGAGTTTGTTTACACTGACTATCCACAGGCACGGCTGCCGCAGCTCCCAGCAGCTGCGGTTCGCCATTCCCAGCCAATGGGAGCTGCAGGAAGTGGCACGGACCACAGGGATGTGCTGGCCACCGCCTCCCACAGCTCTCATTGGCTGGGAACAGCGAACCACGGCCACTGGGAGCTGCAGGCAGCCGGGCCTGCAGATGGTCAGTGTAAACAAACTGTCTCACAGCCCGCCAGTGGATTACCAACGGGCCGCAGGTTTCCCACCTCTGCCTAGATGGGTGTGAACAGGATAAGGGAAACAAGCCCACACCCTTTTCAAAGGTGTAGCAAAGATTGTGCTCTCCCTGCTATCCCAGAACTCCACTTTGTATCACAAGCTGAGCCACAATTTACAGCCACAATTACCACTCCTTCGATCATTTTGTTCAAAATCATCTATGGGATAGCTTTCATGGTAGCAAAAGTTACATTACAACTTTTACTGCAATTGCTGGTTTTCACATGCTTTTTGCAAAGTTATCCTTTCCAACTGAGATTTTCCATTTTTGCTCTGAGTCCATAGAGCTTTATTTGAAAGAATGACCCATTTTTGAATTAGGGAAAATTTAAAATATATATTTTGCTATTCAGAGTATATTTTAATACTCTTTTGAATACACAACTCAAAACCAGCTGAACCTTGTGAGCTGAAATGTTCTGTTACCTAGTGCTCACTGGCAGACTAGGTCCTTTGATGTGTGCCAAAAATTAAAAGCTAGTTATATACATATAAAAATAATGTTTTCACATCTGACAATTTTTGTGAGTTGAGAGCTATGATTCTATTTGCAGCACCTAAAATTGTAACTATGCACATATGTAAATATACGTTCAGAAAGCATTCACCATAGAATACTTTCTCTGTTGAAACAGATTCTGTACTGAAATCTTTATGCTTTTATTAATGTCGCAAAAACCAAAATTATGGTGCGCACAAGCCTTGCTGCTTAATTTACAGGAACTTATCAACTCCACAAAATGAAGTGGGGGTAGGGAGAAGAACAAAATGCAATAGACAACAACCAGACAGCAGCACCCTCTCTTTTAAACCAAGAGAGCTTTAGCTTGAGCTCTTCTGATAGCAGCTGTAGCTGTACTCGGTGGGAGGAGGTGGGGGAGGGAGGAAGAAGAGGAGAAAAACTCAAATAGGCAGGTAGTTCCCAAACCTTCTAGTACTTAAGTCAAAGTTAACACCTTAAATGCCACCCAGAAGTCAGCTGCAGCATTATCAATGCTCATAATTTTATCATGAGCCCTGGGATGTTTGGTGATTTTCTTAAAGTCCCAGTATCCGGAGTCATGTGAATCTCAGGTTTCATTTAAATAAAGTTAGTAAGTTTCTTGCCCTTGCAGATAAAAGTTTGAAAACATGAATTATAAAGGCTCAAAAACAAGAAGGCAAGTAAACCATTTATTATTTTTAACATCTCATGATGAGGCCTGACTCATGGTTTTTGAATACTTGGGATTAGCAATACTGCAACAGGCGACCAGTGCAGATTACAGACCACTGCTGTAATTGCTCATAGTAGTATACCCCGTTTAAAAAGTGGACTGCCACATTCTACAACAGCTTCAGTTTCTGAATATATTTAAGTTGAAGACCTGGTCGAGAACAATCTGGTCTGACCTCAAGGTGGCAAAGGCATGAATCTTGGAAGCGAGGTCTACATCCGAAAACAATGACCACATCCCTCTTGGCAAAATAAACATTGCTTTGGCCACAGCTGCTACTTCATCATCTAACAGTAGCTTGGACTCTAATCAGACCTTCAGACTGTGAACTTTAAATGGTTGGCAAACATCCTCTATCCAAGGGGTAAACCCCTTCATCAAATCTTCAAGCTACTTTCCCCAAATTTCCTAGCTACTTTCGCCAACCTAACAGCATTATTTCCGTCTTGTTTGGATTTAGGGTTCGTCTGCCAGCCCTCATCCATGCCTCAATTTCAACCTGACACTTAAGGTATGTCGATATAGGAATGAAAGACCTGTGGCATGGCCATCGCTGGCCTAGATCAGCTGACTCAGGTTTGCAGGGCTAAAAAATTGCTGGGCAGACATTTGGGTTCAGGCTGGAACCAAGGCTCTGGGACCCTCCCCTCTCACAGGGTTCCAGATCTCAGGCTTTAGCCTGAACATCTATACAGTAATTTAACATCCAGTTCTTACTTTGTAATGAAAGCGGTGCTGGGCCTCAAGCAATTAGGTGCCAGGGCTCAACTAATTTTTTTAACGTTCATAAATGATGTAGCAATCCTAGAGGTGCCAGGGCTATGAACTGCCACGCACCCAGAGGTGCTGGGGCTGAGCTCTGGCACAAGTTAAGCATGGATTAAAACCCATCAGCCTGAGCCCCACAAGCGAAGTCAGCTGACCCAGGCCAGCCACGAGTGTTTAATTACTATGTAGACATACCCTAAGTATGACACTTGACTGCACTGGCTGGGTTAGAAGAAAGAGGTGGGTGTCAAACAGCCATATCTTCCCACTAGATACTTCATATACCCATTGAACTCTAGATCCCCTCATGAGAGTGCCCCCAAAGAAGAGTAATTGCCCCTCAAACTACCCTCTGAGAATGTTTTGCAAGAAAGGAATGCAAACACTTGAAAATAGATCTGTCCATAGCAAAATCAACATTACTTCACGATCAATGGTGTCAAAGGCAGACGATATATCTAATATGCACACATATACAAGACATACAGCATAGCAAACTACCATTACTTTATAAATTGTATATTTTTGATTACTTAAACTCTTAACCTTGATGCTGCAACAACAAACTTTTTATACCCAAAAGCATTCCCTATAGCAAGCACTAGTAATTTCTGTCTACAAAAGGAATTATGTTATTGCTATTGTTTTAAGTCAGTTTTTTTTTTTAAATGTTACACTGGCAATATGATTTCTTACCTTAGCCAATGATACTGGATGTGATTAATGTACATCATTCTTTTAGAAGTCAAAATAAACATTATTCAGTTTTGTTTGACATCTTAATACCATAAGCAGGTTCACTGTCCCATAAATCCATGTTTGTTGTGTCTAATCAACTTTTGTTTTAAAACTGTATTCACTATATCCAATTAGATTGTTTTTCTCAAACTTCCCTTTTAACGTTAACAAATCCCTAACTGATACATTTTACTTAAATAAACCCAAACTGTTTTTTGTTAAACATTAAGATTAAGACAGACTGTCCAGACTAATCTCCGTTATTATTGTATCCTTACATTATTATAGCTTTGTTTCCTTTTGATCACCTTGTTTTGAGAGTTCTCTCTATCAGGTACTACACATATTAGCTAGAATTAAATTTTCTCAGTTGACGAGACAGTCAAGGACATGAGTCTTATTTTCGTTATCTATTCCTCTATATTGTTAGTTTTAAAAACTTTTGTTTCCAGTCACAATTAAAATGTAATGCGCAATGTTCATTTTATATAAAGCAAGGTTGATACTCAGAGTACAAGTTGTGTCTGGCTACTGTCTTTTAGGAGCATTGTATTTGTATATATCCTTTCAGCTATGTTGCTTACAGGAAGAGGATATCTGCTTTTTTATTTACAAGAAAATTTGTATTTTTTGTTATGCATATCTCTATATCTACAATATTCAGGCCCCTTACATTCTATGTAATAGTTAAAGGTATTATGCCTTTCACTGGCCACTGTTACTGGTAAGAAATGTATATCATCTTTATATATTTTTGTGGTTGCATATATTGGCTATTTTTGTAGTTAGTTCTATGTTTCTTTCTATTGTTGTCTCATTTTCCCCATTTTGGTTATTTTCTGCGGATTGTTTCTCCTCTTTCTTGTTTCCATCACTTTGGGCTGTTTATCTGCATCATTTGATAATTTGATTGTGCATCTGTAAAAGCATAATGGCAGTTACTCTTCTGTATGTGCCCCTCTCTCTCCATTATTAAGTACTGATTTATATGCTTTTAATCATTTCCCTCTTTTTGATATGATCTGCTACGCTCCCCCCGCCCCAAATCTTTGCTCTCCTAGTATGCTCTCAGTAACCTGTTTTGACGCAGATATAAGTGCTCTAGTGGGGTTTTCCCACCTATTTTTCTTCGGTTTTGTGTACATTTTCATCCTTCCCAATCATCTTTAAAGATGGATATTAAAATATGTATACGTGACAGTTAAACTATCCATTTTTCTTTCAGCTTTTTCTTCTTTTATTTATCCTTTCCTATCCTCCGATCTCCTCTACATACTGTCAACATCTTTTGGACAGCCTGTAAAAGTGATTAATCACTTGTATGACATTGTATTTCTACTTGCTTAAAAATCCTAGCTTACCACGTTAATTGTGCAATCCTCCCACCTTTAGCTTTAGTCATCCCTTTCCTGTTCCACTGTTCTCTGGATTTAGTTACTGCCTCTTAACATTTTATATATTTATCTTACTAATTTTGAAAATTAAAAAAAAAGAAAAAATCACCACCAACGTTCAAACCCAGTGAGATCTGTCCCATGTCCATTATATAAATTAGTACAACAAGAGCTGAACACCATGTCCAAGACTGTGCTGGTAAGGAGAGTGAAGATGACAGGTTATTTAAGAGAAGACAACATTCCAAATAGCCCTTCCCCAAGAACGTAGATACACAAGTTCAGATCCAGTAATATTACTAAGTCAATCACCTACACATGTCAAGCTTGACCATAAAAGTATCTTTTCTGTAGCGAAAGAGACCTTGTGTCTCATACCAAGTGTAGTCATCCCCAAGGTGCCAGTCTAGCAGTGCTTTCAAACTACTAGCTGTTGGGATTGACCAGACAAAATGATAGACAAATAAACACTATTCCTCCACTAAATGTGGATAAGCATTAACAAGACATAAAGCAATAGTACATTCTTTTTGGATAAATGTTGAACACCAGTGCACAAGATAGAGTAAAAAACTTGAAAAGATTTATTAACAACAAATATCAGGGGGTAGCCGTGTTAGTCTGTATCCACAAAAAACAACAAGGAGTCCGGTGGCACCTTAAAGACTAACAGATATATTTGAGCATAAGCTTTCGTGGGTAAAACCTCACTTCTTCAGATGCATGGAGTGAAAGTTACAGATGCAGACATAAATATACCAACACATGACGAGAAGGGAGTTACCTCACAAGTGGAGAATCAGTGCTGACAGGGCCAATTTGATCAGGCTGGATGTAGTCCACTCCGAACAATAGATGAGGAGGTGTCAATTCAAGGAGAGGCAAATCTTATTCTGTAATGAGCCAGATACTCCCAGTCCCTATTCAAGGCCAAATTAATGGTGTTAAATTTGAAAATGAATTTTAGTTCTGCTGTTTCTCTTTAAAGTCTGTTTCTGAAGTTTTTTTTGTTCAAGTACAGCTACTTTCAAATCTGTTACAGAATGTCCAGGAAGATTGAAGTGTTCTCCCACTGGCTTTTGTGCGTTACCATTCCTGATGTCCGATTTGTGTCCATTTATTCTTTTACGTAGGGACTGTCCGGTTTGGCCAATGTACATGGCAGAGAGGCATTGCTGGCACATGATGGCATATATAACATTAGTAGACATGTAGGTGAATGAGCTTTAGATGGCGTGGCTGATGTGGTTGGGTCCTCTGATGGTGTCACTAGAGTAGATATAGGGACAGAGTAGGCAACGAGGTTTACTACAGGGATTGGTTTCTGGGTTAGTGTTTCTGTGGTGTGGTGTGTAGTTGCTGGTGAGTATTTGCTTCTGGTTGGGGGACTGTCTGTAAGCGAGGACTGGCCTGTCTCCCAAGGTCTGTGAGAGTGAGGGATCGTTTTCCAGGATAGGATATAGATAGTTAATAATGTGCTGGAGAGGTTTTAGCTGGGGGCTGTACGTGATGGCCAGTGGTGTTCTTTTATTTTCCTTGTGGGGCCTGTCCTGTAGTAGGTGATTTCTGGGTACCCATCTCGCTCTGTCAATCTGTTTCCTCACTTCCCCAGGTGGGTATTGTAGTTTTAAGAATGCTTGATGAAGATCTTGTAGGTGTTTATCTCTGTCTGAGGGACTGGAGCAAATTTGATTGTATCTTAGGGCTTGGCTGTAGACAATGGATCATGTGAGGTGTCCTAGATCGAAGCTGGAGGCATGTAGGTAAGTACAGTGGTCAGTAGGTTTCCGGTATAGGGTGGTATTTATGTGACCATCACTTATTTGCACTGTAGTGTCCAGGAAGTGGATCTCTTGTGTGGACTGGTCCAGGCTGAGGTTGATGGTGGGGTGGAAATTGTCGAAATCCAGGTGGAATTCTTCAAGGGCCTCCTTCCCTTGGGTCCATATGATGAAGATGTCATCAATGTAGCGCAAGTAGAGGAGGGGCCCTAGGGAATTGACACCTCCTCATCTATTGTTCAGAGTGGACTACATCCAGCCTGCTCAAATTGGCCCTGTCAGCACTGGTTCTCCACTTGTGAGGTAACTCCCTTCTCGTCGTGTGTCAGTATATTTATGTCTGCATCTGTAACTTTCACTCCATGCATCTGAAGAAGTGAGGTTTTTACCCACGAAAGCTTATACTCAAATATATCTGTTAGTCTTTAAGGTGCCACCGGACTCGTCGTTGTTTTAATAAAAAAGGGCCACATAAATGAGGAGAAAACTGGAAAAAGTTCAGAGTCAAATCATGCCAAACATCAGTAAAGTATCTAATAAAATATGATCCAAAAACAATCTGAATTTCAATTTGGCTCGTATGAAAGCATACCAAACAACAGTGTGTGAAATTTTACAGAAAGTAGAATGTTCACCTTAAACTACAAAATAAAAGCATATAAAGATGACAGATATAGAAAAGTATCACATTTGATGCATCTGAAGTAAATGCTATACTAAGTAATTATTCCACTCAAAGTGTAGCTCCTCAGATACATTTGTAATGGTGGATCTCCAAAAGAGGGGGCTGTTTCTACCAAAAGGGGATGCCAAGATTTTCAAATATGGATGCCTAAAGTTAGACTGCAATGAGAGCTGCTAGATACAGTTTTGAAAATTAGTCCATTTATTTAAATGTGTAAATATGGACACTAGAAAAGGTTTTCAAAATTGGGAGTCTAGAGTTATTTACAACATGGATTAATATTTTTAGATGTCTGAAAAAAAATGAAAGTAATTTAGTGAACATCAAGCACAAAATCTAAGGTTCCAACAGGTTTTTCCGTCCTAATAGGGCAATTAAACAAAAAGAAATGAGAAAAGAGTTTTATATTTTAGGAACATCACCTTTCACAATGGGTATGTGTGTAAGGGTGAAAGGAGGGCATTGGCAAGATTTAATGGCAATCACACTAAACATGGAGCACAAAGAAGTTGTGGACAAGGAAACATGACATAACACTGTTCATCGTACTGTAAAAGAGCATGCCTTTGTGAAATACTGAATCAAAGGTAGTTTCAAGATATGCCAAGTGCCATTACTGGCATATGGGTGCTTACAGTCTCAAGTATTACTGCGTTATTTGAAAAATTCTCTCTCCTCTCACACCTTTTGGTTTCTTTAAGTAATACTGTACATAATGGCCATATTTGATTCCCTTGGTATAAGGGAGTTAATCTCATATAGTTGCTTTACAAGATCCCAGCTTTATTTAGTTGAGACAATCCCCAAACCAGCATTTCACAAGTAAAGTGAGGTTTTATAAGCTTGAGAAGTTACTGAAGGGAGAATGGCCGCTATACTTGCAAGTGAAGTGAACATGCTCCGTACCATACAAAAGTATAGGTAGAACCCAATACAAACAATAAATAATTGGCTTTCTCCAGCCACATCTATAGCCACTGAATAAGGGCAAATTACTCTTGCTCATCATTCTAAAAGGCATGAAAAGAAATGAATCAAAGATCCAATTGTGTCACTTTGCCCTATCACTTTAATTTGATAGAGAAGGTAAAACTACTGATTAGAAAAGCAGCAGTTTACGTATGTACATATCATCAGTGAGTTACAAAGATTTATGTCATAAAACCTGTAAAATTGAAATTTCAGATATGCATTTTCCAATATAACTGAAGATTACTTTAGAATTTTTAACATGCAGTTTGAACTAGCATTCATTTGGGCCCAATACAGAATTCTTTTCTCCCTCCCCAGTCCAATTCTTCCCTCAAACAAAAGTGTAGCCATCAGCAAGCATTACTCACATGTCAAAGTTGAGGGAAATGACCTGAAATGTGTGTTTATTTGAATTGCCTTATCCAGGCTCAATATGAACAACTCAACTTTTTTGGAGAGCTGAAGGTAGCTAGTACAATTACTGAAATGTAGGCTTGAACAATTACTGAAATGTAGAGAACATATTTCAGAGATTACCAAAATTTAGGTGTGTACAACAGACTGAGTTGGCCAGTGGCTTGCTATGGCTCTCAAAGAGGACAGTGAATGAAAAAGCATTTACATACCTCTTCAGTAATGGCTTTCTTCAAGATGTGTTGCAAATGCCCATTCCAATTTAGGGTGTGTGCAACAGTGCATGGAAGCCACTCACAGCAGTGCCTGTTGGGGATGCATGCACCCTTCGCACACTTATGCTGCTAGCTGAAGAGTGAAGAAATGCTCCGAATCCCCTCAGTTCCTTCACACTGGAAAGCCAGAGTTTCTGATGTAGAGGGGATGGAGGGTGGGTCATGGAATAGACATATGCAGCACATTTAGAAGAACAGTTGCCGAATAGCTTTGTAACCATTTTTTCATCCAGTGCTTGCACATGTCCGTTCCACACATTAAGTGAATCACAAGCAATTCCAGATGGAGAAGGTTATCAGAGTCTGTTTTAACAAAGCTGCAATATCACTCTCCAAAATCTAGCATAGTTTCTTGAGGCCTGGGAGAGAGCATAATGAGCGGTGTATATACAAACAGATGACCAAGTAACAGCCCTGCAAATGGCCCTGACGGGAACGTGACCTAAGAAAGCAGTGGAAACAGCTTGTGCTCTTGTAGAGCATGCTAAAACTCTTCTGACATAGTGGAACCTTAGTAATATCATAGCAAAGACAAATATAAGAGGAAATCCAGGAAGAACTCCTCTGCACAGTGACAGGTTGCCCTTTCATCCTGTCAGCAAAGGAGATGAATAATTGCAGAGATGCCATAAACTCTTTATTCCTATCCTGTTTAAAGGCCAACACCCTTTGTCCAGCATAAGCAGTTCTTCCTCATTGTTGAGAGTGAGGTTTTGGAAAAAAGGTTGTTAAGTATACAGGCTGATTGAAATGAAAATCTGACACATACTAGTGAGAAATCTGGAATGTTGACACATTAAGTTTGTCTTCATAAAGAGGGTCAGCTAACAAGTCTGAATCTGTGCTACCCTTCTGGTTTAAGTAATGGCCACCAGGAAAGCCACCTTCACTGAGAGATGAGAAAATGAGGACATAGCTGTAGGTTGAAATGGGGGCCTCATTAAAACTGAAAGAACCAAATTCAGATCCCAGGGTGGTGCTGGGTCCCTAATAGGAGAAAAGAGCCTGTCCAAACCTGTCAAGAACCTTACGGTCATAGGACTGGAAAACACAGATCTTCTCTTCACATGAGGATGGAAAGTGGAGAGAGCTGCCAGATGAACACTCAGGGTTTTTTCCTTTATCCTTTAGTTTGGCATGTAATCCAGAATATCAAATCGACTATTCTGAGAGCAGGAAAATGAGATGCTTTGAGCGTAATCTCGCTCCGGATGCGGACAGACCAGAGGTTCATTGCCTCTTAGCCAGGGGGAGTCTGACCTGGCGCCACCTTGCTTCTTTAGATAGAACAATGCAACTGTGTTGTCTGTGAGCACCTGCACAGAATGACTATTGATATGGGGAAGAAGTCAAGATATGGACCTTCTGTTACTTGACAGTACTGGAGAATGGTGTCTTCTCTCTGGCTCTCTTTGATGCAGGGATGCCACCAAGTCCGGCGGTGCACTCCATGACGCACTCGAGTCTGAATCCCCGTGTGCTGACCAGCTGATCTCCAAATGGGACGCAAAGCTGCTTCCATCAGGCTGTCTCAGACGTCCCTCAACTTCTTAGTCCTGATTTTATACCTACTAAAATTGAGCACTTGTGTCACAAGTGTCCTTCTCTCAAACGCTTCAAGAATAGATTTGTTGCAGTCAGGACAGTGCTTAAATCGAGGCCCTGAGGCATGAGTCAATACCAAGCTAGAAGCTCAAAAAAAAATGAAAAAATTTTTTTTTTAGAAAAACAAGCACCCCTAGCTAAAACTACAATTACTAAACTATCTATTTACACCAAAAGTCCTGTAGAAAAATTCCTGAATGGAAATGTTGGAAAGCGTGAGAAGCTCACATGCACTCATAGGCCATAGTGATCATATGTGGTAAGAAGCAATTGAGGGGGGAGATCAGGACAGCTCCGAACCTTTATACCTTCAACCACATGTATGTGTGTGTGGAGGACAGATATACCTCTTCCCTCCCGCCCCCAACGAGTACCGTGATTGGAAAAAGTCCTCCAACTTTGATGTACTTGCCTGCACACACCTAAACAGGAACAGACATGTGCAAGCACTCACCGAATAACCATCTATCCATTGCTATTGCGGCAGCTTCTTAGAAAAATATGCATGTCCTAAACCACAGGTGGTGGGAGTGAATTTTTCTTCAGACATATAAAGCCTAAGGGCATTATGAGAAGTTGGCATTTGAGTCTGAACCTTAAATACTATGACATATGTTTTTTCCTGACTCAAAGCACTGGCAACACTCTCAGCAGATTTTGGCATGATCACATCAGATACCCACATTAAAAAAAAAAAAAGATGTGACATTTTCTCTTTCTAGGCCAGTGGAAGTTCAGCATGTCATGGCAATGACGTTAGCCTTCCAATATTTATTATGGGATTATATACATAAAAAAATAGAAGGTGTTCATGTGGCTGTTTAGACAGCACATCCATAGATTTTGAGGCCAGAAGGGACCATTTTGATCATCTAATTTGACGTCCTCGATAACAGCCCAGAGATTACTCCCAGTGATTCCTGCAACTAGCCCAATAACTTGTGGTTGAACCCTCTGAGCTGACTTATGGGATACCATGTACATTTACCTCATTGGTAGGAGAACTTTGATGTTCTCAAAGATATCACAAGATAAAAGTCAATAGTTATAGGAAGGTAGAAAAAAGGATCAGCAGCCAAAACAGAGCCAGGGGAATATAAGTTACCCCTGCTTAATGTTAGCATCTCAAGTCAGTGCTTTAGGACAAACAAATAGAGAACCATATTTTAAACAGCCAGGGTTTCAAGTATCAGATTAGAAAATTTCCACCATATGTATCTTGTTGATTGAAAGACATGCAAAGACTATGCATTCTATGCAGGTAGAAGAGGTACATATAGTTAATGTACAATTATATACACCATGTGGCCAAAGGGCCACTGTCTGCTGGAAAAAGTGTACATGTAGCTTCTTCCACTGTCTAGAATGAATGCTGCCACCAACAGTTAACAATAGGCACAAGCAGGTCAGAGATGAGGAGGAGGAAGAAAAGCACTAAGATCACAGTATTCTACAGAGAGCCCTTTTGGCCCACTGAGATGAATCCAAGATGCTGCTTACAACTTGCCAGCCCACGTGCTGATGTCCAGCAAACATTTCCTCTAAGAAAAACACAACAAAAGCAATACCAAAATCACCTCTTGGTGCCCCTTATACTTCAGTCTGATGAGAGTGCCAAAATTTAATTAAGACTATTAAAATGCTAAATATTTTCTATTACTTCAAAAAGGAAATTTGTAGAAACTATTACAACAGTATTTTCACTCAAAATTTAAAAACTTAGAAAATACAAAAAAGTTAAGGCTCCTTAATATTAATTTTGCCATGTTGTACAGCATGAGTATTATTACAACAGAGAGGGTATTATCATCTTGTCATATTCTATTAAATTGAGGACATCTCTAAACATTAAGCATTTTTTTTATTTTTATCTATTTAAATTTTCAGAGTTGCAGGAAATTATGGGCAAGGGTATAGAATTATTTTAATTTAGGAAGTTCTAATGTTTAAAAAACTTTGTCATGTAAATATCAGAAACAAAATCACTACAACAGTTAGCTTTTCTCTAAAGAGAATTATACACGAATATAGTGACTCATGGCGAACCGGGGAAGTCCCGGATGACTGGAAAAAGGCTAATGTAGTGCCAATCTTTAAAAAAAGGAAGAAGGAGGATCCTGGGAACTACAGGCCAGTCAGCCTCACTTCAGTCCCTGGAAAAATCATGGAGCAGGTCCTCAAAGAATCAATCCTGAAGCACTTGCATGAGAGGAAAGTGATCAGGAACAGCCAGCATGGATTCACCAAGGGAAGGTCATGCCTGACTAATCTAATCGCCTTTTATGATGAGATTACTGGTTCTGTGGATGAAGGGAAAGCAGTGGATGTATTGTTTCTTGACTTTAGCAAAGCTTTTGACACGGTCTCCCACAGTATTCTTGTCAGCAAGTTAAGGAAGTATGGGCTGGATGAATGCACTACAAGGTGGGTAGAAAGCTGGCTAGATTGTCGGGCTCAACGGGTAGTGATCAATGGCTCCATATCTAGTTGGCAGCCGGTATCAAGTGGAGTACCCCAAGGGTCGGTCCTGGGGTCGGTTTTGTTCAATATCTTCATAAATGATCTGGAGGATGGTGTGGATTGCACTCAGCAAATTTGCGGATGATACTAAACTGGGAGGAGTGGTAGATACGCTGGAGGGGAGGGATAGGATACAGAAAGACCTAGACAAATTGGAGGATTGGGCCAAAAGAAATCTGATTAGGTTCAATAAGGATAAGTGCAGGGTCCTGCACTTAGGACGGAAGAACCCAATGCACAGCTACAGACTAGGGACCGAATGGCTAGGCAGCAGTTCTGCGGAAAAGGACCTAGGGGTGACAGTGGACGAGAAGCTGGATATGAGTCAGCAGTGTGCCCTTGTTGCCAAGAAGGCCAATGGCATTTTGGGATGTATAGGTAGGGGCATAGCGAGCAGATCGAGGGACGTGATCGTTCTCCTCTATTCGACATTGGTGAGGCCTCATCTGGAGTACTGTGTCCAGTTTTGGGCCCCACACTTCAAGAAGGATGTGGATAAATTGGAGAGAGTCCAGTGAAGGGCAACAAAAATGATTAGGGGACTGGAACACATGAGTTATGAGGAGAGGCTGAGGGAGCTGGGATTGTTTAGCCTGCAGAAGAGAAGAATGAGGGGGGATTTGATAGCTGCTTTCAACTACCTGAAAGAGGGTTCCAAAGAGGATGGCTCTAGACTGTTCTCAGTGGTAGCAGATGACAGAACGAGGAGTAATGGTCTCAAGTTGCAGTGGGGGAGGTTTAGATTGGATATTAGGAAAAACTTTTTCACTAAGAGGGTGGTGAAACACTGGAATGCGTTACCTAGGGAGGTGGTAGAATCTCCTTCCTTAGAGGTTTTTAAGGTCAGGCTTGACAAAGCCCTGGCTGGGATGATTTAACTGGGAATTGGTCCTGCTTTGAGCAGGGGGTTGGACTAGATGACCTTCTGGGGTCCCTTCCAACCCTGATATTCTATGATTCTATAGTCATCAGATCTTTCTGTTTAACAGGGTGTTACCATATTACAGTGTGCATCATTACAACATGTACAGTATCAGTGGATGTTGAGATTCAAAAGGTTAAAACTTTATGACTTAAAACAAATGTTTCGGTCTCAAAAGTTACCATGAGAGAATCAATAGATGTCTCTGTGAAGGGAACATCAATTGTGGTGGCTGACTGAGGAAAGGAGATTAAAGGACCTTGACAGTCTTTTCAAAACACTGCTAGTGTGTGTATCTTTTTGCACACGTACACATCCACACTTGTGTGTATCCATACTATAAACACAGTAATTTACAGATCACCTCATAACTCAAAAAATTGCAAGTGAACAGTTCAATCGTCCTCTACTTGGACAATAGTAGAAAATATTCCTGTTGGCACAATTCTCCATGTTACATTTTGTGTTCATACATAGACTTAAAAATCTTGCACTTAGCTCATTGTTGAATTGTTTAAAAAACTATTAATCTGAGGGGCTGTTGGGTTCCTAATTACTCTATTACTTTCAAGCAGAGTTCCCATGATAGACACAGTATTAATGAACAATAGTATTCCAGGAGATGCTAGGCAATGGAAAGATTAAGGTATCCTTTTTAAAAAAAAGCCAGTTGAATCCCACATAGTCCAGCCCTTCTTAGCAGGATCTCTTCAGGTTTCTCGTGAGAACTGATAAAATCCTGAAGTGCTATAAGAGTTGGTGAATTGTGGGGTAAAACAGACTAGATCAGATTTTTCAGTTTTTGGACATGTTGGGAAATGTTCTGACCACAATCCAGTCTCTAGAGGACAATTACTATTGATATTTTCCCTCCACAGTAGGTATGGGGAAGAAGAGTGCTGCAGGCTCTATACTCCTGGATGATTTGGGTCTCCTGTATGAGTAACAGCAGGGTCTTCCTAGAAGCTTTATTTGCCTAGCTCCTATTAGGTAGGGTGTGACTTCTGATGCTCTTGCATGGATCAGCTATAAGTGCAAACCTCCTCTAAAGGCGAACTTGTAAAGGAGGATGACCATGATGAGGACACACCTATTCTTATCCTCTTGTTCACTTTGTCGCAAGGGATGTTTGGTAGGTTTGTGTAGTTTCTGTTTTCATCAGTCATGGCCAGATGCCTCAGTACTTCTCTAAAATGTTCCTGAGTTGTCTGTAGCAGCTTTCCACCACAAATTATTCTTTTGTTGCATCAATGTGCAGCAAATGAACAGCGTTGCCTAGTCTGCCCCCTCCATTTCCAAAAGAAATTGCAGCCCCTGCATGTTCTGGGCTTTTAGACAGTCACTCTTTTCCATTTGGTCAAACTTTTTAATCGCTCAAGACATTTTATTTTTGACCTTGCTGTTCTTAATTTCTGCTTGACTCTTCCCATTTGTGAGTAGTCAATTTCCTTAGACCAAGTATTACCCTCTCTGCTGGTGAAGAGTGTGTCTTGCATCTTAATTTTTTTAATATAACTTTTTGAAGACTTCTCCATCTGAGCTATTCTGCTTGCCTCACTAAGTGACTGGGTCTAGAGCACAGGTGGGCAAACTACGGCCTGCGGGCCACATCCAGCCCGCAGGATTGTCCTGCCTGGCCCCTGAGCTCCCGGCTAGGGAGGCTAGTCCCCAGCCCCTCCCCTGCTGTTTCCCCTCCCCCGCAGCCTCAGCGTGCTGTGCTGACAGCGCTCTGGCCTGCCGCTCCTGCCAGCCAGCGGGGCGGCGTAGCTGGCTCCGGCATGGGGAGCTGGAGGTCCCAGGGGGCAGTCAGGGGACAGGGAGCAGGCGGGGCTCGATAGGCATGGGAGTCCCGGGGGGGCTTGTTAGTGGGCAGGGGTGTGGATAGGGGGTGGGACAGTCAGGGAGCAGGGGAGGGGGGTTGGATAGGTGTGCGAGTCCCAGGGGGCCTGTCAGGGGGCGGGGTTGTGAACAGGGGGCAGGGCAGTTGGGACTGGGAGAAGGGGTGGTTGGATAGGGGATGGGGTCCCGGGGGAGCGGTTGGGGCAGGGTTCCCAGCAGGGGACAGTCAGGGCACAAGGAGCAGGGGGAGTTGGATGGGTCAGGGATTCTGAGGGGGGCAGTCGGGGGTAGGAAGTGGGAGGGGGTGGGGGCCAGGCTGTTTGGGGAGAGACAGCCTTCCCTACTCAGCCCTCCGTATAGTTTTGCAACCCCGATGTGGTCCTTGGGCCAAAAAGTTTGCCTACCCCTGGTCTAGAGGAAGAAGGAGGAAGTGAAGCCTCTGCTTGTCTAAACCTGACTGAAGGCATATGGTCAAAATATGGCAAAATGGCAAGCTAAGGAGTTTATACCATTTTTTTAAAATTGTTTGCCTTTTCCTGATAGTCACTCACCAGTGGATCCAGAAAATAGTAACTGGAGACTTCATTCATGCAGTACTTGTGCAGAAGTTTGTCACATGAAGTTCATAGGAAGGTTTTAGAAGATGTAACCAACTATTATTTAGTGCAGACTTGGCCATCCATGTTGACATACGTTCCTTATTAGAAAAGTCTCATACCTGGAAAAACAGTCCTTAGTCCCAGCAAGTTTAGAAGTTACTTTATCAACAAGAGGTGTCAAATAACCAGACACATTGTCTAAGATCATCTATTACAGAAATAAATCATGTCTTGTTCTTCAGACGGCTATTTCAAAATCCATTTTCAGCATCACATTGAGGTGCAACTACAGTACACCACCACCCAATAGTTTCCCCAGATTTAAAGTGAGATTGTTGTGATGGTTCCTAACCTACATTGGTCCAGAGAGTTTTCTGGTCTCTCCTGAATTTAAGTCCCTGGCAAACTGTCTAATCTGATAAAACGTTGATGTTGTATGCCCCCTTCATTCTAGCTAGATCTACTATAGTCCACAGACTGTTGGTCTGATTGATATGCAAGATGTTCACTACTCTGTATTCAGATTCAGGAATTTACCCAACCATATTTAAGTCTCATTTTCTAAGGCAAGCTCTCATTCAGAGTTGATGACTGAAGATAATAGGAGACCAGTACTCTGTAGAAGATTTAGGGAACATGATGCTCTTTAAATATTTTACTATTTGTCAGACAGTTATAAATTCAACTTTCAACATACATCTATCTTTGATAGCAACAGGCTTTTACATGATGTGCAATATACATTACAGCCTTTATTTTCTGAACTTCAATTATTCAAATTTAATTATTTTTATAATCAAGGGCACACATTCCTAATTCTCTCCAAGAATGCCCTAATAAAGCACATCACCACCACTATAATCACCTAATTAAAAAATATTACTGTGCCTTATGCAGAGATCCATTTACTGCTGGTAAGGATAGCAATGGCAAAGTCTCCTTGAAAATAGTGTTGTACAAAATATTTTTAGTAATAAACTCTCATACATTTTTTCTGTTACTACCTGGGTCACTAAACCTCTTTCACAGATAATTGGCCACAACCCGGATGAATTATCGTTGATCATAATTTTGAGTCAAACTTTCACCATCCAAATGTGTGTATCTGGTGTGTACTTCTTTATTATTTTGATATGCCCTTGATAATTATGCTTCTTTGACCAGCAATTCAGCCACTCATCACTGTATTTGGTAAGTAGGGTTCCAGCACTGGTGTACCATCTTTGACCGCACCCTCAAAAGGCTGGTTTGGGGCCGGCCCGAGCCATGGCCTAAGGAGGGGTGCTGCCTCCTTCTATCACTCCTATTCCTCCTAGCGATTCTGAGTTTGGTAGAACCTAGAGGGAGGCTGCAGCCGGAAATGCCTACGTTGAGTGGCTACGGTATGGAGCCCCAAAGATCTGAGGGTGGCCCTTGAGTCTTTCAGACTGTGGAGTCTTATTGGTCTTATTGGAAAAGAGGGCCAAACTCTCGAAGGGGAGGTCCTTGATTGTTTGTTGGACTCCATGGGGCAGACCCAAGACCTGTAACCAGGAACCTCCTCCTCATTACAACCCCCGCGGCCATTGTACATGAGGCTGTGTCTGCTGCATCCAATGCCGCCTGTAGGATGCTTGGTAGATCAGCTTTCCCTCCTCCACCAATGCCAAGAACTCTGAGCGAGAGTCCTGCGGCATTACCTCCACAAACATGGCCATCGCAGTGCAGGGGTGTGTGTGTGTGTGTGTGTGTGTGTGTGTGTGTGTGTGTGTGTGTGTGTGTGTGTGTGTGTGTGTGTGTCTGCTCACGATGGCCCGTTGATTTGAAATGCAGAGCTGTAGTCCCCCAGTGGAATAGACCTTCCTTCTGAAAAGGTCTAGTATTTTTGCATCCATATTCTTAGGGGAGGGGCCCTGGTAGCACTAGCGCTCTCACTGATTGGCTGCATTAACCTCCAGGGAGGTGGGGGGTGGGTGGGTGTATAAATGTTCATATCTCTTCGAAGGGAGAAAGTACCACCTCTCATTCCTTTTGGCCATAGGGGCCAGAGATGCAGGGGTCTGCCATCGGGTTTTTGTTGTCTCTATGATGGTCTTTATTAAGGGCAAGGTGATAAGAGAAGGTCTGGAGGGCACGAGGATGTCGACAACTGGGTCGGACTCCTCCACCACCTCTTCTGTCTGTATGCAGGTTCTGGGCAACATGACGTAACAGCTGCTGGAGGACCCTGTTATCCTCCTAAGCTGGGGCCGTCGACGTCCCTGACTCAGCTTCATCAAGGGAAGATGAGGAGGAGAGGCTTGGCAGCAAACCCTGCTCACTCCCTTCAGCGCCCCGTGGGTCTCGGGGCATGCAGTGTTGCTGAGCCCATAGGTCCGAAATGTGAGGTGCTGGGGCCACTGGAAGTGGAAAAACCACTGCCAAGGCAGGCGGTGCCAAAATTGTTGATTCCGGCGGTGTCGATATCGTCAATGCCGGTGGCACCAATGATGCAGCTATCAGCACTGCTGGTGTTGGGAGGGCTGGTGCTGGAGCTGTAGGGGGACTACAACTGCCGGCGGTGCCTGTGGGGGGACGAAGGACGCCAGGGACACCGATGCAGACCTGGACTTTGAGCCCTAGATCTGCCCCGGCTCTGGTGATATGCCCAGGATGTCCAAAAGGGCCACTGTGTCGAAGGTTGCCACTGCAGAGGCCATGGTGCTGGGTAGGGCTGGTGGTCACGGTGGGATCTGGACCTCTTGCTCCTTGCCCTATTGGAGTGATAGGTTTCCATCTCCAATGCTGAGGTCTCCGTGTAGGGGGACCATGGAGGAGCGGTACTCTGCGCTGCTGGAGAGTGGTGACAAGAGAGCAGGACTGATGCGGCTCCCCTGTGTGGGTAGGCCATGCTGGGGAGAGGTGCACCGCAGATGGGGATCGGCACGCCATCATTGTTGGTTTGCCCCTTGATTGGAACTGGGGCCGCGTGGTCACCGGCGACTTGTCTCTCCTCTGCTGTGAGGCGAATAAGGCCCTTGGCTGCCTCGAATGCCTCCGGTGTCGAGGGGAGCTGGAAGTGATCGCCTTGGGGATCTGGGGACCGTTGAGGGTTTAGACTCAACTCTACCCCAGATGAGGCAGGATTCAAAGGAACCCTGGAAGGCGGGAGAGACGAGAAGGCCTGGCATGAAATGTGCTTCAATGCCGCAGATCGCTTGACCTTTGGAGGGGGAGAGCGACCCCCATCCAGCCTTTTCTTTTTCTGTGGCACTGGGGACTGAGAACAGTGCCGGACAGAAGGTTTCTTATGGGTGGAACCATGGTGGTGCGGTGAGTCCTTAGGTCCTTCCTTGGTAATGGCTTGCACATCGTCGGTGCTGAAGCACTGTGGATCGACTAAGAAGTGCTCGGTGTGCGTTCTGCCGACTCCGGGTCGGACTGTGGTCTGAGTGCCACTTCCATTAGTAGGCTTTTCAGCCTCCCTTGCAGAGCCTGCACTTGTCCTTCTGGTGGCTCTCCCCGAGGCACCATAGACAGGAAGAGTATGGGTCCCTCTTTGGCATAAACTTGTCACAGTCCTTGCAGAGTTTGAACCCTGGGGACGGGGGCATACCCCAGAACCAGGGAAAAGTTTTTGTGGGGGAAACCCCCAAGAACTCTTAAAACTACAACAACTAACTATGACTAATAACTATTTTAAACTATGAAAACTGAAATGGACACTGCCAAAAGCACTTGCAACGCAAGAACGACAATTGTTCCAGCTAGCTGTCACCGGTAAGAAGGAACTAAGCGGGTGGCGGGTCGGCAGGGCCCATATTGGGCACCAGGAAGGCGCGACTCCAGGGGGCGCCCAGGCCAACCCTACGGACATTGCTAAGGGAAAAATCTTCCAGCTGGCATGCGCGTGGTGCGCAAACACCTGATTGGAATAGACATGAACAAGCACTTGAAGAATTGTATGTCTCCTGCTGTTTTACCTGCATTCTGCCATATATTTCATGTCATGACAGTCTTGGATGATGACCCAGCACGCTTGTTTTAACAACACTTTCACTGCAGATCTGACAAAATGCAAAGAAGGTACCAATGTGAGATTTCTAAAGATAGCTACAGCACTTGACCCAAAGTTTAAGAATCTGAAGTGCCTTCCAAAATCTGAGAGGGATGAGGTGTGGAGCATGTTTTCAGATGTCTTAAAAGAGCAACACTCTGATGCAGAAACTACAGAACCCGAAGCACCAAAAAGAAAATCAACCTTTTGTTGCTGGCATCTGACTTAGATGATGAAAATGAACGTGCGTCAGTCCGTACTGCTTTGGACTCTTATGGAAGCATGTATGGAAGCATGTATTCTGGAATGGTGGGCGAATCATGAAGGGACATATGAATCTTTACTGCATCTGGCACGTAAATATCTTGCAATGCCATGTGAATGCCTGTTACCACTTTGGTGAATCTGTACATAAAAAGGAGGCAGCATTATCTCCTGCAAATGTATTGCATTGTTTGTATGAGCGACTGGATGAACAAGAAGTCAGACTGAGTAGACTTATAGGTGCTAAAGTTTTACATTGTTTTATTTTTGAGTGCAGTTTTTTTTTGTGTACAGTGGAGTAGGAAACAATGGCCATACCTGCTTTTACACAGATATAGAATAGGACATACTTTTCTCTGAAGAAGGTTATATACTGCACTTTGTAAACAAATAAACAATGTTTTAGTTATGAAGGGAAGTTAAACCGAATATGAAGAACTGTAAGTAGCTAGGTTGAAGAATTCTTCTGTCAACCTAACTACTGCCTCTCAGGGAGGTGATTTACCTAAACTGACAAAAGATTCCCTCCTGTCACCAGAGGCAGAATCTGCACTGAAGCATTACAGCGGCACAGCTGCACTGCCACTGTAGCATTTTTAAGTGTAGACAAGCCCTGAATATTTGTAAGTATTGTTAGATGACTGAAAAGGAGGACTTGTGGCACCTTAGAGACTAACCAATTTATTTGAGCATGACTGAGTGGAATAATGTAGAAAAAAATCTTGTACAAGACTAGTGAGATGTACATCAGTCATCATTAGAGGACAAGCTTATGGTACTTTGAGTTAATATGATACTGCAGGAATGATATCCACGTGATTTGTGATCTTTGCTACAAATCAGCCCATTTCTTTTTCACTGAAAGTACACACTCTGTTTCCTCTCTCATTATGAAAGAGAACAGGAACATAAGTGTTTCAAATCCAGGTTGTTCCCTTTCTTTACAAAGATTCAGTCATGGCATTAAAAAGACAGAACACAAAACAGATCTCCAATAATTACAGCATTATAGCACCCAATTTAAAAGCACAAAGATAGCGCACTTATAGATGGAGTGTCTGATTATTTGTTTGCATTGCTGAAGACGTTAGCAATACAGACCAGTACCAATAATTTGTGAACCTTGCAACAGAACACAACAGTTATTCTATTTTAATAACTTGCTATTGAGTTTGCATATTACGATAAAGACGGAACATACATCATAGAATTAATAGGTGTATATGAATTTCAGGCCATCACACCATTAAGCACAATTAAATTGATTTAGTTGGGGTTTGTCCTGCTTTGAGCAGGGGGTTGGACTAGATGACCTCCTGAGGTCTTTTCCAACCCTAATCTTCTATGATGGTCATACTGGAATTTCTCAACAAAAAATCATAATGTAAACTAATAAAAGTAATAAAAGTAATATATTTTAAAATGCAAGCAGGTTAAAATAATATCCTTTTTAAATCAAAAGACCAAAGAATAGCGACAACTGTATTACCCTTCTTTAATTCCCAGATTTGGGAGGGGGGAAAAACCACCCTATATTGTAATAAGGAGGTGACGAAAGAATTAAATGTCTCAGTATTGTCAAGTAACTTCATGCTGGCAAATTTGCCATGGCAATAATACAAAAAAATACCTAAAAATGAAGCCAGATCCCCAGACAAATATTTACATACCTGTATGGGGAAAGGGAGGGAAAAACAACATCCCAGAGCCCAGCATTTGAATAATATAAATTGGAACAATACAAAGTCATGCAAGAATTATTTAAAAAAGAGAAGCCATTAACTTATAAAACCCACATTACATAAGGAAAAATAGAATGCTAAAAGGAGATTAATCTTAAAGAAAATCTCAACTGTGACAAAAAGTCAGTAAATCAAAAGAAACACATATCACTTATGTAGTGCTTTATACATATTCATTAATCTTTGCAACACTCCTGTGGTATTATACCTGTTTTAGAGACAGGGAAACTGCAGTAAAGACTGAGAGATTTGCCCAGGCAGTCAGAAGAAGTCAGCAGCAGAGACAGAATTAGAGTGCGTGAGTATTTGTATCCCAAGCCTATGATCAGATCACATTCCAATAGAACAATAACCCCCCCTGCACATACTAAAAAGGTGAATTTATCAAAATTCATATCTCCTCTTTAAATTAACTACCTAAACATGAACATCTCTTTTCTGTGTTATGTCTGAAAAGAACAGTACACAGCTGTTCTTAAAGAACAAAAAATAACTGAGTTTTAGATAAGACCGACTTCTTCACTGTGACTTAAAATAATCCCTATATAAACAAATTTATTGGAAAGCTCTTGCCTCAGGTAAAGGTGGATCCCTTGCTCTTTTGAATTTCTAATTTATGTTTTGGTATCTATATTTTCAGTCATCATTGTTATATTGATAGTGCACAGTTTTTGGCTCTTTCTGATCTATAACTTGAAGATATAGATATTCAGCTCAAAGTCACAAAAGCTTTCAAACATTAGTTTAAAAAATGTCATCCTTATTGCTTTGTTACTCATACTGAATTGTTGCTGTATTTTCTTTACTTAGATTTTCATTATAACTTGATAATATAGCTTTTGTAATTAAATCTCGAGTCATAGAGCAAGAAGTTTGGATGGTGAGAGAAATAGGTAGAATTACACTATTGTTTCTACTCCTTTGGAAATTCATAAGGATCAGGTCTTTGAATCACCTGTTATAAGAATATAAAAAGCCTGAGACTACAGATGGTCAGGACCAGAACTTTCCATACTGGAAACATTCCAACATTTCAAAACAATTTTCCTTCTAAATCAGACTGAAAAGCTGAATGTCAAAATATACTACATATACAATATATTTAAGTTATTTTATTATATAGGTCTAAATTAAACATTTAGACTTTCCCATCAAGAGTTTTGTCAAAGCTGACATGTTCCAGTGAAACATTTTGATTTTGACAAAAGTACACTTTTCAATGGAAAACTAACTTTGTCAAATTTTTCAACCAGTTCTACCTTAAGACCAACTACCAACCAAATCTGATATCCAGTATGTAGCTCACGGTGAAGGAAAAATAGAGTGTGCTAGATGCAATCTTATGTGATATCTCTTCTAACAGGAACAGGTTTTCAAGTTCAATTAATGCAGAAGGTGACAGGCATTTAGTAAACTACATAGTGAACTGCTGAGGCAGGGCCCTTGAGTTGCCCAATTAATCTTGTATTACATATTTAAAAAGGTAGTACCCTCCAAACAATGGGTTGAGACCAAAAATGTGATCTCCTCTGAAAGTGGCATAGTACCATGTGTAAGATCTTACTTTTGTATTCCTAAAATAGAAATGTTTACTACTGGATCCTGATTAATACAAGAGACATTGCAAAACACATCTTTCCCTGGTGTAATTAAAAAATAGGGGAGAATTATCAGCATGCTGAATAAGAGAGGGAGAATAGTGTAATGAGTTTTTCATACTAACTGAGTATTAGGTTGATGCAGCTTGAGGGGAATAGAAAGTGAAATACAGTGATGCATTACAGGGAAGGGTGGAAGCATGCTTGGAAGCCTTTCTTCATGTGAGACCCAGGACTTGAATAGTAGGTGTACAGGAGATCAGGAATAAAGCAGCACTAAGTGTGTGTGTGGGCGGGGGGGACGACGACTTTCACAGCTCCTGCCTGTCTTACATTATTGAGTTTTAATCTGCAATGTACAGAAAGGATAACATGGTCTTTGCCTTAAGGAGCTTGCATTAGTCCTAGTTTGGAAATAAAAAAATTTATAAAAATTTTCCAACAGAAGTAAGCTGTAAAAGCATATGCTCCTTGAACAGAAAAAAGCAGAGAAGTTAAACGGTTAAAAGGATGAAAAGTTTTTTTGGGCGGGGATCTGGAGGTTCCCTTTTCAGAAAGAATGAGTTTGGTGACTAGGGTGACCAGACAGCAAGTGTGAAAAATCGGGACAGGGGGTAGGGAGTCATAGGAGCCTATATAAGAAAGAGACCCCAAAATCAGGACAGTCCCTATAAAATCAGGACATCTGGTGACCCTACTGGTGACAAAGGAGGAAGCATGCTTCATCTGTCCCCAAATTCCTGGAGATTCTTTTATACTGTCACTCATCTGTGTTTAAAAATGATTGCTCCACAACTGGCAGTACACACTGTGAAAAAAATATGAACATCCTGGTTTCTTGTAAGACATTTCCCACGAAATCTACTGATGTTTAAAATGTTAACTTGTGTTAAAACCTTGATTAGTGCTTAGCCAGCATTACTGTTTGAATATATAGGAAATCAGATTCAAATCAATAAGTGTAAGGGAAAGATAATCAGCAAATTTTCTAAATCAAGTTGTTTGCATTAAGAGATACTTGGCTTACAACTGTATACCCAAGACAAAGGTTTTATAAAGGTCAGAGATTCAGTTAGTTAAATTATAGACTGTTGGCTTGCACATAAGTTATGATACAGTGACTTCAGTAATTCATGATAAAGTGAGCTCAATTTATAGATATTAAATACTTACATGTGTCCTGGTATCTTTAGTAACTATGTATTTACATAACAAGCATGCTTGATCTACGACAGCATACTTAGAAAAGCACTATTAGTTATTCACAAAGATTTGAATTCCCAAGGAAATCTTAAGGGGCCAAACAGAATTCTATAGTTTCCCATAAGTATCTATGGCAGAACTTCAACTACTTTCCTGTTAATGAAGTGTTCTGAGCAGCTAGTTTTTCTTTCCATGTCAATCTTAGAAAGATTAATTTTAAAAAACTAGAACCATGTGATAATAATGACAGCTGCATACCACTAGGAACGAAATACAGTCTTTAAAACAAGAAGTTTATAAATATAAATTTATGTCCAGGTAAATCAGCTAGTTTCACCAACTACAAGTCTAGTTTTCATGATCAGAGCTCAAACAAAGATATACATAATAAACTTTTGCAGTTCCAAATATAAGAAAGGCCAGCACAAACCTACTATATAAAACATTTAGCACAATAATTCTTTCCAGTTCAAAGTTTGAGGAAATAAGACCTTGCCTTCTTCCAAGCAGGTCACTATTATGACCTTATTGCCTTAACCAAATAATTTCCCCCACAACTGAAGCATCTTTGGCCCTAAAAATGTTTGCACTTCTTTGAAACGATATAAAGTTAAGGATAGTTTTAGCGAATAATAAATAGTATAAATAGTAGTAAAACCTTAACCCTCACCTGAATGTCACTAAACAAAATTTTATTAGACTTCCTAAATTCACAGTAGGGTCACTGGAAAAATTAGGGTCTCTAGATCAACAAGGAGGTCCAACTTTTTCAATGCATGCAAAAATTATTAGCTATTACATTTTAGAAACCAATATCCAGTCATTTAAATACTCTTAAATAGTGGTGGAGGAATGTTTGCATAGAACATCAAGGCAAAAAAAGAAATGACGCTGATTGAGCTTAGCACTTCATATTGTGTTAAGTTTTAACATCTTGGTGAACCATACACAGCTAATCTTACCTTTTCTTTGGGCCTCTGAAGTTATTACTTTGTACACTCATCTCCCATCCACTTGCCACAAAAAGCCCAACCCCAAACCAACATTCAACACCTGTCCAACATGATCATATCACTAGGCCACCCATCAGCATAAGGATTTTGGGGGTTGTCAGCAAGTTGATTCTTCAGTGTACACCTAAATTTGACGGATGTGTTTTATATAAAACTGGGATGGAGGGGGGAAATCTTCATGTCTTCCCAGTTTTCATCTGCAGGAAAAGTAGAGCCTAGATGCTTGTGGTGAGGTTAGTGTATAGATGCCAACATTTAGAAGGTTACTGAAAGACAATTGTCCAAATAAACCAAGCACTCTTAAACTTAAGCTGTCTAACCTTTCACCTGGGATCATCTGGCCTGTTTGACAGATGAAACGGCTCAGCTGCAGGCATCCAACTTGTGGAGGGAACTTACATCAACACTAGTGCCATCAATGACCGTCGGAGTGGCATTGTACCCCACAACAGCTCAGGGTGGATAAAAGTCAATGACAAAAAATATATGATTTTTAAAAATTTAAATACAGGTTTCTTTTAAAAAATAAACCTACTTAAAATAAATTTGAAATTACGACAATGTAAACTTACTAGAATCTATTAAAATCATTCCAACTGAGTAATAGGTATGTTTGCTGCCAAGTTTTAAAGAAAGTTGGCCGCTGAATTAGGGTAAGTCACTGGGATCAGATTGCTGAAGTGCTAAAGCAGCTCTTGCTTGACAGCAGTAGCCTCTTATGCAAGTACAGAACACATTTCCATAATTTCAGTTTATCCAACTAGTTCAGTTCAATGCACAGCTGGCACTAGGCATAAGCAGGCTAAGGCTTGGTCTACACTACAGAGGTAGATTGACTTAAGGCATCTTATACCGACCTAACTCAGTGTCTACACTGCAGTTGCTCCTGCCAATATAAGCCACCCACTACATCAACCTAATAATTCCATCTCTGAGAGAGGTGAAGTGCTTAGGTAGATGTAGTTAGGGCAATGCAGAGTCTGTGTAGACACTGCATTACTTACATTGCCTGTTGACGGTCAGCCCCGACATCGGGGGGCTGACAGCCTGAGCTGTCAGCCCTATGTAGGGCTCACTGCTGGAGCTGCCCGAGCCATTGAACCTGGGGTGGGGGGCTCGAGCTGCGAGCCCCTGTGGGGCTGACAGAGCCCCACAATGCCCCACACAATTAATTCTGTGTAAATGCTCGTGAAGATGCACACCAGCGACAGATGGGGGTGGGGGGTGGGCACAGTGTGATATGAACCACTGCAGTGATTACTGCAGAGCCTGTACATCAACCTGATTTAGGCCAGCTTAATTTTGTAGCGTAGACAAGACCTAAGCAATTACTTAGGGCCCTGAGCAGCTCAAGGGAGCCCCTTATTTGCTTTTTTTAGAATGTGTTGTTGGGAGGGGCCCCAAATGGGCTAGCACCACCTCTGGTTCAATGACTAGTTTCATTCAAAGATGAGAAATGAATTGGAGTTGAAAAAGCAGGAAAGTTTGTTTTCCTCTTCCAATCCATGAATAAAAACAGAGTCAGAGGATGAGGTCTATGAGCTCTAAAATCTTAAAGGACACAGTAGCAAGAAACAATTGGTTCAATTCACTAACTACTGATAATACTGCCTTTGTTTAATAAAGCAATTAGTTTTAAATTCAAAACATTTTTGGTAATTTTTTTCTTAAGAATCCAGCACATTTTAGGTAGTTTTCTTTAACTAACTTTTTTTTAAAAATGCTGATTGTGCATTTTAATTCAATTTGAATATCCATCCAAACTGCTCTGCACACACAAATAAAAAAATTGACTAGTAAATAAAAAATGAATCATTTACCTTTTTCTAACATAATAAAACATAAAAATTAAGAATCTGAATAAAAGTAAGTTAACCTATATCATTGCTTAAATAAATGTGTAGTGATATCCTGTATCCTCTTTGCAAGCAAAAAAAAAAAAAAAAAAAAAATCACCAAAATTTAGTTTAACAGCTATATTTAGTTGTAAATCAGCATGTTTTAATGGTTACCAACCAATGAAAATGAACTTTGCTTTAGGAAAATAGAAGTATAAATACAAAACAAATTCAAATCAATTATTTAAATCAAGATTTTCTGCTTGTCTATTTACATCATGATTAAAATTGGTGATTTAAATCAATCCATCCTTCCACAGCTATGAACTAGTCTGTGGTCCTTCCAAAAACAGAGATCTGTGGTCACCATTTTCATTAGTATCAAACGCCAGCGATAGGGAGGAACATGAACAACCTATAATCTTTAAGAGAAGAAGAATGATAAGCTTTCTTCATGGAGCAAAAAAACCATACAATTAACATTCCATTTGAGAGGAAAAGGATGGAATGGGAAATTAATAAAGTGAAAGGTTTTCATGAACACTATTATATCATCATATTTAATGTGCCACTTTTAAAATAAAGAATTGTGCAACTTGGCACCTACAATTACTATGGTTATATTTATAACCTCTTATGCTTTATCACCAAACCCAACAAAATGAGAGTGGTATACCATAATTGTTCACCGATACTATCTGATTCAACTCTGAAGTTGCTTTTTGACATAATTCTATTTCTCTGTAGTCAATGAAAGTTTATTAAAGGTTATAAGAAAGTAAATAATTTTATGTAGCTAGCCTAGGGAATGAATTTGGCTCAGTTTAGAAATTGTAACACTGAACAAACCAAAATCAAAGTATAAAAGCCCAAAACAATACTGAGAGATGAGAGTTCGGCTCAGGTTTTAGACAGAGTATCCAAACAGCTGGAAAAGATGTTGATACTCCTAGGGAAATTTGTAATGTATTAGACTCATGTTTTTGTGGAGCTGTGAATTATCCTGAGGGGTTTGAAGCAACAAACAATTGCCAAGAAGTTAAGAACATTATCTGGAAAATGATAGCATTTAACCAGTTTTCCAATCCAGTCAACAATAGATCCTAAAGTCCTCATCATGGACATTATCTACGAAGGTTTGTTTGCTTGTTTTTCGTTAAATGCATGTGCAAATGCTTTCAAAAATTAACTGGAAAAAATCAGCATACGTATTCCAGATATTAAGAATATGATGCACTCCCTCACACCGTTCACACGAATCCCAATTAAAATTTTTTATGAAAAAATAAAAATAAAATTCAGTTTAATACAGCACTTATTGGTTAACACTTTTACCAGGTCACTCACAACCAGACAGGGAAAGAGGAGTGCCTCACGTACTATATACTGGAGGTGGCTCTATTTCATAAATGAGAGAACATTACTCACAAATCTTACGCTATGTACAAAACTTCCCTCACAATGGAATCAATGGACATCCAAAGTCAGTACCAAATAGCTGTATACTATTATTATTATTATTTTACAGTTTCTCAATATTGATTTTTATCCATAATTTTAAAGTATTTTACAGTAACGGAAATTATGGAGTTATTGGGTTTGTTCCTGCAACTGTAAGATGGGACAAGATTGGCTGACATGACAGGGTAATTATCATACTACCTGACAGATTTGTCATATGACAACCAATGATAAACACTGAATACATGTGACAAGTTTAGTAAGAAATTTAATAAGTATGACTGAATTAGTCCAGGTTGGATGTTAAAGTTAGTTCTGGTTACTGTCATGAAGATTTTGGTTTTTTTCCTCCACCATCCTTTGTTTTAAGTAATCCAAGATTACAGCTTTATGGGAAAAAATACCAAATGTTATTGAAAAATAACATTAATATGTAGAAGTACCACCATATATATGCAATCCTTTAAATTGTGGGTAAATAATAAAAACTACTCAAGTCACCAAACAAGTTGAAGCCTGGGTTATCTCCATATCACAAACTCCTATTCATTTTCAGTTACAGTGAGGCTCTCTCTATACATTACACTTTCTCTGCTAAAATATCATGGTGTTGCTACGAATGGTGCAAATATAATGGTGAGACCTTTAGTGTTGGAAATAAATTCCCTAATAAATTTATTATATTTATTAATAAACTCAGCTTCCACACAAGAATTCCTTTATTAGCCCAAAGGCAACTTGGTGTTGGTTATATTCCATATATAAATATAAGAATACACATGCCTATACTCCATCCCCTATTAACAATACAGTTATAAGCATCAGCTGAATACTCACAAATGGACCTTCCCATTATGGGGTGACTCCAAAGGGGTAAGGAAAAGCTGATAAAGAACCCCTGAAAAATCTTGCTTTTTATACACTATAACAAACAAGTGATGTCATTACTGGTTATTAGACCTTAACTCAAGTCAGCTGAAACCAGCTTAGGGCTGCACTCTGCTCTCTTCAAGGATTTTTTTTTCATCTTATTTTGCCTCATTTCTACTCAACTCCTGGAGTAAACATTTTTAACCATTATTTATGGCACCTGGTGCTCAATTAACCATGCTTTCTTTATTTCTGTTGCACAGCTCAAACCTTAAATGAAATTTAACACAACCAGTCCCTCTTTTTCATGATCTCAATTTTCTGGCCATAGGCCTATCACTCATGTTGAGATCCAAACTCAGTTTAAAACCACAGTTTACTTGGGTCTAATGTGGGCCAATATTCCAACAATTATGGTATGGACAGACTCCTGGGAAGGGCTAGGGTTTAGCCACTATGCTGTCTAACAAACATAGAGGATGTTTATGCAGTGTTGTTGTATCCATTCTGGTCCCAGGATATTAGGTTTGGCCTTCCCAGACCTGAGGAAGATCTCTGTGTAGTTCAAAGGCTTGTCTCTCTCACCAACAGAAGTTGGTTCAGTAAAAGATTCTCTCGCCCACCTTGCCTCTATAGAGGAGGGCTAGACATTTGATGGTCAGATCACCAGAAGGTCGTACTGTTTGGAGCAGCAGTAGAGATATATTGGCGGTACCAATATTGTACAATTTTAGGGAAAAAAGTGATGCAGAGAGAAGGTCTAAAGAGCCTGATTCCGCTCCCAGAGAAATTAAAAGGAGTTTTTGCCACTGACTTCACTGGGAGCAGGATGGACCCTATAAAATAGTAATCATTTGAACTGTTTGCAAACTTTACAACTTTAAGGTTGAACAACGAATGCATCTAAATGTTTAGGGAATAATTCTGTTTGGATTTTTAGTCCAAAAATGACAATCATCACAGTTTAAGCGGCACAGATGAGCTGATCCAAACCACCAGTTTAAACTCCAACCCAGAGGCCAAAATAGAGCAGACTACATAGACTTGTCCAGGGACACCCAGATCAGTCCAAAGAATTTATAAGAAAAACAAAACATTTACTTAATAATCATAAAAACTTACAAAAGCAAGTTAAGATAAAGGCCAACATATTCACTATATTTATTGAGCCATGACACTTTGACTGCATTCTGAAACCGATCAGTTCAAGTTCTATGTTTGAAAACTGAATTTTAAATCACACTTGAAAAAAATGCATTTGCTAATCAAATATATAAAACAGAAATTGAATTGCAAATGAAAACCCTGTACCAAGTACATAATCAAATGTCTAAAGACATAACCAAAGATCTAAACCTATTTAAAAATCACTTAATTACCAAAAAGGAACATATATTTGGATACAACCATTAACAAGTAAAGTACATTTTGTGTATATCCTTAACCTAAACCACATCCCAAAATTACAGAAGCAGATGCTGTCCTTTTAAGATGAAAAGTTTAAATCCTTATACTCAAATATTTCTGCTTTTTAGTAATATGAAGAATCAAAACAATAAGACATGACAGATAGCACATCTGTGGGAGATCAGAGAACCCTTTGGTTGCTATGAAAATTCAAGTCCAAAGGCGGACTGACATCAACTAGTTGAGAAATGCAGTAATCCCTAGGAATAAACTGTCATGTGTTACTGCCATTATGAAATGAAAATTGTAAACAAGGACAAGAGATCATAATTATTCATTTATGGGCGTTTGTTAATGAGTATCTCTGTCTTAATCAGATAGCTCCTTTTACACTATTCTTGAGAATTTATATGTTGCTATTTAATAATGGCCTTTCAAAACTGATTTTAAAAAATACATTTGATTACAATAAAAAGAAAATGCACATTAGGACAAGCTGCAGTCACCTAGACTCTGACAGCATGTGGAACAAGGTTCCTGCAAATTCAGACATCAGTTCTAGCTACTGGACCACAAGAAATAATCTAAGAGGAAGAGAAGAATACAATTCACAAATGGACAGAAAAGAATGACCCAAGAAGATTCTTTAAAGGACAAATTTAATATATTTCTTGTTTGAGCCTCACACACAGACACAAAGACGATGTAGTAGAAATCATAAATTGTGATTTAGGCTAAAGGAATCCTTGCAGAAACTCACCCCAGACAGTCACACAAGAAAATAACAGTAAAATGATATAATTTAAATGCAGATCACTCAGAGACATCACTTGGTCATCTAGTAAGTCCAAACAGTTCCTACAGCAGTGCCCTTACCCAGACTATCCTCAAATTCAGCATTAATCATTTTGATGAAGTGTAACCTAACACCAAACCTACAAACCAAAACATTCAATTTTTAAGAAACATCAATTTAAAAGTATAATAATTAAAAATAAATAAAGTCGGATGATATCAAGAACATGGAGCAATACTGACTATTTTTGAATACAAGCACCATATACATCAGTGGTGGGCAACCTGTAGCCCACGGGCCGCATGCGGCTCATCAGGGTAATCTGATTGAGGGCGGCAAGACATTTTGCTGACATTGACCACCTGCAGGTACGACCGCCTGCAGCTCCCAGTGGCCGCGATTTGCCATTCCCAGCCAATGGGAGTTGCGGTAACCAGCAGCCAGCACCTCCCTTCGGTCCGCTGCTTCCTGCAGCTCCCATTGGCCAGGAACGGTGAACTGAGGCCACTGGGAGCTGCATGGGGCCGTGCCTGTGGATGGCCAATGTCAGCAAAATGTCTCGCAGCCCGCAATCAGATTACCTTGATGGGCTGTGGGTTGCAGGTTGCCAACCGCCGATATACAGAGAGAGGATAAGCAGTTAATAAATATCCTGAGCTACATGTGATGTACATGGTATACAAGTGTGAGTGTGTGTGTGAGAGTGTGATATGCATGCTTGGGTACACTTTCTACCCATCTTAGATTCAGTCCAGCATTGTCTCATGACTGGTATTAAATATCATTCAGGAACTAATTCAGTCATTGTTGGAGTTTTGTCCATATTAGAACATGTTCTTCTCCAATAAGATTTTTTTCATAACTAAAGAAGTTTTCATCCATTAAGCTATCCAAAAATTTTATTACTTGCATCCTATTCCGGATATAAACAGTGAGAACCACAGTGCCCATTATAACATGCTGAAGTTTGGCTCAGTTATACGAATTCTGCTTGCAGTTATATTGCTTCATGTAAGTATAGGGAAAATTATTACTAACCACTAAATGTATTTCACCTCTTCACAGCCATGGTCTAAGATTTACATGTTGTAAGTCTCAATTTTCAGTGGACCGTACCACTGGGGCTGTACTTGGGCTTGAGTCACTTTGATCTAAGGCCATAAGAGGCCCTCATTCTTCTCTGCCTGTGCAGAATTTTACTCCAAAGAATTGTAAGATGGAGGGGGAGTGTGGACTTGCATCTGCAATATATTCTAATTTAGCAGATAATCTTTTCCCCCTTTATAAATAGGTCTCTGCAGACCCTCACCCTGAGAGATCGACTAGCAGTACTAATGAACCCGGTATTTAATTGGAGTTACTGGAGGACTGCACTCTTGGAATGAGTAATGGAACCGGCCATGACAGAGAGAGAATGACTGCCCTACACCTTTAAGCGAGGAGGTGGGGTGTTTGGCTGGCTGTCCGAGGAAAGGGAACAGTACTTTATGGCTGGTGGTGGTGGGGGAGATGAAAACTGCTGCAAAAAGGGGTCAGCGTGGTTGCTGACTCATCCCCTGGGAATGCAAGGTTTAAAAGGGGCAGCTTGGCGCCTAAAGCCTTCCTTTTTACATGGACCAAGGCTGAAGCAGGACCCACGCTCCCTCCCTTTTAGGTGGTAAAATACCCGGTCAACACCTGCTGCGGGCATTACGCTAGCCGCCCCTTTTTTAGGGGGGCTGGGAAGGAATTTTTCCTCTTGCCACCATATTGGCTTGGGCTTTTTTTGCCTTCCCCACAGCGGGTTTCAGGAAGGACTGTTCATCCATAGCATGATGGGTGGTAGGCCATATGTCACAACTCATCATCTAAGTGTAGGGCAGATGACCAGTGCAGGAACTCCATAGGAAAGATATACAGTGACCAGATAAATGGCTTGGAAAAGAACTTAAAAAGAGGTGTTCATTAAAGGAACCAACAGTGGGAGGGGGACAGTTGGGGATTCCTGTGATTGGTACCGCAGGGAGCCAACCCCCCATTCTTATAGCCCACCTTAACTGCCCTATGCGGGGTGGGGGTGGGATGGTAAGGTCCCAGCAATGGATTTGCTGGAGGGACCTGGATGGAAAAAGGGGGGGAGCTGGTAAAAGCCCACCGGATAATTATGGAATAAACATGGGGTTATCTGCACTGTACACTTATCTGCCGAGTAGCCCCAGACATCTAATAATAAAGTTATGGCCTGATTAAACCCATGTCAAAATGTCTCCTGTCCTTCTTTCGGCAAAGCCAGACAATAGCGTTGAGCAAAGATGTAGAGTGAGCTCCTCATAGCTCCTTAACATAGCTCAGCTATTACATACACAGACAAGTCACCAAAGCATCCATCTCTCTAGCTGAATGTGCTGTGCTACAAGACCTTTTTACCGATATAAGAAGCCTACATACATCCAGGTTATCCATTTGGATATAATTTTTACCCAGACAGATCCCCTGTTGGATCTTACAAACAGTCGGAGAGATTTATGGGAGGACTTAGCCATGTCCAGGTAATGATTCATCACCTGTTTCACATCCAGTTTATTTAATCTTTATGCCACATAAGAATCATCAGCGCTATAAAAGAGATTAGAAAAGAAATAGTCAGATGAAGATGGAAATTAACACTATTTTTGGAAAAGTTTTAAATGAGGGCGTAAAGACAAGTTGTCCTTAACTGTCTTGTCTAATGGCTTTCACATGCAGTAAGTAAACATAAAAACATTGGAAACTAAATTATTATTATTTCACGTTTAGCCATCTGAGGAGTCATTAAAAGCCTTGTGCAAGAATTTTTTAAAGTATTTATCATTTTAATATTGATAATGTTCAAGTAAAGGTTTTATCAGAGATGAGCCAAAAAAACGGTCAGGAATCTTGGGTTTATATAGGTGTCTGAGTCCCTACACCCTTTTAGGGATTTTATTATATGTATCCACATACACACATCTAACACAATGGTAACAGAGGAATACTGAATAGGGCACATTCTTATTCTGACAGAAGGGTTAATATAGGTGCAAGATGCCTTCATCCTCAGAATCCCAGATATAAATGGACTGATTTTGACTGTTGCAGCTATCTAGTCTAATTGCTGACTGCAGGTGAGGAAAATGGTCTAATATTTATTTTTGCAGCCTGTGACATCTTTTGCTTTGTACCAGCAAACACTACAAATCTATGAGGGTACATGTTAGTATCAGACAAAAAGCTTTTTAAAGGGGGATTAAAAGGAATGGTTACTCAGCCTGTGCAGTAACTGTAGTTCTTCAAGATGCGTCCCCCTATGGGTGCTTCACTTCAGGTCCGCATGGGCCTCTTGAGATTATGAACAGAAATTTCTAGCCAGCAGTGTCCATTTGCCCACACATACGCCTTATGCCTTTCCATGGCAAACACTGAGGCTATACAGGAGTGCATGGGCGAACTACCCACAGTTCCTTCTCTACCCAGTCATCCCTCGGGGAACAACTGAAGCAGAGGGCAAGCGGGTAGTGGAGCACCTATGGGGACACATTTTAAGAACTAGTTACTGCCCACAGTGAGTAACGTTTCCTTACGAGTGCTCCACTCCAGGTGACTTCCGAGCAGTATCCCCAGGAGGAGGAGGGAGCTTCAGAACACCATCCAGAACTGAAGTTAATACTGTAGGCCCAAGCACCTCATCAGTGACAGGCAACCCACTGGTCCCAATATGCCATTGCAGGGGTCCATAAGAAAGTAGGGAGTGGCATGCAAGGCTGGTTCCACCATCCTTGGTGACCTGCACAGTGGTCTCTGGTGCTGGCCAAAAGCAGATTCCCAAAGGACCCCTCACTGAAATTGAGGAGACCGATTGGGAATCCTCTTCCCCTGCATCCTCTCATGGGGGAGGCCAGCCAATGAAGATGGAGGAGAGTCCTGGGCCACAGGATTGCTGCTCAGAGGCAGTGGTCTTGGTAGCAAGAGATGCCTGGTACCTGTCAATAATGGGGCCCCTGGTTCACCTTACACCGAGAGGTCCCTCGAGTATCAGAATTCCTGGGGTACCAGAAAGCAACCTGGTACTGACACCTCAGCTGCAGTCACCATAGCTGAAGCAATGATACTGACAATGATAGGTATACCGCTGGCATTGTAGATGTCTGGAGCTGTTACTTCCTCAGTACTTGTATAGGCTCCCCCAGCCGAGCTGCTTGTATCAGCACCAATGGCTGGGTTAAGGTTGGGATGGCACCAATGGCTGAATGGGATGCTTCGGTCCAAATAGAAGGGCTGAACTTGATGGCACCCTGTGCTTGCTCTCCTTAGTGGTGGAGAATAGCCATGTTTCTTGTCCTTGGTACCCTTGGAGACTGAGGGTCTCGATGGGGACCTGGTCCTTTTTTGGAGCTGGCTCCTTAGAATGAGTCTGCGATCCTCTTTCTGGGAGTCTTCCCAGGGGGCTGCAAAGACTTCCCCTTCCTTAGGGGAAGCATGCCCCGAAATGAGGGGTCACTGGATCTCTGCGAGGGGGAGAGGAGGAGGAGGAAGGTGCTTAACCTGGCTCAGAGGGCAGTTGAAGGGAGTGTTCTATGGCTAACAGTCTGAGCTTTAGTTTTCTGTTCTTCCTTGCCCGAGACTTAAAGAAGAAGAAACTTCTGGGAAACCTGGGACCCCCCTAGGCAACAGACACATTTGGAGTGCCCATTGCTTACCGGTATTGTCTCCCAGCTTGAGAGGCAGCATTTGAAGCCTAGCAAGCCAGACATGCCCCAGCAGGAGAAGACAAGTCTCCAAAGGGAAAAGAGACGAAAAAATAAAAAGAGAAAGCCAAGTATGCTCTAGGCAGACACACTAGCATTCTAGCTCATGCCGAGGCAGTAGAGAACAAACTGAGGGTGGCTTGCCTGTGCATGCCAAGATAGCCTTGGAGTCTCTAACAGGGATGCGTAGGGTGCATGCGCAGGCCAAACTGATGCTGTGAGCTACAGAGCTCTGATCAAGGGCTTGAGAGGCGCATGCATACCTGAAGTGGAGCAACCATAGGGACACTACTCAAAAAAGTAGTAAAAGTTCCATGGGAATATGTAATGTAGAATTTGTAATATGTAATCAGGATTCAAATTTACATCTAGGATTTTAGAAACAATTTATAAAAATATAAACTTACAAGTGTCCAGATGCAATATTGGCAGGTGAGCCAAAGATTCATAAATAACAAATCTATCAAAAATGTCTCCATATTCTCTTATAAAATCTGTTTTCTTCAATCATCGATCCCTGGTACTCACTTTGATTGTGGAAATAGCAATGAAAGTTGTTAATAATTCAAGGGTTTTTATAGTCGCCATAAATTAGGCTCTACAATTGTAGATATACATACAATAGACAGATTTAAAATTGTTTACTGATTTGAGAAACATTACTAGTTTTACTTATTATCCCACAGGTAAAATTCAGAGAATCTCTTTCAAAAAGGTAGAATCTTTCAAAATAGAAGAATTTTCAAGTGCAATTTTTGTTGTTGTTTAAATCTAAACCTTTAATCCTACCTTTAAGATAGCTAACCAAGCAAGGCCTCAGTAGTACCTGGTTGTCTCCATACAGTATTTTGTTTACACGAATCATACATCTTAGAAGACTGGTATTCCCATCAGAGAACAAACAGTTCTTTGGTAGACAAACAGTTAAACTTCACATCATGCCACTGAAGCCTGCACCCTGGAGAGGGGCGGGGGAGGCGTTACTCTCCCTACACCAACTTTCCTGTCTGGACCAGAATTTCCATCTATGAACAACACTCTCTCCCTTCCACAGTCTTTTCA
This sequence comes from Caretta caretta, assembly GCF_965140235.1. Classification (NCBI taxonomy): domain Eukaryota; kingdom Metazoa; phylum Chordata; order Testudines; family Cheloniidae; genus Caretta; species Caretta caretta. Next base: position 34,520,460 of record NC_134210.1, read on the forward strand.
GTCCTTCCCTCCTTGCAGTGCACTGCCCTACTATGGTCTATTACTCCACATGCAAACGAACAATACTTCAATCTCTAAACTGCGAACACAGCACTTTAGAGACATGAACATTTTATTTTCACTCAGCTGCTATTAACACAGTATGCACAGAGTGCAATAGTAAAGAATCAAAAAGGTTCTAGCTTCAAGTCTTTCATTGCTCTCACAAGACACAACCAGGGTCAAGCAAAGCCCTTGTTAGAAAGCAGCATACTACGTACAATGTGTTCTTTCTGCCTGTGAAGTTGTGGGAGGCATTTTATGTGGTCTCCAAATCCCCCAAAAGATGATCTAGGACAGTCCCAAATTAGCTAATGATTCAGATATCAGATTTAGTTTGACTTTATTTTGTTTTAAACAAATGCAAATTAAAAGCAGTGGGCCACAGACGAAAAGTTACTGGGATGGGTGATAGGCCTTCAGATTGAGAGAAGCGGAAGAATGCAAAACCTAAAAATATTCTAGAAGAGAAGTAGTAAATTTGACACTTCTTTTCCTTTTGTTTCTATTATTTATTTTTAAAAGACTAGTCCATGTTCCCTTAACCCAGGTTTCCATGAATATATTTCTGTTGTGAAATTATTCTATTTACACGGTTTGCCTTAAATTTTAAATAATAATGTCATATATCAGGCAAAACTACCATAGGCTTCTTTTGAGTAACCACATAACTGAGTAATTTGGATATTCGTCTTTCACCAACTGTACTCTATGTACAAGTGGAATTTCCAGTTAAAAATCAGTGTACAGGCAATTTTCTGCTGAAACATGGTGTTCAAACATTTCTCGGTAAAAGAGCATAATGGTTCTGAACTAGCAGGTCTAAGACGTTGTTTACAGATAGATCATTCTGGTCCGGTGTGCGTTTACCTATATAAAATGTGTATGACATTTAAATATAACCAATATAGTTCCATTTTAATCTGAAAAACTCAACAGTTTACCTCTACTGGCAACTAGGATTAACCTAGACTCAGTAACAGTGTATCTAACCTCAAAAATCATTGTGGTTCATTGCAGCAAGCAAGTTCATAGGTCTCTGTGGTGCACAATGGGACTACAGAAAGTCCTCATTTACGAGAAAACTACGATACAAAAGGGTCACCACACCTGCATAAACATTGCAGCTGAAGTAATTTTAAACTTCCTATGTTTTGTTAGATTTTCCAAGTAAAAATAAAACAAGATTCACCTTAGGTTCTTTATAATACCAATCTGGCCTTTATAGTATCTGTTTTCGTTTATATCAAGCAATTGTATAAATTACACACGTTTTTGCTGATATAATGAATAAAAATGGGAAGCCCTCAACAATGCCAAACAACAGTAGTTTAGAAAGTTTAACTTGTGACTAATGCACTGATGCAATACCACAATGCAAAATTCTTTCAAAATATTTAGGAGTTAGAGATTACTTGTGGAAACTGTAATGTTTCCTAACAAATCAAGTGTTTCAGGGACAGACCACCCAAATGTATTATTATAAAAAGATGTCAGTTACGTAATTACATGATAAAACAACACATCTCTACTCTTTTGTTTTTTAACAAAATTTATCCACTCTAGAGAATACAAGGTTTACAGCAAGAGAGTGGTTGAATTAATTTTGCTAGCAATGAACTTCCTTGTGTTCCGATTATTTTGGAAGTGCTTTAACTTGAACCATTATAATGTACATATAACACAAGGGAATGAAAACACTACCCCTTTTCTGTATCTGAAATGGCTTTACTGAGACCACCTACAGTGACAAACTGAATCTAACTTCAGATAAACTTAAAAGTAGCCATGTTTCTGAAACAGTCATCTTATACTATTTCATCTTTTACAAAAAGGATGCACATACAGTAGATCACTAATTTGCATACAAAACAGCAACTTCTCCCCACTTCTCAGCAAAGAATAGAATGCTGAAATAAAATATCATACTTACAAAGACCTTTACTTTTACAAAATATAGTAAAAACATTTACTAGTACACTGTGAAATAATATAAATAATTCACCTTAACCACCCAAACAATATACGCTATGATGCATTATCCTTTATTTGTATTTGCTAATTCACAATGGGTCCCCCCAGTAATTATTACAAATGAGTGCAGTTCTAATCTTTTAAACGTCTTTAAAATGGTCTCGCCTTACATTTAAACTGTAATTATTAAACCTGTAGCTTTTTTCTTAACAGATAAAGAATAATAAAAGCACATAAGGAAGTTGTATTGTGTGCATCTTTGCAGATCTCTGGTACAAAAGTTGTACGCACACCTGTGGTGCACACAGATACTGGGACCCACCCCACAGGTAAATATGTAATCACCCTAATAAATTATATTCACTATGCAAGAGCAAAATATTGCAAATAACTACTTTGTACCTTATTAGCCATTTTGGTGTTTTGCGTCCATCATTTACACAGTACAGCTAACGCTACTACGGGGATTCTCAAAATTTAATGAGAATCATAGAATCATAGAATATAAGGGTTGGAAGGGACCCCAGAAGGTCATCTAGTCCAACCCCCTGCTCGAAGCAGGACCAATTCCCAGTTAAATCATCCCAGCCAGGGCTTTGTCAAGCCTGACCTTAAAAACCTCTAAGGAAGGAGATTCCACCACCTCCCTAGGTAACGCATTCCAGTGTTTCACCACCCTCTTAGTGAAAAAGTTTTTCCTAATATCCAATCTAAACCTCCCCCACTGCAGCTTGAGACCATTACTCCTCGTTCTGTCATCTGCTACCATTGAGAACAGTCTAGAGCCATCCTCTTTGGAACCCCCTTTCAGGTAGTTGAAAGCAGCTATCAAATCCCCCCTCATTCTTCTCTTCTGCAGGCTAAACAATCCCAGCTCCCTCAGCCTCTCCTCATAACTCATGTGTTCCAGACCCCTAATCATTTTTGTTGCCCTTCGCTGGACTCTCTCCAATTTATCCATATGCCTTGGCAACTCACAAGACACAGACAACACCACACTGAACGACCGATGAATTTCCAGTCAGATAATCATAGTGGTGGATCTGAAGTATCCTATATAATGAGTACACTGAAAGGGAGGGTGGAAGAAGACAGGGTCAAAGACGCTACGGTAGAGAACGCAGGAGAAGAACATGAATTGCTTAAGAGAAATCCACTCCTGTCTATCCTCATTTCTGGATGACTATTTTGTTTGGTTACATTTTCTTCTGAAGTTGCTACATGTGGTTGTTTTGCTTTAGGTCAGGCAATAATCTTCAGTGGATGACTTTGTGCATTTCATGGGTGGCTGTCCCACTGGTAAATTTTTACATGAACCTGAATTTGAAGATAAAATATATATTTAAAACTCATGTACTGTATACAGAAACTTGAATTTAGCTCCTATCCACACGATAACTGTTTAAACCAGATGTGTCAAACTTATTCTCCAAAAAAGGGCCGACTTCCACTTTTAATTATGCCCCATGGACCATGGTATCATGCTATCACTGACAAACTGTTCCTGATCTCTGTTAAAGAGGGAAGCTCCTTTAGCCCAGTGACTAAGTGCAGAAAACAACAGACTTACAAAAAGAGCAAATATTTTAGTCTTGGCTTGTAATAGAGGGGGGATGAGTGCTAGATGTTAAGGGATTAATGACTAGAGTTCTGGAAGATGGGCAGCTGCTAGGTAGTACAGCTTGATGTGAAAATACTAATGCTGTGCAGGCAGAGCTAATTTACCTAAAGGAACTTATTTTCAGATTATTGGCTGCGTCACAGAAAAACAAACTGACTTTTTTGTATTGAACATGAGTGTGCCTACAGTATGTACTGCAGATCCTCTTGAACATGTAAAAAAACAACTGCTAATGAAGTCAAGTGGTTTCTCCAATTTCATTGGAAGACGAAGCCACAGAGCAGTACAAATATTACCTTTTGAACGCAGTTGGAGAAATTTTACAAAGTTATCATTAAGGCAAAAATAAAGTTTGGTGATATAAGTGCTTAAAATTCAGACTACTCTGATTACTAACTTCTTTTGCAACATGATGTTAGCAGATAATTACTTCATATTATTAAAATGTGAGATTACTTTATACAGAAATGTGAAAGCAGGGATCCTAGTTACTTTCAAAAGGCATTTAGAATAAAATCTACCATCAATTCTTGAGATAATGGCCTCAAATCAGGTGAGAATTTAATGGGAGGTGTGGGGCAAGTGGGAGAGGAAGAAGAGGGAAGGTGGTTATCAAAATGTGATCTTAAAGTCCAATAGTATAGGCCTAATCAACTCTGCAAGCCATTAAAGCATGGCATCTTGTTTCTTCCTAGCACTGCACGATATCAGACCTCAAAATAGTCCCTTTAGTAACTGGTTCAGAATTTACAGCAAGTCCTAATATTTGGAGATGTATAATTTTAAATCACTGAATACTGTATTTCTCAATGCTGCATGTAGTGTTTCATGTAGTTTTTAAAAGCTACAGACCCAGTTTTCAAAGATGGCTGCCTAAATCCATACTTAGGCCCAAAATAAAAGTAGTCTAATTTCCAGAGATGCTGAGCACTCAGTTCCCACCAACCTCATTCCGCTGTACTTTGTCTGGTCAGTTTCATTGTTTTATTGACAAACTCCTGCTTAGGGTCTCTACCAGTAATAGCAGCCAAATTGAAACTGTATATAACATCAGAGAATCAGGAAAGCATGAGTTGGAGGTGGAAACAAGAGTGGAGATGGCACAGAAAGCAAGTTACCATACCAAAGACAGAGGGGGCACAATAAACCTTAGGAGTGGTAGACAGGACCCACAGAGTAACACACAACAGATACGTCTTCACTGCAGAATGTTAACCCAAGCTCTTCTCAGGTGTTGCCCTTAACCTCCCATCCACACATAAAAACCTCTGATCTGAATTCGGTGGTGCTTTCAACCTGGGCTAACTGATGCATCCTAGCCTAAAGGCTAAAGCCAAAATAAGGATTTCTCTCAGGCTGATAGTCCTCTCACTTTACATTGAGGATGCAGGCCAAACCACTTGAACACTGGTAGTCCCTTAATACCTTTCCATAATTCCCCATATGCTCGGAAGGACCAACAATTTCTCCCAGAAGTCACTGGGAAAGAATCAGAGTGGCACAGAGAGCCATTGGATATGCACAGAGGTCCTAGTGACACACACAGGTAAGTATAGGACCATTGAGGACACATTAATTTCAAGTGTGGCTTGGCAGTGTGTCTGCTCACACCCAGATTAGGCTAACCCAGGTGCTCAGATCACCAGAATTACCTCTGCAGTGAAAACATATCCCAGAGAGTAATCTGCATAGTCCGGGCTAGGACTGTAAACCCAAGGTTGTGAGTTCAATCCTTGAGGGGGCCATTTAGGGATTGGTCCTGCTTTGAGCAGGGGGTTGGACTAGATGACCTCCTGAGGTCCCTTCCAACCCTGATATTCTGTGATTCTGAAATGTCATGAGTTCAGTCAGTACAATAAATGGTATTTTTAGATTGTTCACTAGTCAATCCAAGAGAAGCTGTTGAAACAAATTTAACATAGCTTTTTTTTTTTAAGCAAACAAAAAAAAAGGATTACAAGAAAACTGATGCACCCTAATTCCGTAGAGGTTATTTGGGCAGTTTAAGCAAGAGCTGGAAAGCATACTTTAACTCATACAAGGACTAAAGTACGACTACTGCCAGAGAATGTGATTTGGAACAATGCTTGGAATATAAAATATTCATCTGTTTTGCAAAAGAAAGAATCAGAAGCACATCAACATAATCTGTGATTTTAAACTTGCCTATTAAGCAAAGACACTGATAGTTAACAGATGTGTTTATTTGCAAAAGATTTCAGTTTACCCATGTACATCACAAATCTCCCTTAACGGGATTGGAACCCATGTCGTAATAGGAAAAAATAGTAAAATAAAAACGATATAGACAATATGGCATTTGTCCCAGCCATGTAAGGTTATTTATTCCCAAAACATATTTAATTACTGTTTTGGTAACAACATCTTCCAGTTTATTTCCAAGTAAAGTCAGAACAAAAAAGTCACTTGCATCTAGACTGTAGGTTGTTGCCTCATCTATTAAAGGCACTCAATTAAAAGCCTATTCTTTAGCATTTTTTAGACTGAAGCTAGAAAAACTGTTTGTAGGCCTTTTCTTTTTTTAAATAGTTGCTTTCAAGTATACTTTAGCATATTAAAGAAAATCTAGCCCTTTATAAATTGTGTATAAGCACAATAGATCTGATTCTCATTTATACTTTGCTCCTATTGCGGAAGGCACTGTACAAACATAGTAAGACAGAGCAAAAACAAAAAGAAACCTGATTAACTAGTGACCAGCAACCAGCTACTGAATGGACTACTTTATGTCTCTAGATGCATACCTCTGTCAAATTTAAGGAGAGTCAACTATCAGAAAGGGTAAACTTTTCCAAAGGTGGTGATCCTTAACTGGGGAGTTTCAGCAGCAATATGACCATTGCAAAGAAAGGTGCTTGCAAGGAAAAAACAAACCATTTTCACACTTGGAGGCAAATCATCTGATTGAAAGAGAGACCAGGTTTCCAGGCTGGAGCAGGATGTATGAAATTTTTATTTAAAAAGAGACACTCTGATAGGGTGTCTACTCCACACAGAACTGGAGGGGGGTTAAGGTAGCCAGCTGCACCTGGCAAGAGAGCCAGGGAGCAGGGAACGGATTAAAAGCAGGCTCAGCAGAGCAGGAACAAGCAAGTCCTATAAAGACAGGAAGCTGGTAACAGACAAGGGCTGCCGTTGGGAAAGGGCAGTCACTCCTGCGGAATAGCGAGGGGCATTTGGAGCTGGTACACCCACAGCAAGGAGGGGAACCAGAATTTGTAAGAAGCAGTGAGGCTTGGGAGAGCAAATTCCAGAACTGCTGGGTGTAGGGTCCCTGGACTGGAACCTGGAATAGTGGGCAGGCCTGGGTTCTCCTACCAGTCACTGAAGGCATGGCATAGACCATAGAATCATAGACTTTCAGGTCAGAAGGGACCATAATGATCGTCTAGTCTGACCTCCTGCACAATGCAGGCCACAGAATCTCACCCACCCACTCCTGTAACAAACCCCTAACCTGTGTCTGAGCTATTGAAGTCCTCCAATCGTGGTTTAAAGATTTCAAGGTGCAGAGAATCCTCCAGCAAGTGACCCATGCCCCACGCTGCAGAGGAAGGCGAAAAACCTCCAGGGCCTCTGCCAATCTGCCCTGGAGGAAAATTCCTTCCCTACCCAAATATGGTGATCAGCTAAACCCTGAGCATGTGGGCAAGACTCACCAGCCAGACACCCAGGAAAGAATTCTCTGTAGTAACTCAGATCCCACCCTATCTAACATACCATCACAGGCCATTGGGCATGTCTGCCGCTAATAGTTGAAGATCAATTAATTGCCAGAATTAGGCTATCCCATCATATCATCCCTTCCATAAACTTATCAAGGTTAGTCTTGAAGCCAGATGTCTTTTGCCCCCACTGCTCCTCTTGGAAGGCTGCTCCAGAACTTCACTCCTCTGATGGTTAGAAACCTGTGTCTCATTTCAAGTCTAAACTTCCTGATGGCCAGTTTATATCCATTTGTTCTTGTGTTCACACTGGTACCGATCTTAAATAATTCTTCTCCCTCTGTGGTATTTATCCCTCTGATATATTTATAGAAATCATATCTCCTCTCAGCTTTCTTTTGGTTAGGCAAAACAAGCCAAGCTCTTTGAGTCTCCTTTCATAAGACAGGTTTTCCATTCCTTGGATCATCCTAGTAGCCCTTCTCTGTACCTGTTCTAGTTTGACTTAATCTTTCTTAAACATGGGAGACCAGAACTGCACACAGTATTCCAGATGAGGTCTCACCAGTGCCTTGTATAACGGTACTAATACCTCCTTATCTCTACTGGAAATACCTCGCCTGATGCATCCCAAGACCACATTAGCTTTTTTCAAAGCCATAACATTGGCGGCTCATAGTCATCCTGTGATCAACCAATACTCCGAGGTCCTTCTCCTCTTCTGTTACTTCCAAGTAATGTGTCCCCAGTTTATAACAAAAATTCTTGTTATTAATCCCTAAATGCATGACCTTGCACTTTTCACTATTAAATTTCATCCTATTACTATTACTCCAGTTTACAAGATCATCCAGATCTTCCTGTATGATATCCCGGTCCTTCTCTGTATTGGCAATACCTCCCAGTTTTATGTCGTCTTCAAACTTTATTAGCACATTCCCGCTTTTTGTGCCAAGGTCAGTAAGAAAAAGATTAAATAAAATTGATCCCAAAACAGATTCCTGAGGAAGTCCACTAGTAACCTCCTTCCAGCCTGACTGTTCACCTTTCAGTGTGACCTGCTGTAGTCTCCCCTTTAACCAGTTCCTTATCCACCTTTCAATTTTTGTATTGATCTCCATCTTCTCCAATTTAGCTAATAATTTCCCATGTGGAACGGTATCAAATGCCTTACTGAAATAGAGGTAAATTAGATCCACTGGTTTCCTTTGTCTAAAAAAATCTGTTACCTTCTCAAAGAAGGAGATCAGGTTGGTTTGACATGATCTACCTTTTGTAAAACCATGTTGTATTTTGTCCCAATTACCATTGACCTCAACGTCCTTAACTACTTTCTCCTTCAAAAATTTTTCCAAGACCTTGCATACCACAGATGTCAAACTAACAGACTTGTAGTTATCCGGATCGCTTTTTCCCCCCTTTCTTAAAAATAGGAACTATGTTAGCAATTCTCCAGTCATACAGTACAACCCCTGAGTTTACAGATTCATTCAAAATTTTTGCTAATGGGCTTGCAACTTCATGTGCCAGTTCCTTTAATATTCTTGGATGAAGATTATCTGGGCCCCTCGATTTAGTCCCATGAAGCTGTTTGAGTTTCGCTTCTACCTCAGATATGGTAATATCTCCATATCCTCATTCCCATTTGTCATCCTACCATTATTCCGAGCCCTGCATTAGTCTCATTAAAGACTGAGGCAAAGTATTTGCTTAGATATTGGGCCATGCCTAGATTATCCTTAACCTCCACTTCATCCTCAGCGTTTAGTGGTCCCACTTCTTTCTTTGTTTTCTTATTTGTATGGCTAAAGAACCTTTTACTATTGGTTTTAATTCCCTTTCAAGGTCCAACTCTACATGGCTTTTGGCCTTTCTCACTTTATCCCTACATGTTCTGACCTCAATAAGGTAGCTTTCCTTGTTAATCCCTCCTATCTTCCAGTCCTTGTAGGCTTTCTGCTTTTTCTTAATCACCTCTCTGAGATGCTTGCTCGTCCAGCTTGGTCTACAACTCCTGCCTATGAATTTTTTCCCATTTCTTGGGATGCAGGCTTCTGATAGTTTCTGCAACTTTGACTTGAAGTAATTCTAGGCCTCCTCCGCCTTTAGATCCACAAGTTCTTCAGTCCAATTCACTTCCTTTAATTTCCTTATTTTTTTAAAAAGTTAGCCCTTTTGAAATCAAAAATACTAGTCACAGATTTATTTTTGTTTATCCTTCATTTAGTTTGAACTGAATTAGCTCATGATCGCTCGAACCAAGGTTGTCCCCTACAACCATTTCTTCTATGAGGTCCTCACTACTCACCAAAACCAAATCTAAAATGGCATCCCCTCTTGTTGGCTCAGCCACTACTTGGTTGCTTGGAAGGAAAGTGAGGCAGTGAACAGATCAGATGTGGGGCAGTGAACAGGAAAACCACCTGGGTCACTGTGGTAGTGATAGAGAATTGAAAGACTGCACCCTGGAAGGGGGAACAGTGAGTGACCTAGCTGGAGGGTTGTGTCACAAAGAGGAGGTTGCAGTACCTGGGATGAGAGAGGACTGGGAGAGAGGAGCTGCAGACCAGAGAGAGAGAGACATTAACAGTGTGCAAACCATGGAAGGGTGCGTTGACCTTGAGAGCTGATCCCCAAAGTGATCAGGAGGCGGCGCCAATCAAGCAGTGAGTCGTGCACCCTGTCACAGACATATCTAAATATTTGGAATATAAACAGATTTTAACATCAAGTACCTGCTATATTTAGCATACCTCCACTATGTCACAGAAGGAAATTGAGACACAGTGGGGGGAGGTTGGTGGAGAAGTAGAGACCATACGTTTACATTTTAGGAGCTACTCAGAGGACAGCCATAGAAATACTAAAGGCTGGTTTAGTTAGAAAATATATATATGGACAGTGGAAAAAGATCTGATGGTGTGATAAGGAATTTCTATATCCTGGTATGCAGTAGTGGTAGCCAGGATGGTGATGGCATTAATTTTCCTGCCACACAACATGCTTGAGCAAATTGACCAGGCTATGCAGATGAATGAATGACAGACACATGGAATGGCTCCAATCAGCAAGCTGCAACTTTATTAAATATACATTGGGGAAGAACATAAGAATGGCCATACTGGGACAGACCAATGGTCCATCTAGCCCAGTATCCTGTCTTCCAACAGTGCCAGATGTTTCAAAGGGAATGAACAAAACACAGCAACTACTGAGTGATCCATCCTGTTGTTCAATCCCAACTTCTGGCAGTCAGAGACATAGGGACACCTAGATCATGGAGTTGTACCCCTGACCATCTTGGCTAATAGCCATTGATGGACCTATCATCCATGAAGATATCTAATTTTTTTTTTTTGAAGCCAGTTATACTTTTGGCCTTCACTTTTGGCAACGAGTTTCACAGGTTGATTGTGTGTTGCATGAATAAGTACTTCCTTCTGTTAGTTTTAAGCGTGGTGCCTATTAATTTCATTGGGTGAATCCTGGTTCTTGGTATGTGAAGGGGTAAATAACACTCCCCTATTCACTTTCTCCATACCAGTCACGATTTTTAGATCACTATCAATCATATCCCCCCCTTACTCATCATTCTTCTAAGCTGAACAGTCCCAGTCTTTTTAATCTCTCCTCATAGGGAAGCTGTTTTTTGTTGCCCTTCTATGTACCTTTTCCAATTCTAATCTTTTTTGAGATGGGGCAACCACACCTGCATGAAGTATTCAAGGTGGGGGTGTACTATGCATTTATATAGTTGCATTAGGATATTGTCTGTCTTATTATTGATCCCTTTCCTAAGGGATCCTAACATTCAGTTAGCTTTTTTGACTGCTGCTGCATATTAAGCAGATGCTTTTAGAGAACCATCCAAGATGATTCCAAGATCTTTTTCTTGAGTGGTAACAGATAATTTAGACCCCATAATTTTAAGAGTTTGGACTATGTTGTTCAATATGCATTACTATGAACTCATCAACACTGAACTTCATTTGCCTTATTGTTGTGCAGCCGCCTAGTTTAGTAAGATTCCTCTGTAACTCTTTGGAGTCTACTTTGGATTTAACTATCTTGATGAGCTCTGTGTAACTCACAAGATTGTCTCATCAACAATAAAAGATATTAGCTCACCAATCTCGTCTCTCTTAACTACCTTGAGTAACTTTGTATTGTTCACCCCTTCTTTCATATCATTTATAAATATACTGAACAGCACAAGTCCCGGTATAGATCCTTGGGGGCTCCTGCTATTTAACTCTCTCCATGCTGGAAACTGACCATTTATTCCTACCTTTTGTTTCCTGTCTTTTAACCAGTTACTGATCCATGAGAGGACCTTCTCTCTTATGCCATGACTGCTTGCTTTGCTATGGGACTTGTCAAAAGGCTTTCTGACAGCCCAACAGACTGACAGCATTCTGACACTATAAATCACTGGATCACACCCTTGTCCATATGCTTGTTGACATCCTCAAAAAAGTTCTAATAGATTGGTGAGGCATGATTTCAGTTTACAAAAGTCATGTTGAAAGCGGTTGTCTTCCCCAACCTGTCGTGTTCATCTAGGTGTCTGATAAGTCTGTTCTTTACTAAGGACACTACAAGGCAAACCCCCTCTTACCAGGCATTTAACTGTTTCCAGTGTAGGTTCCAGGGTTCTAACACACAAACAAAATAACAACTTGGGGTAAACTTTAGGTCCCTCCCCTCCTAAGATGAAGATCCAACAGTGAAACCCAGGATCTTATTTACCTCTGGGAGTTAGTTATTTTACCTTTTTCTGCATTGGCCACATGTCAGAACGAGTCAATAGTCTTAACCTCATATGAGCTTTCAAATCTCATTGCTTTCAACCCACCTGTGCCTCTAAGGAAGGCAAAAAAATGCACTGGACTTCAAAGCAATTTGGCCCTAATAGGAAAAATTCCTTCCTGATCCCCAAAAACAGACAATCGGTCACACCTGCAGCATTGTAAGAGGCACAGCTCCTAAACTACAACCAGGGGAAGCTGATTGAAAAGTCCGAGCTAGCTTAAATGGTGGAAGATGGGGGGGACACTTGGCAGTCAGTCAGCTGGCCCCATCCCCCCTTGCCCTGCCAATAGCTGACCAGACGGTCAAACCAGGATAGGGGGAAAGCAGTCGCCATACTGCTATGCATGCACTCTGGGCTTCTCCCTCTCCCCACTACTCAAATTGCTTCCCTGATGAAGGCAGTGAGACAGTATTGTCAAATGTCTCCCAAAGAATAAATGTCCAAAAGAGGTGGAAGCGTGTCCATTACGATTACTCATTCACAAAAAATATGAGGGTTTATATATGGACTCTAAATAAGATTGTGGGTTGTTTTAACAATTGTTTACCCTTATGCAAACCCCTAATTTACTGGTTTAAACGAACAGTTCACATTACCAGTTTTTCTTCATCTTGTGCTTTTTTTTTTTTTTAAATGAATAATTTTACACATGTTTATAGTTCCTGCCACCTGCTACCCACAGGGCAATTTAGGATTTTAACCACAATGGAGTTTAGCACTAAACACAGCTCGTTCTCCATTTCCACAATCCTGTAGAAACTCCTCCGCTTCACACCTGCAGGACTGGAGGGCTGCCAGTGTCAGGTCTATTCTTCACAATATCATTCCATCTATGTAAACAGGCATTGCTTTTCAGAAGAAAATTCTGAACATGTCTTCCTGAAAGTTGATGCCATCTGATGTTAGTTGGATAGCTTATTTGAAATGAATTAGAAGCCTCAATCCATTTCCTAAATAGTGTTAATTGAGAAATAGGATACCAACTATCAGAACTGGCAACCTTGTTTGCAGACTCATTTCACCCACAGAAACTGTCCTTCAAGATCAGAGTTGAGACATTTGGCTCAGTCAACATGGATGTTTGCAAAGCATCTATCTGTGCTGTACTGGTGTGCACAGAGGATTTCAGTTACTAGGCCTGACCATCACACTTTTCAAGAGCACTAAATTCAGTTTAAAACAATGTATTTTTATACAAAAAGATAGAGACCTGGCCCAAAGAGCTTAGGGTCAGAAAAGTCTACCTCGATCAACCAGAGCACTGATAACATTTTACAGTAGACAACTCATTGGGACAAAAGACTAGAACCTCCTTTTTTAGTCAAACTATGATCCACTGCTACCACTGCACTCAGATTTTATAGTTATAGGGGCCAAAAAAGTAATGAGACAAATAGATGGGTTTGCCATCAAAATATTGTCTTTAAAAGACATTGAGCCAATTTTTTGACTTCATGGAAGCCCCCATTACTATATCTAAACACAAGCAGTTTATCAGATTTATGCAAACTCCCACTTTCCCCCTCCCTTTCCCAACGTCTATATCTTAAATGTTTCCCCAGGCTATTCACTTATTTCGCTTTCTGACAGCATAATACAAAAAGCCTTGTTTCAACCTATATTCTTTCTAATACTGTTGTGTTTACTACTTTCTTCTCCAAGATTATCATATTCCAGGCTGTAGCTGCTGCTCCATTCTACCAGATGCTACAAATCACAGGGGTGTATTTTGACTAAGTTTTTTTGTCATGTGACTAAGAGAAGCACAAACCTTTTACCAGGCCCCTTGCTTCATCTTTGTTTTTCACACTTTTATTTTAACTTTTGCAAACTGTATTCAGAGTACTCTTCTGGATTTGAATCATTCACTTAGTTTCTTATTCTAAAAGAGAGTAAGTTTTACACGTTAAACCAATTTTGGACAAATTAATGGTTTTGCAACTTTTTCTGCGTTTATGCCCGAAAAGCATTCACCCTGAGGCTGTACTATCCTCATTCCCCTTTATTCATTATTTATGTTATGGTACAGATTAGAGGCCCCTATCAGAGATGGGGCCCCAAAGTGCAAGGTGGTGTAGACACCTGTTAAAAACAGTTCCTAACCGAAAGAGTTTATAAATCTAGAACCTCCCTCTGATTGACATTGGGGATGATGCATGTAGCAAACGCAGCCCTCGTTACTTAGCTCTTTAGAAGTAGCCAGGATAATGCACTTGAAAATATAGCACCAGGAATAATCCTGCATAACTCAGGTTCGATTGGATGTAGGGTATAATTCTGAAAAATGCTTGAATGTCTTAGGACACCAGATTTCCAGAGAAGTATCTATGATACTTACACGCCTAATTGCCTGTAAGTCATTTCTGAAAAGGGAACTTTGGTGTTTTGCAAGCTTTTCCCACTAAGGCCTGCTCCATTTCTAATTTCTATGACTATATGTAAATATAGCCCTCAGAACGGAAGTTCACACAGGGGTTTTTATGTAAATAGGAAGATTAGCTGTTTGTAAGAAGATGCTTTTCCAGTGAGGAAAAAGTATTACCAATATTCTTCGTTTCCACTGATTCCACCCACCACACTGTGCAGGAGTTCCATGTCACATATGAGAACAAAATATGTTCAAATAAACTAAAAATTGCATTTTGTTACCATTGCTACTAAAGCTCTAAAATGAAGCAATGATGAGAAAAGGTTACCAGAACAAATGTTTATATCGGGGTGGGCAAACTGTTTGGCCCGAGGGCCACATCTGCATGGGGAATTTACATGCAGGGCCATGAACGTAGGACTGGGGCAGGAGTGGGTGGGCTCCGCACACTGGCCTCCCCTGCAAGTACCTCCCCTGAAACTCCCATTGGCCACAGTTCCCTGTTCCTGGCCAATGGGAGCTGCGGGGTGGTGGTGCATAGAGGCGAGGGCAGCGCATAGAGCCCTCTGCCCTCCCTCTCCCAAGGGTTGCAGGGACATGGTGCCAGCCGCTTCCAACAGCAGTGTGCAGCCCGCAGCACCACAGGGGTGACAATCCCACGAGCCAGATCCAAAGCCCTGACGGGCCGGATCCGGCCCGCGGGCTGTAGTTTGCCCACCCCGGTCTATATACTGTTGTAGACATGATCACTGAAGTTATTATACAGTTATATTTTTTAAACTTACAAAATATCCCCAGTTATAGTGCATTTAATACACTTTACAGGAAGGGTGGGCAAACTATGGCCCGCGGGCCGCACCGTGCAGCTCGGTCCTGCTCTGGAGCTCCAGCTGGGACACTGGGTCGGGGGCCACACCACACAGCTCAGGGATGCCGGGCCGGGGGCCTCACCATTCAGCTCCCAGAAGCAGCCGCATGGCCCCACTCCGAGGGTTGGGGGCCACTCCACATGTAGAAGCTGGAGAAGGGACATGCTGCTCCTTCCGGGAGCCGCTTGAGGTAAGTGCTGCTTGGAGCCTGCACCCCTTAGCCTCTCCTCATGCCCCTTCCCCAGCCCTTATCCCCCTCATGCTCTTCAAACCCCTCAATCCGAGCCCGGAGCACCCTCCTGCACCCTAAACCTCTTATCCCCAGATAAGAGCCCGCATCCCCAGCCAGAACCTGCACCCCTTCCCACACCCCCCCCCCGATCCCCCTGATCCCCCTCCCAGCCTCCGACCCCCTTGGTCCCAGCCCAGAACACCCTCCTACACCCCAAACTCCTCATCCCCAGCCCCACCCCAGAGTCTGCACCCCTAACCAGAGCCCTGACCCCCTCCTGCACCCGAACCCCAATTTTGTGACAATTCATGGCCCACCATACAATTTCTAATCCCTGATATGGCCCTCAGGCCAAAAAGTTTGCCCACCCCTGCTTTACACATTTGTATTCTTTTTCTACAATGATTCATTTTAGCTACTCTGCATTCATTACCCATTATACTTTCATTTATTCAATTTTTAAAAAATATTTTTTCATTGCACACCAATGTGGTTGGGGCTATCCAAACATCAGTGTTCCAAGATGCTTAAAAATGCAATCAGAAACAGACAATATTATTTAGATAAATATCAAATAGTTGGAAGCCTAATTTTGAAGAAGCATTAATCGAAGTAATCTTGTTTTTAAGGACGGATCTGAGTGAGAGAAATATTTTGGTACATGAGGAGATGAAGTGAGATCCAAGAATATGAGGCAACAAAACACCAGTTTTGTTTCATAAATTAGCAGATATGCCATGATACATGTTTTATGTACAGTATGTCATTAACAGAACCTAGGTTTCAATTTTACCTCATTTTTCTAAACAAAGTAACAATCTTATTATAGTCATGAATGTATGTAGAATTTAGTATGTATTAAAATTACAAAAAAGTTTTATTGGTAGTTCCCATTAACTCTGGTATTTCTGTGACTGGACTGCCAGTAAGTTTCATTTTTACACACTATTGCAGAGTCACCAATACTGAATATATAATCGAGCTGTTTTTGTCATTGAACTGTAGGATTGTTTAATTCAAGCTACATTAACTTTGGGTCTGTATCATATCATCTGTAGTTTTGACCGATTTTTTTTCTTAAAATTGAAGGTACTACTTTCAGATGTAGCAGGTGAAGTTATTCAACTGACATCTCTGAGACTATCAACAAGGATGCCAATATCACTCATTTAGATTTTTAAAAATTCACTTGTCTCTTGATCTGGGTAAATATACACTTTTTTAAAATTATCATGGAGTTCTCTGATATGAACACTAATTTGTTAATTTAATTAATGGTATTACTGTAGCACCTGCGAGTCCCAGTAACGGACCAAGACCCCACTGTGTTAGGCGCAGTTCAAATGGAACAAAAAGAACTTGCCTCAAAGAACTTACAATCTAACTATAAGACTTAGACAAATGGGGGAGTACAAGGAAACAATACTAGTCAGCATGAAAGGCAGTGGTCTCAGCACACCAGACCCCTAACTCTTAAGTTTCTTGTAGGCATCGTAAAAAAGGAGTTTTATGGAGAGATTTGAAGGAGGTTAATGAGGTAGCTGTGCGGATACAGGGATCTAACCCCAAGCATGAGGGCCAACATGGGAGAAAGCAAAAAGATGCTTGTTTGAAAATTTAACAAGTGGGTGTTGGAGGCTGGCATCATGGACTGAACTGAGACAACCAACTCATTTCACATAAGCCACCTAGTGCTAACTATTTAAATAAATACATCCTGTTACCATCAACATAATCTTGACTAAAAAAAAATAGACAAGTGAAAGCCTTTACATTCCAATCCCATGCCATAAGCCATCCTAAACTAGCTACTTCCCTTGTCTATGCAAGGGGAAAAGATTATTCCATCTATGGGCCAACATAGTGAAGTTTGGTATTACACCATAGAAGCAATCTATGTTGACGGGCAAAATAGAAAGACTTTTAAAAGAAAAAAAACACAATTTTGAGAGTTTATAGTGGTAAAAAAAAATCAGAGTATTTTTATGTGACTAACTATTGCTTGTGGTGAAGTTAAATGAGCCGAATTGGAGGCTATTTCGTCTCAGCTATGTGAACACTTTACTGTCAGAGGCTCTCTGATCTGGCCTTGGAATTAGCTGCTGCATTGAGCCACAAACTTGAATTCTTAATGTAACCTGGGAGTAAAGTTGAAGGTAAATGCAATTCCACTATCCCCAGATTACTGGCTGTATCATTGTTTTGACTATTACCAAATGTTTACTCTCCTTGCTCTTTCCAAACCAGAAGTAGCACATCCTGTTAGTCCAAGAGAAAGCACTGACATTGCAAAAAAAGGGTACACTACACCAGGAACCCGCAATTAGAAGACCACTGGGAAATGAAAAATGTTTTTCACCTTCCCTTTCCATTTATATCCTTTTCACTCCTTCCTCTTTTCCCCCCGTCTTGCCCCTTCACTGCACCCATTTCCCCAGAACTCAAGCAAGACACCAAAGGATATCTAACTTAATTTACAAGGGTGTGGGGAGGCTGGAAAGCCAAAGTGTATAACTGAGGCATTTCTGGAGAAAGAACCTAATAGAAATACAGTTGCATTAGTGACAGACTAATCATTTTTAAAGGCTAGAAGTCAAACAGGCACTGATTTCACAAGAATATAAGGTTGTTTATGTTCTTCATAGGCATGACATATTTCCTTAAAGTTAGGGAACATTGTGGCATTAACATACATAAGTTTCTTTGATTCAAAAGGATACAAACCCTCAGTGATCACTGCTATTTTAGCACTAGTTTGTTTTTTAAATCTATGACTTGCTATCTTAAAATGTTTAGATTTTATTTCTGTGGTCAATGTAGTTCATTCTGATTGTACTATTAACTTAATCTGCTTTGAATGCAACAAAATCCTCATTTATTTTTTTTAGGCTACTAAAATGTTAATTTTTTTCCTAAAGTTTTCTTACAAAATTTAGCCGATTGTTTGTCACCTTTTGTCTCCTTTCAGCAATATGTCATTAAGTCTTAAATTTGGTGTTTCCTGTTGTCTGCAGTAGGATATATGCTGTTTTAAATCCAAAGGATTGCAGACATAGATGGTGGGTAAAAATCTGTGAACCGTAAGTAAATTCTTATAAGGAACATACAAAAAAGATTGTTCTTCAGTCAGACTTAAGCCATTACTTTCTTCAAAAGAAGAAAAGACACAAGTTAAGAAAAAGCACCGCCAAAGACCTTCTGCCCAAACGTGCATCTCCATGAAGTTTCCTGCTGAGTGCATATGAATGCATTGCGATCTGGGAAAAGGATCCAAATAGGATTTCAAACATCCAAAAATTTTAACTCAAACATTTAGGTATTTCACCATGCTGCTATTCATTCATTCACTGATTTTTTTTGTCTTAGTTTAAAGAGATGCTAAACAAAAGGAGACGAGCTCTACATGTATTTACATTCCAAAACTAAGCTCCACTCACCACCCCCCTAGTCTGTCATCCCTTCATAGCTAAACAAACCGTAAAGTCTACCTTCTCAAAGCACAGTAACAAACATGGTAAGCGAAAAGTTTCTCTCTCTCTCAGAAAAAACCAACCCTAAAAGTAGTTTCAAGCCATTATAGCTCCCTATGTTGTTTTGACTATGATCGGCACACATTCGGATAATACATGCAGACTAAACTTGCTGAGGAATGGGATCAGTTTCTTTACTATTTTGGCTCTACTGAGCCAGTGTCTTTACTATTTTGGCTTTGTTCTTTGCCAACTTCTCAGTCATTTGTATCTTATCACGAAGATATATTGGTATATACAATTATACATGTCAGAATAATTTGGCACAAATTAAATTGCATAGTGCGTGTTCAAGAGTGTAAATTAGCAAAAAGCAACTATAAGAATTCTATAGCAGAGTAGCTCTCACTAGGTGAAATCCTGAAGAATCACTGCAGTTCTGTTGCATGGGGGAGGGGAGCAGATCATGTAGAGGCCACAGAAGGGGCCTCTCCAGTACTGCAGTGGCCCTTTCTGAACGTGGGTGGTGGGGCCAGGGCATGGCCACCAGGTCAACAAATTGGAAACCCAAACAGCTGTAAATTCCACGTATGGGGCACAGCAGGCTGTTGGGGCTGCTATAGCTAACCAGTATGGACTAGCTGCATGTGTCCTTGGCTGTGTCATTAAATTGGAGAGGAGTCCTTTCCCATCAGCTGTGTTGAAGTCTTCCTGTACAAATTTATTTATTCAGGCATTGTACATTTCACTCTTATTAAATATGATCCCATATAGACTGTATAAGTCTTTTCTTATTCTTACTTGTATATTAAGCACCAACATATTCAACGCACTAAAAGACACAAAGGAAGACAGATCCTATCCTATGAGGTTAGAATCTAAAGAGGCTAACAAGGCACAGAGTCGCACAGAGAGCCAGAGGATTGTTTGTGGTGACTACATTTTACTGACATGGTGTCACAGATCTAGTCGACCTCCTCCTGCTGAACACTCACCAGGTGCTTTAAGCCACTGGAGTTTTAACTGAATCCATGCACTGCCCTGGCTGGGATATGTAGGTATGCTCAGTGTGTAGATCCTCTTTCTAGCACCCCCTCCAGAGAGCTGAGACCTTGTCGCCCAACTGCACAGCCCAATGGTGACTTCTCAGAATCCCTATAGCTTGAACAGACCCTCTGCCAAAACTCCAGATGTGATTTGGATTTACAGTTATCTCTTCAGAGGCATGACACAGGTATAACAGACAGATTTTGCACAGTATTATGAAACACCATTGCTCTGAATAGCATAAGGAATACATAGATCTACTCAAAAATAATAGCCCCTACCTGCATTTCCCCACCTCAATTTCCTCATCACTTGGGAGAATTTCTTTAGGTTGGGGTCAGGGTCCTCAGTGCTCTCTGCAGCTCATGGTTTGACTTCTGAATCATGAAGCCCCTCTGACCTTATGTCAGCTTGCTTTCTATGATTTTGGTTGGTCTCACAACTACGCCACCACCCACTCCCATGCTCTGTTAAAAAAAAGCTTCTCTTCTCCTGTCCAAACTTCCTGTCTCTTTCCCAAAATTCTTCCTCTCTATGGGTCCTTTGAAAACCTGTGCTTTATCACCTCTGTCTTCATCCTGCTTCAGAATTTTCCACTCTCCAAATGTCACCCCCGTCGAGCCGCTGGAGAAAAATGTTTCTGCTAGCTTCAGCCAACCTCCATAGCATACCCATTGTGTTGTCATAGTACAGTAATTAACGTTTGCATAGTCCCTAGCCTGGTGAATACATGGCACAGGCCCTGTCAGCCCATGGTGGATTCCACATTTACATAGAGGCATTCAATGATAGGGCAATTTTTAGAGTAGCAACTTCAAATCAACTAGACTTCATAAGTTGTATAGATTCCCCAAATAGTCACACATGGGTTCTCTTTTGCTGGCCTTCCAGAAACAGGGTATTTAAGAACAGGTATGAATGAAGACAGCTTGGGCTCCTGAGTCACTGGGATACGAGGACATTCCAAGCACAAGAAATAGCACTAATAAGAGAGAAGACATCCATTTGGCATATTACGCACTATGGACAGAATACAGATCACAGGTTTATTTGCATCTTGGCATCTTATGTTTTGTTATATTTTGTATGTTTAAATTATAAAACATGTAACTAAAAGCTCTTAAACAGAGCTCATAAAAATGGTTAGAAGCTTATATACCCAACGCATAAATACTTTACTAAAGTACCATACCTCCTTACAAACCCTCTTTTGATTAGGAATGGCTTAGTGTTGTTAGCTTCAGGTTTGAAACATCTAGGAGTAGTAAGAATTACAGGTCTGAATCCTAGCAGAATCAGTCATGACCATAATTCTGAGGCAGATAAAATTGAGTTCCATGCAGTTTAATATGAACAGGTGTATGGGCAGCAGGTACACTGGGGTGGCTAAGCCTCCCCAAACCTTGATTTGGGGCCCCTGAAAAAAATCTCCCCCCACCATGGCCATGGGGCTGGAGGAGCTCTCACTCCTGCAGGAGGAACAGAGTGAAAAAAATCTCCCCCCACCATGGCCATGGGGCTGGAGGAGCTCTCACTCCTGCAGGAGGAACAGAGTTTTTCTGGTCTCAAGGCCGCAGCAGGGGGGTGGGAGGAGCAAGAAGGGGGCGGGGACTTGAAGGGAAGAGACGGAGTGGGGGTGGGACCACAGGATTAGGGGAAGAATGGGGATCAGGTCATGGGGAAGGGGCAGAATGGAGTGGGGCCATGGGTGGAAGGGGCAGAATGGGGGAGGGGCTCCAGATTGTACTTTTATTGTACAGATTTCTGTACAATGAAGGTATTTTTTGAAAATTAGGTACTGAATGACTTGGGCCACCTAAGTCCCATTTTCAAAAGTGACATAGGCACTTAGTACTAATAGACATTTTTGAAAATTTTACCCACTCTTTATACACACACACACACACACACACACAGCATCCCCAAAGTGGTATGTCATCACAAGGAAGGATCCTGTCTAAAAAGGCAGACTTCACCTAGGAAGTAATAAAGTACCAGACAAATAAGCAACGGCCAATACTGATCTGATGATGCCTTGTTTGCAGTACTTCCTAAAGTTATCTCATCCACCATGATGTGTCACAGCTATCTGGAAACAGCATGGGAATGCAAAATATCTGGATCTACTCACAATGTCTGGAAACTCCTGTTAACCTCTAGTTTAGAGACAGTGTGACATAATGAACTTTCTCCCCAAAGGAAAATGCGAAGTCAGAAGTCTTTTCTTGCTGAAACCTGGAAACGCAATATTTCTAGGCCTGTTTGTACTTTTTTTTTTTTTAAAACATTAAGAAATTTGCTGTTTTATTTAGAAGCCAATGGATTTACAATTTCACTCAGTTTGGTTTAAAAAAACCTAATGCCCTTATCTGGAAAAAAAATCATAATTTTTCTCACATATACAAAAGTAAATTAGAAGCTCTCAAACATTACCTACAATGCTTCCAATCAAAATCTTTAGACTGTGTGTTAAAATTAATGTGGAAAAAAAGATCATATACAAACCTGCAGGTCTAGAAGAGAGACACACAAGAATTTTAAAAGAGGTAGCAGAGGAAATCTCAGAATTCCTGAAAATAATCTACAAAAAGATGTGTCTCTCAGAAGTATGTTACAACTGAAGAACAGGCAAGTGTGGTCCTCTCTCTTTTCAGGAGTGTAGAAAAGAAGCAGAAAAGCTTCTTGCGGGTTACCTGGATGTCCAGTCCAGACAAAGTCTATCATTAGTTACCTTAGATAATATAGGATGATACGATAAATATGATATCATTATTCTTGGTCCTTGGATCCACCATCTCAGAATGGAAGGTCAGCACCTAACCAAAACTAGTTATATCTAAAATCTTAACACACTACCAAAGAACATTAAAGTATACTAAAAGATCTATCTAAAACTAATCTTGGATAAATCTAAAAGGCACTGAAGACAATGATCTTACAAACCACTGAGAAGTTCCTTAAGTGTGTCAGCTAGACATGGTAGGTAGGAAGGAACTGAGGCAGCTGCAGCGCCTTGCATCCTTTTATAGCTTTGTTCTCAGAATGTTCACAAACAGCGAAGGTAGGCAGGGATGGCGGAAGCTTCCTCACAGTGGGGGCAGGCCCACTGGCGCCCAAACCATGGCCCCACCCCCTCGTATTACCCCTCCCCCCCATCCCTTGCCCTTATAGCCAGTAAAAAGTGGGAGGGGCCATGGTCCCCTGGCCCCCCCATTCTGGCACACCTAGAGTGCACTTGCAGGTGCTGCTAGTTAAATTTCTACCATCTATGTTTTACCCAGCCAGTACATCCCATGAAGGTGAACATGCAGAGTCCATCTCAAAGAACTCTGGTTACATACATCTGGTTACTTTCACATCTATTTATGTGATATAATTAATGATAGATAATATAGAATATTATATGGGGTGCGTGTGTATACATTATATTTACAATATCATAATATTCTATATTATCTAAGATGGCAAAGTCCATCTTTAGCTTGGAGTAGGCGTGCGTGCACACGCGCGCACACACACAAATAAATGAATGAATGAAATGGAAGAAAGAGCCTTCAGTGCCAGGGGTTTTTCCAGAAAGAGGAATAGCACCACAGAACAGAATAAGAGGAAGGGGAGAAGGTTTTGGCAGCTCATTCCAACAAGCTTAAATAAAGCATCTTAACTTTTGGACACTACCAGTGTCCCGTAACTGGTTTTTATGCCCTGCAATATACATCTCTCTTTTTATTCACTTAAATCTGACTTTTTTTATCATTCTGACAGGAACAATTATGAAATATACTGTACTTTGACAATTCTGGCATAAGAGAACAGTCTTCACTACCCTTTGCAGTATTTACAGACAGTATCCTATTGAGGGTAGGTGCAACTAAATATCTTACAAAACAGCAAACAATAAAACGGTGGTTATACCGAAAGCAAAGCTACATCTCATCTTGTCATAACCAGTTTGAAGCAATTCTGAATGGTAGATTCCTCTGGGTATTACTTAAACTTTCTTAATGAAATTCAGGTGTAATCCCTGAGGCTCTATAGCAAAGAGTACACTTAGATCAACTACAGAATACGGTATTTGCCAAAGGGGGATTAATTATGTTTATCTGTGTCTACTATGAATACCAACAAGTCTACATTCACTATTTACTGCACATTTCAAGAATATGTGCTAACCAAAAAATTTAATATAAAAGGTAAAATTTTTATATAACTCCTTTCATCTAAGAAAACCATTTCCTAATATATCTTCAAAGACTTGATTTTCTTTAGTTTTACTTCTATTCAGTAGAACACCAACATGGTCTCCCAATCCTCCCCCTAACTCTTCCGACATGCACGCAGCTTAAGGTTTTAAGATGACGTATAATAAACGTCAAGCAAAACCGCCATGACTAACTCCCTGAGATTTAAATTGAGGGTACTTTTGTGATGATATCCTACTGGACCTAAAATAATCCAGGCCACCCAGCAGAAATAGAAGACACTTTCAGTATTAACATGATGCAAAACTGAATTTTTGAGCAAACACTTGTCTGACTTTCAGCTAAACAGGTCAGCTTGCCATTCTATGTGAATATATACAACTCACAAAACACCTTTTTTCACAATGGTAAGCTTTAAGGGCCCTATTCAGCACAAAGGAGTCATTAAGCAATAGCTGTGTAATGCTAATTTTGCCTCATATGTTTATCGAAACAGGACCCAGTTCCTCCTCCCAGCAACAATTAGATATGGCAAAAAACTTCATGGAAGTGACATCAGAAGATACAGTACATGACAATCTTATTAATACTTACAGGATTTCCCCTGGATTTCCCCTGACATCCCAGGGTTTTTTCCTGAATGATGTGAGGTCAACCAAGCATAAAGAATTTTAAAACTAGCCACATGATGCAACTCAGGCATCTCCCAGAGTTTAGGAGAAAATAATGAACAATCAACCTATAGACTCCCTCCAGTCCTGCCATTTCCCCCAATAAGACTTTTACTTTCCCCCCCCATCTTCAGCCTTTGCACGGATGATACTCCAACTCTAATAGTTAGGGTCTTGAGCAGTCTGTGCAGCCTAAGAGGTTGGGACAAGGATACAACTCTATTCTATCTTGGTTCTTACACTGTCCTCATCACAGTATTATCATGAGTGTTTTCAGGTAGCACATTAAATGACATGATTAACAGCTATCATGTTTGGGTTGTTTTCTCTCCCCTCCATTGCACACAATTTTCTCCCTGAGGAGAAAGAGAATTGTGTGCACAGTGGTGTTCTCTTTTGATAGGTTTTTTATTTTATTTTTAATATGTATACAGTTTATGTACAGTTAGATGTACAGTTTAGGTCTAGCATACAGAATAGCAATGCTTCTTGTCTCCTTGAGAAGCAACACATCTCCCAGCAACTTAGGCTTCCAGTTTGTTTAGTTACAGCCTCACAACCCATCTCCCCAAAAGGCTGGACTGTGGTGCAGCCAGTCTCCACAGCATTCCATAGTTTATGGGGCTCTGAAGGTTGTGGTTATTTTCTGCAGGAAAGAGCCTATGTGAGCAAGAAAAACTACAAGATTTATGTCAGGCACTCTGGGAAAATAACTAACATTTAAAATTCTATATAACTATTGACTTTAGAAGCATCAAAATGAAATTCTCATTCTCGTTGCATTATTATATCTTTGTTATACGTTTTAGAGAAAATGCCCTCACAAACAGCTGATAGTGCACTTTAGGATATCTGAAAGCTTATAATATTTGAAATATTACAATTTGCGAGTAAAATATACTTGTTCTCTAAAGAGAACATTGTCAAGGGGCTGATAAAAAATACACATGAAACATCTTAAAGAATCCATTCATGCATAAGTTTTTGTATTGAAACTATGGTTAAAAAACAGATGCATCATCTTTAATCACGTTTTACAGCAATCTACAGGTTTTTGGAGTTTTATAAATCAACCTATTGTTTTGCTAAACTGGAACTGTAAAGCCAAAACAACAAGCGTTCAAACCCAACTACCCTGTATTCCACATACTGTAAGCCAAAAAAAGACTTAATGCTATAAATCAATAATACAGTATGTTGACAATTCTTGTCAGTCTCAGCATGGATTACACATTCCTAGATTTACTTATGCAGTGACAGAATTAATTGGTGTGCTTAGATATCATTCGAGAGACAAGGTGGATGAGGTAATATCTTTTATTGGACCAACTTCTATTGGTGAGAGAGAAAAGCTTTTGAAAGCTTATCTCTCTCACCAACAGAAGTTCGTGCAATAAGACATATTACCTCACCCACCTTGTCTCTCGAATATCCTGGAACCAACAGGTACAGCTACAATACACAGATATTATTCATCACTTAAAACGTTTAAGGACAATAAAGACAACAAGATCATAATACACTGAAGTTCCTTGTCTGATTGCAAATTCAGCCACACGTGAAGAGTAGTCCTCTTAAAAGCAAGGGGACAGGTAAGAATAAATATTTCAATATGCTTTTTTTTAGGCATATAATCATCTTATGTATGACATTAACATGCAAATTTAAAAAACTAGGTCAAAAAACAAGTGGCAGTAACAAGGTACATCCCAATATTTACCATCATACAGAAGTTCAAATCTGAGCATGTCCCATTACATAGACTAGAATTTTGTTCATGTAGAAGGCGGCTGATGAAAGTGACAATCCTGAGATGTCAACACTTGAAAGTTAATTGAGCTAACAATAACTTTTATGTAGAATAAATTCAGAATAGTCTAGTACTTTGGGAAAGAAGCATCATAGTACAATTCTGGTTCCTGTTCTTAACTAGTCAGGTACAATACTCCTCAGCACCTCAGAGTACAGACAGGTGAGGGCAAGCAGAAGGGAAGGACTACCACACAGTAGCATCCTACCACACATGCATCTCTCTCTGTCATACAGATGAATAAACAAACTGCATTTTGTAAACAGCTGTATTTTCTCAGCTCCTGTGTTAATTCTAAAGCCAAACTGCCAGGTTCTAGAAGTAGTGACTTACACAGATCAAACACAAAGTCCTGTTCAGTGTTTACCCAGACTGGAACAGGAACTGCAAGGGTGAGTGAAAGGGCAACATTCTGTTCTGCTTTACCACCATAACTGTAGGAAGAGGCACCGGTTAATTATGATTTAAGATTAATTAGGTAGTCATGTGAAAAGAAGGGAGGAGATCTATATTCTTTTCAAATGGAAGCCAGAACTAGTTCGGTTAATTTCTGAACATTTGTTTGAATGTCAAATTGTCCACATTATTTGTTTTAAATGGTTAAGTCCCTCCAGACATTACAAATCAAATGGTTAGTTGGATGTTGAAATACTATTGCTTTGCATTTTAAAGTAGGTACAAAAGGAACTTCTTGTAATCCAGTTGCTGTATCTAATGTGTCCTAATTTTGCAGTTACTATCTCCTACAACTACAGTATGTCTCAACTTCCTGTAGAAAAATGGATGGACATATTTCAAAACTGAAAGTAGTAGACAAGGGGAGTATTCCACGCTATCTAAACAGAACAGCCAGTAAAAGTGATTGCACAACAATGTAAACAGTTAGATCCAAACCCTGCCAGTTTTCATTGGATGACCTTCACACTGCTAAAACTGACTAGCAAAGGAAGAAAAATTGTATATGAACCCTTTTTCTTTGCCCCTTTATTATTTATACAGCAGTCCTGGACAGTTTTAAAGAAGTTTTAAGGTATCTTTTTGTTTGCTTTCCCTTGCTTGTATAACTTAGAAGTATTAGGAATATTAAAACTTATCTTTTCTCTTCTTTGGAGGACTACAGCATTAGAGTGGGAACTTCCTCACACGTGATGAGATGGGCCTTGTATTTTCACAAGGAGCTTTTTCTGTTCAGTACGTAAAGAGTTAAATACGTGTACAAGAACCATGAAAAAGAAAACAATTTAATTAGCAATCCTTTTAATTGTTAAGTGTCAAAGCAACTGGTTTCCTTGCAATGTCAATCCCACTAGTTCTCCAGGCTTCCAAAGATACTTTTATTTAAAAACAAGACCAAACAGACACACAGGCAAGAAAAATACACTTTTGAAAAAAACACTTTCATCCCATCTTTAAACATAATAAAGCAGCAAAAAAAGACACTCTCTCTGCACGGACACCTTTAAAGACAAGTATCCTATTCAGTCTATCAGTCTAAAAATAATGTTTAGCAAGTACATCACAAACCTCTTTTCCATAATTTATTTCTTTTCCTCATCCTTAAAACAGGCTATGTCTAAATCTTGCCACTTCTTCCATAATACTTCCAATATCTGACTTCTTCTCTGGTCCCACAGAGTCACTCTTGTCCATGACATTTTTTCTCATTTGGTCAATTCCTCTCGGACCATCCCAACACTCACCCAGCCCCTAACAGATCCATTCAAAAAACTGTAGCTAAAATCATTTTCCCAACCCATTCTGACCTCGTAAGCCCGCTTAGTTGATCTAACTCCCGGACACTCACATAACATCTAGGTTCTTGTCCTTATCTCTGAGGCTTTACACAACCCTAGCACCTTCCTACTCTCTGTTCGTGTCTCATTGTGTCCTCTACAAGCCCCTTTGCCCCAAAGATGCTAGCTTTCAACTTTCATTTATTTTACAAAAAGTTATAATTTAATTTAAAAATATATAACTTCAGTAAGATTTAGTTTTTTTACTTATCTGTAGTTTTTCTCAGGAGTAAGATGAGGAAAAGTGGTGGTCACATGCGCCATCAACCACAATCCCAAAGGATCATAGCTGGATATTTCTGTGAAATGACTAACTAAATGTTGGCATATAAATTGTCAGCACTTTTTTTCAGGATTAATATTATATTGAGATGACCAGAGGTGGCTGACATTTCTTTTAATGCTATTGTTTCTCTGCATAGTCACAAAGGCCCCATTATACAATCTACAGTGAAGAGTGGGGTTATAATACCGTAGGGCCCTAGCCATGCTATTACACATTGTCTTTCATATATAAACACAAAATGTTATAGGCATTTTGTAGAATCAAGTGAAAAACCTGTGAAGACCAGCAAAGATCAAAGCTGAAATAGTTAACACTGGAAGGGCTTTGGTACAGTTCTAGAACATCTATTACAACATAGTAACCCAACACGATAAATTTTGTAGAATAGACTGATCCTTAGACACACTGCATTGGTTTACATCTAAAAGGTCCTCTTTGCTACCAGAATGGCGAAAAACTATTGACTTTTCTTAAAAGTAAAGCTTATTTCTCAAAAACTGAGATGGGGTTTCTCAAAGTAGTGCTGGTATGTCATATTATAAGTTATTCTTATAATCAATTAAGCTCTGATCATGTGCTTGAGAATAAAAGAAAACACTGCCTTCCCTGGGGATCTTGCAAACTAGGAGCATATCCTGCACACACATAGGAGTTGATTTGTTCGTAGTCCTATTGACTTTAGGACTACTCACGTACAAAAAATTACCCAGATGTTTAAATATTTACAGAATCAGACCCTACACCTGGACTGAGTTCTAGCTCACTCCAAACCCTGGTTTTTAAAGTGCCACTTCCCCTTTCAATCCTTAGTTTTCATGCTGCTGGCTTTCTTGAAGTGTGTAAGACTTCCCATTTTGTGTTTAAGACCAGAAAAATTACACTTGGTGTCTTTCTATAACATATACACCAATATTTACATCTACACATCTGAATAAGTGAAATGGAGAATTCTGCAGGAATTCAGTCTTTAGCTTCATATTAAGAAGAAAATATTTTACTCTGTCATGAAATCAGATAGGCTGTTCTCTTTCTGCTTAGTGAAATACAGTGATCATTACTCCTTTTCTTTTTGTAAATTCCCAAAGCAACAGATGAATATATTCAGCATGATTTAAAATGACTCCACCCTCATAATTATGCCATCTGAAAAATATTTTTAAATTATCTGTAAAATTGAAAAAACTTGTGTAAGCTGTGATATTTCCACAATTAGATTTCACTATAATTATATTGTATTTGAATGGTATTATTCATTACTTCTTTCTAGTTTTATAACATACTAAAGATTGTTTTCTACTCACATTTAAATGATATCCTGATTGCAATAAATACACTTGAAAATAGTAACTGAGATGCTATCTCAGCGACTCTCTTGATGTTCTAATGTGGCATCTCAACAAATAAAATAGGCAGCTAGTGGAACATGTTAATATACATTTACACCATGACATCAACATTAGTGGCAAAACATATTCCTTGTTTGGATGCCACGAACAATTTAAGATGAGTTTTAGATCTAGGTGTGTTGATAGATGTGGCACCTGGCTATCCAACAGCTTGTCCTAAATACATAGCATTACATCAAGTACCTATTTATCTACCAGTTACAAAACCTGTCTGCCATCTCTCTCCCGCTTTCCTTTTTTAGCGGAATTGAAAGTGACTCAGTGACATTTTGATAGCTTCTAATAAGAGACGTATAATAAATTCTCTGTATCGGATTAATCTTTGCTGGTCGCTAAAATTGGAAGCCAGAATTTTGTAACCAACAGTTACATACAAAATGTGGTTTTTGTTCAAATTATAGCACATGATGGTGAAAGTACTTCTCTCTAAAGAAGCCACTGTATACCCTGCTTCATGCTATCTGGAGAGATACTATCTATTGTGGCAGGTGGATCCTGTGCTTTTCCTTGGTGTGGTGGGTAAGGGTGCCGCCCCGCCCCTATTCTTGGGTTCTGCAAGCGCTGTGGAGGAGGAGAGAAGCAGAGCGGGGAAGAGACCCAGGTTCGCCCCCCCTACTCCAGTCCCAGCCCCTTCGGCTTCAGACTTCTTACCCTTTTTCCCCCGGGTAGGGTTTCTCTCGGTCCTCTGTGCCGGGGGAGTCCCTCTGCTTGGGCAGGGTCTCCCTTCCTTTGGTACTCCAATCCTCTGGTCAGCACCAGTACACCTCCAAACTACAAAGTCAACTCTCCTTCCCTTCTCCTGTCTGACTGAAGCAGGGGTTTTAATAGGTTTTGGGCAGGGCCTTAATTGGCTCCAGGTGCTGTAATTAACCTGTAGTAACCTCTCCTTAGTCTACAGGGAATAAGGCTCTGATCATCCTTGGGCTTATATATCTCCCATCTATCAATCACTCTCCTTCCGGTGGCTCCCCTGACACCTTCGAGGAGCAGTGGGCGCAATCCAGGGTTTTCAGCTAGGTATCCCCTTCAGGAGTTCAGGTCCGTTGATGTCTGGGTATATCACAAATGTCTGTTGATGTCTGGCATATATCACATTGGTAGATGTGCAGGTGAACGAGTCTCTACTAGTGTGGCTGATGTGATTAGGCCCTATGATGGTGTCCCCTGAATAGATATGTGGACACAGTTGGCAATGGGCTTTGTTGCAAGGATAGGTTCCTGGATTAGTGTTTTGTTGTGTGGTGGTGAGTATGTGCTTCAGGTTGGGGAGCTGTCTAACCCAGAAACCTTATCCTTGCAACAAAGCCCGTTGCCAACTGTGTCCACATATCTATTCAGGGGACACCATCATAGGGCCTAATCACATCAGCCACACCATCAGAGGCTCATTCACCTGCACATCTACCAATGTGATATATGCCACCATTTGCCAACAATGCCCCTCTGCCATGTACTTTGGCCAAACCAGACAGTCTCTACGTAAAAGAATAAATGGACACAAATCAGATGTCAAGAATTATAACATTCAAAAACCAGTCAGAGAACACTTCAATCTCTCTGGTCACTCGATTACAGACCTAAAAGTCGCAATTCTTCAACAAAAAAGCTTCAGAAACAGACTCCAACGAGAGACTGCTGAATTGGAAATAATTTGCAAACTGTACACCATTACATTAGGCTTGAATAAAGACTGGGAGTGGATGTGTCATTAAACAAAGTAAAACTATTTCTCCATGTTTATTTTCCCCCTTCCCCCCACTATTCCTCAGACGTTCTTGTCAACTGCTGGAAATGGCCCACCTTGATTATCACTACAAAAGGTTTTTTCTCTCCTGCTGGTAGTAGCTCACCTTACCTGATCATTCTCATTACAGTGTGTATAGTAACACCCATTATTACATGTTCTCTGTGTATATAAAATCTCCCCACTGTATTTTCCACTGCATGCATCCGATGAAGTGAGCTGTAGCTCATGAAAGCTTATGCTCAAATAAGTTGGTTAGTTTCTAAGGTGCCACAAGTCCTCCTTTTCTTTTTGCGGATACGGACTAAGACGGCTGCTACTCTGAAACCTGTATCTTTACTATTTCTTTCTGATGTCTTACAACCTACCCTGGTAATATAGTATGCTGGATTAACTGGATAACAACATTCACAAATTACAGGCAGAGAAGTATTTATGTTGAAGCTTGGAGTACTGTCCATTAAACTAGTTAAATAAATAGCACATGGCATATATTTTAATCATTGCATATTTCCTCTAGTCTTCACAATAAAAGAGAAACAATTACTACTTTTAAACCAGGCTTACTTAAGGCAGGAAGAATGGCCAATGGTTAGAGACTTCAGTCTTGGAAACCCAGATTGAATTCCCTGCTCTTCCACAGACTTCCTGAGAGACTTTGAACAAGTCAGAGTCTCTCTGTACTGCAGTTCCCTATCTACAAAATGGGAATAGTCATTCTTCCCTGCCTCAGAGGGGTGCTGCGAGGCACCAGACACTATGGCACTGGTTCTCAACCTAATCGCTGTTGTGGGCCATACACACAGCTCTCTGTGTACACACACACACACCCCCCTTGCATGGCCCTGAAGATGTCAACGACTGCAGCTGTGTGTTGACTGGGCCGCAGGCAGCCCGCAGGTTGAGAACCACTGCACTATGGCAATGAGTGCCATATGAGTGGGACAAGATAAAATGTACAAAGATCTAATTTTCCACTTTCATAATATTCTGAGTCTGCTTTTTGTGAACTACCTGGTATAGTAAGTGCTATATAATTACTGCTTATAATTATAATTATATGTATAAGCACTCAAATCAAAGCCATCTACAATTACTATCACTTTCTGGTTAGTGAGATATTTGGCCAAATTAAGTTAGAAAATGAAGACTTATTGTCCTCAGTGATGTCAGATAAAGACAATGGCTCCTCCCACTCAAACTGTGATCCCATGTCAGTCATGACAACCACCCTTTGTCCCAGGTTACTTTTTGTCCTAGGAATACAGTAGACTTTGGTTTTGGATACAAATTGGTGATTGTCGAAATTGGTGGCAGGCTAAATTACACCTTTTGTAATGGTCAGATCATTACCTTCTGAAATTTGAAGTTAAATCCTAGTGAGAAAAACAGAAAAGAGCATAAACTCCTGGCAAATGAAGTATAAAAATACAATTAGGAACGCCAAAAAAAGAATTTGAAGAACAGCTAGCCAAAGACTCAAAAAGTAATAGCAAAAAAAATTAAGTACATCAGAAACCTTCTAAATAACCAGTGAGGTCACTAGACGATCGAGGTGCTAAAGGAGCACTCATGGACAATAAGGCCATTGCTGAGAAACTATATTAATTCTTTGCATTGGTCTTCACGGCTGAAGATGTACAGGAGATTCCCAAACCTGAGGCATTCTTTTTAGGTGACAAATCTGAAGAACTGTCACAGATTGAGGTATCATTAGAGGAGTTTTGGAACAAATTGATAAACTAAACTAAACAGTAATAAGTCACCAGGACCAGATGGTATTCACCCAAGAGTTCTGGAGGAACTCAAATGTGAAATTGCAGAACTATTAACTGTAGTCTGTAACCTATCACTTAAATCAGCTTCTGTACCAAATGACTGGAGGATAGCTAATGTGATGCCAATTTTAAAAAAGGGCTCCCAGAGGTGATCCCGGCAATTACAGACTGGTAAGCCTGACTGCAGTACTAGGCAAACTGGTTGAAACTATAGTAAAGATCAAAATTGTCAGACACGTAGATGAACATAATTTGTTGGGAAACAGTCAACATGGTTTTTGTAAAGGGAAATCATGCCTTACCAAACTACTAGAATTCTTTGAGGGGGTCAACAAGCATGTGGACAAGGGGGAATCCAGTGGATATCTTGGAATTTCCAAAAAGATATACTGGAATTGTCAAAAAGATATATTGGAATTGGAAAAGGTTAGAAAAGGGCTACAAAAATGAGTAGGGATATGGAATGGCTGTCATATGAGGAGAGATTAAAAAGACCATCTCTTTTCCAAGCTGAAAAGTCCCAACTAAGGGGGGATATGACTGAGGTCTATAAAATCATGACTGGTATGGAGGAAGTAAACAAGGAAGTGTTTACTCCTTCTCATAACACAAGCACTAGGGGTCACCAAATGAAATTAATAGGCAGCAGGTTTAAAACAAACAAAAGGAAGTATTTCTTCACACAACGCACAGTCAACCTGTGGAACTCTTCACCAGAGAATGTTGTGAAGGTCAAGACTATAACAGGGTTCAAAAAAGAACTAGATAAATTCATGGAAGATAGGTCCATCAATGGCTATTAGCCAGGATGGGCAGGGATAGTGTTCCTAGCCTCTGATTACCTGTTCTGTTCATTCCCTCTAGGGCACCTGGCATTGGCAACTGTTGGAAGACGGGATACTGGGCAAGATGGGCATTTGGTCTGACCCAATATAGCCATTCTTATTTTCATGAGAGACTGTATGACCCAATCTGCTTTCAGTGGTGCCACTGGTGGGCCACTCGTTTCATGATTTTGTAACAAATTTTGATTATGTTCCTTGACCATTGATAAAATGGCACTGAAGTGTCAGCTTCTTATATGCTGGTTATAGTGTTTTACAAGTTACCAGTAACCTATGAAATGTACCAGACATGAATGGAAACTGTGCTCAGTCAGATAATTGTGGTTTAATGAGTTTTAGAGTCCAAGCCATAAATGAGGGTGTGAATAAAGCATTCTTCTCCTTCCACCACTACATCTACACTGTCCTGTCCAGCAGTTTTGTTCCAGGTGACTGACATGTAAATTCTGTCTGCCTCCACTCACAAAAGGAAGACAGATTTTTCTCCCTTTGATTAGTTTTCCACTTCACCAATAGGATCTTTCAGTTTAGATCCATTTGGCTGCGTTCCTGGTGCCTAACCAGGTCAGTATGGAGCATGTGCATACATCTTTGCATCAGTCTGGGACAGCATTGCTCAGACAAGTCCTGTAGTTTCTGGGGGAGTTTTGTCCAGAGACCTACAAGCTGGACAAACTGTTGAAGTCAAGCAGAGACACAATGGACCCTGTTAATGTCTCCCTAAAACATACCAGAACCTTGTTCAAAAGCGACTCTCTTCTCTTTTTGGGGAAGGTGATTTGAGAAGGCTGTGGCCAAGACGACAGTGGTCTCATTTGAAGACCTGTCACTGGGTGACTGGGTTCTAAGAGTGAGCAGGGTGCATTGTTTATGTGACTGAATAGCTGCTACCTCAGGAGAGCTGCTGCCGAGCTGCTGAAAAGGCATAAGAAGGATGCAACTAAGGAAGCTGCTAGAGGAACGTCATGAGAGTCCAGCAAACACAGGCCCAAGAAGGGGGCCTGTGCAATCCCCTGACCTCAAGAGGAGAAACAATTAGCAGGGCCTGGGTGATAGCAGTGACAAGCAGAGAGGCTTGGAGCCAGACAGATCTCAGAGAGGAGGAGCTCTGCCCAGTGGGAGACTGGGCAGAAGATCCTTTGTGCTGATTTTACTTTGGGTTAATTTTATGTAATAACCCAGTCCCCAATTAGGTTTTGTTATTGGGTATAGGTCTTTGTGGATTATTCCAGGTAACCTGTGAAGAGGAAATTGAGGCAGAGTGTGACAGAGCCAAGCTGGGCCAGCAGGTGGCACTAGAGGAAAGGCACACCCTTTGACAAGCCCACAGACTTTCTAGAATCCTCGTTTATTTGAATAGGGTAGTGACACTGCAAGAGGAGTGCAATTTGCCTCACACTGATGGTTTTGGTTTCCTTTTTTCTTTTTTAAAATCACGTTGTATTACCTTGTTTGTGTGTATCCTGCACATTTTGCAAGAGTGAATTCAACTAAATAGGGAGTCAAAGGCAAGGATATATTTTGCCCTTCCTCTTGCACCTTTGTTAATTGAGATCAGTTTACACGTTAATATAACAAATATTGTATTGCAGCAGATAGTATACAGTTAAAATTTTTATTTGGAGTCAGTGGGCTATGTAAGTGATTTTTGAATAAATGGAGACTAATTCAAAAAAGAGTACATTACAGAGTTTGTACTATAATTCACAGAACTTATCTATCAAAATAGAATTTTTCTCCTCCTGTTGTAACTAGAAATTGAACTACATGCCTGTTGCTACAAAGGAAATATGGTAAAATAATATTATGACAACAGGAGAGAAGTTTTCAATTTGTGGAGGCTTTTTGTTTCGTTCTTTTAAATTGTTCCCATTGGAGCTAGATTTTTCATAGACTAATACTTAACCCCAATTATTACAGCAACACTTGCCAGTTAGCACAGAGCACACTTGATCAACCTTTGATTTCCTTTTATTGAACTTAGCCAACAAAATATTCTGTTCAAGTAACATATGCCTTGAAGAATCAAGTGCCAAAGGAGGGGGGAAAATAAATATGCAAGACAGTGCATAAGTCAATTAACCTTGCCTTTTAGAAAAACTGTCCTCATTATCAGCAGTGAGGATATTACCTGGCAATATAAATGTCAGAAAAATATTTACAGTTTAGTTAGGCTAAATTTAGTTTTTTCTAAACACTTATATCCTTTGATTGTTTTTTAACCCATGAGCTAAGTAAACCATAATTCACTAACACTTCATTTTACTTTTTAGTAGACCAATTAAATATAACATATGAAGCCCCCCACATCCTTTTTAATTCTATTTCTAACTTCACTCAATATATTAGTCCTAACATTTTCTTCCTATTGATTAGGAATGGGAAGATTCGATTTGACTAGCAATAGCTTAGTCTAGCCTGGTGTCAGGCAGAGCTTGGAGTTTGCTTTCAGCTATGAAGAATGATCCCAGAGCAAAAAAGGCAGCTCGACTGAGGAGCAAAGACCAGTAATAGCAACTTGACACCAATTTATCCAGGAACAAAGGAAATCAGATATGCCTGTCCACATGACCAAAGTTAGATATGTAAGAGAGTCATATTAGGTCTTCTACTTCATCTTGCTACTGCAGGATTACTCCCTATAGTACATTTTCTAGTGATTTACCCGCTCTAGTTTTAAAAGTCTTACATCCCGAGGCTTCCACTATTTCCCTTGGGAGATGCCTACAGTTTAAGAGCTGCCCTTCACCTCTACACCCTCCATGGGCAGGTAATTTTCTTCCCATGTTGGTTTACACTCCCTTCTTCATCTAGATGGATTTCAACTATGTGACAACAAAGAAATCAAACACCGAAATAGCAGAGGCTACATATCCTCTGCATGACTAATTTCTTCTGCCTTAAGGCAATGTCTAGCACTGAAATCATAGCCTGTTTACTTCTGATACTACATTACACCAAAGATTTAACTCTTGCTTATATAAATCTACACAAACACAAGACTATTTACATGGTTTTGTTTAGAGTTTGGATTCAAATAGCGTCATTACCTTTTTCAGCCAAGCCAGTCACACAGCTTGAGCAGACCTCTAGTTTTCATTTGAAACACAGGTGGGTTTATAGCTAAATTTTTCTGTTCTCCTATAAATTACTACAATGAGAAACCAAGCAGCCTATGTATACCCATCCTCTTTTGATTTAGAAATTACTTAGAATAGTCTTAAATTTTATATTTAGAAAAGCTACCATATTTCACTAAACTTTAAAGTTAGTTTATATCATTTATAATCTACAGCCAAATCTCATTTAAAATGTCCCCTTCCCCATGCTAATTAGAAAGGATACACTCACGTATCTTGGAAATCAGAATGCATACTGTGGAATATCTGGATTAGGCGGCTTGCTTGGATAAGCACATGAGAATTGATAGGGTAAAAATCTGAACTTCAATGAGCACAGGAATAAGGCCAGAATCATTGCAAGTGCAAGCAGAGAAGAAACTAGGGTGAACATTTAAAATGTATATATGTTTGCTGCCTTCCCCAGGTATTAGCAAACAGAAGGCTAAGGAGGGAAAGGAAACAGCAGTGCACCCATAGCCCTGGTGTTGGTGAGAAGATTAACAGTATTTGCAGCCAGGCCTAGTTCAGCACCCATGAAGTGGTGCATTTGCACAGACACTAGCTTTGCTCTCTCTGTAGCACCAGCAAGTCAGGTTCACTTGCATGACGCTCTCCGTTACAAAGCCTGGGACAGCACCTAATTGCTCTTTGTAAACGCTTACTGCTACTACGGGTCCGAAGTATTTTAAATTATTGTTGGAACAAACAATGGCTCTTTTACAAACCATTCCTCTTGATCTGGGGAGTTAGAAAAAAAATTCAAAACTAAACCAGCAATAGGGAGCTGAGCTAGAGCTAAAAAAAGGAGTAGCCAATAGCTTCTACCACATTAACTGGCTGACTGCAGTACTGAGTGAAGTTATCCCAGTGCAGTAACCATGAATAGTTTTTTTTAGAAAAAAGCCTACTTTAGGCTATGTCTACACTGTGCACCTTACAACAGCACGGCTATGCTGCTGCAGCCATGCCACTGTAAGGTGCACAGTGTAGCCGTTCTTTGTCACCAGGAGAGAGCTCTCCCAGCGACAAAATAAAACCACCTCCAACGAGGGGCGATACCCTTCATCCTCGGGAGCATGGCTCCTGCCGACAAAGTGCTGTCTACACTGGCGCTTTTCATTGTTAAAAATTTTGTTGTTGGGGGGGGGGGGGGTTTCACAGCCTGGAGCGACAAAAGTTTTAACAATGAAAGTGCCAGGGTATACAAAGCCTTAATCAAAGCCTGCTAGGACAGTAGCAAACTGCTTCCTCTCTCAGCTAGTGCCCAGAACTAAGAAAGCAAGGAAGAGATCCAAAATAGCTGGATCACAAATGCGCATTATTCTTTCCCCTACCTTTTTTATACTAAATCTGTCTGCACTGCACTATATATTCCCTTACTTGCTTATGCTTCTATTTTATCCAGATCAATTTTGAATGGTATTTCCCTCCACCTTCATGCACATTGCCTCCCATTATTACTGGTAAAATTTATTCTGCATGTCAGATGGTCAGTTTTAAGACTGAAACTATCTTCCATAAATATAAAACGAATGATTGACTTCTGCATAATAAGGTCATTTTTGATTAAATACACACTTGGCTTTTATAGCTTACCATCTCCAATTCTTAAGTGAAAGAGAAAGGTGACCAAACAAACACATGCTTTTAATTATTCCAAAACATCAAGAATTTTAACCCTATTCCCCTCGGTCAGTATTATTCCATTTACAGAATTCTTCTTCTGCCGCTAGGAGGTGTTATGAATTCTTTACCTTTGCTTCTCCCTTTTGAAACGGAGACCATCATCCCTTAATACTTGTAGCACTGCTGGCCTTGTAAGCAAGAGTTTGGTGGTCATTCCCAAATGGCAATGCAACTTGTTAAATTACATGACATCAGTCTGAAATACCTTTAACCACACAGAATCTGCAACTATTTAATTCAAAAATAAAAAATAAAAACTGTTACAGCATACTAAAAACCTTCAAAATAATCATCCACCTTTGAAATGTTTTCAAAAATAGGAAATCCTTAAATCTTTGAAAAAACTGCAGCTACATCAACCTAAAATATGTGACATGCACAGCCCTAATTTAACAAAGTCAATCACTTTTAGTGAAAGCACACTTCTTGAGTCTGAACAGAATGGCACTGT
The DNA here is from genome assembly GCF_965140235.1 of Caretta caretta. NCBI lineage: Eukaryota > Metazoa > Chordata > Testudines > Cheloniidae > Caretta > Caretta caretta. Next base: position 34,560,373 of record NC_134210.1, read on the forward strand.
CAAAATTTTTCACTTCAGAACCACAAGGTTAATCTTTTGCAGTCTGGCTCGCACCAATTAAGCCCTGATAAATAAGGCATAACTAGACAAAGAAAAGAAATTTCCGTTTCAAATCACCAGGTCAAGGGCAGCACACAATGTGTATCGGGTGTTTCCAGAATGAAGTTGACCTACCGTCTTTTCAGTTCATATTCTAAAACCTAGGGTATCCCCAGACATATTATGTTACATTTCTGGAAAATATTACTCATTAAATTCTTCTGACATTACCTGGATTAAGTTCGACTTACAATTTTCTAATATAATACACATTAAAAAATAGAGGTATGCACAAAGTTTTTAAACCATGTCAATTTTTCAGGGGTTACTGATTCTTGGTTATTCTATCAGATTAAGGCAACCCTGATTTTCACATGGTAGTAGACATTTATAAAACTTTGAACATGCACTTTAAACTTTAAGCAGTAGTAAATTATACAGTTTGCAAAGATTTTTGACTCATTCCACATTTTCAAATTGCTAATTAAATTAAAATACAACTGTCCAATTTTTAACATTAGAGATGGACATCACCCAAAATCTCAGACACAAACACGTATGAATTTTGTGGCACAGACTAATCTCTAATTTTCAGTGGCAGAAGTTCAAGTAACACAGCTTTACTTACTCAATGTACTAATCTAAAGTTACTGCTCAGATTTTCACATTTGTTCTTTGTATTAGAAAAACTGACTATTGTATTAAAACTGTCCAAATGGCGGTATAACATGACTTGCACCTTGTCAGTTTTTGTTTTATTAATTTTTATATTATGTATGTGTTGTGAAGTGTATCAATGGTATAAAGAAGCTAGGTGATATGATCCACAGATAAAGTGTTTGCAAAAATACAATAGTAGTTTAAGTTCCTATTACAGGACCACTTTATCAGTGAGCCTTCCTGCTCCTGGGTCACAGGACCCAATAATTAACATCAAGACCCTGACACTGAGTAAAGACTCAGCTTTCATCTATTTCAGATGTTCTCTTCAAAGCTTCATTATAAGATTTACTTGCACTAATTAACCAAGATCAGAGTCCATTAGCTTTTTGCAGGCTGCCCATCACATCACATGACACCTGTATTTGCAATGATGCTGCATGACAGCAAACTAGATTAATGTAATGCTAATAATTTCCCCCCTAAATGCCTGTCCTTAAATACTTTGGTCAACTTGTTATTATTTACCAAGATTTGAAAACTCAACACAGGCTTATTGTGACTATAAAATGACTGTTGAGCTCAAATTATCCAGCAAAAAGGAATTTAAAAAGTACTGATGATGGTTTTCCACCAGAGGTAGCCGGGTAAAATCAGAACTACAAACAGTGCACTTTCACGACTCCAGCAGTAAGGATGGAGAGTTTTCAGAGAACTGATTTCACTAACTTCATTTCAGAAAGTATCCACAGCAATCCAAGGCAGCTCTCAGCATTTATTCATTTTTAAATCTTCTGCAACTGAGAAATTAACGAATCTGTAGGGAGACAACACTAAAGCATAACTGGAATATCAATACTTAGGTAATTTTGATCCTATAATGACCTTTCAGAACTCTTTTCCTCTTGGAAGCTAGATTGGTTTGCCTAAGTAGATGTCAGGCGTGTTACCATTGTGCTTATGCTTTACCAAATCCTGCACTCAGCCCACAGGTGTTTTACTTTTCAAGTGACGGCACTAAGAGTTGAAATAACAATGTCATGAACCTTTTATATCAACACTTTGGAAACAGCATGTCTCTTTCTGAATACAGTATGATCATCAGTCCCTGGTGAGTTGACAAGTAATCAATAACTAGTGAAAAATAAGAAAATATACACCTAGTATGAATAATGCCAAAAATCAAGAATCAACAGTTTAGTACACAGAAGTCAAGAAGTGCTAATATTAAACTTGAATGTGCAATTGTAACTCTGTCCTATGTGAATATGTATGGCAGTACAATCTTGAAATTTTTTCAAATACAATGGACATTTTAATACTTCTATCATTCTTTTCTACTTACTAATTTATACAATGATCCAGTATACCTTTGAGTGACATTACATCTCTTCTCCAACATAAAATTTTTAATATTGTGCCAGCAGCATTGCATTTTATATTTTGAACAGGATATTTGTGTTTCCCTTTGGGGAGATACTTCTGAATAATAATTGGTTTAGAGCAATTTATAGATTATATTTGTCTTCATTTATTTTTGTCTTACTTGAAGTGCAGCAAATTAGTATTTTGTGTCTCAATGATCATGCAAAGGCCTTAATAAAATATAAATATTACTTTTTCAGATGCTAGAAAAACTCGAGGATGTTACAAAATTGTTTCCTTAATGAGCCAGAGCATGTATACATACCATAATATACTACAATTTGAAAGTCATCAATATATTTACAGCTAGACAAGTACAAATCAATTGAAAACAATTTTTCCACAAACTGATAAAAAACATGTATGCTAAGTATTTAATCACGTTAAGTATGATTAAGGTATTACCGATACAATATATTAATAAACCTAATAATAATCCTGATAATGATGTAGTTGATGTTATAATTTAATTATTAACTACATGTGTTAATGTATTTATTAGTGGCCCGGAAAAGGGGGTGAACAGTGAGCTGGCAACTTTGCATTGGAGATAAAATTATTTAGGCTAGTACAATGTGGGGAAAACGATAAGGTTATTAGGAAGGACTAAATGAATTGACAGTTGAAATCAGTGTGGACCAAAAGCAAAGTTACGCATGCTGAAGGGAACAATTTTAATCACTCATACACCTGAGTGGGTTTGTAAACTAACTGTATCAACTCACGAAAAAGATCCAAGCAGCATTTCAGACACTTCAATCAAGATGTCTGTTCAAAGGTTCAGCAGCAATGAAAACAGCAAACTAATGTTAAAGGTGCATATGGAATGGAATAGAGAAAAAAAATACAAAAATATTACAATGCTAGAGATCTTGATATATACAATCTCTCCCCACTTGCATCCATTCATAATGTTGCTGCAAAGATCATTTTCTTATCCCTTTGCTTTGGCTGTCACCCGTCTCTTCGCAACCTTCCACTGGCTCCCACATCTCTATTATATCACACATAAGCTCCTTTCTCTTCACTTTCAGGGCCCTCATGGTCCATCCCCACCTCACCCATCTTCTCATTCAGTATCAAGAGGTCAGCTCCCACCTCCACTGTCACATGGTTCCAGCCTCCATTGCTCACGTGTTAATTTTCAGACAAACACCTTCATGCTTTCACCTGTGCTGCCTCTCCTGCCTGGGAGGAACTCCTTGTAAACATCAGCAGAGCTACTTAATTATTGTTTTTGAAAACTTTTCTTAAAATTTGCCTTTGCTATGATGCCCTATGACAAAACTTAGCACACCAGCATCCTAACTGTTAAGACCACTGCCTACATAACTGTCCAATAAGGTCTCATTGTTTCCTTGCACTCCCCTGTCTGTATCTATCTGCTGTCTCTTGTATTAAATGGTAAGCTCTTCGGGGCAGGGATTGCTTTTTTTGTTCAGTGTTTGTACAGTGCATAGTATAATGGGGTCCTGGTCCATAATTCGGGCTTCTAGGCGCTATTGTATTACAAATATATAAAATAAATAAATAAGGCTTTCTTCTTCCATCAACAACTCACTGAGGCTTTTAAAGTCATTAATGGGTTCTGAGGAGATTCTGAAGGTGTGTTTTAACCTCATCTCCCTAGGATTTCAGTCTTGAAATCACCACCACTTGGGAGGTTCTGAGGGAAGGGTGGCTCATGCCCCACATGGCTATGGGCTGCTTGATGTTTTAGCATTTTTTAGGAAGGGGTTACCTGACTGGCCCAATCTCTCTCCAGGCTTTTGTTGAGTCCACACAGGAGGTAGGGTTTTGAGCGATTGCCTCCAGGGAAATGCAGTGCAGACCTTCTATGCCGTATGAATAAGGAATGCCAGAAGTTGCTAGGAGGTCTGGACTTTCACCGTCCAGGGAAAAGAATAAATAGAAGGGGGAAATAGATGGCACTTCAGTTTCCAGGTCTTTGAAACTCTGCTGGATTGCAAACAATTACACTTCTGTCTTGCACTTTTTATTTAAAAAAACTAAACTAAGGTGTTTAAAACCTTTATTATTAATTTAAAGCACAAAAGGAAGTATCTGTGATGCCATCTACTTAGTTATAAAACTGGAATATTTCTCTTTAGTGGTGTTATCAAGGTGGTTTAGTGGCTTTCAATAGTGCTTTCTCCTCTCCCTACTCCTTTTATAACTAATATTCCAAAATGGTAAATCTAAATAAAGACAAACAAGTTAGTATTAATAATCACATGTGAGGACATTTATCTTTCGCAATGGCTGTGATGAAGCTTTAAGTTTATAAACCTGAAGAACTGAATAATTTCCCCCTAAAACATTTGTTAAGAGACGGACAAGCTTTTTAGCTACTTCTCACAAACCACTGCCCATCCTCAGCAAGGACATGTGTCGGGCATCTGAAAACCAGCCACAGCAGCACTCTAGCAGAATAGCGCTTTACCCGCAGCAGAGAACTAATGAGGGTGCTGAGTGAGTTTCTCTCTGGAGCTCGCTTTGAAAAATGGTACTGCTTGGATGCTGATTCTGACTCTACCTTTCTGCAAAGGAAAAAGAAAATCAAAGAAGGAAACAAGCAAAGAAAGGACAGGGGGGAAAAAAGAGATGGGGGGCAATGGTAAAAAGAAGATATGAGGAAGGGGGAAAGAAAGTAGTATGGGGTAAAAAAAAGCAGCAGAAAGGTCAGAAAGAATACTAGGAATTCTAATATTTGTGCCCTATAGCATTCTCCTATTATGCATACAAAATTATGTGGAAATCCAAAAGTTAAAGAATTCATGTTTTGATAGCATTTCTCTTAGCCAAGGTAATTATCACACAGAGAAAGAAATACAATAGTGTACTGCAAGTATTCTAATCAGGGACTCCGACAAAGTTTATCTTGTAGACTATCTGGCCACAGAACTTTCTGATCCCAAAACCCAAACCACCCTTTACTCCCCATTTTCACTCATCCAAATGAACTCGCCAGCAGATGACCTGCCTCAGTTCTGCAACTGGTCAGCTTCTTACCTCCACTCAGAGAAAAGGGTAGCAGAAGAGCCAGACAACTGCTGCACAGAGACCAATTTGATTGACTGAGCCATGCAGGAAATAGCAACTTTTAACCCCCATGTGAAAAAAAGACCTGCAAGTCTGCTATTTCTAAGCCTTAGAAATCATGTAAATACCTTTTAGAAAAAGAGTGAATTCCCATTAAAAATAAAATTAAGGAAAATCAAACATACTGAAAAGGCAGTAAGGAAGCTGGTGCTGGAAGATAAGAAATCTGATTCTACATACTTCCTGAACATGCAACTGCCTATCATTTCAATGGACTTGAAACCTTCAGGACTGCATTTAGTCTGGAAATGGTCAAACAACCATGTTGTGTATTTCTGTTATTTCCCTCGTAGGGACAAATCTTGTTCATCTGCACAAAGTCAGCAGGGCTAGAGAGCAGGCTCATTTAGGGTTTTTTTTTTTTTGTGGTGGGAGGGATGCAAGAGAGGACTATTTAATGTGTGTCTTGTTCTTCCTAAAGAATATTTGGATAAAATGAAGTTCCTGTAAGTGATCTATATGCAATCAGTGGTTCCAATTAAGTTCTAAGTGGAAAGGTGTCTACCTCATTAAAAAAAAAAAAAAAAAAATTGATATACTACTTGGGAATCTCTGAAAAAAGGCCAGGACTCAAATGGTCTTTTCTAATCTAAAGGTGGCTGCCACAGAGCACAACGGAGACATTTTCTCAGAGATGTGTACTCCTTACCAGCATGTGGATAGAAGACTTCAGTCTCCAGGGCTCCACTGTCTTATTTCACAGGCATTAAATTCACACAATACTTCGCATGACATGCCAATTTCTGAATACCTGTATGAGTCACTACACTATAATCAGACGACCCTTCTATTACAAGAGCACAGGTCATTCCATCCCCCATAAATTAGTTCTAACATGAGAGCAGTTTAGACCCAGAGATAAACTCAATCCCCCTTTCCTCAATCTATGCATGAGAGAGGAATATTTTATCAAGGGTCAGATTTACAAGCCATGTTCTTTCTGCATCTCTCTCCTATTGACACTTTTCTATTTCTTTGTGGGATATAATTTTCCAAACATCTGGATCTGTTCTTTCCTCCATAATCTAATGAGCAATACTTTATGGGCTGTATATCATGTAGAAATACTGTATAGTACTATAGTGTAACTGTAGTTACACATACGATACTGAAAGGAAAGTGGATAAAAGAATGGGCATTTCTTAAAATGTTCTTTTCAGTTACCTGATTTTGTTTCATCTTTCTCCTGACGAAAAGCAGAACCAGCAAAATCTACACATGTTGTATGGTCTGTTTAAAAACTGCTCACCTCATGATCTAAACTTCTCTCACTAACAGATTATCTGATTAAAGGCTCCACTAATGTAAGTAGATAAATTTATCTTGCCTACAGGCGTGAATGAGAATGTATCTGCAAACTTACAATAATGTTTATATACTGGTCTCCTTCACAGCTCAATTATCTACACCAAAGAAGGTTTTTAATAAATTCATCTGCCTTCTGTAGTTTGAAAGGGGAAAATCCCTAGATATCTCGAGTTTCTCACATAAGCCAATAATTTAAAAGGGGTCTATTGGAGTACCCTTGGCTCCTGACAGAAGTACTCTTGAGAACCTGTCATATGGTACACCATGTTCTTTTAAACTCTCTGAACAAGGTTTATTAGTTACTATTCTGCAAAGTTTGCAACAAGTCTTGGCAAACCTACCATTCCACACTAGGAACACTAGACCAGACATTTAGAATCCTAAGAGTAAAGTTTCAGAAGTAGTCATTTTCAATGTTCAAGTCACATTTAACATTTTATACTACTAACTCTTTTAATCTATATTATATTCAAGTCTTGCCTATTTTAACAAGGTAAACAAAGGGGATTTTTTAATTTTTTTTTTGAAGGGGACAATTTTGTTGACAGAGGCTATTTCATTTTGGGCCATTGGACTCAGTTCTAATTTATTAACTAATCCTTTACTGACGGTAATATGAGACAATTATTAGAACCATAGCAAAAGAATATGTAGTTTCTACTGCTCAACTTTTTAGAGCACTCATGTATAGCTGTACAAAATTTGATTTGTTAACAAGTAATCCCATCAATATAGTAATCCCTAGGTTATATATATTAGCAGTAAATTCACTTTTTCCACTTTTCATATCTGTTACACATCCTTGTAATGACAGACCAACTGCATTTGAAGTGGTCAAGAGAATAAAATGAGACATTTCTGCTAAAATAATAGGCAGTGAATTAGTTAATTCTGACATCTGTACTGACATTCTTAAGTTTTAGTATTAATCATTCACTGAGATGAATGGGCAGTTCACATCTGAAAGAGCTATTTTAAGCTCCGTGCAAATGCAGGAAGGCATCACTGCACTGGTTACATTCTAGTCCCATTTCTAAGGTGTCCTCAATCTCTGGGGCTTCAATGCTAGGAACTAATTTAAAAAACAAGACTGGACTCTAGAGTATAATTCTATTGCAAGGGGTGGATGAGTAAGCACAGAGGGTCCTCCTGTTCCTGATACATACTATGACTAGGGCTTCTAGAAGATGAAAGAAAAGGAGTACTTGTGGCACCTTAGAGACTAACCAATTTATTTGAGCATGAGCTTTCGTGAGCTACAGCTCACTTCATCAGATGTTTACCGTGGAAACTGCAGCAGACTTTATATACACACAGAGAATATGAAACAATACCTCCTCCCACCCCACTGTCCTGCTGGTAATAGCTTATCTAAAGTGATCAACAGGTGGGCCATTTCCAGCACAAATCCAGGTTTTCTCACCCTCCACACACAAATTCACTCTCCTGCTGGTGCTAGCCCATCCAAAGTGACAACTCTTTACATAATCAAGTCGGGCTATTTCCTGCATAGATCAAGGTTTTCTCACATCCCCCCCACCCCCATACACACACAAACTCACTCTCCTGCTGGTAATAGCTCATCTAAACTGACCACTCTTCAGGTTTAAATCCTTTAAGGTTTAAATTGGTTAGTCTCTAAGGTGCCACAAGTACTCCTTTTCTTTTTGCGAATACAGACTAACACGGCTGTTCCTCTGAAACCTAGAAGATGAAAGCATATTGTGAATTTGTAAGGCTATCCAAATAAGCATTTTAGGGTAAATGTGCTCAACATGAATTATATATTTCTACTTTTCTTGGTAATGTGACTAGAGCTGGGAGAAATATTTTCACAGTTAACACCTGGCTATACAGAGCTATTCCTGAATAGCTATTCCTAATTAGCAATTCTTGGCTAACTCAGTGTGTGGACACACTTATTCTGGAATGACAGTACATTATTCCAAATTAGTGGATTAAGCTAATTTGGAACAAGGTATACGGATTCCAGAGCATCCACCATGGAGTTAATCAGGAACAGTTAACCTGATTTAAATTCACACCCTATCTTAATAGGGATTCATTTTCTTATGCAGAAAAGCTCTCATGGAAACAGGAAACAGGTAAAAAAGGAAAGCAAGATTTTTTCAGAGCTTCATTAAAACTGGTCTTGTTAACAAATTTCACAGCAAGATTGAGAATTACTATGTTATTTTGTAAAGTGCAAACACCATAGAATTTTTCCCATTTCACATCATGAACTTAGCAATAAGAAAAATAGTAATTTCTCATATTTAATTTGTACCATAAACTCACTTGCCCTTCTGTACACTATGGGTGCCTGTGAGTGGGCACCAGATATGACTGTGATTCACCTCATGGAAAACACTTTGGGCATTTGTAAAGAGGTAGACAATGATCAGAACTAAGAGGGACTTTGGGAAGATCCTGGAACTTTTCCCAGGAGTACAAATTGCATGGCCTGACAACGCAGGGTGTGGCAGGTAGCTGTGAAGCCACCTTCGGTTGACAAGGCTAGGAGGTACATGAATAGGGCACCATCATGGGGGCCATAATGGGTTGGTAATTTTGCATCCAGAAATAGCATATGGGGCACCAGAATTATTCAGGGTGGAGGAAGTTCATCTGTCAAGACTCAGGAGTTAACATGTTTTTGGCCAATATTAAAGTAGTATTAGATGTCTGGGAACCCAGTTAGGTATGGGGTGAGGCAGCCAAGCTAATTATTGGCACTTACTTCTGGCAAACGTCCAGTTTGCAGGTTGGGGGAGGGCTCACGGAAGGCCCCCGGTGTGTGTGTGTGTGTGGGGGGGGGTGAAATGAATATAGAATTACTTGTACTGTACACTTCTATCTGCCTGGTACTCCCAGACATTTAAGAATAAAGTTGTGGCCTAATTAAAATCACATCCAGTGTCTCTTGTGCTTCTTCTGGCATCACCGGACAAGAGGCATTGTACAGGTAAGGCTGCTGCTATGCTGAAACCAATATGGACTCATTGTTTCCTTGTACTTGCCTGTCTATGTCAGTTGTCTTTTGTCATATACATTATAAACTGTTTGGGGGCATAGGCACCTTTTTTCTGTTTGTACAGCACCTAGCACAATGGTAATACAAATAATAAAACAAAACAACAACACAGTCAGCGCTTCCAATAACTGGAGCGTGATCAACAGGGGCAAACGTGCTCATCTTTCAGTCATATAAAAGATCAGCAGTTTGGAAAGGTCATGACTGGGACCTCCCAGGATGATAAATAAAGAATTGCTACTGATCATACCTCAGGTTATGTAACTGCTGGGGGAAGTGCACATACCTATGCATACTGCTATAGCAGTGGATCTGTGTAAAGCAGGATATATATTTAGAACTGTAGGTATAAATGTATACCTGTGTGCACACCAGACAAAGCCAGACAACCTTTTCCCAGAGGGGAAACTTAGAATCCAGACAGACATTCAGTGAATGTCCACAAGATCACCAGCACATTCCTGTAGTCTAGACCATGGTGATGAACTCTGGGATTTGGCTCAATGTGATCAATGAATGGCAGAACAATATAAGAAAGGGCTGATAATACAGAAGCAGTAGTAGTATTAACAGGAAATACTTCAATTTTTTTTTTTAACTCTTGTTTTGAAAAAAACTTCTGGCTAGTAAATGCCTTCCTTGCCTGGGAAGTTTCAGCTCAGTTCATACAGCAATACCAAAGTCAATCAATAACTTTGTGAAGACTGCAGAACAGCAAGCACAAGATGTAAAACAGACACTAAACTAATAATGTAATTCTTTCCATTAATATTTTTATATATTTAAAATAACAAGTGTCCTTTTACAGCTCTTTCCACACTGACTACCAAGACATGTTTGGTTACTACTTATCAAATTAAACTAATTTTCTATTCTCAGAAATCATCTTGTCCAACAAATTCCATATTAATTAATGCTAGTATCTCTTAGCAATTTCCTTTACGCTGTTATGACACAGGTCTATTCAATCATAATGAGATTATGTAACACATGTATTCTATTTATCTGAACAACAAAACTTAAATTGCTGTTTAGAAGTTGTACTGCTGTTTGCCAGCGATTTTTCTAAATATTCATGACTAAGTCACCACTCAATCTGAAGATACTTTCTGCAGTTAAAGTTTGATCTATTTTAAGTAACTTATAGAATTAGCACGATTCAGAAAGCTTGTTGATAGAGAACATTTAACTGTTTAACAATACTGAACAGTTGATTACAGAAAGACATGTCAGTGCACATACAGCAGCCAGATAAATTATGCACATCTGGATTACTTCTGGCAAAAAACACAGCTAGGTGTCTAAAGCCAAGATTACCAATCTGTCACTAACAAGATGTACATTTATTTAAAAAACGTCAGGGACTCAGTCATATTTTTTATTTCTTCATAAACTTTCCAGCTCTGCATAAAGCAGCATACAGGTGACAAAATACATTGCTCAAGTAACCAAAGGCTGTATAAACAGAAAGAATTGTGACCTTCTCAAACATATATTCGAATATTAATAATTTGAAGTCAACTGTACTGTTCATTAGTATGGTACAGTAAAATCTAGCATAAAAAATGATGTGTGATCAACTTTTTAACAGAACCAACCTCAAAATGTAGGTGAAAAGAGTTAATAAATCAGAATATGTCAAACGAAATTACCGGAGAAAATTTACCACCATACTCTAACTTGTAGTAGAAAAGGTTTACTTTTATACATAATTTAACATGAGAAATATGTCTTCCCAGGTCTAATATTGATGGGCAAAATCAAAGTAACCGATCGTAGTGGTAGATGAAACCTATGGCATTAGGGATTGAAGACAGTTTCTCCATGATGGCTGTTTCCTCAAACAAGTTGGTGGATTTAATCCAAGTCCTAACACAACTGGCAGTCTTATTTGCAGTCTTAGCACGTAGACCAAAGATTGGCATAGACAATGAAGTCCCTTCTCAGCCACATAGGGTAGTTCAACCAAATTTACAAAATTTTGACAGTGCAGCATGGAAGTCTGCATTACCACTACCTAGACTGTAGCTGTTCTATGGATAAATGCATGGTTTCAGTCTCCTGAACTCCTACTTTGGTAACTTCCATAAGCACTGTATTTTTTTTTTTTTAAATGAAGGTACTGAGGTAGTTAAGACATTGCAGTCCATCTACTGCAGTCTCTGCCATATGCAAGATTGGCAGCAAAGTCTTTGTAAGAACAATCTTTGAATGTCTCCTTAGGCAGAACTTGCACAACTGAATTTGAAGGCTACTTTAATATTTTAACAGTTCTTGCTACTAAATTTCCCACTCCATCCAAATATTTAACAATCCTTTCCTTTATCTAGTTTCACATCACTGCTCTCAATAACTTCTTACCAGCATAATTCCACTGGCTCTCTGCCAAACTAATGCCTTTTAGATAAGGGAAGACATTTTATTCCTTACCCTCTTCATACTCTCAAGCTACATATATTTATTTGTCTCAGTTTTCTCTTGTAAATTCTTCAAAGTCATTTTGACTTTGACAGTTTGTCAGTTTGACCGTGTGCTTGATTGTTTGAAAAGTATGAATTGGGAGTGCTTTGTTCCAGGTAAGCCTTGAGTGGGCCTGACAGTTATAAAAAGCCAGTCAGCTGTGAACCAGCTGAGCAGCGAACAGGGGAGAGGCTAACAGAGGGAGCTCGCCTGGGGAGAGCCCTCTGAGGCTTTCATCTTGCCGGCTTCTCTAAGCAGTTACTACAACACCTGAGGAAGCTCTTAGAAGGAAGGTAATATGGATGGTGAGGGTTCAGCTGTTACCTGCACAGGATGTGCCATGTTTGTCTTTCTTCCACAGGACACAAGCGATTTTGTCTGTACAAAGTGCAAGCTGGTCTCCATACTGGAAGAGAAGGTCCAAGGTCTGGAGAAAAAGTATCAACCCTGAGTTGCATAAGAGAAACTGAAGATTTCCTGGACAGACGTCAGGATATGCTTCCACGGACAAAACATTCTGAAGATTCAGAGCAGGCTGCGCAGCGGGTACAGAAGGACAGTGAAGAAATTTGGCAGCATGTGACCTCCAGAAGAAGAAAGGGGAGCGTCCATGTACCAGCAATGCAGATACAGGTAAGCAACCGTTTTCATGGTCTCTCCACAGGTACTAATGCGGAGAATGGACTAGATGATACATCTGAGGGAAGGAAGCAGAAGGAGACTCCGCCAATTGGAAGGCATGAGATGCATTGTCCTTGGGATCGGGGTTCCATGACCACCGCTCCCAAGAGAAGGAGGTGGGTAGTGGTGGTTGGGGACTCCCTCCTCAGGGAGACTGAGTCATCTATCTGCCGCCCTGACCGGAAAAACCGAGAAGTCTGCTGCTTGCCAGGAGCTAGGATTCACAATGTGACGGAGAGACTGCCAAGACTCATCAAGCCCTTGGATCGCTATCCCTTCCTGCTTCTCCACGTGGGCACCAATGGATGCTGCCAAGAATGACCTTGAGCGGATCACTGCAGACTACGTAGCTCTGGGAAGAAGGATAAAGGAGTTTGAGGCGCAAGTGGTCTTCTCGTCCATCCTCCCTGTAGAAGGAAAAGGCCCGGGAAGAGACTGTCGAATCGTGGAAGTCAACGAATGGCTACACAAGTGGTGTCGGAGAGCAGGCTTTGGATTCTCTGACCATGGGATGGTGTTCCAAGAAGGAAGAGTGCTAGACAGAGATGGGCTCCACTTAATGAAGAGAGAGAAGAGCATCTTCGCAACCAGGCTGGCTAACCTAGTGAGGAGGGCTTTAAACTAGGTTCACCAGGGGAAGGACACCAAAGCCCTGAGGTAAGTGGGATACCGGGAGGAAGCATGAGCAGGAGAGCACAAGAGGGGAGGGCTCCTGCCTCACACTGAGAAAGCGGGATGGTCAGCAAGTTACCTTAAGTGCCTGTACACAAATGCGAGGAACTTGGGAAACAAGCAGGGAGAACTGGAAGTCCTGGCACAGTCAAGGAATTATGATGTGATTGGAACAACAGAGACTTGGTGAGATAACTCACATGACTGCAATACTGTCATGGATGGATATAAACTGTTCAGGAAGGACAGGCAGGGCAGAAAAGGTCGGGGAGTTACATTGTATGTAAGAGAGCAGTATGACTGCTCAGAGCTCCGGTATGAAACTGCAAAAAAACCTGAGAGTCTCTGGATTAAAGTTTTAGAAGTGTGAGCAACAAAGGTGATGTTGTGGTGGGAGTCTGCTACAGACCACCAGACCAGGGGAATGAGGTGGACAAGGCTTTCTTCTGGCAACTAACGGAAGTTACTAGATCGCAGGCACTGGTTCTCATGGGAGACTTCAATCACCCTGATATCTAATGGGAGAGCAATACAGCGGTGCACAGACAATCCAGGAAGTTTTTGGAAAGTGTAGGGGACAATTTCCTGGTGCAAGTGCTGGAGGAACCAATTAGGGGCAGAGCTCTTCTTGACCTGCTGCTTACAAACCGGGAAGAATTAGTAGGGGAAGCAAAAGTGGATGGCAACCTGGGAGGCAGTGACCATGAGATGGTCGAGTTCAGGATCCTGACACAAGGAAGAAACGAGAGCAGCAGAATATGGACCCTGGACTTCAGAAAAGCAGAGTTTGACTCCGTCAGGGAACTGATGGGCAGGATCCCCTGGGAGAATAACATGAGGGGGAAAGGAGTCCAGGAGAGCTGGGCTATTTTAAAGAATCCTTATTGAGGTTACAGGAACAAACCATCCCGATGTGTAGAAAGAATAGTAAATATAGCAGGCAACCTGCTTGGCTTAACAGTGAAATCTTTGCTGATCTTAAAGACGAAAAAAAGCTTACAAGAAGTGGAAGGTTGGACAAATGGGAGGAGTATACCAGGGAGGAGTATAAATATATTGCTCAGACGTGCAGGAGTGAAATCAGGAAGGCCAAAGACACACTTGGAGCTGCAGCTAGCAAGAGATGCTAAGAGTAACAAGAAGGGTTTCTTCAGGTATGTTAGCAACAAGAAAGTCAAGGAAAACGTGGGCCCCTTACGGAATGAGGGTGGCAACCTAGTGACAGAGGATGTGGAAAAAGCTAATGTACTCAATGCTTTTTTTGCCTCTGTCTTCACGAACAAGGTCAGCTCCCACACTACAGCACAGCATGGGGAGGAGGTGACCAGCCTTCTGTGGAGAAAGAAGTGGTTCTTGACTATTTAGAAAAGCTGGACGAGCACAAGTCCACAGGGCCGCATGTGCTGCATCCAAGAGTGCTAGAGGAGTTGGTGGATGCGATTGCAGAGCCATTGGCCATTATCTTTGAAAACTCATGGTGATCAGGGGAGGTCCCAGACTACTGGAAAAAGGCTAATGTAGTGCCCATCTTTAAAAAAGGGAAGGAGGTGGATCCAGGGAGCTACAGGCCAATCAGCCTCACCTCAGTCCCTGGAAAAATCATGGAGCAGGTCCTCAAGGAATCAATTCTGAAGCACTTAGAGGAGAGGAAAGTGATCAGGAACAGTCAGCATGGATTCACCAAGGGCAAGTCATGCCTGACTAATCTAATTGCCTTTTAGGATGAGATAACTGGCTCTGTGGATGAGGGGAAAGCAGTGGATGTGTTATTCCTTGACTTTAGCAAAGCTTTTGATACAGTCTCCCACAGTACTCTTGCCAGCAAGTTAAAGAAGTATGGGCTGGATGAATGCACTATAAGGTGGAGAGAAAGCTGGCTAGATATCGGGCTCAACGGGTAGTGATCAATGGCTCCATGTCTAGTTGGCAGCGGAGTGTATCAAGCGGAGTGCCCCAAGGGTCAGTCCTGGAGCCAGTTTTGTTCAATATCTTCATTAATGACCTGGAGGATGGCGTGGACTGCACCCTCAGCAAGTTTGCCGATGACACTAAACTGGGAGGAGTGGTAGATACACTGGAGGGTAGGGATAGGATACAGAGGGACCTAGACAAATTGGAGGATTGGGCCAAAAGAAATCTGATGAAGGTTCAACAAGGATAAGTGCAGAGTCCTGCACTTAGGATGGAAGAATCCCATGCACTGCTACAGACTAGGGACCAAATGGCTAGGCAGCAGTTCTGCAGAAAAGGTCCCAGGGGTTACTGTGGACGAGAAGCTGGATATGAGTCAACAGTGTGGCCTTGTTGCCAAGAAAGGCATTTCGGGCTGTATAAGTAGGGACATTGCCAGCAGATCGAGGGATGTGATTGTTCCCCTCTATTCGACATTGGTGAAGCCTCATTTGGAGTACTGTGTCCAGTTTTGGGCCCCACACTACAAGCAGGATGTGGAAAAATTGGAAAACATCCAGCGGAGGGCAACAAAAATGATTAGGGGACTGGAACACATGACTTATGAGGATACGCTGAGGGAGCTGGGATTGTTTAGCCTGCAGAAGAGAAGAATGAGGGGGGATTTGATAGCTGCTTTCAACTACCTGAAAGGGGGTTCCAAAGAGGATGGATCTAGACTGTTCTCAGTGGTAGCTGATGACAGAACAAGGAGTAATAGTCTCAAGTTGCAGTGGCGGAGGGTTAGGTTGGATATTAGGAAAAACTTTTTCACTAGGAGGGTGGTGAGGCACTGGAATGGGTTATCTAGGGAGGTGGTGGAATCTCCTTCCTTAGAGGTTTTTAAGGTCAGGCTTGAGAAAGCCCTGGCTGGGATGATTTAGTTGGGGATTGGTCCTGCTTTGAGCAGGGGGTTGGATTAGATGACCTCTTGAGGTCCCTTCCAAACCTGATATTCTATGATTCACTGACAGTTAATGAAAGGAGATTCCCTAAAAACAAGCAAAGAATTTAACTCCACCTTACTTTTTCTGTCAAAAAATACTAACCCTCAAAATTTAAAACCACACAATTTTAAAAAAGAAAATGGCATATAAAATATTCATAAGTTACCATAAAACAGAGTTTTAAGACTGCTCAGTAAATCTACAGTACGTAATTTAATCTTGAAATTTAAGTACAAAACTGAAAACTGAATATTTACGCAATGAGTTTAATTTAATGTTTTTGTCAGATTCTTTTCCTTTAAAGTGAGTGGTGTTTTATGAATGAAAAGTATGCACAGATTTTCATATGATAATGTTGTGTCGATGGCTACAAACCCAGCTGCCTGCTCTTTTTTTCTGACTTTATTTTTAATGAAATGACAGTTAGCTTTGCATAACTTAGTAATACAAAACTCTTAATGACTTACTCATACCCATAAGCTAAAAGTCATCATTTAAGACCAAAATGGACAGACAGATAATGTAAGAGCAAGTCTCTATAAATGAAAGTGGTATGTGTTAACACTTCCTTTAGGGACCAATAGTTACATTAAAAAAAAGTCAGAGCTGTTTTTCTCATAGTGGCAATGAGTAATAGCCAAAAATCCCTCCAGAGCAATTTATACAAACAAATAATTCAGGAGAATACGCGCTGAAACATCTGTGGTTAAAAGCCTTTACACTTTTTGAACTATTCAAACTAGTCCTGTAGACGACTAATTATATGAAGGTTATATTAAGGTTGCCCAACACTTTTCTTTTTTTGAGACACTCAAATACCTCCATTATCAGCAGCAGACAAACCCTGGGGCTAGAAAAGTGCCTTTTCTTTATCCCATGAAATTCCAGATTGCCATATACCTGTTGTGGCTTGCATTCTTCAAGAACATTTTGGCAAAATGTCAAAATAACAGCTGAAAATGAACATTCTAAAGAGCAAGGCAAATGCCCATGCTAAATCAGTGATAGCAGCATGTCCCTGTACTGGGAACGCTGGGAGCTCATAGTGAATCTGTAGTGACAAGAGCTGGGAGAGAACCAAGCTAGGCTGGGCTGATTCCATACCCCTGACCCAACACATGGCCTCAGTATCCCATCTCTCTGCTCAGGGCCTTCACATGGAGCCCATCATTTCCCAGGGTGAGGATGACAGCTGGTTCCCCTGACCACACTCTCTGGATAGGGCACATGATACCAGTAGCCCATCCTTCCTCTGAGCTAAAAGCTAATGTAGTCAGCCCTGTAGATGCACAGTATTGAAGGCTCAGGATATAACACTGTTGCTGACGCATGATGTGGAGATTGCTCTAGTTTCACATAATTTATTTTCAGCTTTTTCCTTTTAAAAAACACTTAAAATAGAAAATTACATACACAAAATAAACTAAGTTATTTAGATTGCAAAAGCCAACAACTAAAAGTTAAGAAATGACAGATTTACAGTTGCCTTGCAACTTCCCCTCCTCCCTTTGTGCATATACATTATGATACACATCTTTAATTACATGATCACATACTAATTTTTCCACAAGACCACTGTCATATTCACATTGGATTGATGGTTAGAGGAGTAGAATTAAATTTGCACAGGGCATCTGACATTTCCCAACATTCAAATGCTTAATATTACAATCAAAATAGCTTTCTTTTAACATAGTTTTTTTTGTAACACATTTATAACAACTCACTCACTGTACCCTAATGTTAGTATACAATTGCATGAACCATATCAGGTTCTGGTTTACCTACATTTTTAATGTAGATTTTTAATATTTATTTGCTATCTGTATGAATCTAACTATGTGAAATGGATTGTAGTATTTATTCCAAATTACTCCAGCCTTTGTATTTCAAAATTAAACTCTGCAAAAGTTCATACCACCAAAATCCTTGGCATGTGATCTATAGAGAGTAGTCAGAATTGTTAAAGGTGAGGCACCTTTTCCTTCTCTCCTCTCCCTAAACCACAATAGGACACCTTTGACCTTAGACTACAGTTATTCGGGACAGATCACCAACTAGTGTAAATGGGTATAGCTCCATTAACTACACTGACTTACATAAGGTGAGGATTTGGCTCATTTATTTTTGTTCCTCAATAACTCTCTCATATTCCTTGCTACTATTGTTGAAGGAATTTTCTTGCTAACAAAGATGGTCCAAGATACAATGTTTATCCAAAGCATTTAATGTCCAGTGCAAAATCAATATAGGTAAGAGGCCTCAACAATCAAACTTTTAAGTTATGGGTATGAGTAAGTCATTAAGAGTTTTGCATTACTAAGTTATGCAAAGCTAATGGTCATTTCACTAAAAATAAAGCGGGAGGGCGGGGGGGAAACAGACAGCTGGTTTTCTAGCCATTGACACAACATCATCATATGAAAATCTGCACATATTTTTCATTCATAAAACACCACTCACTTGAAAGGAAAAGAATCAGACAAAAACAGAAGTCTTACAACATTAACTGCATGACTAACCAATGAAAAATATTAAAAAGAAGAGCTGAAATGAAATTATGGATACATGTGAAAGACTGATAGCGAAAGAGGTATCAGAAACAGAACAAACAATTTAGGGTTCAGAAAAATTAAAAAGAGATCCCAAATAGAACAGAAAAATAAAAATAAAAAATCAGAAAGAAAAAACATGAAAGGGGGCTAGAAACCAAAGACAAGTTGAGGAGTCCAATCAGGGAAAGGCAGAATGTTTTCCCTTCTTGAAGCACAATCACATTTCTGGGAAATGTGAAAGCAATATGCTGCGGCTGTCAGGGAAAGAGAATTCACAACATTTGTAGGACTTCATGTGGGAGTCCTCTAGAGGTTCACTCACACAACAAAGCTCTCTTCCCCATCTCACCTTAGAACTCACCCTTTTCTACCACTTTGCGAATTTCTGATTAACAGTTTACTTCCAATCTTCCAAGAGCCCTCTCCTACATATCTTACTCTTCAGCAACAGTGCACAAAGTAGCTGTACAGAGACAGTAGCAAAACACTGTCAATGCTTCCCATTGATTACTAATCCAAGAAGTGGCCCCAGCAAAATCAAACCACAGTCTGCTAAGAGCAGTGTGATCTAGTTGCTAATCCTTTAGCCAACAAGCTATGAAATGCTAAATATTACATTTATTTCTTCCTCAAGATTTTAATGGCTGTCCCATGACATTGCTATTTGAATCATTTAGAGGAGTTACTGATATGGATATGAAATGATAGCAGACAAGTAGAATGGTACTCAGACTACGGAGTGTTATGTTTAACAATCACATCCTAAGTAAACTGAAATTTCCAGAGGAAATAAACTACCAGCTTGTAAAATGGCACTAAGTAATGAATACGGTGAAATAAGTCTACTGGTAAAGCTTGTCTCCCACACCTTAAATCAATCCTGCTAATTCATTTGCATTCATTTATTCAAGCTTCTCTTAATTTCATATCCCTTCTATTATTTTGCAGGACAGTCAAGTATGTTTTGAGTTTTATTTTAACAACTTTGTTTCTTTAAGTAAGCCCACAGTTGGTCCAACTCCACAAAATAAGGTTATTTTCTTCTGGAAGAAAAAGTGCATATGCGGAAATTCTGAAAACCATACATTGTAGTGCAGAGCTGTAAGGAAACATATGACAAATTTTCTTGCCAGACACATGTACAAACACATCCTAGTAGATTGTTAAATTCTTCTGAGGTCAGTCATTGAAAAGAACTAAGTATAAATGGCAAGCGAAAAATCCCCAAACAGAAATGAAGCAGGTAAAAACAAAATTGCATAATAATAGTGTTCCAGATCAGGTATGATTATGTTAGAACTTGGAAAAATGATTACTTTTCCAGGTAAAAATGTTATATACCTGTATTAAATGTTTTTAGAGTGCTTAACACTAATTACTAAAGTTTCAGGTTTAGAATGAATAGACAAGGAACCTGACTATAGAAATCAGGTTATTTCACTTAAATCTGATTTACACTAAATTCCTAATAGTTTATATCATGCAACAGTAGCTTGTTTTATTGCATAAGTATGTTATGACTCAATCCACTATAGGTTAATGTCCAGGTATGTTGTAATGCCTTGAACATTAAACTCTCTACCAGCAGAGGGGGACCTCTATTGTGATTTCTCTCTTTGAAAATAATCAAAAGGCAGTCTTCTAAATCCATTAGTGAATCTCTTGTGCATTCTTATAAGACACACATATGGGACTAAGTAAGTACTCGTCCTTCTCACAAGTAACCAAAGAAATGTAGTTAACAAGCATAAAGCTATACTGCTTGTTTGGTCTATGTTGATTTGATCACACTATGCGCCTAAACCTCTGAAGCGATTCGTGTGAAAAGTAACATTACTCTTGTTTAAGGGGAAATATACTCTATTTTAAGTTTTGTGAGGGTTTTGAGCATTAGTTATAATACTCTGTTAGAGGTGTTTACATTTCATTTCTCTACTAGAATCTCTGAAGATTTTTCTGGCACACAAACTAACAGGTCTCTTCTTGGCTTACGTGGCCTAAGTCTTTAAAAGATAAAAGTCTCAATAGAACTGTGAGCTATTATCACTGTTTTACACATGGGTAGACTGAAGCACAGAAACCAAGTGACTTCTCCAAGGTTGAAAAGGAAGTCTCTAGCAAATGCAAGGTAAGAACCTGGTTGTTCTAACATTCAGATCTGTGCTTCAGCTACAGTGTATTTGAAATGACTCACCTAATAAGCGACACCGTTAGTTTTAGGCCTTAATTTAACTCTTCTCTGAAACTCTACCTCATCTCCTTTCATGCACATTTTATCAATTGCTGAATGAAGAAACTGAGGCTATAAATTAACATTCATAGTGACAAAAAACAACATTATGTTAGTCTACAAAATGTTTTTTTTTTCCTAGTAGTCAGTGACAGATTGAAGACCTATGATCAAGAAAAAAATTTCCTTAGACTAAGTAGTATTTTAAAAAAAGAAAAGGAGTACTTGTGGCACCTTAGAGACTAACCAATTTATTTGAGCATGAGCTTTCGTGAGCTACAAGTGAGCTGTAGCTCACGAAAGCTCATGCTCAAATAAATTGGTTAGTCTCTAAGGTGCCACAAGTACTCCTTTTCTTTTTGCGAATACAGACGAACACGGCTGTTACTCTGAAACCTAGTATTTTAAATTATGTCAAATTTTGGGCCTAAAACTGCCTAAAATTTGCCTATATTGGGGAATTTTCAGCATTTTGTAGTCAAGCTATTAAAAAGGACTTTTTATACAGCAGTATACCCATGCAATTTCTTATAGACTAAACATAATTTAAATAGATTTCAGATTTAATACACTAAGGCATCAACCAAAAAGATGATAATTTTAGATACAGCTATAAAAAAGTGTTTATTCACTCGTCTAGAAATACAAATCAAAGTACAAATAAAGAAGTTTGGGCATAACATGTCCCCTTCAGGGAACACACCTTCCATAGTCTCTCATATTCTGCAATAGTTGAAGTTTACAAGCGGTCTTAAGGAACAGCCCCAATTCCTTATGGTGACCAACGCATGGATCACCGTGACTAGATTAAAATTTGGGGAAAAAACGGACAAGAATATTTTGGCTAAATTTGGCATCTCCAGATTTGAGTGTTTAACCATGTGTCTCTAATATGCTCTTCATAGTTTTATTTAAGGACAAAAATAAAGGCCACTTTAAGAGCTGAGAGCTGACATGGTATTGAAAGCTTTAGCCCTTCAAAATCTTGGATGGATTATAAATTAATTTTCAGGGTCCAAAAAGAATTTCAACAGGAAAGCGGGTTTCTACACTGGGTTTTATTTTCTAAAACTTCAGGATTTTGAAGAGCAGCTCAGCTAAAGGTTTCAATACCATGTCAGCTCTCAGCTCCTAAGGTGGCCCTTTATTTTGTCTTTAAAGAAATTAGTCACTGTATGATGCATCTTTACCAAAAGCTCTTTGATTTTCTTAAAACAAATCACAATTGTTCTTAAACCTAACTTTCTTTGGGCCATAGGTATTTGAAACAGAGTTTTGTGGAACACCACCCCTGGTGAGTCTGTGGGCCTTTGACAAACATCATTGAATTTTGACAATTTCATATAACAACCAACATATGGACTGCCCTTTTGGGGGGCCAATATGAAAGTTCAGGCCTGTTAGTTTCTGCTTTTAGCACCTCTCTCATCATGTAAAGGTTTAGTGTGTCCCTGGAATACTCAATCTGTCTACATTTGTCATTTCAGGAAAGAAAAAAAAATGTACCAAATTAGAATTTCTTTTACACAGTTTAGTTTTTTTTGCTCTCAGTGCACCTCTCTTGATTTAAGGTAAAAGGACTACAAAGATGAGTCAGAGAATTAGTGTCTCACATGAAGAGTTACCTCTTCTAGATGGAGGAGCACACCACAATCTCAGAGATGACTTCCTAAAAGACTGAAGGCACTTGGACAAACATTTAGGTATAATGTGAAAATAAAATGATTCAATTCCCTGCCACCCTGAAATAAAGAAAAGTTGATATGGTCACAATAAAGCCACATAGTATTAAAAACTCTCTGGTTCCTAGGACCTGTTTGCCTCAATAAATATAAAGTACAGGCAACTCTGGGTTCTTTGAAAGCTTCTGGTGTTTGATGTAGTTTCATGATTGCCATAGAATATTATATTTAAGGTGATACTGAAAGTTTAAATATGGAATGTTACTATGTGAACCTCTAAAGCTTAAGGACTGCAAACTAAGCAGGGTTTCCCATGATTATTTGTGACATTTGTACCTCTTCTCTTTTGCAGAGGGTGGATGATCCCACCAAATGGCTGGCAAGAGTTTGTAGATTCCTAGAACCCACATTACAGCAGAGAAAGATGCTAATAAGCAGTTCAGAGACTACCAGATCTGCCTCTGCAGGAAGGCTCTTTCAGTGGAAGGTTGTTCAGTGGAAACTATAGTTCCTTTTCCCCCCTTTTATCAGCCAGAAATTAGGTTCTCAGAACAGTTATAATGGTTGTAGTGATGAGACAGTTATCAGTCCAGCAACAAAAACCACAAAGAAGGAAACATTTTTCAATTTCTTTGAGCATTACAGAGTAGTCCTCTAACTGACCTCCTAAGATGCAACAGTGATTGAAGCTCCAAGCCTGACTGTCCTACTCACGTTTGTCTCTATTGAAGGGGCAGGAAGATAAGTTGTCCAGAGTGCAGTCAGCTGAAAAGTGCTGAACTTGTGGAATCCTGTGGTGTTTCGCAGGACTTCTGGCAGAGTTTTCCTGGATTTCTATAGGACTACATAGGCTTCTTGCAGAGCATTTTGTGGAGCCCAGGCTGCAAATTCCTTAAATATGCGCCACACTTTTCAGCAACAGTACTTTATACCAAGTCTAGCAAATCTCATTTAAACTTGACGCCTAAAGATGCACACAATTCTCTACTGAGAGCAGAACAAGCAATGGAACAAACAATTAGGATCCCCTCTTGTGGGCACTGGAAAACTTTGATTCATGTTTAAAGCTTTCCTTTTGAATCTACTAGAAGTATAGTACTTAACACACTACACAGTATAACTTCTCCACTAAAAACCATCTGTGAAATTTCCCATTCTGCAGCAACACAAACATGCAAACGATGCCACTATGCAGACTAGCGTCATCACTTTTTGCCTATTAATGAAACCTTAAGGAAACTTTGTAAGCCAGTCAGTACTACTGTATATAAATGCTAACAGATCAATGACTGAACTAGAAGTATACTGTATATTTTTCACATACATAAACCCAACTTGGAAAATGAACATAATATAAAATATACCAAGAATATAAAAGAACAGCATAACAAGCAATATTTCTATGAAAAAAGACGTTTCAAATTAAAATAATCTAGAGAATTATGGATCATGTAAACTCAATGAGGCTACAGAGGGACGAATGGCAATATCTAACTTTGTAAATTTAACACTTATGTATTGACATTTCACATGCTCAAAAATCCATTGCATGGGAATATTACATCTGCACGTAGCTAATACTATACAACAATTACATGGATTAAATGGACTGAAATCTAGAAAATTAAAACAAACAAGATAAAAACAGATTCAGATATTACACCTTCCCTGAAGTCTCCATGCCACTTTCTGTGGGTTTAAAACAAAATTCTTCTTTTCTCTCCCCACTTCAGTGTGAAAGATCCACAAAAACTGAGGATATTAAGTCCATACCTTAACCAACAGCCATTAAAGTCAATGCAAAAACTGACACTGACTTCTATAGGCTCCATAATCCATGCCACAGTGCTTTGAAGATCGCTTGTCAAGTTCCAGTCAATTCAAAAGCACTGTGATGTAGAATGAAATGATTGTACCTGGAAACACAGGAAAAATAAAAGATTGTCCAATGGTTAGGGCACTACCCTGGAATTTGGGAGCCCAGAGTTCAATTCCCTGTTCTAAAACAGTTTGCCTGTGACATTGTAGGCAAATCTCTTAGGCCCAGATTTTTAAAGGTATTTAGGAATTTAACCCCCATTGATTTCAATCTGTCCCCTAGTTTCTGTGTGCCTCAATTCCCTATCTGTAAAATGGGGATAAAAAGACTTCCTTACATCACAAGGAGTTGTGAGGATAAATATATTAAGATTAGACTCAGACTTTAAAGCCAGAAGGAACCATCATGATCATTTAGTCTGACCTCCTGCATATTGCAGGCCACAGAACATCACCCACCTACTGGAATAGACCCAAAACCTCTGGTTCAGTTACTGAAGTCCTCGAATCATGATTTAAAGACTTCAAGTTACAAAGAATCCGCCATATACACTAGTTTAAAATGGCACATGAGACATGTCTCATGCTCCAGAGGAAGGCAAACCACCCAGGGTCTCTGCCAATCTGACCCAGAGTAAAAATTCCTTCCCAACCCCAATCTGTTAGACCGCAAGCCAGACGCCCACCAGTCAAACACCTAGGAAAGAATTCTCTGTAGTAATTCAAAGCCCTCCTCATCTAATGTCTCTTCAGGGGCTGTTGGAGACATCTGCTGCTAGCAGTTGCATATCAGCTACATGCCATTGTAGGCAGTCTGATCATACCATCCCCTTCATAAATTTATCAAGCTCAATCTTGAAGCCAGTTAGGTTTTTTGCCCCCACTGTTCCCCTCGGAAGGCTGTTCCAGAACTTCACTCCTCTGGTGGCTAGAAAACATTATGAGACACTCAAATACTATAGTAATGGCGGCCATATAAACACCTAAGATAGATGATACAGTACTGGAACAGCTGCATCTTCCAGTGCACTTATTTGGAATTTACAAAAACACCGCCCTTTTACCTAATTCCCCAAGTAATTCTCTCCATAAGCGAACATGAAATGACAGTCTGCTTACACAGAATATATACATATATATAAAATAAAGATTCCAGTATAAACACACACAAAAAGCTATTGAAAAACATACTTCTTAATGCAACCTCAGTACTGCAGAGGACTAAGAAAAATGCTAATTGTAACATGTGCAGCATTGTCTCAACAAAGCAAGCAAAAGACAAAGGTTGAATTTGAAATTGCCTTGCTTTTGTCTTAGTCACAACTGGTTTGTTATTTTTTATGCAGCGTTTTGATAGTAAAATTGCACTGTTATGAACACTGAAAGTAGGACAACTGAGCAGAGAGGGGAGCAGAGTAATAAAAACAAGGATGAGTCTTCACTTTTCCAGAGAAGTACATAACTATTCTGAGACATTTTTTCTCAGGGGACTAGAGTTCTAATCTCAGTTCTGCTATCAGTCTGCTGCATGACCTTCGGCAAGTCACGGCACCACTCTGTGCCTCTGTTAAAAATCTGCAACTGTCCTGTGCCAGCTGACACAGACTCATGCTAAAGGGCAGTTTAATTGCCGTGTAGACATTTGGGCTCAGGCTTGAGCCCGGGCTCTAGGACCCTGCTAAAGGCCCCTTAGGCTGAGTTGGGACAGGTGTGTCGCAGATGTCTAATTGCAGTGAAGACAAACCCTCAGTGTGCGTTTGTGCATCTCCTCACACAATTGGGCCTCAGTCTCGGTACTACTGTAAAACAAATAAAGTAATACTTAGTATGTGTGTCACACATTTCATCTTCAGCTACTCTACAAACTGTATTGTTTGCAGTGTTCTTGTAGTCATGTTGGTTTCAGGACACTAGCAAGATGAGGTGGGTGAGGTAATATCTTTCACTGGACCAACTTCTGTTGATGAAAGTGAGATGATTTTGAGCTAGTTTGAGATCTTCAGAGATCTGGGAAAGGAACTCAGTGTCACAGCTAAATACAAAGTAGAATAATTTGCTCAGCTAAGTAGTTAACACACATTGTAAGAGCCCATTCAAGGTGACGTGACCTGTTAAAACCTCTACAGCCGTAGGACAGGTCTACAAGGACAAGTCTATCTAACTTACGCTGCTCAGGGGTGTGAAAAAGAGACACCCCTGAGCGACGTG
Source organism: Caretta caretta (assembly GCF_965140235.1). Classification (NCBI taxonomy): domain Eukaryota; kingdom Metazoa; phylum Chordata; order Testudines; family Cheloniidae; genus Caretta; species Caretta caretta. Next base: position 34,587,144 of record NC_134210.1, read on the forward strand.
AGTTGCAACAACCTAAGCGCTGTCTGCACCGGCTCTGTGTCAACAGGAGATGCTCTCCCGCCGACATTACTTCACCTCTGTGAGAGGCGGAAGTTATTATGCTGACAGGAGAAAGCCCTCCATCGGCACAGAGCATCTTCTTCCGATGCATTACAGCAGCGCAGCTGCGCCAACATAGCGCTTCTAGTGTAGGCCTGCCAATAGACAAAAAAAAGGGGGATTAGCAGGTTACAGATTGTTGTAATAAGCCAGAAATCCAATGTCTTTATTAAGACCATGATTTTTAGTGTCTAATGGCTATGAATTTCAGCTCCATGACTCACCTTTTGAATGTGTTTGGTTTCCTTTGAAGACAAGGACTCAGAGTCACATATGGAGCGATCATTTCTGAAAAGTGTTCATCTGCAGGTGACATGTTTTTGTCTTATTTTTCTGTAGGAGTTCATTCAAGAGGGCAGTGATTGTCTGGAATCTCCCTCCCCAACCTCACCACACTCATCAGAAGCAAACTCCCCACAGATCAGGACCCACCAACTCAAAGCAGCACCAGATCCTACCATAACAGATGCAAAACCTGCAGATATATCTTTACTGCTGCAATGATCAATACCTCCCACAACATACCTTTCAAGATCCATGGGTCCCACACATTCCTATCACATGTGGTACCTTATCCAGTACATTAAATACCTCAATAACTATCAAACTAAAACATCATCTAATTCACCCACACAGGCAAGCAAGATGGGCATACTGGACAAACAGTACAATTCCAAAAGGAAGAATTGAACAAGTATTTTAGAAAAATTTTACATTCACTGTAATCCAGATCAGCAGCAGACGCTATTGGTTTATCAATAACTATATTGTTTATACAATCATATTAGATAGAGTGCTCCCAGTTTAGAAAATTTTCATATGTAAAATGACTCCATTTCTGTTTGCGTCTACCATAACCAATATGGCCATATTGAGAAAATGTGATTCCAGCATGTACATTTGCCTTGATTTAGGAAAGGCAGCATTACCCACTTATCTTATGATTAGTACCACCTATTTTCCAAACATCTCTGGCTGTCTCTGGCATTTCTTACATAGCTTATACTACTGCCACTTTTCATCACTGCACCTTATTCTGCATCCGGTTATCGCAAAATCAAGATATTCATCAGCATTCCACTCAAGCTAACATGTCCTGAATTTCAATGCATCTCTGTATGAAAGTAATATAACTTTGCTTTAAAAGAAAGACTTTCTAAGAGAAAGCATGGAACGAAAGCATAATTTTTCTGAAGCCCAAACACGATAACCCTTTAACAACAGCACTCATCAACCTGAACAGCAGTTCTGTCCGAAGAAGGAACATGCATAACATTGACACAGTCCTTAACTGTTCACATAAATGTTTTACAAATTACAATATAAAGCAAATATCTTTAAAAACAATTTCCAGAAGACAGGCTGACAAGTCAGTCATGTCTAATAAAACCAACCCAATCATATGAAAATAGGTCAAATTCTTTAAGTGTGGTTAGTAACATCTGCCCTTTCAGATACACACAGTGTACATGGTTTGGTAATATCAGTTCATTCACTTATTCGTTGATTCAGTCATTTGAGCTTTTAAGCCAATTTTGAAACATCACTCCGCATACATGGTCCTTAAACACACTCAAAAAATTACTGTGATGAAGTGTCATAACTCTCTTCTGATTGACCAAATGCAGAGCTGCACAAAGCATGGAGCAGATGACTTAATTCAAACTGAATAATTAAATCAAATAGAAGAGTTAATAAGCATAATGCAAGTATACTGCACAGTGTTCTTTAGGAGGCTAGGAGGGCCAATGGAAAGAGTGTAGTCATAAAGCTGAAGTGTGTTTTGTTTCAGTATTTCAATTTGTTAAACATTATTAGGGCATACAATGAGGACATAAGTTTCCATTGACTACTATGGCCTACAGCTACAAAGAAAACTAGTCAAATGCAGAATTTTCTAATATGTAATTTTACCACAATAGTCAAAGTTACAGCAAATATTGAAACTCTAAAGATCACCTAGGATGGTCCTTCAAAATTAAGAACGTCAGAATAAAATTGTTGGAGTCTAGTTTCTAATAATTACAAAGCTAGTTCAATTATTCAATATTGAATTAATCTTATACACTTATTCAAACTACTGCCAAATTCTGAAAAAGAGGTGAAAATGAAAAGAGAAGCACAATACATTGCAAAGGTACACCGAGATTTGTATTTTGACTTTTAGCACGACAAGGATTTTCCCATTAATTCATAAACAAATCACTGGTGAACTGTATGCCTTGAAAACACCAGCAAAAAGCAGTGAAGATAATTAAAAAACGTGCATGGGAAACAGTACAATGGAACTGCGGTGCAGCTGTAATTTAAGTTGTAAGTTCTTCAAGGCTAGGACCATAACTCTAAAGTACATTGAAAACTGATGGCATTAACAACAAAAATTATGAAGATAAAAGTGAAAATAATCGGGTATCATATTTTACTAAATTTAATAACTGAATACCAAGAGTAATTGAAAGCAAATTTTCCATAATGAGTCTGGCAAACTCCACTGTTCAACGTTCATTTTCTGCTCTTCTTACTCATGTGAATAGTCTAATTAGATGTCAATGGAACCATTTGAGTGAATAAAAGGAGCAGGTAAAGCTCCTAAAATCAAATACTCATAATTCTCTTTATTAGCATCACCTAGCCCAAGAATTTCATTTTGTATATTTACTAAAAACTTAACAAAAAGATCCAACCAGCAAGCCAGGGTATCTTGTTCCTTATAGTAAAGTCTAGAAGTTAATGCAACCATATATCAAACTGGTTTTTGAGAGCAAGCAGGAGTAAGAATCAATTAGTGAAACTACTACTAGCAGATACAAAAAAGTACCTTAATCCTAAGACCACCCATTTGTTTTATTACCTAATGCTTCAATGCACAACAATAATATAGCTAAAATGCTGCACTGCAATTTTTACTAATGCCAGCTGGGTCAGAAATAGCAATGACAAAGTTTGCTATGAGTTGAAGGCCATCAATGCAACTGATTTAAAGGATATTACACACGATGGTTCTACTCCTCAAACCAAAGCAGCTCAGACCACCACCAATTAACTTCCAATGCAAAAATATATTTTTTTTGAAAATCCAAAGGAATGAAGGGGTATAAGCAAATTTTCCTTTTACATCTAAGAAGTGATCAGCAAAAGGAGCTGTGAGTACTAATAAAAAAAATATGATGGTGTTTATTATTAGCCTGCATTATAGAAAGATCTGTAAGAGCAGACTGTCAGGCTCATTGAAGTGGCATGACGCAGGCATGATGATCATCCCTTTTCATGAGTAATGATACGCGAGCAATGAAACATTCAAACAATGTATGTTCTGTTCATCTTTTTACATTTGTGAGTATTTATTTAAAAACCAAGAGCATTGAGATTGGTATTTGATGTTTTCCTAAGGGCCGTAATAAAAAAAAATAGATTTAAGAAATCACAATATAGGCAGTCTACCTCAACAGGTTTGCTTGTCTTTGAGTTTTTAATATATAATTTATATATTGTACACACGCACACACCCACCCCTGCACACACCCTACAGATCGCAAAATAAGAAGCACGGGTACATAATTAAGGGGTCCACAGAGCTTATAAAGAAAGTGCAACGACCTTGTTAGTGTTTGGCCTTTCTAACGCACCCAGGCTCATTGTAAAACAGTCAACCATGAAAGTACTTTAAAAAGCTGTTTTTCTTTTTATATTTATAGCATGATTTTATAATATACCTTTCAAGTTTTAAAGAAGCTGGTACTGCTGTATATCTTCTTGGCAAATTCAACATGAATCACACAAACTTTCTAATTTACAACTTTCAGAAATCTGAGTGCTTCTCAATACTGGGGTTTTCAACTTTGCAATTTAATGACAATCCTGCCTTTGGCCTTTCCTGACCTGTTGTGAAGTAAATCAGGCACACTAATGTGGGCTAACAAGTCTTTTTCACACTGTTCGATCACCCTGCATCACTTTTCTCCACCGACACCGCCTCTCTCCCACTCTCTGTCTAGCCATCCTCCCTCAAAGCAAACAAAATGGTCACTGTAACCCCGCATTACTGCTCATTAGATCACAGGTTAGTCAACTGGAACTGCCCGAGGTTCCCAAAGGAGAGCTATACTTCAAAAATCTGTCCATGTCAAATGAAGAAAAAACCCCTGAGCATGGGGTCACCCAGATCAATGATCAAAAGAGACTGAGAATGGAAAAAGGGGGCGGGGGGAGAAAGAGGGAGAAACCTTTTTTGTTTAAAAAAACAGCCTTCTGTATAATAAATCAGAATCCAAAGATACTACGCATTTTCCTCCCCTTGACAACAACATGCTACTTTCATTTTAACATGAAACAACTTGTTTTTGGGTAGATAGTTTTTAAGCGTTAAAACTGAGACTTCACGAAACCCAAGACTGCACCTTCACAAAATAAATACAGCCAAGACAGACAGCTACAGAAAATATTTTGGATGTTTCTATCACCACAGAGGGACCGCCTCTGAGAAATAATCCACATTTCTGGGAATTAAACTAAAACCATCCTTGAATTTTATTATGCTTCAAAATATTGGTAACATATTAGCCCCCAAAGGGCAAAGTCACAATCGTCTGAACTCTGTTTGCACATGAGACATAGCAATCACCAATGATATTTGAAGAAATTTACAACTATTCTAGTAACCAGTTTTTTTTGTTTTTAAATAGAACAATTCAATGACAAGGAATTGGGGGAAAAATGAAGTCCTTTTGCATAGGAAAAATATCCTAATCATAAAACTGATCTAAGAGACAATAAGAGATTAATTTTATCCACTTACTCAGATTTTTTTTGAGAAGTAGCACAGACCAAACAAAATGAAGTCTGTGCACAAAACTGTACATGCTAAGTAGTGAGAACTCTCCTTTCAATTCTTTTAAGAGCGACACTGGACAGTCTGAACTTGCCCAATAGTTTAGCTAAATTTTCCTACGTACTTGCAGAGCAATGGAAGAAACAACAATACATGTTTTATCAACTAAAACAAAGTTATCACTTGGCAAAATTACATACAATCTGAAAGGGATGGACCTAAAACAACTGGTTTAAAAGAGCACACACAATTGAACTTTCAAGTGATTTTTTTTTTTTATTTAAAGGACCCACTGCACAATAACTGCCGAAGAAGCCTAACTAACAAAGTACTCCTACTACAGGAGTGGTGGCAGAGCATCTCTTACCCTCGACAGCAGCAGAGGCTGTGAGGAGAGCCTTTGGCAACCCTCCCTACTCCCCAGTAGGAAAGGATGCAGCAAATCCCTCAGTGCTCCTACCCAAAGAAAAACGTACACTTCTCCTGCTCCTCTCCCTCCCTCTCTGCTCAGCCAAAGCAAAGGGGCTGGAGTGAGAGGAAAGATATCCACCTTGGAATCAAGCACTTTCCACTAGTCTGGTAAGTGACACTTGTATTCCAAAGGCATTAGTGCAGTGGAACCAAGTTACAGTGAAGCAAAACCTTCATCACAAGCAGTGAAGTTTTACTACAAAGAGAGTAGTGAACAGCTCCTGAATTGCAGTGAAGCATTTCACATAACTTCACTATAACTGGACTTTCTCTGGCATGGAACACATAATAAGTTGGTTCCAGTATAATTAAAGCTAACAAAGTAAGAAAGGCAAATCATAATATGAACATTGTAAAAAGATACTACACTTTATAGAAAGTAACTGGCTTATAAAACAATCCTGCATTGACAGGAGATGGATTGGACAATCTAAATGATTGTTTTTTCCCCCATATCTGTGATTCTATAATTTGTCTGAGACCCCTCTCCGAATTGAGTAGTAATTTTTCTTTTCTGACCCCTATTATCCTACTCTGTGTGTATGGGTGGGGAGGCAGTTAGAATGAAAAGGAGGAATTTTATTAATACGCTGAGGGCCTGATTCACTACTGCAGTTCTATACCAGTGTATCAGATCCTTCATTTTTATAAATGCCTCCACTTGTAATTTTACTATATATTAACTTTAAAATGGCCTAAATTTATAAACACTGAAGTTACATAAGCCACTTATATCTGGATTTGATACATATTCCCAAACGTTCATGACACTTTTTCTGTGCCATGCAACTTCACTTTAGGACACACTCAGAACTTGAATAACTAAGGAAAACATGGAATGTTTGCAAAACAGATGTTGATATACACATGAGCAAATTACTTCAACCAAAAGCACTTCTAAATTATGTTATTTTGGTGGTAGTGTGTCAAAAAGCATTTTAAGATGGTCTTAGGTAAAACTAAATACATCTCTATATAACGCGATCTGATATAACACGAATTCAGATATAACGCGGTAAAGCAAAAATGGTTTTCTGTCTCATCTACAACATTGGTTCTCAAACTGGGGGGTGCGACCTGGTTATGTGGGGGATTGCAAGCCCCGACCCCAGCATGCGGCTGTGAGCCCCAACTCCGGTTTGATGTGAAGGATGACATCAGATGCGCCCTTTCTAAAACACCAACAAGAATAAAATTTCTTGTGTCAAATACTGTATTAATAACAAAAATGCTTGAGGCCAAAGCAAGTTCGATATAACGCGGTTTCACTTATAACACAGCAAGATTTTTTGGCTCCCGAGGACCGCGTTATATCGGGGTAGAGGTGTATACATTATGACAGGTAATAATTTAAAGCAACATACTTGTTAGAAAAGCATATTGTATACATTTGTAATTAACAGTTTTAGACAACACAAATTTAATTGGCCTTGATAGTATTTAAATCAGTCATTTCAGGACGGTCAGTCACTTTTCAGCCCATAATCAACATATTTAATATAACAGACCACAGTTTGTATTATGTCTGAAAAGTGATCAAATACCAAAAATTCTCATGTATTTTTACTTGTTTTCAAGTTTATTCAGAAGATTCTTCACTAATCATTCTTTCCTATCTCAAATGTAAGCTATTTTTCAAATTTCACCAGCAGATAAAAGTATACTGTTTGGTATCACACCGTAGTAACAAACTTTGAAAACATTTATTCTGAGGAAACGCTTACACTTATAAAGATTCCAACGTGACTAATGATATGCTACAGTATTAGCAAATCATCATTAAAATAGTTTAATTATATTCATAACTCTGCTTCTGATCTTATAAAGAAGATTGTTCCCAGATGCTAGATAGCTGATAATTCACATTTCTTTCAGGGTGTCTGTGCCTGCTGCTGAATCACTATTCATTGTAGGAATGAGATGAGAGAATGATTTCCTATTTCTGTATCGGAGTGCAATTATGCACTGGATAAAGTTTCAGAAGAAATAATGGACAAACACTGGCCTCAATCTCACCTTCAACACAACAATTCAGTACAGTCCAACTATTTACATTGTGCAAAAAATGAAAAAAAAAAAAAAAAAAAACTTAGTTGGGACAGGACTACCAAACCTCTGAACAATAAAACACCCCACACATAACTTAAGCATTCTTTAAACTATTAATACTCGTAAAGGTGCCAGACTGACAGTTTTAGTTACTCAAGTACTTTATTTAGTTACAGAAAAGGTACAGCCTAAGTAGCCAAGAAATATTTGTGCAGTTATATGCAGAACCCAACAACTCTACCTTGAAGGACCAGTATTACATATGAAAGGGCAATTTAGCCTTCATGTTCAATTATTCCTTGGGCTCTCTCTGGAGGCTACCAATTAGTATGCTGCTTTGATGTGTTTGTGTGTGTGGATGTCTGAATACTAGGAATTGAGCTGAGAGTACAAAACTCATTTCACACGTGGAATTTAATACCATAAGGTAGTGGTGACTTGGTCATGACTCACCTCAGGTGAATTCAGACAAATGAGTAGCCAGTCAAAATGGACTATGAAAGCATACTGAGAAAAAAGTTTAGCTTCACAAAACGATCATTTAGCCTCTTCTGGTTAGTTAAAAATGAAAGTTTCTCACTATATAATTTCACTTTTCGTTGACCAATAAAATAAATAATCCTGTCAAAATGCTAAATAAATTGTGCTATCTTCCACTTTTTGAATTGCAAGATAGTTAGGTATTAAGTTCTATCTTTTATGAAGCAATACTACAGTTGATGTTTACATTCTTGCATTCAGAGTTTATTATACTAAAAATATAGAGAAAACTTCTGAAAGAGATTTTTCCTAGAGAACTTTTGCTCATGCAATTTAGAGTGAAAATAATTATGAAATAATTGCAACCAAAGAAAAAAAAGTGTCACATAACACAGAAGTTACATTAGGCAATACATCTGAATGGAAACTGATAGAAATCATTACATATTCTAATATAAACAATATTAAACCTGTCTTCTTATCTGCTTCTATAGGGCAGAGACCTCCTCATACTTTTTCATCTCAGAGATAACTCATCTCATTTACTACTGCATATTTTTCAATTTTTAATTGGCCCAAGAGATTTTTTTAAATTGCTTTATGACTCTTTAGAAAGCAATTATATAGCCACTAGTATGTCCCACTTCACAATACAATACTTGCTTATTCTGAAGCTAAGTATGTCATCTCCTATGCAAGTTACTTGTGTCTCAGTAATTTTTGAGCACTCAAATTCCCCTCAGCTTTATAGATTCACAAATTTTAAAGCCAGAAGGGTCTACTGTGATCATCTAGTCTGACCTCTTGCATAAGACAGGGCAGTAATTTTCACCCTATAATTCCTCCATCAAGCACAATCACTTGTGATTAACCCAGAGCATCTTTTAGACAGACACCCAATCTTGATTTAAAAATTTCAATAGTTCTCTATTCTGCTTGTGTCTTCCTGCTGTGATGACCTCTGGAGCTAAAACATGACCACTAATCAGGAACATTTAATAGAAGATCCATTTACAGAACATCTTGATCTTCAACAGATTTGAAGATTTTTTTTCATGGTATCTGAAACCATTCAAAAGGTTCTCCAGTCAGGTTCAAATTTCATATGTTCAGCCTTCGTATTCACTGTCATCTATAGTTACCATTCCTACCCTTTAGATGACAATTTCTTTTGCTTGGCAAGCGAGACAGTTGGAGAAAGAGAAAGAGAGCGCGTGCGCCTACCTTTTCATCACTAATTCTTTAAGCATATTCTCTAAAGATTTCATATTTAAAGTATTAGGGACACGGTCTTCTGTAATTCTGTTGATTTAATCTTTTTCCATTTATATTTATCCCAGTTTAGTTGCTATAAACTCTGTTTCCCTAAACTAGCTGTACAGAAGCATGTGAATAAGATTCCGATTTGAATACAGAAGGAAAGACTCCTAAATATGCTACTGCATATACATAGAAAAGATGCATTTGCAAACAATGCACCATGTTTTCATAATCAAGCTAAGTAACTTTGGAAGGCTGTATTTATCAGTGTTCTTCAGGATTTCCTTCAAAGCCTGCGTGTTTGTCATGCTATGCCTTATTCTAAAGGTTGTTTCCTTTGCTAGTTATAGTTCACCTTTGCTGTGAGCACTAGTGTGAATCTTTTTTTTTGTAATATAGCTGTTCAGTGTTACATAGAAGATTTAATGGGCAGCTCTTCAGTTTCTGTACCTAAGTTATTGTATAGTTTCAGCTCTCTAGCTCTGTCTATTGTGCATTACAAACAACTTTTGGAAGCATTCTAGAAACTGTTTCTTCGCCTATCTTTGGGAAGGCCATTGTAATTTGCTGTGTCCAGGAACTTTTCTTTAATTCAGACTGTTGAAGACCTTTATTTCTTCATCTACAACAGCATCAAGAATTTAGTCTTCAGAAGTTTTTGTTTGTTTGACTAAGACTGTACAGAAGTATTGAACAATTATTGGTAAGTTGCATTACTTACCTAATCAGTGCCAGCAATTCTGATGTCATCTTTCGATCTAATGAAACTACATCTAGGATTTTATTTTCAGGAGCTTTGTTTATTTCTAACGACTAATCAGAATGGAAACAAATTTGAAGTAGTCTCATGTTAACTGCCTGGATTTTTTATGTCACTTTCTTATAAAGAGGTTTTGCATAGCTGTGTCTAATCTTATTTCAGGTCATTCTAGTTAATTTCATTTCTCTGTTCTTCCTTAGCAACATTCTGGTTTCTTCTAACATCGTATTAATCTGCTCTTTTCTCTCTCTTACTGTTTCCTTCAATATGCTCTTGTTGAAGACAAGAGTTAAACATCCAAATTTTTCACGTTAATGTAATGGTTGGAAAAGTTTTTCCAAGATTTGAAATTTTGCATTTTGTTTGAGATCAAAAAGTTACTTATGTTCTGTAGCATTAAGGTATGTCTTCATTGCACAGCTAATCTTAGCTCCTATCTGGATTTTAGCCTTAGCACCCCCTACCATCCACATAAATAAAAGTTTCTGACCTGGGTTTCAAGGTGCTTTAAAGTTCAGAGTAGCTTATCCAGCTGGGGGTGAGACTGAGAATTGGGCTCCATTTTAACTTGGGCTGGAACCTGCCTACTTTGCATTGAGAATCAGACTAAAATCACTTGTATTGATAGTGCTCCAATGCCCTAACAATTGCTCACAAAGGACAAGTTCTCCTGCAAATGACTGGGGAAAATCCTAGAGTACTGCTTCACAAAGAACCATGAGATATACTACAGACATACACACGAGTACAGAAACAGCAAGAACATAGTAATATGCGTTGAGCTTTGCACTGGAGATGCTCACACCCAGGCCAGGCTACTCAGGGTGTTCAGACCCAGATGCCAATCACTTGGATTAACTGTGCAGTATAGAAAGCCTAAGTGTTCTTCTCTAACCAACTTCCTATTTATTCTTCTAACTATGCAATGATTGTGGTAAGCAGTCCACCTACTTAAAATATACAATGGATACTGGGCTCATATCAGTCATTGGGAAGACCGTTTTCCCCTGTGTGGAGCTAGAAGTTTCTCTTCTTGATGACGCTGCACGATACTGTACACTTGTTCATTAAGCATTTGTACAAGTGTTATAAATGTACATGGGTCTTTAGGTATGATTACTATCCTGAAGACCTTAAAATCCAAACACAGCCAGGACAAAATTAAAATCTTGAACCCTTAACTTCAATAGAGCCTCCTACTGTATTCTGAACTCTCAAAAAAGTAACTAGTTGCACGGCCACAGTTAAGATCAGCAGGTGTGCTCAAGCTGAAGCTCCCTCACTGAAAGTGGGAAGGAGTGGCAAACAAGAGATTCTCTATGAAGAATCTTCTACTTTGGAATTCGCTTTCCCTACATCTGTCTAAGGCTGTATCCATCAACTTTCTAGATGCCTTGTAAGGCCCAACTTTTGACCAGTAATTTAGGGACCTAGTGGGTTGATGAGGTTTTGTTGTTTGCTTTGGGAATTATATCTGCTAGTAGAGTGTTTACTTATTGATTCAAATGAGTATCTAGTACTTCTGTCCACGAGGTCCTTTATACTGATGCCCGTCACTTCAATATCTGGTCACCTCATACATATTTAAAAATGATATAAAAACCTAACAGCTATAAATAAGTATTAAGCGGGAGGAGGGGAGAGGAGAGTGAGGTCAAAGTAGTGAGTTTAGCACTAGCTTTGAATGTGGTGAAGTTAGTATTTACAGTTTTTCTAGAAATTAGTTTGATACCACAGGCCCCCTTTTCTCTGACAGTTGTATCTTCTATTCACAAGCATCACCCTTTTGACTCACTCCTTCATGGTTCCAGCAGACGTCACGATTGCAGAGGTAAAGGTAATTTCTCAGACACAACAGCTATAGCCATTTCCAGAGTGGGCTCTGAATACCAGGACTGGAACCCTGAACCAGATATTTGTAATAATCAAGACTGGAGCCATGACCAGGTGTGCATCCCACAGAACAGGGGCTCAGTATTCCAGTTATTTGCTGTATCTATTTGGGCATAGCAGTGAGTAGTCTCTGGGCACCTGATGCAGTGAATCAACTTCACCTTTCCCACACCAGAAAAAGCTCAGAGAACCGAGTTCTGTAAAGTGCTTTCCTCAGTCTTGCCTGAATTCAGCTTTAGGACCTTTGATAGATAAACTGACAAAACAGCTCTGCACAGTGTAAAACCACTTCACCTTCTGCATAGAATGCTTCAGTTTTCATCCTGCTTTGTTCTTTACATCAGCTACTGCTGGAGAATCATTTGCTCAAATTACAATTTAGCCCATCATTTCCTTACAACATTCTAGCAGAGCAGAATAGCAGCCACATCTGCAGGCAGCTAATGCTGTATTTTCTCTCAAGTTTAATTTCCTAAAGTCAAGCTACTGTTCCAAAGCAGCTTTCCACCCTTTTGATTATGGTCATTCTCACTTGATGATCAGTTGACTTCTTCTGAAAAACTGATTTTCTTCTTACTACTAGAGTGAGGCACACCTCTACAGAAAGATGAATTGGTAGCGAAAGAAGCTGAAGCCACGGCTCTGCACTGCATAACAAACAAGTCCTGGAGTTCAGCCTGTCCCATGTGACTAGCTCAAATAGTAAAATCACCAGGCAGAGTGCCAACTTCTAGGTATTAACTTTCTTGTGACACAAAGATCTGTCAAAGATTTTGAGTGAAACCAGAACACTCTACTGGGATAGGGAGTTTGCTTGAAAAGACACCTGAGACGTCCAGATGGCACTGCTTATGGGGAAATTATCTGTGGGTATAACTCGGGGGAGTAATTGGCAGCCTAATGGATGGTTCTTACCTTAGTGGAGTGCCTTTTCACAGAGTGAGAGCCAACTGCTGCTTCTCTGCCAGCAGAAAGTTGTATTTAATACTACACATTGTAGAGATACCGAACAACTTAAAAATATTTTCATTTAAGATAATAGCACAGTCCTTTATATAAACATGGAAGCATTTTTTCACATATGCTCTCTAAAACATCATTTGAAACTCAGATATTTCTAATCATGCTATTTTAATTCTGAAGTATTAGTTTAAAATAGTCTTTCTTCTGAGTTTCAAATAGCTCTAGGTGTTGTATATCCAAAAAAGAACAAAAAACAAAACATTATCCACTCTCTACATACCCCCTTCTCACAATTTTTCATGCACCTCTGCAACCGATATTTTTTAAAAAAAAGGTTAATAACAACCTTTCTGTAACTGTTTTTCGAGATGTTTTGCTCATGTCCATTCCAATGTAGGTGTGCATGCATGTGCACTGTCACCAGAAGTTTTTCCCCTGAGTGGTATCCATCAGGTCGGCTCTGCGCCCCTTGGAGTGGTGCTCTCATGACCCAGTATATAGGAACCTGACAACCCGCTGCCCCCTCAGTTCCTTCTTGCTTGCAACTCCAACAAGGGGTAGGAGGGTGAATTTTGGAATGGGCATGAGCAACATCTCGAAAAACAACAGTTATAGAAAGGTTAGTAACTGTTTTTTCTTTTTCGAGTGCTTGCTCATGTCCCTTCCAAAGTAGGTGACTACCAAGCAGTTACCCTGGTGGAGAGTTTGGAGTTCATTTGCATGCTGATTGAAGCACTGCTTTGCTGAAGCCCGCATCATCTTTGGCTTGTTGGGGGACAGCATATTGTGAGGCAAATGTGCAGACCGATGACCAAGTCGCCACTCTGCAAATGTCTTGGATTGGGACTTGTGCCACAAATGCCACTGATGAAGCTTGCATTCTTGTAGCATGCACCACTAATCTAGGAGCTGGGACCCATGCCAGCTTGTAACAAGTGCGGATACGGGACGCGAGCCACGATGAGATACTCTGGGCTGCCTTTCATCCTGTCCAGTTGGCTATGAATAGTTGGGTGGTCTTTCTGAAGGGCTTGGTCCTTTCTAAATAGAAGGCGAGCGCACGCTGAACATCCAGCGAGTGGTGCCTCTGTTCCTCCTAACTAGCGTGGAGCTTTGGATAGAAGACTGGGAGAAAAATGTCTTGGTTACTATGAAATTGAGATTACCTTCGGCAGAAAGGAAGGGTGGGGTCAGAGATGTACCTTGTCCTTGAAGAAGAGAGGGTATGGTGGCTGAGAGGTAGGGCCTGGATCTCGGAGACCCTTCTAGCTGATTAGCCACCACGATAGATAAAGCAATGAGCTGGTTGCCAGAGGTTTGAACGGAGGTCCTGTCAATCTTGTTGGTACCAGGTTAAGGTCCCAAGGAGGCAGGCACGGGTGAACTTGTGGGTACAGACACTCCAGCCCTTTCAGGCATTGGCTACAGATCTAATTTGAGAATATCGACCAGCAACTCACCCAGGGGTGAAATGCAGAGATTGTGGTCAGATGGACTCTTATGGATGATACTGCTAAGCTTTCCTGCTTTAACTGAAGTAGGTAATCCAAGAGAAAGGGCAGTGAGGACTCAGCAGGTGAGACCGCCATCTGAAGCAACCAGATCGAGCATCTTTCATGTTGCCTGGTACATGGCTCTAGTTGATGGTTTCCTGCTCCCCAAGGGTACCTCCTGCACCTGCTCTGAACATGATTGTTCCATCTGGCTCAGCCACAGAGCTTCCACGCGTCAGGTGAAGAGATTGAGGCTCGGGCAGAGCAAGGGGCCGTGGGCTTGCAAGATCAAGTCCAGGAGCAGAGGCAAGTAGCTCGCTCAGTCTACTGAGAGGTCGAGCAAGGCTGTGAACCATTGCTGGAGAGGCCAAGCCGGCATTCTGAGAATCAGTGGCAGTCTGTCCCTCCTGACCTTGGGCAGGACCTTGTGAATAAGAGGAGTGGGAGGGAACGCATATAAGAGTCCTCCCGTCCAGGGGAGGAGAAAGGCATTTGTGAATGAGCCTGGGCTGTGACCTCAAAAAGAGCAGCACTGTTATCTTGTCACAAACAGGCTTACCAGGGGAAATCGCCACTTCAGGAAAATAGTGTTCAAGATGTCTAGGTGAATGGACCACTTGTGATGACTGGAAAAGGATCTGCTGAGATGGTCCGCCAATTCATTCTGTGATCCTGGCAGGTAGGACGCTTCGAGATTAATGGAATGGGCTATACAGAAGACCTATAAACTCAGAGCTTCCTGACATAGGAGAGGAGAAGTCCCTCCCCACACCAATTGTTTATATCAGTGGTGGGTAACCTGCAGGCCACATGTGGCCCATCAGGGTAATCTGATTGTGGGCCACGAGACATTTTGCTGACGTTGACCATCCGCAGGCATGGCCCTCTGCAGCTCCCAGTGGCCACGGTTCGCCGTTCCCAGCCAATGGAAGCTGGCAGGTCTCAGGGGCATGCTGGCTACCACTTCGTTCCGAGTCAATGGGAGCTGTGGGAAGTGGTAGCCAGCATGCCCCTGAGACCTGCCAGCTTCCATTGGCTGGGAACGGCGAACCGTGGCCACTGGGAGCTGCAGAGGGCCATGCCTGCGGATGGTCAACGTCAGCAAAATGTCTTGTGGCCCGCAGATTACCCTGATGGGCTGCAGGTTACCCACCACTGATTTATAAAATACATTGTTGTCATGTTGTCCATGAGAACTGATACATTATTGCCCTTCATGTATGCTCAGAAAGCAAGGCAAGCTAAGCACATCGCCCTTAGTTCCCTCACATTGATGTGTAAGTCTAGCTCCTCCGATGACCAGAGGCCTTGAGTCCTGAGGTTCCCCAAATGGGCTCCTCATCCCACATATGAAGTGTCTGTGACTAGGGACACAGTGAGGGAGCAGGCCTCGAGAAGGGGACACCTGCACATACTTTCTCCGGGTCCAGCCACCACTGGAGTGTGGAAGCCATCCATGGGGGAAGCAATACCACCTTGTCCAGAGGATGGTGGCCTGATGTGCGTACACACACGAGCCAAAATTGGAGTGGTCTTAGTCTCAGCCTTGTGTGTTGCACCACATAAGTGCACGATGCCATGTGACCCAGAAACTTCAAGCAGGTTCTTGCTGTAGTGATGGGATGCTCCCTTAGACTCGGAGAGCCCTTATCACTCTGAAGCAGCTCTCAGGCAGAAAGGACTCTGGCTCGAGTTGATTCCAGGACCACTCTTGTGAATTCTGTTCTCTGGACTGGGGGAGGAGGGGAAAATCAATTTTTGCATATTTATCATCAGCCCCAGGTCTTGAAAATTTGACTGTATCAGCTTTGTGTGTGTTTCTACCTAGTCCCTGGAATGCTGAGCTCTGATCAGCCAGTTGTCCAGGTTATGAGTATACTTGCACCCCTCTCCTCCTCAGGAAGGCTGCCACAACTGTAATGCACTTTGTGAACACCCGTGGGGCTGCTGAGAATCGTAGATACTTCCTGTGTCTCCAGAAAATGGTGATATGAAAATACAAATCCTTTAAGTCGAGGATCCGGAGAGTGGGATAATCAAGGCCTTCAGCTTCATGAATCTGTTGAGGTTTTGCAGATCCAAGATAGGCCTGAGGTCACTGTTGGTCTTTGGGATCAGAAAGTAGCGGAAGAGGAACCCTCTGCTCCTTAGCTCCTGGGGGACCTCCTCCACTGCTCCTTTCCATAGGAGTGACTGCACCTCTTCAGAGACACTTCTCATGAGAGACTTCTGGCCCAAGACGGAGGGGAAGGGAGGATGGGAAATAGGGGAAAGATTCGCAAAAAGAAAAGGAGTACTTGTGGCACCTTAGAGACTAACCAATTTATTTGAGCATGAGCTTTCGTGAGCTACAGCTCACTTCATCAGATTGAATTTCAGGATATATCCCACTTCTACCATGTGGAATACCCAATGGTCCCTGGTAATGTTGGTCCATGCCCCGTAGAAGTGGGACAACCAGTCTAGAAAGGAGAGATAGGATCCAAGCACTGTCCTGGTATGCTATCCTCAGGTGTACCCTCAAAAGGTCTGCTTTGGGTCTGATGCAGGTCTTGAGGGGGCAGGTATCTGAGCCAACGAGGAGTGGGGTGGTGAGTGTCTCTTGTGGCACCTATTCTGCCTCCTACTGAAGTCCTGTCTTTGTCGCTGTTGTGGAGGGTAGAACCGGCCCATCAGTTGTGGTTTATAATGCTTCCTTGTGGGGGCTGGTATGTGAAGGCCTAAAAACTTCAAAGTAATACTTGAGCCTTTTAGACTATAAAGTTTTTAGTCAGTTTCCTCCAAGAAAAGGGAGCCCTCCTCAAATGGTAGGTCCTGAATGGTCTGTTGGACCTCATATGGGAGTCCAAAGGCCTGTAGCCAGGAACACCATCTCATAACGACCACTGAGGCCAAGGAATGGGCAACGGCCACGTCCAGGGCCACTTGGAGAGACGCCTTGATAACTCCTCAACTGTGACTGAGAACTCACCCCTGGATTCCAGCGGTAGGAGCTCCCTCAATTTCTCCATGGCTGACAGGAAGATAAGCCTGTATCAACTTAAAAGGGCCTGATGGTTAGCTATTTTCACCTAGATCCCCCCGGCCCTGTCTAATATACCTTTCTGCACAATAAATCAAATTTTTTGGCATCTTTGGCTTACAGGGACAACCTCTGCTGTCCTTGTCTCTCCCTCTTATTCACTGTGAGATGACCAGTGAGCCCGGTAGTGGATGAGTATATAGGAACTCAATCCTTGGGAGGAATTAAATATTTTCGCTCCGTCCCCTTAGCCATTGGCTGGAGAGATACAAGAGTTTGCCAAAGAGTCTTAATTGGCTGTAGAATAGCCTCATTTAGGGGCAAAGCTACCCGTGACAGTCCTCAGGATGCCAATATGTCCATCAGGGAGTGAGAGGACTCGGCAATCTCTTCCACTTATATCCCCAGATTTTGGGCCACCCTGCACAGAAGCTCCTAATGTGTCCTACAGTTGTCCTGAGAGGGCACCAGGGTGGTTCCCGCCACCGCTTCATCCAGAGAGGAAGATGACAAGGCTTACACTAGCAGTGGCCCCTGTACTGCCTCTTCTGAAGGTGGGTCCTGTGAGGGGGTATCCCATCTCTCGGCACGGATCTTGGCACCAGGAACTGACCTGTCTTCTGAGGTGGATGGCGGGGAAGCTTGACCTTCTGAAGGCGCTGAATATAAATGTCTCAACTGGAATCCGTTGGAGCACCCAAAAGTTCCATATTGGGTCTGATGCATTGGCATCTGCCATTGAGATGGTGGCCACGGTTTTGGTGCCATCTCCTATACCTTGTCCAGTGCTCGGTACCTGTAGCTGGATCGGAGTCTACTCCTTTGTGAAGTACAGGATTCAGCCTCTGAGTCTCATTCAGGAGAATCACTCCTGGGTGACCACGGTGGCACAGTGCCGATCGACGCCAGCAAGCATGCTCTGATGAGGGAAGAGCAGTGCCACTGTATCGTTTCTTCTTCGACACCAACAATGGTGAGTGGTGATGAGGAGTCGGTGCCAGGGTTGTCTTCTTGTGCACCGGGGAAGAATGACAAAACTGGGAATCCTTTGCATTTGGCATGGAGTCTTTTCTCAGCGCCAGGGAGGTGAAGCGCTGCTATGCCTCTCTCAGCAACACCAGGGCATTCCTGACCGACATTGAGATGGTCAGTGCTGTTTCCCCTTGCAGCTCCAAGCGGGGACAAAGTGCCGCCTCCATCAGGAGGAACTTTAGCCTATTAGCCCAAGGACTAAGAAGGAGAGGTACAGAGTTCTTACAGATACAGCACTGTTCCTGCACATGTTTTTCTCCGAGGCACTTGAGGCAACTATCATGCAGGGTCACTCACCGGCATTGGTTTGTGACACACCGCACACTGTTTGAAGCCCTGGGGTCAAGGCATGCCCTGGAGCCCTGGACCAGCTAGCCCCGCAGAGTAGGGGACCTACTACTATACTAACTACTTAATTGTTGCTCTAACTATTATTTAACATAATAACTAGGTACAATTTTATTTACAGAAGTCCACTGAGAAGAACAGTTGCAAGTACAAGAGACGAGCAATGTTTCAATGACCATCATGGGCGCTAAGAAGAACTGAGCGGGCAGCGGGTCGGCAGGTTCCTATAGACCGCACTATCAGGGCGCCACTCCAAGGGGCGCAGGAGCAACCTGAACAGTACCACAGAGGGGAAAACTTTTGGCGATGGTGCACATGTGCGTGTGCACACCTACATTGGAATGGACATGAGCAAGCATTCAAAGAAGAATAAAATGCCATTTCTACATCATTTGAAAGTTTACTCAGAAAGGCTCTTTAGAGTTTCTATTACGTGAACAGTCTGACTATGTACAAAAATAAATCAAATAAAAGGTTCTACCATTCTGCATAAAGGGAATTTAAACCTCCTGAAGCCTTCAGTGATTTACAATAGGCATTATTGGTCAACAGCTGATCTAAATGCATCGCATTTCATATAACTAAAGAACTGACCTAAACGTTTATATGCTCCATTACTTCATATTTTCTACCATGGCATATCTTTGGGTTTGATAACCGGTACAAGGTGACTGGTGCCTTTAAGGAGAGATGGGGCCAACCTCACCAGTACCATAATTGTTGGCTGCTTCCCAGTCTAAGAGGGGGAAATGGGATTAAGGAGAGTCGGGCGATAGCTTAATGGGAACACCCAGACTTTTTAAAAGGATATATCAGTCTAAAAATGGAATCACATGGAGCAGGCAAGCTCCTGTGGCAGGACCTAAGCCAGGGTCCATAGGAGGTTGGGTATTCTAAGGGAACTAGCCTGGGGGACAGTGCTCTATACAAAGGCAGGGATGGATACAAGGAAGAGAGCCCAGAAGGGGCTGAGAAAAGTACTCCGGGGAATCAGCTTGGGGGCCATGCACTCTCTCCTAGAGCCAGAAAGACTTGCTAAGGCAGCCCAGAAAGGGGCTGGGAACAGCACTCAGCAGGTAGGCTGAAGAGAAGCCCCTGAAGAGCAGACGGACCTTTTTGTTTGTTGGGACATTTTTAGTTAAACTTTTGCTAGCCCAGACAGGATTATGTTTTGTTTGTGACTTGGCCAGAGGGTAGGGTGATCAGCTGTCCCATTTTTGGGGAATTTTTCTTATATAGGTGCCTATTACCCCACACCCCCATCCCATTTTTTCACAGTTGCTATCTGGTCACCCTACCAGAGGGTTGAGCTATATCTCTAGCACAGAAAGGTGTGTGGAAAGCTAAGGAGACCCACCTCGAGAAAAGGAACGGAAGTAGGGTGTGCCTGTAGTGCCACATGCAACCAATAGGGGATGTCAGAGGGCAGCCATGCCCCATGACAGCAACATTCTGAAAGACAGTTAACTGCTCCTCCATGGAACTCTGGTGGATAAAACTGAAGCAATATGGACAATTTCACCAACAACTTCAATATCACAGAAGTCCAGAAAAAGGATAATAGCATGACAAATACTAAAAACTCTTAACACCGCAGAACATCCTATTACCTCTGAGCTGCATTACAAAAATCTGAACAGGGAATAACAAAGAACGCTTGTCCTTAATCAAAAATAACAAACACCATAAACATCCTCCCTCACCAATAAGGCTTATGGGGAAAAAAGTATGTTAACTAAATAAACTGCTCTGGAAACATATAGACTGAACTATCCTTCCGTCTACTGTGTTAGGTAACTGTCTTCAATTATATTAATCTGTAAATGTTTACA
The DNA here is from genome assembly GCF_965140235.1 of Caretta caretta. Taxonomy (NCBI): domain Eukaryota; kingdom Metazoa; phylum Chordata; order Testudines; family Cheloniidae; genus Caretta; species Caretta caretta. Next base: position 34,607,674 of record NC_134210.1, read on the forward strand.
TTTCCCAATTAAGGCATATTTCCAACACAATTCATTGAAAATTAGTAACAGCTGACCACTATATAACCTATTACTTTAATTTATAATGTTAATGTTTGATATCTTAATTTAACAGATGGGTTCTCTTATGATGTGCTTACTGAACCGTCAAATAAGATTTCATTAAAATTATGTTCTACACAGTATACTGTGTCTTTATATCCACATTACTCAGTTTAGATTGGTTTTAAAAACCGATTAGTAGTTATTTGAAAAATACTAAGATGTCTGTTCCTACCACAGTGGTACCAAAACAAATTACAAATATCTTTGACATTGAGAGATAGAGTAAATAGCATACAAGCAGACAGCTGAACATCCAAAAAGAGGTATTGTTTTTAAAATGTCAACTTAATTTATCATTTATGATGAAATGTCCCATTTTTTATAAAAATTTAGATTTGAAAAAGCCAGGAAGTGAAACAGAGCCACAATTAGCAACTGAGTAAAGGAAAACAGGATTACTTTTATTGGCTATTATCTCATAAAATTTCTCCAGATCTCTTAAATAACTTCAGAATTTAAGGCCCTCCTCCCATGAGGGGGACGTAAAACAAATTAGGTATACTTACATTTCAGTACAAGTAAAGAGATCTACTGTGTACTTTTACAAATTCTCATTACACAGTTTTTGAATTAAATTACTCATGGCTTTGCTTTTTAACTCTATGGACATTTACTTTGTGCAATGTTGCTTTTGACTGCAGTGTGTAGAGAAAAATGTTTAATAAAAGGAAACTTAACATGTTGGAAATCTCTAGCAACTGCATCTCCCCAAAGTTAATACAACAAACATCTGTTGCTGAAATTGCTTGGCTCTTGTATAGTTTTGTAAAGAATTTTTGCTGCAGATAAGTATTTGTTCATAATTTCCACCGTTCCATTCAATTCTTAAACATTTTGTTTAATTACGCTACAAGTGGTCCTTCTAGGTATAGTACAGAAAGGGAAACTATGCAGTCTACAAGACTCCACATGTCCTTAGAAACCTCAATATATTGCCTTTGCCCTGTGACTTAAATTTAGTGCATAACTGCATTAAGAGCAAGACAAGAGTTTTGCACAAACATTCATATTATTAAACAATTACATTTCCTTTATTTTCAAAAATATAAGTTTAAAATATATTTTTAAATGATCCTTTTGAAATCAATAATGATGACCTAATGATAATTCAGCAGCCCATTTCTTTTGTTTTACTTTTTCCAAAATCAGTAATAAAAGTAACATGAATTCTTTAAGGAAGCAGTTAATCCCTCTGTTTCAATAACTGGATAATTCATTGTGTAATGTCTGCATTTTTTATTCAGTAAGCATAGAACATAAATTTTCTCAAGAACAAGTAACTGTAACTGATAAGCTTTTATGCCTTACTGTCTCCTTAAATTAACCATAATACTCCTTATTCAATTAGTTTTCTATTATTCTTCTGTAAAGTCAACTATTTCAGCAGAGATGGAGTCTATTCAGCCCATTCTCAAGATACAATTCCACAAAGTTTGTATTAGTTGTGTATTTCAAACAAAATTCTTATGTTCACAAGTTTCACACAAAACTCAAAATTAACAGGTAGTCAAAGCTTAATTTAAAAGAAAAATACAAACAGTTATGTTTAAAACATACTGTGCAAAATGTGTCATATTACAATTCTACTGGAAGTACATCAGGATAAAGTGGTTATTCACCTTTCGTAACAGTTATTCGAGATGTGTTGCTCAAATTCATTCCAATTAGGTGCGTGCGTCGCATGCATAGTCATTGGAAAGTTTTTCCCCTAGCAGCACCCGTCAGGTCAGCTGCAGAGAACCCTGGAGTGGCGCCTTCATGGCACTCAATTTATGACCCTGCCAACCTGGTGCCTCCTCAGTTCCTTCTTGCTAGTTACTACGACAGAGGGCCGGGTTTGGAATGGATATGAGCAACACATCTCGAAGAACAACAGTTATGAAAGGTGAGTAAATGTTTTTTCTTCTTCGAGTGATTCCAATTAGGGGATGCCCAAACCTTACCCAGGCGGTGGGGTCGGAGTTAAGAAAACACTGATTGAAGTACACCTCTGCCGAAAGCCACATCGTCTCCGGCATGTCAGATGATGGCGTAGTGACAGGTGAAGGTATGTACCAAGGACTATGTTTCTTGGATCGGGACCTGGGCCAAGAACGCTGCTGACGAGGCCTGGGCCCTCGTGGAGCGTGCCGTAAGAGTGGGGGCCGGTACTTTGGCCAGCTCATAGCACGTGCGGATGCACGACGTGATCCAGGAGGATATTCTTTGAGATGAGACCGGGAGCCCTTTCATCCGGTCTGCCACCACTGTGAACAACTGGTTCGACTTTCTGAACGGCTTAGTGAGCTCATTGGAGGAAGTCAGTGCTCATTGAACATTGAGGGAGTGTAGCCGTAGCCTCTGCTCCTAGTTACTGTCATGAGGCTTAGGGAAAATGTCCTGACTGGTGTGGAAGTGCGACACCACCTTGGGGAGAAAGGCCTGGTGCGGCCTGAGTTGCACCTTATCCCTGTGGAAAACCGTGTAAGGTGGATTAGAGGTGAGGGCCTTTAGCTCTTGAACGTGTACCTGATCAAATGGATTTGGGACTGCACCTGTGTCCTGGTGTGGCCCCTGAGCAGCATAGTCATTGGAAATCAATGGGGAAATCACAATGGGAATCAATGTGAGGATCGGCCGCACAATGGGAATCAATGTGAGGATCGGCTTCATGATCAGGAGCACTGGCGCAACCTGGAGCAGTGCTGTGATTGCAAGCAGCGCAGGGACTATCAGTGGTGCTGAGGGCCGGAGCATCACTGGTTTGCCTCGAGACGGTGCTATATGATGTGGTACCGGAGGCTTGGCATGAATACTGGGTGACCTCGGCACTGTAATGGCGATGAGGTCCCTTGCAGCAACAAAGGTATCTGGGGTGGATGGCAGCTCCACCTCCTCAATAATCTGGGCCGGGGAGTCCAACAGCATCGGTCTCAATGGTTCCCCTTGTGGGGCTGAAGTCGATGGTGGTGGCTCCACAGACTTCAGCACTGGGTGCTCCTCACGATAACACGCCCCATCGGCCGGCTCCAGAGGGGCGGACCTCGGGGACGGAGAGCTGCTCCTCCCTTGCTTCCAGTGCCGCTTCTGCACCAGGGAGTAAGAGCGGTACCGGGTCAATCCTGCCGGTTTCGGTGCCGTGGAGCGATGGTGCCACGGGCCTCTGCCAGAGTCCTTCCATGGTGCCACTTCCACCACTGTTGCCAGGGCACTATACACTGAAGAACTTGGCGCCAGGTCCTGCCATGCCTCCGTAAAGAGCTGCTTGAGGTGAAAGTCTCGCTCCTTTTTGGTTCTGGAGTGAAACCCTTTACAAATCCTGCACCAATTGGATTGGTGAGCCTCCCCCAGACACTTTAGACAAGCGTTGTGGGGGTTGCCCATTGGCATGGGCTTGGAGCAGGACTTGAGCACATAAGCCCTCCCCAGAAAAAGCAGTCGGGACAGTAAACCTCCCAGCCCAACTGGTAAGTACCAATACGAACTAAAAATTAAACTAACTAATACGTAAAAAGAAAAAAAAGACAAACAAGGCTAGGGAAACATGGTAGAACTTGCTAAACGAGATGCCACAGTTCCAACGACTGTCACTGGAGGTAAGAAGGAACTGAGGAGGCACCGGGTCGGCAGTGTCAAATATTGAGGACCATGAAGGCGCCACTCCAGGGGGCTCCACAGCCAACCTGACAGGTGCTGCTAGGGGGAAAACTTTCCAATGACTGTGCATGCGGCGTGTGCACACCTAATTGGAATGGATATGAGCAATCACTCGAAGAACAACTGCTATTGACACCACATGCATCATTATGGAGAACAGAAAGTGAGGGGAGGGAAGTGGGAGGAGAGGGTCCTGAAAAAAAAAGAAGATTGAGGGTGATTAATATTGGCCCTAATCGCACAATTGGATCTGTGCAGACCCAAAGGCATGCCCACAAATATCCCACTATAGGATGGGATCTGCTTCTGTAACTCTCTGTAAAGCTAAATAATCTGTAAAGCAGAGTACAGACATAGCATGAAGAGACTGTGGAAAATGAACAAACATGTCATACCTATAAGCATTATAGACTGAATATTCAAGTAGCCATATTTATAATCAGAAGCTTCAATCAGTACACATCTACACCGCACCTTTAAGAAAAAGCTATACTCCACATTGTTTTAAAAAGATACATTTGAAGCATTAGAGTGATTAAAGAAAAAAGTGGGGGAAAAACCTCTCTTAACACAGTAGAATCAATTTCCTTTACGTGAAAGGTAAAGTACAGTACCTTAACATCATGTTGTAATGACTGAGAACATAATTTACTACAATACTGAAACAATGTTGATAAAAAAAATCCTACGCACAAAATCTGTATTATAATAAACAGTTGTTAGAGATCAATAGTTGTTCCTTGTTTCTCATCCTTCTTGTAACCATGAGAATCCTCCAACTCAAAACTGAGGCGGGGGAAAGTGATTTTTCTTTCTCTCGTATCTTTAGACGACCACATACTACTTATGGCATGTTTGTACCACATTAAAAACCAGGGCCAAGAATTTCAAAAACAAGTGCCTCAAAGTTAGGTTTCAAAATAAACGTGCATGCCTGTTTCAGAACAGTGCTGGCCACCCAGCTGTACCTGGGGACATAGTGACATTTTTAAAACAACAGGGTTTTGGAAATAAATATTGCACTGTTGAACCCAAGGTGCTCAGCACTTTTGAATAATGAGGCAACTTATTTAGCTGCACCTAACATTAGGCAGTCATTATTAAAAATTCTGCCCTGGAATAGGGTTGCCAATTTTGGTTGGATGTATTCCTGGAGGTTTCACCATATAACAATCTTTAATTCCTAGAGACTCCAGGACAATCCTGGAGGCTTGGCATCCCTACCCTGAATCATATATACTCTGATTCCATTGTCTCAAATTTTATTCCCGGATCAGCCATTATCTTGCTGCATCTTCTGGGGCTTGTAAGATTGTGTAGCTCAGTTTACCCTTTATGTAACATGGATATACACTAATTCCAATTTCAGAGAATAGAGCTTGATTTTTGTATAAATATCAAGTATTTGTACAGTGCAACCTCAATTGCCTAAGCCTCATTTATTCTCAGCATCTCATCTTAAAAGTGGCATTACATCCCCAGACATTGTTTACATTAAAAACTATACCACTTGTCTGACTCTAACCTAAATAACATTCATATTCTCCATTCCGTTGGCTGAGGAGATGTGTGACATGAGATAGTGTTGGACCAGTACAGGAAGGATGTACGTACTATGCAGCACAAATAGTAGCTGGTGTAGTGTGGATAAAGGGCTTTTGCATTCTGCTTCATCAGTATTTCTTGCAAGTTCATATTATTTTTGAAAAAATGATGTGTAAAAAAAGTAAGATTTTTAATATGACAGCAAAATACCCCAATTATGATACTAAAGCAGTTTTGACTTTACTGTAATGAAAATCATCATTCACAGGACAAATATTCATTTCATATAAAACTTTTATCATGCAGAGTGCCTTAATGCTTACACAAAGAAGAAGATCGCACAGTTGGTTGCATTTCAGCAGAACTATAAACTCACTCGGTTAAAATTTCGTTCAAAATACATTACTTCCTACAATTTTTTTTTAAAGTAGAGCATCTTGTAAAAAAAACACGCTACTCTCAACACTGCTGCTGTAAGACAGCACACAAGACAACTAAAACAAACATTTTTCAGTGACTGCTAATAGTACTGAGTGCTGAATTTATTGAATGGAACAATTAAAGGATTCTCTGTATGATTACTGCAAGTTAGGCAGGGATATCACATCTTAGATTAGGAAATTCAAAATAGGACTTCAGAATAAGAATTACAATTTGACTCCCATGTCAGTGGATAGCAGATAAGAAAAAAGTATTTACATAAAAGCTACACACGGTGGCAAGCATAATATACAGTTTTAAGCAATGGTGACAACTAAGATAATGGGGTAGTGCTAAGGAGGATAAAAACAAAAATCAAGATTAAACTAATAGCTAACAAACAACAAGTAAAACAAAAAACACTCTCCCAGTAGCTTTTGATAAAAGCAGTTAGAAACGTCTTTTCTCCCTTAAGCAAAAGAAGGTGAAAGCAGGAGAATTATATTTATATCCAGTTCTTTTACAGGTTCTGCTCTCCAAGAAGACTAAGAACATTTAGTGTGATCAGCACAAAATGCACTTGAATAATGATGTGCTTTCTATCGCGGTGTGCAGACAAACAAGATGCTGCCATGTTAACATACCTCTTGTACTGAGCGAGCTGCTGGCTTGTCTTGATGATTGGCCAATATTAAAAATGGCAGAGTACATAACTGTGGGTGCTGAAGAGCAGAATGCAGTTCATTCCTCGCCGTTTCTAGATCATCTTCCGAGGAGGCACTGTCTAATACAAATATTACCCCTTGGGATCCTTGGTAGTAACGACTCCAGTACTTCCTAATAGTGTCAGCCCCTTTCAAAACAATAATGAAAACTAATTAAAAACACAGAAAGTTAAATAGTTCAAAATTTCCTGCCAGATAACCCTACCACTTAGAATGGATTAAAGTAATGGGACAAATTTTGTCTTTACTATACATTCTGTGCAAACTACTGAAATCAAGAACATTTGTCAGTAAGGGCAGAATTTGGTTGCCCTTTCTCTAAAAGTTTCCGCTTAATTAGCTTGCCATCAATCTCTAAACCTGCTTCAGGACCACCGACTCCCACACCGTTCCCTATACCGGAAACCTACTGACTGCTATTCCTACCTACATGCCTCCAGCTTTCATCCAGACCACACCACACGATCCATTGTCTACAGCCAAGCTCTACGATACAAACACATTTGCTCCAACCCCTCAGACAGAGACAAACACCTACAAGATCTCTATCAAGCATTCTTACAACTACAATACCCACCTGCTGAAGTGAAGAAACAGACTGACAGAGCCAGAAGAGGACCCAGAAGTCCCCTACTACAAGACAGGCCCAACGAAGAAAATAACAGAACGCCACTAGCCATCACCTTCAGCCCCCAACTAAAACCTCTCCAGCGCATCATCAAGGATCTACAACCTATCCTGAAGGACGACCCCTCACTCTCACAGATCTTGGGAGACAGGCCAGTCCTTGCCTACAGACAGCCCCCCAACCTGAAGCAAATACTCACCAGCAACCACATACCACACAACAGAACCACTAACCCAGGAACCTATGCTTGCAACAAAGTCCGTTGCCAACTGTGTCCACATATCTATTCAGGGGACACCATCATAGGGCCTAATCACATCAGCCACACTATCAGAGGCTTGTTCATCTGCACATCTACCAATGTGATGTATGCCATCATGTGCCAGCAATGCCCCTCTGCCATGTACATTGGTCAAACTGGACAGTCTCTACGTAAAAGAATAAATGGACACAAATCAGATGTCAAGAATTATAACATTCAAAAACCAGTCAGAGAACACTTCAATCTCTCTGGTCACTCGATTACAGACCTAAAAGTGCCAATACTTCAACAAAAACACTTCAAAAACAGACTCCAACGAGAGACTGCTGAATTGGAATTAATTTGCAAACTGGATACAATTAACTTAGGCTTGAATAGAGACTGGGAGTGGGTGTGTCATTACACAAAGTAAAACTATTTTCCCATGTTTATTCCCCCCCAACCCCACTGTTCCTCAGACGTTCTTGTGAACTGCTGGAAGTGGCCCACCTTGATTATCACTACAAAAGGTTTTTTTTCTGCCCAGCTCTCCTGCTGCTAATAGCTCACCTTAAGTGATCACTCTGGTTACAGTGTGTATGGTAACACCCATTATTTCATGTTCTCTATGTATATAAATCTCTCCACTGTATTTTCCACTGCATGCATCCGATGAAGTGAGCTGTAGCCCACGAAAGCTTATGCTCGAATAAATTTGTTCGTCTCTAAGGTGCCACAAGTCCTTTTCTTCTTGCAAATACAGACTAACATGGCTGCTACTCTGAAACCTTACAAATAATGGCCCGTCTTCCCATTTTTACTGTTGTCCCACTCGTTCCTCTGACTGCAGCTCCACAGTTTCATCATGTGATGGTGTGTGCTTGGCTCTTTGAGGCTCCCTGCTGGAGGTCTTGTGGTCTTACCACACCCCACCCCAGAAAAGGAGCTGTGAAGGTAGGTCCTCCAGGCCTGCCTAGAAGGGCTGCAGGAAAGCAGCTAATCAGAATGCAGAAGACTCGGTTAAAAGGCGCTGTAGGATCTGAGAAGGTTAGATCCCAGCTGGGACTGGAAGACTGAGGAAGTCCTGGAAGATGGAGAAACATTTCAGGAAAGGAGGGTTGGGGGAGGCCCTGCTCAAGCAGGGAACAGAGAGAACCCAAGAAGGTGATGGGACCAAGTGGGAAGCAGCCTGGGGAATAGCTGCAGCAACCAAGTAAAGGAAGCTGTATGTGGCTGCTGTCTATAGGGTCCCTGGGTTAGGATCCAGAGTAATGGGCAGGCCTGGGTCCATCTGGTCACTGGAGAAGTGGTCTAAGCCACAAGGAGGGGATAAGACACTTCATGAAAAGCCCAAGAAAGGGTCTAGGAGTTTAAACAGGCCCAGGGCTGGGGCTGAAGACCCTGCAGAGGGCCAACCATGCATTGAACTTTGTTACCCCAGAAGGGGGTTGAACTTCAAGGAGTGAACTGGCTGGAGAGCTGGGACAATAAAAACTGATAACAGCAAAGAGTCTTCTGGGGGCACTTCTCTATACCAGGGCAGGCACAGACTTAGAGCTAGCCAAGAAGGGGCTGAGAACTGAGCCCAGAGACTGGGTACAGAAATTAACAAGGGAACAGGGACAGGCCCTGTTGGACCTTTTACCCCAAAAGGGATTAATCCATCCATTCACCTATTAACTGAGTGACTTAGCCAGAGGGCTGAGCCACCAAAGACCTACCTGACAAGGGAAACAGCCAACAAGGGGCACCATGAACAAAGTGTGTGTTTGTGCAGGTTTGCACAGAGTCAACAGGAGGCGCTCACGAAAAGTGAGTGTGTCCCGTCCCGTCACATATCTTTACAGTAGAACTTTGATTTTATGAACACCAATCTACAAATGACCAGCTATATGAACATTTTTTCCCAAGGGAGAAAAAAGTGATGATCATGAAGAACAAATCAATGTCCCTTCATATTCCAATGCCTTCAATGCATTGGAAGTCACTTTGCAGAGGGTAGTTTAAAGGACAAGAAGAAAGTGATGCAGTGCACCATACTGCAACTTAAGCACCATACGTACTGTAAATTTTGAGATGTTCAATTGTATGAACTTTTCAAACACAATTAGTTCTTAAACAGGGGTTCTATTGTGCTTGTGTGTTCTCTGTCATTCATTTGTAGACTTAGGAATCTGATTTTCTCATATATCTGAAGTGCCATGCAACCCTAGGGTGGTATTGTGTAAAAATATTTGATTTAAAAATATATAAACAAAGCCTACATTTATTTTGTAATTATATATTTAGTTAGTGGAATGGTGACAGGAAAACAATTCACACAAAAATGTCTGACTCAATTTGCTCCGTCAGCCTGAAAGGCCTCCCAAGAGCTCTGCCTCCTCCAGCAGAGCACTACATGATTTGGCCTTCAGCAACAAAACATCAGTCCTGATACCATCTGAGTATGAGTTCTTTGGGGCAGGGACTGTTCCTCCTCATCTGTCTGGGACTATCATTAAAAGGGAATAACAAAAATAGTACAGGGTGCTTGATGAGTCTCAGGAAAAAAAAGAAAATGTAGTTCGGGGTGAAAGGGGGGAAATGCTGCTCTTTACATAAAGATAACTATTTTGAGAGGGGAGAAGTGAAACTATTTATACTGACATACTGTGTACACGTGTGCTGGCTATTGGTTTTAAGGAAATCTCTATGTATTTTTGAAACAAACATTAAATTAATTATGCCCAGGCAATGTTCTGAGCAAGGTATAGGACACCGAATAAGGAAACTTAATGTAAGTACAATGGAATATTTTAGAACAGTGTTATATAGCTTTCAAAAGCATCTACCTTAAAACATGTACTTATGTTGTGCACTGCTCAGCAAGACAGGTGTTTTACATTAAGTCAGGGTGAAGAGGCCAACATTTAGAGCACACCTTCCCTAAAAAGGTTCACAGATCCACGTGATCATAGCACTTTTCAAAGTGTAATTACAACACATTCTGCACATAGCCATTAAAAATAAACCCTTCCTAGCACTAATCTGCCTTCTGTTTCTTTGTCCCTCCCTGTTGGTTACTCCAGTCATAACAGTAGTGACAAATATTATTACACACTTTTCTCAGATCCTTTTCAAAACCCTGAAAACCATATGTTCTTAGGTACAAAAAAGGTGCTACTGTGTAAGTGCTGAATCAAATTAGACCTGACCAGTCTTTTTCTGTGAGAGACCCTTAAGAAATGGTTATTTAAATCTGGACAAAGCAGGCTTTTAATATTTTGAAAAATGTTGCTTAAATTCACTATTAATTCAGCCTCACTTATACACCAACAGTTCAAATACAGTATGATTTTCTATATTTTAGAAACAACTTAGATTGTACAGCATGTTGACGGAAAGTGCAATTATTCTGAAACACTATTACTGTTCCACACCAACATCCCATAAATCTCTTCTTCTTTGCTCTGCCTGCAAAGGGTTTCAGTGTTGCTTAGACTCTGCAGCTCTTCCATATGCCCCTCAGTGTCATTTCCAGGTACAGTGAGTTGCCATGGGAATCAGTGCAATCTTTCATCAAGCCAGAGAGTTTGAGACACCAGGAGCAGAGATGACACAGAAACCTGAGACTCTACAGTACATCAACATGGGTTTTACATTACATGCTGGCCTACATTACGCCCTTCCCCACCACCACCTTCTTCATCCTTTCCTTTCTTGAGTTTATTTCTAGATAAAGATTCCAGAGACTTCTGCTCCCTGGCTTCTTCATACTAACAGATTGATGTTGGTTTCTCCTAGCATTGCCGTTTAGGTGGAACTACTGCAGCTGTGCACTAGGTGTCATAAGGATGAATCAGCAGACTCGTCTCCAGAATGAAACACTCCGAGGGCATGTCTACACGACAGACTTAAGTCAACTTCAGTTAAGTCGACATCCAGCCACTGCAGTAAGTTGGGACTGCGTATCTACACCACACTCCTTATGTCGGTGGGGCTCATCCTCACTAGCAGCGCTTGCATCGATGCAGAGAGCAGTGTACCGTGCATAGCTATCCTAACAGTGCAATTCACCATAGGGATTTTTGGAAGGACTTGCAATGCCTCATGGGACCAAAACATGCTTACAGCGGGGACTGTGAACATAGCTTCAACGTCCCATGATGCCATTTTCTCCCTCCCTCCCCTGATTTCAACTGGAACCCATGATATTTCCTGCCTTTTTTTAAAAGACTGGTATAGATGCGCGTATGCCATATCTCAAGAAGCATGGACCCCCACTTAGCCGTTCACTATTGTTGTGAGCATTACAAACACCACATGCCTTATCCTGCAGTATTTCCAGAGCCACAAGAGGAGCTGCTACATGGAACACTAATGTCCTTCCAGCACCTCTGCTGGAAGTCACAGAACGAAACAATTCCCAGTTTCTGCTGGCAGTTGCACAGCAGCTGAACATGGGGGAGCACAGTCTCTGGTCCCGAGAAACAAACACTGAGTGGTGGGATTGCACTGTTATGCAGTTATGGGATTGTGACCAGTGTCTGCCGAACTTTCGTATGCGCAAGACCACTTTCCGGTAAGTGTTGTGGGGCTCTCCTCAGCCCTGCAGTGCAGGGACACTAAAACGAGACCTGCTCTGACAGCGAGTGGCCATCACTGTGTGGAAGTTAGCAGTGCCAGACTGCTACTGGTAAGAGGGGAATCAATTTGGAGTTGGAAAATCCACCGGGAGGGGGGAGGCAGGGGGTACGTTGTGATCCAAGTATGCAGGGCCATTAACGGCCTTTTACTAAGAAGGGTTGTGACTCTGGGCAATGTGCAAGAAATACTGGATAGTTTTGCCACAATGGGGTTCCCTAACTGTGGTGGAGCAATAGATGGCACGCATATCCCATATCCATTGGCACCAGACCATCTTCCCAAAGCGTACATAAACAGAATACTTTTCAGTGGTGTTGCAAGTGCTGGTGGATCAGTAGGGCCATTTTACTAACATCAATGTGGGATGGTCAGGAAAGGTCCATGACGCACGCATCTTTAACAACACGTCTGTTCAGAAAGCAGCGAGGAGTGAATTTCTTTCTGGAATGCAAAATAACCATTGCTGATGCTGAAATGCCAAGAGTAACCCTGGGAGACCCAGCCTACACCTTCCTCCCATGGGTCATGAAGCGATACACTGGATACCTAGACAGCAACAAGGATCAATTAAATAACAGGCTGAGCAAGTGCAGAATTGTGCAGTCTGATTACTAGGTTACACCTCAGTGACAGCAATATCCCCATGGGTATAGCTGTCTGCTGTGTGCTTAATAATATCCGTGAAGCAAAGGGAGAAAAGTTTCCAGGGTGGGGCTTGGAGGTGGGTAGGCGGTCTGCTAATTTTGAGCAGCCAGATCCCAGAGCTATAAGAGCTCAGCCTGGAACACTGTGTCTCAGGCAGACTTTGAAAACCTGTTTCAGTAATGACCCTCAGTAATGTGTACCGCTTTTCTGTATTGTGCCTTCCCATAGTATGAACCTTGCTGTGACTGCTGGGTTTTTGTCTCCAACACATCCCCTCCATTGCTTCAGTTTCTCTGTCCCTCCTCTTCTCCCCCGCTCCCCAATTTTAAATTAATAAAGACTCCTTCACTCTCAAGACATTGACTTTTATTGAACAAACATACTGTAACAAATCACAAATAGAATTTAACCTTGGACACATCGTGGAATAAAATTGGGAAGGGGGAAAGACAGTCAGCTTGTCTTTAAAAGGGCAGTGGCCTTGCCTGTCACACATCATCTTATGTGCAGCTTTATTCTTAAGCTCCTCCCCCAGGGTTGAGTGGAAGGGATATTGCAATCCCGCCCCACCCCCTACTGCCACCTGGAACATTTGGGAGAGAGGGAGAAGGAATATGGCGATGCTGGAATGCCGTTCTGCAGGGGCTATAGAGGGAGTCTAGCCTCAAAATGTTTCTCCTGAAGATGAACCAGATGCCTCAACATGTCTATCTGCTCCTTCAGAATCCCCAGCATCTCCTGCTGTGTGCCATGCTCATTCTCCTGGGCTGATCTCCTGCTCACCAGGTCCATGTCCGGTTTTTCAGAGAGAGAAATCCTCCACACTTTCTGCTTGGTGTCCACTGTCCCAGAGGCGTTCACAATCTCATTAAATATGTCATCATGTGTTCTCTTTCACCTTCGTTTTATCTGGGAGAGCCTCTCCACCAGTGTGGAGGAAGAGCTGAAGCCCACACTTTCAGCTCTAAGCCACGGAAAGCACAAAGCAACCATTGTTAATGTAGACTCAATGTCTAGTGCAGAGTTGCTATATAAAAACTCCCCTTATTTCACAGAAGTTTAAGGCAGAACATTTTCATTTACATAAGATATTCATTGACCCAGTTTGCTGTCTCAGCCATGGTGCATATGGCCTTGGGGCATGGGTGCCAGACCATCAGCAGCATTGGGTGGGCAACCCGGGGTAGGTAGGGGGCCATGCCACCTCCCCTTTGTAACTTGGGCATTGTTTGGAGAGTGGGAACCAAACTGCAAGCCTTGGCAGAGGCTGTGCTGGAGGAGAGGGTTTGCTTGCAGCAGCAAGTGGGCACCGCAAAATTTCCCTTCCTCCCAATCTCCGCCCAAGTCCTGCTGCTGCTAGCCATCACCCAAGGCTTGCAGTTACTAAGATCAACACCAACCCCTGCCACCCAAACTACAGTTGGCTGAAGGGGCAGAAAATCATAATGGGAGAGGGGAGCACAGGCACTGTTTGTGGTTCGAGCAGTTGCAATGAAAACTACCACCGTCCCCCTTAAGGTGACCCTAGTTGATATTACTCTCTGAGAGTAACAGAGGAAGCAAGGGAACAGATGCTGCAAGCATCCAGGTATAGACTGGGTCCTTATACTGCAGTGCTGTGTACTGCAATGATGCCTAGTTGAATTAGCTGAACAAACACTGTAGTGGCAAGAGAAACTGTCGTATGGTGTCCTATGGTGGTGGAAGAAATAAGGCAGTCTTCCCCAGATTGCAGAGTACCTTCACAAAAGTTTCCTGGAGATCTATACGGAGGATTCCCAGACCATCCCTGTGTATGTGAACAGTCTTTTGCATAGGGCACCCTCTGCTTAGTTGGTGCGGCCACTGAGAAGCAGATAGCCACTCTACCTCACCTTCTTAATTTTAATTAAAGATAGAATACAAGAACATCTGACTCCAAAATATTACTTGAAATTTCATACTCACCAGAAGTTCCTTCCCTGGCACCACGCTCTGCCATGATGCTGTTCTGCAACTGGCTGGACTGCTCTGGGGTTAAAATATCTCCTGACTCAACAGGAGCAGGGATTCCCCACTCACCTGTCTCCCATTCTCCTCTTCTTCCTCATCCAAGACCTCCTCCTCAGCATTGTCCACGCTGGCCCAGGACTCCAACTCCTCAGAGGTATCTTGGGGGGTCATGATGGGGTCACCGCTGAGAATCACATGCCGCTCCTTGTAGTGGTGGCACATCTACCACCAGAGCAACTGTTCACCTCCCTTGCCTCTGGTACACCTGCCTCAGTTCCTCGATTTTCACCCGGTACTGCTGCATGCCCCGGGTGTAGCCCTTCTCTCCCATGCGCAGCATGATCTGTTCACAGATGTCTATGTCTCTGAGGCTGAATCATGGCTGTGCCTGCACAGCCTCTTCTCCCCACACACCAAGAAGATCCACCACCACCTCCTGTATACTCCAGACTGGAGTACATTTGGCGCATGGAGCTGCCATGATCAGCTGTGAAGATGAGCTCTCCATGCAGGAAAAACAGGAAATGAAAATTCAAAACTTCCCAGTCCTTTAACGGGGAGGGGCTGTCTCCTGGGTAGCTGGCTGCTGTGCAGAAGAGTTGAAAATGTTTACCAGAGCGGTCACAGCAGAGCATTATGGGACACAGCCTGGAGGCCAGTTAAACTGATGTTAGCAACGCAGTATCTAACAACATCGAATTAAGCACTACGCCTCTCGCGAAGGTGAAGTAATTAAGTCGACACAGCAGGCAAGTTATGTCGGCAGAAGGGATCTGGTAGTTTAGACACATTCGTTATTAGATCGACATAAGGCAGTTTACATAAATTTAACGGTGTAGTATAGACCAGGCCTTCCAGCAATCCAGGAGTTCATGCACAAACAGCACAAGAGGCAAACCAGAATCTCGTGGGAGGATAATTTTTGGTGTGTGCTCCCTGTGTACTCAATAGATACAAACACAGAAATACACATGTACATATTAGACAAAGTGGGTGAAGTAATACCTTTTATTGGACCGACTTCTGTTGGTGGAAGAGACAAGCTTTCGAGCTATACAGAGCTCTTGCTCAGGTATTAGCAATTAGAGATGTTACCTCACCCACCTTGTCTCTAATATCCTGGGACCAATGCGCTTACAGCAACACTGCAATCAGCATATACATATTGTTCTATGAAGATTTATATTTTTGTTACTAAACAAGCTGCAGTTTGTGAAAATCATCTCTGCTTGCTTGTGTCTTCCTTCCATGTTTTTGCAGTGAGGTTAACTTGAGATTCATAGCTTCAGTATTTTTCACAGCTGCTAACTGCGGCCTCCAGACCCCTTTGTCTCCCCCTTATTAATTACATTTTGAAAAAACTGTTAGAACAACATTATTTAGGTTGCAAATTTAAGCACTTGAAACTTAGGAAGTGCCAGATCTATGGTTGCCTGTGAAAACTAGTTTGAATTATGCTGCGGTTTTAAATTACATAATCAGATACTATTTTTTTTTTTTTTTTTTTTTTACAGGAAATCAGAGGAAATCTCAAAGATGATTTCATTTTTAAAAGAAAAAGAAAAACAAATTCCATTATGTCAGTGGGTTCCCAAACTGGGGCGCGTCACCCTAGGGAGGCATGGAGGAATGTTTGGGAAGGAGGGAGGGGCCAGCCCCCACAGGGGGTGAGGAGGGAGTGCCATGCTTCCAGCCCCACTCTGCCCCCAATCCCATTCAGCCCCCATTCCTGCTCCGCCTCCAGACCCTGCTCCATTCCCAATCGCAGCTCTGCCCTCATTCTCTCTCCGCCCCCAACTCCAGCTCCTGCCCCACTTCCGTCTTCAGCCCAAGCTCTGCTGCTGAGGAAGCCTTGGCTGTGCAGTTGCGGGGGGGGGGGGGGGGGGAAGCGCCATGCAGACAGATTCTATTAATGGGGGGGCTTGATTGGAAAAGTTCGCACACCACTGCATTATGTACAACTGTACCAAATACCCACCCCACCCCCCCCAAACAAACCATGCATCACTGGTAGGTGAAGAGTGTGAAAGCATGGACTGATTCCAATAGGGCTGCTCTGCAAATTACTGAGATAGGGACACTTCTTCGAGAAGCTGCCCTATCCCTAGTAGAATGGGCTCCACCCAGCACAGGTAGATGTAATCTAGCTACCTCATAGCATGTTTTAATACAATTAGACTCCCCAATTTCGACAATCTTTGGCTGGACACTGCCTGACCTTTAAACTTTTCTGCAAATGCTACAAACAGCTTGAGAGCTCCCCCAAAGGGTCTCATTCTATCAAGGTAGTATGAAAGAGCCCTAAAAGTGTCAAGGATGGGCAATTTGTCTTCCCTCTGGTGGCTTACGGAAGAAAACTGGGAATGGGGTGGAAGGGGGGGGGGTAAGGGAAATCAGCCGATTCAAACAAAAACCTGACACAAATCTTGGATCAGAACTTAGCATGCTGCTTAAGCATTATCTTATCTCTGTGAAATATGGCATAAGGTGGACCAGCCACAAGAGCCTGAATTTCCCCTGCCCTTCAAAGTCTGCATAGATAGATGGTATAAAGAGCAAGTTGCCAGAGGCTTAAAAAGGGGTCCCATTAAACCAATTAAAACTATGCTGAGGTTCTAAGATGGAGGGAGCTCCCTAACTGGGGGCAACACATTAATGAGGCCCTTGAGGAATCTTAGGATGGCAAAATGTAGTATGACCTGAACAGTGGGATGTATTAATATTGCTGCTAAATATATTATTATGGAGCTAACCGATAGTCCAGAATATCAGGAAATCAGTTTTTAAGGTGACATTGTGCTGCCCAAATAGAAAACCTCTTTCATTAAGCTCAACAGGCCAGTCTAGTAGAGTTTTTTTCTGCTATGCACCAAAATGTTTTGGGCTTCAAATGAATACTTTTTCCTCAATGGAAATTAACCAGCCAGCATCCACACTGCAACAATGCTGGGTTCAGGAGTAGAATATGACCACAGTCCTATTAGATCACACAGGTAAGACAGGTTCTGTGACTGGGGGCTATGTTGACAGGTTCCTTACGTCTGAATACAAAAAACCATATGGGCCAAGCTGGCGCTAGTAGTATCATTACTGCTGAGCCCTGTGTGAGTTTCCTCAGGATGCTTGGTATTAATGGGATTTGTGGATAGATGTGCATGATCCCTGGTGTCCATGAGATGAGAAATGCACTGAACTTGGATCCTGGACTCAGACCTTCCCTTCCCAACCCCACCTTAAACAGAATGTTGATATTTCTCATTCTGAGCTGTAGCAAACAGGCCCATTGCTGGTTATCCCCACCTACAGAAGATGGTCTGCAGGGCAGAGTCCTTGACAGTCTACTGGTAGTTGTCTAAGAATTTCCTACTGATGTTCTGTAAGTCTGGTAGATGCAGAACCACTGATGAGTTTTGGTGACAAAGGCACCAGGTCCAAGATGAACAGCTACTTTGCAGAGCAGAAGTAGAAATGTTGTGAAAACTAGGCAAATAGCTAAGTTCTACGACACTTATGTGGAAGTCTTTTCTAGAGTCCAGAAGCCTTGGGTCTGAAAGTGGTCTAAGGGAGCTCCCCTCCTCTAGCTTTGAGGTATTGGTCCCCAGCATTTTGGAAGGCAGAGGTGGAAAAAGCGGTATTCCTTTGCACACCCAGCAAGGGTCCTTCCATGAATCTAATAATGAGAGGAATTCTAGTAAGACCTGAACCCTCATGTACATGTGATCATAGAACCACAGGGTTAAAAGGAACCAAAGGGTCATCTAATCTAACCCCCTGCCAAGATGTAGGATTTGTTGTATCTAAACCATCCAAGACAGATGGCTATCCAGCCTTTTGAAAACCAGCCTTTTGAAAGCAGCTTCCACAACCTCCCAACGCAGTCTGTTCCTACCTGTAAGAACAGTAGGACAATGGAAGTTTTTCCTGAGGTTGAATCCAAATCTGCTATGGTGTAGTTTGAACCCATTGCATCTTGTCCTGCTGTCTGTGGCAAGAGAACTTTTCTCCATCTTTTTTATGGCAGCCTTTCAAATATTTGAAGATCACTACCATGTCCCCCCTTAATCTTCTCTTTTCCCAAACTAAGCATACCCAATTCCTTCAGCCTTTGCTCACATGGCTTGCATTCCATCCCTTTGATCGTCTTTGTCACTTACCTCTGGATCCTTTCCAGTTTCTCTACATCCTTTCTACACATTGCTGACCAAAACTGGACACAGTAATCTAGCTGAAGCCTAACCAGTGCTCAGTAGAGTTGTACTATCACCTTCCCTGATTTGCATGCTATGCCTCTATTAATGCAACCTAAAATTACATTTGCTTTTTTTGCAATGGTATAGCATTGTTGACTCAAGTAGAGGTTGTGATTGATCACAACACCCAGAACCTTGTCAGCAGTGCTGGTGCCAAGCTAGTTAGCCCCCATTCTGTATTTGTGCATTTGGTTTTTCTTCCTTAAGTGTAGCACCTCACATTTGTATTTGTTAAATTACATTTTGCTGATGTCTGCTGCATAGATACAAAGATTTGCATGGCACAAAGGTGAAGTCTGGCATATTGTGCGCATGTTTAGTCTTGAGGGAAAAAAGGCGAGAGGAAGACCTGATAACAGTCTTCAAATATGGTAAGGGCTGTTAAAAAGAGGACAGTGATCAATTGTTCCACTAAAAGGTAGGACAAGAAGTAATCAATTTAAACTGCAGGAAGGGAGATTTAGGTTAGATATTAGGAAAAACTTTCTAACTATAAGGATATGGAATATGTTACCAAGGGAGGTTGTGCAATCCTCTTATTAGAGGTTTTTAAGAACAAGTTAGACAAACATTCCAGGGATGATCTAGATATACTTGATCCTGCCTCAACACAGGGGGATGGACTACTATTGAGGTCCCTTCCAGCCCTACACTTCTATGATTCTATAAGTGCACGAAGTCATATGACGCAGGAGTGAGATGCATACTCTTACAGACATTTGTAGTTGAGCCTGCAGCTGGGTTGATATGGTCTGCCATGGTCTCAAATCTCCCCTGTGCTAAGCAAGCTCTTGTTAATGAAGAAACTTACACAGCTCTTATACGTCCTATTTTTTTGGGTTGGCCATCTATTCTGATAGTTTTCAGAGTAGCAGCCATGTTAGTCTGTATTCGCAAAAAGAAAAGGAGTACTTGTGGCACCTTAGAGACTAACAAATTTGAGCATAAGCTTTCGTGAGCTACAGCTCACTTCATCGGATGAGCTGTAGCTCACGAAAGCTTATGCTCAAATAAATTTGTTAGTCTCTAAGGGGCCACAAGTACTCCTTTTCTTATTCTGATAGTAGTACTCATCCCCTGTATCCTCCAACGATGTTAGCCTTGATACTCCATTCATCCACTTCTTCGACAACAGTCAATTACTTTTCCTACACTGCCTCCTACGCATGGAATATCCTCTTAATTAGGATTCACCAATTCTGTTAATTCACTTCTGTTCATCAAATCTCTCCTTCAGACTCTTCCTGCATTGTCAACAAGAAATGAGTTTGTCGTCAACGAACAAACGACCGTCCAAAATTAAAGCAGCCATGTGATCTTATTGTAACAACTTTGGTCCTTCCTCTACCCGAAATTTGTTACCCAATCTCAACCTCATTCCTTGAATGGTCACAATATTTCAGTGCTCCAAGATTTCATTATGAGCTTTTCCTTCATGGCCTGAAACACATACTGATGAAGCAAGGAGCAGAACTCCAGAGAAATGGTGCAGGGCTTGGGTGGACCATTGCTGGAAGAGGCTTAGAATTTGCCAGTAGGGAAAACCTCCTCCAGCCTCAATTGAGCAATCAAGAGGAATTTGATAATAAAACCTAGATCTTTCCATCTCTAATTAATCCTTCAAATCCATCCCAGTCTGGAAGTTACAAATATTTCACCACAGTTTTCAACCCTCCATTTACAGAATGGTGGATTAAAAGACCAAATTAGATTCCTGTCTGTCTCTAAAATTATATGACTATATGGATGTGAATGATATTTGATGTGATTATTCTGAAATGTGTTTATGGTCTTGATTTAGTTCCCAGTAAGTATCCACGTCTCAGGTACCACCAATAACTAGCACTGATTTTGTAAATATCATGAAGCCAGCAACCAAAGGAGCACACTGACTGAACTATCATCACTCCAGAGGCGGTGTTTCAAGATTATGAATAAGGCTTCTTGGTCAGACAACATGAAGAAGCTTGGCATTGGTGCTGCCCTGTAGTATCTGTACTGTGGATAAACCAAGGAGCTCAGTTTACCCAGGGAATTCACCAGCACTAAATACATTAATTAAAATTTTAAACAGCCAAAGTCAGCTTCTGCCCTTGCCATTTTTCCAGTCTCTTCTCTCCCCGCATTCTCTCATCTCCCACATTTTATATTGAATCAGGTGCAGTTCCTGCTTACAATACCATGCTAGGGCTTTGCTGGACCTCCAACTCCTCCATTTCATGGTGTACCTGAGTTAAGTGAGAGGAGGCTATTTATATCTGCACGGTAAAAGTACACTTTTGGGGCATCTGGGTTAACGAATGCCAAACCTCCTGAGTAGCCTAATCAAAGAAACAGATTCTCTGATTTATTTATCAAATTCAAAACTTAATGTCTTGCAACTTAAGAAGAAAAGAAATTACACAATTGCTATGTCAAAAGGGAAACTTAACTCTGGACACTGGACTTGGCAGGCAAATGAAGGAAGAACAGCTTTTCAATTATTTCAAGTATTTAAGTATTTGTGATTTTAAAGTCTCCACAGAGATTTTTCTTACTGATTCAAAATCTTATTTTTTTAAGCAAAACTTCTAATATTTCAGAAATTAGATTCAAAACCAGATTCAATGTACCAAGTTAGTATTGTTTAAAAATACAAAAAATAATCTGTTCAGTTAAATGATGCAAGTGGTCAGGATATTCCATGAGTCAAGTAATCAGAAAATTTAACATGTTAATTCACTTTTTTGCAGTTTTTAAGAATCTAAAACAGTGTTTGATAAAAGGCAAATGTCTGCAAGAGAGCACAGAAAGCTTCGCTCTCTGTCCCAAACAAATACTAAAGAATGATGGAGTTAATGAGACCAGCAGCAGACAATATGAAAGTGGCTGTTTTTTCTATAACCTATAAATGAAATTTTTTTGTATAATTCTATAGAAACAGAGAAGCACAAACCTGGCTGTATTAGAAGCTCCAGGAGGTAACTAGAATGGTACAAACATGCACCACCTTCCACTACAAGGAGGAGTATTCCTTCAGCCAAACAAAAGGAATAGTACACAATCAGCATCTGTTTCACATAACTGCTTGGCTGCTGAAAGAAGAAATCTAAAAAAAGTATGAGTTTTAACAGTCAGTCCTTAAAGTATTTGAAATAAAACTTCATTGTGCTCAAGCAACTAGACAAGGCTTACAATTTTCCAAAGGCTAAGTTTGCAAGGCAATTTTTAAATTAATTGAGTACATCACAAATTAAAATCTAAACGGAACTTTTCCCTTTTGACTGACATGCAGCAATGAATAGTGAACCTTTGAAGACCGATTCCTTTCAGCCTCTCCAAATTCTCAACATCAACTGCCCAGACAAGACTGCTATAGTACAGAAAACAAAACTCAGCCACAACATATTAGTGTTTGGGATGGGGGGTGGGGGGGAAGAGAATCTTACAAAACTAACCTAATACAGGCCCCTCTCCCTCAACATCAACAGCAGAAATTCCAGAACAAAGTTTAGCAGAGAAAGAGAAAAGTTACAAAAACTAAACTGGTAAGACCTATTTCTGTACACTGTTTATACCAGTACAGAAATGATGTGGTCTATTATATTCAGCAATTCTCCTCCACAAACAGAGAAAGGGGGGAAATATCAGGGGCCAACACTGCCTGACAGGATCAACATGCTGATGTGCTGCAATCAAGTCAAAGGTGTTGCAGTCTTCACAGTGCTTCTACACAAAATATAAACATATGTAACAGCTGCCCTGCATCTCTTTCCAAGTGAGGTCTTCACTTTTCAGCCCTCCAAAAAGCCCTACCACCTCTTAAAAGAAACTTCACCCTAATCCAACAGAAAACATCCCTCACACTTGGAAAAATATTAAAAATACCCAACCATCAGACTGGGCACTGGAGGCCTTGAGTCTAAATCAGTATCTAGCTACCTGCCATCTAGCTTTAACTGACTGCATTTAGACTCCAAAATTTGGCCCCAAGTGACTTTACTTTGTGACATTGGGAAAGAATTGCACAGCTGAATAGAACTCAGATGTCACTCAGGCACCATGGTGACAAGTACAATATAAATTCATAGACAAATGTGTCATAATTAAGCCTACAATTCTGTCATAGAGGTCATTGATTCCATGACTTTCTGGGACCTCTGACTTCTTCTGGGCCAGCCCGGGGCCATCAGAACAGTGGTCTCCAGCCCGCCAGAGCAGCGGCTGGAGTTGGGTCAGCTGCAAGCCCTGGCAGCACTCTGTTTGTCCCTTCTCTGACCCCCCCGCACCCCCCAGGTATTTTTAGTAAAAATCAGGGACAGGTCGCAGGCTTCCGTGAATTTTTCTTTATTGCCACGACCTGTCCGTGACTTCTACTAAATATAACCGTGACCAAATCTTAGTCATAATCCTTATGCTATGCTCCAAATGCTAAAGGAGGTTGCAGCCTCCCTTTTGGAATGGATGACCAAGGCAAGACCATCAGCGTCTACAACAGGCGTGGACAAACTTTTTGGCCCAAGGGCCATATCTAGAAATAGACATGGTATGGCAGGTCACGAATGCTCACAAAATTGGGGTTGGAGTGCGGGAGGGGGTGAGGGCTCTGGCTGGGGGTGAGGGCTCTGGGGTGGAGCCAGAAATGAGGAGTTCAGGGTGCAGGAGGGAGCCCCAGGCTGGGACAGAGGATGGGAATGGGGGTATGGGGAATGGGGTGGGGCTGAAGATGAGGGGCTTGGGGGTGCAGAAGGGTTGGGCTGGGACAGGGATCAGAGCTGGGGCAAGGGGTCGGGGCATGGGGGAGGAGGGGGAGGGCTCCAGCTGGGGCTGTGAGCTCTGTGGTGGGGCTGAGGATGGGAGGGGTCTGGGGTGCAGAAGGGTGCTCCAGGATGGGACCGAGGAGTTCGGAGGGCGGGGGGGGGGGGGGAACAGGGCTGGAGCAAGGGGTTGGGGTGCAGGCGAGGTGGCTCAGGGTGCAGGGTCCAGGCAGCACTTACCTCAAGCAAAACCCAGAAGCAGCAGCATGTCCCCCCCATTCCAGCTCCTACATGGAGGCACGGCCAGGCGGCTCTCCTGTTCACTGCCCCGTCCACAGACACTGCCCCTGCAGCTCCCACTGGTCACAGTTCCTGGTCAATGGGACCTGCGGGGGCAGCGCTTGGGGTGGGGGCAGCATGCAGAGCCCCCGGCTGCTCCTATGCGTAGGAACCGAAGCAGGGACATGCCGCTGCTTACGGGAGCCACGCGGAGTGGCCCCCAACCCTGCTCCCCGTCTGGAGCGGAGCAAGCCCCAAACCCCACTTCCCAGCGGGGGCTCGAGTGCTGGATTAAAACAGCTGGTGGGCCAGAAGCGGTCCGTACTTTTCCCACCCCTGGTCTACAACATCTGGGCCTACAGTAACAAAGAGGGGCTACTTTAAGTTTAATAAGTGTTTATCTCAGAGCTTCCTCAACAATAAGTTAAACTAGGAAGGAACCATGGATCTGATTTTGTACAATGAAAGACTTCCCTCTAGAAGTCATCTAATTTTTCCATGACAGTCTTTAAGACAAGTAAGTTTAAGCCTTGTTGAAAGATTAATCCCTAAAAGTCAATTTGCTACTGTATTTATGTACCAATGGGAGTGAAGGGGGAAAAAAAAGATACAGACTATAAGTAGAAGTTCAGGGGAAAGACCAGAATTTTTTTCCCCCCAACAGAAAAATCTTCTCATTTTATTTTATTAATACAGCTACCTGTTGGCCAGCCAAGCCATCAACTTAGACGTTTGTTAGTCAAACTGACCCTGTAATAGACAAACTAGGGAGAGAAACTTTTTTAAAAATAGGAAAATGTACAACCAAAGTTGGCAGGGGGATTAGTGGGCAAGTAACTTACCTGATTCAAACTATTTTTTTTTTTAATTGACTGGATTTCAAGTCATCTGTGTCCCCTTAATCCTTTGGAAATTGGCTACTCCTGAAATGTTTTACACCTCAAGGAGAGGACCATTTCTAGAGTAGAGGCTCAAATGTAAGTGGCTCTGCAACAAATGCTTCCTCTTACACATCATCATCTGTGATGCAGGTAACTAGTAATGGGGATAAGAGAGTACCTTTGATCTGTGTTGTCACTCTAGCAAGGCTACAATTTGGCCCTAAATTTATTATATTTATATCATGTACACTCATCCTTAGGGTTCAAGAGATTAAAAGACATGCCATGCAGTATAATCCAATTTATTTTATGAATTGGTTGCACATTCCTCAAGTTGTGATGCTTTGATATAATCCAATGTATAAATGAATTTCAGTCACAAATTTTTCATTATTCTGACATTTAAAATAATTATGTGACAAAACAAGCAGAAATCTTAAATATTCCAGAGCCCCTATCTTTTACAAACTCCCTATTTAGTGTGCCTATAGTGAAGTAATCAATTAGTGGTGTTCTACTGTGGGGCTTAGATACTGTACCTTTATACAGTGAAATGAAAGTAAAATACCAATCAGATATGCAAGTGATTAAAAGTGTTATACCTCCAAGTTCTTTTACATTCAAGACGGCATTCTGGAATGGCACTGCTTTTATGCTAAAACCTAAAATTAGAAACAAAAAGTGTTAGTAACTTATTTGGTAAGGTATTTTGAAATAGACTGTATCCATTAAAACTATTATATTCACTGTTGTTTTAGATAGGCTACTCAGTCACATTAAATATAGATTGCATAGAAGCAAATCAATGAATACAAGTAGACCTATAAGGAGGGCCCTACCAAATTCAGGATCCATTTTGGTTAATTTCACAGTCACAGGGTTTTAAAAATGGTAAATTTCATGGTTTCAGATATTTAAATCTGAAATTTCACAGTGTTGTAACCATGGGGGTCACAAGCCAAAAGGTGGACCCCGGAGAGAGGGGGGGCACGTCTCAGTATTGCCACCCTTACTTCTGCACTACTACCTTCAGAGGGCAGCTGCCGGCCAGGTGCCCAGCTCTGAAGGCAGCACCACTGCCAGCAGCCGCCCAGAAGTAAAGGTGGCAATACCATACCAAGACACCCTCAATTCTAAACTGCTGCTGGTGGCAGCGATGCTTTCCGAGCTGAGCTCCGACCCAGCAGATGCAAAGCTTCCTGCAGCCGGGAGGTTCCTGGAGGTGGGTCTGATCCAGCCCTGGGAGCAGCCCGTGCAGGGAAAGAGGAAGTCCCATCCCTCCCCAGCCCATCTGGGATTAGCAACTGGAGTCTGGTGCAAAGTAGGAGCCCCTGGCCAGGGGACTCCCAGGCCTGCCTCTCCCCAGCTCCAGGTCCAGCACTTGGGAGTTCAAGAGACCTTGGGTTGGCTGTAGGAAAAGGGTGGGGGGGTTATCACGGTGACCCCTGACCACGGGGCCCTGGGCAGTTGCCCACCTGTAAGGTTGACCCTTCTCCCCCCGCAGAAAATGACGACCTCCCCATACCATGCCACCCTCACTTCTGTACGCTGCTGGTGGCGGCGTTACCTTCAGAGCTGGGCTCCCGGCCAGCAGATGCCGTTCTCCGGGCGCCCAGCTGTGTGAAATCTGGTTTCCCCTACAATAGCCAGATTTCACGGGGGAGATCAAATTTCACAGTCTGTGACACATTTTTCATGGCTGTGAATTTGGTAGGGCCCTACCTATTATCTTGCCAATATAACCTTTCTATAAATAGGGATTTTATTAGCTTAGCCACAGACACTCCATTCTGCTAATAACTCGTGCAACAAAGCATTACCCCCATCTCCCACATTCTTACTTAAAAGTGGTGTGGGAATGTAAGTCCAAAAAATAGAAATTGATAGAATACGCATGTTTTTTGGCAATCCCCATTCAATTTTTTTTTTTTTTTAATACTGAAACTGAAGTTTTGCATTATCATTAATAATATGAGGTAACCATTCTAGGATTTTTAACATAGAAAGAGACCGGGAAAATAAATTGAACTGCATACGTTGTTTTACTTAAGTATGCTTTTCTTGGTCACTCTTAATATTAAGGTTGATGAAGGGATATAAATTATGTAGTAGACATTACAACCCTGTTACACACATGAGTAGTATGTACTCTAGATGGTTAAACACTTCAGTAGGTGTTATGTATGTTTATAAGCCATGGATATAACCAACCTGTTGACCGGTTGGACTAAATCTGTAACCATTCATTAACCTTAATATTAAAATATTGATTAATCATTTATTAGCCCTTTATAAACTATAAACACAACAAGATCCCAGATGCATAGGAAGAAGCAACACACCTGAAGCTGCTCCAGGTGTCAATGAGTGGCATTCCAACACAGCACACTGGGTCCCAAGCACCAGTCCGGTTAGGCCCAGCTGCCCCTGGCACCTCGGCACAATCTGCTGCTCTAGGCAGGTGCCTAGTTTGACTAGAGCATCTTCTTGCCCCTAGTTAATAAGGGGGGAAAACTTCTGTCTCCCACCAATTACTAAACATCAGCAGCTGCTGCCAGGCAGCAGCAGAGGAGCCTGAGGAGCACTATACACTGTTGGGGGTTTCCAGGAGTCTCACGGTGACCAGTAGGGCCTCAGTGAGGACAGGGCGAAGTCACCCCAGGATCTCAAAAATGCAGAAAGGGTGGCAGCAGAGGTGGGAGGCACCATAGGACCCAAAGAAGGCTTTTCCTTGGCCAGCGCTGGGTGAGTGGACCCTGTAGGAGCCTGGGGTTTGAGGACCAAACTGAACTCCTTCTCTCCCACCTCACTCCCAATTCATATGCAGGATCATGTGCAGTGGGGAAGGGCAGCCAGGGAAACATATGGGGGTTTGGAGGAAGCTTGGAGTAGCAACAGTTTGAGCCAGAGGAGAAAAGCCAGGTGGTGCCTTGCAGAGGAGGCTGGACTAGGCCCCCTTAACACAGAATAATGAATTGGTGTCGTCCACAGCAAGGGGGGGCACAATGAGGAACAGAGAGGCTGCCTGAGCTCTCATCCCACTGCAGAGCAAGTGCACGTAGGATGGGAGGAAGGCTGTCCAGTGTTACAGCTCGTATGGCAGCACCCTCTACTCACCAAAGAGTTGTGTGTTCCCTCTTACAAGGGGGTGGGCAGATGGGTGGACTCTCACCACCACAGAGCTGTGAGGGGCAGGAAGGAGAATAGGGGAGATACAGGGACATTCCCACAGTTTGGAATTTCTTACAGGGATTCCCCAAATCCTAGAGTCCAGACACTGAAGGGTACATAAGCAACAGCATTGGCATTCTATAAGCTTTGCAGAGTTCTGGGACCAGGTCACAGCAGAGCAATGGGTCTCCCCAGCAGGCAGAATGTTACAGACCAAACACCTTTGATCCATCTCGCAGAAGGAACTTAGGGATGGGGCCACAGACCATTGATAGAGTTCCCTTTGTGAGGGGGGCATATGTATAGCGAGCACCTCTGTAGGTAACAGAAATTGGGGAAACTGAGGCACAGCTCAGGGCAGCTGCAGCCAATACTCCAGTCGAAACTGGCAACGAAATTTGGAAAAACTGAGGCACAGTTCAGGGCGTCTGAAGCTAAGATTCCAGCGTAAATTGAGGACCAACACTGGGGGGGGAAAGGTACAGATCAGGGTTGTTATGGCCAAGGTCCCAGCAGATACTGAGAATCAAATGTGGGGAAACTGAGGCACGGCCCAGGATGGCTGTGGCCAAGATTCCCATGGAAACTGGATCACAGCCCAATGTTGCTGCAGCTAAACCGCAACCAAAACTGGCGAAACAGGCACAGTATTCAAGCTATAGGTGCAGCAATTGGAAGGCTGCGATCTAAGACAAAGGACTTTTACAGAGAGTGGCCCTGGATATTGAGGGACACCTCAGTCATGGACCCTGACATGCAACACACTGAGGCAGGACAAACACTCACCCTCCCATTTCATATTCTCTGTGTATATATAAAGTCTGCTGCAGTTTCCACGGTATGCATCTGATGAAGTGAGCTGTAGCTCACGAAAGCTCATGCTCAAATAAATTGGTTAGTCTCTAAGGTGCTACAAGTACTCCTTTTCTTTTTGCGAATACAGACTAACACGGCTGTTACTCTGAAACCTCCCATTTATGGAATCAGAGTAGAATTGAGTTTCTTTAAGATCTAATGTGGGCATTATGCTAGTCGCCCTTTTTTCTTGGGGGCTGGGAAGGAATTTTTCCCTCATCACCAAATAGGCCTAGGTGGAGAGGGTTTCTTCACCTCCCCCACAGCAGGTCAGGGAGGTTAGGTTAATATAGCAGATATCCAGTGCAGGTACTTGTTATGGAAGGGACACTGATTGGATAAAATTGATTGGAAGGGGATTTAAAGGAAAGCACCCCCACCCCTTCAGGAAGCTGGGGAAGGGGAGTTTGGGGCTCCTAACTTTAGTATAGCACACACAGTATCAACATGTTTACACATGCAATATCTTTGAAGGGGTTTGGTCAGGTACAATTCTGAGGGTTGCCCAGGTTTGCCAATCCAGCACTATATTTCTTGCTGAACAGAACAGAAGAACTGACATACCAGGACAGTCCGGTCACTTCCGGTACTCTGGTTCAGACACTGGCCAATAACAGATGCTTCAGAGAAAGATGCAAGAAACCCTGCAGAGATCACTTATGGAATAATCTTCCCACACAGCAAGTTTCTTCCTAACTGAGGAGCTGGATGTTGGTTTATGCCCTGAATCAGGAGGGTTTTATCCCTTTAAAGTCTATACTCTGAAACCTATGATATAACTGTAATGGCAATGAATTCCACAGGTTAAGTACACAGTGTGTAAGAAACAGTATTACCTTGAATCAGTTTTAAATTTCTTACCATTCTATTTTATTTAAATTATTAAAATATGAGGATATTGAGCACACCATGAAAACCAGTTAAGGCTGCTCATGGACAAGAATGCAAAACTCAAAACCACATATATGAAACACAGTGTAAACTTACATACCTACATACACCAACTTCTCACACAAACACTGCCACACACACCCTCCCTATTACACTAACAAATGAACTGTACTCAATCACTTGGGTCACATATCTAGAAAAACATCACATCACAAGATTGCTCTTCCTCCTCTATGACCTAATCTCTCCTTCTTATTAATTTTATACCCAGGTATTTGTTTTAGTCATTTCACCATTTTTCATTAATGCATAGTGTGTCACAATCATCTCTTATTGACAGGCATCCTGGTTCTCCTATGTTTGTTTTTAAGCTTCTTGCATTGGCATAGATACATTTATAAGTTTTAGTTATGTCTGTTTATATTTAACTCTTTTCTTTCACCCTGTTTTTTGTAGAATTTATCTCTGATCTAAACCTGCCTCAGCTCAATTCCTCTCCTCCACTGACCAAAGAGAAAGGATTATGACCAAAAACAAACACTGACCATTGATGAAGTTTCCTTTTGGTTACTTACACATTCCACAGTGCTGCACTGACTGATTTTGGAAGGACCTAAATCCTAATGTGTATCCTCTAGTTTCCTCATCTCACCCCATTTACTATCACCTTTTCCCCCCACTTTGTGCCTATGTAGCAAAGCCCCTTAAGGAATAAGACTTCAAAGGTTTCTTTCTTCCCTTTTTGGTGTCTATGGAAAAATCCACAGGGGGTAGGACTTTTAGAAATTAACAATTTAGATACACCACCCATGTTACCGGAGAGCTCTCTCTCTTTTAAAATGCACAAGATTGTACGTGTTTTTGTGAAAATTCCCCAGGAAAGAATATCACTAAATTTTGCGAGAATAAGCTGCCTTTGCACCTTCGTTAATGACGTGGTTCAAAACACTGTTAAAAAGATTATTTTAAAAATGAATTACTATGCTGAAGATCTACACAGCCTTCAGCACATACTTTAAACCTAACCCAGTTAGTGTAGCCATTCATCTTTAAACAAAATATAACACACACACACACACACACACACTCACTTTTCAAACTATACACACACCCCACACAGTAGTACAATGAACATGGAACTAACTAAGGGAATAAATATGTTCTATTTGGATAACTGATATAAATATATTAGGAATCAAACTTTAAAAAATTGTTACTGTAAATTCAAAATTTCTGGGCTACAAAAGTATCAAGGATTAGCTTTATTTTACATATTAGTTATTTAGTTCCCATATTCCTTTTCCATCATGTGCATTTGAATTATTAATAGAGAAACAAATATATGAGATGAATTGGAGGGCGGGTATTTTATTAGTTATTATTATTATTATAAGGAATAAACCTAATGTGTAATTTAACTGACAATCATCTAAAGTATTAGAAACATTACTTTTGGTTGAAAAAAATATTCCTGACAGCAGCATCATACCTGTTGTAGACACTATATTCTCTGGGCTTTCACTGCAAAGCTGTGACAGTAGACTTGTCTTGCCAGAACCAGTGAGACCTATACAAACCAAGTCATATTCAGGTCGTGGAGGTGGTGGTCCCTTGCAGCAAAGCGCTTTAAAACACTGCCAGGAAAAACAAAAAAAGACTTCTCATATTCTATAACAAAATTTAAAAATTCCAGTTCACAAAATTAAAGGCAACAAAGACAAGCAAAATAGTCTTTTTTCTAAATGTCCTGGTACAATCAGCATTTACTACACTATGATTAGCTCAACCGGAGTCTAAAAAAAACAGATTTTTAAGAAAGCATTAGTGTATTAATTTTTCACCTAGATCTGATATGCATGGGATGGGCAATCTGATTTAATTTCCTGAATATCATTAAAAAATGCACATTTAATGAGATAAGCGTGGATGCTATTCAAATATTTGTCCAACCATGTTTGCTGCCATCATTAGAGTCAGCAGGAGATGCAAGTGGTAGCCACATTTGTACCTAATGCCATACCTGGCCCAACTAGCAAGCAGTTTTAGAGCTGCTGCTTGCCAAACTGTCGCAGCTTCGGGAAATCTTTTGGCGCCATTGTCTTCATCCCCTCTCCAATATTCCCCTACTTGTACTTTCAAGGGGATGCCATCCAGTTTACAGTCAGCTTGAACTGGCTTTCAGGATATCTTTTATAACAGTTAAAACATAAACACACTATGTAGGTTTACTAATGTACACATTTTAGGAGCAAATTACACCTTGTTCACCGCACTATACAATAGAGAGGTGTAAATTAATCATTGTGTCACTGCATGAAGAACTAAACTGCCTAAACTAGGTCTTCCTGCTAGCAACATACATGCCTCTTAAGAGCCAGTGCAGCAATTTAATTAGTACTTTAGACCTTTATATATGCATTACAGGTAAAATCTTTACAAACCATTCAAAAGATCGCCATTCTGACAAAACCAGTGCTAAAGGCTTCTGCATAATATTTATATTCAAGTATGAACAATCACCACGTTTTAGTTAAGTCTATAAAATGCATTGCCCAAAACAAAGCATTCTCTCAGCAAGCACTCATCAGTATCAACTACCCCCCAAAAGTAGGGCACAAAGTAGCTGTAGCAAGTGATAGACAATTCAGGACTGGCTACATATTTGAAACACACACACGCACGCACACGATAAAATCCATCACTAGGTATCAAATCCAGCAGCTTCAGCACCAGAAATGTGAGTCTACCACCTAGCTAAAGTAGCAGTACTTGTAAATAGCAAGCGAGGACATTACAGGACACCAACTAGAGGGAGACATGAACACACAGCCAGTTTACTATGATGCTACATTTATAACGGGATTATTTTGGATTAAATGATATATTATTGATAATGAATTTAATCTGGAGGAATGTTAACATTTTAATGGTTCTTTTGAAAACAATATGCGTAACATTCAACCTCTTATTTTAAACACATCAAGGCTTGAATTTTCATATCCATGTGTCCCTATTTGAGTGGTAGATAATAGGTCTGTCTGAGGGCAGGATTTGACAGTATCAGTCTTGTTACATATTTTTTCTTGTCTATGCCTGCATAAAGATTAACACACTGTAAATATACACAATTCCAAACCAAAATGTTTCATTCTGCAGTCTTATTGGTTTGTTCCCTTACACCAGCCAGTCTAAAGAAACAATCTTCATAAACAAAATAACAATGGCACACAAAATAGGAAGAATCCATGCTGACTTTCAGATTCCAGGCAGAGTACGCAATGGTGACAGGAAAACCCCTGACTTATTTGTGAACCAAGCAAGTTTTATATGAAACTTGAGATTCAACATCAAACAAACTCATTTTTTTTCCTCCAAAGCCATTTTCCACACATTAGTCAACATAGCTTCTTTATTCCCTTTATAAAAGCCAAAGTGCAAATATATGATTTGCCCAAAAATATTCACTTACAATTAATGTAGTTAAATAGAGAAAATATCAATTTTTGTATTTAGAAAGAATATAGGCTTTACTGCAATATGTTTGTTATTTTCTTATCTTATAAATAGTGAATTTTCTTGCATATTGAACGTAATATTTTATTTTGTTGACATAAAAGGAATAAGTTCTTAAACCATTTAATGTGTTGGCCTGAAAATATTTCCACAATTTAAAAGGCTACACATACTTTTTATCATTGGCCAAGTTTAAAAACAAATCAGCTTCTTCCCACAACTCTGTACTACAGGCAAAACGTTTCCGGTGCTACCATCAGTAACACGTTTAAAGATTATATAAAACAGTTTTTAAGACTTCCATTGCCTAGTAATCTATATTTACCCATCTCACTAGCCAATAGTTTTATAAGCAAGACACATTTTAAACCCAACTATAGCCATTCACACTAAGAAAGTTATCCTTTAACAATGCTGGGCAACCACCATTGTCTTCCCACTCTGCAGGGGTAGAAAATTGTTTGGCTATTAATGCAAATGGGCCACGCCATTTGAATATTCATTACAGAGATCAGATCTCACAGCTCTGGAAGCCATATTTATTATTATTTGTATTATCATAACACCTATGAGTCCCAGTCATGGACCAGAACCCCATTGTGCTAGGCACAGAACAGAAAGACAGTCTCCTGCTCCAAAGCGCTCACAGCCCAAATAGACAAGACAGGCATAGGGTGAAGGAAGGAATAGAACACACAAGCAGAGTAAACAATGTGAGGGCATGTTTGTTCCATGATTTCTTCCCCGCCTTTAGGAAAACAGAATCTCTCTCCCATCTCTTTTCTTTCTGTAAGGTAAACAGAAAGAAAAGAGATGGGAAATCAGTCATTGAAGGAAAAGAGTGAAGGGAACAAGGCAGGGGGAAAAAATAAAAAGGGCAGACATGGAGTGATGCTGAGAAGAGACCATGAGGGAGGATTGGAGCAATCAGCACAGGTCAGAGAAAGTCCAGTCAAAATTAGCCATTTCATTTTCAACCCTGTTTTGGTGGACTGAGTGGGGGATTGAAGAAAAAAAAGCAAATGGTTAATATCTCACTGTCAATCACAGGACATTTTCTTAGTGCAGACAGGGTCTTTAACTTGAGTCATCCCTAAATATCTCATTTCTGTTACCTCCCACCTAGTTGTCATAAGGCTTTTAAGTTTAAAAAAAATATATATTTTTTTCTTTTTCACAGGTGTGGGCCCAAAAGATGTCACGTTAATAAAAAAATAACACTTAAGTCACATCCATGTGTAAAGGAAAGAGGAAAATTTGCCCAATTTTTTGTTAAAAAACTCTTGATAAGAAACATTTGTGTGCTTGTTAGAAAGATGATATCAAGTATACAGTAAAATTTCAGGGGTGTGTGTATGTACGTGTACGTGAAGTAGCTCGTTAATAATTTAGCCAATTGAACTTTAAGACTGTTGTGAGTGCAGAACTTTTACAACAGCATTTAATTTTATCTTTTGTTACTCTTACAGGCCCATCAGCTCACATAGCTTCTTGTTGCCCCAAGAAAAATCTACAATCAGAACTGTAGCTGAATGATGTTTTTAATGCACTCAATGAGGTTGTTATTCCTATGTCAATAAAATGCATTCTAATATTTAAAGGTGTGTATGTGGTGTTGTGAAATGCAATAATAGTTTATCTTATCTATATACATATCCCTTGCAATCCTGGGTCTGATTTATTACATTGTAAAGCATTTTAAGATCATGTTAACAACAATTACTATAGATATTACAAGTGTACACTGCGCTCTACAAAACATCTTTGGACACATTTACTGCCCCAAACGAAAAGCAATATTTAAAACCATACTATATATTCAGAGATCTCATGGAGTGTATTAAAAACATGACTAACAGGGCACACTAACAGAGCAGCAATCCCTGTCCTAATAGTGAGTTGCACTGTCAGTCCCACTCTTGGAACCTCCCCCTCTTATGGTCCTCATATTCAACCTTCTGGGCGAGTGTGCCCACATTCACAAGGACATTGCATAAGCCTTACTTTGTAGGACCAGTTTTAGACTCCAGAATATTAACTGTCAAAAATCAACAATTAAACAAAGTGACAAATGGACACTGATAAGATCAACAGTCCAGAATTTAACTATTATTAACGAGCTACTGCAAAAACAAAACAAAAAACAAAAAAAAGCACCACAACTGAAATTTTACTATATATTTGATATTGTTCTTCCCAGGACACTGACAGTCTCCTACTCTTTTCAGAAACTGCTATGAGATGTTTAACATCCTCTAAGAACGGCCATACTGGGTCAGACCAAAGATCCATCTAGCCAAGGATCCAGTCTTCCGACAGTGGCCAATGCCAGGTGCCCCAGAGGGACTGAGCAGAACAGGTAATCATCAAGTGATCCATGCCCTGTCACCCATTCCCAGCTTCTGGCAAACAGAGGCTAGGGACACCATCCCTGCCCATTCTGGCTAATAGCCATTGATGGACCCATCCTCCATGAATTTATCTAGTTCTTTTTTGAACCCTGTTATAGTCTTGGCCTTCACAACATTCTCTGGCAGAGAGTTCTGCAGGTTGACTGTGCGTTGTGTGAAAAAATACTTCCATTTGTTTTAAATCCGCTGCCTATTAATTTCATTTGGTGACCCTTAGTTCTTGTGTTATGAGAAGGGGTAAAAAAAAAACACTTATTTACTTTCTCCACACCCAGTCATGATTTTATAGACCTCTATCATATCACCCCTTTAGTCGTCTCTTTTCCAAACTGAGAATTCCCAGTCTTATTAATCGCTGCTCATACAGAAGCTGTACCAGACTTCTAATCATTTTTGTTGCCCTTTTCTGAACCTTTTCCAGAGAATAGCAGAGGGCAGGGAACACTAACAAAGCAGCAATCCCTGTCCTAATAGTGAGTTGCACTGTCAGCCCCACTCTTGGAACTCCCCCTCTTATGGTCCTCAAACTCAACCTTCTGGGCAAGTATGCCAACATTCACAAGGACATTGCATAAGCCTTACTTTGTGGGACCAGTTTTAGACTCTAGAATATTATTAACTGTCAAAAATCAACAATTAAACGAAGTGACAAATGGACACTGATAAGATCAACAGTCCTGAATTTAACTAGCATGAGAAGTACACACACTTTCAACAATTGCATTAAAGATGTTTTTAATTTGTTTTAAACAAAGGTCTTCAGCTCTACTTCTCATCAGTAGACAAGGTAGTGAAATATTCAAGAATCTGCTATATTTCATTTTCCTGGCTGTTTACTAAAACCAAGACTACAGGGACATTAGGAAGTACTATGTGCATGAGCCCACAAACCCACAGCTGGTAGGAGCTAGTTTTAGGCTTCCCAGCCTTCATAGCTTCCCTAAAGCTAAGAAGGTACAAGAATTATGAGCAATGGCTAAACTCTGTCATCACCTATCCCAGTCTTCCAAGGTGTTTGTAGCACAGGTGTTGCCATTGTTTCAGCATAGTACTGGACTCATGAGTATTGCACTACACGGCACTCTTTGGCACTTGCTCTGGTGAAAGGAAAGTCTCTCATACACTACTTCAATTTAAAAGCTGTAACATATAAAGTTCTGAAAAATCCATTTTTATAAGTATCAGATTCCTACTTCAGCACACATAATACCACAGCTTTAAAGTTTCAAATGGAGCCATGGAAACGATGTGAGCCATTTTCAATTTTCTTCAACTGATGAGAAATCCAAGGTGATAGCCACAATGCAACAGGTCATATGGTAATACCGAAAACCCCTGAACAGTTTCTCATACACAATCACCCCGTATTGTAATTCCTAGATAAAAACTACATTAATATGGAGTTAATGTTGAGAGTATTGGTCAGTAACTTAGGGTAAAATACATTACAGGGATGTTGCAATTATCCCAGACACAAGCATTATAAACCCAGGAAATTCAGAGTTAAGGTTAAACTTAAAATCCAAAACTGTTAAGAAATGGATACGCATCATTCCCTTCACGCTGCCCTGCAGTGTCACCAGGTGTCACAAGGTGGGCTGGCCCTTCCAATGGAGTCTGAGTTCAGCCTCACTTGCTACTAGGTTACCTCTCAGAACATGAGTCATGTCCTGGGGGAGAATGTGGCTGAAACAAGGCTGGCTGGAAGATGTAGGATGGGAATCTGGGAGGCAGTGACCATGAGTTGGTTGAGTTCAGGATCCTGACACAGGGAAGAAAGGTAAGCAGCAAAATACGGACCCTGGACTTCAGGAAAGCAGTCTTCGACTCCCTCAGGGAACTGATGGGTAGGATCCCCTGGGGGACTAACATGAAGGGGAAAGGAGTCCAGCAGAGCTGGCTGTATTTCAAGGAATCCCTGTTGAGGTTACAGGGACAAACCATCCCAATGTGTCGAAAGAATAGTAAATATGGCAGGCGACCAGCTTGGCTTAACGGTGAAATCCTTGCGGATCTTAAACATAAAAAAGAAGCTTACAAGAAGTGGAAGATTGGACAAATGACCAGGGAAGAGTATAAAAATATTGCTCGGGCATGTAGGAATGAAATCAGGAGGGCCAAATCACACCTGGAGCTGCAGCTAGCAAGAGATGTTAAGAGTAACAAGAAGGGTTTCTTCAGGTATGTTGGCAACAAGAAGAAAGCCAAGGAAAGTGTGGGCCCCTTACTGAATGAGGGAGGCAACCTAGTGACAGAGGATGTGGAAAAAGCTAATGTACTCAATGCTTTTTTTGCCTCTGTCTTCACGAACAAGGTCAGCTCCCAGACTGCTGTGCTGGGCATCACAGCATGGGGAGTAGGTGGCCAGCCCTCTGTGGAGAAAGAGGTGGTTTGGGACTATTTAGAAAAGCTGGACGTGCACAAGTCCATGGGGCCGGACGCGTTGCATCCGAGAGTGCTAAAGGAATTGGCGGCTGTGATTGCAGAGCCATTGGCCGTTATCTTTGAAAACTCGTGGCGAACAGGGGAAGTCCCGGATGACTTGAAAAAGGCTAATGTAGTGCCAATCTTTAAAAAAGGGAAGGAGGAGGATCCTGGGAACTACAGGCCAGTCAGCCTTACCTCAGTCCCCGGAAAAATCATGGAGCAGGTCCTCAAGGAATCAATCCTGAAGCACTTACATGAGAGGAAAGTGATCAGGAACAGTCAGCATGGATTCACCAAGGGAAGGTCATGCCTGACTAATCTAATCGCCTTCTGTGATGAGATTACTTGTTCTGTGGATGAAGGGAAAGCAGTGGATGTATTGTTTCTTGTCTTTAGGAAAGCTTTTGACACGGTCTCCCACAGTATTCTTGTCAGCAAGTTAAAGAAGTATGGGCTGGATGAATGCACCATAAGGTGGGTAGAAAGTTGGCTAGATTGTCGGGCTCAACGGGTAGTGATCAATGGCTCCATGTCTAGTTGGCAGCCGGTATCAAGTGGAGTGCCCCAAGGGTCGGTCCTGGGGCCGGTTTTGTTCAATATCTTCATAAATGATCTGGAGGATGGTGTGGATTGCACTCTCAGCAAATTTGCGGATGATACTAAACTAGGAGGAGTGGTAGATACGCTGGAGGGCAGGGATAGGATACAGAGGGACCTAGACAAATTGGAGGATTGGGCCAAAATAAATCTGATGAGGTTCAACAAGGATAAGTGCAGGGCCCTGCACTTAGGACGGAAGAACCCAATGCACCGCTACAGACTAGGGACTGAATGGCTAGGTAGCAGTTCTGCGGAAAAGGACCTAGGGGTGACAGTGGACAAGAAGTTGGATATGAGTCAGTGTGCCCTTGTTGCCAAGAAGGCCAATGGCATTTTGGGATGTATAAGTAGGGGCATAGCGAGCAGATTGAGGGACGTGATCGTCCCCTCTATTCGACATTGGTGAGGCCTCATCTGGAGTACTGTGTCCAGTTTTGGGCCTCACACGACAAGAAGGATGTGGAAAAATTGGAAGGAGTCCAGCGGAGGGCAACAAAAATGATTAGGGGTCTGGAGCACATGACTTATGAGGAGAGGCTGAGGGAACTGGGATTGTTTAGTCTGCAGAAGAGAAGAATGAGGGGGGATTTGATAGCTGCTTTCAACTACCTGAGAGGTGGTTCCAAAGAGGATGGTTCTAAACTATTCTCAGTGGTAGAAGAGGACAGGACAAGGAGTAATAGTCTCAAGTTGCAGTGGGGGAGGTTTAGGTTGGATATTAGGAAGAACTTTCACTAGGAGGCTGGTGAAACATTGGAATGCGTTACCTAGGGAGCTGGTAGAATCTCCTTCCTTAGCAGTTTTTAAGGTCAGGCTTGACAAAGCCCTGGCTGGGATGATTTAATTGAGGATTGGTCCTGCTTTGAGCAGGGGGTTGGACTAGATGACCTCCTGAGGTCCCTTCCAACCCTGATATTCTATGATTCTATGTAAGGGCAGCCTGTATTCAGGCATAAAGAAGAGACAAAGGAGATGCCAGAGGTAAGCTTACATAGGAAGAGGCCCAGGCAAGAACTAAGTTGGCTAAGGGCAAAACAACCAAATCACATAGGGTCCTTTGGTCAGAAACCTGTAGTAGAAGGAGCACGTGCATCCCCCTATATCACCTCGTTTGGAGTTGCTGCATCCACCTCTGTTTACAAAGAGAAGGAGGAATGTTGAGTAGAATCCAAGAGAGTGGGAATCTGAGCTCAACAAAAGAGCTAAAAACTAAAGGTTGATAAACCCAGACCCTCAGAAGAAGAAGGGCTTTGTCCTGGAAGAATCTGGGGTGGAAAACTGTTTATTTGTATTGCCATTAGATTATATTTTACTCCAGAAGATGTGAACACAGGTCAAGAGCTAAGTCATCCTGGAGCCTGAAAAGCACTAAAGACTTCAGGCTAAAAGAACCACAGTCTCTTCTCAACCTGGGAAACTGAGGCTGAGAAATGGGGAAACTGAGACAGCAGATGCATCCAATATCAGACCAAGTAAACCACAGCTACGCCATATAATTACGATTAATGGACAATAGTATTTGCAGTCTCAGGCCAGTAACACCCATGTCTCTGAACAGTGGAAGATCCTTGAGTAATTGGCAAGTGAAAGAGTAAATTACTTACTTTGAAAGAAGCAGGATGACAGATATCACATAGGATTCCTATGAGCCCACCGCCTCAGAGTTTGGCTCTCTCTTCTCTTTAGGGCATAGATTATTGCCATCTCCAAGAGTGCCAACTATGGAAAGAATTTCTGAAGGATTCACATTTATCCTTGTGAACAACTGACATAAAAAGCTTCTCCTTCCTGCACATTCATGGACTGGCTGAGGTAAGTGAGGCAGCAACAGTTGGAATAGAATAAAGGGGAGGGGACTCCTGCTTCCAGCCCAACTGCCAGAACTCAGAGGATCCCAATCTCCGAGTTTGGCCCATCTCGTAGTGGGGAGGAGAGGACCTAGAATGAGAATCCTGTGTACATGAGATATTTAAAGGAGAGTTACAGATTTACTGTAAATGTCCATGCTCTGAGAGTATATCACACTCAAAGATCTGTGTATTCATGTGTGGTGGTGGGTGGGTGATGTATTAGAAAAAAAATTAAAGGAAACTTGAGTTGAAACTAAAGTAAAATTGTATCTTGAAGAAATGTGCATATTTACCCACTCAACTGGAAATAATTGCGATTGCAGAAAAATGTACAAAATTAAGCACCACTATTATTTTTTTTTTACTACTGTTTTTGGTGATCATGTGCAAGAGTTATGGGGAAATAGCAGCCAGTAAGACTTGCACCTAGGAATTTCCACCCCAACCAGATTATTACAGTTTTAGGTGGATCACTATTTGAGCTGAAAATCCTCTCAACAGTGGCCCTTTAAAAGAATCCTAGTGAGATTTCTTCTGGGGAAAGCATTAAATATTGTGTCTGTAGCAGGAGTGGCCAAACGTTTTTTACATGTGGGCTGCTCGGAGATCACAGCTCTGGGCAGCAGACGTCCCTGAACTATTACTTTCTCGCCAACATGCTGCACTGCCTCAGGCCATGCAGTCTTTCTTCGCCTACTCGTACTTCTCATTTCACTCTCCTTTTGGGGATGAAATACTCCATTATTTCTGCTTTGTTCTGGACTCATCTCCTGTCTGTTTCTTTTGTTGTACTAACAGAAGCAGGGAATTTCATGCTTAGTTATTCTCTCTCTTGCACGTGCGCACACACACAAAATATTCAGAAAACAGAGTTAAGGATGAAAGCTCATCCTTAATTCTGTCCCCTTGTGCTTGTATGTTAAAATATGATCTCCCTTTATATTTTATTTGTCACTTAAGGCAACACGATGCAAATGGCTTTCTTATACCAAACTTGCATAACATTAAAGCAGTGTTACTCAAAGTGATGATCCGTGGACCAGTGCCGGTCCGCGAGCCATCAGCTGCCGGTCTGCGCACACATTGGGGGGAAAAAAATGCCAGTCCCCCACATCAGATAGCTTGAGAAGCACTGCATTAAAGTATAGCACAGTGCAGTAACCAGGCTAAGCTGACTAAAACTCAATGAGATCTTCAAAACAAGCCAAGTTTACAGAAAATGAGTTCAGTCGATATGATAACCCTACATAAGTTTGCAAAAACACAAAGGGTCTTGATCATATTGGAAGAAAAAATGAGAAATAAGAGAAAACATGAAAGAGACAGACTACAATATAAGAAAAGGAAGAGGAAGAGGGGAAAAAAACAAGACAAAAATAAAGTGAGGTTAAGGAAGAGAAGGAAGAACAAAATGAAGGAAGACAGTAAACTAAGCTGTTTATCATAATAAAATTCATGCAATGTTTGACTATATCATGTACGTCTATGGAACATCAAATATAAATGCTGAAGTACAATAGGTATTGTATACTGTGCCAAACAAAAAAAAAAAAGGCTCTGCTAGAAAAATCTTACAATCTGAAGGCACAAGCAAGCAAGCATTATTAATTTCTTTATGTTCAAGTGTTCAATTCAAAGTGAGGATGGGAAGAAAGAGCTCCCAGCTTCTGGAGAAATGTATTTCCCACTCCACCCCCTGCTTTCTCTGTATATTACTAAACCAACCCTGGTAAGTTATTAAGGCCCCAGTTCAGCAAAGCATTTAAGCACATGCATATGAACTTAAGCATGTTCTTAAATGCTTTGCAGAATTGGAGCCTCAGTGTCTTGTGAAAACCCCAAACTCCACCAAATTACATATATACTCCCTATCCAAAAAAAATGTATCACCAGGGGAGAACAACTGGCAGACCACACTTCACCAGAGTATTTATTACTCTCTCCTCTCCCCCCAATATGCTTACTATTTTTAATTAGTGCACAGAAGATTTTTACTGGTCGTCAGTCCATCCCTGTACCAAACCAACTGTACTTAAGACTAATGTTTCAGAAAGATAATTGAAAGCCTCTGAATACACAATTTTGTCACATCAAAAAAAAAAATCAAACGTATAATTATATTGAAATAAAAACTAAGAATTGATGTGAAATACTCGACAAAGCATCAGAAACACCATTTAGGACTATAAATGTGCAAAAGTTAAGAGATGTGGCACCACTTGTCATTTCTAGTTAAGATGAAAGACATGTACAGATTTTTTTTTTAAACAATAGCCTACAGCTTACAGGCTTGCTAAAAGCCATCATTTTGCAGGTTCTGAGCTTAGCCAAAATAAGCTTCTCCATCATGATTCATGTGTGTTACAAGGTGGGCTACAGAACACTATGTTTTCTTTAGTTCAGCACAACAGAATAATTACTCATGTTCTACAACAGTAATTATGACCCTATGATACAGTAATTGAAAGCTCACATGGGATCGCAGAAGCCAGAAGGAACCATATACACACTTAGTGCCCTTTGATTTTTCTAATTAGTGTTGAGTGTATGTATTCCAAATACAATTGCGTATTTTCTTCTCCCCTCCCGCAGAAAACTGCTCATGTGCAAGTAAACCCTTGCCTAGCTGTATTTGACGTACATGTTGTGTATAATATTAGATATGCAAGTATATATGACCGAAAAAAAAAGAAGCTAGTCTCAGAAATGTGTGCATCCAGGACAATGTGCTACCACTAAAAAGTTCAGGCCAAACAAATGA
The DNA here is from genome assembly GCF_965140235.1 of Caretta caretta. Lineage (NCBI taxonomy): Eukaryota > Metazoa > Chordata > Testudines > Cheloniidae > Caretta > Caretta caretta. Next base: position 34,650,862 of record NC_134210.1, read on the forward strand.
TGAGGGAAAGGAAGGTCATGTCTAAAATATAGTGTATGCCAGTAACCATCAGTTACTAAGAAAGAGAAAAAGAAAAACAAACCACATATTTCAGCTCGTTGTACAGTGGATGCACTTAACTTACTACTGGTTTGAGAGTTTCTACTGCTCTACCTGTATTCCCAATTATGTTTATAGAAAATCACTCTCAAACCAATAACTTTCAAACTGGAGAACACATTTTAAGTGCAGCCACAAATCCAAGCCTGGTGTATTAGATGAAGAGAAAGTATGAAGACAACCTGTTATGGTACTTCACACAGTTCTAGGGCAGCAACAGCTTCTCATTCACGTTTAAGAGCTAGGAAAAAGTTCTTGGTTAAAAGTATGCTACTCTAAAACCCATTCTCTATGTGGTAAAACTCAACAGAGAGACCAAATGCAAAATGTAATTTTTGCAAACCACGCAGACTGAAAGAAAGAAAATTTAATTTAAGAAGCTGAAATAAATTCAACGAAAGATTAGCTGAAAGAAATGGAACAGCAGATTAGGAAATCAACAAACCTAACAGGAAAAGCGTGCCCCTACTTGTTGCAAGCGAGGTGGTCTCAAAAGGCTATGGGAGATCATTTAAACTATGGGCTGACAAAAGTAAAAATGGCTGATACAAGAAATCCTCTAAATGACTCCACCATAATAGTTACAAGATAGGAACAGATGAGCTATAGAGTGTTTCATCCACTCGACACTACGGGGCATCACAAAACAGAACAAAATGTAGAACAACTCACTGAGTCTATGAAAAAGGGACCTAAAGAAATCCTCTGAGTGTGTTCTAAGGGGAAAAGAGGAACAGTAGAAGGTTTAATTTAGGAAAGTTTCCCACTTAGATTAAGCCACAGGATATATCTTGTATTTTCTTAGGCAGGATTTCATTCGGCCAGGGGAAGAGACATCTCTAACAGACTACAGCAGGGATTGCTACTAAATCTGGTCTCATTAAATATCTCCATGAATGTAACTGGAATATGATAGAAGAATTGTGGACACTAGTCAGAACAGGAAAATTTTACAAAGGGACCTACTAAGATTTCGAAATAGAAGCAGAAAATGAAGTGAGATTCAATGTGGGGGCATGGAGAATCATCTAAAACTCACCTTACAATGTGAGGAAGAAACCCAGAAAGCAGTAATATAAGAAGAACTAACACTGACAGTAGAGAACAAGTTATACATGGGTATTGCAATGTGACAGGGTAACAAAGAAAGGGCAATACAATTTAGACCTGAACATGCAAAGGTATCAGATCAAAAGAGCTGGAAAAGAATACTTTCCTTACTGCTCCAGTGAGACCTCATCATGACTGATTCTGGGTGCTGCATTACCAGAAAGACTGACAAAACTAGTGGGAGCTTAAATGTGACTACCAAAAACTATTGGTGAGCAAGGGTGCCTGTGTGGGCTGATTCAGGAGGAGATAAACAGAACATGAAGAGATATTAGTCTATAAACATTTGAAGTCTAAACATTAAGGATGGAGAGGATCTATTACTACTGTAAGCAATATTTTATATATATATACACACACATATATACATATACATATATGTATATAAAAATATATATATATATAAAATGAGAAATGGGACAATCTGGGAAAAGAGCATTTTTTATAAACATCAACTATCTTCAGATTATCTGTGTGATATCAATCTGCCTGAATGCCAGGAGTTAAATCAAAAGAAAACAAAATATGCCCCTTGAGGAGACAATGGCTGGGCCATCAATAATGTACCCTTCCCAAGGCAAAAATCCTGTGATCAAAGGGGCTGAAAAGCTCAAAGATCCTAAAAAAGGAAGGAGGATATTGGATGCACTAGGAAAGCTGACAGGCTGGGAAAACACAGACAGACAGATGCTGTGAACAGGAAGGGCTGCTTCTCCCTGGCAAAGATGGAGTTCAGTGGTCTGAGAGGAACTTACAAAGGTGTACGTAATGTGCTTCAGCCGTTTACTGTTGTTAGGTTTTGCTCTAAATGCTTTGTGCCCTTAACAAATGAATAAATGTCACAAAAACAGCTTCTTCAAACAAGGTATAACAGTAGATGTATGCTGTCACAGGCTCCTGGACAAAGAGCTGGCAAAGGTACCAATCACTGTTGGTTGTGCTGAAGTATTATTTATTACTTCTATTACTGTAGCACCTAGTCATGGCTGACAAACTAGGGGACTGTAGCCCACGCCCTGGTCTAAGAGTGGATGAACTGCAGAATTGCCACTCCCCTTGAAGCTCTGGTACTAGCCACTGTTGGACATAGATACTGGGCTAGATGGACCATTGGTTTGACGCAATATGGCAGTTTTGTTCTTACTGAGTCCTACCTCAGGAGAAGGAAAGCTTAAGGCCGGACCCCTCTGGGGGTGCACTGGGTGAGACCCCCAGGAAGGGACATTGAGAGTAACTGACAATATTTTAAAAGGGAAAAAAGGTGGGCAGAAGGAGGAAAAAAGTGACAGTGAGATCTAGTGGGCTCTAAAAGGCTCCCCCAAGACAAAATGAAAGCTTCAGTGCTAGGACACACACACACACACAAATTTTAAGTGTCCTGCAGGACATCTGCAGGGAAATGAACTAGAAGACCTAACAGGAATTTTCTATGTGAAACTTCCATGACTTTATAAATCTTCAGATTTGGACCTCACGGATATACCCTCTTGCCAACTAGTATCTCTCCCCTAGGTTCTCTGCAAATTTATTACATTACTTCTGTCCTTTTCATATTATATATACACATACATACACACACACACACGGGCTGTCAAGTGATTTAAAAAATTGATCATGATTAAACGCACATTTAAATAGAATACCATTTATTTAAATAGTTTTGGATGTTTTCTACTTTTTCAAATATATTGATTTCAATTACAACACAATACAAAGTGTACAGTGCTCACTTTATATTTACTTTGATTACAAATATTTACACTGTAAAAAAACAAGAGAAATAGTATTTTTCAATTCACCTCATACAAGTACTCTAGTACAATCTCAATCATAAAAGCTGACCTTACAAATGTAGAATTCTGTACAAAAAATAACTGCATTCAAAAATAACAGTGTAAAACTTTAGAGCCCACAAGTCCACTCAGTCCTACTTCTTGTTCAGCCACTCAGACAAACAAATTTGCTTATATTGCAGGAGATAATGCTGCCCGCTTCTTGTTTACAGTGTCACCTGAAAGTGAGAACAGACGTTTACATGGCACTGTTGTAGCCGGCGTTGCAAGATTTTTATATGCCAGATGTGCTAAAGATTTATATGCTTAAACGACCATTCCAGAGGACATGCGTCCATGCTGATGATGGGTTCTGCTCAGTAACGATCGAAAGCAGTGCAGACTGACGCATGTTCACCTTCATCATCTGAATCAGATGTGACCAGCAGAAGATTGATTTTCTTTTTTGATTATTCGAGTTCTGTAGTTTCCGCATTGGAGTGTTGCTCTTTTAAGACTTCTGAAAGCATGCTCCACACCTCGTCCCTTTCAGATTTTGAAAGGCACTTCAGATTCTTAAACCTTGGGTCAAGTGCTGTAGCTATCTTTAGAAATCTCACATTGGTACTGTCTTAAAATGAAGAACGTGCTGGGTCATCATTCGAGACAGCTATAATATGAAATACATGGCAGAATGTGGGTAAAACAGAGCAGGAGACATACTATTCTCCCCAAAGGAGTTCAGTAAAAATTTAATTATCCTTTTTTTTTTTAAATGAGTGTCATCAGCATGGAAGTATGTCCTCTGGAATGATAGTCAAAGCATGAAGAGGCATACGAATTTTTAGCATACCTGGCACATAAATACCCTGCAATGCCGGCTACAAAAGTGCCATGCAAACGCCTGTTCTCACTTTCAGGTGACATTGTAAATAAGAAGCTGGCAGCATTATCTCCCGTAATTGTAAACAAACTTGTTTGTCTTAGCAATTGGCTGAATAAGAAGTAGGACTGCGTGGACTTGTAAGCTCTATAGTTTTACATTGTTTTGTTTTTGAGTGCTGTTATGCTGCCAAAAAAAAATCTACCTTTGTAAGTTGCACTTCCACAATAAAGAGATTGCATTATGGTACTTGTATGAGGTGAACTGAAAAATACTATTTCTTTTTGTTATTTTTACAGTGCAAATATTTGTAATAAAAATAATATAAAGTGAGCACTGTACACTTTGTATTCTGTGTTGTAATTGAAATTAATATATTTCAAAAAATGTAGAAAACATCCAAAAATAGTTAATAAATTTCAATTGGTATTCCACTGTTTAACTCAAAATTAATCATGATTAATCAGTTTTAATTGCACTGTTAATCGTGTGAGTTAACTGCAATTAATCGACAGCCTTAATATATATATTATACACACACATTCCAAACAGACAGAATAGATTCTTTGATCAAAACATTTAGGGAACAAAATATATGTGGTAACATATTGAATAATACACAAGAACTTCTCTTCACTTATAAGAACTTGGCTAGTACAGCACATTGTTTCTATAGGAGGAAACAGACCCACACAAAAACATTAATCTGTAGACTACAAGGAAGGCACATATGAAATAAAATCTAACATATTTTAAAAGTTGCCCCAAAATTTAACTGCAAATGACATCCCCTTTGAATGTTAAACCTGACTTGCTTTCCCCAACTTTTTAAACAGTTAACTGGTTTTAAGTTTCTATACCTTATTCCTGTTTTTTAAACTTTTAAATGCCATGCCTAACCCCTCCAATTGCACTTTCCCAATTTTCTCCAAATTCGCCAGCCTGGCCCCCACAATGGTTATTTCTGTCCTCTTAGATCAGACCCTTTAGATTTTCCTCTACCAATCATGCGCAAGGAAGAAGTATCCACCAGTACCTCTAAACCGTTTCCACATAAATTGGTGTTCTGATTTCAGGTCCTACAGAGTCTGGGGAAGAGGGATCATTTTCAGAGGCACTGAATGTACTCATTTTCAACAGACTTCAACTGGAGTTGCTGATTCTCAGTATTTGTGGAAAGAGTCAGGCTATAAGAACCAAATTCACCACTGGCATAACAGATGCAATTATAAGTGTTTCCACAGGCTCCTAGCTTTCAAAAGCAAAAACAAAACAAAACCCCACACAATTTGAGATGAAACTTTCCCTGGTATTCTCTTCCAAAGGAGATTTTATTTTTGAAAATGTTGAGCAAAATCTCTGTTTGAAGTAGGCAATTATTTCAATTTTAAAGAATTCTAGACACTATCGCTGATCTGCCTTTTAAAAAAGACACAGATGGATTTCAAAATTTGAGTAAGAAACAGTCACCAGTAAGTAGTGAATTTACTAGCAGTGAAAAAATGTTTGACTTAGTCTTATAGCCACTGAAAAACTGTGCCCTGAGCACACATACTACAAATTTGAGTTTACTAAAGCTGTACACTATCAGACAGGCAAAGTCCATTCACTGATTACAAATGTGTGCACTTGCTGCCTCTCATCCTGAGGAAACCTTTCTACCCCATTAGTCCTCCAATCTTAATTATCTCCTGAAAGACTTCATTGGGTACATGTTCATCAGATTATATTTAATTTAACTTTTGAGGCATTAGGTTTTATGACCTAAAAGACAGAGGCTTACAGAGTCTAGAAAATGTGAACTGGTGAAAGTGAAACTGGAGTCTGATGAGTTTACATAAGTTATGGTACCATATTTCTTTTTTTTTATTAGGGTATTGCCTGGGCCACAATCAAGGATCAAGGTTCCAATGTGGTTTGCAATCACATAGCTAAAGAGTACAGCCCCTGCTCCAAAGCATTCACAATCTAATCCAGTGATACTCAGATTGAGGCTTGGGAGATGCAAGTGGTTCTTTAATGTGTCTCCTCAGACATCTTACTCAGGCAAAGTTCCCACTAACTAAATTAGGCGAGCAGGAAGCTAGTCTGTTCCTCTTGTTGGTTTGGGAGAAAAATCTCACTTCAGGCATGAGGAAGCCTGCCTTAGTCATCTTAGCCTACAAAAAAAAGCAAACTCAAAATGAGACATTGAATAAAGCTAAAAAAAATATAAAACTGCAGGTGCTCAGACATTACAGTGATACATAGGATGTAAGGGCACTACTATTAGCCCTTTAGCTCAACTTTGTTATATTAATATAAAAGAAATGTTACACTGTTTACATGAGTAGGGTAGTAAGAGTTTTAAAACCAACAATTTTGGCATTCAGGCATTTTAAATTTTTGATAGAGCAACTGGACATTAGGATTTTGTAATATGAGGGCAAGATAAAGAAAGGATATTTACAGTTCAGATTCCTATAACTGACATCATGCAATCAGTGTTTTTGAAATGCAGGGATTATGTAAAGGGTATGACAAGAGATGAAAAAAATTCTTTCCATGCCAGAGCGATTTCTCACTTAAGAGGAAGCATTTATGCTCAGGATTATCTCTAGGCCAATTTAGAACAATTGGTAGGTACAGTAAGGTACAGTATTTACAATAACATTTTACATCTGAATTAAGGAATGTGGCAGAGTTTTCAAACTAAGTTATTAGATATGATTTTGTAAAAGGCAGAATTAAAAAGGAACTGAGGCTGGGGTTGCATTTAAAGATTAATTTTCACAACAGGGCAAATGTGATGAGGAACACTAAAAACATCTGACTTCCTTGGCATTTATACTGCCTCCTTTATTAAACAGAATGTGTGACTGACCAAATGCTTCTTTTCTCAATCAGTCCTGCAATGACATCTTACTCTTCCACTAACTCTTCCAGTATCATTCTGTTATAAAAAAATAAATCATGTATTATGGACATCAATACAGAGTCAAACATGACAAGCTATGTAAGGGACAAAATCCTTTCCATTAAGGCAAACACCTGATAACGTACATTTAATCAGTGAAATCAATGAATAAATTAATAGATTCAAAAATGTTTGCTGCATGATTTCGCCTATGAAGAGGGAAGTGGCAAAGAAAGCCTTTATCGCATGCCATTAAAGATTGTGAAGCGCTTTGAGATCTATTGATGACATACCTAACTCTTATATAACTATTTCAGATTCTGAACCAGTTTTCCTGACAGAAGCAATGGTTAAGGCTACAATTTAATCATAAGTATTTTTATTAAAAAGTCATGGACAGGTCACGGGCGAAAAAAAAAACAAAAAATTACTGCCCCGACATGTCCATGATTTATATTAAAAAATACTCATGAATGAATTGGGCGGGGGGGGAAGGAATCCAGGGGCCCGCTGTGGGGGGGCCCGCTGCTGCTCCAGCCACCCCAGGACCACTGAGTCCCTGGGTCCAGCCACATCAGCTGCTCCTTGGGCGGCTGGCTGGCTGCAGAGCCATTGCAGCAGCTGATGCGGCTCGCTGCAGCGCCATTCCAGCAGCGGCCAGTGTGCCTGGCCCCGGGGTCAGCCACACTGGCTGCTGCAGAAGTCATGGAGGTTGCAGGAAGTCATGGAATTCGTGACAGACACAGAGCCCTAGCAATGGTCCATGGGCTAAAAGCCATAGAAACACAGTTTCCATTACACATTATGCTACCTGAGGTTAGGTGTCTCAAAAGTAGAAACAGGTTTGAGCAGGAGCACTTCTCTGCATGCCCAGACATGCTGCAGTGTGTGGGAGGAATCTGACCAGGAGTACTGAGAAAGCCCCTGCACAGGAGAAAAGTCCCAAACATTCCATAAGAGTGGGAAGGCAAGTGAAAAAAGTTTTACACCTTGATTTTTACACCATTTGCTTAATTAAGATATGAATTAGTTTCTTACGAATGGGGCACCTGGTTTTTGTCTTTTCAGGCGCCAGAACCCCGTGAAGTGCCCAAGAGTAGGCTGTGTGATATCCTCCCCTCAGAAATCCTTCCAGGAAAAATTCTCATGCTGCTGATTGAGCCTTTTCATGGTAGTTACAGATTAGAGACAGACCTAGCATGCTGGTGTGACTCAAAGCACCATATCCTGGCAGAATGGGTCAGTGGTTTGCGGCAGCAGCGCTAGCTCACCCTCTCAGGCTGAAAAAGCTACGTAAAGCACCTGTTAGTGTTGGCTCAATGTTTGCAGGGTTTTTCTATTGCGGGGACGGGGGAGAGACAGAGCATGCTAGAGTGCTGGACCAGAGCAAACCAAAGGTTAGGGCCTCAATTCTCCAGTGATTTCTCAGCTCAGAAGAGAGAGAACAAAGTACAAGATGAAATGAAGACACTACTACATGTAAATAAATAAGAATTAGGGCTATCAAGCGATTAAAAAAATTAATAGCAATTAATCGCACTGTTAAATGGTATTCTATTATTGCTTATTAAAAAAATTTTGGATGTTTTTCTACATTTTCAAATATATTGATTTCAATTACAACACAGAATACAGAGTGTACTTTATACTATTTTTATTACAAATATTTGCACTGTAAAAAACAAAAGAAATAGTATTTTTCATGATGAAGAGATTACACTACAGTGCTTTTATGAGGTGAATTGAAAATTGAACTTACAAATGTAGAATTGGGAACTAAAAAATAACTGCATTCAAAAATAAAACAATGTAAAACTTTAGAGCCCACAAGTCCACTCAATCCTACCTCTTTGTTCAGCCAATAGCTAAGACAAACAAGTTTTGTTTACATTTGCAGGAGATAATGCTGCCCACTTCTTGTTTACAATGTCACCTGAAAGTGAGAACAGACGTGCACATGGAACTGTTGTAGCTGGCGTCGCAAGATATTTATGTTCCAAATGCCCTAAAGATTCATATGTCCCTTCATGCTTCAACCACCATTCCAGAGGACATGCGTTCATGCTGATGACGGGTTCTGCTCGATAACAATCCAAAGCAGCGCGGACTGACGCACGTTCATTTTCATCATCTGAGTCAGATGCCACCAGCAGAAGGTTGATTTTCTTTTTTGGTGGTTTGGGTTCTGTAGTTTCTGCATCCGAGTGTTGCTCTTTTAAGAGTTCTGAAAGCATGCTCCACATCTTGTCCCTCTCAGATTTTGGAAGGCACTTCAGATTCTTAAACCTTGGGTCAAGTGCTGTAGCTATCTTTAGAAATCTCACGTTTGTACCTTCTTTGCATTTTGTCACATCTGCAGTGAAAGTGTTCTTAAAGTGAACATGTGTTGGGACATCATCAGAGACTGCTATAACATGAAATATATGGCAGAATGTGAGTAAAACTGAACAGGAGACATACAGTTGTCCCCCTAGGAGTTCAGTCACAGATTTAATTTAAAGCATTTTTTTCAAACGAGTGTCATCAGCGTGGAAGCATGTTCAGAAAAAGGCAACTAAAATGATTAGGGGTTTGGAACAGGTCCTATATGAGGAGAGATTAAAGAGGCTATGACTTTTCAGCTTGAAAAAGAGGAGTCTAAGCAGGGATATGATAGAGGTATATAAAATCATGAGTGGGGTGGAGAAAGTGAATAAGGAAAAGTTATTTATTGGTTTCCATAATATAAAAACTAGGGGCCACCAAATGAAATTAATGGGCAGCAGGTTTAAAACAAATAGGAAGTTCCTCTTCACTCAGCTCACAGTCAACCTGTGGAACTCCTTGCCTGAGGAGGTTGTGAAGGGTTTAAAAGAGAACTGGATAAATTCATGGAGGTTAAGTCCATTAATGGCTATTAGCCAGGGTGGGTAAGGAATGGTGTCCCTAGCCTCTGTTTGTTTGAGGGTGGAGATGGATGGCAGGAGAGAGATCACTTGATCATTACCTGTTAGATTCACTCCCTCTGGGGCACCTAGCATTGGCCACTGTCGGTAGACAGAATACTGGGCTAGATGCACCTTTGGTCTGACCCAGTGTGGTCATTCTTACGTTCTCTAATTGTGGCCGAAGCAAGAGGTGGCATACAAATGTTTAGCATATCTGGCACGTTAATACCTTGCATTGCTGGCTACGAAAGTGCCGTGTGAATGTCTGTTCTCACTTTCAGGTGACATTGTAAATAATAAGCGGCCAGCATTAGCTCACATAAGTGGAAACAAACTTGTATGTCTTAGCGATTAGCTGAACAATAGGACTGAGTGGACTTGTAGGCTCTAAAGTGTTACACTGTTTTTGAGTGGTTATGTAACAAAAAAATTCTACATTTGTAAGTTGCACTTTCATAAAGAGATACAGTACTTGTGAGATGAATTGAAAAATACTATTTCTTTTGAAAGAGCAGCAAAGAGTCCTGTGGCACCTTATGACTAACAGACGTATTGGAGCATAAGCTTTTGTGGGTGAATACCCACTTCGTCAGATGCATGTAGTGGAAATTTCCAGAGGCGGGTATAAATATGCAAGCAAGAAATCTGGAAGCCTGCTTTCGCCATCTCCGACTCAAAGAATACTTTCAAGATAACACTGAACAGTGTACTGATACACAGATACCCTCCCACCAACACCACAAGAAGAACTACTCCACATGGACTCCTCCTGAGGGTTGAAATGACAGTCTGGACCTATACACAGAATGTTTCTGCCGACGTGCACAGGCAGAAATTGTGGAACAACAACATCACTTGCCTCATAACTTAAGTCGTGCAGAATGCAATGCCATCCACAGCCTCAGAAACAACCCTGACATTATAATCGAAGAGGCTGATAAAGGAGGTGCTGTTGTCATCGTTAACAGGTCTGACTACCAAAAGGAGGTTGCCAGATAACCCTCCAATACCAAATTCTACAAGCCACTTTCCTCAGATCCCACTGAGGAACACACTAAGAAACTGCACCATCTACTCAGGACACTCCCTACACTAACACAGGAACAAATCAACATAGATAGAATAGCCCCGGTTGGGGCTCTAAAGGTACTACCCAAAATCCACAAACCCGGAAATCCTGGATGCCCCATCATCTCGGGCATTGGCACTCTCACTGAAGGACTGTCTGGATATGTGGACTCTCTACTCATACCCTACACCACCAGAACTCCCAGCTGTCTCCATGACACCACTGATTTCTTGAGAAAACTAGAATGCATTGGTGATCTTCCAGAAAACACCATCCTAGCCCCAATGGATGTAGAGGCTCTCTACACAAACATCCCAGACGCAGATGGAATACAAGCTGTCAGGAACAGTATCCCTGATGATGCCACAGCACAACTGGTTGCTGAGCTCTGTAACTTTATCCTTATGCACAATTATTACAAATTTGGTGACAATATATACCTCCAGACTAGTGGCACTGCTATGGGCACCCACATGGCCCCACAATATGCCAACATTTTTATGGCTGACCTGGAACAACGCTTCCTCAGCTCTCATCCACTCACGCCCCTTCTCTACCTATGCTACATTGATGACATCATCATCACCATCATCATCTGGACCCATGGGAAGGAAACTCTGGAAGAATTCCATCATGATTTCAACAGCTTCCACCCCACCATCAACCTCAGCCTGGACCAATCTACAGGGGAGGTCAACTTCCTAGACACCACGGTGCAAATAAGCGACGGTCACGTTAACACCACTCTATACCGAAAACTCACCAACCGCTACGCCTACCTTCATGCCTCCAGCTTCCATCCCGGACACACCACACGATCCATTATCTACAGTCAAGCACTGAGGTACAACCACATTTGCTCCAATCCCTCAGACAGAGACCAACACCTACAAGATCTTCACCAAGCACACTCAAAACTACGATACCCACAGGAGGAAATAAGGAAACAGATTAACAGAGTCAGACATGTACCCAGAAGCCTCCTGCTGCGAGACAAGCCCAAAAAAGAGACCAACACAACTCCACTGGCCATCACATACAGTCCTCAGCTAAAACCTGAGTTATGAGGAGAGGCTGAGGGAGCTGGGATTGTTTAGCCTGCAGAAGAGAAGAATGAGGGGGGATTTGATAGCTGCTTTCAACTACCTGAAAGGGGGTTCCAAAGAGGATGGCTCTAGACTGTTCTCAATGGTAGCAGATGACAGAACGAGGAGTAATGGTCTCAAGCTGCAGTGGGGGAGGTTTAGATTGGATATTAGGAAAAACTTTTTCACTAAGAGGGTGGTGAAACACTGGAATGCGTTACCTAGGGAGGTGGTAGAATCTCCTTCCTTAGAGGTTTTTAAGGTCAGGCTTGACAAAGCCCTGGCTGGGATGATTTAACTGGGAATTGGTCCTGCTTCGAGCAGGGGGTTGGACTAGATGACCTTCTGGGGTCCCTTCCAACCCTTATATTCTATGATTCTATGAACCTCTCCAACGCATCATCAGTGATCTACAACCCGTCCTGGACAACAATCCCTCACTTTCACAGGCCCTGGGAGGCAGGCCAGTCCTCGCCCACAGAAAACCCGCCAACCTGAAGCATATTCTCACCATCAACGACACAACAGACCATAGTAACTCTAACTCAGGAACCAATCCATGCAACAAACCTCGATGCCAACTCTGCCCACATACCTACACCAGCAACACCATCACGGACCTAACCAGATCAGCCACACCATCACCGCTTCATTCACCTGTATGTCCACCAATGTAATATACGCCATCATGTGCCAGCAATGCCCCTCTGCTATGTACATCGGCCAAACTGGACAGTCCCTACGTAAAAGGATAAATGGACACAAATCAGATATTAGGAATGGCAATATACAAAAACCTGTAGGAGAAAACGTCAATCTCCTGGGACACACCATAGCAGATTTAAAAGGTAGCCATCCTGCAGCAAAAAAACTTCAGGACCAGACAAAACTGCCGATTTTACAGATCCAGACTAACATGGCTACCCCTCTGATACTATTTCTTTTGTTTATCATTTTTACAGTGCAAATATTTGTAATAAAAATATAAAGTGAGCACTGTACACTTTGTATTCTGTGATGTAACTGAAATCAGTATAGTTGAAAATATAGAAAAACATCCAAATATATTTAATAGATTTCAATTGGTATTTTATTGTTTAACAATTCAATTAAAACTGTGATTAATTGTGATTAATTTTTTTAATCGTGATTAAAGTTAAATTGCATTAGTTTAACTATGATTAATCAACAGCCCTAATAAAAATTAGAGTTATAAAACAAAGTAGTCCTGAGAAACAGAACCATCAACTTGTTCCACTATCAGAAAAACAATTTTTGGTGGGCTCAGGTGAAGAGCAGGGGTTACCACAGCACCACCACTGTATCGTCTCCAAATTCCACAGGTGACAGGCATTACCCATTTGTTCTAACAAGAAGAATAAAGGTGTTCAGAAGAATACATGGACTCGGGAGCATCCTGTGAAAGAGAAGTGTAATCACAATGGCCCTCAGCTACATCCTCTCAGACATAATCCTGAAACAGAAATAATTCTGGTATTTCTTAATCTGAGCGCTTGAGTTTGCAATGCTCTTGACAGCTTTTTGCAACAGAATTTCCTAGATTCTTTAAAAGGAAACAAATTTTGTCATGTGCAACTGTAATGACATCCTGCATGCATCATCAGCAGGGACTGAATCCAGAATATTCAAGTTCACATTAGAGACCTATCACTATCATTTCAGCTAAAGGAGTAGCTAGTAGCAGTAGTAGGTGATCAGCAGCTGTGGTCATGACCTACACTGCCAGTTGTTTACACAACTATTTGCTACACAGCAGTATAATAGCTGCAGTGAGGATTCCAAGATTCTATTCCTAGCACAGAGGGAAGAGTATGTCTTCGAAAGTGATTAAAACAAAGTTTGGCATCATAGCCAAGCACATAGATTTGACACATTCATTCTGAAAGGCAATGTTGCTACACGGATGAGACCGGGGTCTGTCATTATATTCAGTCTGAATTCTATTCCCACATATGCAAAAAATGGCCTTATGCAACTTCTCAATTACCCTATCTGCAAAATGGGAAGCAGTGTAACTGTCTGCCTCTTCTGGTACGATTAGGAGGCCTTTCTCAATAACAAATTATTGTGAATAGAAATATTAACACCACTCAATGAAAGATTTTAAACTTGAACTGAGAACTTTTTTAGTTCTCAGCAATTGATACCCTCCCCTAAACTTGGAGATATTTTGATGGGGGAGGACAGGCAATCAGCTCAACAAGGCATGAGCATATGCCAGGTACAGCTGGAATAATAAACATTAAGGAGCTGGTGTAGAACAAGTTCTACTGAGTATTGTAAATAGTGATTTCTGTGGTTTACAATTTACCAAGCCTGGATAGATTTTCGCAGGAACAGTGAAAGGCCTCAGATTTACCCTCACCTCTGCCCCAACCCACCATACTGCAACTTCCTACTCTAAACCATGGATGTGTGAAAGTCATTCTAAATAAAAACAACGAGGATTCTGGTGGCACCTTAAAGACTAACAGATTTGGGCATAAGCCTCCATGGGTAAAAAAGCCTACTTCTTCAGATGCATGGAGTGAAAATTACAGATGCAGGAATATACTGATACATGAAGAGAAGGGAGTTACCTTACAAGTGGAGAACAAGTGTTGACAAGGTCAATTCAGTCAGGGTGGATGTGGTCCATTCCCAATAACTGATGAGGTGTCAATACCCTGATAGCTGTAATCAATACTGTCTCACAATCAATAAATACAAATTTATCTTGAGTTAAAGATTTTTCTTAAAGACACAATTAGCTGAAAATATGAATGTAATGTCCTTCTAAAACAAATGAACCATAAAGGATGCAGTCTAAACATTTGAAGATTTTTATCTGGGTATACTATCTAGCTAAAATAGTGAAAAACCTTTGAATCTTGTTCTAATAAAAGTCCTTTTAAAATCAGTACAATTTGATTTTCATCTATGAACACATTAAAAAATGTTCAAGCTGAAAAGTATTTAGCTTCATTGGTAAACTGAGTATTGAACAATGTAAAAACTGTTCTATATTAACCATATATTTGTGGTTCACTGTAACAATATGAAAGACAATTTCCAACCATACTAAAGAGTATATGCTTAATGGAAAATATACTATTGACTAGTTTTCCTGATCCCCCACTTTCCATTTTCTTCTCGCTTGATCCTCAAATCTCAGCTTCTCATTTATATACTCTCAACAATTCCAAGCAGCCATAGTATTCAAGTGGCATTTCCTAGAAGCATTACTCTCCCATGTCAGACACAAAGGAGCAAACCCTCTAGGAACAGCTCAGCATAACCAGAGTACACACTTAAACAATATTAGTAGGGAAAGAATAAGTTAAAACTCGTTTGTTAAAATTAAACAATTAAGATAAAATAGAAAATGGGGCATAAAGAATAGATTCTTCGATAAACTTTCAAATTCTCCAGAGCAAGTGTGTGACTGGACTTCTTACATACATGGAATCATGGAACATTAAAGTTGGAAGAGACCTCAGAAGGTCACTTAGCCCAATCCCCTGCTCAAAGCAGAGCCACCACCAACTAAATCATCCCAGCCAGGACTTTGTTAAGCCAGGCCTTAAAAACCTTTAAGGTTGGAGATTCCACCACCGCCCTAGGTAACCCATTCCAGTGCTACACCACCCTCCTAGTGAAATAATGTTTCCTTATGTCCAACCTAGACCACCCCCACTGCAACTTGAGACTATTGCTCCTTGTTCTGTCATCTGCCACCACTGAGAACAGCCTACCTCCATCCTCTTTGGAACCCCCTTTCAGGTAGCTGAAGGCTGCTATCAAATCCCCCCTCACTTCTCTTCTGCAGGCTAAATAAACACAGTTCCCTCAGCCTCTCCTCACAAGTCATGTGCCAAAGCCCCCTACTCATTTTCAGTGCCCTCCGCTGGACTCTCTCCAATTTGTCCACATCCTTTCTGTAGTGGAGGACCCAAAATTGGAAGCAATACTCCAGATGTGGCGTCATGAGTGCTAAATAGAGGGGAATAATCGCTTCCCCTCAATCTGCTGGCAATGCTCCTACTAATGCAGCCCAATATACAGTTATCCTTCTTGCAACAAGGCCACACTGCTGACTCATATCCAGCTTTTCGTCCACTGTAATCCCCAGGTCCTTTTCTGCAGACCTGCCGCTTAGCCAGTTGGTCCCCAGCCGTAGGAGTGCATGGGATTCTTCCCTCCTGAGTGCAGGACTCTGCACTTGTCCTTGTTGAACCTCATCAGATTTCTTTTGCCTCAATCCTCCAGTTTGTCTAGGTCGCTCTGGAGCCTATCCCTACCCTCCAGTGTATCTACCGGTTCCCTCAGCTTAGTGTCATCTGCGAACTTGCTGAGGGTGCAATCCATTCCATCATCCAGATCATTAATGAAGATGTTGAACAAAACCAGCCCCAGGTCCCATCTTTGGGGCACTCCACTTAATATCGGTGGCCAACTAGACATCGAGATGTTGATCACTACCCGTTGAACCAGACAATCTAGCCAACTTTCTATCCACCTTATAGTCCATTAATCCAATCCATACTTTTTTAAACCTGCTGGCAAGAATACCGTGGGAGACTGTATCAAAAGCTTTACTAAAGTCAAGATATATCATGTCCACTGCTTTCCCGATATCCACAGAGCCAGTTATCTCATCATAGAAGACAATCAGGTTTCAGGCGTGACTTGCTCTTGGTGAATCCATGTTGATGGTTCCTGATCACCTCTCTCTCCTCCAAGTGCTTCAAAATGGATTCCTTGAAGACTCGCTCCATGATTTTTCCAGGGACTGAGGTGCGGCTGACTGGTTTGTAGTTCCCCGGATTCTCCTCCTTCCCTTTTTTAAAGATGGGCACTATATTTGCCTTTTTCCAATCATCCGGGACCTCCCCCAATCGCCACCAGTTTTTAAATATAATAGCCAACGGCTCTGTAATCACATCAGCAAATTCCCTTTGCACCCTCGGATGCATTAGATCCAGCCCCATGGACCTGTGCATGTCCAGCTTTTCTAAATAGTTCTTAGCCTGTTCTTTCACCACTGACTGCTGCTCACCTCCTTTGGGTGGATGCAACTTAAAATAGTATAAGGTTCAAGGTGGCGAGAGGGAGAGATGCTATGGTGCAAATACATAGGACAAGTGCCCTTAATGAGAGGAAACTAGAAGACTGTTAAATCTAGCCTCAAATTACATACCACCCATTTACCCTATGCTGGTTTGATGTGGCTGTATACGCCTCTATTTAAAATAAAAATAACTAATCTGCGCAACTTCTGCAAAGTCTCATGATGACCTTCCAGTTAAAGAATACTTCTTGGTAATACAGCACAACCAAACGGTAACTGAATAGGTTATATTTGTAAATGCCTCTGCAAAAGCTGAATAAGAACAAAATAGGTCATTTTCTTGTTCAATTTTTGAACTTCTATCAACAATTGCACATACTATTAAATATGTATGTACCAAAAAATACAGACCATGAGATCTGTATAAGTTTTTACTTAATTATTACACTAACTCACAAATATTTCAATGCAATTATATGCTGCCCACATTTTCAGGAATTAGGCCTTTCAGCTTCCCCTTTTCAACACATGTTCAAAGAATTTAGCATTATTAGACTGTCATAAATGAGTTAAGGTTTTTGGCAGGCAGTGTGCTGTAATAGCTTTGAATTTCCCTTAAGTGCATACTGTAGATGACTTATTTTAACAAGAATTATCACTATCCTGTGGCTCAGACAAAATCTAAACTCTTACTTCCTTTGTATCACCAACAGGCCAAGTAAAGGGCAATTTTTTCTTACATGCAATATTTACTGAAGGTAAAATTAAGATGCATTCTGAGATACATGTATTGACCATGCTTCTGATCCAAGCTGTTAATTATTAAACCCCTCTAAAGTAGTGCAAGACTTTCTCCATGTTTCAGCTACATATTGTGTTTTATTTCTCTGTCAGATAATCTACAGTAGTGTATTTCCTTTTTTATTAAACTATTTTGTCTGACTACAGGAAAAGGAAGGTCTTTTCTTTGATCTTTCTCAGGGACAATTCCAATTTCCTATGACAGAAAACTTAACTGTATTTTAAAAATTATTCTAGTTCCATATTGCACTTAGGATAGTCAAACTATTTCTGTAATATTCATTAGATTTAGTGTAGAAAGTGCCATGAGCAGGAGAAGAGTGATTTTCTTGTAATGTTTCCTGCACTGATTGTACCATGAACCTACTTTCTGGTACTTTAGTATAGAGCTGAATTGAATCAATCTTCCAAAAGAATTTGAGTGATTAGAGTCGTTTCAAATTACTTATCAAAAAAGCAGTGTTCATTACTGATAGCTCGAGACAATGAAAGCACTAAAACTCGATTACACAGATGGATTACACAGATTTACACTGAGGATTGGATATCAGAATAATATCTTGCCATGACAAATTGATCAATGAAGGTAGGTAACGTCTAATGCTAGCATATTTCCTATACCTACTTTGACACTATACCTTTGACACATATTTCCTATACCTACTTTGACACTATAGTCCCACTCTGCATAAAAGTGAACAGAAAAGGAAAAGTTGTGCAAGGGGGAAGATAGTGTTGCAGCATCTTCCTCGCTGCACCAGTGAGGAAGAGAGGAGCTCAAATAAGCGGGCAGAGATCCAGGTATTGGTAAGATCCAGGTATTGGTAAGCCTCATAGATCCACTCCAGTCACATGGATGGTTCTCAGTCAAGTCTTTTCAGACCACTTCTCCACCTCAAAGAACAGCATCATGGCCAGCCTGTTTGTTGTGTCACATTTGGCTCCACCGCTACAGCTACGCTTTGACATTCCTGGTGACACTCAAGGTGGATGGAGACCTTGAAAGGTGAACAACATTCTTCAAGAACATTGGGGATTGGTCCTGCTTTGAGAAGGGGGTTGGACTAGATGACCTCCTTAGGTCCCTTCCAATCCTGATATTCTATGAAGAGACAAATTAATGCTCTAACCATGTTATACATTCTGGGGTTGTTTCGTGTTTCTAAACTGTCAGTATAGCCAGGGTGACATGCCACTTTGGTCTAGTTTACACTAGAAAGGGTTTTTCGGTATAGTTATACCACCAAACCTTCCTAGTGGAGATTCTTGCCTACATGGTTGGTTGGTTGGTTAGTTAGTTAGTGCGTGGCAAGCCAGGGTCTGAATGTACAGCGCACTAACTTGACATGCACTGACTGGCTGTGTGGACCCTGGTACTGTGCACAACAGAACTTTTAGTGAGTGGTAGCAGGGTCCATAAGGCCAGTCAGTGCACGGCAGGCTAATACACTGTATATTCACAGCCCCACTTGCAAAGCACTAACTAGCTGCGCAGATAAGCCCGCAGCTTATCCTGGCATAGTTTATACCAGTTCCCAAACAATATAAGCTATACTGGCAAAAGGACTCTTTCCTCACCCTAGTTATTTTGCCAGAATAACTGTCTACATTAGGGTTTGTTTTTTGCCAATGTAAAAGTGTGGTAAAGAATCAATTATACCAGCAAAAATTTCTCATCTAGACCTGACCTTAATGGCTTCTGCCAAACACCTCCCTCCACCTTTTTCCCCAGATAGATACTGTGACAGGATAAGGAAATGAAAAGATATCCTGTGCAGCTTTATTTCCCACTCAGTGTGGGCCTCTCACTCCATTACTGTGGAACTGAGGTGGCTTTGCTCCCCTTAGTACCATACACCACAGAGAATCACACAACAGCATTCATCCCATTCTAACGTATAGTCTTTTAAGCTACTCCACACAGTTCATTTCAGTACAACAGAGAACAATCTTGTTAATAATGACAAAGAAAATGACAAGAAGCTACTATGTACTCTCCATCCCCCAATCTACCTTCATTCTATATTTTAAAGTCTCTACCACAATTGCGAGATATATATTATGGAAAACAGTTTCTTAATTTAGGATTTCTATCCCATATACTTGTGAAGACAATCTTGAAACTATGAACCAAGAAGCAATGGTCTCAAGTTGCAGTGGGGGAGGTCTAAATTGGAGATTAGGAAACACTATTTCACTAGGAGGGTGCTGAAGTACTGGAATGGGTTACCTAGGGAGGTGGTGGAATCTCCATCCTTAGAGGTTTTTAAGGCCCGGCTTGACAAAGCCCTGGCTGGGATGATTTCGTTGGTGTTGGTCCTGCTTTGAGCAGGGGGTTGGACTAGATGACTTCCTGAGGTCTCCTCCAACTCTAATATTCTATGATTCTAAGTGTAAATCAATGTAGTGTTCATCTTCCCGAGTCTGTCTGTACACAGTCAAAGAACAATGTGAGGGTGAACTGCCCAATTCATCTCAATCAGTTGTCACATTTGACACCCCAAAGATGACAGTTTGCATGTCAATATTGTTAGCTGTTTCACTGTTGATCATGTTAGCAGACTTACACCTAATATGCTTACCCCACAATCATAAGCCACCTCCCACCCATCCATAGGAACCAAAAGCCCAACCCATCTGCCTAAATTTCTGGTTTCTTCACTGACATCTACAATACAAAAAGAAAAGGAGTACTTGTGGCACCTTAGAGACTAACCAATTTATTTGAGCATGAGCTTTCGTGAGCTACAGCTCACTTCATCAGATGCATACCGTGGAAACCACAATACAAGTCTTAACATGCTGAAACTGTGGGATAGTGGAAGATCAACTTAATTTAATATGAAAACCCAAATAACCCCAGGGCTATTTTACTGTTATTCATTTTCATAACTAAAAACCTCAGTTTAAACGAGGCTTCCAAAAGAAGTTCCAGTTTGCTACAACAGAGTGCCACAGAATCCAGAAATCTTGCTACAGTTCACACAGGGTGCCTTGTCTTCTCACTGATGCATAAGCCATTTAAGCTGCTGTGGTCTTTTTGTATAATGCAGGCCTGGTTTTAGCTTTAGATGCAACTACATGCTGTGCATGAACTCGTACCTACAAAGCATACGTGCTCATGTGAGATTAGAATCTGGTGCACTATATTCCAGATGTATAGTTTTATTTTTGTAGACACACATTTTTTGGAACTGCCAGTTTTAACACAGGGTAGGTTAGATTCTAAAAATGAATACTGAGAGAAGATTGCGCACACAAGTAAAATACTGCTACATCCTGGATGTAATGTTTAACGGACGTACTCATAACACTCCTAGATGCACAGCAACAGTAGCTAGAAACTCTTACCATCTTTGGCTGACCAGGAGGTTGCACCTCTTCCTATTGAATGGGGACTCAAGTACAGTGATCCATGTATTCCTCACTTCTAGGCAGAAATGGTGCCATGCACTACACCTAGGAATGAGAACGTTCAAGCTGATGCAACACTTTTTACAAAGCAATACGTGAAGAAGGCTCACCAGACATGCGTGTAGTGTGGAGCACCAGGACTGGTCCACTACCAGATTCAATCTGAGGCCTGGAAATTGATTTTCATGGTGTTCAAGTGGAGTGGACCATCTCTCTGTCACCTGACATGACATCCACAGTCATCACCAGGATACTGGAGTGGGCAGTGCCAGCACAAGATTCACAAGATATATATATATGCACACACAAGATAGACAGAGCTGAACCATGATGAATGTAAAAGATATGGGGAACTTCCAACATATGGATATTACTTTCTTAGACAGAGGAGGACTGAAATGTGACAGATTCTTTCAGTTCTACGCTTGCAATGGAGGAAAAAGTTATTAAAATAGGAAAAAGAAAGGAAGGTAGACAAAATTCCATACCTCAAGTTCCACATATCTTCCCTGTTCCAGTTGGACCTGGTATTCTGCTCTATTACAGCAACTATCCACTTCAGTGAATAGCACGTTCTGTTGGCCAAGCCTCTTATAAAGCACAATATTTTTTCAGTCGTGATGCTTGATTTTTAATATTTTCCTATTCATACACAGCACATTAAGAAAGCTATTAAAAATGTACCACTACAGAAAAACAATTACCTAAAGGCATAAGCTTTAGAAAGCAATCATTGTCAGCCCTCTGCAACACAGCAAGAGCACCGTGCATCTGGAACAGGGAAAAAAAGGAAACATGACAAAGGGATGTTTTTTATTGATTTAAACCAAACATTTAATGTATCTTACACACAGCAACAGAAGGCTCCAGAGTCGACACAGCTCATTCAAATTGAAAATGTGTAACTGTACAGAAAATAACGCTTAAACCATTCCAAAAACTACATACGATGACCGTAAACATGGAATAAAATATCCAGAATCTTGTTATCCTTGTACAATATGTATATTTATGATACGAAACTGATGTTTGTTTACACAGAGATGTGCACCTATTTACCTAAATTGTTTTTAAACTAATTTTAATTACACCCGTACAACACGAGTATAGACCAGGCTTAAGATCATGCTCGCTGTCAAAAAGGGGGAAAAAAAAATAAACTAGAGTTATAAAAAATCCACTTGTTTATGTCATAGAGAGGAGTAGGAAAATGTACATGATGTATAGAGGGAATTAAACAAGTTATTTCTGCAGAAATGAATATTTTATTTCACCGATTTTTCAGGGCATATGGTTGGAAAGACAACCTTCTGAAAAATATATGGACATAACACCGTCTTTTTGAATGCAGAGAGTTGTTCTAGTGCCCCGTTGCTGCTCAGAGCTTCCCAAGTAGCAGCAGCAGCATGAAGCTGAGAACGCCATAATTCAGGGCAGTGGTGAAATTAAGAACGGTCAGTTTCATTTTGCTCCCGGTTTGGAAAGCAACAATGGTCTTGGTTTAAAGAATAAGCATTTGCTAACATGATCGTATGAGGTATCACATTTTCCCTACATTTAGAATATAGTATTCCCAACCCCAAAGGTTTAAAAATAGTAAGGTTTTTGTTTTGTTTTTTTTAAATTAAACATGTTTTTGGACTGTCTTTGGATTTTTTAGCTCTTCCTACTCCCCAAAACATAAACAGGCTCTGATATTAGTGGAAGGGATGAGAAAAAAGTTCTCCCATTTTAACAGCCACTGAGCTCCATCGCCAAAACAAAGTCCCGGGACAGCACTTTGGTAGGAAACCCAGCAACCTCCCCAGGAACTGGATGAGGGCTGGACTTTTCACTAGAGCCCTTTGACCTCACTGGTGCCACTCCACCCCAATAAACATCCTCCTATTGTACTAAACCCATCCAGGGCTACTTCTGCCCCCTATCCCTGCCCTTCGGTGCAACTGGACTGCCAGGGTGGACACACACCAGCCCGTGTCCCGGTCATGTGAGCTTGGGAAAGAAAAAACTCCTGTGTGAATCTAGGCTGGGAACTAAGGGTATGGCTGCACTGCAGAATTAACCCTGGTGATCCACTCTCAAGTCTGAACACCTGAGTTGGCCTAGCCTGGTTGTTAGCAACCACACAGCAAAGCCACATCTGAGTTAGTCTATCACTGGTGCTGTGCTCATCCTTGTCTTTTGCTAGGACTTCTGGGGACCCATCTCACAGCTCTCTGTGCTACAATAAGCTGAGCTGCTTCATGTTTCTTTCACAGTGAACTGCAGGAGAACTTACCTGTCCTCCTAGGCACACAGGGGAATTGTGGGAAGGTACTGGAGGACTATAGGCACTCATGAGACTTAGCCTGTGTCCCCAAGTAAAAGTGGCACCTAACTCTAGGCTATATATCCAGGCAGACCTGTTAGCCCAGGTTTAAAACATCACTAAACACCGGTGACAGGGTTTCATATGTGGACAGACACGGGGTTAAGGACAACACTCAAGTTAACTGCAGTGAAGACATGTAGAGACTCAACTGGAAGGAGCAGACAAAAAGCAGTTGCAGCAGGGATCTCTGCACACTGATGTCCAACTTCTGCCTACTACCTTCCATACTACTTTTTCCTTCCCTCCCTCTTACTCCCCTCCTCCGTTCACCTTCTCTCGAAGCTCGAAGAAATTTGAACAATATAAAAATCAAAATAGCACACATGAAATAGATTAAAAACTGGCTAACAGATAGGTCTCAAACATAATGGGAAATGGGAAATCACCCTTGAATGGGTGAGTTTCTTGTGAGGGCCCACAGGGATCAGTTCTTGATCCTGTGCTATTTAAAACATTTATCAATGACCTAGAAGAAAAACAAAATTGCTGGCAAAGCTTGCAAATGACAAAGATCGGGAGAGTGGTATAATGCAGAGAACACATCACCAATACAGAGTGATCTGGATGCAGGTAAACAACATGGTGTTTTAATACAGCAAATGTAAAGTCATATCTAGGAACAAAGTATGCGGGCCATACTTACAGGATAAGGGACTCCATCCTGAGAAGCAGTGACTCTGAAAAACACTTGGGGTTCATGGTGGATAATCAGCTGAACATAAGCCCCCAGTGAGAAGCTTTGGCCAAAAGGGCTAATGTGATTATATTCACTATTTCTTCATCCAAGAAAGTAGGAGAGGTTAACTCTGTATTTGTCTTTTCTGAAGGCTGTAAACTTTTTGGGGCAGGGACTTCCTCGTACTAGCAAAATGCATGCCTCAGTCTCAGTCGGGTCTCTAGACTCTAGTATGTAACTACTTAGATTCACCTCAGAAATTTAAAATAACTCAAACAGGGCAACACAACAAACCAATATTTCATGGATCTGGCCAATGTTTTGTTAACAGTCCTTCCTTGTTATCTTTTATAGGCTTGGGCTGCCCTAAAAGGGCATTCTATTCTCTCTTCTCTGCTAAATCCATTCCCAGCAGTGTTCAGTGCAATAAACCATACCCACTGAAGAGGGCGACAGTATATTTTATATCCAGCAAGACAATAGATAAATCATGATCTCCAAAAATTCCAACTCACTATACGTTTTTTTAATCTGATAAGAACAAGTCAACTTTGGGAAGTGTGCAGTACCTTTTCATTTCAAGTTCTTACCAAACCAAAAGTAAAAGAAAGCATGCTCACAGCAAGTCTGCATCCTTGAAACTTCAGGAAAGAATTCAGTACCAATACTTTCAGAATTGGTAAGGGGTTTCCCCTTCTACTCAAGAAATAGGAAAAGAAAAACAGTAACTAGATTTTGGAAAATATTGCCCCCAGGTTTCCTGCACATTTCACCAAATTCACTGAAATTGAAGTGAACCTACTGTAAGGTTAAAATATTTTAATCAATTTTTAAGAGGCTATTTAAAAATGTGCAAAGCTGTGTAGTGAATGGGTAACTAACGTTAAATGTGTTTAAAAGATGAAGTTGTTTTATAAAAGCTCCACACTGCATATAAAATCAAATTTCAATGGCATAAATAACATTAAAATAAAATAAAAACCAGAAATTCATTAAGCTCTACTCAAGAATAATCAGAGAAAAGGCTGTTTTTCCCACTTCGACAATATATAATATGGAGACAATTTGACAAAGCTAAAAACTAGTCTTCCCACAAATCAGAAACAATATCTATAAGAATTGAATATCCACAATCAAAGAAAAATCATTTTTAATCTGCTATTAAAAATTTGTTTCTCTGATAACCTAACCATTTCATTAAGATACTTCCACAGATGAAAGTTGCGTATCAGTCAGCAAAGATGATAAAAACAGATAAAAAGTACTGAAGTCTGCTCAATAAAATAAGAGGACATCATCAGATTCACTGATTATGGATTTGTGGAGAATGAGCTAGCTTATTTTTCTACACTATAGAGGAATGTGTGCTGCTGTGTATCAGAGCAGAAGTGAGCCCTAAAAACACATATGCATAAGGGGAGGTGGGAGGGAAACAGTTTTAAATTTTCCTATGGTGAATCTTTTGTCTATTGTACATACAAAGGTGTCTTGTTTATATTTTATGTCCTGATACTACTAAAATCAAAAGACCAAGACATAAGACTTGCATTAGGAAGCAATTACTGTCATTTATACCAAACGTGGGAGACACTTTCTAAAATGACAGTCACCCCAAAAATTTACAACATCCAGTATCTTCATTAAGCATAATCATCCTCTGAACACACTTTTGTGTTTGCTTGACCAGTAATGTCTGGATGTTTTAATTACCCCACTACGTTCTTCACCATTTGTCAATTATCTTTAACAAATACAAAAACATTTTCAAAACATGTCTGAGCATGTTCAACTCCTACAGCCCTAAAAATCTAAGATGAGCACTAGAATTCTGCCAATACACACACACACACACCCTCTTGCTTCCAGCCAAATTTACATTCAGAGTAATTTAAAATTTCCTAAATGCTCCAGATCGGCACACTCATCAGCTTTGCCACACAAAATACTGATAATCGCAAAAAGAGTTTGGATTATATTTAAATATTCCTCCACACGCCGCAAATCATCTTTCTCTGGTCAACAGCCATAGTACATAGCATAGTAGCTATGACCCCTACATTTGAGGTGGCGTGATCAAAGGAGGTCTGGCCAGACTTGGAAAAACATTTCCACTGAGAATGGACATACTGCCTGTCAAAAGGTTATTCCCACTGCGTACAGGGAGCAGCTCATATTACTCCAGTGTAACATGAAAGTGCAAAATCTAGCCGTAGTAATCCACATACATGTTTTTCTTTCCAAAAGGGCATATGGGAGACACTGACTAGAACAGAACATCCGTATTATCATTTGAAGGGGGAGAAAAAAGGTTTCCCTAATCAATCCAGCTGTGAGAATCAGATACTTTAAAAAAAATCACTTTTTAAATGTTGTGCTTAATTTGGAAATTATTTTCTTTATTACTTTTTTCCTCTTTTACTTTTAAAAAGATCAGACTTTCCATTTTGCAGAAGACAAAACTTTGGAGGCGTAAATCTTAATGTCAATGACAGGAAGGCTTTGGTGAACCATTACCATAAATCTGACAAACGCTAATTTGATGGGTGGCTGTATCTGTCTGCTGCAAGGCCAGTCTAGACAGTCTATTGAGAAATCCTAAAACACAACTGTTTGTTCCCTGTAACACCATCTGGATATGGCAATAAGAGCCGACCCAGTGCCATTCACACATGGATCAAAGCACATGCTAATGCCATCATGAAGTCATACACATAAAAAATTCAATCTGAGAACTCTAAGCAATTTTCCTAAGTCCTCAGTGAAGAAACCTCAGACTTAGCTTGAGTCGAGCTAAGGGGGAGAGGGTGGAAAAAAAGAACAGAATATTTAATGAGCTTGGCCTTCCAGAGGAATGTTAGGCCACCCATTGTATTGGAAAAGGCTCATGTCACACTTCAGTCATGGCACCCATCAGGGAGTCCCTTTACAAAAATTGATCTGAGGACTTTTGTAATTACCTGTTTCAAAAAGAAACAATGCCCAGAAATATGAGAGGGGTTCCAAGGTGTAAATCTTACATTTTATTCTATCAGACTGAGCTTGCAGAATTTTCAATATTGCAGACAATATTGAAAACCTCTCTCTCATTAAACTGCACTGTGGCATTAGATCAAAGCATCCAGGGCCCCCTATTGAACTTCTCTAAATATTACAAACATAAGAGCAAGTCTGGCTGTGCAGAAACTAGAAACAAAGCCAATTTTCTTTCTACACTCCCCCACCCCCCAAATGCAACTTCGTACAATCTAGCTTCAAATTTTATTTAAAAATAAAAGCTAAATATCCATGTTGCAAAACCTAAGTTCATAAAACTTGATCTCCATAAACACTGAAAGCATAATTAACTGTTCTCTGCATGCCTCACCTCAACACATTTTCTAGAATGTTATTTTTAAATATCTGACTGCCTTTCATCAGAGCTTTTTTAAAATATTATATATATATTATACCAGATTTTTTACATGCATAGCATTTTGCAACAATTCGAACAACCTGTAGAAAAGTTATGTTCGGCTTCGTAATAGAATTAGATATGAGATATGCCATATTTTTCCTATGAAGTATCTGCTGATACTAAGATAAGTTTCCAAAAAAATAATGAATTTTGATCACTGTGAAGACTTGGGGTGCAGTGTTTCATTTAAACTTTATTTGCCTTTTTGATTCAGCTTGTAAACGATGCACTCTCTAGCAAATGATTTTGAGTATTTCTGAAAAAGTTACACTATGAATCTAGCATGCTGTTAATTTAGAGAGTGTCATTTGGGAGCAGGAGCAACATTTTTATTCCATTTTGATGGAGACAATATTAAAAATGTGTCTCCCATTCATGTATCTGATATGTACAAGACAGGTGATTCTTTCACATCTAAAATATATAATTTATTAAGCAAGCATACTATTCTAGTTCATTGTAAAATGTAAGTTGTATCTTCACCATAAGTGTGGGGATGAGCAAAACTCATTTCTGTAACCACTAACAGTTACTAATTTCTTGCACGTATTTTACTATCAATATTCCCAAATGTAGCATTTTAAGTTTGTCAGTTAAATGCATTAATTATTTATCTCTGAACACGCAAAATTAAAGTCATATCTAATTGGACCAAAAATACTTAATGTTTCACTGCAAAATTGTTGCAACAATGCAGACTTTATAAGCAATTCTTACAGTATCTACTAAGTCCTTCAGACCATTATTGATCTATGCTCCTTTGCAAACAAGATACCGAAGCAAAATGCTAAGCAGTTAAACGCATTTTGTAAAGCACTTGAGGTACATTTTCAAAAAATAAATTGTTCAGAGGACAACCTTACCAAATTTTAATATCCACCCTTAAAATTTAATTGTGTAGAAAAAATTGTACATTCTGTGGTATGTTAAATTTTGAACATTACTAAAGGGTGTATATTTATCTTACTTTAACAAAATCTTTAAAAGAAACCTGGAAAGAGCAAAATACATCATTAGGTAGGGATACTCATATTGCACTGAAGAAACTTTCAGCTAACAGTGTGCGAATTACAACAAGGGTCTATTCTACTACTGTTTTTTAAAGTGATACATAAAACACAGTTTCACCCCCTTTCAACATGGCGACTATTCAAGAAAGTGAATCTTGCCAACAGACTAGCACAGAGCACAAAACAAGCGATCACTGAATCTCTCATAGGTTTGCTAGGGAACAAATAAAGAGGCTTATTTATAAAGATTCCATGATCTTGAATAAAGAGCCAAGATGTATTCCCAGTACCGAGTTGGGACTCTCAAGACTAGTAAATTGTGAATCAAGTTTTAATTGCAAAGAAATGTTTTAATGGGGGACGGGGAGGAGAATGGGACAGTTACAGGAAGGTCCTGTGCATCACTACCAACAGAAGTTGCAGTAGAAACTAGTAAAAAGTAACCTTTAAAGGGGAAAAACAAAACAAGATCAAGAAAAGATGAGGAAACAACTACACCCCCAATGCTTTCTGCCATTTAACATGAAGCCTTATTTATAACTAATTGTACAATATTAAACCAGCTCTACACTTTCGGCATGGTTAAATCACACAACATATACACCTGAGGCATCCATACATACTCTAATATATTTATTTTATATATTAACACCTGCACTCGTGTTTCTTCAATACTGATAACTGTTTTTACGTGACTAAGCTAATTCTACTTAAAACAGTACTTAATATCACTATAATCAAGAGTTCCAGAAACAGAATAGACATGAAGGATATGTTAAACAGAGTTCAAAGCTAAAAAAACTGATATTTCAGCAGTTACAAGACTGCAGTAGAACAGCATTGCCATCTACTGACGAGTTTCATTGTAAAAACCTTCCATAATCAAGCCAGAGTTGGGTCTAATCTAAGAATGCTTAAAATCTACATGAACTCTTCTAATTACCACTTAAGGAAAAACAGAGTCAAACAAAAAACATCTTTAAAAATGTAAATTAATAGATTCTCTTGCAATATATTTGTGTCAGTAACAAAATATGCTTCTCACCTACACACAACAAAAAAGTAAAAAAGGGAACAGTTTAATTAGATTTGTAAATATATATATATGCAGCTTCCTGAAAAGTTGGTTTTTTTTAAAACTCTTTTGTAGTTTGTAGATGTTAATAGCAGATTATATAAAACGTATGTGATTATCCAAATTATTTGCCCAATTCCATAAGAAAAATTAAAGAATATACATTTAAATTGATAAAATAAAATCTCATTTTGTCAAATAAAGCACATTTGTTCCATCAGTTTTACTTCTTGATCGATGCACAAACACTAACTTTCTCTTGGGAAACAAAATAAACCCGATTACAGAAGCCAGTAGAAAGGATACATCAGTTAATTAAAGGAATACCAAAAAGACTTTTTCCATGCCTATTTCATTTGAGTCATAGCTTTGATAAACATGCTATGGAATGAAAAAACAACAAGGATAGCAAAACATTCATCCACAAAGAGAGAAGTCTACAGGACAGAAGAATTGTGCCCACTTGGTCAGTTTTCTGGGACAACATCTGAAAAGCCCACCCCAACCATGATAGAGGTGCTATACCTATTAAATCACAGATTTAGTCAAAAAGGTTGGTTTTTCCCCACTGACCCACAGAGACTATCATTTAGCAAAACGCAAGAGAGAGGGTATCAGCCAACACACGCTACTTGAAACAAAGGGCGATGAAGTGGTTCACTTTAATGAAAGACTTTTCCTTTTCTATAATCATATTGTAAATACTGAAAACTTATTTAATGCACAAAAATAGAGACAAATATGTGCTATGTCATTATGAAAGCAAAAAAAGATATCAACATTGCACAGGGCACAAACCACCACGTAACTACTTTTAGTTATGTGGTAACTGCCATGTAATTACAGTACATAGTTATTTATGTCTCTCGGATTACATGGCAATAAAGCCAGGCTACCTGTTACCATATGTAGTAATTTGTGGTTGGTAGATATTAGAGATAATTTAGTATAATGGTCAAACGTATCAGTGTGAAAGCTATAATTACAATTATTGTAAAGCTATAGATGTAATTTCTCATTTTCTGCAGAACATATAACTGAATTCCCACAACAGCCCCAAATAACTGGGCTCTCGTCAGGATGAGACGATCCGCAGACACGTTTCTTTGAGAAGATGGTAGTCTTCCCACTTCTTAAACAAGTGGATCTATTCAGCATGAAAATACTAGGATACTTAATTTTCTTTCACACTATCTTTTCTTTAAAAAATGTCACCATAAAGTTTTGATCTTATATTTTACTCTTCATTTATTGTGTACAGATTAGGGCTATAAATTAATCGCAGTTAACTCAAGCAATTAACTCAAAACAAATTAACCTGATTTAAAAAATTGATCGTGATGAATCAGTTTTAAATCACACTGTTAAATAGAATACCAATTTAAAATTATAAATATTTTTGGATTGTTTTTTATATTTTCAACTATATTAATTTCAGTTACAACACAGAATGCAAAGTATGCAGTGCTCACATTTTTATTATAAATATTTGCACTGTAAAAAGAAGAAAATCGTATTTTTCAATTCACCTCATACAAGTACTATACTTAGGGCTGTCGATTAATAGCAATTAACTCACACAATTAGCTCAAAAAATTCATCAGAATTTTAATCACACTGTTAAACAGAATACCAATTGAAATTTATTAAATATTTTGGGTGTTTTTCTACATTTTCATATATATTATATTGTGTTGTAACTGAAATCAAAGTGTATATTTTTTATTATAAATATTAGCACTGTAAAAATTAAACAGAAGAAATAGTATTTTTCAATTCTCATCATACAAGTACCATAATGCAACCTCTTAACCGTGAAAGTAAAACTTACAAATGTAGAGTTTTGTGTTACATAACAGCACTCAAAAAACAAAACAATGTAAAACTGCAGATCCCACAAGTGCACTCAGTCCTACTTCTTGTTCAGCCAATTGCTAAGACAAACAAGTTTGTTCACATTTACAGGAGATAATGCTGCCCTCTTCTTATTTACAATGTCACCAGAAAGTGGGAACTGGCATTTACATGGCACTTTTGTAGCTGGCATTGCAAGGTATTTACGTGCCAGCTATGCTAAGCCTTCGTATGCCCCTTCGTGCTTCGGCCACCATTCCAGAGGACATGCTTCCATGCTGACGGCGCTCGTTAAAAGAAATGCATTAATTAAATTTGTGATTGAACTCCTTGGGGGAGAATTGTACATCCCCTGCTCTGTTTTACTCACATTCTGCCATATACTTCATGTTATAGCAGTCTCGGATGATGGTTCAGCATATGTTGTTCATTTTAAGAACACTTTCGCTGCAGATTTCACAAAACACAAAGAAGGTACCAATGTGAGATTTCTAAAGATAGCTACAGTGCTTGACCCAAGGTTTAAGAATCTTGGGTGCTTTCCAAAATCTGAGAGGGACGAGCTGTGGAGCATGCTCTCAGAAATCTTAAAAGAGCAACACTGATGCGGAAACTACAGAAACCAAACCACCGAAAAAGAAAGCTGCTTTGGATTGTTATTGAGCAGAACCCATCATCAGCATGGATGTGTCCCCTCTGGAATGGTGGTTGAAGAATGAAGAGACATATGAATCTTTAACGCATCTGGTAGGTAAATATCTTGCAACGCCAGCTACAACAGTGCCATGAGAACGCCCGTTCTCACTTTCAGGTGATACTGTAAACAAGAAGCAGGCAGCATTATCTTCTTCAAATGTACACAAACTTGTCTGTCTGAGCGATTGCCTGAACAAGAAGTAGGACTGAGTGGACTGGCAGGCTCTAAAATTTTAGATTGCTTTATTTTTGAATGCAGTCAGGTAAAAATAATAATTCTACATTTGTAAGTTGCACTTTCACAATAAAGAAATTGCACTACAATACTTGTAGGAGGAGAATTGAAAAATACTATTTCTGTTGTTTTTTACAGTGCAAATACTTGTAACCAAAAATAATATAAAGTGAGCACTTATAATATATAATATAAAGTGAGTATACTTTGTATTGTGTTGTAATTGAAATCAATATTTGAAAATGTAGAAAACATCCAAAAATATTTAAATAAATAGTATTCCATTACTGTTTGATCGTGCAATCACCTAACTTTTTTAATCACTTGACAACCTTAACTATAGTGCAACCTCTTTATCGTGAAAGTGTAACTTACGAATGTAGAATTATTTTACATGACTGCCCTCAAAAACAAACCAATGTAAAACTTTAGAGCCTACAAGTCCACTCAGCGATTGGCTGAATAAGAAGTAGGACCATACTGGGTCAGACCAAAGGTCCATCTTGACCAGTATCCTGTTTTATGACAGTGGCCAATGCCAAGTGCCCCAGAGGGAATGAACAGAATAGGTAATCATCAAGTGATCCATTCCTTGTCGCCCATTCCCAGCTTCTAGCAAACAGAGGCTAGGGTCCCCATCCCTGCCCATCCTGGCTAATAGCCATTGATGGATCTATCCTCCATGAATTTATCTAGTTCTTTTTTAAACCATGTTATAGTCTTGGCCTTCACAACATCCTCTGGCAAGGAGTTCCACATGTTGACTGGGTGTTGTGGGAAGAAATAATTCCTTTTGTTTGTTTTAAACCTGCTGCATATTAATTTCATTTGGTGACCCCTAGTTCTTGTGTTATGAGAAGGAGTAAATAACACTTCCTTATTTATTTTCTCCATACCAGTCATGGTTTTATAGGCCTCAGTCATCTCTTTTCCAAGCAGAAAAGAGACTACTTATTAATCTTTCCTCGTATGGCAGCTGTTCCATACCCCTAATCATTTTTATTGTTCTTTTTCAAACCTTTTCCTATTCCAATGCATCTTTTTTGAGATGGGACGACCACATCCGCACACGGCATTCAAGATGTGGGCATATCATGGATTTATATAGAGGCAATATGCTATTTTCCGTCTTATTTCTATCCCTTTCTTAATGATTCCCAACATTCTGTTGGCTTTTTTGACTGCTGTTGCACATTGAGTGGATGTTTTCAAAGAGCTATCCCCAATGACTCCAAGATCTTTCTAGAGTGGTAACAGCTAATTTAGACCCCATCATTTTATATGTATAGTTGGGATTATGTTTTTCAATGTGCAGTACTTTGTATTTACCAACACTGAATTTCATCTGCCATTTTGTTGCCCAGTCACCCAGTTTGGAGAGATCTTTTTGTGGCTCTTCGCAGTCTGCCTAGGACTTAACTATCTTGAGTAGTTTTGTATCTGAAAATTTTGCCAGCTGTTTGCTCCTTTTTCCAGATCATTTATGAATATGTTGAATAGGACTGGGCCCAGTACAGACCCCTGGGGGACACCACTATTATTTACTTCTCTCTATTCTGAAAACTGACCATTTATTCCTGCCCTTTGTTTCCTATCTTGTAACCAGTTACCAATCCACGAGAGGACCTTCCCTCCTATCCCATGACAGCTTAGTTTGCTTAAGACCCTTTGGTGAGGGAACTTGTCAAAGGCTTTCTAAAAATCTAAATACACTGTATCCACTGGATCCCTACCCTTGTCCACAGGATTGTTGACCCGCTCAAAGAATTCTAGT
Organism: Caretta caretta; assembly: GCF_965140235.1. Taxonomy (NCBI): domain Eukaryota; kingdom Metazoa; phylum Chordata; order Testudines; family Cheloniidae; genus Caretta; species Caretta caretta. The sequence continues at coordinate 34,685,134 of NC_134210.1, forward strand.
AGATTGGTGAGGCATGATTTCCCCTCAAAAAACATGTTGACTCTTCCCCAACAAATTATATTCATCTATTGTCTGAAAAAATAGTTTTTTACTATAGCTTCAACCACTTTGCCCAGTACTGAAGTTAGGTTTACCAGCCTGTAATTGCCAGGGTCACCACAGTCTTCCCAAAGTTATCCTTGCCCTTCAACCTTGCCCTATAACTGCTCAAAAAACATAGTTGTGCATGGTATGCAAGAATGCCCATGTAGAGTTTTATGTAAGCAACACAAGCAAGTTGCAGCTTTCTTCATATAGTAATTCTCCTGAATTGAAGGATCAGATTGAGGGGAGAAAAAAATCTGGAAATTTATGCATAAACAAGTTTTGAGAAACAGTGATGGTCAGAATGAGTGTTCATGTTAAACAATGGAATTTTTATCCAAGAGAGCTGGGAACAGACTTTGATCTGCTAAACTAAGCAGTTTCTGGAATTTGGCCTACAAAATCTATTATTATTATTATTGATTATGTACAATCAGGAAAGCACCCATCTTAACTTCCGATCTCAAAGCCAACAGTTAGACAAAACCTTTCTATTTGTAAACCACAATACATTTGGCCCAAAAGTTACTGAGACATGAGAAATGTGGAACATCATAACGCTATTTTTAAAGTGTCTCTCCCCCCCACAATTATCCTTCAAAGTATACAAAATTTTAGACCTAAAACATTGACACTATTGCTTTTAAAAAGTGACCAGCTTCTTATCATTGCCCTGGTGTTACTAAACAAAAAAGATGAAAGCATCTCATCTACAATCTCTACCAAAGTGTTCATGCAAAGTGTCATCAATATCTCTGCAACAAATGAACGGCCACCAGCAGAATGTGGACATTATTAATACAAAAATCATGCACATTTCAGAATGTTCATCCTTGCTTAGTAGCGGGCTGCCAATCTAACTCATGCATGGTGCTCTTTGACCAAAATCCTATTATTTAAGGCAATATCAGTTTACTCCTGCACCACGAACCAATTTCTACACAATATGTTAATACTGTAGAACTGTCAAAAATGATTAGGCAAGGACACAAGGAGAAATCAAGGACAATATGGAGGGTTTTTTAGTTATATTACAAACAAAAGAAATCCAACAATGATATTGGTCCGTTACTACATGGAAATGGTAGAATTACCAAAATAATGCAAAATTGTTGAATAAATATTTCTATTTGGGAATAAGGCAAATAAATTATGATGAAATACTTTCCATTCCAACATTAAATCAAAAGGATGTTAAACAGCAGCTACTGCAGTTATTAGACAGACATTTTTAAATCACCAAGGACAGATAGCCTGTTCTTTTAAAACTCTTGGATGCAAGCTGAGATGATCTCTGGACAGTTAGTGTTGATCTTCAGTCAGTCTTGAAACAGTGGGAAATTTCCAGAGTACTGGAAGAAACCTAACAGTATACAAATATTTAAGGAGGGTAACCAGGGTAACCCGGTTACAGGCTTGTCAGCCTAACATCAATTCCACGCAAAAATAATGGTACAGCTCTTAGGGAATTAAAGGCTGAGAGTATAATTAATGCCAACATGTGTTTATGGAAAACAGATGCAGTTAAATAACTTCCTTTTTTTTAAAATTACAAGTTTGATGATAAAAGATCAGTGTTGATGTAATAGACTTCTGCATAGCATTTGACTTGTTAACACACCATTTTGATTAAGAAACTAGAATGACACAAAATTAATATGGCACATACTAAATGGATCAAAAACTGCCTACCTGATAGGTCTCAAAATGTAACTGTAAACAGGGAATCAAACAGTTGTATTTGTAGTGGGGACCTGAAGGAATTGGTTTCTTAACCTACACTATTTAATGGTTTTATCAATGACCTGGAAGAAAATAAAATCCTTAATGACAAAATTTGCACATGACACCAAGATTGGGAGACTGGTAAATAATGAAGTGGACAAATCACTGAAACAGAGTAATCTGGATCATTTAGTAACCTGGGCACAAATAATGTGTGTTTCAATACGGTCAAATGTAAATAGATATATCTAGGAACAAAGACAAAAGACAAAACTTACAGGATGAGGAAAATGGAGACTGAAAAAGACTTATGTTTATATGATTTACCATGAAACCTGAGCTCCAGTGCGACACTGTGGCCAAAAGGACTAATGCAATCCTTGGATGCATAAATTGGGGAAGTTATTCTACCCTCTATATTCATACTCCTGGGGGGATTCTGTGACAAAAAAATTAAAATTATGCACCAAAAATTTTAAAATATGCAAAATTATGCAAATTGTATTTGTCAAAATAATGCAATATCATCATACAAGTTTCAATTGTTTTGGTAAGTTATTTCAACTACAATACAGAAAAAAGTCACAATAACTATTCAACATTTCCTAAACATGTGAAAGTTAAGTTACAAATACTTGGTAACTAATACCCTGCATTCCAGTTATAATCCTGGATTTTCATTTAAAATTACATTACAGAACACCAAACGAAAAGAAAAGAGAAAAGAAGATTGTCATTTTAAATTGCTCAAACTTTCACACATGAAAGTCATACAGTTTTGCTAATCATTGTCCTGAACTTAGCTGGGTACTTTGGGAAGTGCTTGGTTCTGATTGTCCTGACATTTTATTGACTGCTTTGTAAATGTTTTATTTGCCCTCAAAAGTCTTCTCTTTTTTTTTTTAAATAGGTAAGTAAAAATCTAACCCCATTGTGCCACTTTGGCACAGGAAAAAAGTGAGAAAGTGCATAGATCTTCCTAGTTGATTCCCTTACTGTCATTTATAAGGCTTTACATCACTCTGACAATTCAGGGCCTTAAAACTTTAACAGGTTTTTATACTCCTGAGGGAATTAAATGAGAATGGGAACAGTTAACTAACAATAGAATAATTAACAATGGCATGCATCCGATGAAGTGAGCTGTAGCACACGAAAGCTTATGCTCAAATAAATTTGTGTGTGTGTTGCACGCACACCAAGCCCCTTCCCCCTGCGAGCCCTGCAGCGATCTGCGTCTCTGAAGCTGCTCCAGGCACGCTGGAACAGACGTGCTGCCTGGGCTGCCAAGGGAGAGATGCCTGTCCCCAGACAGATTTCTTTTGCATTTTCCTGCGCAAGGGACACAGAAATATGCAGGCCATATGAATTCTGCACCCCCATACGGGCGCAGAATTCTGTCAGGAGTATATCCAGCACCGGTGTCACTGCTAACTGAATACTGTGTCCATTTCTGGTGTCCACAATTCATGAAGGATTTTTATAAACTGTAGAAGGTTCAGAGAAGAGCCATGAGAATGACTGAAGGATTGGAAAACATCTCTTACATTAATTGACCTCCTTGAGCCTATTTAGTTTAACAAAGTGAATGTTAACAGATAACTAGATCGCCATCTGTAAGTACCTACATGGGGAACAGCAACATGAAAATAGAGGACTCTTCAATTTAGCAGACAAAAGATGTAACAAGATCCAATGGCTGGACACTGAAGCTAGACAAATGCCACCCACCCACATCAATGGGTGGGGGAAATTGATGGGGCCAGTGGTGAAAGGGGGACAGTCCCAGTAGCAAGTAAGGGACTTGCCAATGGAAAATAAGTAGCTCGTCTCTTTGGGAGTCTCTGGCACCCATAGGCCAGCTGGAAGAGATGGGTGATGTTTTGTCAGTATTCCCCAGTTCCCAGGATTTAAAGGTGGAGGAAGATAACAAGGAATGGGTGAGTGCACCTGGGCCTGCACCTCACTCCCATAACCTGCCAAGAGTCCAACAGGCATCCTCAGGGTGCAGCGTTGGGGTTAGTCATCAGCCTTCCTATACCAAATCAGGGGATTGCCAACCACGGTGCCCGGGGCAAGGGTGGCAACCCAGGTCCATCCTCCCTCGGACACTCCCCGCCCCCAAGGGACATGAGCTGGCCTGACAAAATCATTGGCAGGCTTGGGCAGTCTGCTTGATAAGAGTGGGCCCTTCTCAGAGGAGAGGGTAGCACACTCACAGGTTTGGGGTTGGACTGAAATCCCACAAAGGAATACAGCGCAATTAGGGAAGAATACCCTTCCCCCATCATTCCTAGCGAAACACAATCAGAAGACAACAGCTGATGATCCTAGAGCTCATTAGGGATCCGATCACCCTCTTAGCAATCATCTGTCTAAAGGTGTAAAGAGAAGATTTGGAGAGGGGAATTTGTGGATTTACTTACCTTGCTATTCAGGGAAGAGCAGACAGAGAATGGGGGCAAACAATACAAAACCAAGGAGGACAAACCCCACAGGCCTAAGGTGTCTCAAACTCTTGAGAACTGGTTTGCAGTCCTTTACATTTATGCAAGTATCATTTGTGTGAGAAGCCCAAGAAGTGTATTTCCTTGTTTAACTATGAGAACTTAATAGCAAGGGCTCATGCTACATGTGGCCGGGAGTAGCATGGTTAAGGTATGACAGGGAATTTAGGCAGAGGGCAGCAGAGGAGCCTGATTTACTCCGAGGTAAAACAGACCAGGAACTTTGGCTGGCTAGTATGACTCCTTACCGCCCTACCCAGCTGGCATTCACAGACAGCAGCTTGCCAATGCCAAAACCTCAGCTTCAAAACGCCAACATAAAAGCCAATGTGCGTGTTCCATTTAAAAATAGGAAATGTTTGTACCTGCATTGGGAACAAAAACACCACTGTAGAAGATGAGGAGTTCAGCATAGTGCACGCTCTTGTTATGGAGAAAAAGGGCATGGGAGTAGGAAAGAGGGGTCCACAAGGTCCTAGTGCCTCAGGAGATGCTACAGGGGGAGCCAGTAACTATAGCAGAAGCGGGAAAACTACAGTGGGACCTTCCTGCCCGGCCCCTGAGTTCCTGGCCTGACCCCCACCTGTTGTTGCCCCTCCCCTGCAGCCTCAATTCACTGCGCCGTCGGCGCAATGCTCTGGGTGGCGGGGTTGGGAGCTCCTGGGGCAGCGCAGCTGCAGAGCCCGGCCCGGTGCTCTGTGCTGCGCGGTAAGGAGGCAGGGAGCGGGGGGGGTTGGATAGAAGGCAGGGGAGTTTGGGAGGGTGGTCGGGGGTGGGGATGTGGATAAGGGTCAGGGCGGTCAGAGGGCAGGGGGGTTGAATGCGGGTGGGGTCCTAGGGGGCCAGTCAGCAAGGAGGAGGGGTTGGATGGGGCAGCAGGGGGCAGTCAGGGGCAGGGGTTCCAGGGGTGGTCAGGGGACAGGGAGAAGGGGTGGTTGGATGGGGCTAGGGTCCCGGGGTGGGCAGTCAGGAAGCAGGGGGGGGTTGGATGAGGCAATCAGGGGACAGGGAACGGGGGGGGGCATCAGGGGGCGCAGATAGGCAGCAGGGGCCAGGCCATGCCTGGCTTTTGGGGATACACAGCCTGCACTAACCAGCCCTCCATACGATTTCCGAAACCCGATGCAGCCCTCAGGCCAAAAAGTTTGCCCGCCCCTGAACTATAGAAAAGGCTCCCTTTCCACTTAAGATACGGGTGTTTAATAACTTGTTATTGGACTACCCTAGGAAAACAGATGCTGCTTACTTATGGAATGGATTTGGGACTGGTTTTCAAAGCCTTTGTGACGGCACACGGTGCTACTCCTGGGCAGAGAGCTTGAAGTCCATTGAAGTCTTTGAGCATATAGTGGGGAGGGAGGGGGGGCAGCAGAGGTGGCAGCAGGCCCCTTCCAATGCCAGAATTGTGCATATCAATCCTGGCTGTGGTACTGAAAAAGGTCAAGAGTGAAATACAGGCCAATCCATCACCTTTCCTACCCCCCGGGCCTCATCAGAAAATGATTGTGTTGACCCTCAGCTGTGTTCAGTGAGATATTAGTCACATGACACTGTGGTAGCCATGGTTAGGGAGTGTGGCCCTCGGCCCTGTTGGTAAAATGTGACATCCCATGGACTTTAACCTGCTTGGGTTTCAGTTTGAGGGCCACTACTATTTTGGTAAAGTCATGGTCATGGGGTGCTCGGTGTCATATACCACTTTTGAAAGATTCAGCTCTATGCTGGAGTGGGCAATTGTGCATGAGACTAGCCTGCCTCACAGGGTGCACCATCTTGACAACTTCCCTTTTGAAGGAAGGGTAAGGACATGCAAATGTGAGCACATGCTTCTGGCATTTCACAACCTAGTTGAGTGCCTCAGGATTCCCCTTGCCACAGAAAAAACAGAAGGCCGTACCCAAAGAGTAACATGCATGGATATCAAACTAGACACAGTTCAGGATCTTTCTAGGTTACCTACAGAGAAGTTGGAATTAGGGCACTGATACAGGCTTTCAAAGAGGCAAAGAAAATTACAGATGATCATAGGGCACCTGAAGTTTGCATAATAATGCTGGCCTGGGAGCCACCACTCTTGTGCCCATCTGGCATCAGCCTTCTCTGGAGCGTGAACCCCCCCAAACGCTTTATCAGAGTGACAAGAGAAAATGTAAGAAGACTTAGAAGTATGGGAAAGATTCCCAGAAGAGTTTAATGGCATTTCAATATGGCATTCAGACTGGTGGCTCAAAGCTGAGCTGCAGGTACAGTCTGACATCTCAGAAGATAACCTTCAGGGAGCGTGGTGTGCACAGAGGTGCCCAGAAAGCTGAGTGGCTCAGAGTATTACAAGGGACAGGACTTTCCTTGACTTGTTTTCCCCTATACTGGTAGGGGTCACTATTTGGGGGGCAAACTTTCGGAACAAAAAAGTCTATTTCTGGTGCAACCAACCAACCTGTGGTCTATATTGTAAATAGACAGCTAAGACTGCTCGGGTAAATGAGGCTTGTGAGGTCCTTCGTTTTACACTGCCTATGGTTTAACATCCTTTTTCATGCAGCGTGTTTCCTGGGAGTGGATAATTGTGTCACCAAAACGTTCTCAATTTCAGGACAAATTCAGAGAACTCATCCCCCTGGCCAGCAAGCATCCATAGGCAATGCCCCAACGACATCAGAATCTTGGCTCAAGACAGCTATGGAATGAGCAGAGGATTCAGTTGCCCCCACAGACTTCGAGGGCCTATATGGCCATTCTTTCAGAGTTCATGGAATTTAGGACACAGGAAGGGCTTCACCATGGACGGCCCATACTGACACACCAGGTTGTGCGATAAGTGATGTTCTTGACCCACCACAGTTTGGCTCCCTCCACTATCTCTGGCCAGCTAGCAGGCCTGTCCTACTGAAGTAGATTGGTAGGTTTCCCAGACCCATGCCAGTATTTCATAGTGCAGAAACGCTTAGAAGGGCAGTCCAAAAGGGGTGGATGCAAGAGGGAAGACAAGTTACCCAAAACACTGGAAACCCTGACAGGATTAGTACAGGCTCTGCCATGGATCTGCAACTGTGGGAAGGAGGCTATTTCTTTTAAAGGTGGCATTTGTCATTACTTTCTCTCGCGCTTTTAAAGCTGACAGGTCCCAGCATGCATTAAATATAACAGACGTATAACTATCTTCAGCAGCAATGTCCCTGCGCTTAACACACTCAAAAACTGACCAGAAGAGAAAGGGGGCATATGTGGTATTGAAGGAATATGCAGATGGGCGCTTGTGCTCTGTAAAGGCAATAAAAAGCCTCACTAAAAAGCTTAGGCCTGCAGCCACGATCACTGTTCATTCACAGTGATGGCAGCTTCTTGACAAGGTACTAATTCAGCATGGTATTGAGAAAAAAAACCTTGTGCTACTGCAGTCTTGATCCCCCCCCCCAAATTTGGTACCATTCTTTCAGGATTGGGACAGCAATGTCAGCAGCCACAGGGGGTTTCAGCCCTCATCAGGTGCAGGCAATAGGGTGCTGGAAATCAAGGTGTTCAGGACTCCCATTTGCACCAAGGGAAAGATGGCAGGGAATGGCAAAACGTAACTAACCCAGTGTTCTTGCTTGTTGCATATGTTCTGTGTAGCGTCTGAAATATCGGGATCTGAGGGCAATCTGTAGTGCACTAGACCCACAAACAGGCAGCAGCTCAGTCTCAGGCTGTTTGCATTCAGAAGCAGCATGCAGTGGGATCTAAATACTAATAAAAGAGGTACGCATCAAACAGGCACATACTAGACTCCTCTCAGGCCAAAGGCAATTAAGAGTGAACTGAGGGCAGTTCGCTCACACAGCCCTATATAGCCTCAGTACGGGGCACGAGGATGTGTAGGCAGCCTGCATGGGCTAAACGGGCACTACTTCCAAAGATCTCTGATCAATGATGCATGTGCACCTCAAATTGAGCACCCACTGGGAAACTACTTGAAGAATAAAAATAAGTTTGCTAATGTTGGATCAAATTCATCCCTGGTGAAACATTCACTGACTAATAGCTGCTGAAAAGCAACATGTAAAGTTCAATACAAACAGCATGAAGAATAAGGTTTAATCCTCCACTTAGTTTTATTTTCTATGCATTATAATAAACATGAAAATGTTATTCATGTTTGCTGCATGTCAATAGGTTTCACACAAACTAAAAGTGTCCAACTTTCAAGTAAAAGAACACCTTTGCTACCAGTCAATGCTGCAGACAACTTCAGATCGAAAAGCAGGGTACTTTCCTTCTCCTACATCAACAGTAAAGATTCTTTGAGGTAAATTATACCCTCAGTCACATCTGGAAATCTGTTGATGGAAATCTGTTGATGGGATTGCACAAACAGATTTCCAGAGATCTGATGTGAGTTTAACAAACAATTCTGTTGAAGTTGTTTCTAGAGGACTAGAGCACAACTCACTTTCTTTCAGTTAGAGTGGTCCTCCAGTGCAATGAGAAGTAAAAAACAGTAAATATTTACTTTAGACACAGAAGCAAACAGATACAGGACTCCAAATACACATAAGGAACAGGTCTGTTGAGTTAGAAGGTGCCATTTTTACCTTGTCAGTTTTCAGAAAAGCAGCACCACACTATAAATTCCCCTGTTTAGGTTCAAAGGTACTCTCAACTTGCATTTTAACAGCTGTAATAAATTTGCATTAACTTGAGTGCTATAACTTAAATTTTAATACTGCCTCTACACTGGTGATTGTACAGATGGGTTTTACTAGGCTACAGTCCAAACACATTTTGTTCAAGACACGACACTAGGGAAAACTCACCTTCAATGTAACATGTTTGAAAGGAAGGATAATCACTGAGCTGTCATTTAAAATAAGACAAGATCAGTTCCTGCTGAGAACACATGCTTGTTCAGGACTTGTTACAGGGAAACCTCAGAATTGAGAAAAATATTTCCAAGAGTGTCTGCACATGCCCACATTGGAACAGATTAAAAAATGTCTGGCTGATGCAGTAAAGGACACTTCTCTAAAGCAATCCACGTTCCTCTCTTAGGACATAAATCTTATACAAATACATACTAACCACCAAAACAATAAGGGGTCAACAGCTTTTTTTGCTAAATTATTAAATATAAAGTTTGTACCATCCACAGTGTAGCAGAAAGATATATGCTCACAAAAGTGATTTTTCATGCTATTCAGGCCAAATTCCAACAGCTTAGCTTGCAAAGTCTCAAATGATTCTGAGCTATCAGAGGCCTTCAAGAGACTTGGAAACACTCTTGTCAGCCAAACAGCCATAAACAAAATAAATTAAACAAACCAAATTTTAAATATGGCAGTATCTACAGTTACAGCAAGCCAAAGCAAACTACAAAAAACTATGTTTAACACAGCATGATAGTTTTAGCAAGCTATAGTACAAAAGGTCAGACACATTTCCATCAATGAATACATACATATTGGGACAGATTAAAAAAAGATGTGATCTTTAAGGAATTTAATGTAGGCCCTGACATAGGGCATAGAAGCAATTATGTATGCCCCACAGTTTTATGACTAAACTTAGATTATATGTAATATCACTGGCTTCTTAATATTGTCTAAATTCACTGAAGTTAACAATTATAAACTAAAACTTCTGCATTTGACACTAAAGTTGCTATCTTGTGCATAGACTTTTTTGCTAGATCCTATGGTTGCCAACTTTCTAATTGCACGAAACCAAACACCCTTGTCCCACTCCTTCTGAGGCCCCATCTCCTACTCACTCCGTCCCCTCTCCCTCCATCGCTCGCACTCCCCCCACCCTCACTCACTTTCACCAGGCTGGCGCAGGGAGCTGGGGAGTGGGAGGAGTAAGGGCTCCAATTGGGGGTGCAGGCTCTGAGGTGGGGCCAGAAATGAGGGGTTCAGGATGCGGAAGTGGGTTCCTGGACAATTGAAGCTGTGGGGATGGCGCTTGGGGCAGGAGCAGTGCATGGAGCCTCCCTGGCCATCCCTGTGCCTAGGAGCCGCAGGGACATGCCAGCCGCTTCCAGGAGCCGCAGGGAGCCCACCTTAGCCCTGCCGACCAGACTTTTAGCAGCCTGGTCAGCAGTGCTGACCAGAGCCACCAGGGTCTTTTTTCAACCGGGCGTTCGGGTAGAAAACCAGACGCCTGGCAACCATTCTAGGTCCACTTACATAAGCATTTAGCATATCCTGCTACCAAAGAATACATTTAGATTCCCGCTGGCAGTGGATGATGCCTAGATGGTGGGGATGGACAAGTGCTGCACCCCAATCAAGAGAGACTTAGGCATTAATCCAGCCTCCAAAATCCCTTCTATAGCAGTTCCAGAAAGCCCATGTGTCTTGTAAGCAGCTCACAATTCAGGCAAATTCACTGCCCCACAGAATATGTGTCTTTGGTGGCTGATTCTTTTAAACTGCTGGAGTAAGACCAAGTCTGGTATGAGGCCTCTATTTTGACTATGAAACTAGAAGACAGACAAAGAAAGGTATGTGGGAGTTTCTCAGCAAGAGCCAGGCTAACCCTTCAGAACTAGAATAAAGCTGTAGTTTCTCGACAGAGCTGCTATGATTCCCATTCTATGGTGAGGAGGGCCTTATAAGTACCTAGGTTTCAGAGTAGCAGCCCTGTTAGTCTGTATCCACAAAAAGAAAAAGATTACTTGTGGCACCTTAGAGACTAACAAATTTATTAAAGCATAAGCTTTTGTGGGCTATAGCCCACTTAATCGGATACACAGAATGGAACATATAGTAAGAAGATATATATATTATATATATATATATATATACACACACACATACATACAGAGAATGTGGAAGTTGCCATACAAACTGTAAGAGGCTAATGAATTAAGATAAGCTATTATCAGCAGGAGAAAAAACCTTTTGTAGTGATAATCAAGATGGCCCATTTAGACAGTTGACAAGAAGGTGTGACAGGTTTCAGAGTAACAGCCATGTTAGTCTGTCTTTGCAAAAAGCAAAGGAGTACTTGTGGCACCTTAGAGACTAACCAATTTATTTGAGCATGAGCTTTCGTGAGCTACAGCTCACTTCATTGGATGCATACCGTGGAAACTGCAGTAGACATTATATACACACAGAGACCATGAAACAATACCCCCTCCCACCCCACTGTCCTGCTGGTAATAGCTTATCTAAAGTGATCATCAAGTTGGGCCATTTCCAGCACAAATCCAGCTTTTCTCACCCTCCGCCCCCACACACACAAACTCACTCTCCTGCTAGTAATAGCCCATCCAAAGTGACCACTCTCTTCACAATGTGTATGATAATCAAGATGGGTCATTTCCAGCACAAATCCAGGTTCTCTCACTCCCTCACCCCCCTCCAAAAACCACACACACAAACTCACTCTCCTGCTGGTAATAGCTTATCAAAAGTGACCACTCTCCCTACAGAATACTTAACATGGGGAAATGGATTCAATATGTGTAAAAAGAAAAGGAGTACTAGTGGCACCTTAGAGACTAACCAATTTATTTGAGCATTTGCTTCAGGTTGGGGGGTTGTCTGTAGGCAAGGACTGGCCTGTCTCCCAGCTTTCACCCAGACCACACCACACGATCCATTGTCTACAGCCAAGCTCTACGATACAACCGCATTTGCTCCAACCCCTCAGACAGAGACAAACACCTACAAGAGCTCTACCAAGCATTCTTACAACTACAATACCCACCTGCAGAAGTGAAGAAACAAACTGACAGAGCCAGAAGAGTACCCAGAAGTCACCTACTACAGGACAGGCCCAACAAAGATAACAGAACGCCACTAGCCATCACCTTCAGCCCCCAACTAAAACCTCTCCAATGCATCATCAAGGATCTACAACCTACCTGAAGGACGACCCATCACTCTCACAAATCTCGGGAGACAGGCCAGTCCTTGCCTACAGTCAGCCCCCCAACCTGAAGCAAATACTCACCAGCAACCACACATCACACAACAGAACCACTAACCCAGGAATCTATCCTTGCAACAAAGCCCGTTGCCAACTGTGTCCACATATCTATTCAGGGGACACCATCATAGGGCCTAATCACATCAGCCACTCCATCAGAGGCTCATTCACCTGCACATCTACCAATGTGATATATGCCATCATATGCCAGCAATGCCCCTCTGCCATGTACATTGGTCAAACTGGACAGTCTCTACGTAAAAGAATAAATGGACACAAATCAGATGTCAAGAATTATAACATTCATAAACCAGTCAGAGAACACTTCAATCTCTCTGGTCACTTGATCTCAGACCTAAAGGTCACAATATTAAAACAAAAAGACTTCAAAAACAGACTCCAACGAGAGACTGCTGAATTGGAATTCATTTGCAAACTGGATACAATTAACTTAGGCTTGAATAGAGACTGGGAGTGGATGTGTCATTACACAAAGTAAAACTATTTCCCCATGTTTATCCCCCCTCCCCCGCTCCTCGGATGTTCCTGTTAACTGCTGGAAATGGCCCACCTTGATCATCACTACAAAAGGTTCTCTCTCCCCCCATCTCCCTGCTCTCCTGCTGGTAATAGCTCATCTTAAGTGATCACTCTCCTTACAGTGTGTATGAGAACACCCATTTTTTCATGTTCTGTGTGTACATAAATCTCCTCACTGTATTTTCCACTGAATGCATCCGATGAAGTGAGCTGTAGCTCACGAAAGCTTATGCTCAAATAAATTGGTTAGCCTCTAAGGTGCCACTAGTACTCCTTTGCTTTTTGCGAATACAGACTAACACAGCTGCTACTCTGAAACCTGTAATGACCCAGCCACTCCCAGTCTCTGTTCAAACCCAAGTTAATGGTATCTAGTTTGCCTGTTTTACTGAGTGGCCAGAGAGGTTGAAGTGTTCTCCTACCAGTTTTTGAATGTTATCATTCCTGAGGTCAGATTTGTGTCCATTTATTCTTTTTCGTAGAGACTGTCCAGTCTCCAGCAAGAAACTGCTGAGCTTGAATTAATATGCAGACTAGATACTATTAACTTGGGTTTGAACAGAAATTGGGAGTGGCTGAGTCATTACACATATTGAATCCATTTCCCCATGTTAAGTATCCTCACACCTTGTCAACTGTTTAAATGGGCCATCGATTATCACTACAAAAGTTTTTTTCTCCTGTTGATAATAGCTCATCTTAATTAAGTAGCCTCTTACAGTTTGTATGGCAACTTCCACCTCTCGGATGGATGGATGGATGGATGCATAGATAGATGGATCTTCTTACTATATGTTCCATTCTATGCATCCGATGAAGTGGGCTGTAGCCCACGAAAGCTTTATGCGCTAATAAATTTGTTAGTCTCTAAGGTGCCACAAGTATTCCTGTTCTTTTTATAAGTACCTAGATATTTGACTACTCTACTCAACTGTGAGGGGGAAAATACATTGAAGCTAAACATTCAGATGCTTCACAAAAAGAGGGAGAGAGATTTGATCCACCTGCAAACAGCAAGAGCAAATCAGCACAAAGGCAGCCATTACAGATGGATCCTTTGGAAATAAGGGATATCTATATTGCTCTACAGAAAGTCTTGTGAAGGATTTGGGCTACAGCAGTGCTAAGTGCTCTAGGTCAAAACAGGTCATAGACCCAGAAAATAAATATTTCTGAGAAGTGAGCTGGGTTGCTAGGGAAGGGCCGCACATTTTTAGCACTGCCTGGGGGAAACACCCCTCAGATTGGTTGCTTTCCCCACTTGCTTGGGTACTCTTCCCCAGGAAGCAATCAGGGCTTATACAGGAAGAGCTCACCCCTCTCCCCAGTAACATGACACCAGTCTCACAGGAAGGGATTGGGAGGACGAAATGCTGAGCCATGCTGAGCAGGTCTGCTCTTTCCTTCCACATCCCACTCCTGTGAGAAACAGACCATTCCTTTGCTCCTTCCCCCTTCCCACTCTGCAACACCCAAGGACAGGGGAAGGACCCCTTTGAAGCACACACACACACGCTCGCCTGGGAGAGGGCTGAAGAACCTCAGGAGCTGCAAATGCAAGGCTGGCCGGGGCAGAACTGATGTGGGGGTTGGAACGCACAATTAATTGCTGGGCAGGGGGATGGGCAGATGGAAGGGTGATGAGACACCCCCAAATATACTTTTTTCAAATCATTCTGAACACTGGTCACATCTTTGGTACTAGCTCTCCTCTCACTAACTCCCCACCCCAGTACCATTTTACCCAATGAGTGACTTCACCTGCAAGTGATGATAAATGCTGAAAGCAGGAAACAGTTATTGATCCACAGCAACCAGATGAGGACAACATTACCACCTCGTCCTCCACTAAATGAAGTCACAGAACCCCCTTTACCCAGTTTATTAAAAGAAAAAATAATCTCACTTATTTCATTATCTGGATTTAAAATATATTTAAATTAAACTGAAACAGTTATACTCTTAGTGTTTCTTGGATATTTTCCTCCCAATTATTTTTTTACTTTGTAAATTCAGCTCGTGTGAGAGTTAGAAAACTATGATAAATGGAGAACATGACACCCCACAAGAACCAAAATAGAGAAATTGAGCTGAGACAGGACTTTAGTCAAACTGTTTAAACTCTTGTGCACCGGTGCAACCATGGGAAGGAGTTTTTATTAACCCCTATTTAAGTTCAGTAACCAAATAGCATTTTGGATAAGGAAAATCTTTAAGATTTGATGCCCTCATCCCCATTCCCCTTTATTTATAGATTTTGCGTTAAACGTCTTTGAGGCCTTCCAGAGGTCTCCCACAAAACCAGAAAAGACTGAATTTATCATTCATGATCTTTCAAAATGTGAAAATCACAAGTTAAATCTCTCATACCTTCTTTATACTATTATATAAAAGAGCAAAAAAGGATGTAGGATAATTTTTTAAAACTTGCTTGCAGGTGATTTTTAAGAAATAGTAAACAAGGTTTTCATTAACTGCTGTTCCAAGTCAGTAATTGGCTGGCCCAGGAGTAGACATTGGGACCCACATTAAATAATGTCCACTTCCTCCTCTAAATAATTAATTCAAGACAATAAAGTTTTCATGTTAAAACTAAATTAGTAAGTTGAAACAACAAGTATAAAAGATTGTCATATTCAAGATGTATTTCAAGGCATTGGCAGCACAATGACAAATTAAATTAATTTCAGATACATAAGAATAATACAAATATGGACGGTTTGAAAAAAATACCACCACCCTGCAGGTAAAGTTGTGCACAGGCGGACTTTATGGCTGCTGAAGATGGTCAGTCAATTAACTTATGAAGGTGTTTATATGACCCTTACCATAGTATTTCAGTGCTAATTTGAAATTTTGTAGTTCTCAATCCCTGAAGTTCAGTGCTTCCTCTCCTTCGAGCTCAAGTTTTAAGGCGTTAAGAATCTTGTTTTTCCCTTGTATATTTTTCAACTCAAAGCAATTCTTGTTTGCGACAACTGCTGGATTTCAATACAGCCTTTTTTGTTCACTCATATATTTGAGAACAGATCCAAGAGGAAATGTCAGGGTATCAGGAGTAGTAATGAACTCCTTTGTAGTTCCTGACCTGCACAGGCAGAATTTTTTCCTCAGACTTAGCACCGCAACACCTGAAGAAAGAAACAGTTTAGAATTTGGCTCTCAAGGGCCCAATGATAGCAATATTCAAAGACAGACTGGGTTTTAATATGGATAACAAGACTATCCAGAGTTCTAATAATTCATACAAAGTATTTGCTGGGATGAAGACAAATCCTAAATGATTGGGACCATCATGGGGGGGGGGGGGGGGGGTGGGACGGGACAGATTATCCTATATCTGCTTACCACAGGGGTTTTTGCACCTTCCTCTGAAGCATCTACTGCTGGCCACTGTCGGAGACTGAACGTTGGACTAGATAAACTATTGATCTGATACAGTATGGCAATTCCTATGTTCCTAGCCCCTATGGAAATGTTATAGAGGAACAGTGCCCCTCTACTGTCTATGTGGAGCACAAGGTCCCCTTAAGCAGAATCAGACGATTAAACAAAGGTTCCACTATTCCTGCAGGAGAGCAATAGTGGTAGAGCAGTGGGGAACAGGATGTTTTGGCTAGAGAAGAGCCATGCAGACAGACCATAGGGTGAGGGGCCCCCAGAGCCCTCCCCACCCTCACATGTACGGTAGGGGGGATTCCACTAACGAACCAGTCTATAAGTACCCCCCAATTCTCCTTGTGAAGCACCAGCAGCAGCACAGCAGAGGTGGGGTGACCACCTCTCTGTTTTAAGCATCTGCACCAAGCTCACAGCCAGGTTAGAAAAACCTAGAGGTTTTCTTGGCTTTTACTCAGCCTGTAACAGGAAGTATGGTCACCTGTGCGTTCCCATTTTATCTTCTTAGTCTCCAACTGCAACAACCTCTCAGGTCACACTGAATTCACCTTCTGACACCTACCTCCAAGAAGTGCCCCACTGTTCCAAACTCCTCTAACTCCTTCTTACCCCCAATTCTTTCCTCCTGCAGAATTCCCCAAACCACTCCTGGATGTCCCAGGCGTCTTGCTGCTATCTTGCCTCCCAGTAGCCAGTCTACCTCCAACGTTCCCATTCCCAGCTACCCTTCACTATATTCTTCCTTAACTCCGCTTTTCATGACTCCTCCCTCAGTCTCAACCCACAGATTCCGGCTGTGTCCAATCTCCTCAACACACACATTTCTAGGCCCTGTGCCTGCTTCCTCCAAGCTTCCTCTATCCTCAGTAGCCAGGTTTTCCCCTGTGCCACTGCTCCACACAACTCAACCGGCTCTCAGCCAACCCTTTGTTGAACTGCATCCCAAATTTTCATTCTGAAGGAAAGAAAGTGCTGGGAAGGATAAGGGAAGACCAACTCTTTTTTCTTCCCCCACCTTCCAGTCTGTCAGCTTCCAAACTCCTTCCGTGTCACTCCCCTGACTTGCACCCAAACCCTCCCTGCTGCCACACACCAGCATGCCAGATTTCCATCCTCCTATCCCCCTCACCATGGCAGGTGGCCTGGCTTTTAGTTCTGAAAAATCTGGTGTCCCCTCACCCCCCAAGTCAGGATCAGAATGAGTGCCGCTGTAAGGAGTATTACACGGCTACTTCAATGATTATTCAGCAATCTTGCTGCAGATGTTTCTAATACCATGATAGTTAGCTCCACATTCAAACTTCTCAGCCAAAGAATAAATATATTTTGCCCTCTATATATTTTTGTGGTTTGCATAATTTTCTAAATATACTATGTAAATGTTATACTGAATCACGGACAGTGAATTAAAAGCCGCTAGGAGCAAATCACTTGTTTTACAAAGCATTCATGCTTTTAAATGCTCTTCATTATTATGGGAGATTAAAATACACCCTCTAGTGGTCCTCCATACAACTGCATAAATTTCAAAAAATTGCACACATTTAGGTACTATTTTAAACAGTATCAAATGCATATTTTTAGGGTGGATTACAAGAAATCATTTAGGGCAAAATTTGAGCCAGACATTTCACAGAATGTATATTATACTATAGTTTAGTTCTTTTCACCAAGCCTAACAACTTGAAATCTAACTTGTGACAGAGCACTCTTAATACAGCCTATTTCTCAATTCCTTTTAAAATGTTTTAACAGGAATTTCTGCTCCAGTTGGGTACTCATTCTTTGGGCTGGCCTGAGGGCAACCACCAAATATGTTCAGATCCTCCCTTCCACTACAGCCCGCCACCTTGCAATTCCAGTCTACTTTCAGTTTCATATCTGCAATAGATTAACACTCCCCTGCAGAGAGCATGCAGGATCAAGGTCACTGAAATGGACTATCCACAAAATATGTTGAATGCACAGTGTAAGTGAACAGGCGACAGGGGGAAATAAACTTGCTTTTTAACTTCTAAAAGATTGGTGGTAATTGCAACAATAGTAAGGACAAAATTTGCAGGTTGATTGTATGTAAGCTATTTGAGGATATTAAAGGAATTTTAAAAAACACTGCAAATATCAACCACTTTCCCCAACCCAGTAGCCTGTTACTTATCTACAAAGGGCTTATCAGAAAGCAAGAGAGCGAGCGCTTGACCTGCACAGGAAGCTTGTACGGTAATATTCTCCAGTCAATTTAAATAAAATCATTTGGCATGGAGTGTACACGCAAGCAGGGTCTTTTTTTGTTGTGTTTTGTTCTTAACTAGCTTTTCACTAATAAAGTTCTGATTCTGCAGTTATTTTCTTGAACTGTTAATTTCTAAGTCTTCCTAAATGGGCAACACGGATCATGATAAAAATGTATAAGACTCATTTTCACAGTAAAATTACAGGAATTAAGTTTATTTAGCCTAGCAAGATGCTCAACCAAGATGATCACATAAAATGATTAGCATAGTAATTACTCTTCACTCTGTCTACACTGAAATAAAAAGTTAAAGGTTAATAATTTTATATGGCTTATTAGGACAAAAAATCTGAAGTAAAACTATGCATCCAGTCCGGTCACAAACAAAAGCAAATGCCGAGAATAAAGCTTAAAACTAGAGATAACATTTTCCTTCATAATCTTTCAATTCCTGTAATCTTGCATGTTACTTAATAAATAGCAAGTAGTTTTCAGATAGAAGCATGATTCTTAAATTGACACCCTTCTAAATGCTGCTTTCAGGAAGACTTACTCCTTTGGACCAACAATTCTGCAATGTATTCTAAACTTTTATGAAGAAGTCTTTAAAGTAATACTGCATTAAACTATTAAATGTTTAATAACCCTTATGAAGAATCAGATTAATCATCAAATATATAATAAAATAATCATTAAAAGGTCCAGCAGTCCCAGGGCCCAGTCCTAATCCCACTGACATCAGAAAGAAGTTTCCTAGAATTTAATCCTGGATTAATTAAAAATAATCAAAACAGGATTGGACCCCAAAACTTCAAGGTATTTAGGCTTCTAGACCTAAGTTTGTTTTTTTAATCAATGGAAAATCATAAACGTGACTCTAAAGGTCATGAAATTCTTACCTCATGTGTAGAATAAACAAAAAATAGATATATCTACATCAGAGAAAACAGGAAGCAGATGTGTTGTGACATGGAGCATGATAATAGGCCCATTCTGTTAGCAGATGAAATTGACTAAAGCAGACAGTAAAATGTACATTTCAATTGAAATTGAGCAGTGCCACAGCAAAGCAAAGGTGAGATTTCCTCAAGTCATCTGACATGAGTAAACCAGAGAGGTTTACTAAAAAACAATGTATGCTGTGTAATGAGATTACTGCATTTTAGCAATGGATAACTTAATACTTATAAGACTATAAGAACGGCCATGCTGGGTCAGACCAAAGGGCCATCTAGCCCAATATCCTGTCTTCCAACAGTGGCCAATGCCAGGTGCCCCAGAGGGAATGAACAGAACAGGTAATCAAGTGATCCATTCCCTCTTACTCATTCCCAGCTTCTGGCAAACAGAGGCTAGGGACAGCATCATTATATATAAATTGATTTTAAAAAGCTACAGTAGTGTATACAAAGTACTTTGGATTAAAGGGGCTGTATTAAAAAAAGTCATTAATCCAACAATTTCCTTAGGAGTTGATATTTCACAGATTGTAGTCAACTAATAAGCATGTCCCACAATGCAGTTGGAATCTGGGACATGAGAGTTTGCAGGATTCTGAAATGTCTATAAAAACTAAAGACGCTTTGTGCTATTACGTACAGATTTTTGAGGGGTTGCATAGAAATTCTAAACATAAATCATTCTAAGTCTGCAGGGTTCCTTGAGCATACCTTTGAAAAATCCAACCCAGACTTTCCATAATATAAAAAAAAGTATTCAACAACTTGAGGACAGATGGCAAACAGGGAAGTCTCTCACACAAACTGAATTAGTCATAGATGAATGGAGGTGATCTAACTCTGCCCATTATTAAACTTTATATTATCTCACCCCATGTGAGACATTGTAATACAGTTTCCAAATGCTCAGTACAATTACTATCAGCTGGTTAACGATATGAATCCACTGCTCCATGCTACAATTTCTCTATTATCCTTTTAATCTGTTTCAATATAAATAAATATATATATATATAACAATTTTTAGCTCCTCATAGGCCACCCTCAAAAGGGTACATTCAGAATCAAAATCCTCCCTCTGCTCGTCACTTAACAGCCCATTTGGGAACAGCAGTCTTCTAAATCTAACCAACCAAGCCATGATATCCATAGCTTAATACATTTTTTTTTTTGTTCTACAAATAAAAGCACAACACTCATATTTTAATAAGCAGTAGTCTTACCTTTCTAATGCGATGGATGTGCCCTTTCTCCCCCGCTGCGGTAGCCCCTGAGCTGGGGCTGGGAAGAAGGGCAGTCTCTCCCTCACTCCCCCACTGCAGCAGCTGGGGCTGCGAAGGAGGAACATCTGTCCCCGGCAGCTGTAGCCCTGGACCTGGGGAAAGCCGCCTCTTTCTCTGGCCGCCACAGCTCTGCACATCCCAAATTCCCTCCACCCCCTCTTCTTACCCCACTGCCCCTTCCCACCTACCTCCTATTCCCCCCCACAAGGACACCATCTCACCTTACATGTGCATCTTCTCCAGGGTTCGGGCACCTAATTAGTGGAGCCACACCTGCACGGCTCCACTAATTAGATGATTGACCCTTCATTCTCTCATGTGCGGCTGCCCAGGCACGCACTTTAGTGGGAACTATCCATGGAAGTGGTCCGCAGACCACAGCTTGAGAACCTCTGTCATAGCCAATATACATCAGTATAAATACCACCTCTCCGTTTCTACTTATCCACTTGCCCCTTTTCATAGAATCATATAAAAGCAGAGCTGAAAGAAACCTCAAAGTCATCCAGCCCATGCACTGAGGTAAACCTACAAGTAAACCTACACCATCCCTGACAGCTGTTTCTCCAACCTGTTCTTTAAAAACCTCCAATGATGGGGAATCCACAATTTCCCTTGGATTTCCCTTCCAGAGTTTAACTACCCTTATAATTAAAATATTTCTTAATATCTAACCTTAAAATCTCCCTTGCTACATTGCTTCTTATTCTACCTTCAGTGAACATAGAGAACAATTGAGCAAAGTCCTCTTTCTAACAACCGTTAACATATCTGAAGACTGTAAACAGGTCCTCCCTCAGTCTTCTTTTCTCAAGACTAAACATGCCCAATTTTTTAACCTTTCCTCATAGGTCAGGTTTTCTAAACCTATCATCATTTTTGTTGCCCTCCTCTGGACTCTCTCCAATTTGTCCACAATTTTCCTAAAGTGTGGTGCCCAGAAAGGTCTCACCAGCGCTGAGTATGTTGATTGAGCAATTCTCAAATTTATCAAAATCATTTTGAATTCTAATCCTGTCCACCAAAATGCTTGCAACCCATCCTAGCTTGGTGTCATCTGCAAATTTTATAAGCACTTTCCACTCAGGGTCATTAGTAAGAACATTGACTAGGACCAGGTCCAGGACTGACCCCTGGAGGACCCACTAGATATACCATCCCAGTTTGACAGTGAACCATTGATAACTCATCTTTGAGTACAGTCTTTCTACCATTTGTGGCACTCATAGTAATTTCACCTACACCACATTTGCTTAATAGAATCTCATGTGTGACTGTCAAAATCACTACTAAAAATCAAGATATATCACATCTACTGCTTCCCCACTTCATTAGACCAGCAACCCTATAAAAGAAGGAAATCAGGTTGGTTTGACATGATTTGTTCTTAATACATCCATGTTGGCTATTTCTTATAGCCCTGTTATCCTCTAGGTCAGAGGTGGGCAAACTACGGCCCGCGGGACCCTCCTGCCCAGTCCCTGAGCTCCTGGCCCAGGAGGCTAGTTCTCAGCCCCACCGATGCTGTTCCGCCTCCCCCGCAGCCTCCCCATGCCACGCCGCCGGCGCAAGGCTCTGGGCAGCCGGGCAGTGCAGTTGCAGAGCCGCGGCCTGACCCGGTGCTCTGGGCAGCGCAGCTGTAGAGTCGCCAGCCACCAGTGCTCCAGGCACCGTGGTAAGGGGGGAAGGGGAGTTGGATAGAGGAGTTTGGGGGCTGGGGTCAGGGCGGCCAGAGGGCGGGGAACAGGGGGGTTGGATAGAGCAGGGGTCCCGGGGGGGCTTTCAGGGGATGAGAAGTGGAGGGAGTCAGATAGGAGGTGGGGGCCGGGCCACACCTGGCTGTTTGGGGAGACACAGCCTCCCCTAACTGGCCCTCCATACAATTTTGGAAACCCTTTTTGGCCTAAGGGTCACATCATTTGCCCGCCCCTGCTCTAGGTGCTTACAAATTGATTGTTTAATAATTTGTTCCATATATGTTCCAGTGCTATATTTGCCCTTCTCCAGTCCTCTGGAACCCCACCCTTTCTCCGAGTTCTCAAAAATAATCACTAATGATTACGAGATAGCTTCCGCTAGTTCCTTTAGTATCCAAGGATGAATTTCCAGAGGTACTGCCAACTTGAATACATCTATTTCTTCTAAATGTTCTTTCCCTATTCTGGGTTGTATTCTGTCCCTCTTGCTGTTAATATTAATCATGTTATGCATCTGGTCACAATTAACCTTTTGAGCTAAGACTGAAGCAAAATAGGCATTAAACTCCTCTAAATATTCTTTAACCTGTTCTCTCCTCTACCCCTGTCCCCACTCCTCCTCTTCCCCCCCCCCCCCAGTATTTTATAGGGTTTTTTGGGTTCCCACCAAATAGGAGTAAAAAACAGCCACTGTAGTACATAACTACCTTGTATACTACATTAGTCTCAGTTTCCTTTTGCTTATGTACTTAAGATATTTACCTTTGAGTAATTTGTAAGTAGATTGTTAAAAAGCTCCTTTGTAAAGATTGAAATTTCCCATGAAAATTGGTCATGCTTTTAAACCTTTCAAGTCCTGATTTTCTGTTCAACTTTCATCATTGTTTAAAAGGCTTCGGATTTTAATATTCGTTCATATTTCACTATGTAAAAAAAGCAACTACAGATCATCAAAACAAAACAATATGCTGGGGACATATTTTCTCTAAATGTTGTTTTCAAAAGCTTTCAAAATGTTGTTTTAAGAATCTATTTAGAAAACTCACAAGGGAGACACTAGCATGAACAAAAGCATGAGGGGCCACTACTAGTCTAAGGAAGCCTCCATTTCCCTTCTTCCTTCCTCCCACCCATTGCCTTTCCCTGACTCCATTTCTCCTCCCCAATTCAGCACAAGGCCAATAGACCAGACAACTGAAGTTTTATATGTTGTCTTAATTTAAATCATCCTCCTGCAGCTGCAGGATTTCATCAGGCATTTTGATTGGCCAGGTTGCCATGGGCTTCTATGTATACCATGTCATGTTCTGACTATCAATGAATGCTGAGGGACCACAAAGCCTCATTTCAGAGTGCCAGGACACTGATCAAACTCCCTTGTACTCAGGATATGCTGAAAAATCCAGCCCCTAAAATAGGCCCGCTTCAAGTCCAGCATTCTGGCTACTCTAAACAGGAAAGATTAGGATTTTCCATGCTACTTCCTGTATGTTTTTGTTCCCTTTTCTCCCCAGTAGCAGCTTTAATGTGGTGCTTTAAAACCAGCCTAGAGAACAGATGTGTGGCTCAAACTGCTATGGCACAAGTCACCTAACACGTGGTGCTGCAAAGTGCCAAGGTTTGCACACAGACTCTGATGATTATTGTTAAGCTCTTAAAGGCCTGGGCAGAGAAACAGAGAACACTGGATGCCCGAGCTTTGTTATATGCTATGCTCTCACCATGCTACGTCTCAGCCAATTTAATTACATACAGAACACCTCAATTCCCTAACTTTCTTAGCTGAATGTTTTATAGAATGTAATATGCTGGCTTGTGCCAGCTGACCTAGAATATATCAAATGTTTACTCGGGTTTGCAGTGACGAAGAGGGAATTTCACAACAAATCTAGGGGAGGCGAAGGGCCTAAACCACCAATTTCCAAAGAATAAGCTTTTGTTGGCTGTAAATGATTGCTAGATTGGAGTGCCTATAAGATCCCACAGCTGGTGTTGTTAGGTGAGGGTTGCTGCTAACTGGTGATGCTGACTTGGCAGGTTGTGGGTTGCCTGTGACAGGTGGGAGTGTGTGCCTCTCCCCTCACAAAACACACAAAACTAATCTCCAAGGGAATAAAGTGGTGGAGCAGTCACCCAAATAGCAAAGCATAGAGCAAACAGTTAGGTAGATGGAAGGGAAAAGAGCAGCAGTTTTGCCAACTCTCAATTTTATTGCAAGTCTCACAATAGTTAGTGTTTTTCTTAAAGCCCCAGATCCTGGAGTCATGTGATCACCTGAGACTCTCAGCTTACATTTATTTTAAATGAAGTTTCTAGCCTTCGTAGTTGCAAAGAAAGGCCTGAAAATACTCCAGGTTTTTTGGGATTTGACAATACTGGAGTTGTGAGATGGGCAGAGGTAATAGAGTGAAGATGAAACTAGCAGCAGCAGGCAGGAAACAAGGTTGTCTCCGCAGTCACCAGTATTGTACTGATGGGTGTTTATTTCTCCATTTGTGGGAGCAAGCCAGTGTGTACTCTCACCCAGTCCCCCTACTGGCCCCATCCCTCCAACTGAGAAACACTGAGCTAACAGACCAGATGCATGCTAACTTATCTGCTAGACAGAACTCAAATACACAAGTAGACCTGAAATTCTAACTGTATTAAGACTGATGCTAGGTTTTTTCAATGATTTTGCTTAGGATGCTCATTCTGTCTTTAATCATCCTTCTAAAATAGTTTTTCCAGATGTCTTAAGTAAAGCAATTCCTCTGACTAATTAACGATCAATAGTAAAATCTGAATACCTGCTTTATCAATCACATTTAAGCAATATCAATAATACTAGAAAAAACCCATCCCAGACTTTGTCAGCCACCAAAAAAGTCTAACTTGATAACTTCCTCATTTACGAAGTTCCAGTAGTACCAGACATGAGTAGAGCAGCCTCAGACACAAATCAATCTTAGTCTGTTGTATATTTTTAGACTAATAGGTACACAATTCACCATGCTGTTTATATACAATATTACACACACAAAACTAATGTGAAAACACATTAAGGTTGAAAAATCAAACATTCCAAAGTTGGGAAATGCCAGAATGAAAGTTGATGCATGTGCACGTGCATTAGGACAGTTAAGTTATATCATCACTCATCAGATACTATTATGACTATGACTATGGGTCATTACAAAACCTAAACTTAATTTCCCCAATATGGTCATTCACACCTTCTTGTCAATGGTCTGTAATGGGACACTCTCTTACCACTTCAAAAGTTATTTTTCCTCCCTTGGTATCCTGCGGTTAATTGATTTATCTCATTAGACTGACCTCACACTTGGTAAAGCAACCCCCATCCTTTCTTGTATTTATACCTGCTCCTGTATTTTCACTCCATGCATCTGATGAAGTGGGTTCTAACCCACGAAAGCGGATGCCCAAATAAATTTGTTGGTCTCTAAGGTGCCACAAGGACTCCTCGTTATTTTTGCTATTATTTCCTCAGGACCCCTGCCTCAGTCAGTGCACAGGATGGATGGTGCTCACTTAAAATAAAATACTGAATAGCTGCTTACTATCTTCACTGTTCAATATGCAGCCCCAGGCCTTATTTACTGCACACTATTCAAACCCTGCTCTGAAGATAGAAAAATTAGTTTCCTCAAGGGGTTTTCTATGGCACAAAGTATCTCAGTGCTGACAAACATTAAATTTGTTTTCACAATACTCCAATGAAATAAGGGGGTATTAACCTCATTTAACAGATAGGAAACTGAGGCACAGGGCCACAGTCCTCTGATTTCTCATCCCAATCCCATTCATGTCCCCCTCTAATCAGTCCCAAATTTTGCAGTCTCTCTTCTCATATGGAAATTTTTCCATGCATCTAAAATTCTGCCACTCTTCTCTATACCTCTTCTACTATATTATATATATTTTGGGATGCAGTCACAAGTACAGTGTACCATTCTTTTACATAACAGCATGATATTTTACATCATTTTTTACATGTACAAGCCTTTTGGTTTTTGTTGCATGTTAAGAAGTGTTTTAGTGACTTTTTGCACAGTGACAACCAGATCCTTCTCCTGAGCCGTTATAGTTGCTTAGACCCCAACAATGTGTCTCGGAAGTTTGGTATTATTCCTTCCAAATGCATTAGCTTGAATTTTTTTCAATTTATTTCATTTTATGAAACTGAAGAATTCAGGCCTATATTTATACTCACCCTCTTCCACATGCATTAATGCCGTCAACAAGTATACAGATCATGGAGCTATAATTTCTGTGCAAGATTCAGATTTCTACTTGAGAGAACTGCAGATTCAGTGGGTATTAAACTCCTACCCAACCAATTTCAGGCTTCCTTTAATTTTCTAAATTCAATTGGTATTAGACAATCTTTTAGAAGGCAGTTATGCTCAACTAATTTGATTACCCATACCCAGTGCAAATCAGACTGTTTTTATAAGACTGAGGCCATCCGTGAATGCCTAACCATTTTACTGAACTAGATTATAGTTTAAAAATATTTTATCAATAGCATACTTTTTAAAAAAAAAAAAAAACACGGCTGAAGTTCTAAAATGACTCCGTCTTTTGTAGGCTCTGACTAGCAGATGTTAGCTTAATAACCTCCTGAGCCATGGAGAAACAGCTTTCTTCCCCCACCACAGCTTCCTTGCTAGAGAGGGGTGGTTCTCCTGGGTGGGAGGAGGCACCATATTGCTACATCTTGTGTTCCCCCAGTCTTTTTTTTTTTTTTGGGGGGGGGGGGGGGGAGAAGCAGTATTCCTTCAATCGCAGTGATTGAAGTTTCAGTCTCTACTACAATTCATGGCTTTAGCAAAACAGCAGCACCATTGGAGCCCTCTGTTTGAAGGGTGAGAAAAACAGCTCTGTATTATTGGTTCACATTTTTAAAGTTCTCTTCACATCTGTAAGGGCTAAAAATATCTTCCTTCCCCTCCCCGCAAATGAAGGATTAAATTCCTCAAAAATCAATGGCTTAGACTCCACCAGGAAAAAAGGGTTGCTATGAGAGGATCGGCATGGAATGGCTCTCCTGATTGAAAAGGCCTAGGAGAAGGAAGCCTGAAGAGATGGGAGAGGACAGACCCTTGGCAGAAGGTTAAGTTGTTCACTGAGTAAGAGACAGCTTGTGCGACCTGCACTGATAGAACAAACGTTGAGATGTGCAGTGAAAGTAGGGGAAGGAAATTGCCTGAGACAAGAGAAGCAGTGTAGGTGTAAGACCTGATGTGTGAACCCGCTCCTTTTAAGGATCCCAGGACAGAGCTTTCAGAGAGGATTGAAGGAAACTCCATTCATTTCCCTGTCTCAGGGGACAGGGGAAATAGCAGGATGAACCTGGGTAAAATACTGTTTAACCTGGGGAAAGGGCTATTTTCTTTCCATTTGGACATTTTTGTCACCTCAGAAGTGGAGAACTTTATGGTTTGGCTGAAGGACACAACCACATTAAATCACGCAGCCAGCCAGGAAACTGGCCATACTTAACACAGGGTCAGAGAATCAATTCCATTACATTCACTTACAAAAAAAGGTTGATTTTCAAGATGAAAAAGAACAGTGAGGGAGAAGGGCCAGTCTGAATTTTCAAGAAGGAGTTCCATCCCTCACATGATCATCACCTAGTCCTGACTAGATGCAGAATTTACTTCTGCTGAGGCAGCATGGTCCAGGGAAAAGGGAGAAAAATATTCAGAGAAACCAGGATTAGCTATCAGGAAGAGAGAAGAAAACCAGGAAGAAAGAACAAACAGAAATCTACTGTACAGAAACACCATTTTGGGGTGGTGGGTGAGAAAAGAAGAATGATCTTAAAGGAGAATAAACTTGAAAATCAAAGATGCATGTCGGGAGGGGGAGGGGGAGAGGGAGAGCCTGATGAGATGGCCAGATATAGCTCCAGATGTTGCTCCTCTGGGAGCTTAATATGTAAAAACAAGTTCTTAAATAAAAAAGGCAACATGAAAATATGTCCAAATACACAGTAAGTTACTTATCTCAGAAGTCTGCTGCCAATGAGTGCAAATTATACCGTATTAGACATCAAGCTGATTCCTTGTTCTTCCATCTGTGTCCATCTGCTGTCTCATCTTATACTTGAACTGTAAGCTCTTTGGGGCAGGGACCATCTTTTTGTTTGCATACAGCACCTAGCACCAACGATGTCCTGATCTATGACTAGGGCTCCTAGGTGCTATGATGATACAAATAAAGATGCATTATGACTTCTGAAATAGAACCATCACATTTCATTATAGGGCTTCACAAAGACTAGCAAAGGTTTGCTGGGACTGAGTTAACTGGAGTTGGCAGGCTAGATGTGCAACTCTGACAGTCGCCATCTTGGTAGACACACCAAGGATTGAACTGGGAACCTCCAGAGCTAAAAGCCTGAAATGCTACAGCTTGAGCTAAGAAGCCACAGCTCTGTAGCTTGGCCCTGTAACAACTTATAATCTTCAGCGTATTGACATGAAGAATTGCCTCCAACACACACACACACTCACCAGTGAATTACACAACCAGTCAAAATCACTTCGAGCTTCACATTTGCAGAAATGTCAAAATTGCAAAACGAGCCTTTTTGGAACAACAGTGGAATGAAGATGAAATCAGAAAGATTCCTCCCTCCTACTCCACATAGCCCACACACAGCATGGCTATTGAACCTGCCTTCGACAGAAAAAAAATTTCCCTCACCTCCCCATCTAGCACACGGTAATCACTTACCTGCATAAACATTGGAAAAATCTCCCATCAAAGCAGTCAGTTGGGGTTGGTTTGTTTGCTTTTTAAAGTTTCAGATATTACACCTACCCTCAAGTCCCGGTCCCAAATATCTGGCTTAAAATCCTTTCCTTATTGCTACATAGAATGCCTACACGATCAGGAAAAACTGACCAGATTGCTGTAAAATGCATGAAGTTCAAATGGAAAAAATGGATAATCATTAATCTATAATCCTTTACTTTAGTAATACTCAGTTATTACTCATAGAAAAACAAAATGAACTTTTTAAGTTGACAGTACCCCTTTAAGTGTTCAAACAGATAAGGGAGGATTTTTGGATGACCAGGAGAGACCTATATAATTGGCCTTAAATGGAAAAAATGGCAAGTCTGTACCATAAGTAAGGATACGTTTTAGTCACAAGTATTTTTAGTAAACAATTCACAGCCCGTGACCTGTCCATGACTTTTCCTATATACCCAACTAAAACTTGGGTGGAGGGGCGGCACAGGCACTGGGGAGGGGTAGGGTTGGCGGGGATCAGGCAGGTTTCCCTACCCTCCTCCTGGGAAGCGGCGACCTTCATTTCCTAGCTCCATATGTTGCCTCTGCTCCACCTCAAGTCCCGGTTCTTCAGCTCCCATTGGCTAGGAACCACGGCAAATGGGAGCTGCGGTGTTGGTGCCTGCAGGCGGAGGCAGCTCAAGGAGCTAGGAGCTGAGGGAGGGGAGTTCCTGGCGGCCTTCCAGGGAGCCACTCCCAGGTAAGCACTGTCCCGCACTCCAATCCCCAGCCCTGAGGCCCCCCCCACCCCAACTCCTGTTGCTGGGAGGTGGGGAGCAGCGGGCAGGCGAGACTGCTCCAGCAGCATCCAGTGCAACTGTCCCAGAGGCTGCCTGAGCTGGTCAAGCAGCTCCTGGGGCAACCGCACTGGCCACTGTGGAAATCACAGTCACGGAAAGTCATGGAATCCATGACTAACACGGAGCCTTAACCATAAGACAATCTTCCTGCTCACCATTTTCTGTGATCATTCTACAGCAATGCCCTTGTTTTTTGTTAGAGTTCAAACTTAGCATTTTTTGCTTACTGATCTGTTGATTTTTAAAGTGTCTATAGTATATGAATTATTGTGGTCCTCTTGCACTTTTTTTTTAGAAATTAATTTTCATTCAGAGTTAGCAATAGGGCTGACTGTGCATAGTGAAAAGGCTAAATTCAAGAGTTAAAACATACCAAATATGGCCTAGTAACACCTGGGAATGACAGTACAATGAATGCACTAAAAATCCTGATTCCACATGACAGAGCATAGTCTCCATTTTAGGGTGACCAGATAGCAAGTGTGAAAAATCGGGACAGGTGTGGGGGGTAATAGGAGCCTATATAAGAAAAAGACCCAAAATATCGGGACTGTCCCAATAAAATCAGGACGTCTGGTCACCCTACTCCATTTTAATAAGTGGCAATATTTTAAATATCATTACGTAAAACAAGGCTGCAATATTTGTTCTATAGAACATGCAACAGTCTTTCGAGAAATTCATGAATTCCCAAGTACTGTCCGGAAATTAATGAATGAAACTATTTCCAAGAGGAAACAACTTTTCTCTACATACTAGAAGATCTGTGTGAGAAAGCTCCTCCAAACTGAGTTTGTATTGAATTTTTATTTATATCTACATCCTGTTTAGCCATTTAGAAAAAAAAAGTCAGTCCCATATATTGTGGTCCCCTTTGTGTAAGCTTTACAAGAGTTACTGCTGAAGAAGGGAGGGCCCCAGTACTTACATCCTGCAATTCACACCGTATAGCTACTAAGTATCCTCAACCTGATTTCTAAGAAGGAAAAAAAAAAAAGAAAAGAAAAACACACCTTTCCAT
This sequence comes from Caretta caretta, assembly GCF_965140235.1. Taxonomy (NCBI): domain Eukaryota; kingdom Metazoa; phylum Chordata; order Testudines; family Cheloniidae; genus Caretta; species Caretta caretta. The sequence goes on from NC_134210.1 coordinate 34,716,109, forward strand.
TTACTCATGAAATGGCTGATGTAAAAATTGTGGGCCTCTAAAGTGTCTCTTTAAAATACCATTTAACCCATACCACATAACACCTTAGACACGGTTTTGACTCAATCAAAATATTTTGAATAATTGACAATGTTAAACTGTGAAAAAGTGGGGGACATATTTTTCTACTTATTTATTTAAATCAAATATTTTGATTATGAGCCAAAATAGCGTGGCAGAAGATGATCAACTTCATCACGACTGAAGAGCTGCCACCGCACGTATTTGGAAAATCCCGGCTAAGGTCTTCCATATTGTGTGTGTTAAACTGTATTTCAAAAAGACGTTTTAGAGATCTGCAACTTTGAAGAAGAAAGAAAGGAGAGAATGGCACAAGAAAAGCTAAACTACTGCCCACTGACTAAAACTTGGGAGGGGGCAGCTCATCGCAGGTTCTTGGTAGGGAGGGGGGGAGAGGGAGAGAATTGTTGGAGCTCAGGCAGGTTTCCTTACCTGGCTCCTGGGAAGCAGCAACCTTCAGTACCTCGCTCCATATGTGGCCTCTGCTCCGCCCCAAGCCCCGGTTCTGCAGCTCCCATTGACTGGGAACCACGGCCAATGGGAGCGGTCTCCACAGAAACATTGAGGTATAACTTGAATGTTGTCCCTAACCTGACTCCCATCCATACACAAAAATCTCTAGCTTAAGTAAGTAGTGCTTCAGCTCAAGCTACCGGCTGACCCGTCTGGGGATACGGGTTAAAGCTTAAGTGCTGCTGCTGATGCTTGAGCTAGTAAGGCAGTGGGAGATGCAGTCACTCTATACGGCTAATACAATCCCTTCCTGCTGCTTGAGCATTGTTTTGCAGTATGGTTGCTCTCACTTGAGCTAGGCTAACTCAAAAAGGAGCAAACCTGAGTGTAGATAACTTGGGTTAATTCTGCAGTGAAGACATACTTATTGTATTGATTTCAAGGGTCAAAACAGTTAAGGGTGTTATAAACGCTTCCACTTTCCAGCATAAAAATAGTGATACAAAGAGGTCCAGGTTTGTTTGTTCGTTTCCAACAGACAACTCAGTTTACTCAGTTACTTGGCAAACAGCCAAAAGGATTCATTCAAAAAACCTGAAAGTTTATTGATCAAACACAAGAACGAACATGGAATGAAAACAACCATTTATATTGAAACTGAAAGATTATACAAAACAAAATCAAACCCTTTAAGTCTCTCTCATTTTGAAGGAACAATGTTCGAGCCTCTTATTTTCAGAGCAACTTTTCTCTGATGAAAAGAAACAGGTTAGTTTTACTTTCCATCCTGATGTGTAAAGGGCATGCACTTCTCCTGTTTCTAACAGACACAAAGGGAAGAGAGATAAGCCAGAAAGGGGGGGAGCACGAAAATGGTTTTTGTTGGTGAATCTGGAACACAGGACAGCTGGTCAGTCACAAATTAACGTTTTAGCTGTTGCTTGGACCCTGGTTCACTTTCTGGACTGGGGTAGCATCTGGTTGTGTCTTTTCTTCTTAGACAGGGCAGGGTTGTGGTCATCTCATCTTACTGTGCTGATGCAATGTAGTTAATTTCAGGTTTGATGAAAAGCTGAGAAAGGAGGAAAGAAATAGTAGAGAAGAAAGTAACAGGGGAGGGAGGCAAAACAGGATCTTATCAGAGTCTGTGGTGATGGCAATTAACAATCCCCCACTCACTTGCTGAGGACTCAGTGTCATGATGATTTTCAGAACTCAAGTGAAAAAAAACAAGTTATTTGAACAAGAGCAAGGCCAGCCAACCTTGCTCTGGGAAGAAAGTCTTTCACTCTGGTTGCTTCTATCTTGGGGTCAGGGAAGATGAGATGAGACTAGATAAGGTGAGATGGAAAAGCTGATTTTTTGTTTTATTATTATTTTTTTTAAAGCAAAACAAGACACTTCTTAAGAAATGCAAAAGGGGAAAAATGAGCAGGAATAGTTCATCCCCCTCATTGTTTGGTCCACCAGTTAGGCCTAATATCCATCACACTAATTTTGGTCTATTAACTTCTGGTTCCACAACTTCTGTTTTTAGCAAGCATGATTTCGACAGTCCTTGAATCATAATCAGCAGGTTCTCTTTGTTTGGACTAATCCAGATTCTTTGACTGGTTCTCTTGCACTTTCTTAGAACATTCGTTTATTAAAAACAACTCACCCTATTTTTTATGGTTAATTTCCAAGTAGGCAAAAATTGTAGGTTACTAACATCTTGTGAACTTGCACATTTTACATCTGAGCTTACAATACATTTTATAGGTCCGCTAGTTACAACATACCCTTACCCATCCGAGTTGATTTTGTTGGTCAGAACTTTTAAAGACATTGAAGATATAAGTATAACTGGTCAATATCCCTGTTCTACCAACTACTCTCTGTGCTTTCGTGGTAATACTCCATCTGAAATGACAAACTGGTGGGCAACACCAAACGCTGCAGCAGTGAAGTGACTTATCCAAGGTCACCCAACAGGACAAAGACAGAGCTGGGAATAAAGCTAGGTTTCCGCCTCTATTCTTCCTAGCTCCCGTCCATCCAGAAACCGCTTTTACCAATATGTCTAGATAGGGAAACAAATTATTGATTACAAAAGGGTTGCTAGAATGACTATCCCGGGGTGGCCAACCTGAGTCTGAGAAGGAGCCAGAATTTACCAGTGTACATTGCCAAAGAGCCACAGTAGTAAGTCAGCAGCTCCTCCTCCCGCCCCCAGCACCTCCCACCCACCGGCAGCTCCACTGATCAGCTGTTTCATGGCGTGCAGGAGGCTGTGGGGGGAGGAGCGAGGGCACTGAAGGCTATGGGGAGGGGGTGGGAAGGAATAGAGTGGGGGCAGAGCCAGGGGTTGAGCAGTGAGCACCCCCCAGCACATTGGAAAGTTGGCACCTGTAGCGCCAGCCCTGGAGTTGGTGCCAAAACAAGGAGCTGCATATTAACTTCTCAAGAGCCACATGTGGCTCTGGAGCCACAGGTTGGCGACCCCTGGACTAGCCATTTCCTATTACCAATCAGCTTGTGTCTAGCTTCAAAGGTAAATGACAACACTGAGTCTGAGAAGTTTCTGACAGGTGGGGCTTTGAGCACATTTAGATACACATCCTGTAAAAGCTCAGAGAGCAAGTTTAGCTGCCTTCTCTAAACCAGCACAGCAGTATATCAACTGCAGGCATCAATCATAATCAAGCTAAAATAGAAAGGTTTCAGAGTAGCAGCCGTGTCAGTCTGTATGTGCAAATTTGTTAGTCTCTAAGGTGCCACAAGTCGTCCTTTTCTTTTTTCTAAAATAGAAAGTGATTTTAGTGACTGGTACAGCAACACACGGAGTGGAAACAAGACCTCTCATCTACACATTAGTGGATATATGAGAAAACTAGTGGAAATGCAGGAAGGTAAATCCTGAGCTCTGAGTGGTCTTGCTTATGCTTGCTGAAAGTTAAAGGTGAAAACCCTTGAAAGTTAAAACCTTATAGTCCAGAAAGGAGTTGGATGGATACACAGGGTCTAATTTTCTCAGCAACAAGGTAGCTTTTTGGCTTATTATGTAATGAAATCAGAAACAATTCCATGTGTTATTTTCTGACCAAATGCCGAGTATTAGAATTGAAGTCATTTCATATTTTGCCACTAGAAATATGTATTCAAGGAATAATGTAAAAAGGTTTATAGAGGAACTGACAATGAAAATCTCTGAAATGCCCTCATGTTTCTAATCCTAAAATATACAATAGAGCATCAAAAAGTACAGTTAAAATTAGCTTTCCTATAGGCTGAATTTAACAGATGAAATCAGTTATACAACTCTTCCTAATTGCCAAGATCATTAAAATAGATGTCTGACTGAGAACAAACCTTATGCTTGTTTCATAGCTGCACTGCTATATATCAACTCAACTACAACAAAACCACCAAAACCACTAACCCCACCAACACAGAATGTTTTTCTGTATTAGTTTAATGTCATGATCACTGTGAACTATTTTTGCCCTAATAAGTCACAATTCTTAAAATGTAAATTCTCTTCTCTGGCCTTTAGAGAACTTATAATACAGAGTTCTAAGAAACTAATGCATTCTAACACTCATAGATGTGCATCTACATAAAAAACAAATGTAACCACACATCACACAAGACTCTCTCAGCTGATTCTTGTTTTAAACAAAATACCGCCACACTTAGATTGGAGTACTCAAATTTGCATGTTAAAGCATAGTTTCAAGTTCACAATATTTTGAATATGCTTTCCATGGTTACACCACCCTGAAAGATGTTGTGTTCTTGCACCATGACGTTCCTAGTCCTCTTTTCCTTCCCTTAAACTTCTAATCAAATTTAATTGTAAAAAGAAAGACAGTCAACATTAAATTGTTCTCGTACAAAACACAAAACTTGACAAACATTAAATCCACAGTGTAAGTCAGTTTGGAGCTTCTGCTCAGAGACTGCAAATGCATGTTGCACATACACACTGAATCAGGCTCTCCTAAATCCAATTGCAAGTGCAGTTCATAAACAACAAAAATCTATTAACTCTGTTACCAGCACACTGGACTGGCAGGATTTAGAAATAAAGACTCAGCCTTATTTAGACAATTCTAGCATTGGAGATAATGTTCCTTGAAGGGGGCCAGTATCTGACCCTCTTCTGACACAGGGAGAGACCCCGAGGGCAATGGGGGATTCCCACAGAAAGGAATGTTTTTAAAGTTTAAAAGCTTTCGAATGCTACACATTCAAATTCTAACAAGATTTAGGGCCATATCAGTCAGCCAAGCGCAAGCAAAAATCCCACTGAACTGCCAAAACTAATTTACATGAAACCAGTCTGTAAGTATCCTTACACCACATTTTAATTAAAAAGGAAGTTACCGAAGTCAGTGGGAATTGTCTGAATGAAACATAAGTAATGACTGGAATTTGGTCCTTTAAATAAATAAATAAATAAAAAATACCAAAAAAAACCCACACACACACACCCCACCACCACAGAATATTTAGAGAACCATTCCACAACTTTCAATACACTCCAATATTCCTGGCAACATACTTCATGGAGAATTTCACCTCACCATTAACAGAACCCTTCTCATACCAGTGAATACACAGCAGTGCTTTATGCTTTCACTCAAGACGAGGTAAGGTGGTTTTTATTTTTAAGTACCCATCAGTTATCTGTTTTGCAACATCAATTTCTATTTGGTTTCTATACAGCAATACAAAAAGCAAGAGTCAGAAGGACTCTCTTGACCAGGGAATTCTATTTCCCCAAAACAAAGCTCCCTCTTTAAAGGAATCCTGATTCTGGTTTCAAGAGATCAATTCAGAGCTACAAATACAAGTTCATAAGTGCTTTGAGGATAAGATTAAAATTCAAAGTGATATAGACAAACTGGAGAAATGGTCTGAAGTAAATAGGATGAAATTCAATAAGGACAATGCAAAGTACTCCATTTAGGAAGGAACAATCAGTTGCACACATACAAAATTGGAAATGACTGCCTAGGAAGGAGTACTGAGGAAAGGGATCTGCGGGTCATAGTGGACCACAAACTAAATGAGTCAGTGTCACACTGTTACAAAAAAAAAAAAAGCGAACATTCTGGGATGTATTAGCAGGAGTGATGTAAGCAAGACACGAGAAGTAATTCTTCCACTCTACTCCGCGCTGATTAGGCCTCAGCTGGAGTAGTGTGTCCAGTTCTGGGCGCCACATTTCAGGAAATATGTGGACGAATTGGAGAGAGTCTAGAGAAGAGCAACAAAAATGATTAAAGATCTAGAAAACATGACCTATGAGGGAAGATTGAAAAAAATTGGGTTTGTTTAGTCTGGAAAAGACAAGACAGAGGGATAACAGTTTTCAAATACATAAAAGGTTGTTACAAGGAGGAGGATAAAAAAATTACTCATTAACCTCAAGATAGGGCAAGAAGCAATGGGCTTAAATTGCAGCAAGGGAGATTTAGGTTGGACATTGGGAAAAACTTCCTGTCAGGGTGTATAAGCACTGGAATAAATTGCCTATGGAGGTGGTGAAATCTCCATCATTGGAGATTTTTAAGAGCAGGTTAGACAAACACCTGTCAGGAATGGTCTAGATAATACTTAGTCCTGCCATGAGTGCAGGGAACTGGACTAGATGACTTCTCAAGGTCCCTTCCAGTCCTATGATTCCCTAATTCTTGGTGATTGCTGTCCCTCAGTGATATTAAGGAGAAATACAAATTTGCTGTGCCCTGCAGCCAAGTACATTACACCAATGTGGTTAATACATGTGATCACTAACTTGTTCAACCAACACATCTTTTCTCTCACCCCCCACAATGTAATATTGACAAGCAACCTATGATCCCTCTACATATTTTCTTTAGTTTTAAAGTTAAAACACAATTCAATATTGTGACGTTCCCCTGGTATTATCCGGACCAGTGATCTGCTAGGTCACTCCAATCCTCGACTCTGGGAGCCAGCCTTACCCTGCTCTTCTGTGAGAACCCCCACTCCTGGGCTGCTCACGCACAGCCTCTGGCATGTAAGCTACTTCCAGCTACATGAGTGAGCACTTTTCGCCAGCCGCTGCTTGGATTGCGCAACCCAATGACACTAGCCAATCTCTCTAGTCCCAGACACAACCCTAGAACCCTCCCTCTTGCAGTGTCCAGTTATGCCCTCAACAAGCTTATATGAGTTCATCAATTTCTTTGTTAAATTGATATGTACCAGGCTTATTATCCCAAGGGAAGTCTCTGACATGCTTCCAAACCAAATGCACTGTTTCAGGTAGAACAAACTAATTAACTACAAAAGATAGATTTTAAAGTGATTACAAGTCAAAGCACAACAAGTCAGATGTGGTCAAATGGAAAAAGCAAATTACATTCTAAGCTGATCTTAACACCTTCTGTGCCCTTACAAACTTAGATGCTTCTCACCACAGGCTGTCTGGCTGCCCTTCAGCCAGGCTCTCATCTTTGATCAGCGCTTCAGTTGCTTGGTGGTGGTGTCTGTAGATGGAGGTGGAAGAAGGAGGAAGAGCATGGCAAACATCTCTCCCTTTTATCATGTTCTTTCTTCCCTGCTGGCTTTGCCCCCCCCCCCCCCTTCAGAGTCAGGTGAGCATAACCTCATCGTAGTCCCAATCTGACCAAGGGAAGCGGGGCGGGGTGACTCACTAGAGAGAGTCCAACAAATTAGAAAGTTACTCACCTTGCAGTAACAGGTTCTTCAAGATGTGTTCCCCTGGGTCCCCCACCGTCATGTGGAGTGGAGCTACCCACAGGAACAGCACTTAAAGAACCTTTGTCCCTGTGAGACTGGGCTGGGTTTGTCCCTGTGAGACTGGGCTGGGTTTGTCCCATACGCGCCCTGATGAAGAGTGAACTGCCCTCTGCTCTTGGAGAATTTTGCCTGGGCCTCTGCTCCTGGAGAGTTTTTGCCTGGGCTTGTTTTAAGCTACGAGGACACATTTTCAGCCTCATAACTATATACATGAAATTACAACCTAGAACATTACTATAACAACAATGTTCAGTGCAATATGATCCTTCCGAAGACACCCAACGTGAAAAACTTTGCATTGGATACCACACAATCATAAGGATGAACACGGGGTGGCTCTGGGGTACAGAGCGTCACAAATATAAAAACTGTGTATGAGCAATGGGGATTGAGAAACCAACAAGCTGAGAATGTGTGCTGTAGGGGTTAGAGCATGAGACACCAGGATTCCTAGGTTCTCTTCCCAGCTCTGCCTAGGACTTGCTGTGGGATCTTGGGCAAATGGCTCAGAATTCTGCACCTCAGTCGTCTCATCTGCAAAGGATAAAATACTTCCCCCACCTCACAGGGATCTTTGGGGGATTAAGTCTGATCAAAAGAAGTCAATGAAGAGACCTACTCAAGTAGGTGGGCTTTGGATCAGGCCCTTATCGTTAACATTTGGGCGGGTAATGTGCTAAAAGATCCATGGATGAACGTCAGTATGCAAATTCAAAGCAGTTAGAAAATTTTCAACAGCCATTTTGGTTCCCATATATGTCCACACCTCAATCCCACCAGCATGTTTGTCAATAAGCATCATAACACCATTTTCCAGTGAAGTTTCATACGTAACCTACTTTCACCGGGGGGGGGGGGGGGGGACAACACTTATGATGAAGGCAAGAATAGCACAGTGATTCAGAACTTTCATTTACCCATTTAATGAGAAATGTGATAGTGTTGAATCTTAAAACAAAAAACACTGAAAAAATGTTTTCGTAACAAGCCTTAAAGTTTGTCAGCCATCAGTTCTGTTATCTTCACCTGAAGTTGATTTGCTATACCATGATTGAGGTCTGAAGTGTTGCCTAGATAATTAATACAGGAGAAAAGTTTGTATATTTAATTCATTCACATTTCCATTACATGTCTACACTAAAGGAAAAACATTTAAAATCTCAACCTGTTTTATTGTAGCTCTCCTGGTCAGCGTCCTATATCCCCAAGCCCTAAGATTCCACTGGCCCTACAGAGTGAATTCCATCAATTACACTTTAAATTTTTAAGCACAAAACACAGACTCTCCCATCCCCCCCTTAAGGGCATGTGAATTTAAAGCTCCCTTCTGTGACATCACATTATTCTGAACAGCAAAGTAGCAGTTGGTATTTTTGCCACTACAATATTACTACAGCATCTACATCATCCTAATCGGTATGCACTGAAGTGTCACTTCTCCTCTCTTTAGAAATGGCTCATCCCAAATAGAGTCAGGAGAGGTACTAGTCAAATGCATTTTGGAATCAACAGAACCAAGATTCAGTCTTCTGCCACACCTCCAGCACCCGAGGACCCAGAACTGTTCATGGAAACCCCTGTTCCAATGGCATCACCTACACACCGCTCTGCCCAGCCACGTGAGCTTGGGGAGAAAAGAAAAATATTGGGAGAAACTAGCCAGAATTTCATCTGGCAGCAGCAGAGACAAGGAATGAAACCGCCAGGGCTCCCCAGCTTTTACACTTTTTACTCTGAGCATTCTCACTTCTGCCGATTGCCTGTTTGCTCCACATCCCTGTTGCCCCCTCCCTCTCCATTTCTTCACTCTACCTGTCCTCTATGCTCCTCTTTAGCATCTCCTCTTTCTCTTTGTTGCTCTCCTACTATTCCCCTCCCAGCAAACCCAAATCACATTTTTTGTTTCCCCACCCCCACCACATCATCATTATGGCACCCAAAAATGTGTCATTTGCAAGCCCCCCTACCAGGGCGTGGCAACACTGTTAAGTGCCTTCCTTCTGGCAGGCAGATAGTCCTTGTGGCTGGGCACAGCACCACAACGAGCTGCCCACTCACCAAGGAAACTAGCTGGCCCTTATGGTAGAACACCTCAGGCCACAGTGCCTTAAGAATTAATATGGGACGCTCAGTTAAATCCTAAGCAATTTACAACTCCAAAACACAGAGGCACACATTAAATAATGTTTACTAATCAACTGGTCTTTAAAAGTTCTTTAAAAGGAGATTTATATACCGCGCTGAAGCCTAATTGTGACACTGCTATATTTGCATAAAATTGCTGTCTGTCAAAGTGATGTAAGTTTGTACAAAGCCAAGTCAAGGAACACCCAGCATTTTACACCCAGGCTGAGCTACACTTTGTATGCCACAAAAGGCCACCACAATTTGAGTAGATTTTTATTTATTTATTTTTTTTAAGTTATTCATGGAATCTGGAGAAAGAGAAAAAAGTTTAGCGCACTACCTACTTCCCACTAAAAGCTTCAGCTGCAAAAGACAATTTTCCCTTCCCCAAAATACTGGAGAAAATCAAGTTCCAAATGCTTTTTTCCCCCCTTAACCCACATTAAGTGTGGAGGGCGTGAACGGGGTGCAAAGCAGCACTTTAAGAAATATATTCTAGTCAGTGATGAAAAATGTCCAAAAGAATAGCGATACTTTATCACAGGTGCTCACTTTCATTCTGCCTTGTGAACGTACATAGCAAAGTGTAAAAGAGTCTAATCTAACAGGGAATGGGAAGGATGAAGCAGGATCACAACAGAGAGGGAAGGAAGACAAATGATATTTAGGTGTGATAGAACAAGATGTGTGTATAGAAACCAAATAGAATAAAATAATGAATACGTGAACTATTGAACGAAGGAGGAAAACCACCACTGGAACACTAACAGAGTTCACATTAAATTAAAGGGAAATCAATAAGCAGCCTGACAAAAGGAGAGTTAACTCAGGCTTGTATTAACTAGTTGATGCTCAGTTGATCGTCGCCAGCAGACATGCCATGCAGCGTAGGCCTGAAGGATTTTCCAAGACAAGGGGGCAAGCAGGAACAGACATTGTGCTGTAGGCAAGGTAAAGGAGCTATTTTATTGGCCATAATCATGCTCCAGTCAGGGTTTCTGCAAATAGAATTACCAGTCTGTAGTATTCTTCCTTTTTTCTCCTTCTCCATTTATCTTAAACAAGATTTATGGGCATACTGTAATAAAAGATAGTCTAGGGATTATCTGCACTCTGCATTACCATCTTCTCTTCAAATGAGAAACTGACCCACTGACAAGCCCACAAAACTACTACCTCTTTGTAAAGAGACAACAGAAGCAAAAAATGGGCAGACAATCATGTTTTACCCCTACTGGTCACCTTTAATATAATGGATGGGGAACAGCATTTATAGTTTGGGTGGGTTATAGTTTGAGTTTTGAAAGACAGCATAAGGAGGTCAGAGAAAGGTGGGAATGACAGAAGACTGTTTTCATTCTCAGGGTGAAGGGGAGCTGAGAAATGAAAGTAGTAAATTAGGCAAGTGTTGAAATGAAAATTGAGATATACAGAGATTAAGTAGGGTTTCTGATTGAAGAAATCTTTCTAATCACAGAAAACTGAACACCCTTATCACACCCCTGCCATGCCCCATCCCGAGGCCCCGCCCCTTCTCTGAGGCCCCAACCCCCCGCTCACTCCATCCCCCCTCTCTCTGTCACTTGCTCTCCCCCACCCTCACTCGTTCATTTTTCCAAAAGCTGGGGCAGGGTGTTCAGGTGCGGGAGGGGGTAAGCGCTCCAGCTGGGGGTGCAGGCTCTGGGCTGGGGCCAAGGAATTCGGAGTGTGGGAGGGGGCTCTGGACTAGGGCATGGGGTTGGGATACAGGAAGCAGTGAGGGCTCCAGCTGGAGGTGCAGGGGGGGCTCTGGGCTAGGAAAGATGTGCAGGGGGGTGAGGGATCTGGCTCTGGGGTGGGGCCAGGGATGAAGAGTTCGGAGTGCAGGAGCAGGTGCAGGCTCTGGGAGGGGGCTCGGATGCGAGAGGGGGCTCAGGGCTGGGGGTTGATGTGTGGGAAGAAGTGCAGGCTCTGGGCAGTGCTTACATCAGAGAGCTCCCGGAAGCAGCTGGCATGTCCCAGTGGCCCCCAAGCACAGAGATTGTCAGGGGCGCCATGCGCTGCCCTCACAGCTCCCACTGGCCTGGAACTGCAGCCAATGGGAGCTGCAGAGCCAACACTTGGGGCAGCACACGGAGCCTCCCTGGCCGCCCCGTGCTTAGGGGCCACACCAGCTGCTTCCATGAGCTACGCGGAGTTAGGGCATGCAGAAGGCCTGCCTTATCCCCACTGCACTGCAAACCAGACTTAACAGCCCGGTCAGCGCAAGCTCATAAAAATTCGCTCTCTCCCCTCAATGGGGAGAGAGATGCACAGCGACAAGAAATAAGTTTATTATTAACTACAAAATGTAAATGTTAAGGGATAAGGGATTGCAAACAGAACAAAGCAGATTACTGAGCAAACAAAGCATGCAAACTAAGCTTAATACAATCAAGAAACAGGTTACAAAATGTAATTTCTCACCCTACATGTTGTTTTAAGCAGGTTGCAGAGTTTCCATAGCTTAGAGTTCCAGTTATTTCTCTTTTACAGACTGAACCCCTATCTCAGCCTGGACTCAGCCCCTGCCTTTTCCTTCAGGTGTTTTTATCCATCTTCCTTTTTGGAAGGGGAGGTAATGGAGAAGAGTCCTGATTGACTTACTTCCCAGCCTTAAATAGAATTTACATAAGGCAGGAATCTTTTTTTCCCCAGGCTGCTCCTCTACCCTCTCAATGGAAAAAATACTGAAAGCCCAACATGGGTCTAGTACCATGTGACCTGATCACCTGACCCTGTAGCGTCAAAGCACCAACCCTGGGAGCTTCTCAGGAAGGTGGGAGATTAGTATCTTCCAAGTCTTATTGTTCTTCCTAATGGCCCACTGAGGCAGATTGCCTACTGTATGGTGGGCATTCCCCCAAATATATACAGTTGTAATTGTTGCAGTCAATATTCCTAACCTCCGATACACAAAATGATACATGCATACAACGTGGATAAACACATTCAGTAGATCCATAACTTTTCCAGTGATACCTCACATGACCCATCTTGCATAAAACATCTTAGTTATGCCATATTCATATCATAATAATTCTATGAAGAATATGTGGTGCAGTATCACACCAAAGTCACACAGTAATAGGGTGGATAAAAATCAATGATTTTTTAAAAAAAATTTAAAATGTTTTTTTATTTAAATCTGATTTTTTTGATAAAATGCTTTTTGAGGAAAACACTATATATAGATAGTTTTAATTAAAACATCTTTGAGCTATAATGTATCTCATCATGGAATAGGGATTACAAATTCTAATTCTATAGTATGAGAATATATTCACGTAATGGTTAAGAAAAGTTTTGTAAATGAGTTCCAATAGTTCATGGATTAGGAACCCACTATTATGGGGTTTTAGGGGCTTCTGTATGGATTATTTAGGTTAATCTACCTAATGGGATTCAGTGCTCAATCTAGAAGACACCATCAGAGATTTGCTTAGTTTTGCAGTTCTCAAACTGTGGATGTGTGTCTCCAGAGATAACATGCTTGTTAACAGCAAAAATGGTTTTAAATAAATAAATTATAGAGGTGAGAAATAACAGACCTCAACCCTATTGACCCTCTGCAAATTTGTGTACACGGAGTCAATCCCTTACCTCCCTCTAAAAGTCCAAAAGTTTCAAAAAAGTTCAATGAATAGAAGATTGTTGGGGGCAGAATAGATCTAGACTAGGAGAAGAAGTCTGGAGATAAAGGTGAGAAGGGAGGGACAGGCAGTAGAAACAAGTGTGAAACTGTTTGAGCAACATATTCCAGAAGTCTTGAGGTCTTTCTGAGTGTAGCCTTCATTGAATGGAGATCTACCATACCATTCTCTCACTAGAAGGGAAAACCTATAATGGCAGCAAGCTATACAAGAGACCCAGTTTGGGAATAAGAACTGTTCAAGAAATATATGTTTATGATGTTTTAAAGAAAGTCACACCAGTGAACTGGTGAAAGTCACTTAAGCACTTGGATTCAGAGACTGTTGAAGTGATAATCTCACTTTTAACAGCAGTAGTGTCTTCTGCCAGAGTAGAAAGAATATTTTCTTCCTTTGGATTAAGTCATTCCAAATTTAGAATTCATTTGGGACCTGAAAAAGCAGGAAAGCTTGTTTTTCTTTTTCAGATTATGAACAAAGAGGAAAATGAAGGTGAAGATGACTGAGTTAGCTGCAGAAGCCAATAGTTTAAGTCTCTCACGTTGACCTGGCTGACAGTCTACTTAACTGTTTGTTTTTTTAAATATTTCATTTAACTATTTTAGTTAACAATTTTAACAAAAACAAACCTGATTTAAAAAACTTGAATGCTTAACTAAATTCAAATGCTTGTTTTGTTAAAATACAGGTTTGCTGTTGAAGAAAAAAATCCAGAATATATAATGTTGTTGTTTTAGTTAAATAAAACAATTAGTGTGTCTGTCTGGTGATAGTTCACCTCCCAATGACTTCATAAATCTCTCCAATTCAACAGGTTAATCATTAATATTCGGAGGATTTTCTTGCCAGGCTGTATTAGGAGGAGACTATCTGCTTCAATTACCTCTGGTAAATGAAATAACCAGACAAATAATTTATTTTCTGATATAGCTGTAAAACTAATCTGAAAAGTTTTCAAAATTAATCACTTTAAAAATGTATAGTGTGTACCTTCTAAAAATGAAACCTACATCTATCTCTGAGTTGTGAAGAACACGTATTAAGGTTATAACCAACAAGAATGCACTTTTATGTAGAAATCCATGCTTAAATCGAGTCTTCCTGACCAGTGATTTAAAATCAATTTGATTTAAATCAAATCCACCCTGCACAGTAAGTTGTGACGCCACAGGAGACAGACTCCAGAATTCTTGGCTCTAAACAGGTGCTTTAGTCTGCGCTTTAACCTCAAGACTGATGTGATAAACTGGAAAATGTAGGGGTGGGGATTAAATGAATATCATGGGAGACTTAGTTTCCCTGGTCAATTTTGTATTGCTGCCTGATGCATTTCCCTTGCCTATTGCTTTAATTGTAATACCCCTCTTTGCCTCTCTCCACAGGTTTCCTCTGTTCTCTCATATCAAACCAATTACATGAGGTATACATCTTAACTTTCAAGGCCCTTACCGACCTCTCTCTACCTCACCTATCACCTCATTCAGTGCCAAAAAGTTGACTATTGTCTCTGATCAGCTGTTCAGTGCAGTGCATTTGGTGCAGGGAGGATCTTTCTGTTCTGTATATGCACAGTGCCCAGCCCACACACTGGGTCTTGGTCCAGGACTGGGGCTCCTAGGCACTTGGATAATGGAAAAGCTAGACAAAGTTAAAATCATAATCGATCAATAGAACAATTTACCAGTCACAGGCCATTTTTAATTCAAGACTGGACGTTTTTCTAAAAAGATCTGCTCTAATTCAAACAGGAATTATTTCAGGGAAGTAATTCGGCCCAACCTATGGGGAGGTCAGACTAGCTGATCAGAATGGTGCCTGCTGGCCTTAGAAACTATGATATAAGTAATAGTAATAAAAATCAAAGAGGCTAACAAGGGATCATTAATTAACCAAGCAGGAAAGGACAAATAATGACACAGATAAGTCCGCCTAAGGTACACAGCTTCAAAAGAGTTAAGATGATAATGGCTGGCTACAAGAACAGTTTACTCTTCCCAAGGCTAAAACCCAAGATCAAAGGGGAATCCAAAACCACCCCCCCCCCAAAAAAAAAATATGAAGAAAAGGACAGGGCTTGGGGTGAGTTAAGAGACTGGGAAGACGCTCCTGGTATGTCTACATTACTACGGCGCTGTAGCGCAAACACTCCCTGCATCGACTACTCCTGAGGGAATTCTGCACCAAAAATTAAAAAATTTTGCACACAATATTTTAAAATTCTGCGAATTGTGTCAATAAATAAATTTGGCGGCTCCAGCATGGCAGTGGGGAGCACAGGCCACTGACTGCACAGAGGTGGGAGATCACCCTGCAGCCCTCACCCCGCAACATGGACTCAGCAGTGAGACTGCACACACCGCAAGGGCCAGGCCTGCCCATCCATGAAAAGCACACTAGATGTAGACAGCCTGGCTCAGCCCAGCAGGATCCAAGTGTGGAGGGGCTTAGTGTGGGGAGATCTAGGTGTGGGCTGATAGAGTTCACGTGGGGCAATCTGGGTGCAGGCAGCTTGGTTGGGGGGGGCAGGGAGAGAGATCTGGATGAACAGGGGCTCATTGGTAGGGGGTTCTGGGTGCAGAGGCAATGGGAGTTCAGGTGAAGGTGGTTGCAGCTCAACAGGGGAGGTCTGGGTGTGGAGGACTCAGCAGGGTGGGGGTCTGGGTGCTGCCTAGATGGGGTGCAACTCCAGGTGCTGGCTTGGTGGGGCTCAATGGGGTCTAGGTGCGGAGGGGTAGTCAGGGTGGTCCAGGTGCAGATGGGATAGGGCTTGCTCGGGTGGGGGTTTAAGTAATGTGGGGCAGTCTGGATGCAGGGGTGGGGTCCAGATGCAGGAAGGTGGGGCTTGACAGGGCAGGGGGCTCCAGATGCAGAGCATGAGGCTTGTTGGGGTGTGGGTTTGGGTTCAGGCGGGTGAGTCTTGGTGGAGCCATATGGATATGAGGTGGGTCCAGATGCACAGGGGTTGGGCAGATGGGGGAGCATCTCCCCGTACAGTGACCCCTCTTCCCCACCCCCACATGGCTGAGGAGCAATAAGAGCAGGAAGGACGTGGGTGCAAAGATTCCTGCAGAAAGTCCCATCCTCCCCAGCCCTGCTGAGCCTGGCACAGGGTAGGAGCCACTGGCGTCTCCAGCTCTGCCCCCCCCCCCCCGTGTGCCCCCCCCCCACACACACAGTGATTTACCTCTTCCCTGGGTGCTCCAGATGCCCGAAACAACACGCCCACACTGCTGGGGAACTGCACATGACCACTTCTGCTGTTTCCCTTTGCTTCCCCATCAGAAAGTCGTTTTTCTGTGGGGAACATGAATTCTGTGCACGTGCAGTGGCGCAGAATTCCCCCAGGAGCAATCAACAGGCAGGAGCTAGCTCAAGAGAAGAATTCTTCCATCAAACAGCCCGGAGCAATGCAACTAGTTATACCTAAGTTTTAGATATAGACCAGGACTCTCAGAGACAAAAGCTATGAGTAGGTTGGGCTGCTTCTGCCTGCCAGAGAAGGAGTGAGCTGGACTAAGATGAACTTACAAAGATGTAAGTAGGTCCATAGGCCTTTTACTATTTTTCCACTTTGTTCTAAATGTTTCGTACCTTTGAGGAATGAATAAATAATACTTTGCTGTGAGGAAACTGTTTGAGTCACTTTAATCAACTGCTGTTACAGGCTCCCAAAGGGAAACTTTTGCAGGTTCCAAACCCATTTGGGCTTGCTGAATTAGTCCCGTCTGGTATCTGGGCCCTGTACTCCATGCCCTGGTGTGAGAGAGGGCATAGTATAGAATTCCACCTGAGGACAGGTAAACACTTGAGAGAGGCCTGACACCTATGGGTGTGCACTTGGTGAGGCCCCAAAAATGGCTAGTGTAGCGCAGATGTGGGCAAACTATGTCCCGGGGGCCACATCCGGCCCTTCAGACATTTTAACCTGGCCCTCGAGCTCCTGCCGGAGAGCAGGGTCCAGGGCTTGCCCCGCTCCGCGCATGCTGTGGCTCCACGCAGCTCCTAGAAGCAGCGGCGCATCCCCCCTCTGGCTCCTACATGTAGGGGCAGCCAGTGGGTTCTGCACACTGCCTCTGCAGCTCCCACTGGCTGGGAACCGTGGCCAATGGGAGCTGCAGGGGCAGCGCGCGGGCGGGGCTCCGCACCGGAGCCAGAGAGGGAACATGCTGCTGCTTCCAGGAGCTGCTTGAGGTAAGTGCCACCCAGAGTCTGCACCCCTGCTCACCTCCTGCACCCCAACCCCCTGCACCAGCCCTGATCCCCCTCCCACCCTCCAAACCCCTCAGTCCCAGCCCAGAGCCCCCTCCAACACCCCCAACCCCTCATCCCCAGCCCCACCCCAGAACCCATACCACCCCCTGCACGCCAACTCCCTGCCCCAGCCCGGAGCCTCCTCCCACTCCCTGAACTCCTTATTTCTGGTCCCACCCCAGAGCCCACACCCCCAGCCGGATCCCTCATCCCCTCCTACACCCAAACCCCCAATTCTGTGAGCATTCATGGCCCACCATACAATTTCCATACCGAAATGTGGCTCTTGGACCACAAGGTTTGCCCACCCCTGGTGTAGCAGGTAGCCTGGTAACTATGAATTTCTTACAAAATTGAGGGTAAGACACAGGCCTCATTTTTCACTCGTTAGCCACATATTTTGCTTAGAGTCTACTGCAGTATGGTATTTGAGATATTATACTAAATCCCTGGTTATTAGCCTTTAAACAGTTATTTATAATGTCTTTTCCTGGCTGTCCAATACTATTGTCATTTGTGTTGAGTTACTGTATCTCAAGCACTATAGTTGATGTTTACTCCCTTTCACATCATCACAATTAGCATGACAAAACCATTAAAATTCAAAAGTGAGATTTTTGTGTACAAGTTCTTACCAGTAAAATAAAAAGGTCAGTTTTGAGAGGTCTTTTGAACGCTACTGAATACAAATAGGATTAAAGCTTGTATGAAATATAAGCCACATTTAAGTATTGCAATAGAGACCGATATAAAAGGATTATTAATTTGAAAGGATAACTTCCAAAGATAGCTCCAGTACATCCTCTCAGTAAAGAGCATTTACAGCTTTCTTTAGAGAGGAACAAGATCCTGAGGAGTCCCAGAGCATTGTAATGAACACTCCTGAAGCCTAGCATTAAGGAACTATAAACAGAGAACTCGTCAAATACACTGTTTTAAAACTACCTGTAACATCTATATAAATGTTTAGATATTAGGGTGATGGGAACTCTAAACATACCAAGATTATACAGATGTATATTAGGGAAGAGTTACAAAGGACCCACACCATATTTTGCAATGCTGCCTTACTCTGATTCTCTTCAAAGTCCCATCTTCCTTGATATTAGCAACCATTAGCTAGCCAGCTTTAGCTACCATTAAAATACTCAAATGGATAACATTTTTGCATTTTATTTAATTAGCTTGCTCTACTATTCACATTTGCGACCTCTGCACAAGTGAGGCAAATATCTATCATTGAACAAATGCAGGAAGTCTTTTGAAAATGGTGAGTTGGACTATTCCCAAAGTTAACTACACTCTATAATCATATTGCAGAAAATATTATTTGGCCTCTGATCAAGCCAAACACAGTCCAAGCAAAAATAAGAGTATAGCATTATGAGCCTGATTTTCCAAAAGTTAGTACTGGAATTGAGTTTACAGTTGTATCTGAATTACTGTAATGAACTGTAGATGCAATTGCATGCACAGATCAACATCTATAATTTGCACATGCAAATTCCCAATTTATGCAAGAGTGTAAATGTACATGCAAATTAGAGTAGTTATGCAGTTGCGTGTGCACTTGCTTGAGCTGAAGGAATAACTTATCCTCTCTGTGGACTAGCCCCCAGAGAGGGGAACATGCCTTTTGCCAATAGACTATATAACTTTTTGCTAGAAAACAGAAGAATGTTGGGGATGAGGAATCCAGCGTAATCTTGGATTCTGGGAGAAGAGCGCGGTCTGCTGTTTATGAACAGGATAATCAAACATACAGGTTTGGTACATACATAATGAAAGTCAGTGTGTCTCAGATTTGGGGCTCTTATATTAGAGGACTTGGGTTCTCTTCCCAGCCCTGTCTGGAGTAAACTTAGTAAAAACATGAGTTACACTGGATGGCTTTTAGGGTAGGAAGCATGAGACAAGAACTGTCACAAAAGGCAAACAGTTGTCAGTAGAGGTGAAATTTGAATTTACTGTTTCCTGGCTCACCTCAATGAACTTTCCACTCTCCTATAGGGTACTAGAATGCGGAACACTACACTACCAAGAGAAACTAACATGTGGCCTGATTTGGCCAAACTATAGGAAGTCCCCCAAAATCCAGTACATTTCAGAGCTCTCAGCTAGGAGGTTCTTTGGTTTTTTTTAAACAAAGTGCTTCTCATCAGTTTATAGCACTGCTTCCCACAGCCATGCAAACCAAAGCTGATGTCACACGTTGCTGCCTACTCTGTGTGCATGAGGTCTCAGGAGCAACCAGCCATGACCTCTGAAGCGGCTCAATAGCTCAGAGGCAGCGTGATATAACAAATGCGGCACTTGGGGTATGTCTACACTGCAACCACAAGGTCTGTCTGCAGCTTGTGTAGATGTCACCCGAGTTAGGCACCAAAGCAGTGGCGGCCTGGGCTGTACAAGCCCATCCAAACCCTGGATAATTACTTGCGCTGAAACCTGTGCCTTCACTCTCCAGTACCTAAGCTAGCTAGATTAAAGCTCTCTCAGGTATGTCTACATGGAGCTACAGCCACAGCCCGGAGAATTCTCCAAGGGTACATCTACACAGCAAACAGGGACTTCTGCATTCTAATCCTGACTGTCACGGTTCCTGGCCTTGTTCATAACATCTAACCTTTCTGCCTTAGTCTTTTCCCCCCATCTGAGAAGAGATGAGAATTCTCTCCCATCTGACAGGAACCAGGATAGGTAATGATCAAGTCGTTTATGAATGCTGAATATATCACGCCTTAAAAACATTTTCACGAGAATGTGCACAAAATCCTCCAACAGCGGAGGGCCTAGGGTTCCCAATATTCAATTTATTTGGACAATTGTCTCTCTCAACACTATTATGTTCCACTTCTGCTGCAGCAGACTGCGAAGGGGGGGGTGGGGGGGGAGAAGAAAAATATCCCACATAAATGACTGAATCCATTTGGTTTGGGGTGTGTAACAGAACCATGCAGCTAACGTTCCCCCAAACCCACAGGCCAGCCTGGTACACAGTGCTGCGAGCACGATGAATAGGAATGGGTGGCATTGGAAGCTGGAGACAGGAAAGGGAAGGTAGGGTTGTTTTCATCAGCCTACCCCAACAATGTTGAAGCCAATTATGAATGGAAATTTCTACATTTCCAAAGGGCAACAAATACAAATTTTTTTTCCTGCTGCTTTTTTTGTGCCTTTGTTTTGCTGCTTGGGTCAAGGACATGACATGGGAAAGGGAGGAGTACACAGGATATAATACAAGAGCTTTGTTATACTGTGACTTTGTATTTTCCAATGAGAAACAGAAAAAAATTCTCATAGGAGCCTCTCCATATTTATGTTGCAATGTAGCTCTTGAACCTTTCCAAAAGCTTATATGATGATCACTTGTTATTTCCATTTGTTTCACATGAGTGTTGCAGGCTCTCTTTCATTTCTATGGGTAAATGTATCACTTCCATTTCATCCAAATATTAGACAAATGCCTTAGTATGGGTGATGTGGATGAAGTAATTTTTTTAAGTCACCAGACATACCAATTTAAAAGACTATCACTACAGGATTATAAACAAAGACAGGTAAAACTGTTAATCATAAAGTAAACAAAAAGAGTTGAAAGCACCAAATTTGTATTAGTCACCACACATACCACAGGTAGATAGAATAGAATAAGCTTAGGTTTTGAAAATACAATAGGTTAGTTACCATATAACTCAACATGCTAGTTCAGCTTCAGTGGATAATTCTACTGAAAGTAACTAGTGTTTTTGATTTTAGAAAAACCATCTACTAACATTAAATACAATTTCACAGCACTCTCTCCAATCCCAATGTGTAACAAACAAAAATTGCCCAAGGGACTTATAAAAGGGATCAATGTGTTTACAATTCTAGGATGCAGCATTAACGGTTAAAAAGACAAGGAAAACCAATCAGCTTCCAAAACTTCTTGAGGAGGGAGATTTGGTCATACCTGTGAATTTGCTTTACCAGTTGATAGGCTTCACCCTTGCCCCGGGAGCCTATCTAGCAGGGGGATGAACAAAGAGGACATTTCTTGCCCTCCATTTACCTTTACAGTCTGATTTCAGAGCAGGAAGGTGATTCCCTATAGCGGTTAGAAACCCAAAGTAATTTTAATGTTATAGTTTTGGAGAAAAAAAAATTCCAATGTAGAAAAGTTTTGTTAGACATCTTTAAATTCTGTGAAAGGTTTGGAGGCAGATAACTCTGATATCCTTCCTAAAGGGCAGTTCTAAGCCCTGGCTCTGAACCAAAGATCTGATCAGCCTGGAGGTGATTTAGAGAAGTGGAATATCTCACTATCAAGACGGTCATATCATGGAGGGCACAGTGCATATCAGATTTTTTTCCTTCTTCAGACACAAGTTAAGTCCCCCATTATTGTTTTTTTTAAACCAGTTTATTTTTAGACGTTAAATGTGAAGCAGAAGAAATGTTGTGATGGTACAAGCACTCTAGCCAGATGCTGCAGAATTTGGGAGATGTCCATAACATACATTCCAGAAGTCTTTAATCTATGGAAAAAACGGCTCCAAAATCACAGCTGAAGTAGGAAGCCGGGTTGAGAGGGCATCGGTCTTCATTTATTGGGGTGCTGGTAGCAGAAATAATTTAAGCATCCCAAACACCATAATGCAGGTTGGCATTTCTGCAAGAGGTCATTGGTTATTGTCATGGGGTGTATAGACTCCCATGCTGGCCTGGCAACCAAGGAGATAACGCAGCAACTATCAGCCAGCGGCGATTGGCAAACTCACAGAGACTGAGTATAAAAGAGCTGAGAAGCAGGAGGGTGGGGCACCTGTCACAAGAGCAAGCAGGTTGTAGAAGGAAAGTCCTGCCAGCAAACTGGTGAGAAGCCACCCAGAGACAACACTCAAGAGAAGGCACGACTAAAACCACAGGATGAAGCTCAAGGCAATACAGTCTAATCCTTTTGGATTTTAAGGGAGTAGCTCCTGCAGATGGCTACATGAGTAAAGAATTCCAGAGTATGCAGCAAAGGCTATCTAGGCCAAGAGTCCTATATAAACCCTCCTCCCACATCACTCCCCTCATAATTCCCACCTTAAATGACCCTCCCTCAGTTGATACCCTCCTAATCTTTCCAAGCCTGCACTCTGACCAATGATTTCCCATCCAACCACCATGAAGCTCAGTCTCTATAGGCATAGGAGGTTGTATGCACCTAAATCTTTTTGCCACTCAACCCTCCCTCCCCCATAACAATACACTGCAGGATCAAAAGTCTACATTCCCTCCTCCTCCCCCTCTACCCAAGACTCAACAAAAACTAAAACTCATCACTCCACAAGTGAAAAGTATTCTCTATTGTCCCTCCTTTTCTCTGCTCTAACCATAACCACAACTCATAGTACAGTAGAGAAACCCAGATTAAACTGGTTTCAGAGTAGCAGCCATGTTAGTCTGTATTCACAAAAAGAAAAGGAGTACTAGTGGCACCTTAGAGACTGACTAATTTATTTGAGCATAAACTGCTCATCTGTAGATAAGGAGGGCCAAATGATAGGACCATTCCAGCTGTAGAGACATCTTGGATGGTACAGGCAGTTGTTTAGAGGGCTCATACTCCTGGTATGTTTGCTTGCAAGATTGTACCGTACACAACTGCAGGGCCAAGTGGTTCAGCAAATTCTACCACAATTTTCTGTGGAATCCTGCAGAAGTCTCCTGTGAAAGTTACACGCTTTAAAGGCCATTCCACTTTTTGTGAAAGAATGCCCGAAAGGCTGCATGGCTATGAATTCACAAATAATGTCACATCAGAACTATACCTCAGCATAAATATCCCAGTATGCACCAATTACAAGGTAAAACTATTACACTATGGGCAACAGCACAATATTTTTTTTTTCTTCAAGAGCATGAGGATATTCCAAATCGGATATATTTTTTAAAAAATATGCACGCACTACACTTTATAACCAGATGGAAAGCTGGTCAATTCTCCCTCGCATGGAGCCTCAGGTGAACGTTCCCAGCTCTGACACTTAATGAATCTGACTTTGGCCAGACAACCTCAACGTCTCAATTTCTCCATCCACCCAACAGAAATACTGGTTGCTCACCTTCGAAATCCACTGATGAGAAACACCATATACCAAATGCTCATAATATGAGCCAATCTCGACACACACACACACAGAGTTTCCTATAGCTCTTCTCCACTGAATGAACAATACGTAACATAGATGTCCTTTCCCTACCCTGCATCTTCCCCTGCTGCTCTGGACCTTTTCAGAGCCTCTCCTATCATATTCTTTCCTGTGTTCCTCCCTAGTGGTCTCTGTGGCCAGAAAAAGCTTTATTTCATTTTGCACTTCCATAAATTACAAGGTACCTCATGCCGAGGCCCCGAACCCTCACTGAATACTAAAATGCATAGCCAGAAACCACTCAGGCTCACCTGTGTGTTAGCAAGGTTAAAACTGACAAGTTAAGTATGTGTTCAGTGTTTAGACTTTATGAAATGCTTGTATTGCATTGATCTCACTTCTAACAGTCACAGCCCATGGTATAAAGTTATATTGAGTGTTTACATTGTAAACCTCTGTAATTGTGTAACAGAAAAGAAGCATCAATTAGTGTAAAGTATTGGTTCTGCTCCCTCAAAGGCCCACTAAAACCAAACGAGGCATTGTGAAACAAAGGACAAAGACTGTGTTTATTGCTCTCCACCACACCCAAGAAGAGAAGACCTGCATGTGAACTCATCCCATCAGCCTGAACTCTGGGGGAAGGGAATAAAAATGCCTGACAAGAAGGGACTGTATCACTATGCTGCTTGGAATTCAATATTTCTAAGGGATCCCCAAGCTGCTTAGTTGAGGTTAGCCCTAAAGGACACACGACTCTTACATATACAGAAGCTACCATTACCTTTTGGAACTTAAGACGGTCACAATCGCACTACATTGATGATATCTTCATCATCTGGACTCATGGAAAAGAAGCCCTTGAGGAATTCCACCATGATTTCAACAATTTCCATCCCACCAACCACCTCAGCCTGGACCAGTCCACACAAGAGATCCACTTCCTGGACACTACGGGTCTAATAAGCGATGGTCACATAAACACCACCCTAACCCGGAAACCTACTGACCGCTATGCTTACCTACATGCCTCCAGCTTTCATCCAGACCACACCACACGATCCATTGTCTACAGCCAAGCTCTACGATACAACCGCATTTGCTCCAACCCCTCAGACAGAAACACCTACAAGAGCTCTATCAAGCGTTCTTACAACTACAATACCCACCTGCTGAAGTGAAGAAACAGATTGACAGAGCCAGAAGCGTACCCAGAAGTCACCTACTACAGGACAGGCCCAACAAAGATAACAACAGAACGCCACTAGCCATCACCTTCAGCCCCCCAACTAAAACCTCTCCAACGCATCATCAAGGATCTACAACCTATTCTGAAGGACGACCCATCACGCTCACAGATCTCGGGAGACAGGCCAGTCCTTGCCTACAGACAGCCCCCCCAACCTGAAGCAAATACTCACTAGCAACCACACAACAAAACCACTAACCCAGGAACCTCTCCTTGCAACAAAGCCCATTGCCAACTGTGTCCACATATCTATTCAGGGGACACCATCATAGGGCCTAATCACATCAGCCACACTATCAGAGGATTGTTCACCTGCACATCTACCAATGTGATATATGCCATCATGTGCCAGCAATGCCCCTCTGCCATGTACATTGGCCAAACTGGACAGTCTCTACGTAAAAGAATAAATGGATACAAATCAGACGTCGAGAATTATAACATTCAAAAACCAATCAGAGAACACTTCAATCTCTTTGGTCACTCGATTACAGACCTAAAAGTGGCAATTCTTCAACAAAAAAAACTTCAAAAACAGACTCCAATGAGAGACTGCTGAATTGGAATTAATTTGCAAACTGGATATAATTAACTTCGGCTTGAATAAAGACTGGGAGTGGATGGGTCATTATTCAAAGTAAAAACTATCCCTCCCCCCCACACACACACACACAGTTCCTCACACGTTCTTGTCAACTGCTGGAAATGGCCCACCTTGATTATTGCTACAAAAGGTTCCCCCCCACCCTTCCTGCTGGTAATAGCTCACCTTACCTAATCACTCTTGTTACAGTGTGTACGGTAACACCCATTTTTTCATGTTCTCTGTGTATATAAATCTCCCCACTGTATTTTCGATTGCATGCATCCAATGATGTGAGCTGTAGCTCACAAAAGCTTATGCTCAAATAAATTGGTTAGTCTCCAAGGTGCCACAAGTACTCCTTTTCTTTTTGTGGATACAGACTAACACGGCTACTACTCTGAAACAATTGATACAGAAGACCTTGAACAGCTATGCAAAGATAAGGGAATAGCCTTTAAAAGGACAGCCCCAGATCAGGAACTGAGAGCTTTGCTCATACATTTTGACCTGGCATCCAAGCACCTTCCCGCCCCAGATACCACTGCAATGGAACTGGTCTGATTAAGGCACCCGAGAGCCTGGGAAGAACAGGAGCACAAGGGACTGATGGCAGAACACAGACATGGAAGACCAAAGAAACCAAGGAAGCGGATGAGAGAGCCTACCAAAGATGCACAGCCAGTGAATGGGTCAAGGAGAAAGCCCACCAAAAACACATGAAGCTGAGCTAGAAGCTGAGAGGACACACCAGAAACAGATGGCCGCTCATGCACTGCAGCTCAGAGTATCAGTGCAGCAAAAGAAGTGTCCCCACCTAGTGCGTGCGTACACCCACCCACCCCAAATACAGGGAGTCAGGAGAAACTCTGCCCAATTTATTAAAAAAAAAAAAAAAAAAAGACACCACTGAACTGCTTGGTAACTCCAGTTAAAGTAGCAAACTGCTGAATATTGATTCCTTACCAGGGCAGTGGACCTTTAATATCTGCACTGTCCAGGAGAGGGGGCTGCACAGTGCAGAACACACGTTTTGAGAAAACTGAGTGTGTGTTGGGGTCACCCTGCAAAGTGATAACCCAGGCTGGTGGAAGCCAGAATGTGGCTGGAGTGTTGCTGACAGGCTGCTGGGGTCAGAGCTGCTGCTGTACCCGGGCACTCACGGTGTGACCTGCACTGCATGCTGTTAGGCTGTTTGTGATCAGTTCTGGTTGGGAGCTACATCTGCAAAACACTGTGAGGCACCCGAGGTTGTAAGTCAGGCAATGATAACACCTCACTGGTCTGGACTGCACACTGAATATGATGGTAGCTATTTTTTTTTTTAAAAACACAAAATAAAGCGAAATTAAAAGCTATGCTGCTTAACAGGAGAGCACTTGGGACACAAGCAACACTGCTACTCCAAAGGCAGTTTATTTAACTTACTGATGCACTGCCTCTTCTTTATAGCCTATTCTATCTGGGGTTAAACTAAGCAGTTTAACCAATAGTTGTGGGTTGCATTTGCACTAATCATAAGGCAGAAGCTGCTTAGAGGTGTGCTTTGACATGTGCTCTAATTATTTTAATTTGGACAGATATTAGTATAAATTTTTCTAGAGAGGCAACGGGTGACTGGTTATACCTTGCAGCTGTTAAAACTGTTTTCGGTAATCCTGTCAGATCTTATAAGCTAAGCAGGGTCAGGCCAAATCGGTATTTGAAAAGAAGACTTACCCATATTTCTGTGGAACAGAACTAGTGATGCTGTTGATTCAGCAGTTAGAGGGGAAAGCTCTAAAGGATGTATCTACATTACAGACTTTTACGATTTTCAACATATTTGCTAAGGATCAAGTTAGCTGACATGATGCTGGCCACAAGTGATGGGCAGTGCAGTATTCAGTACTACGTCAGCTAGCTAACACAATGCTAAACAATTCTGTAAAATAAACAAACCCTGAGGATCTTAGCCTTGGAATCCTGGTAAGATTCCAATTCAAGAATAATTCTACCTACCTAAATTACTGTTTGTGGACACAGTACTCTTCACTTTCTGTCAGAGATTGTGGCCAAACATTCTTGGCCACAATTGAACTGCTGCCACTTTCCATTCCATTAGGCTACGCACACACTAAGATTCTTTCTGAAAAGAATCAACAGCAGAAGCAGTAACACAGAACCCTAGTGTAGACAAGGCTCCAAGGAACTACTGGTGTTTTAATCTTTGTGTAACTTAAACTTGTCCATAAGCCAGTTGATGGACAAGCCAATGGTTAAAATACCAGTGGTACCTCATCTATACTCCCACACACCATTGCTACCAGTCCAGCTGCACTGGTGGTAGCAATGGAGGGAAGATTTTCAAGGGGGGCAGGGGGGAGAGGGGGAATCCTGTAGCACAGATAAGGTTAACGTCTTTCTTACCTTCACTGGGAAATTGAGAGGTTTAATTCATTTCATGCTTAGAAAGTAAGTAAGTATTTGGGTGCTGTGGACTAAGTTACATATTTATATATAAATATACAGATACACACATTTACCATTTTCATTATTTTTTTTTTTTAAATGTTGGTGTGGATTAAAGTCAATTTATACAAAACTTTAGTTAACTATAGTTTACCAGAAATCTCAGCAACTGTTGTAGACAAAAAAACCCCACCCACACACCATCAGAATTTAAATTTAAATCATGTTTTCTATGTTAAGTTCCTCTGCATTATTCTTAAATTTAAAAATCCAAAACTCAGAAGGGCAAGCACTTTATTAAATGTGAAAGTGTATAATAATGCTTTGATAGTATAAGCCAGCGGTTCTCAAATTTTTTTTTTTCCCCCCACAGACCACTTGAAAATTACTGAGGGTCTTAGCGGACCACTGAATGATTTTTCCAAATGTTGTTTGTACCATTAGCTAACTATTGTAAAGCGCTTTGGATAAAAGCACTATATAAAAAAAACTTAATGAACTTTTTTTGTTCTACAAATAAAAGCACACAACTCATAATTTTAATATCAGTAGTCTTATCTTTCTAATGCGATGGATGTGGCCTCTCCCCCCTGCTGCGGTAGTCCCCGAGCTGGGGCTGGGAAGGAGGAGAGTCTCTCCCTGGCCACAGAGCAGAGGTTGGGAAGGAGGGCTGTCTCTCCTCTGCAGCCGCAGCCAGGGAGCTGGGGAAAGTTGCCTCTTTCTCTGGCCGCCGCAGCTCTGCACATCCCAAATTCCCCCCACCCCCTCTTCTCATCCCACTGCCCCCTCCCACCTACCCTCTACTCCCCCCCACAAGACCACCACCTCACTTACATGTGCATCTTCTCCAGAGTCCAGGCACCTAATTAGTGGAGCCACGCATGCGTGGCTCCACTAATTAGGTGGGTGGCCCTTTATTCTCTAAGGCCAGTCATTCTCTAAGGCTGCCCAGATGCACACCTTAGAAGGAATTATCCACGGACCACAGTTTGAGAGCCTTTGGTATAAGCAATACACAACAGTTTACTTTACAAAAAACAAGATCCTTTTGTGAATCATGTTACCAACTCCTGCTTTGAAATACCTGATATTTTTTTTTACCTCATGTGCATAAACACTAACAAAAGCTATTCACCTCGTTTGAATGTTTGCTTCCTATGTAAATGCCAGTTCTACGAACAGCAGACGTGAGATGGATACATTCAGACATTAACAAAATTAAAATAAATTACCAAGAATTTAATTTACTAGGAAATCAAATGTTTAATTTTTGAGAAATGAGCCATCAGCCTTTTTTTTTTTTTTTAAGTCAGGTTTTGTTTGAAGGTAGCCTGCAAAAGAGATTTTTATCAATGATTGTTAAGCCCTTTTTGACTTCTTTATGATGTATGAAGAAGGCATAAGAAAGTTTTGTGTGGGTACTGGGTCCCTTCTCTCTCCCCCCAAAAAAATTTTGTAACTGATGTTCTTACATTTCTACTCTGGTCTTCTCTGAACTCGCTAAAGAAGCTCTGTAATGCCTTAATTAAAAGGATCAGTATTTTGAATTTGTAAAAGGAAGCTTTTTTCACTCATGTTTCACAGGTATTTGTGTAAAGATGGTCTTAAATCCCTTCCCTTTAAATAGCTCCACTTCCAATCTATTGTGATGCCATACATCCATTAGGCCTACAGTCACCTACAGAGGTCAAGACTGGACATGACCTAAATATAAACTTCTAATGAAAAAAAAACACTGAAAAGGCCGTTTCAGACCTTCTTTATATCTCATAAAGAAGTCCAAAAAGTAACAAAACCAATTTCTCCCATTTTTAAGGTCCCCTTTAAATTTGTTTGATCATTTTTATATGTAATCAAATACACCAAGCTGTGCTTCCAATGCATTTATGCAGTTCATGAAACTCAAAAAAACCTTTTAAATGAAATTCAAGAGATCTTGTTTTACACTGTGGGGGACAAAAGTTACAAGCTACCAGTTATACACTTTGGGTGATTTCTACACATAAAAATTTATTATGTTGTTTAAGCTGTAATATTTTTAGCATATGAACTAATTGAACAAATGTCAGCCACATTAACATAAGAGGAGTAATTGTGATTTAAGACATCAAATGAATTGAACACTTCGCTGAAAATGTCTGGAAGCCACAGACCTCAAAACACCATCAATGGAGCAATTATGGGACTGTCTGCTTTACCAATAAGGATATTATGGAATCTCCATCTGGGCTTCCTAAGGATTTGCGGAGATCCGCAGAAGCGACCAGTAAATTATGTAGGACCATCAGCTTTCATTCCCACCCCCACCTTATTTTTGGAGAAGGAGGGCAGAAGAATCACAAAGGCTGCTTAACACAAAAACAAGCAGAACTTAGTACTTCCTGCTTTCTAAACGCTTTTGGTGTTGGGAGTAAAAATACATGTTTAAGCCACCTGCCCATTATAAGGGCATCAACTTAATTTTACAAAAAATTAAAATAGTGTGACATCAACTCTTAGAAAACCTATTTCAATAAAAAAATTGTGACATTTTTACTTCATTTTCAAAGATTTAAAATAAAAATTTCCTCACAATGTCAAAGTCAAATTGAGCAGTTCAGAGAATCTGCAAGTAAAAAAAACAAACTGATTTTTATTGCCCAACCTGAAATAAGTGCAGAGATATAACAAGTGAAAAGTAAACTTGACATTTTTTAACTTCTCACTAAGAGGTTACTAGCAATAGGGAAATTTTGTTGCTTACAACTTATGATTTAAGTTGACAGGGTTGCTTTTATACTTTTGTATATTTTTTTAAAATTTAGAGCACATACGTAACCCTTGGATTTGTGTTAAAATTACCCAGCACAAAAATTAAACTTAGTATGGTGAAACAATATAAAAAGATCTTTTTTAATATAGATGCCATTTAAATTTTAATTTGGATTTCTAGTCGGTACTCAGACTCAATATTGATTGTGGATCTAGCATGATATTTTAGCAAAGGAAAGAATTTTTTGTTGCAAACTAAAGTAAGTTAAACAGTGGAAAGTATAATTTGAACATTTCAGTACAAACATTAACTAAGATTACATTTTTTATTCTAGTATGCAATATTACTAACATTTTAGGCTGTGTACATAGTCAATAAGCGCATGTTTCACATTAATTAAGGAAAACTAAATTGTACTCAAGCTCTGTAATGGGGTGGATACTTTCAGAATGCAACTGCAATAGGACAAGAGCAAGAATGTAGCTTGTCTAAACTAGCTTATACATGCCTACTGATAGGGAAAGAAATACAAAAATATGTTGCCATTGCTGGAATTTTGAAACTTACAAGGTATTACAGACCCAGTTCTACATTTATCTGATGTTCCCATTATCAATTCTAATATGGGCAAATGTTTTTCCCATGTCCAAGTGAAACATTAAGTTAGTTTCCACCCCTTTGCCCCAACCCTACAAGACTATGCTAGCTAACTGCCATCTACAATACAGTAGAACCTCAAAGATACAAACAATATAGTTATGGACTTACTGGTCAACCAGACACCCCATGAAACCGGAAGTCATCAATAAAAAAAACCACACCACACAAACAGCAGTAAATACTGTACTGCCTCATGGCTTTAGCCCTGGGGGTCATGGCTTGAGCTACCGGGGGGCAGCGTCAGAGCTCTGGGCAGGGGTTTTTTTTTGGGGGGGGGGAGGAGAAGGGAGAGAGAAGGGGTTTCTGACCCTTAGGAGCAAAAAGGCTCAGGGCTTTAGATGGGGGGAGTGCTAGGGCTCGAGGCTTCAGCCCCGTGGCTCCATTCCCAGCTTCAGCCCCAGCAATTCCCCTCTAGATAAAGCCCCGATCCTTGGCTGAAACTGGGAGCAGAGCCGTGGGGCTGAAGCCCTGATCCCTGGTGCCTCTCCCCCAGGTCTTAAAGCCCTGAGCCCTGGTACTCTCAGGGGGGCAGAAACCCTGAGCCCCCGGCCCCAGGAGCCCTGGCACCTACTGGGATCAGAAACCCCGACCCCTGCAGCCCCAACTTCCCCATGGCTGAAGTCCATAACATTTTGTTCAGAGTTATGGATAACCTCCATTCCTGAGGTGTCCATAACTCTGAGGTTCTTCTGTACTTCAGAAATTGGAACATCTAAACAAAGTCCCAAGTCTGCTCTTCTTTGTTGCTTTCTAGTGCTATGTTCACTTCACCCCCCAAAAAATAATTTTTTTATATATAACACTAACTATATAGATAGATTTGTTTTATTTTAACTCTGTTGCTGCGCTAACCTGAAGCTCTGCAGCATTTCTGCTCATCTTCGCACAAATCAGACGAGGAAAGAACAACAAAAGAACCAGTTCAGGTAGTTAGACTGCCCACTACTCTGAACACTTTTGTCCCCCTCCGCTGAGAGAATTAGTATAGCACTGTACTTCTACCCACAGGAAATTGAAGAAAGATTCAGAGAACTCATTGCACTGAAGTTTTTCTTTAGCTAGCCCAGGTTTCAGCCATCACACAATAAAGTACCTCTGAAGGGGAGCTGTATCCCAAGTTAACACTTGCAGTCTTTCACCATCCTACTATTGCAACTGATTTTGTGCTTTAAATGTTGTTTACTTACAGTTTATTGTTGCTTTCTGTAAGGATTTTACATGGTAAGCATGAAAGTAAAGAAAAAAATAACTTAAAACATTTGCATCTACAGTTGTAATGAAAAATACTAATTTTTCAAGTATATTTTATGTTTGATCCAAGTGTGAAAGGGCTATTATTTATTAATAATAAACTATTAGACAGCAACAGTCACATTTAAAGAGAGATTGGTTCCTTTCCCCCACCCCCTTCCCTGGATGAGCTCCTACCCTACAAAAACAGAACAAAGTATGCACCCTTCAACTCATATCCTGACTTTCTTAAACAAAAGAACACCCCCACAATGTTTACTGGTTATTCTACCTGGAATTACCGATGGCAAATCTACCAGATGATATGCAATTTCCAAAGCTTTGGTTTCTTTCATTCCTGACTAAAAAGTGCTACTGGTAGTAACAAATTGGGAGCCTTGTCTTTCTCGGATCTGGGCCATTTCATTCACCACAAGGCTTTTACTTTGCAGTTATGAAAGCATCCAACCAATTTTGAACAATGGAAACCACCGCATTGAAATATTTAGTGCCCAGAATGGAGGTTCAAGAATGGAAATAACTCCTTTATCACTCTACAGTACATTAGCACACTAGTTCTGCACCAAAATAAAAACAAACACAAAGTCTAATAGCTCCTCCTCATAAACCAATACATATAAACATAAATCCAAATTACAGAAGGCACATTCCTTTATGTTCCAGACGCAAGATAGTAAAAGTCTTAGACTCACAGGGGACAATTTCTGTACTAGACCTCTTAGGGCGAGATCCACGCTTCATAGAAAATGGTAATTGTTTAAAACCTTCTGCAATGTCTTCATTAAACTTGAGAAGCTTTAAAAAGAACTAGGGAAAGAAGCTCTTGTTTTAAAAAACTGGACTTCAATCCTGCAACTTATTCCACATGGGTGGACCCCTTCTAGCCATGGCCCCAACTCAACAGGTCGCTGAATTGGAATTAATTTGCAAACTGGATACAATTAACTTAGGCTTGAATAGAGACTGGGAGTGGATGGGTCATTACACAAAGTAAAACTATTTCCCCATGTTTACATGTGTCCCCCCCCCACACCCCGCCCCGCCCCTCAGACATTCCTGTTAACTGCTGGAAATGGCCCACCTTGATTATCACTACAAAAGGTTTTCTCCTCCCCCCCCCACCTCCACCACCCCCCAGCTCTCCTGCTGGTAATAGCTCATCTTAAGTGATCACTCTCCTTACAGTGTGTATGGTAAAAAGAAAAGGAGTACTTGTGGCACCTTAGAGACTAACCAATTTATTTGAGCATGAGCTTTCGTGAGCTACAGCTCACTTCATCGGATTTTTTCATGTTCTGTGTGTATATAAAACTCCTCACTGTATTTTCCACTGAATTCGTCGGATGAAATGAGCTGTAGCTCACGAAAGCTCATGCTCAAATAAATTGGTTAGTCTCCAAGGTGCCACTAGTACTCTTTTTCTTTTTGCAAATACAGTCTAACACTGCTGCTACTCTGAAACTGTCAGTATGGGCACAAGCATCTGCTTGTAAGGGAGCTTTAGTTCTTAACTTCTTGGGAGGGAAAGGCAGAATGAAACATTTGGCATCTGAAGCAAAACAAGAGATAGCTAGCAAAAACTGAGCCTAACACGAGAGTTTATTTTTATCATTATTTGCATTATCATAGTGCCTAGAAGCCTTAGTCAAGGACCAGGGTTCTTTATGTTAGGTGCTGAACAAACAGAACAAAAAGTCCATGTCTCAGAAGGTTTCCGATCTAAGTATCTTGAGTAGGGTTTTTTTTTTTAAGCCATCACCTAAATAAGTTACTAGCAGCTACAGAGACTGACATTTTAAGACCATGTAAAATAGAAAGAGCACACAGAAGGAAGCTTTTATCTGCTAATTATCTGCAGTTGCTTGGTACAGATTTGAGCAGTCATCTTGCAGTTAACTTAGCAAACAATAACCAGCCAGTGATTGATCACTCAGAATTGTTGCAACTTCTGTGCAACAATGCTTTTCCCACTTCTCCTGCATAACAAGTGTAAACACACGACACTCCCACCAATTATAACTAATAAAAGGAACCAGAGAGTTCTGGTTTTTGGATAACTGTACACAAAAAGCCAGAAAAAGAGACCTTGGAGATCATGAGATTAAAGTCTGTAGCATAACTAATTATGCTGACCTGCATCTACATTACAGACTACAGAAGATTCAAAGTTGGAATTTACTTATGGTGTAATATTCCATGCAAAATGTTTTGCTACCATGTGTACTGGAGTTACACATTGCAGCTTCAAGAAGATTCCTTTCTTTCTACACAAGAAAATACAGCCCTTAAGCATATTCCATTAACAACATTTCCCCATGTAACGCCTGCCATTCTGTGTACAGTTCTCCTTTAACTATTAAGAAAATGCTAGGCTCATGTTTTCCTTTACTAGTAGCACACGCACACAAATCTTCCTAGGGCTTTTTAAAGCCCTTTAGAGATACTGCTCTACTTAAATACAATAGTTTTTAAAAAAAAACACACACCTGATTTTTGAGGTAAGGAGAAATGGGACTAATGGAATGTCAATGATATCAGGACAGGAGCTAGGGGAGTTCTTAGAACTATCATTATGAAAATTTCTTGACTAGATCAAGGTTTCTCAAATTTCACTGCACTGCAAACCCTTTCTGACAACAAAAATTACTACATGACCCCAGGGAGGGGACTGAGTTCCCCAAACCCTGCTGCCCTAGGTGTGGGGACCAAAGGATGGCCACAAGCCCCACTGCCCCAGGTGGGGGGAGGACCCAAAGCCGAAACTCAAGGACTTCAGCCACAGGCAAGAGGCTTGTAACCTGAGCCCAGCTGCCCAGGGCTGAAGCCATGGGCTTCAGCTTCAGCCCTGGGTCTCAGGCTTCGGCCCCAGGCCCCTGCAAGTGTAAGCCAGCCCTGGCAACCCCATTAAAATGGGGTCACGACCCACTTGGGGTCCCGACACACAGTTTGAGAACTGCTGGACTCGTAGACAACACTGTCTACTCCTCTAGCCAATTTTCTCACTAAAAATGTTTTCCATGACAAAGTTTTAACTGGAATGGACCCTAATGGTTCAAAAAACAACAGAAGATAGCTTAAGACTAATCTGAAGTTTCATGGAATGGCAAAAGGGTTTCTTTAGATTTCTGAATTTTTGTTCCTATTGTGCTGAAACTTGAGGCTCCAAAAACTCTGAGGCAAGCACAAAAAGTTGTAAAGACATTTCACGTTATTCTGCAGAATACACAGGCTGTCAGTTCAATTTTTGCTGCACTGGGAAGTCAAGTATAATTTGGCAGGCCAAAAAAGAATGAAGAGCAACTAGCAAAAGACACAAAAACTAACAGCAAAAATGTTTAAGTACATCAGATGCAGGAAGCCTGCCAAACAATCAGTGGGATCAAGATGCTAAAAGGAACACTCAAAGAA
The DNA here is from genome assembly GCF_965140235.1 of Caretta caretta. Classification (NCBI taxonomy): domain Eukaryota; kingdom Metazoa; phylum Chordata; order Testudines; family Cheloniidae; genus Caretta; species Caretta caretta. The sequence continues at coordinate 34,751,924 of NC_134210.1, forward strand.
GCAAGGCCGTTGTGAAGAAGCTAAACAAATTCTTCGCATTAGTCTTCACTGCAAGAGATTATGAGGGAGATTCCCAGACCTCAGCCACTCTTCTTAGGTGACAAATGTCAGGAACTGTACCAGACTGAAGTGTCATTAGAGGTAGTTTTGGAATACATTGATAAACTGAACAGTAATAAGTCACCAGGCCCACATGGTATTCACCCAAGAGTTCTGAAAGAATTCCTAGGATATTGATATACTAACTGCGATATCTAACCTATTGGTTAGATTTGCTTCTGGACCAGATGACTGGAGTGTAGCTAATGGGACACCAATTTTATTTTCATTTTTTTTATTTTATTTTATTTTTAATATAAAGGCTCTAGAGGTGACCCTAGCAATTACAGACCAGTAAGCCTAACTTCAGTACCAAGCAAATTGGTTGAAACTATAGTGAAGAACAGAATCATCAGACACACATATCATGATTTCTTGGGGAAAGAATCCACACAGCTTTTGTAAAGGGAAGTCATGCCTCAATCTATTAGAATTCTTTGATGGGGTAAACAAACATGTGGATTAGGGTGATCCAGTGGATATAGTGTATAGAAAACCTCTGACAAGGTCCCTCACCAAAAGACACTTAAGCAAAATATGTAGTCATGGATAAGAGGGATGGTCCTCTCATGGATCAGTGACGAGTTAAAACAGGGCTTCCCAAACTGTGGGCAGTGGCTCACAGGTAAACCCGACAGAATCCCAGGTGGTCCACTGGCAGGGGCAGAGATTGGGGGGCATGTAGGGATGTTGCCCCCAAAAAACTACATCTTTTCACTCCCCTCCCAACCCTGACCCTTCGGTGCAATTCCAGGATGCACAGCACCATCCACTTGCCCCGCCTGACAGATCCTGCTTGGAGAGCATGTGTAGAGGAGGGTTTTGGGGGGCGGTCTGGAAGATTGGGATTTTTCGGGGGTAGGGGAGAAGCTGGGGTCAGAGAAGTAGCAGAGGGGCAGCTAGAAGGTTTCTTTCTCCCTTCCTCAGCAACTGGCTTGCAGGTGGCAGGGCAGTGGGAGGGTTGGGTGGTTTGCTATTTTGCAATGAGGAGTATCAAGCTCTTCTTCCCCACCCCCCAGGGCACTGACCTGTCCCCTTCCCCTCTCCATATTCTAGGAGCCACCCTCCATTGCAGGCTGCTCACTGTGCCCTCCTCAACCATCCATCCCTTGCCAGGGTGCAGCACAAAGCTGCACGTGGGAACATCCTTAGCAGTTCGGCTCTCTCAGCCATTTTGCGAACTGCGGGCTCTCCTGCCCCATTCCCCACAAACTTGGGTTCCCCCACCTCACACTCCCACCCACACAATGGAGGCTGACACACCCCTTCCAACACCCTTAACTCTACATATGCCACAACCCAACCCACCCCCTCCAACTCCTCATGAGCCATCAGTGTCCTTCATCTTGGATGAAACTGATCTGTGTCGCCCTCACCCCTGTGCCCCAGGGCTAGGCAGGGGTTCTCTGGGGCTGAATCCCTGCTTTGACTAGGGGTATCAGGTTCAATCTCCTTTCTCCAGCTGGCAGGGGTGCTCTCCCACCTGCAGCAAGAGAACTGGGCCCTACAGGCTGAGCTGACACTGACAGTCACAGAGTTTAAAAGACAGTAAACAAAAGGCAAGAACAATTAGTCAGTTTTCAGAAAGGAGAGAGGTAAATAGCTGTGTCCTCCAGAGGTCTACACTGGGACCAGAATGTTCAACATTCACAAGTGACCTGGAAAAAACAGTGAGGCAGCAATGTTTGCAGACAATACAAAATTACTCAACACAGTTAAGTCCAAAGCTATCTGCAAAGAATTAAAAGGGATCTCACAAAAGTGGGTGACTGTGCAACAAAATGGAAGATGAAAAGCAATGTTGATAAGTGGGAAGTTATTTACATTGGAAAACATAACCCTTACCATACATACAAGATGATGGGGTCTAATTTAGCTGTTACCACTCAAAAAAGCTCTTGGAATTTTTGTAGAAAAACCTCTGAAAAATCTGTTCCACGTGCAGCAGCAGTCAGAAAAACTAACAATGGATAGATAAGAAGAGAAAAAAATCACAAGGCCACTACATAAATCCATGGTCCATCCACACCTTGAATACAGAGCACTGTTCTAGTCAGCCCCCTCCCAAAAAAAGGGTATGCAAGAATTGGAAAAGGTACAGAGAAAGGCAACAAAAATGAGCAGGGTACGAAACAGCTTTCATATGAAGACAGGTTTCAGTTTAAAAAGACTAGGATTGTTCAGCTTGGAAGAGACGCAAATAAAGGTGGATGTGAAAGATCTATAAAATCATGACGGGATGAAGAAAGTGAATAGGGAAGTGTTACCTACTCCTTCACATCACACAAGAACCAGGGGTCACACAATAAAATTAATAGGCAGAAGTTTAAAACAAAAGGAAATTCTTCTCCCAATGCACAGTCCACCTGTGGAACTTGTTGCCAGGGGATGTTGTAAAGGTCAAAAGTACAACTGGTTTAAAAAAAAATTAGTTAAGTTCATGGAGAATAGGTACACCAATGGCTATCAGCCAAGATGGTCAGGGATGCAAACTCATGCTCTGGGTGTCCCTAAGTCTATGACTGCCACATGCTGGGACTGGATGACAGTGGATGGGATCATGCAATAACTGCCTTGTTCTGTACATTCCCTTTGATGAACATGGCACTGTTGGAAGGCAGGATACTGAACTAGATGGACCATTGGTCTGATGCAGTATGGCCAGTCTTACGTTCACTCAGTCTTTTTACCCTCCTCTAAAGTCATAAGTGGGATAAGGCACATCTATCATGGACAAGATAGCCTCTCACCACACCCCACATCAGCACCTGCAATTCGAGGGGACCTCAGCTCTCTGACTACAGGGTGGAGTTTGCAGGGGTTAAGAATCTTCAGCCACCTGTATCAGCCTAGAGAGTCTTGCCTCCTCTGGGCCCAACCCACAGGGGAAGTGAGTTCTATGGGCCCATGGTGCTCAGACTCCAGCAATATCCAGGGCCTTAGGGCCCAGCACCTCCAATGTTTGGGGCCGGGTCTCTCCCCCAGCTCCTCCTGCCACCCCAACATGCCTCCCTGAGTGGCCCCCTGCTCCCGCATACCTCCCCTGGGCCCCAGAGCATCCCTGCCTCTCTGCTGGTCCCCGGCATCAACTGCTGCCGCAGGCTCCTATTGCCCCCCATCCACTATTGCCAAGGCAGGCCGACCCTGCCCCTGCCCTTCCCTTCAGACCCTTCCCTTTTCTGGCAGGACCCTCCACCAGCACAGGGCCCACCCCCTCCCGCAGTCACCACTCCTACCCCATGCTGGGCAAGGGACAGACCCATCCCCCACCCCAGTGAGGCTACAGTGAGGGGCAGTAGCAGGGGAGGAGGTGCACATATGATGGCAGCTCTTCCTCTCGACACCCACCCCAGGGGAGGTGAGGAGGCTTCCTGGACCTGAGAGGGACCCTAGGAGCACGTGCAGTGACAGTGGTGCGAGGTGAGTGTGCTGCTGGGGGGGTACACTCGCACTTCAAAGCGCTGTGTCAGGAGCGTTCCCGCAGCAGCGTTTTGAAGTTTCCAGCGTAGAGGGGATTAGCTCCGAGCGCTGGAAGAGCAGCTACACTAGCGCTTTAAAGTGCTCAGAGGGGTGATTTTTCACACCCCTGAGCCAGCAGGTTAGAGTGCTATAAAATTTAAGTGTAGACAAGCCCTTAGTCTCAAAGACTACTGTTGCTCACTCTTCATCAGCCAACAGCCTCTCCACATGGTAAGCAGTTCAGATCCCTAGGCAAACCAACAAGAAATTGTCCTGCAATCTTCACAATGTTCTTCCCCCATTCTTCCCACGCACCTCTCAGGTGTCAACTGTCTCTATTCCTCTCCATAAAGTGTAAAATGTGAACTCAAAGTATGAATTTAGACATAAACACTATTTCAGCTACAGCTGAGAGTTTTATACCAAAGAGCTTCTACAATGCAGTTTTGACAAAACTGAAAGTTGAAGATTTGAGATAGCACGTAAGTTGAAAACACAAACTCCAAATATACAGAAATCGTGAGTAAGATTTTTTTTTTTTGGGTGTCTTGAGTTTTTTTAAATTTTTTTTTTTTTTTCGCATTTGCCTTCCAGTTTTAGAGACTTAAGAGTTCACATTTTCAAATTTTAATCTATATCCACGAGGGCTAGACTTTTTATTTTTTTTAAATGAAAGTTGATATTCGCATGCAATCACACCACTCCAGGAGCTAGCTCTATAAGAAAAACACCAAACCTTGTGAGACTTAAGATAGTGAGCCCTGACAACAATGAAAACGTACCAAAAGTTGCAGCCTGCACTGAATATTAAGAGGAGGAATATGCAGTAGTTATTTTATTCATTTTCAGTGTCAATAAAAACCTCTACTTTTAAACTGAACTTGAAACTCCCACAGAATTCAGCACCACGATGTCAAATATGGAGCCCTTGTTGAAGAATTTAGGAATGGTGATATGGGTCCCTAGCTATACTGAATTTAGGGAGGGGAGATCACAGTATAGCCTAGAAGAAAAGGAGGACTTGTGGCACCTTAGAGACTAACCAATTTATTTGAGCATAGGCTTTCGTGAGCTACAGCTCACTTCATCGGACGCATTCAGTGGAAAATACAGTGAGGGGATTTATATACATACACAACATGAAAAAATGGGTGTTACCATACACACTGTAAGGAGAGTGATCACTTAAGATGAGCTAATACTAGCAGGAGAGTGGGGGGGTTGGGCGGATCAAAGTGGGCCATTTCCAGCAGTTAACAAGAACGTCTGAGGAACAGTGGGGGAGGGACACATAAACATGGGGAAATAGTTTTACTTTGTGTAATGACCCATCCACTCCCAGTCTCTATTTAAGCCTAAGTTAATTGTATCCAGTTTGCAAATTAATTCCAATTCAGCAGTCTCTCGTTGGAGTCTGTTTTTGAAGTCTTTTTATTGAAGAATTGCCACTTTTAGGTCTGTAATCGAGTGACCAGAGAGATTGAAGTGTTCTCCGACTGGTTTATGAATGTTATAATTCTTGACATCTGATTTATGTCCATTTATTCTTTTACGTAGAGACTGTCCAATTTGGCCAATGTACATGGCAGAGGGGCATTGCTGGCACATGATGGCATATATCACATTGATAGGTGTGCAAGTGAACGAGCCTCTGATAGTGTGGCTGATGTGATTAGGCCCTATGATGGTGTCCCCTATCCTGAAGGATGACCCATCACTCTCACAAATCTTGGGAGACAGGCCGGTCCTTGCCTACAGACAGCCCCCCCAACCTGAAGCAAATACTCACCAGCAACCACACAACAGAACCACTAACCCAGGAACCTATCCTTGCAACAAAGCCCGTTGCCAACTGTGTCCACATATCTATTCAGGGGACACCATCATGGGGCCTAATCACATCAGCCACACTATCAGAGGCTCGTTCACCTGCACATCTACCAGAACTCAAATTTTCCAGTGGCAACACAAACTAGTTTGAACTTTCGTTTTCATTATCATTTGGAAACAGAAATTTTCCCCCTTTCTGCTCACTCAGGTGCCAAGAGAATGATAAGGATATTGCCATGTTAACTCAGTAAAACCTAATTACCCATTTCAGAAAGCAGTTACAATCTTTAGTTCAGCAAATACTCCCCATAATATGTGCAGATTCTAAACCCAGAAGGAACCACTATGATCATCTAGTCTGACCTCCTGTATAACACAGGTCATAAAACTTACCCAGAATAATTCTCAGAGCACATCTTTTAGAAAAACCAAGTAATCTTGACTTTAAAATGGTCAGTGATGGAGAATCCACCATGACCTTTTGGTAAGTTATTTCAATGGTTGATTACTCTCACTGTTAAAATTTTACATCTTATTTCCAGTCTGAATTGTCTAGCTTCAGCTTCCAGCTATTGGATCATATTATACCTCTCTCTGGTAAACTGAAGAGCCTATAAAATATTTGATCATCATGTAGGGACTGACAGCCTGTAATCACATCATCCCTTAGACTATTTATCTTAACACAGGGAAGGCTATCACTATAATGCAAGCTTTCTAATCCTTTCACGATTCTCCTTAATTTGGAAAGAGTTCAGAGAAAAGTATCAATAATCTCCTTGAACTGTGGGGACTAGAACTGGACACCGTATTCCAGCAGCAGTTGCACCAGTGCCAAATACAGACATAAATAATCTCCCTACTCCTACTCAAGATTGCCCTGTTTATGCATCCCAGGACAACATTCGCTCATTTGGCCACAGCATCGTACTGGGAGATCATGTTCAGCTGATTGTCCACCACAACACACACACACACACACCCCCCAGATCTTTTTCAGTCACTGCTTCCCAGGATAGAGTTCCCCCATCCTTTCCTCCATTCCTACATTTACATTTACCTGTATTAAAATACTTGTTTGCTTGCAACCAGTTTACCATGTGATCCAGCTCAGTCTATTAGTAACCTGATCTCTTCATGATTTACTACTTCCTCAAAATTGAGGTTATCTGCAAACTTGATCAGTGATGATTTTACGTTTTCTTCCAAGTATTAAATAGTGTAGGACTAAGAACCGATTACTGTGGGACTTCACTGAAAACAGACCTGCTTGCTCCATTATGATTCCCCATTTACAGTTACATTTTGAGACCTATCAGTTAGCCAGTTTTTAATCCATTTAATGTGTGCCATGTTAATTTTATATCAGTCTAGTTTTTTAATCAAAGTGTTGTGTAGGACCCAGTCAAGAACCTTACAGAAGTATATTATTTCAAACACTATTACCTTTATCTCATTTAAAAAAAAAAATCAAATTAGTGTGACAGGATCTATTTTCCATTAACCCATGTTGATTTGTATTAAGTTATTGTCTTTTAATTCTTTATTTATTGAGTCCCATATCAGCTGCTCCATTATCTTTATCAGGATCCATGTCAAGCTGAATTGATTCTTCTGAGAGAAGAGATACTGCCATGAGCAAGCTTCTTTAAGCACCTTGGATGAACCAGATTCTTGAGTTCACAACTTTGACACAGGTTTCTGTTTTTTCTTTTGTGGGTTGTTTTTTTTTTAAACTAGGAGGCAGTTCCCAGAATTACTGCCATTACAATGCAGTGCTGCTTATGATTGCAATACTGCCAATCAGAGACCTTGCAGTAGTTTTGGTTTGTAATGTACTTTTGCCACATCAGCTGCGTGAGGTTATAATATCTCAGAAAATTGCTTTTGATGCAAGTTACTTTACTAGTTCCTGCCTACAACAGAAATAAGCAGCAGAGCTTCCTTCACAATCAAGAGAAACAACATTCATGACTCCAGACAACATGACAATGCACACCCAGTGATCTTGCATCCATAATTTTCCTTCTTTCCCCATATTATTTCTTTACCTACTAGCATATTTTATAGTTTTCCATATATTAAAGTGCCTCATCATCAAAGTCACAAATGCCTTCCCTACTTCTTAAACAGATGGAGAGGATGACACCTTGACATAAGCCAGCAAACTTTAGAGAGCACAATGCTTCCAAGAATGGCAACTGGACACCTCAGCCAAAATACAACCCAATAGTTTGTACTGACTGTATATGGCTACAGAAAGAGAGAACTCATAAGAGGGGAGTTTTTTTAAATGGTTGCAGAGCAAGGAAGTAAGGAGGAAGGGAATGCCAAACATTCACCTGCTAGTAACATTATAGATAATAAATGAGAGGCATACAAACACCAATGCCAAATAACCCTGAAGAAAAAACCCCAGCATATCCCTGGTGTGAGATCTCCCCCTCCTCATCCAATGGACAGTAAATACTTGCCTAGAAAATTTTAGTGAAAAGCAATTCTCACGTGGGAACGGCTGCTCTGAAAGTTCACTTGAAAAATAATCATGAAAGGAATATTTCAGTAGCCTGTCTCAGAGAGAGAGAGAGGGAGAGAAAAAGGGAGAAAAAAGTAAGGAAAAAAAACACATGAAATCGATCAGAAACCACTGAATGATCTACCACAGATTACCCACTTGCCTAGCCATACCCACCTGTAATTCTGATTAGATTATAAAAGAAACTATGATAAGGGTAGGCTTTCAATGATGAATACCACACTGACAGACACTAGATCATACATGAGAGATTATTTTGGAGACACCATATTTGAAGTTCAATGTATTGAACTTTAACAAGTCAGGAAAGCTAAGATGCTTTGACCAAACTGTACTCAAGAATTGCAGTTTAAAGTCAATGGGACTTGTGCTCCTAAGTCACTTAGGTGCCTAAATATGGGTTTAGCAGCTACGGTTAGAAAATTTTGGCCAGTGTTTAATAAAGTTATTGTGAATTATTTTAATGTATTGAAAGTCTAAATAACTTTTCATTATTAACAATAAAGTAATTATGTTTGATATGACAAAGATGATATGACACTAAGAAAAGTTTAATACAAATACCAATTTTAGCCCTTGATGCTGCAAACACTTACGGACATGCTTAACTTAAAAGGACATGAAGTCAATGGGACTATCCATGTGAGTAAGATTATGTAACCTGCTTAACTGTATGCAAAATCAGGGACTTAATTTTCAGTGTAATTTTTTTTGCCTATAGCAGTTTTGTAAAACTCCAATAAGATGCCCTAGCAACATGGCCATTTTAAACATCTGAATTTATTTTATTATAAAATTTTAACCAAAAGTTACAGTAGGACAAATTTCAAAATTTAGTTTTATAAACCCTCATTCAGGTTTAAATCAATGACTTCTTTTAAATCTGAAGAAGAGAAGATTGAGGGGGGACATGATAACAGTTTTCAAGTAAACAAAAGGCTGTTATAAAGAGGAGGGTGATAAATTGTTCTCCATAGCCGCTGAGGACAAGACACATAATGGGGCTTAAATTGCAGCAAGGGAGATTTAGGTTAGACATTAGGAAAGCACTGGAACAAATTACTTAGGGGATTGTCTAGCCTGTTCTTAAAAATGGAGATTCCACGAACACCTGCCAGCGATAGTCAAGATAATAGTTCTGCCACAGAGCGGGGGAATGAATTAGATTATATACTGAGGTCCCTTCCAGTCCTACAGCTGTATGATTTCCCTGAAATCTCATGAGTTAAATCACTTTGATTAACTTGCTCCACCCTGACAAAGTGGCTTTCATCATATCTGAAAGTGGTAAAAGCATCAGACTGATGTTTTTTCATTATAAGAAAACTATTGAGTATGCAGTATAAATCATGCATGCCATTAAGAAAGTTTCTAGGGAAAGGCTCCTCGGCCACCTAAGCTTTGCATAGTAAGTTCTGAATATAAGAGTCAAAGTGATGCAGTTATGCTACAAGCTTTTCCAGAACCGCTTAAAACTAAATATGAGGTGTAACAGAAATACAGAAAAAGATGGACTCAGGCCAGGAGTCAAAGCTAATTTTGGGTCTGGTCCTGAGCATTGTTTGAGCATCCTCAACATCCTGCTGATATTAATGGATGTTGCAAATGCTTTGACTTCCTGGGATCAAGCCCGTTGAAGCCAACCATGAGAGGCTCCGACCAAAAGAAGTGCCTATAGCATGCATGGCCTTCATTGCAAGGATCTTGGAGTGAAAGCCTGGGAGAGGGCTGCTGGTGGGTAGCAGGAGCCTGCAGCAGCCTCCCCCATCCTATCCTGCTTCCCATTACCCTTCACTTCCTCCCTGTGCCCTTCCCCATTTCGCTTGTCACCATTTCAACCTCTCACCTCCCTCTCTGGGAAGGGCCTGTTGCAGCCAACAACTACTAAGTCCTTCCACCACAATGCCAGCTGCTTCATGCTAGCTGAGCACCAAAGGGAGCATCAAAAGCACAGAAGAAAACTCCCTGCTCTTAGGGCTGATGCACAGTGGCCCCTGATCACTGAGAAGAATCACTGCTTTCTCTCTGCAACCCACCCGAATAAGAGATTCGAGCAAGGCAGAAATACATGACACCAAGCAGCTTTGGCTACAACTTTCAATCAGCTTTCACGATTTCCTTCACATTCATCGAGTGGCAGAAAAAATGATGCAAGTCATTCTGTGACTAGCATCCAGAGTTGGATGCAATACAAGCATCAGTGTCAGTCACCGCTGCCGTTCCTGCACATCAAATAACAAAGGTCTCTATTCTAACACGGAGTGCAATGAGCCTTTGTCTTTCAGGCTGATTGAATGGGTGATATGAAAATTCTCACCTGACTGACCACCCACATGTTTTGTCTGAGCAGATTGTGAATGCTTCCTGGACCACTGTCATTTACCACCATTCACAGACTATTTCATGGAAAAGAGGCAGAAGAGATAAAAGTTAAGAAATAAGTTAAGGAGTACTTGTGGCACCTTAGAGACTAACCAATTTATTTGAGCATGAGCTTTCGTGAGCTACAGCTCACTTCATCGGATGCATACTGTGGATACTGCAGCAGACTTTATATACACACACAGAGATCATGAAACAATACCTCCTCCCACCCCACTGTCCTGCTGGTAATAGCTTATCTAAAGTGATCATCAAGTTGGGCCATTTCCAGCACAAATCCAGGTTTTCTCACCCTCCACCTCCCCACACACAAACTCACTCTCCTGCTGGTAATAGCCCATCCAAAGTGACAACTCTCTGTGGGCCATTTCTAGCACAAATCCAGGTTCTCTCACCCCCCCACCCCCATACACACACAAACTCACTCTCCTGCTGGCAATAGCTCATCCAAACTGACCACTCTTGGCCCAACTTGATGATCACTTTAGATAAGCTATTACCAGCAGGACAGTGGGGTGGGAGGACGTATTGTTTCATGATCTCTGTGTGTATATAAAGTCTGCTACAGTATCCACGGTATGCATCCAATGAAGTGAGCTGTAGCTCATGAAAGCTCATGCTCAAATAAATTGGTTAGTCTCTAAGGTGCCACAAGTACTCCTTTTCTTTTTGCAAATACAGACTAACACGGCTGTTACTCTGAAACAAGAAATAAGTTGTCAGCCAAACTAAAACTCATATCTCAATGCTCAAGTTTTTTTGTGAAGAAGAAAATGAAGGCTAGATTAAAAAAATACACTGTATGCATCCAAAAGCAACATACTGTAACTGCCAGAGATCATTTGTTCTGGTTTCAGAGTTTCACACAGATATGAACACAATTTCAACCTTTTATTCCTTTATTTTGTATAATATTTTTTGTTTGAAACTGTTAGTACTGAATAGTGCAACTATTCTCACTCTAAGAAAAGGAGGGCATCTTTCTCTGCTGTGAAAATTATAGTCACATTAGTAGTCAGTGTTCTCTGGTCCTAAATGAAGGCAGCTCAAAGACTGGCCCATGTCAACACTGAATCAGCTTTTGGATTTGAGCTGTGAATGTAGCTCTCCCTACCTACAATAAACCCAGCCTGGTTGAAGTAGGGATGTGTAGTCCAAACCCCCAAGTTTTGTATAGTGCAGCAAATGTACACTGCCTTGTACAATAGGTGAATTGTGAGAAACAATCAAGATCCTGTCTTGAAGAGGCTAGATTCCAAAAAACACTTGCAGTTACAGTACCAAATGAAACAAAAACTACAGGACCACCTCACAAAATAGATGTGCAAAAGACTTCTCAAGAGATAAACCAAGAGAAAGTTTGTCATATTATAAGTGAAACATCATTCCAAGCATGCTAGACTGCTTGAAAGAAGGCATGAAGTTAGGAATGGACAAAGGGAGCAGCTAGGCCAGTAGTTCTCTACCAGGAGAAGGTATATCCTTGGAGGGTATGCAGAGGTCTTTCACAGGGTAGATCAACTCATCTAGATATTTGCCTAGTTTTACAGCAGGCTACATAAAAATCACTAGAAGACAGTACAAACTAAAGTTTCATACAGACAATGGTGACTTGTTTATACTGATCTATATGCTATAGAATGAAATGCAAATACAATATTTATATTCCAGTTGATTTATTTTATCATTATATGGTAAAAATGAGAAAGTCAGCAATTTTTAGTAAAAGTGTGCCGTGACACTTTTGTATTTGTATGTCTAATTTTGTAAGCTAGTCATTTTTAACTGAGATGAAATTTAGGGGTATGCAAGACAAATCAGACTCCTGAAAGGGGTACAATAGTCTGGAAAGGTTGAGAACCACTCAGCTAGGCAACAGGCCTGGCTGGAGCATAAGGAACAGGAAAAAGGCATAAAAGAGTGCATTTACATTTCTTTTTTAAAAGCTGCTCTCCCCACAGCCTTGCATTAGTTTGCAAACACACTACCAGTTTTCAAAATTCATTAAACTTATTCATCTCACAATGATGTATGTTCCACAGAATTTCCGTAGCAGTCATGCAGGTTAGCTTTTGCTGTGAAAAGTACATGAGATAGCTAGTTTCATCTGGCCATAAGTTGATAGAGGAAAATAAACTGCTCCAGGCTCTTGAGAAACCACACAGCAAGTTCACTGTCAGTATTCCATTAACTAGGTTCTTAAAGAGAACTTTACCTACCATGAAAGCTTATGCTCATATAAATTGATTAGTCTCTAAGGTGCCACAAGTACTCCTTTTCTTTTTACCTATCATTTCAATTATACAGAGCTCTCCCCCCCCCAGCCCGACTCAAGCCTAGCATACAACTTAAAAACATGAAGTCTCTAAATAAAGCATTTCCACTCCAAAATAAGTCCAAGCTGCATGTATTCAAACCCAACATTTAGGTAAATGTTGAATATAGTGCCCCTCCCCCCCCCCCCCCCCCCAGCTCCATCAGCAGAGAAAAAAAATCAGGTCAGCTGTTAGAGGGTGCTTTCATTTCAATGATCCAACCTTGCAACAGAAAGGACAGAGAGGTCTTGCTCACTAGTCAACAAGACAATCTCTAAAACTCACAATTGTGTGTCATGTGTAAGATAGAACTAGATAAATATTACAGCTTCAAAGCCAAGAAAAAAACCCCTCCTTCATCTCACGGGACACTGACATCTTCCTACAAGATGGAATGGCAAGAAGAGAGCTGCTTTTTATTTAAAATATTTACTAATAAACAAGAAGTAAAACCATAACACCCTGAAAAAATATGAAACTGAGTTGAATGGAGAGAGAATGTTCATTAGTTTCCCATTTTAAAATTTAAGAAATCAGTTAAGCAGGAATCTCATTAAAATGTGACTATCCAACTCACTACATAGCCTAGCCATTTGGTACATTTTCTTGGTAGTGACCCATACATTAGAGCATGAACAAGTTAACTACCACGCTGGCCTGAAGTATACACCTGTGATACAATCTTTGCAGACAAAGAAAGGAAACATTCATTAAGCAACATTAGAGTTACTTGTGAATACCAAACTACTCAAGTGCAGTACTGGTCATGTCCAAGGTTACAATTTAGTTCATTCAACCATATCCTATGTTAATGCATTTAGGAAAAAAACAGTGACCTAGGTCATAACTTTAGAGATCTAATAACAACCAAATGAGTGGGGCTACAGAGCACTTTAGCAAAACCATTCTGGTTTATTGGCCTTTAATAGTTCTGTAAGAGTGATAAAGATCGAACAAGAGAAATACTCCATTTCCCAATCAGGAACTCATGCAAGGACATATTGGAAAAGTTCTCAGGGCATACACACAATTTAGACATGCGTGCGCCCTTAGAGCAGATTACAACATTGGAGAAAGATCATATTTTAACCAGGTTTAGAATTACCCCACAGAGCCTTCTCTGGATTATTGACACTGTATTAAAAGTGTGTGTGAGTGTGTGAAGTGGGCCCATGAAAGCTCATGCTCAAATAAATTTGTTAGTCTCTAAGGTGCCACAAGTACTCCTGTTCTTTTTGCGGATACAGGATAACACGGCTGCTACTCTGAAATTTTTAATACAGTGTCAATAATCCAGAGAAGGCTCTGCCTCATAATTCTAAGCCTGATAAAGTATGATATTTCTCCAATGTTGTAAAACTGTTCTGAGAGCCGATTTAAAGTTGGTCTTTTACTTACTCACTTTAGGGTTCCACCAGTCTCCAATAAAAGCCTTTAAAACACTATGTGGCAACAAATGCGATTTTCTAAGTAAATGTAATTATAATGGAGTATTCTATAACATGTCTGGTTGAGCCAATTTACCATGAGGATGCAAGACAGGAAAGAAAGGAGAGCGGGGGAGGAGGGGAAGCACACAATTTACACCCAATACCTACCAGATAATCCATGTACTGGTGAATAGAGAGGATCTATTGTTGCTCTGGGGTCCCAAGGGGCTCTCTGCTCCTCTCGGATGGATTTAGGTGGGGAGTGGGTCTCTGCTGCCAGAACGTCTCAAGACTGTAAAGGGTTGAGTGGGTCTGCAGCTATTCAGGAGGAGTTTTGGCTGGAAGGTCTCTGCTGCTAACCGGTCTCTGAAGCTTGGCGTCTCTAACGTTCTTTGCAGGAAAGTCTTTGGGGTGCAAAGGGGAGGAAGCAAGTCTCCCTGGGTATCAGGAAGGTCTCTGTTACTCCTGCTAGGAAGATCTCAGAGGAGACACGAAGGGTCCCTGCTGCCGGCAGGAAGGTGCAGTGGTCTCTGGCACTGCTACTGAGCGGAGGGGTTCCAGGGGCATAGGGTGGGGTCCCAGGGGTGAGGTCTCTGCAGCTAGCAGGGAAGGTCCCAGCGCGGTGGGTGGTCTTTGTTATTACTGCACAGAGGAGGGGTGCAGGGGGCTCCGTTCCTGGCAGGACGGTCCCAGCAGGGTAGGATGGGGTCGGGTTGGGTCTCTGGCAGGAAGGTCCCCCCCAGCACCGCCTCCCCGGGCAGAGAGCGGGTATCTGGGGCTGTCCCTCCCTCCCTCGCCGCCGCCAGCCAGACTAACCCTGCAGGTTTCTCCCCGCGACGGCCAGCGGAGCGCGCGGAGCAGACTCGGCGGGGGAGGCGCCCGGGACAGCCCAGCCCAGCCCAGCCCTGAGCCTGTGCAGCCCGCAGCGCCCTATGTTTCAGGAACTGGGGGGCGCTCTCCCCGCAGCGTCACCATCAGCTGATCGCACACGTGGGACGCCGAGAGGCGACTCTTAAAGGGACACACACAGCGCTCGAGGGGAGGCGTGCCCCGGGCGCGGAGAGGGGCGTGAGGGGCAGTGCAAAGGGGGGGCGGGCTGGGGGCGGTGGATGGACCGCGGGGATCCTGGCTGCGGGCACCGCGCGCCCTGTGCTGACCGGGATCCCGGCTCCGCCCCCATCTCAGGTTTGGGGGAGGTTCCCTCAGGCCGGCCGCACGAGGCAGCGGCGGCGGCTGTTCACTGCTGCAGGGGGAGGTGGAGAGGCATGAAGCCCTCCCCGCACCCCAGGGCGCTGCGCTTTCCGCCCGCCTCCCCCCGCCCTGCGGCTGCAGCGTTCCCCTGCTTCCCATGCGCCCGTGGACCTGGGCGCACGTGCTCCCCCTCCGAGGTCGGTCGGTCGGTCCCTCCCTCCCTTCCGTCCGTCTGCTTGCACGGGGCTGGTGAGGCTCCGGCGGGCCTGGGGGTCCTGCTGCCTATCACAGCCCCACACCGCCTCCACCCCCATCTCCCTTCACTCTCTCCTTTGGTTGTGTCTTGTCCCTTTGCTGGTCTCTGCTCCCTTCGCGTAGTCCCCCCGTGTCGCTTCACTCCTGCAGCTGTTGTTGCTTCCCCTGCCACGCCCACCTGCTGTGTGTTGCTCCTTGAGCCTGGTTGCCCTTTCCACCCGCACTTTGGATTCCCCTTTGTTTCATTTCCCCCCCTTCACTGCACCCTCCCCACTCGTATGCCCCCCAGTGCAGCCTGGTGAGCGGATTTTTCTCCCACAGTGCTTCTTTTAATCCCCCTTCCCCCTTCATTGGTTTTGATTACCCTTCCATTTTATGTTTCTGGTCCCCCCCCACCATGCAACCCCAAGGGAGTTGTCAGCCTCATTAATGGTGGACCTGGCTTTTGAATCATGTAGTAAAATGATCTTAAACAATTCCAAATTGTCATTCCTGTTTTTCTGATTAAATTCTTTCTCCCAGCTGATTTGGTTCACAGTTGTTTTCACCTTTCTGAAACAGTCCTTTTTAAAGCACCAACTACATGTTGAACACTGTTTGTCTGAGCCTTCATTATCAGGCACTCCCTATTAACTAAGCCCCACCCATTCTCCTGACTATCTTAATTTTTGATTGTCTGATCTGGCCCTGGTCCCAATTTGATTAGATAATCAAGGTTCCACTCTACATGGTCTGAACTTTATTCCGTTTGCACAGTATAAATGTGAACAAGTCATGATCATATATCTAAGGCGTCGTTCATTTTTAGTTCTGTAATCCATTCCTCTTCATCTGTCAGTAGTATGTTCTCTATTGAATGCAAAATGTTTTGAAGGAGGAAATTGTCATCTATAATATTTAGAAATGCAAAGGATATTTTAGTATGGGGAATATAAGATCTCCAGCACATCACTCACATTGAAGTCCCCCATAATCACTTTTCTATGATGTGTAGGGGAAAAAAAGCTAGGTGCATAAGGAGGTGATCAACCACTTCCCTCGTGTGATTTGGTGGGGATCAGTTGGTGTCTGCTACAGCCCATTTCTGCTTTATTTGTTAGGACATTAATCCATATGCATTCAGGATCATATTCTTCCAACTTACCAGTGTCTCAAACAGGTAATACTATTTTTGACAGAGTGTAACGCCCCCTTCCCTTCTGCCCACTCAGTCCTTCCTAAATAGATTATAAAAAATTGATTTTTAATATTCGAATCATGGGACTCATCCCACCAGCTATTAGTAATACCAACTAGGTCAAAATTTAAAAATCCATATTCCTCTTGTTTGTTACCTAGATTCCTAGCATCAGTGTACAGTATAAGCAATTAAACAATTTCTTGTCTTCATGTTGTTTGATTAATTTTGTTCCCAACATCTTAATTTTGTTATGCGCTCATATCATCACTTTTTTTACCCTCCCCTTTTGTTTTAGTTTAACATGCTCCTGCCTATGCTAGCCAGCCTGTCCCTGAGAAGACTGGTCACCCTTCTACTGAGGTGGAGGCCATCCAAACAATCCCATCCCATCCCCCTAGAAGATAACGGTTCTACAAAACCAAACCCCTCCACCCTACACCACTTACCTAGCCAGCAGTTCACTTCCAGAATCTTCCTTTACTCCCCTTCTTCCACCAGTTCTGGGAGCCCCCCACCCTTCAGCCCCTAGGGAGTGTGCTCAAGTGGCCGCAGCCCCACTGCTGTCTGCCATGCTCCCTCAGTCCACCTCTGCCACCTTCTCTCCATCTACAGTGGCCAGAGCTCCTGCCCAAGAGGCACAGTGTCTGCTGCCTCCTGGTGGCCACCTTAGCCCACACTGTAGCTTATATGCAGGCATTAGTAGGGGTGGTGGGGCCCATGGCCAGAGTGGTAGCCTCCAAGACATAGGGGAAAAGTCATTTTCTTCCTGGTATCAGAGGTTACTGCCCAGGAGGTGATAGAGAAGCGTCTCTCCTTCCCCTTGAGCCTTTGGGTAGTTCTATCCAAACTGCCATTCCTCCTCAGTGCTACTTCCTACTTCCCCTGTCTACCCTCAGGAAATTGGTCTTCCCCCTCCACTCTTTACCACTGGGCTGCAAGGTTCCCACCCCTCTGTCATGTGCTTTTATTCCATTGGCAAGTTACCCTCCAGCTGTCACCAGCAGTGCATGATGGAGGTAGCCTGGAGGGATTATAACCTTCCTGGGTGCTATCCAGACGAGTGAGGGGCTGTGTCACCACTTACCTTGCAACCTGGAATGCCTTACTATGCTTTACTACTGTAACTCCCAAACTGGGCTCCTCACAAACAGCATGCAGGTCCTGCCCCGAGTGTCTGCGTATAGCCACAGCCCTGGTCCAGCAGCTCTTACCCCAACAGCCTGTCAGCTAACTCCCGCCACATGCTGGGTTCCAGCAGTCTTAGTTACTACTTTCAGGGTGACCCCAACACACACCCAGTCCCAGATTTCCCCCCAAAATATGTGTTCTGCACTGTCCTGCCCTCTCCTGGACAGTCCAGATAGATTGGATCCAGAGCCCCTCTAAGGGGTTATGGGCATATAGTCTGCTAAAAGGCGATACCCAAACAATTCACAACCCTGGATTAGTTTTAATTAAGGAATAAAACAAGTTTAAATCCATCTCTTTGTAGTTCTATTGAGTGAGTACAAGTAACAAAGCATTAAAGTCAGAAATGGTTACTTGAAAAATAGAGACAAAACTCTTTCTAAACTTAAACTTGACTTTGTTTAAAGTGAGGTTCTCACCACAGGTTTTCAGTAACATTCCTGACCAAATTCTTGGACCAAAGTATCTGCTCCCAAAGTTCACTGGCTGTTTCTTTTGTCATCTTAAGTGAAGAGACAGATGGATAAGGAAAGAGAATCTGGGGTGTTTCTGCCCCTCACTTTTATAGTTTAGTTCCCTTTGAAATGCATTTTCTTGAGGGTTACTCCTAAAGTTCATTCCTGCTGTTGAAAGAGGCTTCAGGCTGTTTGCTGAAATGCAGATTTACTTTGTCTCCCTCTTACTGTTTCAAGGACCTTGTTTACCACCTATATGTACGCTGAGGTAAACAAAATTCCTTTGTTTAAGACCTGCTTGACCAGTTCTGCCTAATCAGAGATGCATGTGTTTGAACATTTGCCACTCACATCATTCAGGGAAATGCATAACTTTACATACAATGTTGCTACACACGTTTCATCATGATGATTGACTAGTGAGTTATTAGTTTTCAAATGATACCTTACAGGGAATATTCTGTACAAAGATTATTCACCTCCTACGCTCCACTGTAATAAAGGGGTGCATTCAGTCACGGGGTCCTTTGTGGTGCTCTACCAGAGATCCTCACTATAACATCCAATGCCAAAGCCTTGGGCACCGAGTTCATCATGGCACCCAGTACCCAGGTTCTAGAGGAGCCCCCAGCCCCTTTAACACCTGTGTGTGGAGAGGTGGAGCTGCCCCCAACAGTATAGCCACCAGGGACACCAATCCCACTCCCAGCTGCTCTTCTTCCACCTCCCACAGTGCAGACATCCTTCCTTCGTTGGGGTACAACCCCCAGGAGGGGAAATTTATTGTCCCCTGTCCTACTCCATGAGGGGCTGTTGTGCTCAGTGTGTAATAATGGAATCTGCACATTTATTCTAATTACGAGATCAACTATAAAAAGGACTTTGACGTTAATAAGATGTCATAACAAAATATTGATGTGAAAAAATATGAAAGGAAGACAGACAAAGGCCTACTGCTATAACTCAAGGACTGTAGTAAGATCATGCTTGGTAAACCAGAAAACACATGAAACTAGACATCAGTGAACCCAAACAGGCTTGTTGGACAGTAGGCCTAACTGGTGGACCAGATAATTGTCCATCCCCTCTTTCTGGCCACCAGAGAGAGACATTGCGGGAGAAAGGCTACTGGAGCAAGATTCACCATCGTAACTCAACCCCCACCATCTCCGAAGATCCTCGGCCTTTAGCATTCTAATCCTGAGAGATGTCTTGACCAGGCCAGAGGGAGGGACTCAAATAAAATTGCCTACTGGCTCCAGTTGAATTCCACCACCACCTAGGTGGAAATGGGATCAGATTTTAAAAAAAGACAGCTCCAGCCCATTTCAGCTAACTTCCTCTCTTTTGGGGAAAAAGGACACTTATTACTAGAACTGATACCATCTAAGAGACTGTCAAACATGGAGGCTGTGCTTTCTAAGACTCTCTCTAGCTAAAGGGAAAGAAAAGTAGCTAAAAATGAAAGTCTTATTTAATACTTTCCATTTCAAATGCTTTAACTGTTTTTTCCTTCTCTTCTTTATCTTTAAGAAAAAAGGGGGATGAGGAGGAACACATAGTATGGTGGTGCTGCACTGGGACTCCACCAACATTAAGGAATGGGAAAGCAAATGTCACAGGGACTGTTGACAGGAGCCAGCCAGATGATGATCAGAAGTCCATGGTTACAGGAAGGCCTCGATGGCATGTAGCAAGCCAGACAGCAAACAGCCCTGATGCACCCCTTGATGGAGGGTGCCAGGCATGGTCAGGACCCAGTTGAGCTAGACACTCAATAGAAGCAAACCCAATGGAGGAACCCAATGAAGATGGAACCAAAGCCAAACACTTGCAGAGTGCCCATGAGATACCCACAATTTACCCTGTCAAATGCCTTCTCCTGAGAGACAAGCAATCCAGAGATCATTTACCTAGGGAAAACCTGTTCCTAGGTCTCAACTGAAGCAGAAGCTAGATTAAGAGGGTCTGTTTTGATTAGGTGGGGAAGTGTTAGGAGCAATAATTTAAGAATCCTGAACAGCTGATTTCTGCAAGTGGTCACTGATCACAAATAAGAGGTTCAAGATATGGAGTTTGTTTAACCAAAGCTTCAAAAACATTTTCATGAAGATGTATGAAGTATTTGTTTTTGTTTAATAAGTTCAGAGTTCTGCTCCCATTTTTGTAAAAAATGCTTTTTCGTACACACTGAGACCACATTTATGTCACTTTCCCCTGAGCTTGTCCGCTGCCATGCCTAAAAGTGATTTCAGATACCCACTACAACTGGTATCAAATCTTTTTCCATTCACCTTAAAACCTGTATGTCCCCAGCTCAAGGCAATACAGTTTAATCCTCTTGAATTTTAAGGGAGTAGATACTGCAGATGGGTTCATGAGTAAAGAATCCCAGGGCATGTTGCAAAAGCCATCTGCATTACCCCTCCTCCCACCTCACTCCCCTCATAACTCCCACCTCAATGAGTCTCATTCCCATAGTTCTGATACCCTCCAATCTTTTCAGGCCTGCACCCATCCCAGTGATTCCCCACCTAACCCCCATGAGCCTCAGTTTCTAGAGGCATGGGAGGTTGTATGCACGTAAACCTTGCCACGCAACCCTCCATCAAAGTAACCTCCTTCCCCCATAACAATCCACTGCAGGATCAAAAGTCTACATTCCCTGCTCCTTTCCCTATACTCAAGACTCAACAAAAACTAAAACTTATCACTACACAAGATAGAAGTATTCTCTATTGTACTGTCCCTCCTTTTCTCTGCTCTGAGCAAAACCACAACTCATAGTACAGTAGGGAAGCCCAGATTTAATTGCTCATTTGTAGATAAGGAGGGCCAAATGATATGACAATTCCTGCTGCAGAAATCTTGGATGATGCAGGCAATTGTTTAGAGAGCTCACACTCCTGGTGATGGGTTTTTACATGTTTGCTTGCAAGATCATACTGTACGCAATTACAGGGCCAACTGGGCCAACACATTCTTCTACAATTTTCTGTGGAATCCTGCAGAAGTCTCCTGTGACGTTACAAGCTTTAAAGGCCATTCCACTTTTTGTGAAAGAATGCCTGAAAGGCTGCATGTCTATGGATTCATAAATAATGACACATCAGAATTATACCTCAGAATAAACATCCACAGTATGCAACAAATACAATGTAAAACTAGTTTCAGAGTAGCAGCCGTGTTAGTCTGTATCCGCAAAAAGAACAGGAGTATTTGTGGCACCTTAGAGACTAACCAATTTATTTGAGCATAAGCTTTCGTGAGCTACAGCTCACTTCATCGGATGCATTGAGCTGTAGCTTATGCTCAAATAAACTGGTTAGTGTCTAAGGTGCCACAAGTACTCCTTTTTTTAATGTAAAACGATTACGCTATGGGCAAGAGCATAATTTTTTTTTTTTAAGAGGATGAAGCTATTCTACATTGGATATTTATTTTTAAAATATTCACCCACTACACTTTATAACAGATGGAAAGCTGGTCAATTCTCCCTAGCATGGAGCCTCAGGTTACATTCACAGCTCTGCTACTGACTCCATCTGACTTTGGTTGGACAATCTCAGCATCTCCATTTCTGCATCTGTAAAACAGAAATATTGCTTGTTTACCTTTGAACTCCATTGATGAAAAGCACCATATACAGAGTGCCGACAGTCTCAATCTCTGGCTCAATGACAGAGAGAGAGAGAGAGAGAGTGAGTGACTCTTGAGTCCAGTAATTAGGGCACCCACCTGGGGGGTGGAAGACCCTGGTCCAGTCCTCCTGCTTCATTCACTCTTTCATTATTTATCCACAATGGAATAGGAGACTGATGAAGTGCCATATCAGAATATCCCACAGTCCAGTGACCAGAGCACTCTCCTGTAAGGTGGGAGACTCCCTGTTAAAATCCTGTCTCCCACTCTGGCAGAGACAGAGACAGAGAGAGAGGACTTGACCCTGGCTCTCCCACATTGCATCTGAACGCTCTAACCAGTGAGTTAAATATTATAAAGTGAGCACCATCCTCTTCTCCAGCCATTTTTATGAGCAAGTATCCAACTCACTACATCAAGTAGTGGCTTATATACCTAAGACGCCTGACTCCAGGTGGCTGATTCCAGTTCATGGATCACTAAGCAGATATTAGATTTCAGAGGAACAGCCGTGTTAGTCTGTATTCGCAAAAAGAAAAGGAGTACTTGTGGCACCTTAGAGACTAACCAATTTATTTGAGCATGAGCTTTCGTGAGCTACAGCTCACTTCATCAGATGCATACCGTGGAAACTGCAGCAGACTTTATATACACACAGAGAATATGAAACAATACCTCCTCCCACCCCACTGTCCTGCTGGTAATAGCTAGTAATGGTAAAAGCAGATATTGGTGCCTAAGTCTAGACTGTAGGATAGCATCTATCTCAGAGAGAGAGAGGAGCAGGGTTTAGGACAGGTCAGCATCTGCCTTTGGCTGGCTTAGGCACAGAACTGCCTACAGAGCCAGAGCTAGGCATAAACAGACTAAGCAATTGCTTGGGGCCCCTAGTAATTATTAGTATGTGTTTGGGGGAGGGGGGGCAAAAATATTCTTCCTTAGGACCCCCAAAGGGCTAGCACCAGCACTGGGTGCCTAACATGCTAAGTTTGTGGATCACATTTTTAAGCACTTCTCTCTCCCCATTCATCATATAGGGAGCTTTGTGGATTGCAGTGTTGTTCTTGTGATTTTCTAGGTGTCTTAAAGTTAGGCACCATGATGCTCAGAGTTGCAATGCATATGTCCATTGGTGCATTCCACACTTACTATTTAATGTTTTCTGAGATAATCAATGTTTTTGTGAGCAATTTATCTTTTTGAAAAGGCTAATATTTTAGGTTACCCACCCCCCCTCCCAAAATTAATTTACTAGCATGCAACAGATTAGGAAAAATCTTCTCTCTTTTTTAGGAATTATTCAGGAGTTTGTTACACCACTGCCTGACTGTGGAATATCCACTCAGGCAAAAAGCTCAATGGGGCTAACAGCTTCTAGCTGAAACCTCTTAGCTAGAAGCTGTAGCTAAACACAGACACTTCTACTACGCTGGAACTGAAAGGGGATTGGAGCCTCTAGAACTGTGGTTCTCTAATTTATTTGATCGGGCCCCCCTTTACTTCTGTAGTAGGGAGAGGGGGGCATAAACCACAAGTACATATACCGCCACCCAGCTCTGAAGGCAGAGCGGAGAGCAGCAGCTGCTGGCCGGGCGCCCAGCTCTGAAGGCAGCGCTGCACCAGCAGCAGCAGCACAGAAGTAAGGGTGGCAGTGTGAAAAAAAGTGATATTCGTCACTATCACTTTTCACAGTGGATTTAGAACCTCATTGCCACCCTTACTTCTGCGCTACTGCTGCCATCCAGGGCTGACAGCCAGAGACCCACTGCCTCCACATGGGGGATTGGGTCTGTGGCAGCCCGCCCTGGGGCAGTGGGACTCCAGCTGCCCTCTTTATCCCCACCTCCCTGGTGTGCATGGCCCTTCTGCAGGAGACCTAGCCACCTGGGGCTGACAACCAGCGCTCTTAAAAAAAAAAATTGCACACAGCTCATGTCTCCCTTAACATCTCCCAAACCTCCTTTGGGAGACCCACCCAATAGTTTGAGAACTGATGCTCTAGAACTTGCATTAAGGAAAAAAATTAAAGCTTGGATGCTTGAAATGTTCAGTTGATTGAACACACTGAGGCATGCTGTAAATCCGATAAGCCAAAAATGTGAGAAAGTGTTATTCTGATATACACAAAAGGAAAAAATAGAAAGACTCCAAAACTATTCCCTTCTCCTTCTAGTCATATACATGAAGATGGCTCAGAAACTGAATGAAAGGTGAGTGGAAAATCAAGAAGAATTGTCCCACCTATGGGCTAGAACTTGGTCAAGAAGGAAAAGGCATGGCAGAAGCTTATATTAGTCCCTTCATCCAATATCAGCAGCAAAATTCTTTGGGTTATTACATAATCCCCAGCTGCAACCATTTTAGGATTGTAAATGAAGATGAACCCAGCACAATAACATTTTTAAACAGAATGCAAGTACCATTCAAATATACTCATTTTTATGTCTGTATATCATCTATATAAAAAACAGGATAGTGATCTGTCTCTCATGGACTTCAATCTATGGCTGAAAAGCATTAAATCTTATTGGATGTGGAATATTGTTGTTTTGAACTTGCAAGAGAGCCCATAATCTTATCTCAGCTGTAAATAAACCTTTTACAGGGAAGCTACAGATACTACATTGATCTACAACTTACACATTAATGATAGCTTTGTTCACAGAGAAAATTCCACAACAGGGGAGAAAAAAAAATGCTTCAGGGAGATGCTTTAATCTCAGCAGTGAAAAGATCAAAATGTCTTTTTGATGGGTAAAAAAACTTAGCATTGCAGACTATTGCCACCAAGTAACTAGCAGCTCCAGAAGCTGAAGAATAATCCACAGAAGCATGGGCAAGTTCAACTGAGCACTTCTGTAAAAAAGAAAATTGTGATTACAAATATGCAAGATGTTTCCTATAAATCCAGGTAACTTCTCAGCAAGAATATCCTACTAAGCTTTCTCATATTGTATGCAATTTGGGACTGATCTGCAAATGTGCTGATTGCCTCCTGTCATCAACCGTGATTTACTTCAGTATGAGTTGACTGTCAAGTGCTCAGCACCTTGCAGATTCAGGCCTTTAGGGCACTAGCAAGCTACAAATTCTAGAGACAGATTGAATTGTTTTTATAATTAGTTTATGCAGTGTACTTGCCGCTCTGCAATCCCAGGATATTGGGAAGTCAAGGTGGATCCAATAAAAGATTCTCACACACCTAGTCCCTTATAATTAGCTTGTTAGTTACTAAATGATGAGGTATGAAGTCAAAATGCAGAGGCCAATGCAACACAAGAGAATGCCAATGTTTGTATTTCCAGCCACAGCTGAAAGGCATTATAATTGGTTCAAAACCAATTTCAAGTGAAGTAATTACTACAAACAGCTTATTCAGCAAGCAACACCTTGGAAGGTAATTGATGGTCAGCACTGCTTAATTTGTAATGGAGCTATGCACTGTCAAGCCTAGAGTTGCTGGGGCTCAGCCCTGGCACAAATTAAGCCCTGATGGTCAGACATTGATTGCTTACTATAACCATAGCACTTTCATTTGGGGTCTCAAAAGTTAAGCAGGTTCAGGCCAGGTCAGTACTCGAGTGAAAAACTTACCAAGAAATCCTGTGAGCTGCAGGAAGTGATGCTATTCAGTTAACAGGTGGCATGCTCCCTTAAGTGAATATGAAGGGATGTTCCATGGGCCGCTGCTAAAGATGTCTTGCAGAAGATCCCAGGATTCAGCGAATAGGATTAAGTTGTTTCTCCTTGGTAGGGTGTTTCATGGAGTGTACAGTATTTGTATTATCATAGCATCTTGGAGCCTAGTCCAGGACCAGGACTGTATAGTATCTAGCACAAACTCAGAACAAAAAGAGTGTGTCGCTGGCCCAAAGAGCTTACAATACACTACATACAAATGCCACCTTCCACGCTGAGAATGGGGGAGTTTTAGGATCTTTCCAATGTCATCTTTTATACAAAGCAAATGCTGTGACGTATGACACTATGGAGTTGTGCACATCAAGACAAAAGTGAACAAACATGTGAAGAGAAAGCCACATTATCAAAGACCTCATGAGACAGGACTAAACTTCATTTGGTAGAGTCTCATATGATGATTATAGTTGTTGTTGTTGTTAAATGTTTATATTTCAGTAGCACCTACAGGTCCAGCCCCATTATAATAGGCACTGACCAAACATATAACAAAGACATGGTTCCTGCCTGTAATGGGGTTCACTTACTGCTGAGTGCCTGCTTGTGGTTGGGTCTGAGGATTAGCTCCACTCAGGTCTGATGCCCTTTTCCTCCCACTGTGCCCTGCCCCCTGGACTCAAGTGCTCCCTTTTCATGACTCAGCCCTCCAGGCAAGTCACTATACCACCTTCCCCTTCCAAAGTATCAAAATCCCACTAGATCAGCTGTCCTCAGACCACTCCAGACAGTCTGCAACTCCAGGTTTCTTGCCAAACTCTGTAGCCCCAAACACACCTTCCTTGTCCCAAGGAGTGACTGCAGACTACTCCCCTGCAGAACTCATCTGTTCTCAACTTCCTCCATCCTTCCCAGCTGTGTTCCCTCTGCAAGCCTAAATCTTCTCTAAGGTGCAGCCTACCAGGTTAATTGACCTAATTTAACCTGCTCTGCCTTGTGTGGGGTGGATACCCCATCACACTCCCCGAAAGAGTTTACATTTAAATATGATACTCCTCCCAAACATATTTATTATCATCCCTTCAAACCCCATTCTTATCTTTACTTTTCTCTCTTTCTTTTTTGATTCTCACTTCAAACAGTGGTATAAAGTGAATTTCCATGCTTTAAATGACAGGTTTCAGAGTAGCAGCTATGTTAGTCTGTATTCGCAAAAAGAAAAGGAGTACTTGTGGCACCTTAGAGACTAACAAATTTATTTGAGCATAAGCTTTTGTGAGCTACAGCTCACTTCATCGGATTCATTCAGTGTAATGCATCCGATGAAGTGACCTGTAGCTCACGAAAGCTTATGCTCAAATAAATTTGTTAGTCTCTAAGGTGCCACAAGTACTTCTTTTCTTCATGCTTTAAATGTAATTTTTATATTGCCTTTTTTTTTTTGAGGAATGCAATATACATAACAGAAGATCTGTTGAAGAAGAGCTCACCAGCTTCAACCAACACAAACCACAAATGAAGTAGGCATGAAATAGGCACCAATGTGTCCATTGGTCATGTTCATTAAATCATGAGATTTCCAGAATAAAGTTGTCCTTTCTGTCTGCTTCTTTCCTTGTTGCCTCCCCCTTTTTTTTCCTTGATGTAAAATGACCAGGGTAGAAACAGAGGGACTTTTGTACACGTTTAGCTGAGTGTGAAGGGAGCTGTAAAATGTTCTGGCAATCAGATCTTAGTTGACTGGAATTCAGATTATTCATTGAGTGCCCTCATTGTCTGCTGAAATCTGGCAGATGAAAAATCCACCATAACAGAACATATGGTATAGAATTCCTTGTCTTAAAACTGAGTTCTGAGGTGCCTTTTCTTAATAAGACAGGACTGCCAGGGTCATTTTAAACCATGAGTCTATTTTAGGGGACCATGAGACATCCATTGTTTCTCATAATTTTATGATTGTATAATCTGGTCTTGTAACTTGTGCACAGTATCAACTTTTAAATTATAAATAATCACTACCTGCAGGAATTACCATAGCACCTTCTACGTAAAGGACATCTTTCATAAATTAAAGTACCTTGTTCCAGAATTTTGAATCAATGGACATTTCCAGAAGAGCAGGAGTTAAGTCTCATTCAGGATTTTTCCTCTTATGACTTATTGTTTGTATTGCACTAGTACCAAAGGCTGCAATCAGGATTAGGACTCCATTGTTCTAGGTACCGTACCAAGACAGATTTATGGAGATTTAAACAGATTAATGACCTATTAATATTGAAATTAGAAGAGGTCTGCTGAGCTTTGATACACAAGCTATGTTCCTATAAGTTTGGCAAGCTTCAAGTCACAGTGCAAAAATATTTATATAGTTTGGTTTTTGGATCAAAATGGTTAGAAAATGCTTTGTTTTTCCACAGACAATTTTGACTTATTGTCAAAAAACTGAAAACTAAAAAAATTCAGCCAAAAACCAGAAGTTCTGAAATAAAAGTTTTCACCGAAAACTAAAACTTTTCCCTGGAAAGTGAACAGTTTTTATGGAAATTTTTCATCCAGCTCTATTCTTGGATGATCTAAATAAATAATGTGATTTTTGTTTATTATGAAGTAGCATCTATTCCATTCTGTTAATTGATAGTTTTTACTGATGTACAGTGCCCATATGGCTTCGTAGAGGATGCTAGGATAATTTCTTAAATACATGTTGGAGTCTACCGTGGGCACATTTTTGTTCCTACTTTCTAAATACATTTGTTTTAAATGTCTCAATTCAGGGCAACTGGGTCTGTATTTCCCCTCGATGGTCCATTAAGGGACCCCACCGTCAGACTTCCAGTTCCCCAGCTGCACCTCACCTTCGTCTCTCCCTATCCTGAGCAGGGTTTCTCCAGGCTGCACGGTTCCCTGCCTTCTCTGTGAGCTCCCCAGCAAGTCAGACTGCCTAAGCAGGTCTGCACTGCTTTTCTCCTCAGAGGCTGTAAACAATGTAATTTCCCACAATTATAAGGTACCACACAGATTTTCCTATGTAGTACCTTTATTCTTAAGGTGAAAGCATTACAGAGAAAACATTAAACCAATAAAAGAACCTACAGCATGCTAACAAGCTTACTAGAGATCACCCCAATTCCATCAAGGACTTTGTTAGGAGTCAGTCCTTCAAACCCCACCAACGGGTTTTTCTGTGGTCACAAGTTCATAATCTGTTGCTCAGAACAAGCCCTCCTCCCCTGAATCTGAGAGTCATTCCTTTATATGGTTTGAGCCTCTGATCTTGTCCTCAAGGTAAAGCTTCAAAAGGCTGAGTTCTTGCATCACCAGAGCGGGTATATTTGCATACATCTCCCCCTAGAGATGTTCTGGGAAACCCACTTAACTTTAAAAGTTAATTCTTGTCTGGCATGTTGTTTCAAATAGCCTTTGAAGCTCATAATACTTCCCAGTCATGTCTCCCCGCTAGAGGCTTTGCATGCAATCCCACAATAATATATAAACATTTGCATTTTTAAATACAATGAACTCCAAACATACTTAAAACTTAATTCAATAAGGTTTGTCCAAGATACGGCAGGAAATTGCCGTAACTGTCACAGACATGACCAGCAATGAGGAGGAGGTTATTCTTGAAAGACAAAGACAGAGCATCCAATATATGTACATTTTTACTCCAACCATGCTGTACTTACATGTTCAGATTTTTATTCTATGATAAACTTCAGGAATAGTGGGGGCACAGTAATCTTTCCTCATCTTAGTGCAGCAAGGGATATTTAGTGGTAGTGAAAGCAAAGTCCATTAGTGTGAAGTTACATGTTAATCCCCATGCTCCCAACCTGGAAGCATAAAACTCTTTGGAGAGAAAACCCAATTAGAAATGTTGGCTTCTTTTGGCTTATGATATTCATTCAGTTCTACAGATGCTACCAATAGGAATAACAAATGTCTCTGGTAAATGTAGTCTGAAACTTAGATGTTGAACATCTTCTTAAGACATTAACTGTGATTAGTTCAAACAAAGGCAATTATTCAGCTAACAGCCACCCCTGTCACTGATATAAAAGGCAAAGAGAGAGATACTTGATAGAGGAAGTCCAAGGATCTGCAGCTGGCAACCTGAGGGTTCAAGAAGATGTGACAGGCCTGTAGGCCTGGCTTGACATGAGTAACTGGACTTGGGTGAGGCCTGATATGTTGGGAGACAGGATTAGGGAGGTAAATGGATCAACAGGTTGGAAGCAGAATGTCTGTACTACCTAAAATAATGGGGAACACCCAGGGAGCCATTTACAATAGCCAAGATAACAATGATAAAATAAACCTGGAACATAAAATGAGGTAAAGAGTAAATTGTGCATGGGCAGTGCATGCTGTGCAGGGATTGGTGCCTACAAAGTGACCAAGCCAGTCCCATACTGTGCACTGCAATGCACAGGAAATGCGGTGTCATACGTAAATGTATATAACGGAAGAGATTTGTTGTGTAACTTTGAATGTGTGGTACGTGCTATACTGATCAACTCAGTGCAGCTTTGCTGTATGCCAGATAAAGGAACCCCAGTGTCGAGACTGGACTTGAACTGAGTTCTTGGGGAACCAAGTGGATGAGGTCTTGGGGAAACCCCAGCAAAGTCTACAAGTACAGTCTGATAACTTTAGAAAGTCAGCAATAAACCTGCATGTGACAGGCAGTTGCTGGAATCGTATCCTGTAGAGATCCAGAAAGACATGGGAATGGAAAAGGAACTGGTTCTTAGATAGTTAAGAATATTTGTGATGAGAAGAACTTGGGGAAATATTAAATTGAGTCCAACAGGCCCTCTGCTGTATTTAATTTATGTGTCTTAGAGTAGAGGGGCCAGCTGTAGAGAGTTACATTTATTAATGATACTTGGGGGAGTGACGAAACTGCTTGGAGTAACTAAAACTCAAAAGATTTGCACATCTGCTTTATAAATGAACTAACATACTGACAAATGTGAAAAAAACACTATACAATTGGCAAAATATCACCACAGGATCCTCGGAGGACCACGGACAAACATCAAGGGGAAGGCGGAAGCAAGACCTCTTGGTCAAAAACCTATCACATTTAAAGCCTGTCTTCCTGCAGCAGCTTCTATCCCACACACGTACACATACTTTGCTGCTGTTGTACCGACTCTGCTGCAATGAGGCGTAGGTAAGAGTTCCTGCAGCCAAGCAGGGTACATTAGAAGGAAAGAAATCAGAAATCAGAAAAGGATTGTACATTTCACCCATTCTCCTCCCTCTTCTCATTTCCAAAAATGATCATTTGGCTTTTAGATGATTCTGCTATCAGAATAACAACAGGAAACTTAAATACAAAGGTTAATGGGCCAGGTGAGAAGAAGCCAAAATAGTTAGAGGACAAATTCTCACTCAGACATATGAATGCTATTCTGGAGTAACTCCAGTGAATAAGGAGGAACTTGCACCTAAAGTCCCTAACTAACCAAGAACAGACAGAATTCAGAAACATAATAAATTTGGCTTTGCTTGTATGTGTGTGTATTTCATCTTTATGGTTTGATGTTTTCTACTCCTTTATTACATTGCCATTCCCTCTCTTCATTAAGGGTAATATCTTCCAAAGAAGGGAAATAGGTTGATATATGAATGTAGACCTGGATGGTGACTTTTGCATGATCTGTAATCTGACATGTATTGGGCATGCATCTAGCAAGGTCTGACAACAATCTAGTCTGGGAATAATGAAGGCCAATAATAAAACCTCAGTGGCTGAAACTTCCAAGTTTGGACCTATGGGGACTCTGTTTCTTAAATGAAAAACAAAAACCTTTGTAACAAAATGGATGTGATCCTTAAATGAGAACCTTGTATCCAAAAGATTTTAAAAATTGTCTGATGCATAGAGGGAGTATTAGAGTCTGAATTCACTTCAAGAACATGCTTGACTTTAAGCATATGCTTAAGTTCATCCCAATTCAGCAAAGCACATAAGGACATACTTAAGTACCATTAACTTAAGTCAGGTTTCAGAGTAACAGCCGTGTTAGTCTGTATTCGCAAAAAGAAAAGGAGTACTTGTGGCACCTTAGAGACTAACCAATTTATTTGAGCATAAGCTTTCGTGAGCTACAGCTCACTTCATAACTAATTTATTTGAGCATAAGCTTTCGTGAGCTACAGCTCACTTCATCGGATGCATCGGATGCATCCGATGAAGTGAGCTGTAGCTCACGAAAGCTTATGCTCAAATAAATTGGTTAGTCTCTAAGGTGCCACAAGTACTCATTAACTTAAGTGTTCTTAGATGTGCTTCACTGTTTTGCTGAATATGGTTGAATTTAAGCATGTGTTTATTAGTAAAACACATATTTAAATTCATTTCTGTACCAGGCCTAAGTGACAGTGTCATAAGAACATAAGATGGCTCTATTGGGTCAGACCAATGGTCCATCTAGCCAAGTATCCTGTTTTCTGATGCGGCTGTCTGCCAGGTGCTTCAGAGGGAATTAATAGAACATGCAATTATTGCATGATCCATCCCCTGTCCTCCAGTCCCAGCATCTGGCAGTCAGAGATTTAGAGACACCCAGACCATGGAGTAGCATCTTTGACCATCTTGGCTAATAGCCATTGATAGACCTTTCCTCCATGAACTTATCTAAGTCTTTTTTTAACCTAGTTATACTTTTGACCTTCGAAATATACCCTAGCAACAAGTTCCACAGACTGATTGTGTATTGTGTGAAGAAGTACTTCCTTTTGTTTGTTTGAGGGACTGTGGGTCTTGTGTTATGTGAAGGGGTAAATAACACGTCCTTATTCACTTTCTCCACCCTAGTCATGACTTTATAGACCTCCATCTTATCCCCCTTTACTCATCTCTTCTCCAAGCTGAACAGTCCCAGTCTTTTTTAATTTCTCCTCAAAGGGAAGCTGTTTCGTACCCTGATCATTTTTGCTGCCCTTTTCTGTACCTTTTCCAATACTTGCAAACCCTTTTTGAAATGGGGTGACCAGATCTGCACTCAGTATTCAAGGTGTGGGCATATCATGGCTTTATATAGTGGCCTTATGATATTTTCTGTCTTAATATCTATCCATTTCCTAATGGCACCTAACATTCTGTTAGCTTTTCTGACTGCTGCTGCACACTGAACAAATTTTTCAGAGAACTATTCACAATGACTCCACGATCTTTCTTGAGTGGTAACAACCAATTTAGACCTCATTATTTTGTTTGTATAGTTGGGATTATGTTTTCCAATGTACATTATTTTGCATTTATCAACACTGAATTTCATCTGCCATTTTGCTGTCCCGTCACCCAGTTTTGTGAGATCTCTTTGTAACTCTTCACAACTTTGGACTTAAAACATAAGTCACAACATAAAATCTGAAAGCACTAAGAACATGTATGTAGAAATTTACATTATGCTTATGCTGCAGGGCTCCCATGGAATCATAAAAAAATCGAGGAATAATATTGGTCTAATAACAGAATTTTAGGGTTTATAAACTAGATTGAGGATTAGTAATTTTGTTGAAGGAAATGGGAATATGAAAAAAGCTTATGTCAGTTGCAGGTGATAACCTCCAAGGATCACTTTTTAATTTAAAAGCAGGAAATATTGGTAGAGATATGGAACTCTGAGAAAAAGTAGACAGGGTAGATAATATAACCCTATTGACTGAAACAAAGAAGATCATTAGACAAGCTTACAAAGAAATCTCTGAAGGATTTTCAGGTTATAATTGTAACTGGCCATGAAGCATTTTGAGATACTTTTGTAGGAAAGATATTACACACATTTGTGACGTGATGTACACTTAGGAGAGAAATGCTGAAGCACTAATATACCAAAAGAATCCTGCTGACCAAGCAAATCAATTACAGTACTTTCCTCTCCACTGGAACACTTGGTACATTTGTGAACTTCTAAGAAAATGAATCTCAGAAGACAGTGCAGTGCTATAAAATAACCATGGAAACAGGAGGAAGGAAGCATGCCTAACAGCAAGTATTTCTCCCCCTCCAATTGTACTATTTAGCACGCACAGTATGTCCAGGGTCAGTAGCAGGGTCATTATTGAATAGATTCTCAGTGCCATCCATCTGCCCCTCTGATTCCCCTGACACAGCTCACAAATTCAGATTTTCTAATGGTATCTTTACTGTATTTTAAAATATGCCTCTAAATTGTAGGAATAGCATAAATTGAAATAATAACTAAATATTTTCCAATGGCCATGCCCCTTAGACTCACTAAGAGGTCCTCACTCAACAAAGTCCACACCCATCTCTTTCCACCCTCTCATGAAATGCTCAACCTGCTTAACAAAATGGAGATCAATCCTGCACACTCAGTTCTGGACACATGGCTTACTAGCTGAAGTAATCTCACTGGTTTTAATAAGGCTACTCAATGTAGTAAGCACTACATCTTGTAATAAGTTTTTGCAGCATTGGGCCCCTAAAGTGTACTCATTTCTCTTTTACTTAGATGTTGAAGGGTACATTACATTAAATTGCAGCAAGGGAGATTTAGGTTAGACATAAGGAAATACTTCCTAGCTGTAAGGATTATTAAGTACTGGAACAAATTATCTTCTGAGGGATGGTCTAGGTAATACTTAGTCCTGCCTCAGTTCAGGGAACTGGACTAGGTAACATATCGAGGTCTCTTCCAGACTGACAGTTCTATGATTCTATGTGGTAGCCTCCCTCTCTAGAAAACAGGATACAGAAAATAGACAAGATTTTTTTTTCTCCAAGATACAGCTGGAGTAACTACGTTTTGACAGAGCAATCTGTTATAACTGCCATCATTTAGAAGCTGGTTCAGCAAGATACTTAACCATGTGCTTAAATCCCACTAAAGTCAATGGGACCTAAGCTTATACTCAAGTGCTCTGCTGAAATAGAACCTTAGTTTGTTTCTTTAAAATGTTGTACATATTGATTGATTGATTTTTTGTATGGAGCTCTAAAACAAAATACAATGGGCCAAATTCCATTCTAACTTTCCACTGGTTTAAATCCAGAGTAATTTTAACTTCAGTGCAGTTACTTCAGTTATCCTGACCCTATATTTAAAATTACATACCAAAAACATTAAAAGAATGTTACATTTGCAAAGTCAAGCACTCAAAAGTTAAGAAACGCCAGAAATAAGGTTGTTTGTGCCATGCGCTAGGCACTGTATGCACACAAAAATACAGTCATTGCCCAAAGAATCTGTGGTCCTCACTCCTTTTATTTACTTAAGAGGCACACTTATATGATCCTGATAGTAGTGGCATGCTGTATCAGTAAGCAGAATATCTTTCTATTTATCCTTCTATTTGATTTTGGAACAATGTTTGGGGTCAGCCCATGAGTTGCAGCACTTGCCTGACATGCAGCCCCCTCAAAGGCAGGGTCCCAAGTGCCCTGTTAGTTTTTTTGTGCATAAAGGCAGCCTTATACGTACATTAACCCTCACCTCTGAGTACAGTTTTAATAGTCTAATTTCATTTCATTTCTGTTGTGTTTTTCAGAACACATAATGCATCTTAACACATTGCCTGAAATATTCACAACATTCCTTGGTAATTTCGTGTCATTTAGAAGAGAATACCGGTTTTGTCTGTAGCAGAAATTTGTTGGCTTTGGCCTTTCCTGAGAGAGAAGATCCAGTCTTGCAAGATACCGATCATGTTCAGCTGCCAGGAAGAGTCCAGGCCTATTCCTATTAAAAGCAACAGGATTATCGCCATTGTCTTCAATGGGAGCAGTATTATCTGACCTTTGTATTATGGGCCTAACCCTTCCAAATTTCTGGGACTCTTTCCATTAACTTCAATGGGCTTTGCATCAGGTCCTATGCGCCCTGTTTAAGAACCAGATATTACGCACACTTAACAAAATGAATGTCAGTTCTTGAGTTCTAGGTGATTCTTGGACCTCACTTGTTGGGACCATTAGCACCTGAAACTACAGTGTGGTAGAAGTGATGTCCCTTAGCCCTCAGGCACTAGGTAGCAGTGCATGATGTGTCACTTCTGTGCACCCTTTCTAGACTAGTCAAATACCAGCACAGGCTCAGAGGAGAATGACAGCCCTCTCAGCCTCTTCCAGCATTACTGTTTGTTGAAAATAATTTCCCTAATAAGTTTATTAGGTTTACCTTGACTCAGCTTCCACACAAGCATTCCTTTATTAATCCAAAGACCACCTCGGTGTTGGTTACATCCAAAATATCAATATAAGCATATACACCCCTATATTCTATATCCTAGAAAGAATACAGTTATAAGCATTGGCTGAATACTTGCCACTGGATCAGACCCAGGGGACACTCTCCTATCAGAGGGGTAAGGAAAAGCTCTAACAAAAAACCCCTAGAAAACTTTGCTTTTTATACCCTATAACAAACAAGTGATATCATTGCTGGTTATTGGACCTTAGCTATTTCGGGCTGCACTCTGTTCTCTTCAAAGTTTTTCTGCTTATCCCACCTTGCCATACTATTTCCCAACTTCTAAGCAACTCTAACCAATTATTTACTGCACCTGCACCATGTTCTTTATTTCCCAAACCTTAAATAAGGTAATGCTGGTATTGCAAAGGGTCACTACCAGTTTAACACAAGTCCCTCTTTCAGTTCATTCTTTTTGGTCATATGCTTTGAACCTATTGCTCATGCTAATATCCAGACTCAATTTACAAATAAAATAGTTCAGTCAGATCTAATGTGGGCCTATATTCCTATACTGTTTCTCCTTTCCACTGAACATCTGCGTTTCCCACAGCTGTATTAGTCTGAAGAGGAATCTCATTTTATTATCTTCTGCTCATATTTATAACCTCAGTTCATATTATTTCTATTGATTGCTATATTTAATCTACAGTGCACCTCTTGATAAGAGACAGCATGGCAGTTAACGTACTACCATATAATCTTATGAATTCAGGTCAAAGGCTACACTTCAATCTGTAGCTGCCTCTCTAAGGTAAACTGTCCTGAGCACAACTGAGGAAGTGAGGTAGCTTGCTGTTATTGTTTTTAAATGGTTCAATCAAAATAAACTGAATAGACTCCCAAAATGAACCAAGTGAGGCCACATAATTACCCTTCAAGTATCTTTTTACCTATCCAACTAGCTACATTTGACCTGCTTTGGAAAAAGCAATGTACCTTAGAACTCAGCCTCAAACTGTAGTTCATTTCCAAAATCAAGACTGCTCCTCAACCCATGAAAGAACTTGCAATAAGAGGCAACAAAACTCGATCCTTTGGGCAAGATACTGAGCCCTGAAGTGTTATCCTTCTGAAGTTATCACTCTCCACCCTGTGTCCTCTTCCCTCCAATAGACAGAATGCCAGGAATACCCTTAGGCAGGGATGGGGATGGGTGGAGCAGCCACACAATGAGGCCTCTGCACTCCTTATACACCAGGGAGAGGGCATCCTGAAGAGTATTGGTGTCAGGCACTGGTTCTGTCCTAATTCAGATCCAATGACTGGCTGCACCACATGTACGGTGCTTGAAGGGGCAGTGACTACTATTTTAGTTCAACGATCAGAACAGCAGCAGCAATGGGGTTACAGAAGGGCTGCCCCAAAGCCCTAGGGCTTGCCTCTGAGTTTGGCGCATGGATTCCATCCCAGCCTAACCTCCCAGTTAGGTCTTGATCCTTAGCCCACTGAAGTCAATAGAAAAGCGCCTATTGACATCCATTGACTACAATGGGTGCAGAATAAGGCACTTAGTTGCCAACACATGCCCATTTCCTTTGAATTTGTACAGGAAGGTTGAAGGAGAATATTATCCTTTTATCATAATGCTGCTCTTTGCAGAGCTGTTTGGACACTTTGTGGCATTTGAGCCACAGGTTTAAGATAGTTCTGTCAGCTGTTATAACACACAACATACATTGTTTCCATTCTTTTTACCACTCCCCTCACCAAATCACAGATTTGTCTTCCCCCTAATAAATCACAGTAATAATTAGGCTAAACTCCATATGAAATTGCTACTTACCTTACAGTAAGTATGATTCTTCAGGATGGAGGTCTATGTGGAGGATCCCACACATGGTGTGCTGGCGCCCCTTCACAGGAGTTCGGAAGTTTTACTCTAGCAGCATCCTCTAGCGGTCGCCCATGTGCCCTCAGGCTCTTGTGCTCTCCCTCCCAAGAGCATAATGGGTAAAGCAACCCCAACCGCCAGCCAGTGCCTTTGCCACCCAGAATTTGAATGATTAGACTCTGAGTTGTGGGGATGGAGGATGGGTTTTGGGATCCACATTCGCAGGCCATCTCAAAGAACCACAGTTACTGTAAGGTAAGTAACTACTTCTTCTTCTTCTTCTTCTTCGAGCTCCTGTGCATGTGCTTAACAAGCATTTCACCTCCTTGGAGGTGGGAGTGAGGAATTTGTCAAAACAAGGATGATAGGACTGCTCTTCCAACTTGAACATCTGTTCCGGCTAACACCTCTAATGAACTGTGTCCAGTACATGTGTGCACTGAAGACCATGTTTGCTCTACGTATTTCCACCAGAAAAATCTTGCTGAAGCATGCTTTGGAGAGGTCTGTGCTCTCGCAGATTAAGCTGAAATGTTCGAAGGATGATCCATCTTGTTAATCTCATAGGCTATTTGAATACAACTCAAAATTCACTGCAACAGTCTTTGTGACAATATAGATTCACCCTTAGTTTTGCCACTATATGCTATAAATAACCTAAGAGTTTTACTGAAGGGTCTCACTCTGTTCAAATAATACAGAAGGGCTCTCTTGCTACCCAACATATGCAGTTTTCATTCTGCTGGAGAGCTGTGTGGTCTAGGGAAGAAAACTGGAAGGTGGATATACTGGGTAAGATGAAAATCAGAACAGACTTAGGATGTGGTCTTAATGTGATGATATCTGCATGAAAAACAGTGTATGGAGGCGTAAGAGTGATCTGCCCTGTTAATGGCTTGGGGAAGGGGAGATAAGGACCAGCCTACCCTACTCCAGGGGAATCAGCTGACACAGCTGAACAGCAGCTCATGATTGGCTCGCTCTCTCAGCTGGATAATAAAAGAGGGCCCAGCTCCGGGGAGGGAAGAGAACCAGGAGAGAGAGTCAGGTGAATACTCTTCTGTAATCAGAGTAGGAGGCTACAGGCAAATTGGTCCTGTGGCCCTTCCTCCTCCCTCACCCCCAGGGTTGGGGAAGGGCCTGCCCAGTAGCTACCGGAGGCCAGAGGGCCCCAGTTTAAACCCTTACCCAGATTGTTGTTTGTTCGTTTCTTTGTGAAGATAATAAATAGAGCCCTGAAGGAAGGGACAGAAACTAAGCTGGGTCTGGGACAGTGGATTCTTTCTGCTTAACTGATCTGCTAGAACATTGATCTGACCTGGTAAGAGCAATGCTATGATGTTGACGTGATTCAGGATGCACCATTCCCACAGCAGCATTGCTTGCTGACAAAAAGTGTGATCTTGCTGCTCCCGCTTTCCCGCCCGTCCCCCGTGCCCTTGTCTGTTTATATAGTACATCACTGTGGAATTATCCATCGCCACCTGAACTGAAAGTTTTCATTATTGGGGAAATGACCTTCAGGCTATTTATCTTAGCTCTAAGATTTGGTCATGAAATCTTTTGTCAGCCATATCCTGTATATTTGAAAATGGTTAGGTGAGCACCCCAGCCCATTCTGGAAGCATCAGTTTTCAAATTTGTGGGATTCAGATGTTAAAAAGGGATCCCTTGAAACACATTGTTGGGATTCATCCACCATTGTAGGATTTGTTGCAGGAGACTATTCAAGGTGAAGAGGGCAGTGATAGTGCAAAGGAGAGTTAGGCAAGATGTGAGCAAAACTAATTAAATTAAAATAGACAAGCTTATTCTGATGTTTGCTTCAGGTATATCAATATCATGCTTTCAAAGGCTCAAGACAAGACTCTTGTCATTCATACCACTCATCTGCAAACAGACACTGGCAAAATATTTCCAATAACGTGGAAGTATGGAAACAGTAACTTCCAGCTGAGAAAAGCTTAGCCCAGTGTAGTGGCTTGGAGTGGTTCCTCCCCTAGAGGGAGGCCATTCCTCCTTGTTTCCCCACCAAATGGCTGAGAACTGATCAACAGGGGATTAGCACCAATAACAGTCAGGCCCAGCCTTCTGGGTGGGGCTGAACAGAGGCAGTCTGTGGCCCAGCTCCCTGGCTGGGGCAGAAAGCGAATAGTCTACAGCCCAGCTCCCAGGCTGGGGCAGACTGAAAGCCGGCAAGCGCAGGCTGGCCATCGTAAGGTGGGTAGGCTACCACCCCAGCAGTGGGGTTGGCAACAGGGGGTAGGGGAACCCAGACCCACCCTACTCTACCAGGTCCCAGCCCAGGGTCCTAACAGTGGTAGGGAATCCCACCACTGGGTCGGTGGGGATCCTGCCAAAATACGCTGACCATCATTTCAGCAACACAACTGGACGAATGTCTGGTTTTCCTGGGCTACTTGCTTACCCCTACCTGTTCGTAAGGCTTTGTCGCTCTTGGACCCTCAGGCTCCTTGGGGTACTTGACCACTGGCAGTTCCAGTAGCTCCTCAGAGTACTCAACAGCTGGCAGTTCCAACATCTCTTTGGGGTATTTGCCTATCGGCAGCTCCTCCAGATATTCCTCTAGAGGCAGGGGTTGATACAGCTCGGTCCCTGGTTCAGGAGCTTGCACAGCATCCAACGTCTTCACTGGCTCTGCCTCAACTAAACTGGATGCCCCACCTCTTATACTTCCTGTTCCACCCCTCTACTTCCAGAGTGAAGGCTGGGCCCAACCTGGCTCTGCTCACCAGGGGGCAGGGAGTGGTTCCTCCCAGTCAAAGTTAGAGGGAGATCACTCCACCTTGCTACACATCCCTCTCCTAAAGTCCAGCTCCCGGTCCCCGGGGCTGTGTGACTCATTTTCCCCCAGGTGTGATAGGAAGTCCACATTCGTGTTGTCCTTTCCTGCCCAGTGATGGACGGTGAACACATACAGCTGAAGGATAAGGTATCAGTGCATCAGTCTGGCATTGGTTTCCTTCATCGTGTTCAGCCATTTCATGGGAGCGTGGTCAGTCACTAGCACAAATGGGTTGCCCAGAAGATAATGCCAGAGAGCATCCACAGCCCGCTTAACAGTGAGAGCCTCTTTTTCGATGACAGAATAATTCTTCTCATGAGAGAACAGCTTCTGGCTGATATACAGAATGGGGTGCTCCTCCCAATTGATCTCTTGGGAGAGAACAGCCCCAAATCCCACCTCCGAGGCGTCTGTCTGGATGATGAATACACGGACGAAGTCAGGGCTGTACAGCACCCGCTCCTGAAACAGGTGAGTCTTAAGGGTCAGGAAGACCTCCTTGCACTCAGCAGTCCAGTGTACGTGCTGCAGACTGTCTTTGGTTAGGAGCTTGGTTAGGAGGGCCACAATGGAGGCAAACTGGAGGACGAATTGATGGTAGTAACTGGCTAATCCCAGGAACCGGAGCACTTGTTGCTTTGTGGTGGGTGGTGGGCAGGCCTATAAGGCCTGGACTTTTCCTATGAGGAGAATGTACCTGTTCTTGGCCCAGTGTGTATCCAAGGTAGGTTGTCTCTTGCCACCCGATCTGACACTTCTTGGGGTTGGTGGTTAGGCCTGTGGAATGGCTGCCACTTAGTTGAAATGGTCTTCCTAGCACCAACTGTATGTCACTACATCATTGAGGTATGCTGTGGCGTAGGAACTGTGAAGATGCAGGAGGGGATCCATTGGACTCTGGAAGGTTGCAGGGGTCCCATGGAGACCGAAGGGCATCAAGATAAACTGGTAAAGCCTGGTTGGTGTGGCAAATGTGGTCTTCTCTCTTAAACTTGGTTCAAGGGGGATTTGCCAGTAGCCCTTTGGGAGATCAAGGGTGACAATGAAGTGAGCCTCCTGCAGGTGGTTGAGTAATTCATCTATCCAGGGCATCGGGTATGCATTGAATTTGAAGATAGTGTTGACCCTCCAGAAATTGATGCAAAAGCTCAGAGTCCCATCGGGTTGTGGCACCAACACAATGGTGCTGTGCCACTCGCTCTAGGGCCTCTTGATAACACCCAGATCAAGCATCACTTGCACCTCCTTCTCAGTTACCTCCACATTTGCCATGGGAAAAGTTGTGTCGCCTCATGGATTACCACTCCAGGGTCAGTCTGGATGGCATGGTGCAGCAGGGATGGTCTGGCCAGATAGGGCAGTGAAAGTTTTAGAGAAGGCCTTCAACAAGCTCCGAGTCTGTTTCCATTGTTCCTCAATGAGGGTGTCCCCAAGTTGCGGTTCCTCACGGCCAGCAGCTGCTGAGATCTGAGGCCCCAGGTCCAGCTTAGGGGGGCAGGGGAAAATCAATAGATCCTTCCGTTCTTGCTATAGATTCAGGAAGTTGACACGATATAGTTGCTTTTTCTTCTGTAAGTTCAGGTGTCGAATTTTATAAGTTACAGGCCCCACCCAATGGATTACCTCATATGGCCCTTGTCAGCAGGCCAGGAGCTTGGATTTATCAGAGGGTAGCAGGAGCAGGACCCGGTTACCGGGTTCAAAAGTCTGAAAATACACCCCCCAGTTATAAGTTCACTCCTCAGCCTCTTAGGTGGCCCACACGTTCCTTTTCACCAAAGTCCCGAAGTGAGTCAGGTGCTCCTGGAGTTGGAAAACATACTGCAGGAGTTTCTGGGATGGCAATGGTGGTGCTCCCTGGTCTTGTGTATCAGGTAGAGCAATCCCTGGGGCTCATGCCCATAAAGTAGCTCGAATGGGGAGAACTTCATGGAGGACTGAGGCACCCACTGGATGGCCAACAGCAGGAGCAGAATCAGCTGGTCCCACCGGCAAAGCTCTCCCAGGGGGAATTTGCTCAGCATTTCCTTCAACGTCTGGTTAAAACTCTCAACTAGTCCGTCTGTCTGGGGATGGTAGACGGACGTGAGTAATTGTTTGACCTCCAGGAGCCCACACACTTGCCAGCATAGCCAGGAGGTGAAGTTGGCACCCTGGTTGATAAGAATCTCCTGAGATTAGCCCACCTGGGCAAATACCTTCAGAAGCTCTTCCTCAATATTCTGGGCCATGATGCTCCATGGTGGAATAGCTTCTGGGAACCAAGCGGCATAGTCCAAGATGACCAGGATGTAGAGGAACCCAGCAACACTCTTTGGGAGGGGTCCCACGAAGTCCATGGTGATCGACACCGGCAAGGAATCTAGGGGAGCCTTCAGTACCCCCCGCAGGGCCACTAGCTGGCATTCAGGGCATGAGTTACAATAGCTCTTGATGTTCTGATTCACCCCAGGCCAAAAAAACCATGCCAGAACTTGGGATAGGGTCTTCTTGTGTCCCAGGTGGCTCACTGGCAGGGACATAATAGGCCAATTTCAAAACGGCATGACAGTGACATTGGGGCACCACCACCTGGGTACAGGTTTCTTGGGTTTGGGAGTCTCGGTTGACATTATAGAGACTGTTGTTAGATAGCTTGAACTGGGGCTAGTGGTTTGCTCCCTGGGGATTGGTTACCTCTCCATTGATCATGACTAGCTGCTCATAGTCCCTTCCAACCCTGATATTCTATGATTCTATGATATGCCCAGCTTAGTGTGGTGTCTTCCCTCTGATCCTGGCTAAAGTCAATGCCCAGGCTGGGGCCCTTCTTGCCAGTTGGAGA
Source organism: Caretta caretta (assembly GCF_965140235.1). Taxonomy (NCBI): domain Eukaryota; kingdom Metazoa; phylum Chordata; order Testudines; family Cheloniidae; genus Caretta; species Caretta caretta. The sequence continues at coordinate 34,795,215 of NC_134210.1, forward strand.
GAGGGGGGGTTGCAGCCTCTCTGCCCAGGTTGTCAAGGTCATGATCCTTCTCTGGCTCACATCCTGCCTTTAGGGTATCTCCCCACAAGGCCATTGGCACAGGGGTGGTCCCCAGGTTCACAGTTCTCAGGACTTTGGGGAAGTCCAGCCAGTCCCTTCTCAGGATCACAGGGTAGGCGAGCCTAGGTGCCAGCCCTACCAACATTGGTCACGTCACCTTGCTCATGGTCAGTGGGACCCGGGCACTGGGGTACAGTTTCATATCACTGTGGATGCACTGTAGGCAGATCAACCCGAGGCTGGGGTCCACCAGAGGAGCCAGCTGTTGGCGTACGAGCGTCTGCCCACAGCCTGAGTCAACAAGGGTTGGTAGTCCACCAACAACTACTGGGATTGTAATTTTTGCGATGGGCTGCTTGCAGGCACAGGACTCCCACGTGCAGACCTGGCCAAAGGTACAGCCCATCAGAGAGCACCCCGCTGCAGGTGTCTGAAACAGCCACAGGAGAAACAGGGTCCTGATTCTGGACATCTGGGCTATGTCTCCTGGTGTGGCAGGTATGCAGGGGGCTTGGGTTCCAGGGCCTTCCTTCCATGGGGGCCACTCCAGGCTCTCCTCAATGTGCTGGGGTTGCATGGCGGGGCTCGGTATCCCCTCGTCTATGCTGGCTCCTCAGGGTGGACCGGGTGGCGACTTGTGGGCCGTAGCTCTTCTCCGGGCTTGTCAGGGTCGACCCTGACAACTGGCTTGGATCTCCAGCCTGACTGGGGCCTTAGTGGCCAGGAAGTCCTCCATGAGGGCAGTGGGGCTGTGTTGAAGCATCCAAGTCTTCCTTTAGGGTGGGAGGATGTGGGTGAATTGGTCCAGGGTGATTGTTCAGCCACCTCAGTGGCAGAGTGCTGGTCAGGCTGAAGCCACCACATGTATGTGTCCTTCAGCTCTTGGGCAACTGTCTGCAGTCAGGCATCTGGAGGGTACACCATCCCCCAAAACTGCTGTCAGAACACCTCCAGGGTTAGGACTACGGCCTCTACTGTCCCATAATCCTGGGCCTCATCGGCAGGGAGCCTACGATAGGGGGCCATCCCTATTAAATATGGGGCCAGGATGATGGGCTGCTGGTCAGGTGGCCACCAGGAGGCTGAGGTGACCTGCTTGAACGTCATAAGGAAAGCCTTGGGGTCATTGTTGGGTCCTATCTTTGCTAACTCTGTGGGCACGGTAGGCACAGCCGGCATTGCCACACCGGTGGGGCTAGGGATGCTGGGACCGGGCAGCAGGGCAGCCAGTTCTCAGAGCAACTGTTGCTGTTGAACTCCAGGTTGCTGCACAAGTTGCTGTTGCAGCTGGGTTGCCTGCTGCTGCTGCTGGCTCTCCGCCAGCCACTTAATCAGTTTCTCAACCTCCACGGTTAGAGATGGTCACGGGGGGAGAGGTGAGAGGGGGAATTCTCTGCAGTAGTCTCAGCCCCTTGTCTCAGGGGTGGGGTCTTGTCTGCATTCTCCACCAAGTGTAGAGGCTTGGAGTGATTCCTCCCTGTCAGTGTCAGACGGAGGCCACTCAGCCTTGCTACACCAAGTGGCTGAGACCCAATCAACAGCGGATTAGCACCAATAACACTCTGTAGCCAGCACTCTGGCTGGGGCAGGCAGCAAACACAGTCAGGCTCAACCCTCTGGGTGGGGCTGAGCAATAGCAAGCAGTCAGGTTCAAGCCCTCTGGCTGGGGCAGACAGTCTGTGGCCCAGCTCTCTGGCTGGGCAGACAGCAAACAGTCAGGCTCAAGGCCTCTGGCTGGGGCAGACAGCCAACAGTGTATGGCCCAGCTTATAACAGTTACAATTACACCATAAAAAGGAAGAACGAAAGCAGAAAGCTATTTAGAGTCAGCATCAGAAGGGACTGGCGAAAGTCAGCCTGAACAAAAACACTCACTATTAGAGATTTCTATGAAAAAGCTACTGTAGTAGAACACATAAAGAATATTATATGACAATATAGGAAGATTGTGAAATCTATTATGCAAATAAAAGGATATTAACAACAATTTCTTGCAGTACAGATATTACAGGAAAGGCATGTGGAGCCCTTTCAACTACTGTATACATAATTCCCTTCCTTTTCAATTTTATTTTGTTCAAGATTTCCTGGGGATTTATCAATGTTTATTACAAAAATTAAAAAAGGGTAAAGATCAGTGCAAAAAATTAAATTCACAGTTTTCTGGGTAAATATTGTGATTAATACTGGAGGATGGGAGGACAGAAAAAAGTAACAAATACAGAAATGTAGGAGATGTGAAAGTAAAAGCAGTTTAAAGCTGTGGTTGTTTATTTCATTAACTCTCTTTAGCTGCATAATATGTAACAGTACTGGCTGGTACCTGAACCTATTGGAGCCCCAAGATACTGTGACAAACACATGTTAATGTGACCTGCTATAGAATTTTAATTGAACACATATACCTACTGTAATGTGTTGCACTTTCTTAAAATAATCAGTATTCTCATGCACTGGAGTGGTCCAAAATTTGGATGAAAATAGGTAAAAACTTAACTGCTTTGGTAAAAACTAGGAATTTTTTGATAAAAACTGGCAAAAACTAAAAAAGGGACCTTATACATACAAACACACAATTCTATAAAAATGACACATTTTGCACATGTAGTTGTAAACATCTAATCATTGAATCCTCTATTCCCCTCATATGAGCATACTGTAGTAAGAACATAAGACCGGCCATGCTGGGTCAGACCAAAGGTCCATCTTGCCCAGTATCCTGGCTTCCAACAGTGGCCAATGCCAGGTGCCCCAGAGGGAATGAATAGAACAGGTAATCATCAAGTGATCCATCCCGTTGCTCATTCCCAGCTTCTGGCAAATAGCGGTAGCAGCAAAGGTGGCCAGGAGCCCCGGGCCCTTTTAAATCGCCTGGGTGGGCCACAGGGCTCCTAGGCATAGGCACCATTTGGGTGCTGAGCACCCACCAGCAGGTCCCTCCTCTCCCCCCAGCGCCTCCTGCCAGCGGCAGGCCCCACTGATCAGCTTGTCCCCCCCCACTGCCTCCCGCCAGCCGCCATCAGCTGTTTGGGGGTGGACCTGGGTGATGCATGACCCAGGTGCCGGGATTGGAATGGGCAGGACCAGCCCCTTCCAGCCACTGAGAGCTGCTCTGCAGCCCTGTGTGACAGCTGCCAGAGAGAGCTTGGCTGGGGAGGTGACTTCCGCTCCCTGCCCAGGCTTGGGTGCCTGGGTCCCTGGCAGCCAAGCCAGGTGGGAAGAAGAAGCCGCCTCCTCCCCAGCCTCCTCCTCTCAGCGTCTGGGGTTAAAAGAGGCTCCCTCCTGCTCCCCACCTGGGCTCCTGCATAGCAGGGAGAGCAGCAAAATGTGCCAGGGGTGGGGAGGCAGGCGCAGGGACACATGACGAGGGACACATGACCAGCCCTTTAGGTCGTGCCCCCCCACTATTGGGAGGCACCAGTTGTATATGGGGCACCCTCAGGGGAGAGGGTGGAACAGGGGTGGGAAGAGATGGGGCCAGGGTGGGGCATTGGGGAAAGGGGCCTAGGATGGAGCAGAGGGTCGAGCACCCTCTGGGAAATCTGGAAGTCGGCACCTATGGTCTTAGGCGCGCACAGAGCAGTACTGCCGGCAGCAAAGGCAGCCGGGCGGGCATGTGGAAGCCCTGGCCATGCTGGAAGAGTGTGCCCAGCAGCACAGCCGGCAACTCGCTGGGCACCTGCGTGGGACCCATTGACTGTTCTGCCCTGCTGTTGGCGGGCCTGCTCCCTCTAAACTCCCTCACAAAACTCCTGTTAGCTACTCCTGTTCACTGGATTAATACTGTAGGTATTAATCTATAGTAGCTAAGACCAGAGAGCAGGGATAGTATAACAGCCCTAACTTCTGCTTACTGTACTAATAATTTCAGTATTACCAAATCCAAGACTTCAAAAACCATGAATCAGAACCTAAAAAAATCAAGAGGCTGGCCTAAAAATCATGATTTAAACAAAAAAATATTGCTTGATCTGTCTTCTGGTTTTAGTACTCCCTGATCACCCCCAGTTCCCTGTGTGTGTGAAGGGCAGGTTCACAATACAACTTTAAACACATACAAAATGTGCACACACGCAGAAATGCAGGTCCCGATTCCACTCTCCCCCACCATCATCCTACCCAGTGCCATTCCCTTGGGAAGGTTCCCCCACCCCGCAGCCTCCCACCTCAGCCCCTGCCAATCTGATCCTGTAGCCTGTCCCAGTCCCACTTACCTCTGTAACTCCACGGCACCCCAGCCCTCTCCCTCCAGTAGCTACCCCTGCCTCCAGCCACCTGGGCTCCAAGCTCCATTAATTCCCCCTTCCTGCACTGTGCTGGGGATGACCCCTTTGCTGCTGAGATAAAAGTGGAAGGCAGTTGACTCCTGCTCTGTGCCAGCTCCAGATCTCTGCCCCGCTCAGAGAGTATATGGGCCCCCTAGCATTGCAGGCAGCTGCTACGATTGCCTGCAGCACAAACAGCATAAGGGCCTCTAGTGGGAAAACTACAGGCGGCTGTTCTGGGCAGGAAATGGTTTTCCCATCCCACAAACATTGTTGAGATTTTGATTTTTCCTGTTCTACATAAAACTGAAACTTTTTATAGTTTTATGATGAAAAACCACAGACAGAGACCCATCCCAGAATAACCAACAGGTCAGTGACTAGGGTACTCACCTGGGATGTAGGAGATTCAGCTTCAAATACCTGCTCCAATAAATACGTAATTAAAAAGGACCATTCGGGTTTTTTTTCAGTAATTCATCAGCGTATTTAGTCTTTGCTATGGTATCATCAGGGGTGATCACGGATATTGGATACAAGTGAAATAATGAAAACATAGAAGATAATAGAGCTTTTCAAAAAGCGATGCTCTTTTGCATAACTTAAGTAGGCAACCTCAGAGGATTACTATGGTCATACATAGGTCAATCCCAAACAGCTTCTCTTCTTCTGTGTAGTGTCTGTACCCTTGTTTTCCAAACCCCCAGCTCACACACTCTAAAAGGAGGTCCATACAGATGACAAGCTCTGTAAAAGTTAAATTTTTTTTATGATATCTGCTCAGTCATCTACAACTGGTTCCTTTGCGTCTTCTCAGATGTGCCCCAGGATCCAAAACTGCAGTTGCCAGTAAATTAGCTTTTGAAACACCAGCGCAGATGGCACAAAAAATATGGGGCACATTTTGGCAACTGAAGACACCTGCCTCTTTGTGTCTGTGCAGAAATGGGGACTTCTGGAGGAGGAAATTATATAGACTGGCAGTTTTGTGGGATGAATACAGCAAGCAAACAAACAAGCAGTGTAGAAGCGATATCTACTACTGTTCCTGCCAGGACAGAATGATCAGGTTACTCACCATCCCTACCTGGTTTAGGTCCATTTAATGTTTAATCCTGACCTGTAACACAAGAAAAATGCATAAACATTGCCAGGGAGAAATCTAACATTGTGCTGGTGGAAAAAATGTTGTATGCTGTAAAATATGGATATGTGACATAATAGTTTCTCATTGTTCTCAATCCTGTTATTGTTTTCCTTGCTATTTATGTTTCCGAGGCAAAATTCCAAAGGGCGATGGAAAGTGAATGGTCGAGTGAGATTGTGAAGTACTATCAGGCTCCTGTGGTGATTTTCCAATTACAAGTTTGTTACTCCTATAGGACCCGATTCAGCAACCTTTACTTATGTAATAGCTCCATTGACTTCCATAGGAATATTCAGGTGAGCAAGAACTAGGAGCATCAGCAGGGCCCTCACTACCCAGCCAACATCTAGAGTCATTGCCTTGGGCTCTTTTCACTTCTCATATTTTGTTGACTGATGCTCTTGCCATGAAAAATCAAACTTCCGCTGCTCTAGGACCTCATTCTCCCTGCCCACCATGCTCCATTCTCCCCTCACCCTCAAAACAACTTTTCTTTCTCCCCACTCCTGTCTCCCTGTCCTATCCATCCTTCTCCCTATCCTTTGCACTCTCAAACACCACAGAGGCATTTGGGTGCTATTATATTATACATAACAATAAGCCCCTAGTTCTTGCCAATCTGTATGTAGTCTTGATCTGTTCCAGAGGTTCCTACAATAGTCTAGATCCTAAAATGTAAACATGTACTAGTAAGAACTGTGCTATACTTGCAAACGTCTTTCCTGGCCTAAGTCATTAAGTCCATTATTACAAATATGGTACTTGCACACTAATACTGGCTTGCATATGTAACCCCCTTTTCAACACCTATTTCTGTAACTACAGCTGCTGTTTGGTCTGAGTTGACATGGAAACATTCCCAGATAAGATGGCAGTATTGAGCCTTGAGTGACCACAAAGAAATATTGACAGGTTTCAGAGTAGCAGCCGTGTTAGTCTGTATCCGCAAAAAGAAAAGGAGTACTTGTGGCACCTTAGAGACTAACCAATTTATTTGAGCATAAGCTTTCATGAGCTACAGCTGCATCCGATGAAGTGAGCTGTAGCTCACAAAAGCTTATGCTCAAATAAATTGGTTAGTCTCTAAGGTGCCACAAGTACTCCTTTTCTTTTCACAAAGAAGTAGTTGCTATTTCAGCACACTAGAGGGAGTGCAGGAAGTTGTTAAGCTTGCCGAGTACCTATTTTGAAGTTGGTGTGGATGGCTTCATTGGGGGATGACATTCCTGCATGTACACATATACCCCATTAGTTAGAAGCTGGAAGCTCCTGGGCAATCAATAGTGAGTGCTGTCATAGGGAACAAAACTTGCAGTCATGTTGAGCACCAGCCAGACTGAGGCCACCCCAGCAGGGAGAAGACAGAGCTCCAGCGGTAACCAAGACTGAATCTGTGGGTTGGAGCTCAATACAGTTTCCTGTAACTTTACAAAAGTCAGTGGGATTTTGAGAGTGGGAAAACATCATAAAGGAGGAATCACAGACTGGAGGTGTATTACATTATTGAATCAGAGACAGCGTGTGAATCTAACAGCTATTGTCATTGTGAATTTTTTTCTTTCTTATTTGAAGTTATGTACAGTATGTGCTCAATAGTGTAGATGCTGAAACAATTGGTCATGTTGTACGACTAAATGTTTTATTTAATTGTCCCCATAATTCGCAGGGTGAACCTATGTGAAAGCAGATCTCTGATCGTCAGAAGTCCCAATCCCTGTATTTATTTTGTATGGTATTATAAATATATATGCAAAGTACTCCACTTAGGAAGGAACAATTACGCACATACAAAATAGGAAATGACTGCCTAGGAAGGAGTACTGCAGAAAGGGCTCTGGGAGTTATAGGGGATCACAAGCTAAATATGAGTCAACAGTGTAACACAGTTGCAAAAATAGTGAACATCATTCTGGGATGTATTAGCAGGGGTGTTGTAAGCAAGACACAAGAAGTAATTCTTCTGCTCTACTCTGTGCTTATAAGGCCTCAGATGGAGTATTCTGACCAGTTCTGGGAGCTGCATTTCAGAAAAGATGTGGAGAAGTTAGAGAAAATCCAGAGAAAAGCAACAAAAAAGATGAAAGGTCTAGAAAACATGATCTAGGAGGAAAGACTGAAAAAATTGGGTTTGTTTAGTCTAGAAAAGATAAGAGAAGACTGAGAGGGGACACATGATAATAGTTTTCAAGTTCATAAAAAGTTGTTACAAGGAAGAGGGTGAAAAATTGTTCTTGTTAACCTCTGAAGTTAGGACAAGAAGCAATGGGCTTACATAGGCTCACCCTGCAAATTATATGGACGATTAAATAAAACATTTAGTTGTACAACATGCAGCAAGGGTAGTTTAGGTTGGACATCAGGAAAAACTTCCTAACTGTCAGGGTAGTTAAGCACTAGGAACAAATTGCCTACGGAGATCATAGAATCTCTGTCATTGGAGATTTTTAAGAATAGGTTAGACAAACACCTGTCAGGAATGGTCTAGTTATTACATAGTCCTGCGTTGAATGCAGGGGACTGGACTAAAAGATGACCTCTCGAGGTCCCTTCCAGTCCTACACTTCCATGATTCTATATGTATTTGGGTTTAGGTTCTGTGTTATATGCTTAATTTTAAAGGAAAATAAAAGTCTGTAGTTAGTGATGTTAGTCTAGGTAGGGTTCATTGTAACTACTGCGCTGTAATGACTTATCTCTGGAACACAGACGACCCGTGCCTGCTGCCGTTGGGAGAGCACAATCCTGGAACAGCTCAAGTCATGTCCCAACCCCACTCCGGCACCCCATCCGCTCCTGGAAAGCAGCGGCCCCTCCTGCAGCTCCCAGCTGTTCCTCTACTCCTGCCTCTGCCCTCTGCCCTCTGCCTCTCCCTACCCAGTGCAGCTCCCTGCTTTGCAGGGAATGTGCCCAGCCACAACATGTGATGGAGCAATCTGGGAGGGCAAATGACCCCACAGTCCCCACATGCATCACTTCTGCGGAAGTGTTATTCATAAAAAGGAATTTGAAATTATTAACTGTGTGTGTGCATAACCATCTTATGGCAAAGACTGATACTGGATTCCTAAGAAGAGAAAGAAAGTGAATCCTAATTATAATTTATACTTTTAGTACTTAGAGCATTCCTATAGAAAATTCATCTGTAGTCTCTTGCACGGATAGGAATTTATGGTCTGTGCGAATACTTTGTCAGATAGAGGAATTCTGTAGCACAGAATTAGGAAATAAATTAACTTATCTCCAATCTATGTAGTTTACACACAGACCTCACTTATTCACTGAGTACAGTAAAGATTAATCATGAGAAAAGTTTCTTCATGGAAAATTGAAGAGTTTACATGGGAGCTGAGTCCATGCTTTTATAGGCAGAAGAATTCACTTGTGTTCCTTCTACAAATACTTTATTTATGGCACAACTTGCTGCCTAAAACATAAACCGGGGCATGATTACATCTAATGAAGAGTCTGACAGTCGTGTCCAAGAAGCAGGTTTTGCAGGAAACCGCTGTAGTGGTAAAAATGTACTGGAAGGACGGTTGCCGTGGTAAGGAAGAAAAAGCTGTGCTGCTAGTTAATAACAAGCTATGGAAAAAGTGGTTTATGTCACCAGGCTCTGGAAGTTGAATTCAACACAAGTATTGATTTTGATCATTGCTTAGAGGCCACAGTGAAGGCTGACATGAGTTCTGCCAGTATTTTTATTATCTATTACAATGATTTCTCTAAATTGCTTTATTCTGTATGACCACAGACTTTAGCAAAGCTTTTGACACAGTCTCCCAAGTATTCTTGCCAGCAAGTTAAAGAAGTATGGGCTGGATGAATGGACCATAAGGTGGATAGAAAGCGTGTATAAGTAGGGGCATTGCCAGCAGATTGAGGGACATGATCATTCCCCTCTATTCGACATTGGTGAGGCCTCATCTCATAGAATCATAGAATACCAGGGTTGGAAGGGACCTCACCAGGACCAATCCCCAACTAAATCATCCCAGCCAGGGCATTCTCAAGCCTGACCTTAAAAATATCTAAGGAAGGAGATTCCACCACCTCCCTAGATAGCGCATTCCAGTGTTTCACCACCCTCCTAGTGAAAAAGTTTTTCCTAATATCCAACCTAAACCTCCCCCACTGCAACTTGAGACCATTACTCCTTGTTCTGTCATCTGCTACCACTGAGAACAGTCTAGAGCCATCCTCTTTGGAACCCTATTTCAGGTAGTTGAAAGCAGCTATCAAATCCCCCCTCATTCTTCTCTTCCGCAGATTAAACAATCCCATTTCCCTCAGCCTCTCCTCATAAGTCATGTGCTCCAGCCCCATAATCATTTTTGTTGCCCTCCACTGGATGTTTTCCAATTTTTCCACATTCTTCTTGTAGTGTGGGGCCCAAAACTGGACACAGAAAAGGGCAGAAAAGGTGGGGGAATTGCACTATATGTAAGGGAGCAGTCTGGGAGCTCAGAGCTCAAGTATGAAACTGCAGAAAAACCTGAGTGTCTCTGAATTAAGTTTAGAAGAGTGAGCAACAAGGGAGATGTCATAGTGGGAGTCTGCTATAGACCACCGGACCAGGGGGATGAAGTGGACGAGGCTTGCTTCTGGCAACTCACGGAAGTTACTAGATCGCAGGCCCTGGTTCTCATGGGAGACTTCAATCACCCTGATATCTTCTGGGAGAGCAATACAGCGGTGCACAGACAATCCACGAAGTTTTTGGAAAGGGTAGGGGACAATTTCCTGGTGCAAGTGCTGGAGGAACCAATGAGGGGCAGAGCTCTTCTTGACCTGCTGCTCACAAACTGGGAAGAATTAGTAGGGGAAGCAAAAGTGGATGGGAACCTGGGAGGCAGTGACCATGAGATGGTTGAGTTTAGGATCCTGACACAGGGAAGAAAGGAGAGCAGCAGAATACGGACCCTGGACTTCAGAAAAGCAGACTTTGACTCCCTCAGGGAACTGATGGGCAGGATCCCCTGGGAGAATAACATGAGGGGGAAAGGAGTCCAGGAGAGCTGGCTGTATTTTAAAGAATCTTTATTGAGGTTACAGGGACAAACCATCCCGATGTGTAGAAAGAACAGTAAATATGGCAGGCAACCAGCTTGGCTTAACAGTGAAATCCTTGCTGATCTTGAACACAAAAAGGAAGCTTACAAGAAGTGGAAGATTGGACAAATGACCAGGGAAGAGTATAAAAATATTGCTCGGGGATGCAGGAGTGAAATCAGGAAGGCCAAATCATACCTGGATGTGCAGCTAGCAAGAGATGTTAAGAGTAACAAGAAGGGTTTCTTCAGGTATGTTAGCAACAAGAAGAAAGTCAAGGAAAGTGTGGGCCCCTTACTGAAGGATGGAGGCAACCTAGTGGCAGAGGATGTGGAAAAAGCTAATGTCCTCAATGCTTTTTTTGCCTCTGTCTTCACGAACAAGGTCAGCTCCCACACTACTGCACTGGGCAGCACAGCATGGGGAGGAGGTGACCAGCCCTCTGTAGAGAAAGAAGTGGTTCGGGACTATTTAGAAAAGCTGGACGAGCACAAGTCCATGGGGCCGGATGCGCTGCATCCGAGAGTCCTAAAGGAGCTGGCGGATGTGATTGCAGAGCCATTGGCCATTATCTTTGAAAACTCATGGCGATCCGGGGAAGTCCCAGACGACTGGAAAAAGGCTAATGTAGTGCCCATCTTTAAAAAAGGGAAGAAGGAGGATCCTGGGAACTACAGGCCAGTCAGCCTCACCTCAGTCCCTGGAAAAATCATGGAGCAGGTCCTCAAGGAATCAATTCTGAAGCACTTAGAGGAGAGGAAAGTGATCAGGAACAGTCAGCATGGATTCACCAAGGGCAAGTCATGCCTGACTAATCTAATTGCCTTCTGTGACGAGATAACTGGCTCTGTGGATGAGGGGAAAGTGGTGGACGTGTTGTTCCTTGACTTTAGCAAAGCTTTTGACACGGTCTCCCACAGTATTCTTGCCAGCAAGTTAAAGAAGTATGGGCTGGATGAATGGACTATAAGGTGGATAGAAAGTTGACTAGATTGTCGGGCTCAACGGGTAGTGATCAATGGCTCCATGTCTAGTTGGCAGCCGGTATCAAGTGGAGTGCCCCAAGGGTCAGTCCTCAGGCCGCTTTTGTTCAATATCTTCATAAATGATCTGGAGGATGGTGTGGATTGCACCCTCAGCAAGTTTGCAGATGACACTAAACTGGGAGGAGAGGTAGATACGCTGGAGGGTAGGGATAGGATACAGAGGGACCTAGACAAATGAGAGGATTGGGCCAAAAGAAATCTGATGAGGTTCAACAAGGACAAGTGCAGAGTCCTGCACTTAGGACGGAAGAATCCAATGCACCGCTACAGACTAGGGACCGAATGGCTCAGCAGCAGTTCTGCAGAAAATGACCTAGGGATTACAGTGGACGAGAAGCTGGATATGAGTCAACAGTGTGCCCTTGTTGCCAAGAAGGCCAATGGCATTTTGGGATGTATACATAGGGGCATTGCCAGCAGATCGAAGGACGTGATCGTTCCCCTCAAGGTGCAATGGGGGTCCAGGCCAGCTGACTCAGGCTAAGGGGCTCGGGCTAATGGGCTGTTTAATTGCAATATAGATTTTTGGGCTAGGGCTCAAGCCCGGAAGCCTACACTGCAATTAAACAACTCTGTGAGCCCAAGCCCTAGTCAGCTGGCATGGGGCAGCCATGGGTTTTTAATTTCAGTGTAGACATACCCTGAGTCTCCCTGCATCCTGTGGCATATGTTCTTTTAGTCTTCATCCCATAACATGCTTGATTGTACATTTTTTCTTAATATATCATATGAATTTTAATTGTTCCCAATTAATATTAAATTGTTAGCGCTAAGGATGCAATAAACCAAACATAAGTTTTCAGGTTTGAGCCTCTAGATTGGTTACAGACCATTTAATTTAGTAGAGGACCCTGGATGACATTTTGAATGACAGAACCAAACTTTATTTAACTGAAAAATAATTACTTAAACAAACAGGCATACAGTTACCATTTACACAGGTAACACAATTATACTCACATTCATAGATGGAATGGTGTAGCAATGGGTGATCTATTGACTGACAACAAAATGAAGTGTAGGCTTTTAACCTTGTAACTTAACACTATCCTTTTGATGTTAATTGGAGCTCTCCCCAATTTTGCAAGGCTACTCCTTTTTATAACCCATTATAATACTAATTAACATTACCATATCTACATTTCTGCCACCTCGTTATTGGCTCTTTACATTACACATTATTTACATTAACATCTTCACCAGTGTCCTTCCCAGTCTATCAGTATAGATAGCATTTTTAATAAAACATTCAAAATTCTTAAAACACTCATTAAAAACCTTGCTAAAACCAGTTATACCCAAAACATAACGGTGACATAACCCTGGGTCAAGTCCTTCCTAACTTCAGTTTTCCAATCTCACTGTCTCCAATTTATCTCTCACTTTTACTCACACTAACAAACTCCATTTCCCATACTCCATTTCTATATTTAACCTAGATTAGGCCAAAGCCTAATTTAACATGCTTCTACTTAACATAACCAAGCTACCCTTCTGTAGGGTACAAGGGTTAAATTCTGCACTGTCTTACACTCTGCACAACCCCATTAAACTCATCAGGGCTGGAGGAGGTATAAATCAGAATTTGGCCGTACAATTTTAACTCTATTTACCAAAAAGGGTGTTAATAGTTTCTGAGTTTAGACTTTACAACCTGTCTCTCATTATAGACTTGCAGGAATTAATAAGATCTTAGCAAGTGAACAGTGTCCTTACTCCAGTACTAAAGGAGCTAGCAACTTGTGAATTAGGGGCCAGATTTTGGCAGCAAAGAGGACAGAGTGAGAGAACTCACGTCTGCTCAATCATGGCTTTCTTACTGTTTGTGGTAATGGTTTTGTGATGTGAACATAGGTTCACTCGGAACTTGATAGATAATACCAATGTATTTCATATAGGCCACCAAAGAACCATATGAAGGTAACAGGTTTTGGTCACTACCAACTCAGCCTGGTCTTGATGCTAAACTGGTTACCAAGGGAATATCTATACCTCAAAGTAGACATCCGAGGCTGGCCTGTACCAGCTGACTTGGGACCCTCCCACCTTTGCATGGTCCTGGAGCCCAAGACCAAACATCTACACCACAATTAAAGAGCCCTTTAGCCCAAGCCCCACAAGCCTGAGTCAGCTGGCACAGGCCAGCCACGGGTGTTTAATTGCAATGTAGACATATCCCTCCTATCCAAGTATCAACCCCTGGCCCATCCAGTCACTGGCATTTAACCTGCAAGTTATAGGTTGCACAAACTGTGCTCCTCCTTGTAGAAACTAATTCCCAGACTAGGTTCGTATCCAACTGTGTATTTTCTCATTTCAGAAAGTAATTGTTAGCTAACCACAGCAAGCATTTCATGGAAGTAAATGTTTAACATATCATGGCAGTTGCCTCCTTTCTTTAGGCAGTTACTGGATGAGCCATTATTATCATTGGTTCAGTAGTTGGATTCCTTCCAGACTGACATGCCAGCCTCCAGCCTGAAAGATTTGTGGGCTGAGCATTCATGATCCACTGCTTTAGGTCTACACATTCTGGCTATGCTGGGGGCAGAAGAATGTTTGATGACACCTTGAAGGAACTGTCACGACATCTTGATGCTAAAAAAAAAAAAAAAAGGTGTCTTGCAGTACTGGTTCCGGTTTCAACAGTGAGACCGGATTACAGGGGATACAATACTGCTTTTTGTTGCAGGATTCATTGAACTGGTGGCTTTGTTTAGCCTGGCAAAAGTGTCCAATGGTCACAGTCACAAACATTTGCTAGTGTAACCAGCCTTCCTTACACTGAAGATCAGTAGAGCTGTCCTATTGATTCAGCACCAGCACATACCTAGCAACTACCATAGATAGCTCTCAAAACTTCCTGACCAAATAAGAAGATAAATAGGGAATTTTTCTTACGCTTTATAAAGTGCCTGCTCAGTTATGACTGCGGTGTTGGTACTAGTGTTATAATAGAAATCTCCACTACAGATGAACAGATGCACTGCCTTTGTCTGAATTATTAAGCCCCTCTGACACATCAGTGTACTACAGTGAAAAACATACTACAGGACAGGCCCAACAAAGAAAGTAATAGAACACCACTAGCCATCACCTACAGCCCCCAAATAAAACCTCTCCAGCGCATCATCAAGGATCTACAACCTATCCTGAAGGATGATCCCTTGGGAAACAGGCCAGTCCTTGCTTACAGACAGCCCTCCAACCTGAAGCAAATAATCACCAGCAACCACACACCACACATCAGAAATGCTAACCCAGGAACCAATCCCTGCACAAACCCCATTCCCAACTCTGTCCGCATATCTATTCAAGGGACACCATCATAGGACCTAACCACATCAGCCACACCATCAGGGTTTGTTCACCTGCACATCTATCAATGTGATATATGCCATCATGTGCTAGCAATGCCCCTCTGCCATGTACATTGGCCAAACCGGACAGTCTCTACGCAAAACAATAAATGGACACAAATCAGACATCAAGAATTGTAACATTCAAAAACCAGTAGGAGAGCACTTCAATCTCCCTGGACACTCAATAACAGACTTAAAAGTGGTTATTTAACAAAAAAACTTCAAAAAAAGACATCAACGAGAAACGGCAGAACTGGAATTAATTTGCAAACTTGACACCATCAAATTAGGCCTGAATAAAGACTGGTAGTGGCTAGGTCACTACAAAAAGTAATTTTCCATCTGTTGATACTCACACTTTCTTGTCAACTGTTGGGAATGGGCCACATCCACCCTGACTGAATTGGCCTCGTTAGCACTGACCCCCCACTTGGTAAGGCAACTCCCATCTTTTCAAGTTCTATATATTTATATCTGCCTACTGTATTTTTCACTCCATGTATCTGATGAAGTGGGTTATAGCCCACGAAAGCTTATGCCCAAATAAATATGTTACTCTCTAAGGTGCCACAAGGACTCCTCATTTTTTATACTTTAGATCTAGAAATTCAGTAAATGAGTAGAGTTTATTTCCTCCAAATAAATAGCTTGACAAACCCTTCAATGCACTTCCCGATGGCTGTTTAAAACTATGTCTCTTTAATTTTATCCACAAACAGTCCTTTACACAAGAGTGAGATCAGCTTTTGTTTATGATAATTACATTTTGGTATGTTCTCTGTGTGCTGTAGCTACTAGATTTTCCAGCTGTTAATCTCTAGAGATTTTAGATAGTGCCTAATTTGCAAGCAGCAGAAAGATATTTCCTTCTTAATCACCAAACGCCAGAGCACAAGAATTTCAATACTTCCATCACTTTAACAAAGCATTCAAACCCAACTTGCTGTTCCAGTGTAACATGTGCTTAGTCTACGGCTCCTATTGAATAGCAAAATGCCCATTTGATTTTCACATGAGGAGAATCAGGCTCCAAATAACTAAACCCAACATTATTGAACCTAACTGGCTGAAGTAATGTCTGTCAGATATCAAGACAAACCTTCAATGAAGGAACAGAATCTGAAACCTAGCATTTTTCTTAGAACACTGTGGTTAATTTTTAACTAGAGAAAAAAAGAGTTTGTGTAGCAAGAGTATATTAGATTCTAACTTTCAGTAGCAGGACAGATCTTTCAAACCCTCTGGCAAGTATTCTCTTTTAATTGCTTATTTCCTCTCTATTATACCTCTTCATGCTAGAGATGGCCAGATTACCACTGCTCTTAATAAAATAGCAAAGCTAGTTCAAAAAACACCTTTCTAACCCCAGGTGAGGCACAAATGCACTCACATGCAACAGAATTAAAGATCATCAGAAAATAAGTCACATCAAATCAAATACTGTTAAAAAGACCCGTGGTATAGTGTCATTTTTAATGAGTTATTCTCTGAGACAATTTTTGGTGGCCATATTGGCTGCTCAGTAGAGGAGCTGGCTTGGAGCAAGCTGGCCACCATCAGAGACACTACCCTCCAATCTTCAGGTGTCAACCAGACTCAGTTGCCCCCTCTCTCTTTCTATTCTGGCCCTCCACCCCACCCCTACAGATCAAAAGTCATGTAGTTATGGGTTTTGTCAGTTCCAAGGGTTGTTCCTGGGAAGATACAAGGGAAACTAGAAATAACATAAGAATGAACATACTGGGTCAGACCAAAGGTCCATCTAGCCCAGTATCCTGTCTTCCGATAGTGGCCAATGCCCCAGAGGGAATGAACGTAACAGGTAATCATCAAGTGAGCCATCCGCTGTTGCCTGGCAAACAGAGACTAGGGACACCATCCCTGCCCATCCCGGCTAATAGCAATTGATGGGCCTATCCCCCATGAATTTATCTAGTTCTTTTTTGAACCCTGTTATAGTCTTAGCCTTCACAACATCCTCTGGCAAAGAGTTCCACAGGCTAACTGTGCGTTGTGTGAAGAAATGCTTCCTTTTGTTTGTTTTAACCTTTGATATCTGGGGGAGGGGGACAGAAAATCTGTGATTCGTTTATATTTTCTTAGCAATCTTCACACTGAAATGGGGTAGGAAATTACATTCTTAACATTAAAAGGAAAGGAGTACTTGTGGCACCTTAGAGACTAACCAATTTATTTGAGCATAAGCTTTCGTGAGCTACAGCTCACTTCATCGGATGCATTGGAACTTTTTGCCAGAGGATGTTGTGAAGGCAAAGACCACAAGTCCTCCTTTTCTTTTTGCGAATACAGACTAACACGGCTGCTACTCTGAAACCATTCTTAACATTGAAACTGAGATTAATGTTCACATTATTTAGAGGTCCCCAAACTCAGAAGCCCAAAGGGCAGCTTTGCCAAGAGGTCATGCAGACACAGCCCCTTCCGGGGTTTCACTAAGGAAGCCCACAAATTGGATTAGGTCCTTCTCCAGATCCAGCACTAGAGGCATAAACATACTAAACAATTGCTTAGGGCCCCTAGAAGCTCAAGGTGCCCTCTATTCACTTATGTGTTGTGGGGGAGGGCAAAAATTATTCCTGCTTAGGGCCCCCAATGGGCTAGCACCACCACTGTCTTTCTCCATCCATGTTTGCCCAGAGCCACATCAAGCAAGTTAAAAATCAGTGACAACACATACCCATGAGCTATATATAAAAGCCTTTAGAACAAAGTTAGCATGAGAAGTCTTGCCACAGAAAGGGTTACAATGGGATCTTTCATCTGACATAAATGCTGTGTGCTGGGGATGAAACACTTAAATACATTTTTAAAAATAAAGACGTCATTATTCCCTGTAAAATAAAACACCCAATATCTGTTTATGCCAGATTAGACAGAGATAGTAGATTGTTATTAAACTGTGAAATTCTTCAACATTACATGCGGTCAGACATAATAGAGTTTGGAACTAACTCAGTTTTCCAACCCAATTACATGGGCAATTTACAGCTGTTCAAAGTGATAGACTCTTGAAAGAATAAAGCCTTTCAAATAAGACCATTTAAGAAAAAAATGTTATTTGCTTTCAAAAATATGTAACTACTGTTTTCTGTTTTTCTCCTTCTACATTCCACAGCTGGGTCCCAAAAATTCCACCCAAAAAGATGTCTTGTTCCACTGTGTATTACTTTGGTATTAGATCTCCCAAATTATGGCTGTAGCTCACAAAAGCTTATGCTCAAATAAATTGGTTAGTTTCTAAGGTGCCACAGGTACTCCTTTTCTTTTTGCGGATACAGACTAACACGGCTGCTACTCTGGAACCTATAAGTATGGAAGACTTCAAGTTAACACTGGGGTGATGCAGACAGCAGTGCTGTGATTCAATAGGTGCCACTCTTCCCTTCTGAGTTGGTGTTGGATTAGAGCCCGTGCATGGTGGTAAGGTACAGTGACATGTAAAGCAGAGGTCACTGGTGGTCATCCCATACCAGTTTTTGTAAGATTAACATATTAAACCCAATATTCTGCCCAAATTCTACTTTGGGTAATTACATTCCTCCTCTTTAAATTCACCCTCTTTAGCTTTTGTTGGAGAAGTTATTCTTTACTTTATCGCCTAACTTGTCTCCTAGTGTTACTTTGATAGTTCCTGCATTTCAGCAACCACTAAAGTATATATTTCGCTTTGCGAAATTAGGTATCCAAAGTGCTATCTTAACCCAATATATTTTTAGAGCTGTGCTAAACAGATTATCTTTGTTTCATGGAATTTTTCAGCAAAACGTTTGCTTTTCCCCCTAGATGCTCCTTCCAATTTTGCTTTAGTTACAGTTTTATCAAGATAGCTACTGTGATATAAGTACACATTTCTCCATGATTTCATTACAAAATACATCTTTATTCTAAAAACTCATCTTTGCGTGGAAAGAATCCTGGTTGTGCTTGAAAAATGACCCGTTTTCAAGTTGAAATCTTGACATTTTGCCTAGTTTTCCTTTTTCTAACAAATATTTCATGTAACTCTAATTTCCTTGTAATTTCAATACAAAACACATCTTTACTCTAGAAACTCATTTTTTCTTGGAAAGAAGCCTAGATTTGCTTGAAAAAAATGTCCATTTTCAAGCTGAAACCTTGCAATTTTGCCTAGTTCTGATTTTCCTTATAAATGTTTTACCTAACTCTAATATTACCTCTTGTACATGTATAATGCACAACAGATTGCAGAAATGTCTTATGAAGTGAATAATCTTGATTTGCTGGTGTGGTTTTTTTCTCAGACACTAGATGTCAGCATAACACACTTATCTATGATTTTAGTACTCTACAGCTGTTGTTGTTGTCTGGCAATTGTAATCCAATCCAAATGCTGTCACATGTTTTACAAAAAGCCAACCCAGCATGATATCATTTAAGCCATATAAAAATGTGCTATCAAAGAGGCAATGATGGTTTGAATACAAGAGAGGAATGAGGAACTCTCAAATTCTAATCCCCGTTTTGCACCGAATATCTGTGTGGTCTTCCCCAAGTCACTTGATTTCTGTGTCTCAGTTTCTACCCTCTGTTAGTTGGGTGTAACCAGAGGTGAAAGTAAGCCCGTACGCACCGGTATGGCGTACCGGCAAGAGCTGGTGCACCGTACTGGGGCAGCCCGGCTTCCCCAGGCAGGGCCGGCTCTAGGCACCAGCAAAACAAGCAGGTACTGGGACGACACATTTCTAGGGGCGGCATTCCGCTGCCGGCCATGCTGACCCTAGAAATGTGCCCCGCCGCCCCAGCTCGCCTCCGCTCCCCTCCAGCTGCTCCCCTGAGCGCGCGCCGCTCTGCTTCTCCCCCCTCCCTCCCAGGCTTGCCGCACGCGAAACAGCTGTTTCACGTGGCAAGCCTGGGAGGGAAGGAGGAGAAGCGGAGTGGCGGCGAGCTGAGGCGGGCAGCAGTTCCTCTAACCCCCCCCGTTATTTCCTGCACTCCCCCCCACCTCCCCTGAACGCAAACTGCCTCTCCCTACCCTGGGAGGGAGGGGGGAGAAGAGGAGTGGTAGTGTGTTCAGGGGAGCAGGCAGAGCGGAGGTGAGCTAGGGCTAGGGGTTGCGGGGGGGAGCCGCAGGAATCAATGGGGAGGGGGAGGATGCGGCACGCCCGGGGGAGGAGGCGGGGCTGGGGATTTGGGGAAGGGGTTGGGAAGGGGCGGAGTTGGGGCGGAGCCTGGGGGGGGAAAGCGGGGGCGGCCAAAAAGTTTTTTGCTTGGGGCGGCAAAAATCCTAAAGCGGCCCTGTCCCCAGGGGGCAATTTAAAGGGCCTGGGGCTCCCAGCAGTGGCTGAACCCCCTCCCGCACACGAACCCCTTGCCCCAGGTTGGAACACCCTCCCGTATCCTACCTCTCTCCCAGAGCCAACACCCCAACCCCTGACCCAGCCCTGAGATCCCTCCTACACCCCAACTCCTTCCTAGAGCCTGCACCCTGCACCCTCTCCTGCACCCCAACCCTCTGCCCCAGGTTGGAACCCCTTCCTGTACCCTACCTCCCTCCCAGAGCCTGCACCCCACACCTCCTCCTGCACCCCTACTCCCTGCCCCAGCCCTGAGCCCTCTCCTGAACCCCAACTCCTTCCTAGAGCCCACACCCCTCACCCCCTCTCTCACCCCAACCCTCTGCCCCAGCCCGGAGCCCCCTCATTCACTCCAAACCCCTCATTCCTGGTCCCACCCCAGAGCCTGCAGCCAGCTGCAGCCCTCACCCACTCCTACACCCCAACCCCCTACTCCAGCCTGGTGAAAGTGAGTGAGGGTGGGGGAGAGCGAGTGATGGAGGGAGGAGGGTGGAGTGAGCTGAGGGGGCGGGGCCTTGGGAAGGGGGCGGGGCTTCAGGGAAGGGGCAAGAGTACTGGGTTTCGTGTGATTAAAAAGTTGGCAACCCTAATAGTGTCACAATAGAGCTGTAACCTGGATTACATATGTATATTTAGACTAAAGATCTCCTAGTAGAATGATGAAGGAGATTTTCAAAAGCACAAATGGAAGTTTAGGGACTTAACTCCCACTGACTTTCAGTGGGAATTATGCACCTAACTGCTCTTTGTGCCTTTGAAATTCTCCTCTAAAATGCCTTGCTTTTAAGAAAATGAGGCTACACACCACAACACTAGGTGTGCAATATCAGCCTCACTCACTAGAGAGCAGAGACATTTTACTCGGTAAAAATCAGTTTTAGGGTTGCCACTGGCTTAATGACCCAACAATTAGCTTTTATTACACTAGTGGGCTGAAATGTATCAGGTTTTTTTGAACTGTGAAGAATAAAAATAAAACTTTGACAGCCCTTGTATCTGTAGCTCCAGGTATGCTTCTAATTTTTTAAGCCTGAAATAATATTCTAAGCTCCTGGGATCTTTGTGTGTCAAGTTTAATGTGTAGTCTCAAGAAGTGAGGTGTGCTTCCTGGCTGACAACAACCAAGAGGTACGAAAGAGGGAGCTCCTGAGGCCTAGGATGGAGGACAGCAGGTAGAGAAGAAACTAAGATGTGGGAAGACCAAGATGGGAGGTGGAAAAGAAAGATGTTAGGGGTAGACAAGATAGGCTGCCAGTCTCTAACTATGGAACATGATGGGTGATCCTAGTAACACCTATATAGCCTTGCCTAATTTGTGTATTTAAAGGGAATTCAAACCATCACTCACTAATTAGTTCATACATGTTGTTTCCAGTATGTTTGACAGAAGATATTTAAAGGTCTAGGAACTAACAGAACTTTATAAAAAGAAAAGGATTACCTGTGGCACCTTAGAGACTAACTAAGGTGCCACAAGTACTCCTTTTCTTTTTGCGAATACAGACTAACACAGCTGCTACTCTGAAACAGAACTTTATGTGGTTAAAAACAGACAGAATTGTGTCTTACAGGGTATGTACTGACATTTTTCATTAAAACTTCAGCAATCCACCAAGTTGCCTCGAAGAAAGAGTCTCCTTAGAGTTAGCCCATTCTTGCCAGAAAACATTTGTAGCTTTTTTTTTAAAAAATAGGGAGGAGGCCTGAGAGTGTCAATATAGAGCAGGTTAATGAACAGAGCACAGAACTAAAGTGAGCTAAATGAAACTATCAGAGAACAGAACCCAGTAGGAATAATAAGACTTGTGGCCAATAAATGTAAATAATTTAATGATTTTTAAGGACACAACACCTGTCCAGTCTGGTTAAGGACAACCAACCAAGTATATTACCTCACATGAGGGTTAAAATTCCTCCATTGGTTGAGTCACTGGTTTGTAAAAGACAAAACAGCTGTTTAGAGGATAATGGGTGAGGTTCCAGATGGCTTCTGCTAATGTTCTCATAAACCATACAATTAGAATCACATCCTAAAAGCACAGCATTATGTGCTGGACAGTTTTCCAAAAGAGTACCCAGATTTCTAATAAAGAAGCAGAGTCGATCCCTTCCCACAGTAGGCATAAGCATTCATTGAATTGAGTTAATACTGATCAAAGTCAGCCTGAACCATTAATGACCAGCCTCTAAACAATTTCCTTAACAAGCAAATCAGGCTTCACATTTTCCGAAAATAAAATAGCAACCCCAGCAAGCATAATGACTAAGAAATCCTCTCCTCTCCAGTCAGTTAGTTTATATGTGTAATCTGCAAGGGTTTCTTGTTAAAAAAAAAGAAAAAGAGGGGGGAGGGGAGGGGAGGGGAGGGGACAGATTCTTTTGTGATAGCTATTGAAATAGGAATGTTTGTTTCTTGATGTCTCTGCAGTCCATTAACTTTCAGAGATCACATGCAGGCTTGCTTGCTGTTTTCATTATGAGGAAAGAGGAAGAGACAAGGCAAAGAGAACTCCACAGAACAAAAGCCAAAAAAAGAGTACCATTTAGTTTGTAATCCCCAGCATTACTGCTATTCAAGGAAACAAACACTTTAGTCATCAGTTTCCACAGTTTATACTGCTTTTTCTTACTAAACTCCACTACAGAGATTTTCCTGAGAAGACAGCAAAAACAGATATGGACACTTTTCTTAATGACTTAAAGATCTGGACTTTTTTCTTTCACATCAACTGCGTATTTCCCCTTGGGCTCATTAAGAAAACTATTAATACTTTCCAGGGCTTATCCTCTCTTAGGCCACTGAGCAGCAGGGAGATTGGAAAGGTTATCAGCCGCAATCCATACCCAGATTCACTTGTGATCTCTAGGCCACAGACCCAAGTCAGCAAACCCCAGAGAGAACGGATGCTGTGGAATAGCTACAATGGTGCAAATGATGCAGTCACCCCAGGGCCCAAAAGGTGATGGGCACCCAACCAGAGTGAAGAGCACTCAGATCTAGCCACACACGCATATCCTCGCTCATGCCACCACTAGCCCAGCAGAAGCTGAGCCATGCCACCACACCACAGCGGAGAGGGGTCACTGGGGGAAAGCAGTGTCCAGAGGTGGCTGGGATGGGGCACCCCAGGTGTGAGCAGCAGGGAAGGATGAACAGAGAAGGTGTGGGGGAAATTGCAGCACCTGCATACAAGGGGGACCAG
This sequence comes from Caretta caretta, assembly GCF_965140235.1. Lineage (NCBI taxonomy): Eukaryota > Metazoa > Chordata > Testudines > Cheloniidae > Caretta > Caretta caretta. Next base: position 34,818,683 of record NC_134210.1, read on the forward strand.
ATATGGGAAACGCATCCTCCCCTCACCCCCCACCAAGAGACAGAGAGCAAGGTAAAATCATCAGCCTCTTTGCATAGTGTGGGGGAGTGGAGGGGAACTGGGGAGTGTTGCGATGGAGGAATGGGGGGGGCTACATAGCAGTTGAGGGTGGGGGGCAGGTGGTTAGAGCAGAACCAGGTAGAAACTGGGGGGTTGGATCAGAGCTGTTGAGGATGGGTGAAGAGGGTTAGAGCAGAGCAGTAGGGGACCAAGGGCAAGGGATTAGGGAAGTGAGGGTCAGAAGGGGAGCTAAATGGGCCTGCATGGGGTGATTGGATCAGAGCTGGGGGAGCTGAGGGCTGAATTGAAGGAGGCTGGAGTGAGATTGAAGGAGTGCTGGGGAGATCCTGGATCAGAACTGGAAGGAATGAGCGGGATACAGAGAGAGCTGATGATCTGTAGGGGGACCATGGGGTTGGGGGAGGGAAGCTAGGGAGGTGCTGGGACACTGGATGGGGCTGATTTGGAACTGGAGAGGAGCAAGTCTTAGAATCTGGAATGGGGCCCCTAACCTATTCTTGCACATGGGCCCTCTGGGGCCTTGCTACACTGCTGTGGGGATCAAGGGGCTAACACTGGTCCTGACAGTTGAAAGTCTCTTTAACACATCTGAAGTCTTGCACTCTGCCAAGAAGCTACCTCTTGGAGGTCAAAGTGTAGGGGAAAAGTGAGAACTGCCAAAACCCAACCAGAATTGGACCTTGCAAAGGAAATTAAACCAAAAGTAAAAGGTTCTATAGCCATATAAATAAAAGGAAAACAATGAAAGAAGAAGTGAGACCACTAAACACTGAGGAGGGAGTGGAGATTAAAGATAATCTAGGAATTGCCCACACCTAAACAAATACTTTGCCTCCATTTTAATAGGGTTAATGAGGAGCTTAGCGATAGTGGCAGGGTGGCTAATGGAAATGAGGGTATGGAAGTAGAAATTACCACATCTGAGGTGGAAGTCAAACTCAAACAGTTTCATGGGACCAAATCAGAAGGCCTGGATAATCTCCATCCAAGAATATTACAGGAACTAGCACATGAAATTGCAAGACCAATAGCAAGGATTTTTAATGATTCTGTAAACTCAGGGGTTGTACCCTGTGCCTGGAGAACTGCTAATATAGCATCTATTTTTAAGAAAGGAAAAAAGTGACCCAGGAAACTACGGGTCTGTTAGTTTGACCTCAATTGTATGCAAGATCTTGGAACAAATTTTGAAAGAGAAAGTCATTAAGGACATAGAGGTAAATGCTAATTGAGATAAAATAGAACACGATTTTACAAAAGGTAGATCATGCCAGACGTACCTGATCTGCTTCTTTGAGAAGATAACTGATTTTTTAGACAAAGGAAATGAAGTAGATCTAATCTATCTGGATTTCAATAAGGAATTTGACAGAGTTCCACACTGGAAATTATTAGTTAAATTCGAGACAATGGGGATTGATATGAGAATTGAAAGGTGGATAAGGAACTTGTTAGTGGGGACACTATAATGGGTCATACTGAAAGGTGAACTGTCAAACTGGAGGAAGGTTACTAGTGGAATTCGCGATGGCAAGCTAGGGGGAGAAGTGTGCTCAAGAGAGGAGGCGGAGGTGAGCTGGGGCAGGGAGCTGCCAGTGGGTGCTCATAGGCGCCAACTCCGTGGGTATTCTGGGGCTGGAGCATCTACGGGGAAAAACCACAGCCGCGAAAGCAGCAGCATGTTGGAGCTGCCTGGGCTGTGCACTGGCTCCTGTGAGCAGTAGCCTGACATGCTGATACTTTCGCTGCTGTGGTTCCTGGCCCTGTCACTGGCCATGGCCCTGCTGGTCTCACTGGCTGTCGTTACAGCCCTACAGCTCCATGAATAACTGCTTTATAGCCACATCTGAGGATATGAATTGTATATCCATGCAGGGCTCTACATATTTAAGAAAGATGAAGGAGTTATTTAAGTTAAGCACCAGTGTGGACACAAGAACAAGTGGATGTAAACTGGGCATCAATAAGTTTAGGCTTGAAATTAGATGAAGGTTTCTAACCACGAGAGGAGTGAAATTCTGGAAAAGCCTTCCAAGGGGAGCAGTGAGGGCAAAAAAACTTAAGTGGCTTAAAGACTCAGCTTGATAAGTTTATGGAGGGGATAGTGTGATGAGAGACTGCTTACAATGGTGTGTGGCCAATCTGCAACTGCTAGTAGCCAGTATCTCCAACACCTGATGATGGAACACTACATGGCTCTGAGTTACTACAGAGAATTCTTTCCCAGGTGTCTGGCTGGGTGGTCTTGCCCACATGCTCAGGGTCTAACTGATCGCCATACTTGGGGTCAGGAAAGAATTTTCCCCTAGGTCAGATTTGCTGAGACCCTGGGTTTTTTTCACCTTTCTCTGCAGCATGGGGCACAGGTCACTTGCCGGTTTAAACTAGTGTAAATAGCCGATTCTCTGTAGCTTGACCTCTTTAAATCATGATTTGAGGACTTCAGAAACTCAGCCAGAGGCTAGGGGTCTATTACAGGAGTGGGTGGGTGAGGTTCTGTGGCCTGCAATGTGCAGGAAGTTCAGACTAGATGATCGTATCAATCCCTTCTGGCCTTAAAGTCTATGAGTTGATAAGAACCAGGTGAGTCATTTTTGCAATTTGCCCAACACTCAAGCAAGTGTTTATTTCTACTGTCATTTTTACTATGAAATTACAGGGCTAATTCAGGCTCTTGAGTCTGAGCTACAATCTGTAACTGCAGACTCAGACGCCATCACAGTGCCAGACTCAAATCACAGGCCACTCCCACTATGCCACCAAGATCTCTAACTGCTGAGTCAGCATCACAGTTACCTTTCAGTTGGGAAGGGACAGCCAACAGCCCACAAGTAACTTTCTCACGAGCACTCAGAGTTTGGCTCCTGCAAAACCTTTGCCACAACTTTAGAGGCACCTGATAACTTTCTAGTGAAACCAGACCCAAATTTGCTTTTCTCACATCCTCAAACAGCTTGAGTCCTCCTGCCCCAAATAATTTCTATAATTCAGCAAGAAGAAATATAGCTTTTACAGCTACTGTAGTAGTTTCCCTTGAGAAACAGAAAGAACATCACACTCCTTTCTAGACAAGTAAAAGAACCTTTAAAAAGACCTTGTTTCCTCATAACAACAAACAGGTTAATGTGTGAAGAACAAGAAGTGCAATAAAATTTCATTTTTACTGGTTAGTGTATGCATAAAAACTGCCAAAGCAACTGAAGACACATGCCCTAAAAATAGTGCTCTATTGTCAATGTATAAAAAGATGAGGCATGTCTCATGGACATGAATCATGTTCAATTAAGTGTTAAGCTCTGCCAGTGCTAAAAATGAAAGGCTACATCAACTGATAAACTAGTCTGGGAGTAGGCATGCAACTGGAAAGAGCTCACTACGCCAGTCTGACTCTCCTGCTTTCACTGGCTGTCAGAAAGCAGTAACTCATATTTCTGCCTGAGCAATGGAAGGAGTAGTTACAAGACACTGGCTGGAAACTCCTGTACGTTATCAGGAGCAGTTTGCTGTCCAAGATCTGGAAGCATGCAAGTTGGATCACTCTTTATATGCTTTGCCAGGCCCATCCACAGCTGAGGTGAGAAGCAGACATGCAGCAAAAAGTATGGCTACAGCAGAGAAGGACAGCACGGAGGAAGGCAAACCCAGCTTTCAGGTCTTACTGGATGTTGTGCAGTTCTGTCCTGAAGATATCATCATTCAGACTTTTGAAGGCTGGCTCCTGATCAAAGCTCAGCATGGACGTAGGATGGACGAACATGGTTTCATATCCAGAAGCTTTGTTAGACAATACAAATTACCTAATGGAGTCAAGAAAAAAGATTTGTCTGCTCTCTTCTGCCATGATGGCATTTTGGTTGTTGAAATTAAGAGCTCAGAGGGAATGGATTAAAGTCTTGTTAATTGTTATTGGTGAGATAATATTATTGCTAATGTAACTCAAACAATTCTTTGCAATGTAGCCATGCATGTGAAGTTGTTGGCTTGTATTTACAATGGAGATAAGAACATAACTTTGCATATATTTTTGGCATGTTGAGTTTTATTGTTTGATGTGAAATGTAAGACTGCTTTCCTTCAGCTGCATATGTGCTGGAGACCCATGCTTTTTATACAAAAGAAAGTTTATGGCAGTCAAAACAAATGAAAAATATTTCATATAATGCTCTCTGATGAGGTACCAAGTGTAAAGCATGTATCAAAATGCTAATAAACAGGGGTTACCTTTGTAATATGTATTCATGAGATGAATAATGAAAGGAGCAGCAGATATTAGTCTGAGTTTTATGGAATTTTAATTTACATAACAGGAAAATGCCATGTTTTTATTAGTTATATCACTATATAATGTTAACTTCAACATTTCTTAGGTGATGTCAAAGCACGCATGAGCAGCATTCATTTGGTCTGCAAAATAATTTATGGGAAAAACTTTTTGAATTCAAATTCATTTCTAAATATTACTTGCAAGTGTGCCCTTTAAAAATATATTGTACTTAAGGGAATATTGAACAGCAGAATAAACATTAAAAATAGTTTTGCAAATGCAATGTTTCAAAATGTGCCATCTTTCTACTAATACAGAGTCAACTTATTTTGATGGAAATTTTTCAGATGCTTTGTTTTTAATCACAGTTCATTTTGTTTAAATATCCTGGCTTTCTGCCAACAATAGAAGCAAAATATTGCTCACTTATAAAAGCTGAAAAGGCCCAAAGTCATTCTTGTGTAGCTGCCCCTGACTTAAAGGCATTAATATGCTAGGGATGAATTTAGTCCAAGAAGTTTACACAATCAACAGGATAACAATCATGTAAATGTTTTCTTCTGTGACTTTCTTTAGAACTTAAGATCCTGATCCTGGGAGCAGATGCTTGTGCCCACAGAGCCTAATTGGATCTGCACCAGCATAGGGGTTCAAATGCCTGATTGCAAGATGGGGCCACTTAGAAGAACATAGGGCCACTTTCTTCTCTCAATTATACTAGAGCAATCCTACTCATTTCAATGGAGTTCCGCAACTAAGGTTAGCCAGGACTCTGCCTGCTATGTCTAACAATTGGTCTTCAACATTTCAAAAAGATTTGTTACAAATGGTACTGTAAATACGCAAACATTCTAGGGGAACTGCAGCTGCAAGTGAAACTGCCTCCTTTTATGTGTACTTAAGATAAGTATGACTGCTGTGCTATGAATAGTAAAGGAATGCAGAGTGGAAAGTGCCAAGCTAAATGGTCTCTGTGTATATAATGTCTTCTGCAGTTTCCACAGTATGCATCCGATGAAGTGAGCTGTAGCTCACGAAAGCTTATGCTCAAATAAATTGGTTAGTCTCTAAGGTGTCACAAGTACTCCTTTTCTTTTTGCCAATACAGACTAACACGGCTGTTACTCTGAAACCAAGCTAAATACAGACTCTTGCTGATGGCCATCTGCTGTTCAGACAAATTAAAAACATTTTTGAACTAAATCAAATACAAATAAAATTCTGAGTATTTTCAATCACAAGGGAAACATCAGATTAACAAAAATGTTTCTACCCCAGGCTCAAAAAAGAGAGCTCTCTAGTTTATAGTGAAAACACTAGACTTGTGTGTTTGTGCTCGCATGATGTGAAATGTTTATATTAGTGATCAATTACATTTGAAGAAATTTGAAAGCCATTGGTTTGGAATAGGCCAATACTCAATTTTTAATTATATTATATTATTATTATTATTATTTTTGCACTCCAAACTCACACCAACTTCAAAGCAAGTTTGCTCTGCATAAGGAATGATGGATTAAGTCCAGAGCCTGCAAATCACTGCATATGCTCACCCTGCTGCACCCAAGCACAGTGGATTGCAGGTTGGGGGCCTACATTTATTTTCCTAACTGATGTACACATTGGTCTCTTTTTGTGTGGCACCATAGCCAGCAAACTAATGTTTTCTAGAAAACTGATTTAAACATAAAATAAAAGTCCTTCAACCCTCTCCTTTGCCCCCAAGTTTGCCTTTCTGAATCCATAGGTTTGAGGAAATTAGAATGAGGTTCCAGTCACAAAATTCAGACCTAGATCCAGATTCCAAACACTTTGAAGTCCAGGTCCTTTCAGATCCAGAGATTTTGTTGAGCCCATAATATAAGTTAGGGCCATCTGCACATTTTAGATGCAGAACTGAGTTTAGATGTGTTTGGATCCATGGTTTTTACACCATCAGATGTATTGCGATGTGGGTTCAGGACCATCTAAAGAGATAACCAGCTTTAGTTCCATTTAAAAAAACCGTAATACTCTTCTATTGCTCATTTTACTTTACAAAGAATCTGTATGATATGATCATTTAAAACTAAAAGTCCAGCCCTATCTATTATTACAGTGAAGGCATTCATGTACCTAGAGATAACATAGGAGATTTACAAACTATGGATTTGGCAATTTTAAAAGTGATACAAACATAAAAACCATGGCTGATTTTATAAAAAATCAAGCTCTGACTAAACAAATGGAAATTTGGCAAATAATTAGTCCATAATCCTGACAGCATTTGTATACACATGAAAAGAGCTGGCCAAGAAGAGTGCAACCGTTGCACCCAGCTCTAGATTTTCCCAAAGCATAAGGGGCTGATTCTGAACTCATTTATGTTGTAAGTCACGAGTAACTCCACTAAAGTCAGTGAGGTTACACTGGTGTGAAACCAGTGTGTTGGGCAAATAGAGTTCACACTGCTGGAAGAGTTATCATTGTAGGTTTCGCTACTCCCAGAAGTAGTGCTGTAGTGCGTAGGTTTCACATCTGAGCTACTGTGAATAAAACACATGCTTCTCCTGAAGCCACATGTGCCTCTCTGTGGGTCCGCTCCTTCCTGCACCATAATATGACAATACTCTCTCTGTGTTCTCTGAGACCAGAGCTATGGAGGCTGCACTACAGCATTTGACCTGGAGTCAAGGGAGTTGATCGCTACATTTTAACATGTCCACTCCTTAACTTGTCCATTCCATGTCAAGTGTTTCCAACTCTTACAATTTTGTCACAATTCTCATACTATCTGGTGGGCTTTTTAGCCCACCAGTTCCTGGAGCTTTCATTTTAAAGATTCTTGGCTTTCATTTAAAAAAAAAAGTTTCTTGTCCTTTCTGTTGTGGAGAAAATCTTGAAAATGTGAACTGTAAAGGCTCAAACACCAAAAACCAAATAAAAATCCAGAATAAGAGTATCCACACTTGCAGTTATTCTGGAATAGCCATTCCAGAGTAACTCATGTGTAGACAAGTACTTATATAAACAATCATACAACATAAAATTTGGCAGCGAATTTGGCCATGAGAAACGTGAAAAGACCCATCCTTAAGACAGCTAGGGTCTGATTCTCCACCTGCTTACAACAGTAAATCAGAAGTCAACTCACTGAAGTCTGTGGAATTATACTAGCATAAAAGTGATAGCAGTTGGGGAATTAGGCCCTTAAAGTGCATTCACATGCTACACTGATGGGTGATGTGACTTAGTTGGGGATTGGTCCTGCTTTGAGCAGGGGGTTGGACTAAATGACCTCCTGAGGTCCCTTCCAACCCTGATATTCTACGATTCTATGGTGCAGTATAACAGTCTGATCCTGCACGGCTAGAATCAATGAGAACTTTGCTATTGTCTTCAATGGGCACAGGAGAAGAACCAAAGTGTATGTAACGAGTAAATACATACATGGAACTATACTGGAATATGTATCATCCACTCATGAAACAATACACTCATTGCCTATATTGTAGTATTAAGTATAATCTAAGGGGAAATGTCTCATTCATTTTTGCCCTATAGTTTATTAAACGCTTTTGAATTAATGATTTTTAGTGGATTTGGCAAAACAGTTACACATTCTTTCTAAGTGGCTGAACTAACGTATTTTGAATGTTATTTCTAATGTTTGCTTTTCTAACACGATTAGATGTGAATATGAGAGACATGAAGGGAGATATTAATATTGCTCAGGGACAGTGATAATTTTATAAATTGCATAGAATTTCATAACAGCCTTAGCTCAAGGCAGATTTATGACACACTTATATGATTAAATAAAGAACTCTGACACTGGCTGTCTACAAAAGCCTGGCCAAGAATAAGCAATATATGCTGCTGTATGAACTGCAGAGCAGCTGTTATTGAGCCTTGTCAGTTCCCAATGGTGAAAGGATTAACTATGTAATCGATCAAGCAGTGTCCAAGTGACTCCAAGCACTTTAAAAATGCCTTTTAGAAGTCTCAAGTTCGGATTAATGACCAAGAGCCAGGGCACAAAAATAAAGAGCATGGTTCTGCAAGGTCCTAAGCATCCTCAATCTCCATGGACTTATTTAGTTGTATAGTATCTGCTGTATTCAGGGTATCACAGTCTCTTTATGCAATCGGATACTCACAGTGCAATGAACACAGGCAAATATGACAGTCATTATTCACTCAAGAATAGTTCAGACACAGCCTTGGATATTTGAAAAGAGTGCACTGTGCTCCTCAAATTTCCTGTAAAATAGGCCAAATATTGCAGACCTTACTCCGTTCATAATCAAAAAAATTCCCATTGATGTGATTTTTTCGCCTGAATAAGGACTGCAAGATTTGGTCCTTAGTGAAAGAAAGAATGTTGATGAGCATACTTGCACACCAGGGTTATTTCCTCCTCCCTTTTAAAAGGGCCATGCAATGCACCCGGGCAGCCGCCTGTGGAGACAGATGGGCCCACCATTTAACATCTCACCGGAAGGACAGCACTTCTCAACGCAGCTACTGCAGTGGCACTTCAGTGCTAGCAGTAGGGATGAGTATCAGTCCTATATTGGGTCTTCTTTAAGGACACTGACAACTGAAAAATCACATATCCATCTGAAAATTTTGTAGGTACCATTACTGCAAGAAAACCCTAAAAATGACTGAAACTGAGAGAAATTGCAGAATAATTCATTTGTTTACTGTGCAGTTGACAGCATGTTGTACCTAGTCAAGTTCACTGTTCCATTGTTCCTGCCTGCGCTTCCCTAGGCTCTGCAAACCCATCTCATTTGTACTGTTTATTTCCTCTCCCTAAGGAGGAGACTGAAGAGGCAGCAGGCAGGAGTGTGCGGAGAGAGAAAAAGGGGGGAGGAGGGCTGGGCCTGAGCATGTTTGATGGTTGTGCTGTCATGTTCACCTAAATGAACCTTCTATCAAAAACAGGGGAGGAGGAAAACTCTTACAGACAATTGTAGGAAAAGATTTTTAAGATGTCACGGCACAATATTTAAAGACTGCTTTTTGAGAAATGTTGGGTTCATTTAATTAATCAATTCTTCAAAGTTCAAATGAACAGTGTCCCTGTAGAACAATTTTAACTAAAACTTTTGGGCTGAAAGTATAAGTTATGTTACATGTTGTTTTAAATCTTCAATACACCACGATTTAAAAATAAATCACTTACCCACTTTCTTTGGCTTACTTTCCACTCAGATTTTCCCTTCAGTTTCCCCTCTATTACATTATTAATCTTATAGTTTTATCAGTTATCACAATTTTGGGACCACTAAAGTAAACAGAACTCCAGTGTTTTAACTATTGTATTGTCTTCACCTGATCTGAGCAGGGATAGATAATGTGATAGTCAAAATTTCCAATGTTGCTACCCTGGTGGAACTGCACTAGTGGTATACAGTGGTTGGAAGTATGAAGAATTAAGTATGTGCAGACACAGCTTTTGTATACTGAGGTTGGCTTTAAATTTACATAAGTCTAACCTGTATGTAATGATGCTACCACTATGGCTACGCTGACAAATTCAGGAGAGTCAATGATTCATGAGACTGGAGTATGGCTTGACAAATAAAAAGTACTTTATTTATTCTCTTGTTGAAAAAAACATGATCCTATGATCTACAATCCTTGCAGCAAGTGTAGTTTTAATATTATCTCATATATATTCTGTCAATAAATAAATTAATATTATTAAAGTGCTGATAGTGTGACCAACACGCTACAAGTTACAAATATAACAAACTCCCTGGCTTGATGAATTTATGAGCTAAGGCTCTATCCTGAAATCAGATTCATGCAGGCCAAAATATCCACCCGAGAATATAAATGCATGTCTGAGGGGCTAAGAAACAGACAAAAGTACATAGAGATAAATTAATGTAGAAGCTCATTCTATTACATTATATATTTCTGTTATGATATGGAGCTCCTTCATAGGGCGTTTAGCCTAACATTAAAAAGGTGTGTGATTTTACTTGTTCCCCAGTGCAAGTTAATATTGGAACTGAAATACCAAAACCAACATTAATATTTAGAAGCATAATAATATTTTCCAGGAAGTTGGCTAGAAGATGATAAGCTGCTGGCTTCTGTAACAAAATGGAATATCTAGATGTTTCCATATCATATTTAACACACAAATCGACAAACAGACCTGGGTCTGGGTTTTGACAAAGCTATTCATTTCTCATTAACCTTTACAAAATAAACATACTAACTGCACAACTTAAACAAACACAGAAGGCTAAATTTAGGCTGTCTCTTTCACGAATATGCATACTGGAAAAGAAGTAGCCAAAAGGGCTGCAACTGTGGCATAAAAAACTCTGCAATCCCTCCACCTCCAGAGCCACAAATGGAGTTCCAAGGCAGGGCCAGTAGTCAAAGGCCACAGGGTATCTAGACCACAGCATTGGTAATAAGAGAATTTACTGTCTGTGAGGAGAATCATAGAATCATAGAATATCAGAGTTGGAAGGGACCTCTGGAGGTCATCTAGTCCAACCACCTGCCCAGAGCAGGACCAATCCCCAACTAAATCATCCCAGCCAGAGCTTTCTCAAGTCTGACCTTAAAAACTTCTAAGGAAGGGGATTCCAGCACCTCCCTAGGTAACGCATTCCAGTGTTTCACCACCCTCCTAGTGAAAAAGCTTTTCCTAATATCCAACCTAAATCTCCCCCACTGCAACTTGAGACCATTACTCCTTGTCCTGTCATCTGCTATCACTGAGAACAGTCTAGATCCATCCTCTTTGGATCCACCTTTCAGGTAGTTAAAAGCAGCTATCAAATCTCCCCTCATTCTTCTCTTCCGTAGACTAAACAATCCCAGTTCCCTCAGCCTCTCCTCATAAGTCATGTGCTCCAGACCCCTAATCATTTTTGTTGCCCTTCGCTGGACTCTCTCCAATTTTTCCACATCCTTCTTGTAGTGTGGGGCTCAAAACTGGACACAGTACTCCAGATGAGGCCTCATCAATGTTGAATAGAGGGGAATGATCACGTCCCTCGATCTGCTGGCAATGCCCCTACTTATACACCCCAAAATGCCATTGGCCTTCTTGGCAACAAGGGCACACTATTGATTCATATCCAGCTTCTCGTCCACTGTCACCCCTAGGTCCTTCTCTGCAGAACTGCTGCCTAGCCATTCGGTCCCTAGTCTGTAGCGGTGCATTGGATTCTTCCATCCTAAGTGCAGGACTCTGCACTTGTCCTTGTTGAACCTCATCAGATTTCTTTTGGCCCAATCCTCTCATTTGTCTAGGTCCCTCTGTATCCTATCCCTACCCTCCAGCGTATCTACCCCTCCTCCCAGTTTAGTGTCATCCGCAAACTTGCTGAGGGTGCAATCCACACCATCCTCCAGATCATTAATGAAGATATTGAACAAAACCGGCCCCAGGACCGACCCTTGGGGCACTCCACTAGATACCGGCTGCGAACTAGACATGGAGCCATTGATCACTACCCGTTGAGCCTGACAATCTAGCCAACTCTCTACCCACCTTTTAGTGCATCCATCCAGTCCATACTTCTTTAACTTGCTGACAAGAATACTGTGGGAGACCGTGCCAAAAGCTTTGCTAAAGTCAAGGAATAACACGTCCACTGCTTTCCCTTCATCCACAGAACCAGTTATCTCATCATAGAAGGCAATTAGATTAGTCAGGCATGACTTGCCCTTGGTGAATCCATGCTGACTGTTCCTGATCACTTTCCTAAGTGCTTCAGAATTGATTCCTTGAGGACCTGCTCCATGATTTTTCCAGGGACTGAGGTGAGGCTGACTGGCCTGTAGATCCCAGGATCCTCCTTCTTCCCTTTTTTAAAGATTGGTACTACATTAGCCTTTTTCCAGTCTTCCGGGACTTCCCCCGATCGCCATGAGTTTTCAAAGATAATGGCCAATGGCTTTGCAATCACATCCGCCAATTCCTTTAGGACTCTCGGATGCAACGCATCCAGCCCCATGGACTTGTGCACGTCCAGCTTTTCTAAATAAGAAGAAAGACTGCAGATGCATGACTGCAAGAGTAGCATCAAGGGACCAAGAGGAAATAGAAAATCAGGCCCAGGGTGCCTGATTCTCCTCTTTCTTTCACTAATTTTACAGCCCCGCAGCACCCACAGAGTTGGTGCCTATGACAGAGGCAGTGTCTTGCCACCATTCCTTGTCCAAAACCTCCTGATTCTTTCATAGTTTATCTTCATTTTTTCAATAAAGGAACACAGCTCTAAGGCAGGACTTTACATATATATATATATATATATATATATAAAAGAGCAATTCTTAGCTTGACTTTCTGGTCCTCTCTGTAGCTCTCCCTTCCTCAGTGGCCACTATGCCTTTTTAATCCCTGGGTCGGATCTAAAAATGCTGGCCTATGCTGGCTATAAGGGTAACTTGCTAGAGCAGCTCTGCACCTGTTCATACACCTGGTCAAAGGGACCATCATCTCAGAAACAAATTAATCTGTACAACTCATTCGTGTAGTAAAGGATGTTCTTTTTAAAGGGAAAAAAATCATTCAGGACTTGGAGGTTTTTAATTAATGAAAGTAACTGACAGTTTATTTTTATCATGAAGCAGTAATTTTAAAAAGTCAACCTATCAACACCAACCTTCTCCCAAGTAGGGAATAACAGCTGCTCTGAGCTTTGCAGAGAAGGCCAATGACTGAATGCAATTCTGAACATCAATTTTCTAGGAATAAAGTGCCTAGCCTGAAACAACAGCAATAATAGAAATGAAGACAAAAAGGAAGAGGAAAACCGTTAATATGTATTAACTCTCATCTTTTGCTGTATGTTGAGCTTTGACCTGGTGACTTTTCAATGCATTTTACTAGGATACAGATGGAGAGAATTATATGGAAAATAATGGGTGGTCCTATCAAGATTTTATATACAAAGCTCATTTTCTTCCAATGTATACAGTCAGTGTTTGATCACTAGGGAATGAGACATTTTCATTACGTTTAGCTTGGCAGGAAGAACTTAAATTATTTAACTCTTAGATGTATGTAGAATGCATCCAGTAACATCCCCATTACGTCAAAGGTAGTGGGCTGAGGTTCTGATTGAATCAGAAATCACAAAGCCACTTCCTCTCACATCAAGGTAATGGTTACAATGGACCCTGGCATGACAATGGGGAGAGCCCACTTGAAAGAGGTCCAAAGCTGTTTATGAAGACAGCACAGAGCATGAGATCTGCAGTCCCACCAAAAGAGCTGCAACATAGCTGTTACAAGAAAATTCATGCTTTAACAATGAGGTCTGTGACCTAAGTAAATGTGAAAACCAAACCTATTAAACAACTTGTGCTGTTTAAACTAGTCACAGCTTATCACCATTGTTTAGCGTTATTGTGCTAGAACGACAACAAAAGAAATCTGATCTAAATTGGGCAGGTGGACATCAACTGCAATATTGGTCACTCCATATACAGAAGAGGCAGTTTTGGCATGAAGGAAGCAGAAGCACATGTAATGCCAAGTGCCTGGCTCCATCAGCAGGGATTAAACCTAGGATGCATAGATCTTAAAGCATGGGAGCTAAAAGACCCATCTCTATTAGCTAAAAGTGTAGCAGGCTCATCAACCCCAATCTACTATGGCCCAGCCAGCACTAGAAGGAGATTGAGTACCACACTAAGTGGGAGTGAGTTACATACATGCTTAAATCATCACAGGAAAAAATTAATTGTGCCTGCCAGCTGAATGCCTCTGCATTGTCCAACACAATGAATATTGTCTTCATATGCTATACCACTAAACTGGTTCTAAAACAAATATTAATTTAACTAGTGTTTTTAAAAGTCCTTATCCTTGCACACTCCTTCCTGTCACCATCACAGCCAGTGTTAACAACTGTGATGCCGAAAGTGGAAGACTATCACAGCTGACTGCTTTTAGACAAGACTGACTATAGTAAGTGTTTGGCATTTCTATAGATGTTATTTAACTTATCTATGCTGCTATCATATTCCTACTTCATTTATATAAATTATCCATAGCAAAGGTTTGTATCCTAGATTCTTCAGTATTAACCAAAAGTTCATCAAAGCTGGTTCACTGTTAGGCCAATTCCTTCTCTGTGTATAATTCTTTAAGTGTTAGCAGCAGACACAAAATGATGGGAATTAAAAAGAAAGCTTTATTGATATTTCTCACACTTAAACCATGGGTAAGTAGAAACTATAGGAGTTGGTATTGGATACACTCATTACAGAAGGTGTATGCACATGTGTACACATCTGTGTGTGAGACAGTATATTTAGACTTTTAAAACAAAAAGTCCCCTCTCCAAAGATCTAGGCTCCCTGTCATCACTTCAAAAATCACATATTTTATACAATATTTTATTCAGAAAAAAATGTGTTTAAAAAAAATTGGGTTGCAAAGTCAAGCATTCAAACATTAGGAAATTGCAGAATTCACGATGCCCTTTAGTTCACCTCCCTTCTGTATCTTATACAGTCTTTAATTACATGATCACATACTATTTTTCCCATAGAACCTCTGCCTCATTCAGTGAGTGGATAGTTGTTCAATATTTTGCTTTATTCTTCTCATTCAGTGTTATTGAATTTATCATAACACCATGGTGAGAATCCACTCTCCTCATCCACTCTGTTCCTATCCACCCCTCGGCTTCTGCCTCCTTCCCCTCTGCTCCAATCCATCCCACTACTACCCTGGCTCCTGCCCCTCTCCCCTATACTCCTATCCTCCCTGTCAAGTCCCCCAGGCTCCTGCCCCCTCCCTCTGTACCTATATAGCTCCCACCATCTCTCTGCCCCATCCTCCACCACCCATTGACTCCCCTTGAGTGAATACCATCTGGTCCTGTGAATTTATTACTGTTTATCAATTTGTTACAAAACCTCCTCTAATGACACCTCAATCTGGGACAGTTCCTCTGATTTGTCACCTAAAAAGAATGGCTCGGGCTTGGCTCCCTCATATTCTCTGCAGTGAACACAGATGCAAAGAATTCATTTAGCTTCTCTGCAATGGTCTTATCTTCCTTGAGTGCTCCTTTAGCACCTTTGTTGTCCTGTGGCCTCACTGACTGTTTGACAGGCTTCCTGCTTCTGATGTACCTAAGACATGTTTTGCTGTTAGTTTTGAGTCTTTGGCTAGTTGATCTTCAAGTCTTTTTTGGCCTGCCTAATTATACGTTTACGCTTGACTTGCTAGAACAGGGGTAGGTGACCTTCAGCATGGGGCCCATCAGGGTAATCTGCTGGCAGGCTGCGAGACATTTTGTTTATATTGACTGACCACAGACACAGCTCCCAGTGGTCGTGGTTCGCCGTTCCTAGCCAATGGGAGCTGTGGGAAGTGGCATGGGCTACAGGGACATGCTGGCCACTGCTTTCCGCAGCTCCCATTGGCTGGGAACGGTGAACCCCGGCCACTGGAAGCCGTTGGGGGAGGGGGTCAGGTCTGCCGACAGTCAATGTAAACAAAATGTCTCACAACCCGCCAGCAGATTACCCAGATTACCGCGTGCAGAAGGTTGCCAACCCCTGTGCTAGAGTTTATGCTCCTTTCTATTTTCTTTGGTATGATTTAACTTCCAATTTTTAAAGGATGCCTTTTCGCCTCTAACCGCTTCTTTACTTTGTTGTTTAGCCATGGTGGCACTTTTTTGGTCCACTTATTATGTTTTTTAATTTGGGGTATACATTTAATTTTAGATTGTATTATGGTGTTTTTAAAATTTTTCCATGCAGTTTGCAGGCATTTCACTTTTGTGACTGTACCTTTTAATTTCTGTTTAACTAGCTTTCTCATATTTGTATAGCTCCCCTTTCTGAAGTTAAATGCTACTGTGGTGGGCTTCTTTGGTGTTTGCCCTCCTTCCGCACAGCTGTTAAATTTAATTATATTACGGTGGCTATTACCAAGAGGCTCAGTTCTATTCACCTCTTGGACCACATCTTGTGCTCCACTTAGAACTAATCAAGAATTTCTTCTCCTCTTGTGGGTTCCGGGACTAGATGCTGCAAGAAGCGGTCATTTGTGGTGTCAAGAAACTTTATCTCTGCATCCCGTCCTGAGGTGACATGTACCCAGTCAATATGAGGATAGTTGAAATCTCTCATTATTACTGTGTTGAGTTTTCTATTTTTATAGCCTCTCTAATCTTCCGGAGCATTTCACAATCACCATCACCATCCTGGTCAAGTGGTCAGCAGTATATCCCTACTGCTATATTCTTATTATTCAAGCATGAAATGTCTATCCCTAGAGATTCTATGCATTCTGTGGTCCAGTTTGATTCATTTAATACTTTTACTATATTTGATTCTTTCACATATAGTGCCACTCCCCCACCAGCATGATATACTCTGTCATTCCTATATATTTTGTACCCTAGTATTACTGTGTCCCCATTGATTATCATTGTTTCACCAAGTTTCCATGATGCCTATTATATCAATATTCTCATTTAATACCAGGTACTCAAGTTCACTCATCTTAGTATTTAGACTTCTAGCATTTGTATACAAGCACTTATAAAATTTGTCACTTTTTAGCTGTCTGTCATTATGTGATGTAATTGAATGGGACTCATTTCATTTGACTGTTTCTCTTCAGTTCCTACTTGTGCATTATCAACTTCCATCCTTTCCTTCTCACTAGGATATAGAGAATACCCATTAATAGATCTTCCTCTAAGGGATATCTCTGTCTGAACCATGGGCTCCTTCCACACCTGTTGGCTTTCCCCCCCCCCCCCCCCCCCCAGCCCTTAGTTTAAAAACTCCTCTACAGCCTATTACATTTTACACTCTAGCAATCTCATTCCATTTCGGTTTAGGTGAAGCCCATCCTTCCTGTATAGGCTCCAACTTTCCCAAAAGGTTCCCCAGTTCCTAAAAAATCTAAACCCCTCCTCCCTATACCATTATCTCATCCACATTGAGACCCTGCAGTTCTGCCTGTCTAAATGGCCCCGCAAAAAAGCAAAAGCAGAGCAAACTTCCCCACGCTCTTTTGTTACCATGCCTCAGTCTTTAATAGAAGGATCTGTAGGAGTAGGAGGAGAGTTCAGACTTCATGTCCATAACAGGCTTGATCCTGAGTTGCTCCTGCAAGTGAATAGGAATCACAGAATCATAGAATATCAGGGTTGGAAGGGACCCCTGAAGGTCATCTAGTCCAACCCCCTGCTCGAAGCAGGACCAATTCCCAGTTAAATCATCCCAGCCAGGGCTTTGTCAAGCCTGACCTTAAAAACCTCTAAGGAAGGAGATTCTACCACCTCCCTAGGTAACGCATTCCAGTGTTTCACCACCCTCTTAGTGAAAAAGTTGTTCCTAATATCCAATCTAAACCTCCCCCACTGCAACTTGAGACCATTACTCCTTGTTCTGTCATCTGCTACCATTGAGAACAGTCTAGAGCCATCCTCTTTGGAACCCCCTTTCAGGTAGTTGAAAGCAGCTATCAAATCCTCCCTCATTCTTCTCTTCTGCAGGCTAAACAATCCCAGCTCCCTCAGCCTCTCCTCATAACTCATGTGTTCTAGACCCCTAATCATTTTTGTTGCCCTTCGCTGGACTCTCTCCAATTTATCCACATCCTTCTTGTAGGGTGGGGCCCAAAACTGGACACAGTACTCCAGATGAGGCCTCACCAATGTCGAATAGGACTCGGAGCCGAGGGCATATAGCACCTTGCAGGCCCTCATCACCATAGATTCTAAGAAAAACTCCTAAACATTCATGAATTTATCCGCACAATAGCCTTGTGTGGTGGAGAAGTATATCTACCCCATATTTTCGGATGAGGACCTGAGACACAGAGAGAATAATTGAGTTGCCTAAATTCACATCAAAGTCTATGGAAGAGCCAGGAATTGAACCTAGATTGTTGACTCACAGTTCAATGCCCTATCCAGAAGATCATACTTCCTTCTGCCTTAAGCTTTAGTATTTTCAGCTCAGAAAGTGACAAGCATTCCAAGTAGTATCCTATGTAGCGATGATGGTTTTTGAGATGTGAATATCCGCCCACTAAGAACTAAACCAAGCTAATTAACTTATTTTACAAAGGTCACAAGACAAGAACCTTCAGTGCTATTTTGACATAAATTTTATCTTTAATTTTACATGTTTCAGTTTGCTAATAATTATGCAATAACCGTTTTATAGTTTTGCAAACTTGAAGACTATTCTGTTGATTTCTCCTAAATTAGCTGTCATTTTTAAAATGTCATCATTTCAGATATCTGTAGTTTACTATAGAAAATGAAATATTTTCAAATAGAATTTTACAATCATTAGCATTTTTACAAGGGCAAAAACATTCTTCTTTTAAAAAGCACATATGGAAAACTTTTTTTAAAAAAATGTACTCAGACTTGTTACATTCACAGCACTTACTACTTAATTCATAGCATTTACTTTTATTACTCTGGAAGCTTAAACATTTAAAACCATTTAGTGCCCTCTAGTGGGACATTTGCTGTGCACTGCTAACTTCTAGACCAGGGGTCAGCAACCTTTCAGAAGTGGGGTGCCAAATCTTCATTTATTCATTTTAATTTAAGGTTTTGCATTAAAGGCAAAGGGTCAAGGCAGTAATACATTTTAACGTTTTTTAGAAGGTCTCGCTCTACAGGTCTATATATTATATAACTAAACTATTGTCGTATGTAAAGTAAACAAAGTTTTCAAAATGTTTAAGAAGCTTCATTTAAAATTAAATTAAAATGTTGATTTTACGCTGCCGGCCCGCTCAGCCCACTGCCAGCCTGGGGCTCCATTCAGTTAGGCCGGCATAGGCTGAGCGGGGCCTGCGGCCGGGACCCCGGCTGGCAAGGGGCCGGCAGCCAGAACCCCAGACCAGCAGCAGGCTGAGTGGGACTGGTGGCCGGGATGCCAGATTGGCAGTGGGGTTCTGGGGTTCTGTCCGCCGGCTCCTGCCAGCCAGGGTCCAGCTGCCAGCCCCACTCAGCCCATTGCCGGTCTGGAATCCCAGCCCTGCCCACATAGAGTGGGTACCTACCTTCTCCCTGGTTCTAGCCCATTCTCTTTCTCTCTCTCTGCACTGAGCTGAGGGTGGGAGTGCACTGAGCACAGGGCTGGGGGTGAAGGAGCAGGCTGGGGATTGGGATGCAGGGTCTGGCCAAGAGCTAGAATGAGGGAGGGGGCTCAGAGTTGGGGCAGGAGGTTCGGGTGTGGAGTGCTTACCTGGGCAGCTCCCATTTGGTGCGAGGGGTGCAGGTGGGAATGTGTGGGGGGTGCAGGAGCTCCTGTTTGGTGCTCAGGGTGGGGGTGGGAATGTGGGGGGTGCAAGAGTCAGGGCATGGGGTGTGGGGGGGCTGGGTATGTGTGAGGGGTATTGGAGTCAGGGCTGGGGTTTTGGGGGGTGCAGGAGTCAGGGCAGGGGGTATGTGAGGAGGGTGCAGGAGTCAGGTCATGGGGTGTGGGGGGCTGGGTATGTGAGGGGAGTGCAGGAGTCAGGGCATTGGGTGTGGGGGGACTGGGTATGTGTGGGTATGTGTGGGGGGTGCTGGAGTCAGGGCTGGGGTCGTGGGGGGATGCAGGGGTCAGGGCAGAGGGCTGGGGGCATGTGAGGGGGGTGCAAGGGTCAAGGCAGAGGGCTGTGTGTGTTGGGGGGTGTAGGGGGCTGGGAGCACCCTCACGACCCTAGCCCACACCCCCAGCCCTCTGCCCAGAATGGCTCACAGCAGGGGGCTGGAGGGAATATGCCCTGATTCCACCCCCCATCCCCAAGGCCCCGTCTCCACCTCCTCCTCGGAGCAGCGAGCGCGCGGCAGCTCCACTTCTCCCCCTCCCTCACAAGGGCCATCAGCTGATGGGTGGCAGGGAGGGAGAGGAGGAGGGGCAGGAACCCAGCGGGGGCGGGGGGGGACTCGCCTGCCCTGCAGCAGCAGCCAGCAGGACCAAGCTTCTTCACCCTGCTCGCGGGGGGGTGGGCGGGGAAGAGCAGGCCGGACAGGATTTTTAATGGCACGCTGCTGCCTGCCGGGGTCCCGGCCTGGGTTCGGCAGCGGGCTGAGCGGGGCCGGCGGCTGGGACCTGGCAGGCAGCAGCATGCCATTAAAAATCA
Organism: Caretta caretta; assembly: GCF_965140235.1. NCBI lineage: Eukaryota > Metazoa > Chordata > Testudines > Cheloniidae > Caretta > Caretta caretta. Next base: position 34,839,109 of record NC_134210.1, read on the forward strand.
GCTCACGTGCTGTCTTTGGCACGCGTGCCGTAGGTTGCCGACCCCTGTTCTAGACAATGGGAACTTTGTGATTCTGCACTGAACACTACACTAGAATTAGACTTGATGGGAAAATGGGGGGGGAAAACAATTCACAAAACTTTTCCTTGAAATCTATTTTCTCTTTTTTGCAAAAATTTCATTTAAATGTTCTAAACAGTTCTAATTATGATGAAAAAATACCATTAGCATCTTAGACTAACCAAAAAATCACCGTGAGTACAAATTACATATTTAGTGAGCATTAGGCTCAGTTTTTTCTCAGAGATACAATAGACTAACAACTGATTTATTTGCTAACAGCTCACATGCCCAGATAAAGCACAATTCAGGGCTTGTCTACATGGTACTTAAGTCTGCACCTGAGGGGTGTAAATTTCAGTCTTCGCTAGCACTTTGTGCACTAACTGGCCCTTGTGGACCCTGCTGGTGTGCACTAAAAGTTCCCCAGTGCATGTTAACATAGTAATGGGACATTGAATTACTAACATTGAAATGGGACTATATTAACAAGCTGTAGAGAACTTTCATGGCATGTCCACATGAGCAGAGTCCACATGAGCCAGTTAGTGTGCAGCACACTAGTGCAGACTAAAAATTACACCTCTCTGGTGTGGACTAAAAGATCATGTAGATAAGCTTTCAGTGTGATTTCCTATCAGGATCTGATCCAATGGTTCTACCAGATGGTTGGCTCCCATTGAAGTCCATATGCAAAGTGATGTGTGGATCAGGCTGATCCAGATCAACAAATTAAATGTTGTCAGAACCTCATCTAAACTCATGGGACAGCCATTTTCTGTTGCACTACTTTGACAACAGAATGATAACCCAACAAAGAACTACCAAAATTATCTTGGAAACCTTTTTTCAGGCCTGAAAGGAAAGTTTCCTCTGCACTGGGATGGATACTGACTTCAGTTATTTTTTGGTAGTGAGGTCTCTGTTCACTCACATTCTTCTAGTTCAAGATTACCCTAGAGTAGCAGTCATTGGAATCCCCACCAGTTTTCTTTCTGTAGGTTCTCCAAGATGGCACCTTTTAGTTTTAAGATGCTGCAGCTAAGCATGGCCTTCAAGGAGGCTGTTGGTCTCCAAGGGCCTGATCTTGCAAACATTTAAGTGCATGTTTAAATGTTAGCATGTGAATAGTCCTGTTGTGCTTATAGTTAAGCACACACTCAACTGTTTATAGGATCAGGGCCTTTCTAAGTAAGAACAACTAGACTCACTTTGGATTCTGTCAATGCAGTTCCCAAATGGGATAGGAGAGATCCATTATAAAGAGTAAAATGTGTTCACGAAAGCCAGTCTTGTAGGCTTGCTGCAGACATGCCATCTCTTGCAAATTTACTGAGAGAGATGTGGTTTTCAAGTAAAATTAAGCCTCCCTCATGATCTTGCAACAGAAATCTCAGATGTCAGGATCTTTTTTTCAGCTGTAGGTGGCTGGGGCTCCCGCTGTCAACATCTCCTGTCTTCTCCTTGCAAGCCTGACAGCTGGAGCCCCTCCTTAGCGGGCTCTGGCTGTCAGCCCCAGGTGGCTGCTCCCCTGCCACCTTGGGAAGTGGGAAAGGGAACCCCACTGCCTCTCACTCCCCCCCAGCCTGGGGAAGGTGAAGAACCCAAGAGGAGGTGAGGCTGGGAGGACTGAACTATGGCTTGGGAGCTTCAGGGGAGCTGAAATAAGGAGAGTGGGGTCTCATGGGGTCAGAGGGGTTGCATTGCTGGTGGGTTCTGAGTAGATGGGGTTGTTGTCAGATGTTGGCTGCGTGTGTGTGTTCGTTCAATGTGCTGTCCCAGCTCGGGGCAGGTAGCAGAGATATCAGACGTCAGTTAAACTGCCCAATAAATCCATTGACTCGCTTTTCAGCGAAGGCACCCGGCCAGATTTATTGTTAATGAAGCATGGTAATAGCACCTGGCAGACTCTACGAAGATGATAAGACATGTATGCTCGTGACAATGGACAGTGGCAGGACTTTCCACTGCTCTGTAGACTGGCCAAAGACATTCCCTCTAAGATACATTTTTATACACCAATACAAACAAGTTACGTACTGCCCCGGCATATGGGCGTGTCAGCCTTTGCCTTGTACATGTTGGTTTGATCAAAACATCTCCATCCATCATGCTGTCATCCTGATGTTATCCTTAAGATGGGTCAGCGTGTTCCTGTTATCTTTGGGGAATGTGTTTGGTATCGAGATGTTCTGGTACCACCTTTCTGGAATATGTTTACGTATATATTCTTGTGCCTAGCACTACTTAGCAATGTGTGTTTCCACAATATCAGTCATGTTCTTGTCAGATTCTGTGAGCAGGGCCTGCCTCTTGCTCACAACCTGACTTTGCGTCATATAAGCAAAGTTTTGACCACTACTTTAGTTCAGGCCTCAGCCTCATACCAGGTCTCTGATACACAGGCTTATGTTTCAAGCCCTCTTCCTACTACAGGGGTGTCAAGGGTTAGTGCTGGGAGGGTGAACTGAGGGTGGTGGGGGTTGATAGAGTAGGGGGGCTGAACTGATGTGGTGGTGATGATGGGGGCTGGAGGACTGAACTGAGGGGGGAACTGAATTGAGGGGGCTTGGGTGGAGACAGAACTGATGGGGGACTGAAGGACAGGATTAATTGCTGAACAGGAGACCTGCAGATGTGGGGGTGAGAGCTCCTGCAGCAGGGGCTAAAATCACCTCATCCAGTACATGTGGGAGAGTGGGCAACACTAAATTGTTACATGCACACACCCTGGGGATGCGCAGGGGTAGTTCAAAAATCAAAAGACTGACCTAAAAACCAGAATATCACCTTTTTTAAAATTCTCATGATTTTGGGGGCTCTGATTCAAGATATTTGAAGTTGACAATACTGTCTACAGAGTTGATTTTGTTAGAGGTAATTTTGAAAAAGAAAAAAGTGCTAATTTTAAAACCAAGAACAAAATGCTTGCACACTTACCCAAAGAATCATAGTTGGGTCATTGGAAACAAAAGAAACAGAACGGGTTGTTTCAGATCAGGATTGTTCCAATATCTTAAGTATCAGGGGGTAGCCATGTTAGTCTGTATCCACAAAAACAACAAGGAGTCCGGTGGCACCTTAAAGACTAACAAATTTATTTGGGCACAAGCTTTCATGGGCTAGAACCCACTTCATCGGATGCATGGAGTGAAAATTACAGATTCAGGCATTATTTACTGACACATGAAAAGAAGGGAGTTACCTCATGTCATAAATATAAAGGGAAGGGTAAACCCCTTTGAAATCCCTCCTGGCCAGGGGAAAGCTCCTCTCACCTGTAAAGGGTTAAGAAGCTAAAGGTAACCTCGCTGGCACCTGACCAAAATGACCAATGAGGAGACAAGATACTTTCAAAAGCTGGGAGGAGGGAGAGAAACAAAGGGTCTGTGTCTGTCTGTAGTCGTCTTGGCCGGGGATAGACCAGGAATGGAGTCTTAGAACTTTTAGTAAGTAATCTAGCTAGGTATGTGTTAGATTATGATTTCTTTAAATGGCTGAGAAAAGCATTGTGCTGAATAGAATAACTATTTCTGTCTGTGTATCTTTTTTGTAACTTAAGGTTTTGCCTAGAGGGGTTCTCTATGTTTTTGAATCTAATTACCCTGTAAGATATCTACCATCCTGATTTTACAGGGGGGATTTCTTTATTTCTATTTACTTCTATTTTTTTATTAAAAGTCTTCTTGTAAAAAACTGAATGCTTTTTCATTGTTCTCAGATCCAAGGGTTTGGGTCTGTGGTCACCTATGCAAATTGGTGAGGCTTTTTATCCAACATTTCCCAGGAAAGGGGGGGTGCAAGTGTTGGGAGGATTGTTCATTGTTCTTAAGATCCAAGGGTCTGGGTCTGCAGTCACCTAGGCAAATTGGTGAGGCTTTTTACCAAACCTTGTCCAGGAAGTGGGGTGCAGGGTTTTGGGAAGTATTTTGGGGGAAAGACGCGTCCAAACAGCTCTTCCCCAGTAACCAGTATTAGTTTGGTGGTGGTAGCGGCCAGTCCAAGGACAACGGGGGGGAATATTTTGTACCTTGGGGAAGTTTTGACCTAAGCTGGTAAAGATAAGCTTAGGAGGTTTTTTCATGCAGGTCCCCACATCTGTACCCTAGAGTTCAGAGTGGGGGAGGAACTTGACACCTCACAAGTGGAGAAGCAGTGTTGACAGGGCCAATTCAATCAGGGTGGATGTAGTCCACTCCCAATAACAAATGAGGAGGTATCAATTCCAGGACTTCAAAGAGAAACAGCAGAACTAAAATTCATTTGCAAATTTAACACCATTAATTTGGGCCTGAACAGAGACTGGGAGTGGCTGACTCATTACAAAAGCAGCTTTGCCTCTCCTAGAATTGACACCTTGTTGTTTCTGTCCAATATCTTAGTGCAGTTCTGTCCACCAAGCCAAAAATATATGTTTAATGTAACTCTTTTTACTGTCATAATTTTGCATTCGTGTGATTGCCTGGGAAGCCATCAAAATTGCTCTTAGATTACAGAGTAAAAGCTAGAACATTTTTAGAGTATAAGGGTATGTCTACACTGGCAAGTTTCTGAGCCACAAGTTATATCACTTTTATTAAAACGCTGGAATTAAACGGCTGTTGTGTGTCCACACTGTACTCCTTGTGACGCTCGGTGCATTCACATTAGCAGCTCTTGCAACGGCAAAGACAACAGTGCATTGTGGTAGCTATCCCACTGGGTAACTGGCCACAGGATGCTTTGGGAAGGGTTTGCAATGCCTCGTGGGGCACGCACAGTGTCACATGATGCAGGTTTCCCAATCCCATTGTTCCATGGGCATCCTACTACATTGCCAGCTGCTTTTCAACTGAAGTGGGGGGTTGGGGGGGGAAGAGTGTGTAACAGGGAGTGTGTATGTGCGTATGAAGGCAGGGGAGAGACAGTGTGTTTTGAGGGACAGACAGTGTGTCAGCATACTGTCTTGTAAGTTCAGACAGCGGCAGGAAGCAACCAGTCTTGAGGCAGGAGGAGGGGGAAACCTGGATATCAGCACCCACCTCCCTCCCTGGGCTCAGACACCTGCCTCTGTGTTCAACAGCATGAGCACTCCACATTAATGGTTTGCTTTGTGCCCTGGAGCAGATGAGCACAGCACCCAAGGGATGTCAGAAATGGTGCTTTGAAAGGGGAGGGACGCATGTCTCTGGGGCAGATGAGTTCAAAACAATGAGCAGAGCAGTCACTTGAGGCATTATGGGACAGCTCCGGAGGCCAATTACAGCACAGAAAGCAATCAAAAGTCTACGCTGGCAATAGAGTGCTGGAGCCTCTGCACAAATAGCCTTACGACTCTCGTTGAGGTGGTTTTTTTGCACCTTTGCAACTGAGGAGTTTCTGCGCACAAAGTGGCTTGGCAGTGTGTACGTCTGCAGTTTGAGCACAAAAAGCTGCTTTACTGCACAGAAACTTGCCAGTGTAGACAAGCATCCTGGTGGGGTGGGGTTGACTTTTTGGGAAAGTCTTACCCCTCCAACCCCCCCCCCCCCCCCCCCCCCCCGCAAGCCTGAGAACAGGCATACTTCATGCATATCACAGGCTCTAGTCTAAAGCACTCAGGAAGGGGGTGGGAACACCCACTGAGATGAACAGAGCAGTTCACACGTCTCAGAGCTATTGTTTCAGGTCCTATTCATCCCCATGGGGTGTCCTCTTTCAGCTGAGAACATCACATTGAGATGAATAGGCCACTTCGCACCTTTCAGAGCTTCCAGTACTGCAGATGGATGTGCAGAGGAATATTTCTCTCTATCTATCCTTCCCCTATAAGGATGACAGTTTTAACTGCTCTAAAGTCTGAATGCTTGCACGGATTTTCTTTGAATTGGCTATGCCTTCTGTGAGTGCAGAATAGTTAGTGAGCCACATGTGGGGTCATTTGAGCCAGGGGTTCCAGAGATAAAGAAATAGCTGATTTTCAAAAAGTTTCTAGGTTGGGGCTTTTTTAAGGGTGGAGGCAGAGCTAGAGATTAAATTATTACTGTGATGTAGACCAAAATGATCTCAACTAGTCAGTTTTTACGCATGGCAGTGCGGGGCACCCCATATGTCTTTAGGGACCCAAACTGTGAACGGTATTTAAAAATATGTTCACTCTTCACTTGCATAGATATGCACTCTGGAAGGACTGCTGTGCACATACACCAATAAATTAAAAAACAGAGTTTCTGTGCAGCCACTTTACGCATGCCTGGGTAGTTGAAGGGAATATGCCGACACCATTCCCCAGTGAACACTCCCCCACTGATGTTTCTAGTTTGAACTTTTGTACATCTGTGCAATAAAGATGTAATAACTCATGTTGCTTGCTACACATTGCCTCTGTTATAATACAGTGGTTTTTTATTTTATGGGGAAATTTAGTGTGAACACAGAAGAGTAGTCAGAAGCTGGTCTAATCAAAATGTTTGTTATATCGGGTGGGGAAGAACGGAGACAGAGGATTTTGTGTGTGGGAGTGGGTCAGGGTTGGACAATGATAATAGTAAGCAAACCTTGAGTTGGTTGTTTGAGAAAATCTGTATTTTACAGGGGTGCAAAGTGGCCCATTCCTGATGTGAGGGCAGATTAGTGTGGTGTTTCTAAAAACACATAGCACAGAGTTTGGAACTCACAGTGCAGGTACCTTGACTGCTGAGGCAAAAGTTATACATCTGCTGTCAGGGTTGCCAAGTGTGGATTCTGGGTGATTCCTGGATCTCAAGTTTGCAAGGAGAGCAAGGAGTACACTATGACATGCAGATTTATGAGTACAAGCTGTTTTGGCTTGCTATGCAAATTGTGGGACATGACATGTATAACTGCCTAAATGACTACTAACTGCTATCAACAATATATCTTTTCCTGTTCAAAAAATATGGAAATTCAATGACAAAACCTTTGTTTACGCAGAGTTAAGGTTACTTTGTGGTATTTTGCCCCTTTGCAGACAGCCACATTGAGCAAATCTCAAACTTCTGAGAACAAGGAAATGTACAGTTAAGGTTTCCCAGGCAGCCTTAACTCTGCTCTTTCAGCAATGCCCCAATACACCCCATTAACACACATACCTTTATTCTGCCAGCCCCACAGTTGCTGAAATGTACAAGTTCTTCACTGCCTTTTACATCCCATTCACCCACAAGATTCCATCTAATACTGTTTAAGAACCCCCACAAAAAAGTTGCCCAACACCTTCCCTTGTTCCCCTGGACCAGGCAGTAGCCAATGAGAATTATTTGAATATACTACAGGTACAGTCAGTATGTCAGTGATGGAGGCAGTAGTTGGGCCTGCTTCCAACACCAACCCCTTGCTGGGAGGGTGGGAAATACAGCCAGCAGCATCCTTAAAGAGGATATCCTATTTCTCAACAGGCTTTGGCACACCTTTTTCTCCAAAACAATGAGGAGTTCGGTGACACCCTAAAAACTAACAGATTTATTTGGGCATAAGCTTTCGTGGGTAAAAAACCCACTTCTTCAGATTCTTCTTCTTTTACCCACAAAAGCTTATGCCCAAATAAATCTGTTAGTCTTTAAGGTGCCACCAGACTCCTTGTTGTTTTTGTAGATACAGACTAACAGGGCTACCCCTCTGATACTTCTTCACCAGACAGTCCAAAATAAGATACAAGGGCATGGAAATCCTATTAGATAGCAGTACACTTGGCCGTCTCAAGTTTAGCTCTTGTAGATTCCTGGACCTATTTCAACTGAAAGTCTTGGGCAGCTTCTCTAGGACCTAGGCAAAGTCAGGTGCTCCCCTACAGAGTCACTGTTTTGTTGCTGTTCGATAGTGGAGGTGTATTGAGCATCAGAGGAGTACTTCAGCTTGTTTACATCTACATAGAGGCCCCTATACAAACTGCAGGACTTTTCTAGGTGATGGATAGCCTGAGTCTGCTTTAGGAAACACTGATATACCAAAAGATTAACCATGGGGTTCCTGAGTGGGCCTGTGTTGTTCAATATATTTATGAATGTTCTGCAAAGGGTGGGATAAGCAGTAAGGTGGCAAAATGTGCAGATGCTACAGAGTTATTTAGCAAAAAGAAAAGGAGTACTTGTGGCACCTTAGAGACTAACCAATTTATTTGAGCATAAGCTTTCGTGAGCTACAGCTCACTTCATTTTTATGCATCCGATGAAGTGAGCTGTAGCTCACGAAAGCTTATGCTCAAATAAATTGGTTAGTCTCTAAGGTGCCACAAGTACTCCTTTTCTTTTTGCAAATACAGACTAACACGGCTGCTACTCTGAAACCAGAGTTATTTAGATTAGTCATTACCAGAGAAGACTGTGAGGAACTTCAGAGAGACCTAAAAAAGCTAAGTGAATGGGCAGCACAATGGCAAATGAAATTCAATGTCAACCAATACAAATAAATGCACATTAAGGGAAAATGTAAACTATGCATTTGCCTTACAGGGTCTACATTTACTGCATAAGCTCAAGAAAGGAACCTGGGCATCACTGTAGTATCTGTGCAGTCAAAAAAGCTAACAAGATGTTAGGATGCATAAGAGATGGGATGATTAATAATAGGAATAATATTATAATGACTTTACCTCAATCAATGGGATGGCCTCATCTGGAATACTATGTGCAGTATAGGTCACCGATCTCAAAAAGGACATGGCTGAAGTAAAATGGGTACAGAGAATTGAGACAAGAATAATCAAGATCATGGAAAACTCATATCGGGAGAAACAAAATTGGGATTGTTTACTTTAAAGGGAGATAAATATGAGTAAAAGTGATAAAAGTATATAAAATAATGAATGGTTTAGAGAAGGTAGATTGGGAACATCCAGTGGGGTGAGAAAATTGCTTGATCTAAATACTCCCTAGTGTAATAAGGTCTAAGATTTAGACTGTGTGCTTATCTTCTATTTTCTTTGGTAACTATTTCTGACCTCTTATGCCTACCACTTATAATCACTTAAAATCTATCTTTCCTGAGTTAATAAATCTATTTTATATTTTATCTAAAACAATGTGGTTTGGTTGAAGTGCTTGGGAAATCTCACCTCAGGTACAAAGGCTGGTTCACATTGAGGGAGGTCTGGATTGGGTAATAAATGTACACTGGTAAGACTTCTGACCAGGACAGGACGGTACAGCACTAGGGTGCAAGGCTGGGAAGCCGGGGGGAATTGGCTGGTGCCTTTCTCTGCATGATTCATGAGTGGCTTTCAGAGCATTCATGCAATCTAGATGGGTGTGGGGCTCCACATGCTGCTGTGCTGAGTGATAGCACTGCCTGGAGGGGTTTGCTGCTTATCACTAGCAAAGGATTATGAGAGACAGCCCAAGCTGGAGAGTTAAAGGGGCACAAGAGTACCCCAGTTCTAGGTAGTACCCCGGGGATCCCATCACAGTGGTACATTATCCCACATCTGCTTACTGCAGGGTTCTTACAGTTTCCTCTGGAACTATCTGGCGCTGTCCACTGTCAGAGACGGGATACTGGATTAGACGGACCATGGGTCTGATCCATTAGGCAGTTCCCATGTTTCTACGTTTGGCAGAAGAGTAGTGTTGTGTGTGTTGAAGCCAGAGCTTCTTGTGCTGAAAGCATTTACTCAAAGGCTGTGGTCACTGGTCTTGGTGAGAACTGTGCTCAAAGTGTGCTAAGAGCTCTGACAACTGCTGACACACACTGCTAAAGAAATGTCTCAAAGCCAGTACAGGAGGGCTTTGTGACAGCCTCATAGAGGAAGAATAGTGGCTGGCCCAGATCACCAAGCATATACTGATATCTGGAATTATCATCCTTGTATCCACTTCAAACACATGGAAGCTGGAGGGGAAAATCCAGAGGCATGGATACAGAGCTGTCTCAAGTCAGGGACTTCAACAGAATAATATTGGGGAGCTACTGGATCCTCTTGGCGCCTCTTTCCCTAGTCTCTCATGTGAAGGCCAGTGCTTAGTACCACTGTCTTCAAATATTGAGGTTCCAAGTGGAGCCCGTGGATGATGGTAAAGATGCTTCAAGCACTCTGGCCTAGCCTCATGTTGGATGGAGACCCCCTGGGATGACTCAGCAATGATATGCCAAGGAAATGCTGATATTGGACCCCTTAAACAATACTGACAGGAAAGTACTGTGATAGCACTGGGGAACCAATAGCAGGAACATCAAGATTCAAAGAAAAAAAGATGCTCTGGAAAAAAAAAGATAACTTAGCACCAAAAGAGTATCAAGCACCAGAAACCAGGGGTAGTGCACTGAGGCAGCCACTGGATTGCTGCAAAAATAAAGCACCACAATTTTATACTGAAGCATTTGAGAAAAAGAGCTCTGAAATGTAACACTATCTCCAACTTGACTGGAGTCAGGCTTGTAAGCAAGAAAAGGATGCCTGAGAAGGTTGCATCCGATAAAGTGAGCTGTAGCTCATGAAAGCTTATTCTCAAATAAATTGGTTAGTCTCTAAAGTGCCACTAGTACTCCTTTTCTTTTTGCGAATACAGACTAATATGGCTGCTACTCTGAAACCTGAGAAGGTGTGACTGGGATCTGGTGAACAGCTGGAACCCAAAGAGGCATGGTCTCTTGTACAGAACTTTTTAGCTAACCATAATCAAGAATATTGACTGGAATATTCATAGGGCAGGTTTTATACTCATGAAGGGAGTGGCTCATGATGATTGAGGGGGGTGTTCATGTCCCACACGTTGCTTCCACTGCCCTCAAAGGTAAAAAGTCCTTAAGAGTCACGTGCATTTCATCAGTCTTCTGTTAAGCAGATAAGAACCAGAAATCAGAATCCTGAGCAGATGGAATCTTAATAAAAACTGAAGTATCTAGGGCAGTCCAAAAAAGGTAGGAGGATCGTAGCTAACGGGAATGAGACAGGAATGAACCCATAGTGGTTTAGGATTTAGACAATATTGTCTTGTCAATTCAGCTGGTGAGCCTGAAGAAGTTTCTAGTTAAAACAGCTAGCAAGAAGGCAGGAGTAAAGAACCAGATAGAACCTTTGAGACCTAAGAAGAGATAAAGTACAATATGTGAATGCTATCTAGGCAGCCATAGATACCTCTTAGGGCACGAATGATTAGATTGTGTTTTGTTTTGCACAAATGGCAAATAGATCAGCTGGTATTTGCTAGATACAGCCAAACAATTATGCTGATTCCAGATACCCTACCTGATAATTTACCTCAGCTATTCATGACACCACCTCCCTTCCTGTCATCTCTCTCCTAGAAACCTACTTGTTGCATACTGAACTACAAGAAGTGAATTTATCCCCCCAGAAATGAAAACTAAAAACCAAACAGACTTTTATGTAATAATGAGTAACCTTGCTGCTCTTATTATTGTGACCCATGTCCTCGAGTCCCCTCCACCTACTGATTACTACCTCTCATTGTGTCATATGTAAATGAGACTGTAAATTGTACAAGGCAAAGACAACGTTCTTTGTTCTGTAAAGAGCCTAGCAAATTTTTGGCACTGTGCAAATAATAATTTCAAACGGTTTCTAATCAGATAGATCCAGCAGTTAATTTTAAGTAAAAAGAGCATAACAACTTTTTTTAAAAAACCCAAACAAATGTAATATAAAGTTGTCTTTTTTGTTCTGCCCATCTCAAGAGACTTGTTAAAGCAAATGAGACACACACAGCTGGCAAATTAATAAAAAAATAAAAGGCAAAAAGTGGTAAAGTAACAAACATAAGTGAAAATGTAAACAAAGTGCTACTGCTAGCTATGGAAAATAAGCCTAAAGAAACAGTAGCATGTAGAGCAGGGGAAGGCAACCTATGGCACGCGTGCCAAAGGTGACATGCGAGCTGATTTTCAGTGGCACTCACACTGCCCAGATTCTGGCCACCGGTCTGGGGGGCTCTGCATTTCAATTTAATTTTAAATGAAGTTTCTTAAACATTTTAAAAACCTGATTTACTTTACATACCACAATAGTTTAGTTATATAGTATAGACTTATAGAAAGAGACCTTCTAAAAATGTTAAAATGTATAACTGGCACGCGAAACCTTAAATTGGAGTGAATAAATGAAGACTCAGCACACCACTCCTAAAAGGTTGCCGACCCCGATGTATACGCATGTGAAGAACTACTAGCAACAATTGGATACACTTAGAGTGGCTGAATTTTTAAACATTTCAGAATGTAAAAGAGATGTAAAATATTCAAACTACTGCAACGCTGTTTTACAATAATGAGATGTTACAAAAGTTATAACTGTATCCTAACTTCATTTAAAAACAAGTTTACTGAAGTTCTGTTCATTCAATTTAGGTTCTTATTACTCTGACGAGAAAAGGAAATACTGGCCAAAGTCAGAAAAGACTCTTTTTACACAAAGATGATCAGGAGGATTCATTAGAAAGAGTTATAAAAGAGACACCGTCTAGGTAGAAATCATATTTTTAAAAATCTTGTTTACCTTTATTTATAACACCCTAGATTGTTACAACTGGAAGAATTTAAAAAATATAAAATACCTGTTCAGCCATTTATGCTGGTTGTGTATTTTCAGTGATTCACGCAACATAAAATTAAAACTAGAGCAGGCAGTTTAACTTCTGGTTCTCATGCCCTAAAGCCCTGCTCCTGTGATGAGCCATGAGCTGGTGGATCCATGAGTTCAGCAGAGTCTGACTGATGGCCCAAATTGTTTGTGACCTGATTACCTGAAAGATTGTCTCTCTCTCCACAAGACATAGTGGGAGAGTTGAAATCAGCAGACCGGCTCCAGCTAGAACCTCACTGAAATGTTTCAGAGGAACAGCCGTGTTAGTCTGTATTCGCAAAAAGAAAAGGAGTACTTGTGGCACCTTAGAGACTAACCAATTTATTTGAGCATGAGCTTTCGTGAGCTACAGCTCACTTCATCAGATGTATACCGTGGAAACTGCAGCAGACTTTATATACACACAGAGAATATGAAACAATACCTCCTCCCACCCCACTGTCCTGCTGGTAATAGCTTATCTAAAGTGATCAACAGGTGGGCCATTTCCAGCACAAATCCAGGTTTTCTCACCCTCCACCCCCCCCCCCCCCCACAAATTCACTCTCCTGCTGGTGATAGCCCATCCAAAGTGACAACTCTCTATCACCAGCAGGAGAGTGAATTTGGGGGGGGGGGGGGGGTGGAGGGTGAGAAAACCTGGATTTGTGCTGGAAATGGCCCACCTGTTGATCACTTTAGATAAGCTATTACCAGCAGGACAGTGGGGTGGGAGGAGGTATTGTTTCATATTCTCTGTGTGTATATAAAGTCTGCTGCAGTTTCCACGGTATACATCTGATGAAGTGAGCTGTAGCTCACGAAAGCTCATGCTCAAATAAATTGGTTAGTCTCTAAGGTGCCACAAGTACTCCTTTTCTTTTTTCCAAATAAATTGGTTAGTCTCTAAGGTGCCACAAGTACTCCTTTTCTTTTCACTGAAATGTGTTATTTTCTCATTGGGCCCACCAGAGCCTGGATTTGTTAATCTTCCAGATATGCTGCAAAACAAATCCTTTATTCTTTCTTTTTGCAAGCTATTATGGAGGGAGGAGGCAAAAGATTGCAAGGACAACATAATCTTGATTTTTTATGATCACATGAACCATTTTTCCCCATGAAAGAAAAATAACATAAGGTGATGATAATGAAGAACAACTGAACATCCCTTCACTTTCTGGTGCATTGAAAGTCACATTTCAGAGTAACAGCGTGCTAGTCTGTATTTGCAAAAAGAAAAGGAGTACTTGTGGCACCTTAGAGACTAACCAATTTATTTGAGCATAAGCTTTCGTGAGCTACAGCTTATGCTCAAATAAATTGGTTAGTCTCTAAGGTGCCACAAGTCCTCCTTTTCTTTTTGAAAGTCACATTGGATCACTCTGAAAGACAAGACAGCAATGAAGTGCACCCTATCGCAATACATGCCCCATATCGACAGTAATTTTGAGGTGGTCAGTTTCACGAACTTTTTGTTTTTAGGAACTCCTCAATCCTGCATTATTTGTTCATAAAATAGGGGTTCTACTGTCTGGCGGGTATAGATGGCAGCAGGCGGTGGCTGTGGTATTACATACGTTTGTGGAGTGTAGCTGAAGAAAGAGAGGCCCGGCGTGCAGGATGTGAGCTGTATTTTTGTCATTTCGTATACTGATGAAACAAACGAGTCAATAGACAAACGCAGGCGCCGCAGGCCTGTAAGACCCGAACGCTTGTCCCGCTGTCAATGGCTGGAAATGCGCGTGTCGCTGCCGGGTTTGGCGAGCCGGGGCTGCCCCGGCATCCCTCCCCATCCTAGCGACGGGGGCGGCCGTCCCCTCCGCCCGCAGCGGCCCCCGCGCCGCCGCCCGGCCGGACACCAGGGGGCAGGCGGCGAAGGGAAGCGGCCCATCGATGGGGGCGGCCGCTCTGCGTTCGGCTCCTCGGCCCTGCCTCTCGGCTCTGGATTAGCTAACGAAACTGGTTACGTGGGAGAGTCCCCGGCCCGGCCCCCCTGTTCCCCCCGCTGGGGTGAAGCGGGGTTTCGGAGCCGCCGCGCATAGCGGAGCGAGCCGCAGCCGCGCTGCAAGGCTCCGCGGGCGGGCGGCAGACGCCGCTGTGAGCGCAGCCCGGGCGCCCCGCAGCGCCAGCCGCCCGCCCCCACCGCCGGGGGGAGCAGCGGGAGCCGGGGCAGCAGCAGGGGCGGCCCCGGGCGCGAGGAGGAGCAGGAGGCGGCGGCGCCGCCGCCGCAGGCAGCACGGGGAAGCGGCCGGGCTGCCCGGGAGGGGAGGGCTGGCTCCGGCCCCTGCCCGGCGGGGCCATGGCGCTGCGGGCCCGGGCGCTCTATGACTTCAGGTCGGAGAACCCGGGCGAGATCTCGCTGCGAGAGCACGAGGTGCTGAGTCTCTGCAGCGAGCAGGACATCGAGGGCTGGCTCGAGGGGGTCAACAGCCACGGCGACCGCGGCCTCTTCCCGGCCTCTTACGTGCAGGTGATCCGGGCTCCGGCCGCGGAGCCGCCCGCCCCTGCCGGCGGGGCCCGCTACGCCAACCTGCCCCCCGGCGGCTTCGAGCCCCTGGTGCCCCCGGCTGCCTTCAACCCCCCGGTCCAGCAGCTCCCCCCTCCGGCGGCGGCCGAGCCCTTCCCGCTGCCGCCCGCCTTCCCGCCGGCGCCCTACAGCGGCTCCTACCAGCCCAGCCAGGGCAGCGACGACGACTGGGACGATGACTGGGACGACACCTCCACGGTGGCGGACGAGCCGGGCGTGCTGGGCAGCTCCTACCCGGACTACGACGCGGCGGGGGGCGGCGGCCCCACCTCGGCCCGGTACCGCCTCTCCACCCGCTCGGACCTCTCGCTGGCCTCCCGCAACAGCCAGCAGCCCGGCCACCCCCACCACCACCCCGGCGGCGGGGCCAAGAGCTCGGCCACCGTGAGCCGCAACCTCAACCGCTTCTCCACCTTCGTGAAGTCGGGCGGGGAGGCCTTCGTGCTGGGCGAGGCTTCGGGCTTCGTGAAGGACGGGGACAAGCTGTGCGTGGTGCTGGGCCCCTGGGGGCCCGAGTGGCAGGAGAACCCCTACCCCTTCCAGTGCTCCATCGAGGACCCCACCAAGCAGACCAAGTTCAAGGGCATGAAGAGCTACATTGCCTACAAGCTGGTACCCAGCCACACGGGGCAGCAGGTGCACCGCCGCTACAAGCACTTCGACTGGCTCTACGGGCGCCTGGCCGAGAAGTTCCCTGTCATCTCTGTGCCCCACCTGCCCGAGAAGCAGGCCACGGGCCGCTTCGAGGAGGACTTTATCTCCAAGCGTCGCAAGGGCCTGGCTTGGTGGATGGACCACATGTGCAGCCACCCAGTGCTGGCTCAGTGCGATGCCTTCCGGCACTTCCTCACCTGCCCCAGCACCGATGAGAAGGCCTGGAAGCAGGGCAAGCGGAAGGCCGAGAGGGACGAGATGGTGGGTGCCAACTTCTTCCTGACCATCAGCGTCCCCACCGGCCCTGCCGCTGCCCTGGATCTACAGGAGGTGGAGAGCCGGGTGGATGGATTCAAGAGCTTCACCAAGAAGATGGATGAGAGCACCATGCAGCTCACCCACACCGCCAATGAGTTTGCCCGTAAGCAGGTCACTGGTTTCAAGAAGGAGTACCAGAAAGTGGGGCACTCCTTCAAGGGCCTCAGCCAGGCCTTCGAGCTGGACCAGCAGGCCTTTTCTGCCAACCTCAACCAAGCCCTTGCCTTCACCGGGGAAGCCTATGACACCATTGGGGAATTCTTTGCAGAGCAGCCCCGACAGGACCTTGACCCTGTGATGGATTTGTTAGCACTATATCAGGGGCATCTGGCCAACTTCCCAGACATCATCCATGTCCAGAAAGGTAATATCCCTGTGTCTATCTTTAATATGCCATTCAATCTCTGTCTCTCTGTGGTCAGATGTAGGAACCAGGAACTCCCGAGTGCTAATCCTAGCTCAGTCAGTGTCAGTGGTTTTCAGTTAAAGCCCGCTGCATTTACTCAGGCAGACCTGTCACTGAGCTTAAATGCAATAATACAAAAGTTTCATTCCATACCACAGGCCCAGACTTTAGTGGGAATTCTGCCTGGCTAAAAGCCACAGGTCTGGGCCCTAAGCCAGTCATCTTCATCTATAAAATGGGAATTAATACCTGCCTATACTACGGATATGTTGAAGATCATTCAGTTTGTTTATAAAACATCCTGCAGATGAAGTGGTGTAAAAGCATCTATTAATATAATTAATATCTTAAAATAGTCTAACTGCTTTTTAAATATTTAATCTGAAGTTACCTGAGAACATAATACAGTTATAATCCCTTTCACCGCAACCTGTCAAGGCACTTTACAAACAGTATTTACAAGAACCCATTTAGAAATATTCCCATTTTCAAATGGTGAAACTGAGCCACAGACCAAGAATGACTTGCGTGAGGTGTCACAGCATAACCTTGTATTATGTGCACTTTACAGTGCAAGGTTTTGAATTAGATATTGAAAGCAGCTGGTGTCTTGTCTGTTATGGCTGGACACTTAGGCCTGGTCTACACTTAAAACTCTAGGTCAACGTAGATACATCATTCAGAGGTGTGAACAATTCCCGCACCTCCCACCCCCATAGACAGCACTGTCAGTCTAGTTACCGCCTCTTCAGTGGGTGGATTTACTACAGTGATGGAAAAACCCCTTTGATGGCTGTAGTAGATGTCTAAACTACGATGTTGCTGTAGCTATGGAGCTGTAGCAATTGTTGTGTAGACATAGCCTAAGGATCTACTTTGGTGAGTGTAATAGTTTGCTGCAGTGTTCTAAGTTAAAATTTCGTATTCTTCCTCTTGCTGTCTCAGCAGGTTCTGTTCACCGTTGTCCTCCTAGCTACCACCTTTACCCTGAGATGTAACAGTATTTCTGAATGTTGTTTGTAAGACGCTGGGATTCATTGGTGGGAAAGAAACTATCCTTCAATAGAAGGCGTGGCCAAACCGGGCTCTGTTGCAGTTGAATTGTGGCTTGTGGAGCGCCCCCACCCTTCACCATTCTCAGCCTACCACATCAGGGGAGCTTCTGTCCTGTGGTGGGGGTAGGGGCTTAATCAGGAGCAGGGAGCCCAGGCAGGGGCACCTCATAGGGCAAAAGCCTCAACCCTGGCAAGCATGTCCTATGGCTCTCGAACTTCTGAAAATTATCATATGTGGCTCGGAGGGTCAGTAAGTTTGGTCACCCCTACTGTAAAAGAAGTGTGTAACTTGTAACATTTTTCACATACATAAAACTTTGTTATGTTATGCTTATTTAGATAACCTTAACTTTACAGTACAGACCTGACAGTTCCTAATGTATTCTAATCACTAATGCATTCTGTACAGTAAGATGCAGGGCATGAATTTTCACCCACAATGGTAGAAAAGTTCTTTTATTTTGCCCCTAATGACATGCCTTCAAGTTTTTGCTTTCTAGAACAACACCTCAGATCAAAGGCAAAGGAGTTTGATTTGAAAGAGATAGGTATTTATAAAATCCATGTTGGAATCACCGATTTCTGGTAAAATCTGAGGAGCCAGAGTTCACAGGTATCACTGTAATACACTTCCAGCTTTCGTACAAGGGCAATTTTTGTTATGTATCTTTTATGACTCATCTAAATCAGATTTGTTTCACTGTAAAATTTTGGAGAGTGACAACATTATTTCAAGAAAGAGAGGAGGAAATTTATGCTAATCTTTTTGTTTTGGAAAATTCCCCTTGTTGGCATTACCCTCTGATTAACTTACACCAGCGGTTCTTAAACTGTGGGTTGGGACTCCAAAGTGGTTCGCGACCTCTTTTGAATGGGGTCGCCAGGGCTGGCTTAGACTTGCTGGGGCCCAGGACCGTAGCCAAAGCCCGAGGGCTTCAGCCTGGGTGGTGGGGCTCAGGTTACAGGCCCCCTGCCTCTGGGGCAGAAGCCTTTGAGTTTCAGTTTTGGCCCCCCCACCTGGGGCAGCGGGGCTCAGGCAGGCTCAGGTTTCGGTCCCCCCTCCTGGGGTTGTGAAGTACTTTTTTGTTTTCAGAAGGGGGTCCTGGTGCAATGAAGTCTGAGAACCCTTGGCTGACACCAAATGTTTTAAAGTCAAAAAGGTGCTTGAACCTGGTAAAGTGCGTTTGTTTTGGGAATGGAGAATTTTAAAGTTAAGAATTCTATAACTAACTTAAAGGAATACCATCAATATGATTTTTTAAAATCAGCTAAATATGTCATCAGTTTTCCAGTAGAACACTGTTTAAGTAGTATGTACTGCAGCTTTCCTTTTTTTTTTTTTTTAAATAGAGGGTTTTTTTGCTGTGTTAGTGGTTTTTTGGGAGGCTCATGGGGCAAGGTCCAAAGGCAACACCACACATTAGTGATCTCCAATCTTTTTACGCCCTAGATTACTTGTTGAATTTAAGGGCAACCCAGGCTCTACCCTACCCGTTCCCCAAAGCGCCGCCCTGCTCACTCCATCCCCCCGTCTCTGTCGCTCGCTCTCCTCCACTCTCACTCGTGTTAACCGGGCTGGGGCAGGGGGTTGGAGCTCGGGAGTGGGTGCTGGCTCTGGGCTGGGGCTGAGGGGTTCGCATTGTAGGAGGGGGCTCCAGGCTGGGCCTGGGGCAGGGGGTTGGTGTGCAGGAGAGGGTGAGGGGTGCAAGCTCTGGGAGGGTGTTTGAGAGCAGGAGGGTGCACCTAGGGCATGCTGGCCACTTCTGGGAGCGGTGTGGGTAAATTCACCCTCTTGTTGAACTTGGGGAAGTTCAAGCAAATGAGCTTCTACCAGAATATTGCATATGGGTGACCATAAACAAGGCCCTCATTCTGCAGTCAGAGCCACAGAGGAGCTCTGTGATGTCTACATAGATCCAGTTGTAGGGTTGGGGACTATAACTGGTTACTAAGTAAATGAACTGGAAAATAAAAAGGAAGATTTTTTTCTCCAGTCTTTTTGCTCTGATAATCTTGGGTTGTTTATAGCAAGGTGTAACTTTTTAATTACAAAGTGTAATTTTAGATTAAGGTGATTTTTTTGGTTTTGTTTTAAGGCTGACAGTGGCCCTTTAAAGTCATAATCAGTGAAATAAAGAAAGCTGCCAGTATTAAAGAAGATCCTGGGGCCGGTTTTGTTCAACATCTTTATTAATTATCTGGATGATGGGGTGGATTGCACCCTCAGCAAGTTCGCAGATGACATTAAGGTCGGGGGAGAGGTAGATACACTAGAGGATAGGGTCCAGAGTGACCTAGACAAATTGGATGATTGGGCCAAAAGAAATCTGATGAGGTTCAACAAGGACAAGTGCAGAGTCCTGCACTTAGGATGGAAGAATCCCATGCACCTCTACAGGCTGGGGACTGACTGGCCAAGCAGCAGTTCTGCAGAAAAGGACCCAGGGATTACAGTGGATGAGAAGCTGGATACGAGTCAGCAGTGTGCTCTTGTTGCCAAGAAGGCTAATGGCATATTGGGCTGCATTAGTAGGAGCATAGCCAGCAGATCGAGGGAAGTGATTATTACCTTCTATTCGGCACTGGTGAGGCCACATCTGGAGTATTGCGTCCAGTTTTGGGCCCCCCACTACAGAAAGATTGTGGACAAATTGGAGAGTGTCCAGTGGAGGGCAACGAAAATGATCTGGGGGCTGGGGCACATGACTTACGAGGAGAGGCTGAGGGAAGTGGGCTTGTTTAGTCTGCAGAAGAGAAGAGTGGGGGGGATTTATTGGCGGCCTTCAACTACCTGAAGGGGTTTCCAAAGAGGATGGAGCTCAGCTATTCTCAGTGGTGGCAGATGACAGAAGAAGGAGCAATGGTCTCAAGCTGCAGTGGGGGAGGTCTAGGTTCGATATTAGGAAACACTGTTTCACTAGGAGGGTGGTGAAACACTGGAATGGGTTACCTAGGGAGGTGGTGGAATCTCCATCCGTAGAGGTTTTTAAGGCCCAGCTTGACAAAGCCCTGGCTGGGATGATTTAGTTGGTGTTGGTCATGCTTTGAGCAGGGGGTTGAACTAGATGACCTCCTGAGGTCTCTTCCAACCCTAATCTTCTGTGATTCTATGATAAGGGGCTATGACACCCTGCCTACTTCAACAAAATCATAGGTGTTTATGGCAGAGCTATTGGATTGGCTGAAAAACATAAAGTGTCTTTCTGTGTTTAGTCTTCTGCCTTAAGCAACATGCTACACATTTTGCAATAAACCCCGAAAAGACTACCCAGTTGACTACCTAGAAGAGTGGGCAGGATTCATAAAGATGGGCTTCTTACTTCTATAATCTAGTCTCCACATAATCCAAAATGCATCACTCAAGTGGGGTGGAAAACTCATTACCCTGTTCTCCCCCTCCACAGTCTCCGAAAACAATCCTGACAAAGAGCAAAAACTGGGGTCTGCTGTACTTGACACACACCTGAGCAGGCTCTCCTCCCTTTTGTTATTTGCTCGATAGACAGCTGCACACTGAAGTTTAGGGGCCAAGGCTTAGTGTAAGAACTCCTCTCACTGCTCCCTCTTCACATGATCGGGTGAAGATGTGGGGGAATACACAAGCTGGCTCACAAGTGTTCATATGGTGCAGAAATAAGTGCATGGTACAAACAGGTGTCGTGTTTGAACACCTTTCAGTTGTCCTTTTGCACCACACAGCCTGAAGCCTAAGCTCTGAAAGAAAGCCTCTCTATAACCAGCCTCCCAAGTGGTCCCCTGAGAAGCTGCAGCACTCAGAGCTGTAGCGGAGAGCAGTCATAGTGAGGGAAACTAAGGCCCTGTCTACACTAGCACTTATTTCGGCAAAACTTATGTCATTCAGGGATGTGAAAAAAATACCTCCCCGAGCAACATAGTTTTGCCAGCATAAGTGGTAGCATGCACAATGCTGTGTTGACGGGAGAGCTCTCCTGTTGGCATAGACTGGCTACACAAGCGGTCTTACAGCGGCGTATCTGCATCGGTACAGCTGTGCTGCTGTAAGCTCGTTAGGGTAGACGTGGTCTAAAAAGAGCAAGAATACTAAGGTGTGCTTCCTGTGCACCTTCCTTCATCTAATCATCTGAGGGGGATCTCAGTCTTTTTTGTGGACCAGCTCCAGGGATTTCTCAACAGCCATTCCTATGCAGGGCACACCTAGTCTTCCTCCTGAGGGCAGCAACAGAGCCAAATAGTGGCAGGCAAATGGTAGGGGTCAAACAGGTGGCATGAGACATGTCCCTCTCCTCCCCCAGACCTCTGCAGGGAGCAGTACAATTAAAAGATGTAGCAAAGCAGGTACCACCTGTATCAAGTCACTGCTATTGACTGTAGCATGATCTCCTGCTGCTGCCTTCACCAGTCCACCCTGATCTGATGACCTTCAGTAAATTTCTGAGGAAACCAGCATTCAAGATGGAGACACTCACCATTGTAGCCATCAATAAAAGCAAAATTTACTATAGATCGTCCATAGATTTGAAGGGAGCGTATCTGCACATCCCTATTATTCTATCTCTCAGAAAATTCCTTTGCTGCCATCCATAGGTGAAGCATTTTCAGTAGAAGTAGCTGTCTTTTGAGTTAGTCAGAGCATTTACAAAAGTGCTGGTAGATTTAGTGGCATCACTCTGACGGGAAGGGAGCTATGTCTATCCCTTCTTGTAGGACCTGGCTGTTTGTATTATCATAGCATCTAGGAGTCCCAATCATAGACTGACACCCCATTGGGTTAGGCACTGTACAAAACCGAACAAAAAGACCGTCTCTGCCCTCAAGCCTTTACAGTCTAAGTAGTGATCAGCTCTTTCCAGAGGGAAAAAAAACCAGTAACAGACACTTGCCATTTCAGACCCTGGAAGAACGTAGATTTTTCATAGCTAGGGCCCTACCAAATTCAGCATCTATTCTGGTAAATTTCACAGCTATAGGATTTGAAAATTAGTCCGTTTCATGTTTTCAGAGGTTTACAACTGAAATTTCATGGTGGTGTAACCGGGGGGGGGGGGGGGGGAGGGGTCATGACCCAAAAGCTAGTTTTAGGGAGGGGGATCGCAAAGCTGTTGTATCGGGATTGCCACCCTCACTTTTGTGCTGCCTTTAGAACTTCCTGCAAGTAAGTAGGAGGTTCCCTGAGATGGAGAGGTGTCTGATCTCCCCTGTGCTGCTGGGAGTGCTCCAGCTGGGGACTCCTAGCTGCTAGTCCCGCCCGTGCTGGGGAGGGAGAGAAGTAGCAGCTAGGAATTCCTATCTGGGGTGCTCCCAGAAACATGGGGGAGGTCAGATATACCTCCATGAATCTCCTGCGGCTTCAGGAAGCTCTGGGGCTGCTGCCCAGTTGTGGAACTTCCTGCAGCAGGGGGAAGTACCCGGAGGTGGGTCTGACCTCCCCCAGAGAGTGGCTGTGCAGGGAAAGAATAAGTCCCATCCCTCCACAGCCCGGAGACTAGCAGCTGGAGCCCAGGAGCCCCAGGCTGAGGTACCTCCAGCCCTGCACTTCTGCCTCTCCTCCACTAGCTAGATTTCACGGGGGAGGGCTTATTTCCTGGTCCATGACACATTTTTCACGGCTGACTTTGGTAGGGCCCTAATCATGGCCAACTGATCATGAAAAAAGCCAGTCAATGCCAGTATAATCAGTCATGTACTGTGGTTTCATAGACACTGTCAAACACAAAGTCCTCATGTCACAAGAGACATGAGAAGCTAAGAACTATATACTGGAATTTGAGACCATCAGTGTGTTCAAGTGCTGCCTCAGGATTACGAACTCGTATACGGATACTGTATGGCAGATTATGCATAAACTGGAGACATTCTGCAAGACATAGTGGCTTATATTTTCAAGAGTGATTAGTGGGTTTGGTTGCCTAATTTGAGACCACTTAGAGTCTGACTTTCAGAGGGTGGGTGCTGAACATTGCTGAAGTTCAGGCCCATTTAAGGTGTCTCAAGTTGTGTACTCAAACTGAAGCACCCAAAATCCTTAGTCATTTCTGAAAATGTAGGTCATTGTCTGAAATGGTGTCAAAGACAAAATCTCACACTGTATACAGGCCCTTGAAAAGGCAGCCAATCTTAGAACTGGACACTTAAGCAATGCCAACGTAGTGGGGTGTGGTACACGCTTCAAGGGAAACTCAGTACAGGGAATGTGAGTATAAAAGGAAAATAGAAACAGCATCAACTAACTGGAGCTTTTGTTATGCCATTAGCACACTGCCATCTAAAATGTGGCCTAGTGCAGTGCTACTCAAAGTGGTGGTCCGCGGACCGGTGCTGGTCTGTGAGCCATCGGCTGCCGGTCTGCGCGCACATTGGGAAAAAAAATTGCCAGTCCCCCACATCAGATAGCTTGAGAAGCACTGGCCTAGTGGACATAGCACTGGACTAGAACTCGGGAGACCTGGATTCTGTTTCCGGCTCTGCTACTGGCCTGCTGGGTGCTTGACACTTGGGCAAGTCACTTTGCCTCTTTATGCTTCAGTTTCCCCATCTGAAAAATGGGATGATGATACTGCTCTCCATTGTAAAGTGCTTTGAGAGCTGCCGATAAACGCTATGTAAGGACTAAGTTATTGTATGATGATATTATGACAGATGCCAGTCCAGGCATATTGCATATAAAGTCAATAGTACTACTTGTGAGTAAAATGTAAGCATGTGCTTAAATGCAGGACAAGGACCTTTGCTGAAAATGACACGTAGGTCTAGCATATCTTAGGATAGTATATACATTTATTTTAAAATTACTGAAGTTGAACTTTGAATGAAACTGCAAAGCAAACCAATCTAGCTTGTTACACACGGTTGTTGCACAGCAGTTTATTTTCCCCCTTTTGTAGGTGGAGGTAAAATGTTCAATAGGCTGATATTTCTCTAGAGTTCCTTTCGTTTATCTTGCTATCCTGCTCTCACTTGCAGTCATCATAGCTGATTTGAGGTACTTGTTTAGCCTTATACTGCAGCTTAGAGTAATTAAACATTCTTACTGGCGATGGTACTTGTCAAATGTGGTATATTTACCTTTGTGGACTTCGAAATATTTCTTCTCTAATTAGCTGTTTCCATTGATAATGTACATTGTCTAGTGTACTTTTAATAAAAATGAGACCTAGTGGCAGAAGGGAGATCAGTCATCACAAGGTAATCAGTGATACTAAATATATCTGCAGAGGTCTCTTAAATCTGTCTTTAATACTTACATCACAGTCACACCAAAGGACCACAGTTGTGATTCAGAGTCCATTGTATTATGGGCTATAAAGACACTGCCCTGGCCCCAAAGAGTTTACATCCTAAGAAGACACGTGACATTTGAAGAGTGGGAGTGTGGGAAAGACGGGATTACAATTACATATGTACAATTTTTATTTATATTAGGCATTTTAAAAATAGACTGTCCTTTAACACATCTGCTCTCTACATCATTAACTGGCTACATATAAACTGAATTAATGTAACCATTAAATCTAGAAAAAAAAATAGAAACCATAGAACTTTTAAACTCCTTCATCATCACCTTTTATTATTTGCATGGTATCCAAATTGGATCTAGGCGCGAAGCTGATTTTACTAACCTTTTGCACTGAAGTATGTGTAGCAGTTTCCTATGAACATCACACCAGCCTGCTGTGACTGGAAGTGCACCCAATGTAAGCAATCCCCTACCTAATCTGATCATTCAGTAATGAATCAAAGCGCTATGCTAATTTAAATGGTCAGTACATTAGCCCTTTCAGCTTATGAGTCTGAATTTTTGAGTGTAACTATTTTCTTCCAATATCATTGTGAGCAGTGGATGAACAAGCAGGCATCAAAAAGAAAGAAGTCACACTTCTTAACTATTATGTCACTGCAGACTCTATGATGTCAGTATGCTGAATTGGGCCCCCAGTCTTGCAGACATTTACATATGTGAGTAACTTTTCCCACAAAAGCCTTTGCAGTGTCTGGGGCCTAACACTGTAAGAGTTATTTTTCCAACAAGAGGACAGGGGGTTTAAAAAACAAACAGCAAATTAAGTATCCTCATGCAGGACCAAGTTTTTGAGATGGGTGGTTATTTATTTATTTATTTATTTATTTTTTAAACCAGTGTCTGCCAGATATTTTGCAAGCAATTGTAACTTTCTTAAAACTGCACTTTGAAGTGCAGGCCACATTCCTTTGGTGAAAGATAGAACTCCTCTTATATTTTCCACCTTCATGGAGAAAAGCATCATCTTCAGTTTAATAAGTCTGGGTCTATATATTTTGTTGGCTAGATCTGAAGAGGTAAGTCACTTTTTTCACTCTGTGGTGTTGAAGACAACTTGCTTCCTTCTCTTTGGGTATGTGTACACTGCAGCTAGATGCCTGTGGCTGGCCTGTGCTAGCTGACTCGGGCTGTTTAATTGTGGCATAGATGTCTGTATGGTGGGAGGGTCTTAGAGCCCAGGCTACAGCGCAAGCCCAAACAGCTACACTGCAGCTAACCAGCCCCTTAGACCAAGCCCCACGAGCCCAAGTCAGCTGGCATGGGCCAGCCCTGGGTGTCTTAACTGCAATGTAGACAAACCCTTTGATACCAAAGCCTGATTCTAGGTTAGAGTAGTAACTGGTTCCTTCTTAGTAACTGTGCTGTCAGTTTTTCATTATGACATCTTTGCTGTATATTCAACACTGAAGGCTGAGAGAGATTTTCTGTTTTTAACTTAAGGCAAAAAAACCTATTAAGCATTTTCTGTCATATAATAACCTAGTTAATGTACAGAATATGCAAGATGTTCATTTACTATGAGCAAATTTCTCTAATCTGTGCTAATGACATTAAGCAAATAGTCTGTCAACAGTGAAATCCCTTGTACCACTTCATACCTTCATTTTGAAGTACAAGAGGGGAGTATTCCTTTTTTTTTTTAATTCCATTTTAAGAAACTAAATGGGAACCGTAAAAGGCCCTTTGATGATATTTAGCTTCCACTGCATTGTCTGAGGGATCTCAAAGTACTGTACAGATGTTAATGAATGTGAATCCTCACAGTAGCCATGTGAATGGCTAATAATCCCCTTTTAATATGGGGAAGCTGACTACAGTGGAGGCTAAAACTTGATTATGGTAAACCATGTACAGTATCCCAAAGCACTGAGCAGCGTGAGGCACAACATGAAATTGACATAATTCTTGATGGTTTTACTGCTGTTGGAGTACTGCACTGGTGCAGTGAAACTGTCTAGAATTAGAGAGACAAGGTGGGTGTGGTAATCTTATTGGATTGGTGAAAGACAAGCTTTCAAGCCACACCTAGCCCTTCTTCAGATCACAAGAGCTCTGTGTAACTCAGAAGCTTGTCTGTTTCTCCAACAGAAATTGGTCCAGTAAAAGATAGACAAAGTGGGTGAAGTACTCTCCAATATCCTGGGACTAACAGAGTTACAACAGCACTGCAAACATTGTCTAGAATTGGATTAGTTTTGGGCTCTGTTGGTTGGCAAACCTGTGTAACAGAGGAACTGGAGCTCTCTGTAGATTCAGGAAGAAAACAATGCTTGGATTTATTGGTCTGTTTCAGTGTGCTTTTTTTGCAACTGTCAGGACTAGAATTATTATGTCTGTATAATGTCTTCACTTTTTCAGTAATTGCTTGATTTGGACCTTATGCTCACCAAGGAAGCTGTGCACTTTCCAATGGAGAAGGGATTTTAAATCCTTTACGATGAACAATGGACTGTGAATTTGGGGTGGATATCATGGCTGCTGTTACTGAGGAAACTTAATATGCAGATTCAGGTAGCTCTTCTGCAAAGAATGAGCAGGCAGTTTAAGGTTAATTTGCTCTTAGCCTTTGCTGAGAGGTCGCTTCTGCTCTCAGATTCTTCTAGTGATTGGAATGAATACCTTACATAAAAAAACCCACTCAGTTGTCCCTCAGAGTGAAAGGTAAATCAAACTTCATGTATGCATTCATGGGCTACCAAGTGTTTGTCTTTTCAGAACGCTAGGCCAGGCATTGCAGTAAAATAGTCTGAGGGTTTGGATCCTTGATAAGAAAAAAATGAGCCTGTTTCAAATTTCATTTTTCATTTTTGCAGGCTTGTATATAATACTGTAAACATGATATGGTAAGCGAATGGATATCTATGTTCTCCCTACATGTTTGAAATGGCCTTATTTTAAATGGCTTGTTATAATATAAGGAAGGCAACGGAAAGAAGAGATTAGAGTTCAAGGTTACCACTTTAAAAGCACACTATTCTGTATTCAAAGAGGAATCCGGGAAGCCTACTGGTAGCCCTGCAGATTTAAAATAAGGGTCAGTTTGATGTCAGCAAAAAGTTATATTATTTTACTCTAATAAATAATCCTCCAAGTTGTCTTGCATAGTTTACTTATTAGATAGGGATAAGGGATCATTACACAGACCTTTTTCTTTTCACAAGATTTCATAGTTGTAACCACTGAAAGATATTCTTTGTTAAATTTAGAGTTTCTTCAAAGACCATCATGTTTTCTGACTCTCATTTAGCTTGCTTTTGAGAGAGCAGTATTTCTGAGGAACCTTTGTACTTCTCCACAGACTCATCAGGGAGGATTTCCTATTGAAACTCATTGGCTGGTGGACTTCTCAAAGGAAGCATTCAAGAATGTAGTATTCCTTGTTTTTGCCATACTTTTCACTGGTACAAAGGCCAGAACATTCAAACTCCCCTGATTTTTCCCAGCTCTGTCATTCTGTGGCCACTGCCTTTTTCCTAGTCACTCAAAATGTGTCCATTGATTGTTTGAACTTGATGTATTATCTTATTCAGAAAAGAGCACTGAGTGAGTGATTGGTTGGTCCTCTTCCCAAGTTGCCTGGCTTGGATGCCACACTGATAGTTTCTTTAGGAACAGCTAAGATATCACTTGTGACAGTGCTGTTCTCCATAGGCCTTGTTAGTGAAAGATCTATGGTCTTGCATGAGAGGCAAAACATGCAACACTCAACTATTGTTTCTTTTCCTCACTTACTTTTTTCTCTGATTCCAGTTTAAAAAAAAATGGTATTGCATAAAATAGCAATAGTGGTACCATAATGCGGAGGATGATATTCCTATAGCCCTTTCCTTGTTGGAACTCTGCCCCTACTTCTCATGTTACATACCTTTTGTACAGTTGTTTTGAAAGGAATCTCTAATTTGAAGAGTAAAGTAAGGACTTCACTTGATTGACAAAGATCTGATATTTGCTGAAAACAAACAGGGTTACAATAAGCAAGCTGACCAGTTTTAATGTATCACTTATCTCTGGCTCATGTTGAAATAGATCTTGTTCAAATTATCTGTCTTTATCTATATTAGCAGAATCACAGCTCAGTTGCCAGTATAAGACAGAAATATTATGGTCAGAGGACCTTAGTGTGTGACCTGGTCAGTTCTTACAACCAGAGTTTAGTGGGAAAGTTTAGGAATACCAGCTGTTGGTGATTTGATAGTCGGTACACTTTCCTTTAAGTTGGTAGTGAACCAAAGATCCATCATGCTGTCCGAAGATATTCACTGATGCTTCAAGTGCTATCTTTCGGAGGAGATGTATACCCACTCACTTACCGTTGATCCCATGATCCTGAACAGTTTGTATTGTTGCTGTATGCTGTTAATGCATTATCGTTTTACCTTACAGGTGACTGTTTCACTGGTGAATGATACAGTCTCTGTATAGCTTGTGCACCCAACGGCATTTCTAATGTGATAAGGACCCTCCATGTAAAAGGAAAAATACTTATTTTTGTCCTGATGTGAACAGTGTTCACAAAGGTTTTCTTTGCTTTGAGAATTATATTGTCTCTTCCCCTTCTGCTCACAGCCACAGACGTTTGCACTGCAAGCCCTTTTACTGTCTCATTCCACTTTCTTTTGCTGTCTCAGAGCTTCTATATGGACCAGATGTTGCGACTTTTTGTTATATGTTTCACAGCTGGAAGCATTTATTTCTGGAAGGAATTTTAAATTGTCAGTCTTCTTGGCTGCTAGTAACATAATTATAAATCTTCCTTATTAAATCCTGTTATTATCATTGCATTCTCTAGTCTCCTCTTACATTACAATAAAACATCAGAATATGAGGTTTTGTTACTGGAACCTCTGGTCCTTAAGCCTCTAAGGCAGGGGTCTCAAACATGCGGCCTGCGGGCCATGCTACGGCCCGCCAAGCCCCCCGCCCCCCAGAGTTATTTCCTGCTGCTGCCAAGCTCCCCTCACCCGCTTCGCCCCTCCCCCACAGCGCACCGCATCCCTGCTCCTCTGTCTACTTCCAGGTGCTTCCCGCCGCCAAACAGCTGTTAGCGCTTTCCAGGGGGGAGGAGCGGGGAGCCGTGCACTCAGGGGAGGAGGTGGAGAAGAGGCGGGGCAGGGGCGGAGATTTGGGGAAGGGTTTGGAATAGGGGCAGGAAGGGGGTGGAGACTTTGGGGAAAGGGTTAGAAAGGGGGCAGGGAAGGGGTGGGACGAGGTGGGACAGGAGCGGGGCCTCATGGAAGGGGTGGAGCGGGGGCAGGGCCTGGGGCAGGGGTGGGGGCTTTTGCATCTTTATATGTAAAGGTGTCAGTGATGCGGCCCTCGGGCCAATGTACTTATCCTCATGTGGCCCTCGTGGTGATTTTAGTTTGAGATCCCTGCTCTACCGAGTATCCATTGAGCATCCAACTATTTAGCACTGGACCTTGGATTGAGGATTACAAAAAATATCATTTGCATCTTTCCATCATTTTTCCCCTCCTTTTTTCAGTTTGGTGATGCAGTTTTTTCTAGTGCTTTTGATCTATGCCTTCTTTGCTATTTGAGGGATGATCCTAATCACCTAGAACTTGAATTCGAAGCTGGATAACAAAAGCTCAGTTCACTGAACTAGAGGCTTTAGACGCATGTGCAAGTTTTTATAGATTTGTAATAGTTGGAAGTAGAAAAAATATTTTGGTCATCTAGTCCATCTCTCCTGCTAATAATCCTATACTTTGGATCAATGGTACTTTACATAGAAATGAAATGGATTGCATATTCTATTACACATACAAATATACATTAAAAGAATGTTATGGTTGTAAAATTAAGCACTCAAAAATTAGGAAATGCCAAAATTAATATCTGCACAGGCATCAATTTGCACAATTTTAAATCAGCCCCATTGTAATCATAGAATATCAGAGTTGGAAGGGACCTCAGGAGATCATCTAGTCCAACCCCCTGCTCAAAGCAGGCACAATCCCCAATTTATTTTTTTTTTTGCCCCAGATCCCTAAACGGCCCCCTCAAGGATTGAACTCACAACCGTGGGTTTAGCAGGCCAATGCTCAAACCACTGAGCTGTGATGTCCCTCTTGCTAATATACTAATACTGCTATGATATTGTACTGCTATGGATATATTTCATATTATTCTCTATGCCATACCTTAAGGATCCTAACATCTTGATTCTTTCCCCCTCTCCCTGTACACTAAGCAGAAGTCTTCATGTCCTGATGCACCTTAGCTCAATGACTTCTTCCAGACCTTTTTTTTTTTTTTTTTTTAAAAGGTGTGTTGCAGCCCTGCTGGATTGCTAAGTGTGCCTGATGATGTTCTTTGCTTTGCCATCAGCCCCAAATGTGGCTATATATCAGTGTTATAGGCCCCAATCAGTTCTGCAGTTTCATCTGCATGAGTGGACCATCGCATCCTTGTGCAAAGCCTCGTTGTAATCAGTTAGGCTCTTCTCAGGCTCATGGGTCCTCCTCTGTGGATCCAAATGGGGCTATAGTGAAGTGTTTTGAGATCCCTTGGGCTGAAATGTGCTACATAATTGCAAGGTATTATTATTGAGAATGCAAAAGCAAATCGATTTTTGTTAGGATGAATTTCACTAAGCTCAGTTTTAACAAATTACAAAATTATGTTATAGGGTGAATGTCAGTTTCATAGAATCATAGAATATCAGGGTTGGAAGGGACCTCAGGAGGTCATCTAGCCCAACCCCCTGCTCAAAGCAGGACCAATCCCCAATTTTTGCCCCAGATCCCTAAATGGCCCCCTCAAGGATTGAACTCACAACCCTGGGTTTAGCAGGCCAATGCTCAAACCACTGAGCTATCCCTCCCCCCCAAAGTTTGCTTTATGCTTAATGCTGTTCAAAAATAAATAGAACCTTTGTTTTTGGTAATCAAATAGAGATCAGACTGGCTTTTTTCCCTTTTATTCTTTTTAGGTTAGTTGAAGGCTAATTGCTTTCTTAGTATATTACTCTAAATCCATGAATTTTTAAAAAGCAAGCAAGTTTGTGTGTAGGGATATGCACTCATTACATATATTGCTGACCTAGGGCTATAATCTATTCTAGATGTTAATGGAGAATTCTGTTATAGTACCTGAATGAATCCTGCTGCATTAGGTCAACAATATCAATTATGCTAAAATTTTTACTTAGGTTCCTTTTTCTAATTGTATTTTGTTTTTAATAATCAATAGGACTTTAAAACTCTTTACACTTGTAATATTTTCTGGTTTATGTGTTAACTATAGATATAGAGAAATTGTATTAATGTGGAATGGTTTGAGGAGAGTATATGCTATACAGTGAGTTTTAAAAAACTACAATACTTATGGCTCTTGGTGTGTAAGGTTTAAAATCAAATTGGAAGATAATTATTTGGATATTATGTCTCTCACATAATAATATTTCTCACATTGCAACTTTAGTATGATCAGATTTCATTAAACAATTCCATCTGGCTTCTTTTTGCACAAGCCCCAAATTACATTTTTTCCCCCCACTGAAAAAAGTGTCCTTGCTTGCAAAGAACGCTAAAATCAATGAAGATTTAGGAGTATATTCTACCTGACTCTTGGAAGGGGACAGCCTATAGGCATAGGCGTGTGCTCCATAGCTTGCTGTGCCTCACATACAAGGCGTTTGGTTTAGTTTTCTAGGTGGACCAGGGTAGAGTGGATATGATTTGTGGGCCAGTACCTACCTCTTCATTGGTATGCATTGTCTGTGTGAACGGCTGCAGCTCGGAAGTTGTAGGAGTTGGTGCAGAGCAGCCGTAGTACTACTTCTGGTATAACTGTGTTGCGTATGGTGTGGAATTTTCACACTCCTGAGCAACGTAATTATACTGATGTAGGTCTGCAGTGTAGATCATATCCAAGTATGTCCAGTGGACGTTTTCCAGTTCCAGGAACAGTATCTGGAATCTGTTTTTATTGATAGTTAGCCTGAACTGGTTCGGTGTACCTTGTCCTGTATTCACCTGGGTGAGGGAGAAAGATATTAATAACAAGTTTCAGAGTAGCAGCCCTGTTAGTCTGTATCCGCAAAAAGAAAAGGAGGACTTGGGGCACCTTGGAGACTAACCAATTTATTTGAGCATAAGCTTTCGTGAGCTACAGCTCAAAGCTTATGCTCAAATAAATTTGTTAGTCTCTAAGGTGCCACAAGTATTCCTTTTCTTTTTAAAGATATTAATATCTACTTCTGTATTTCTTAGCTGTTAAAGGGCTATATTGCAATAAACTTTTCAGGTTCTTTGTGTGTTAAGTATTTAACTCCACTATACAGAACATAAGAGCTGAATGGTATATTTGAACACTGACTTCTGTATGCTCAAGACTATTCTAACAGCATTCTTGTGGTCTTAAGATTCATGTGTCTAGTGTCTTGCAATATTTTGTTTTCCCCACTGTTAATGGAGGTGTTCTCTATCTTTCTCTAAAAAGTATACTGACTGATTTTTAAGATATTGAAATATAAATACAGTATTTATAGCCGCTCTGGCTTTGATAGGGCACAGAACCCAACTTCAGCAAAATAAAATCTTAGAGCCTTTATAAAAAAAAAAACATGGCTTATTTTTAGCTACTTTCTTCATTATGTTAATCCAGTCAGAAAAAGCTGCTTCCCATAATTAGAGGGCAACTCTGTATTGGTAAAATCCGATGACTACGGCTACTTATGGTATGTCTACACTACATTGGCTACAGCAGCAGAGCTATGGCACTGCAGCTGTACTGCTGTAGCACCAAAGTGTAGACACTTCCTGTATTGACAGAAGGGGTTTTTCCATTGCTGTATTTAATCTACCTCTCTGAGAGGGGATAGATAGGTCAACAGAAGCATTCTTCCATCTACCTATCTGCATCTGCAGTGGGGGCTAGGTCAACCTAACTATGCTGCACAGGGCACAAAATTTATCCCAGCCCTGAGTAATGTAGCTGTGTTGATCTAATTTTTCATTGTAGGCTAGTCTTTAGATATAGATCTCAAAGGCCCTGCTCCTACTGCAGGGATTACTAAAACTGTGGGTATGACATCTCTACAACTGATTTTTTGGAATCTCTCCTTCACCTTCTATAGCAGTGGTTTTCAAACTTTTTTTCTGGAAACCCAGTTGAAGAAAATTGTTGATGCCTGCGACCCAACGGAGCTGGGGATGAGGGGTTCGGAGTGTGGGAGGGGCTCAGGGCTGGGGCAGAGGGTTTGGGTGAGGGCTGCGGCGTGAGGCCGGGAATGAGGGGTTCAGGGTGTGGGAGGGGGCTCTGGGCTGGGGCAGGGGGTCGGGGTGCGGGAGGGGGTCAGGGCTCTGAGTGCAGGCTCTGGGCTGGGGCCAGGGATGAAGGGTTTGGGGTGCAGGAGGGGGGTTTGGGTTTGGGAGGGGCTGGGGCAGGGGATTGGGGTGCAGGCTCTGTGGTGGGGCCAGGGATGAGGGGTTTGGGATGTAGGAAGGGGCTCCAGGTTTTGGGGGGGTCTCAGTGCTGGGGCAGGGGATTGGGGCATGGGAGGGGGTCAGGGCTCTGGGCTGAGAGTAAAGGGTTTAGGGTGCAGGAAGGGGTTATGGGTTTTGGGGGGCTAAGTACTGGGGCAGGGGGTTGGGGTGCAGGGTCAGGGCGCGGGGTTACCTCGGGTGGCTCCGAGTCAGCAGCACAGTGGGGGTGCTAAGGCAGGCTTTCTGCCTGTCCTGGCACCACGGACGGCACTGTGCCTTGGAAGCGGCCAGCAGCAGGTCCAGCTCCTAGGCGGAGGTACACAAGCGGCTCCGCGTGGCTCTCGCCCGCAAGCACCGCCCAAACTGATGAATGGGGGTTCAGATCCGGTGGTCAGGGTGGGGGCTGTGCACAGAGCCCCGTGGCCCCCCTACCTAGGAGTTGGACCTGCTGCTGGATGCTTCTGGGGCGCAGTGCGGTGTCAGAACAAGTAGGGACTAGCCAGCCTTAGCCAGGCAGCATCACCAATGGGACTTTTAATGGCCCGGTTGGTGGTGCTGACCAGAGCCACCGTGACTCAGTGCCTTCCAATACTGGGTCATGGAATGTGTCATGACCCTTAGTTTGAAAACCACTGTTCTATAGCATAATAGTTCGGTTTCAGTGATCTCTTTCACGAATTTGTTTAAATGTATTATACCTTTGTCACTGACATCAGTTCCTCTTTTCTTTAGTTAAACTTTTGTAAGAAAGCACTGATAAGTTTGTCTACATATTTTTGAGAGAGAGAATATATGGCACAATATTACTGTGTATCTTTACAACTAATGAGTTTTAAGTTATCCTAAATACAAGTTTCTAGAGGTGAGAAATGCCTGAGAGGTAGGTAATAGCTACACTGCAGATTTAAGTACACAGCTGCCGTTGTGTAACAGAGAGTGAGTGAGAGAGAAAGGACTTTTTGTATGCCCGAGAATTTGAATATATTGGTGAAGTACAGTAGCTAAATCTATAGACACTCTATTTAGTTCAATATTCCTTTTTTGTTCTTTGTACAGGAGCCCTTACCAAAGTCAAGGAGAGTAAGCGGCATGTGGAAGAAGGGAAGATGGAGG
The DNA here is from genome assembly GCF_965140235.1 of Caretta caretta. Classification (NCBI taxonomy): domain Eukaryota; kingdom Metazoa; phylum Chordata; order Testudines; family Cheloniidae; genus Caretta; species Caretta caretta. Next base: position 34,874,448 of record NC_134210.1, read on the forward strand.
TCCAGAAGGCTGATGGTATTCAAGATCGCTGTAACATTATTTCTTTTGCTACCTTGGCAGAAATTCATCATTTCCACCAAATTCGAGTGAGGGACTTTAAGTCACAAATGCAACATTTCTTAAAACAGCAAATACTTTTTTTCCAAAAAGTGACGCAAAAGTTAGAAGAAGCTCTTCACAAGTATGACAGTGTTTAATCTCCTAACTTTGAATTGTGGACTGTTCAGAGTATGAGAGTGATTTAAGCAGCAGAGTAACAATCGCTGTTATGGAGGAACAGTTGCCAACTGTTGGTGGTACAAGAATGGTTTTGTGTTCATCTGGAGTCCCAGCTGAATCTCTAATTAAGTAAGAAGGAAATGGTTAATATGGCTATGTAATAGAAACAGTACCACACATTGTAACTAAGTTATACTGTTTATGCCTACACTACCATTGTAACTTTTTTGAAATAATGATTATACTATTGCCTTATTGCTTTTTGAAGTATGGTATTTTAGTGCATACTTTGTAGACCTCAAAACCGTTTGGGTCTTTAAGGAAGCTGGCTAGATAAAAGCCTGCTTCAGATGCCTTTTTATTCTCCTAGATTTGGATTTCCTAAAGTCAACCAATTCTCTGTTTACAAACTCCTACTAGAGCAGCTATGCAACTTTGTGCCTTTAGACTTTTGATTTTTCCTTTTCTAGTAAGCCACATTTTTATGACTGAATGAAGGGTTGGTGCCTGTGACAGGAATGGATTATGAAATCTCATATTGACTGAAATAATCAGCTGCCACCATCTAATTGGCACAGCAAGTATTGCCCTGTGACAAATGTTGGCTGAAAAAGCAGGATTTAAAATCAATTCACACTTTCTTGTAATAAACAGTCTTCATTTTCAATTCTATTTGCCAGAACCTTAAACATACAAGTGAAGAGTACAGCACCACTGTATTCCCTTTCTTACCATGATTAGATAGTGAGGGGTTTTATGTTAGAATACATTATTGTGAGTAGACACTTGGAGAACTAATCTAATAGAAGCAGAGGATTGAAATGTATCAAGGGACTGTGTATACAGGCTAAGTGACTAGCACTTGTTTGTGTACTTGATAGCTGGTGATGATTTGCTCATTGTTTCAGTGTAAATTCAAATACAGACCTATGTGGTCAATTGAGACTCCACTGTGATTCACTGGTTTACGAAGTCACAAATTTGCAGGGATGTTCAATGGTATAAATGGTTTGAAAGCAGTCTTGGCTGAACTGACTAGGAAACAGGAAGCATTTCTTATATTTATAACACCCATTTAGCAATTATACAGAAAAGTAAGACAATAGTTTAGTTAAGGATTTTTGCAAAGTTGAGAGTGTGTGTGTGTGTGTGTATACACACCAACACTGTCTCAAAACAACAGTTATCTGATCTAAACCAAGAAAATCAGTCTAAACTTTATCCTTAACCTACCAGTTCACTTTCTGAAGGTCACTACGAGAAAGTTTTTCCTTTATCTTGTCTCCTTACTATAAACAAAAACCAAGAAACTTGAATTTAATTTACACACACACACAGCTGAAACCAAACAAAAGCCAGGAAACTAGGCAGTCAGGGGATATCGTTCAGATGGAGTACAAAATATTAACCACCCGTATCGTAGAAATCCAGCAGTTATCTGACTGGATCATGCCAACTTTTATAGGTTAAAAACCCCACTGCTGTTTGATGGAGAAACAAAAAATAAAAAAGCAAGCAGCCACATTTTCACAAGATCTATTGCAAAATGCTTTTGGATTGCCCTGCACTGATGGTTAACAAAAAGTTATTTCAGGAAGAACTTTGCTGATGTAGTGATACTGATAAACAAAGAAAAAAAATCACTGTTAGCTAAAATAAAAGGACAACCGATAAGGAAATAAACTGTTTACAAGCTTCTAAGAGAACTGCAAACAATGTTGAGGAAATAAAAAGTATTTGACATGGTCATAATGCTGACTCATCATCCTTAACTTTCCTCATAGTACCTCATTGTCAGGGTAGTGATCTCTGAACAATAGCTGATCTTATTCCCAGATATGGTTTACTACGTACTTAAGACAGTGGTGGGTTAGGTTTGGAGTTTCAGCCTGTGCTTGGTTAAGCCAGATGCTGTTTTAATAAATATCTATGTGGTAATTATATGAGGCTGTAATCAAAATCATTCCTCTTGAGCAGTTAAAAGACTTTTCAGAAAATTACCTTGGTCCAGTTAAAGATTTTAGGAACTTAACAGTACTGAAATGTTCATATCCAAGAGAAAATGAAGCTGTTATACTATATACAGTACAACATTATCAGAATGGTACAGTTTCCACAAATAAACTGTCATGCCCTTCCTCTCATTCTCTCATTGTTAGTTTTGTTATGTTTTTTGGAAGGGGCACATTTTAAAATTTGACACTATAAATAAGACTGAACTGAACCCTGGATCTGAATCTCTTCAGACTTTGGAAAGATTCAAATCCAGGTCAAAACTTTGTGGTTTTGGCCCATTTTTGTGGTAAACCTTTTGTAACTTTTCAGTTAGTTGGTCTTAGGTGAGAAAAAAGGTTGCTTGACTATCTTGGGTGACTAAACTCAGTGACAAGCCTTTTTTTTTTTTTTTTGGTTAAGTATCCTTACATTGGAAAACGGGAAACAAGAATACACTTAATTTTTACTTCTTATCATGAGGAGTCCAAACTCAGTTTAATTTAAAATACCCTCTTAGTGAAGAAGTATCACAGTGAATAACTGCAATGAATCTCTGAACACTGAAGGATGTGGTCCAAGGCCCAAATGTACTCAAGCTGGATCTATATTCTTTGGTAGGGGCCCTGGATTCTGTGCACTCTGGTGCAGCAAACTGGAAATCTTGCAGCAGCTTTTTAAAACAAAATAATGAAATTAAATATGGAATAGAACAAACAAGGACAGGAGCCTCTGTTTAATGTTAAATTACAGTTGTTTTACAGTGTCTCTGCATTTTCAGTTTTTGAGGTGTCAGATATTTTTATCAACAATACCTAACTATTGTAGAATTTTATGGTGGGGGTTCGGCAGCTAGATAGGGGACAAATAGGACTTTTGGCTTCTATGAAGGTGTTGGGGGCAATGTGGGATTGTGGATAAGTGTGAGTGCTATGTATCCGTTCAAAAATTACTAACAATGAAATGTTGAACACTGTTGCCATTTTAATTGTCATCCTCAGGAGTTAACAACCTGTTAAAACAAGTTGGGCAATTTGAATTTCAGGGATGCTTGCAAATTCAAGACAACCTCTTCAGTTTATATTCTCTGCACATTTTTAGGTTTCTTTACAACCTTTAGGGTCATACAGGACAATCTGTTTGACAGACTTAGGAGTGTTGCACACTCCAGCCTGCAGAGACCCGTAGGAAAGCACTCAATGACAATACTTCAGATAAGTATTTAAACCTAGAGGAATGAAGCATGAAAGAAGAATGAGTAACCTTTGCAGCTTCTCAGGCCACTAAATAAAAGATACTCAAGAGGGGTTCAGTCCATAGCTACTCCTGGATTTCTGGTACAGTAGAAGCATTTCAGAAAACATTGCCAAAACTGAAGTATTACATATAAAACTGAATTATTTTTAAACTGTTAAATACATTGAAAATATATAAATCCTTTTTTTGTAGGCGATGCTGACATAGCCTGACTTTCTAGTCTAAGACTGTGTTTGCAATAGCTTATAACTTTACCAAGCTTTAACTGTTCATGCTGAAAGTTTCCGAGCTCTCCCTCGGCCAGAATTCTTTTGGAAAACTTCAAGATGATTGGTTCAGCTGTTTATCACAATGAGGTTAGGGGAAAATGTGTGGTTTTGCCCATGTTAAAAAAATTCTGTAAACAGTTTTGTTCACAAGCTCCAGTGCCTCAACTCTTTGAAGCAAGAACTTGAAATCTGGCAGGGAGTCGGATGTGCCTCTTGCTGTTCCAGCAAAAATCCCCCCACATTTGGCCAAGTTATAAGCCTCTGTAAATCCCAGCTTGCACTTGCTCAGTACAGAGTTGTTAAGAGTTTGGCAGCTAAATTTCCCTGAAGATTCCATCTGCACTGAGCAGTTTCCAACCGAGGATGGCCTGGGCTGAGCAAGACTCCTGCAATTGCTTCTCCCAGTGGCCAGGCAGTGCTGTGACATGGCACCAGGCACAGGCTCTCCTGTGCCCTGGATGCCCCCACACTGGTGCCCAGGCAGTGAGCGTGTAAGTAGTGTGGAATATTAAGGGGTGAGCGCCTGAGTTCCCTGTAAGCTGCATGGCCACGCAGCAGCCCATTTAGCGCCACGCAGGCACTCAGGGAACCCGCCCAGCTGGGACCTGCTGGGGGAAGGGTGGCCCCTCCCCCGGCCCCAACTCAGCCCTGGACCTGCCGGGGGAGGGGCAGCCCAAACCCAGCCCCAGCCTAGACCTGCTGAGGCAAGGGCACCCTTCCCCCTGCCCAAACCCAGCCCTGGCTCAGACCTGCTGTGGCTGTGGGGCGGGGCACATATCCCACCGCCCCAGCCCTGGAGCTGCCGTGGTGGGGAGAGGTGCCTCTCCCCACTAGCCCAGGTGCTGCTGCTGGAGAGGGAGCTGGGTATAGTCCTTTCTCCCCACCAAAGCCCCTGAGCACCCTCTTGCACCCCAAACTCCTCATCCCCAGCCCCATCCCAGAGCCTGCACCACCAGCTGGAGCCCTCATACCCCTGCACCCCAACCCTCGGCCCCACCCCCTCCCACACTCCAAACCCCTCGGCCCCACCCCCACCACATGTGTATCAGTATGAAGGTGATGTGTCACATATCACCTCCATATTGGTGCACATAAAATTCATTCCGCACATGTGTGGGAAAAATTAGAGGGAACACTAGTAAGTGCCATACCTTGGGGATGGTAGCAAGGTACGATCCTGGAATGAGTAGCTTGGGGGTGTGGAGGACTGGGATGAGGAGCTGGTGGGGCAGAAGATGGGTAAGAGGATAGCAGGGAGAGACAAGGGGCATAAAGGCTGTAACCATTAGAACACACTCCTCAGAGCCTGAACTCAGGATTTCTGAGTCTCAACATTCTTCTGCTGTCCGCATAGTATGAAACTACTGGCAACGTGCTGTAGAATTTAACTAGGTATGCGTCAGTATAGTTCCACATCATGGAATTTCTGCTTTTTCAGTTTGCTTTTCTTAAAAACCTAGGAAAAGTACATACAGAAAAAAACCTTACATTAAAATAATGTTAAGGTCAAATCAGGCACACAAAGTTAGGAATGCCAGAATAAAGGTTTCAATTTTAATTTCCCCCCTTGTACACATGCTATGAGACAGTCTTTAACTACATGATTGCACACTATTTTTTCCGTAGCCCCTCCCGCATTCAATGCACAGGATGGACCGTGCTCTGAATTAATTAGGGTTGTGTAGTTAGACTTCTACCAGTAGAACTTCTGCATCATTTGTTGCAGAAGTTGGAAGGTTTATAGTAAACGAGGCAGGAGATTAACAGAAGAGAAAAGATGGTCTCATCTCTGGCAGATTAATATCACTGAACAACTGGATTTTATCCCTGTCTCTTCCAAAGAAGGCCTACATGATGCTAAGCAAATTACCTAAACCAGACTTTTCACAGTTGATCACGAACTATGCATTCCTCATTTTTTATGTGCATAAACCGAGATTTGGGGTCTGATTTGCGGAAGTGCTGAGCAGTCACAGTGGCAACTGATGTCAATGGGAGCTCTGCTTTCAACAGAAACTTCTGTATAATGCAAAGTTCTCTGAAAACTCAGGACTTAGGCACCGCAAATTGGGCCACCAAAATTAGTGGACACTTGACCTTTAGTCCTTCTGCGCCTCAGCTATCCCATCTGTAAAACAGGGATAATACCCTCTCATCTCTGAGGGGTGTTGGTTGTGAAGATAAAATGGTGTTTGTGAAGACCTCAGATACGAGTCATGACACCAGAGAGAAGCCTGGGAGGAAATCAGTAATTGTCTTCAGACCAGGGTTTGAATGATGTGTAGTAAATAAATCACAGAGCCACACTTTGGTGACAATAAAACAAAATATTACATAGCTGCTCATTAATTAAGCACCGTCCAGTCTGTGCATAGAATGAGGCAGGGTCCTGTGGAAAAAAATAGTGTGTGATCATGTCATTAAAGGATGCATATGCATAGTGGGGCTGAATTAAAAATTCACAGGGAACCTCAATTAGGACATTTCCTAATTTTTGAGTGGGTGGCTTTGCAATTAACGCTCTTTTAAATTTGTTTTTATATTAATACAAATATACAATTTGTAAAAATACAATATAGTAGGGTAAAATATTACAGAGATAGAAACCTGATGTAAAATGTCTGATACAGATAATGTAATAAATCAATTTATTAACTTAGTAATTTCAAGAAAATAAAAAATCAGGTATATTTGTTATAAACATACTTGACTCCCATTGTAGTTAGTGACAAAACTCATGCAAAATCATTTATTTTCAGTATATACCATATTTAGGTATGATGAAAAAGTTCTCATGTTAAAAAATCTTATAGACTTTCCTACAACATTTAGGGACCTCTGTGAGATCTTTATGTATGGCAACCACATGTCCTGTTTTAGCTGGGACAGTCCCTTTTTTAAGCCCTGACCTGGCTGTCCTGACTTTTTTGGCAAAGGTGGGCATTTGTCTCCATTTACTGTTGCCGACTTGAGCAGTTGGCAAGAGCAAACGGGATAAATGTCCACTTGTGTCAAAAAAGTGGGGTGCAGTGCAGGAATGTGTCGGGAGCAAACAATGATGCCAGCCCCATGGAGAATGCAGGCAGTGTTCTGGCCAGTCCCATGCGGGGGCAGGCAGGGCTCAGCCAGGCAAATCGGCTCAGCCCCGTGTGGGGCGGGGCGGAGGGGCTCAGGCCAGCCCTGTGTGGTGTCCCGTTTTCCCTTTGGGAAATATGGTCACCCTACCTCTATATGAGATTCTTGGAGGGTTGAGGATGGCTCTGGCATGCAGAAAATGTTTTGGGGCACATGGGGGCTGCTTTATTTTACAGATCCCGTGAGCTGATTTTTGGGAGCGCAAACTACCCGAGGACAGATTTTGGTGGGACTCTTCCCTCCTTTCAGCCAGGCCCTTTCTTCGGTTACATGTCAAATGCTGGGATAGGTAGATGGAGAAGTGTAAGTAGAGTGATTCTTCTGCGCTATTGCAAAGTATCATTTTTAAACAATTTACAGTATTTTGCCACTTGTACCCATTTTTCTGAATATTACAAAATCTTGTTCCTATGTGAAATAAATGGCCGTTTCCCCTCTGCCTCCAGTGGGCCACAGTTGTCTAACTTACATCACCATGTCGGTCAGGACAGACTTTGCTCCACAACATCCTCTTCCTCTCCTAATTGGAAACAGTATTAAATCCCTTCCCCCGCCTCCCTCTGCTTCCTTCTGTAACTGTATTAAGAATGGCAGAAGTAGATTAATTCTCAGGAAATCTAAAGTTACTGTTTGAAGTAAAACTCCAGGAAAACATATTTTTATCAATTTTTTTTTTTTTTTTTTTTTAGTTTTAAATGTCATTTTCCAAGAACGTGTCCTGATTTTTAAGGAATACAAAAGCACCGTGTGTTCAAAGACAGATACAAGTAGGGACAACTCCTGCTTTTTTTTTTTTTTTTTTTACTTGCACAATTGACACAGAGTCTAAAGCTTTTTTTTTTTAAAAACAAACAACCCCCCCACAATCGATCTGCACACATGGGGGAGGGGGAAAGACTGTGTATGAATAATATGGACAACGTGTGAGCGTGGGGTGGTATAAGTGTCGACTGGCATGATTCAAAATAGCTGCATTGCTCACAGTGGGTGAAGGTTCCTGACATGGAGTTTACCCCAGTCATTCTGTTCTCCGGGAAACAGCGGCAGTTGTACCTGCATCTACCTCAAGAACCGGTAGGGGCTTCAGTTACCAGTTCCTATAATAGGGCCTGGGCCACAGGGCCATGTAAGTGGGGGCCCTAGGGGTAGGTTTATGCTGCAGCTGGAAGCTTGAGAACGCGAGCCACATCATCCCTCTATTTAGATATACATCCCAATATTTAGCATGATAGCTCGAGCCCCACTTGTGACAGTTGGTCTACTTGGGCTGGGAGGCTCACTTCCAGGTGCAGTGTAGACATGCTAGGACTATGCACCTGCTGCAGGAACCTCTGGCTGCCTGGCCCTTCTGCTGCAATGGATTATGTTCTTGGAGATCCCTCCACCCACCACTACACCTCCCTGGATACTTCCACAGTACAGAGGAGCGCCACAGGAAAATTGTGTTAATATTTCCAAGGTAATCCTGCGTGTAAGTGGGGGGAACAATGCACATCCCATCCCAGGCTGCCCTATCCCCAAGCATGCAATCCTACCCTATGGAGGGCTCTCTTTAGGGACCAAAGGAAAGGGTGGTAGAGGCAACCATGTGGACAAGATATCCATTCATAGAGGGTGCCTAGGAAACAAACAATCTGGAGTAGTCATGTGACATCCCATCAGTATCCAACAGTCTGTTCTCTGGGAAGACATTTAACAGATTTGAGTAAAAGATGCCAAGAAATTTATTGGTCTTTGATTGTAACTTTTCTTCCACACCAGTTTATGCACTGATGTTGTAAATGTCTGTTTTGGTTTTTAAAGGTGCATTCTGATGGGCCACAGTAGCTATGTTTTGAACTTCAACTTTAGTATATAATCTTCTAGAAAAGAAATAATGTTAGACTTCTAAAAAGTGGTCATAGAGACTGAATATGTTGGGTTCATTTCTCACCTTGTCTTGGCCAGCAAGCTACATCATTAAAAACTGAAGAAATCTACGAGACCATTACTAAATGAGAGGGATGAGATTCCTTACTACAATTTCAGTTCCTCCCAATTTGTGACAATTAGCGTTCATTGTTAATAGATATCACTATATACAATTATTATAAAGAGTACTCGTTTTCTGTGTGCATTACTTCTGCCAAGTATCTTGTTGGGTGCCTGTGGAAGTAGCAGTATTAAACGAGAAAGGTTGAAAATGAAGGGAATGGAATATACACACTATGTACCATTTCCATTCTGTGTCCATGTGGTCTGTAGATAGTTACAACACAGAAGGGCTGGGGGGAGGGGGGTCGGATGAATAAAACTTACTGGAATATTGCCAAGAGACTGGAAAAAGGATACCCATCCTTGGTTAACTACATTGTGTGATAGAGTCTTTAATCTCACTAACAATTTCTCTTTTGGTTGCTTTTAGTTTTGTCAAATGCTCAGTCCTTTCAGCTCTCCCTCTTCAGCCAGCCTTACGATACAGGCATAAGCAAATACATTGTGCAAGCAGTTTAAACTGTTCCATAGGTTACATATACACAAATTGTTTGCCAAAAATGTGGCTAGCTAAATGCCTCCATTTAGAAAAACAATATGTCATTGGACTTTTGAAGTGAATTTTGGGTGGTATGAGTGAGACTGAAGAAGTGGGTGAAATGGTACAAATTAAACCTGTGGAAGAAATGAGGGTTATTCACTGGCTTGCAGCAATTCATTTGTTTGCAGTTGATAGCCAAGTCTTAACTATCTTCAAAAGATTTCTTCATCTTTCCAGATTGACACAAGCAACTCAAATACTCAGCTGTTTTCTCATGTTGATCTATTGAGAGAAATGTGTAACTTTCCATGGTTAGCTGATTACCTCCCCTACGCACACACATACACAGTGATGGAAGAACAGATGCCATTGATTAAGAGGAGATTACTCACACGCTGCTGAAACCATGCCTTAAGGAGCACATTTGCACAGAATGGTGAGGAATACATATCCTGTGCTAATGAGGAAGCAGTTTAACTGTCCACTAAGGCTACTAGGCAGAGGGCCTGATCTACCCCAGAAAAACTGCTTAACCTGCCAGCTGGAAAATGTCCCCCCCCTCCCCTGGACACTAAGGAAGCAACAGGTTAGCAGTTCTCTGATCAAGGGCAGATGAAACAAACTATTGTACTCAGGAGGATGGGAGTCCTTACTTGGCACTTTGGTTAAGTCTGTTTATTTCACTGTTAGTCTTCACTCCTGCACTGAAACAAGTTGGCCTTTGTTTATCGATTGCCTCTGCCTTGGTAACAGGCTGAGGAAAGCCCTTGGTCTTCACTCATTAAATGTACTCCTGAGTGAAGAAGCTCCCTCCAGATAGCAAAAATATGGCCAAGTGTGCACATTGCTGCAGTCCCTGGCCACCCTCATGCAGGTGTCTCTCATTAAAATGGGACTCATGGTGTTAACAAATACTAGTTTCCCCGCACATTCTGGTGGATTTTTTAGCCTGTACTTTGAGCATCTTTTACAACTAGTGGTAGCATTTTCTCTTGCCCCTATGGCAGTCCAAGTCCCATCTCCAATAGAGCCTGTACCCAGAAAACACACTGGCTGTGATGGCAAGTACACAGCGGAGTTTTACACACCAGTGCAGTTACTCACTAGTTTGAGAGTACAATTTGCTGCACTCCTCTCTCTCGCAGGTCCATGTCTTTGCCCCTATATTGAAACAACAACAACTATTGATTCACTAGAAGTACTTTATTATGAAACAGTTAGTGTTGCTACACACTACACACCTGCCGCAAAGCAAAGCAAAGCTACATTAGCTCTGTCCTCCCTCTACGGAGGTCATCCTTCTGCATGCAACCCTTGACCAAATTACCATCTCCCAGCATGACCAACTACTACACTGAACAGGGACAACTACTAATGAATGAGAGTGTGTGTGGAGAAGGCAAAAAGGAGGCAGAGTTAAGCTTGTAGCACACAGTCTGGTGTGCAGCAGTGGAGAATATATGGTCATTAGCCTTCAGGACACCTGTCTAATCTATCATGATATCTAAGTACTACCATATAGATGAGAAAACCAGGCCAGTACTGGGAGTGAGATATCAGAGGAGTTCTCAAACTAGGGATCATGACCCCTCAGGGTCATGAGTTTATTACGTGAGAAGTCGCGAGGTGTCAGTCTCCACCCCCAAGCCCCGCTTCACCCTCCCTCATTTATAATAGTGTTAAACATAAAAAAAAAAAACCTTTGAAGGTGGGGGTTGCACTCAGAGGCTTGCTATGTGAAAGGAGTTACCACCACAAAAGTTTGAGGGCCACTGAGATATCAGATCACATCTTGAAAGGAGACAGCAACCTAAAGAAAAGCATTAGATCACCCGGTCAGATTCTGTCATCCTTACATTGCATAGCACCTTATGCTGCAATAGTCTTATTGAGATCAGTAATGTTAAACATAGCTTTGTAGACATGAAAATATAAACAAAATAGAGAATATGCACTACAGGCGTTATACTTATTCAGGATGCCTTAAGGATCCCCTCCCATTGACTTCAGTGGGATTTATCATAGGATAAGATATTGCTCAGTTTGCGTAATAGTGGCAGAATGTGGCCTGTGATCAGCAGAAAAATGGTTTTCCAACTGTGAGTACTGCAAACAATCTGGAAATAAAGCTGTCCTCCTCCTGGTTCGTGTGTCATTAATAATTCTGGCCCAACACAGGGCTAGTTATGATGCTATTGAGGAAAACACATCAAGCTAAAGCTTTTTTTCCAATTGATACTTAATTAAAATTCTGCAGAAGGTGCCAGAGTCAGAAGCATCCAACCCATCCACATCGTTTTATGTTAAACGGGGGTGTTAGGGGGGGAGTAGCAACACATTTTGGGTCATTAAGCAGATATGGTGTGGAAGAAATACAAGGAGCAAATCTGTTGGATAAGATGGTATTTTTATACTTTTCTGATTCTTTACTTCATTAGGCTTCGTTTTTATATCTGAATAAATATTCGAGGGATTTTTCAGGTTTGCCTTCTTTGATTCCATCCCCCGAATTCTAGTGTGAATATTAATAGGTGAAGTGTTGTTTCAATGCCTCGTAGCTGCAAATGCATGGCCTTCTGGACTCCCTCATTATACATTTTTATATTATTGTTCAGGCTTAGTCAAATCTCAGTGGATACTTGTAACTGACAGCAGTTTGTATATTAACTGAAACTAGCCTGCAACAATATGCAAGAAGATAACAGAGTTGCTAAACCTTTTGCCTATCTCATAGTTCTAGTATTTGGATCAAACTAACTCCTCCACTACACCTATAGACTGACATTTCCAGTGCATTAATAACAGACAGACACACACACACCCCGATAGATCTATCTATCTCTCTCACACACACAGGGTCCAAGTTACCATGTAGTGTACGCACAGCATGCCTATATCCCAGATGCTAGAATAAAGTGCTGTAGATCAAGGCCACTTGATCATTCCACCCACTCCCAGGCAAAGCTAGGCTTTATGTCAAACACCATGGTACCATGAGAAAATAGAGACAATTATTCAAATATTTTCCATATTCTTTTATTATTTTAAATGCCAGCTATAGGTTTAGCTCTAGCTACTGAAATCAGCACTGTCCATATTGCAATTTGTGTGATTCAATAAACTTCATCTTTATGACCCAAACTGACAGGGTTTCCTAGATCTGAGTAAAGCACAATGAGAGATTCTGATTTCAGTTTCCACAAAAAGCAAATTTGACAGGGACTATGTGGCTAAGAGGTTTTCTAATGGAAGAAAGAACCTATTACTCCTAGGTTACTGGTTTGACTCTATTGTGGGTCACAAGTAACCAAAAAGTGTTTCTCTGTGATGGCTGATTGGAGATTAGTGGTCTCAATCCAGTTTCTACAGGGCAGGTACTCATCATAGCTACAAAGGACTGAATGGGTCTGGAGAGAAATTGATCTTTACAGGTTATTTAGGGCAATGTAAAGGCATATTACATGGGGAAGCTTGCACTGTAGATACCCACAAATGGTCCTATCAGCAACTACTATAGTGTATTAAATTCACACATGCTTGAAGATTTGGATTCATTTGGAAAGCAAAATTTTCCTGACTTACCTTTTGGGAACTTGAGGTTTGTAGAGTATGAGGCTTCATCTAGTGCAATATTCTCAGATGACTTCTACTTTTTCAATTCTAAGGTGGCAAATACATACCATTATCCATTTTCTTTCTCAGCTGATCACCTTAAAGACAGTTCTTAGTGAAGTATTTTCCCCAAGTCATCTGTTTTTTAATGCTAAAAAATATACAATTAAAATATGCATTACTGTCAAAGTGAAACAGATTAATAATTAGAACAATCATGCACACTGTTATAGCAGCAAGGAACATTATCAACATGGCCTCAGATCAGAAACTTGGAAGGTTGGGTCCCTGCTCTGAGAAACAGAGTTTAAAAATTGGGGGCATGTAACTCTTGCCTGCTTGTTCTTTGAAACCTTTGTATATTTACCTTGCTAGCCTTGCCTACACTAAGAAATTAACCTACTGCAGAAAACAGGGGTGAGCAATGTGGTCTCCTCCAGAGCATACCCTCATGCCCAGAGGTCACCATTAATCTCACCCCACTTAGCTCCCTAACTAAACTCCACACAGATCAGTCTTGCCAGCCCTTCCAGAAGGGTTTCAAAGAACAAACCAAAATGCTAGTAAGAAGATTATGCAATTACCCTGCTGACCTCAGTCTCCGCTTTAGAGTTTTTCATCCAAGGCTACTCCAGGCCTTCTGTCTCTTGCAGCCTCTGTAGTTCCTTCCTTTCTACACAGCTCATACAATTCTCTAACACTGCCCCCACCCCTTTCTGCTTCCTGCTACTCTTTATAGAGAATCAACTGACATCTGCTCAGGTGTGCCTCTTTAGTAACTAGGGTTCGCTGGGCCCAGGCCTGTGGTCCTTAAAATGGGCCAGCTACCCTGCTACAGGAAGGAAAAGATGTGAAATTAGCAAGCCCATCGTTATGATTGAGGGTGGCACCACCAATGACCCATTATCCACACTGGCTGCAAAACCTGGCTCTGCCTCTGGCGACATACAGCCATTATATCCCCTCCATACTTCTACTGGAAATTGCAGTTTATGCATCCAAGGCTCGTGTACACCTATTTAGTCATAGCAATATACTGGGATCTCAGATTTAGTTGGTTATCCACCATGACCCATAAATCCTTTTCATAGTCACTATTTTCCAGGATAAAGTCCACCATCCTGCCTGCATTCTTTGTTCCTAGATGTATGACCTTGGAACTGGCAATATTAAATCACATGTTGTTTGACTGCACTCAGCTTATCTGGCTTCCCTCCTTCATGCTGATCCCCTTTGAGGTGACAGAGTGACAAATATAGCTGCATTCTCCATACACAAGCTTCCCTGGAAAAACCTCCAGTAGAATCATCCACCGTGAGGAGCCAGCAGCCCCCTGCCCAGCCCCGCATTAGGAATCCCTAACAGTGCCGTGGGCTGAAATTCACAATGTGGGGTTCCATCTTCCTTCCCCTCAGTTGGGCTCTCACTGAAATTCTCTGGGTGTCAGTCTGAAGGGTACTCTAGGGTGCAAGGAGGAGCTGCGGTGAGCCAGCTTGTGGCGGGGAAGTCCCTGACATAATGCTGGGGAATTGGGGGTATGTAATACATGGGTGGAACAGTGAGGGGATAATACAGTGGGATTGGAGTTTGGACAGAGAGTTGGGGTGGGAGCCAAGTCCTCGGGTGAGGGAGGCCAGGGCACAGATGTGGTGGGGTTCAGGAAGCAGTTGGGGAGAAATGGCATGGTGGGGGGACTAAGATATGGGGGCAGAGAGATGGGGGGATAGGAAAACAGGGGCAGCCCATGAGGTAGATTGGGTGGGGGGATAGGACATGGGAGATGAGGCAGAACTCAAGAGAAGGAGGATATTGGCATGGGGGGCAGATAGGGTGGGGGGCAAGACCCTGTGCAGTAGGAGGACTGGAGAAGGGAGCAGACCCTGGGGCATCAAGGGTCAGATGGTATGGGAGTTACATGAAAAGGCAAGACCCCAGCTGGCAGATGGACTAGGACATGGGGGACAGGAAGGCTAAGGCAGGGAGGTTAACACCCACCCTCAACTTGCCACAGGCAGCCAACAGCCTAGCTTGCATATGTGTAGAGTGGCTTCTGTATGCCAAATGCTTGAAAAGGTGCCACACATACCTAAAGGCCATGAGGGTGAAGTTTCACCCTTTTTGCCCTGCTGTTAGCTCCACCACTGTAAGTGGAATGGTGACACCATTCCTGGTATACTCTGTCTCGTTTTAGTGTCCACACTTTCAAAAGGACGTTAAGATAATGAAAAGGATTCTTTCCAGTAAAAGCCCCAGGAATGATTCGAGATCTGGGAAACCTCTCAGAGTGAGAGACTTAAAGCTCAATCTATTTAGCTTATCGAAGAGAAAGTTAAACAAAATGACTTGATCATGGTCTGAGTAGCTCACTGGAAAGAGATTTCCAATAAAGGTTTATTTTTTAATGTAGCATAAACAAGATACAATGTCTGGAAGTGGAAGCTAGATAAATTTGGACTGGAAATAAGGAGCAAATCTTTTAACAGTGAGGAAAACTAAGGGAAGTGGAGGCTTTTTTGTCACTTGAAGTTTTTAAATCAAGTAACAGGAATTGCTAGGTGAAATGCTATGGCCTCTGTTAAGCAGGAGGCCAGACTAGATAATTATAATGGCCCTTTCTAGCCCTAAAATCCATTAATCCATTTACAGAGTTTACTACTCACGTCCTTGGAGAACAGCACCAGCTGCATATCTAAGAACTTCAGTGGCCACAGGCTTGTATATGTTCAATAGGGAGTCTCCGCTGCAAAAGATCTTTTTTTTTTTCAATGCAAAGCATAAAGATCATCTCCTGAGCACACTGTGATTGTCATATATGCTCCAAATGGTTTGGACCAAACAGTTACAGAACAAAACCGTGTCGCTGCTCAGCTGTCGCTGTTATTAAAAACAAACAACAGACATTAAACAAAATGTCAATATTCTGTTCTTCATGTGCTTTTACTTCTGATGCTACTAATCATTAGCAGCAGACATGGAAATTCACAAGGAAAGCAAATCCTTAGAAGGGTTACGTGTCTCATTGGCCAGCAGATCACAACCATTACAAAAATGAGACTAGGTGAAACGTGAAAACGTCACCTGTGCAAAACCAGCCTTCCTTCGCCTTCAGGATGTGAGTCTTTCCTTTTGGGATGCTAGAGCTTTAATTCCTAATAAACTTTCGGATTGCATTGTTCCACTCTTTTCTCTGTGATTCTGCTCATTTTGGCTTTCAGCGCTACTTGCTTCAGCCCAGTTTGTGAAAAAGCATTGACACTTACAGTAACAGACAGTATATACATTCTAACACTGGATTAAACAAGAGAGCCAGGACAGGCTTGATTGGTACCTTTGCCCATTTATATAGCAACATATGTTAGAAGAGTGATACCTACTCGATAGCACCAGATAGAGTGAAAACACCCAATTCAGGCTGACAGCATGATCTGACAGCTATGGCTTGCTGAATATTTATTGCCAAGTTGCCAGCAGGCAAAAGATGTACAATGCATTTGTGTTACTGGCAACTCACTGCAACAAAACAAAACATAAAAGATGCAATGCAAAGAAAGATAGATCTCATGATTCAGGTGGCAAAGATTTGTTTTATCTAGAACTCTACCTATAGGCTGGCTGCCTGCCTAGGTACTCATATCCCTGAATGTGTGCAGAACCCCACATCAAACCTATTTTATTATTCCTTTCTGTTAATCAGTATGTGACTGACAGACCTTATAGTGTCAATCTTGTCTCCTATCACAAAGGCTGGAAGAGTGCCTGAAGAGTTAGTTTATCAGCCATTTGTACCTGCTGCTCATTATCTTCTATCTCAAAGCATATGCTAATGAGGATATCTGAATCTCAGGAGGGATGGGATGAATTTGTAAATTGTGTTCATGCCAGAAAAATGAATAATGCTTTCCAAGATGACAAAGAAAGCAGCTGCTTCTAGATGAAATGAATCATCACATTGCCTTTTACTGTGGGGTAATAAACTATATTTGCTCCCCTGAATTCTTTTCTCCCCCAGAAAATAGTCATATGGTAACTATAACATCCCAGTAATCCTTTCAACGCATAAGTGAGTTGAATTAAAAGAATACCATCAGATTTATTATTTTTCAGTTGACATGTTAAAAAAACCTTCAGTTAATATATTAATTTCAAAAATACTTTAAAATATTTTTGTAAGGTTTTTTTTCCTCCTATTGCTGATCATATGGGTCTTTTCATCAAGGAAGAGCAGAATTTTACCTGTCTGAAACATGTATATAATATAGCCCAAGCTATAGAATAATATCAGAACAAGTTGAGCCAACTTGAAATGTCAGTGCTATGTAATATAATACAGGCTCTGAGCAATGCATTTGATATGAAAGAACAATTTAAGCAAACTCTACGCACAGGTGGGTTCTGAATGTATTGTCTCGTCTCTGGAAAAAATCAAGGCAACTTTGTAGATAGCTGACTGTGCTATGGCTGTCAAAGAAGGGAACAACATGTTAGGCTTGATTAAGAAGAGGATGAAGAGTAGTATAGCAATCAGTGGTACACCCTTCTTCAGTAGGTCATCTTGCCCCAAAAAAGCCAAAACAAGACTAGAAAAAATCAATACAAATTACCAGAGGCATGTGGAGATTTGAAATGAGAAGGACCCTATCTTGCTCCCATTGAAGTTAATGGCAAAACATCCATAGACTTCAAAGGGTCCAATCTTGTTTGACCACCTAGATTATTAAAGCCATAGTTATCTGACATCAGAAAGGACCATAAGAGTCTCTAGGAATAGTACAATTTAAGGCCCCAAACCTGCAGACCCTATATCTGTCCCCCAAGGGTGAGATTTGGGCCCCACATTTACTCTGGGTAAGAGAGCTAGAGCAATATAAAGGGGCTACTACATAAGCCCCAGAACTGGCATAGGGGGCAAGCCGGTGGTATGGCTAAGGGGAGTGGGGAACATATCAGAGGTGGGGCCACATGGGTGAAGATTCTAGGCAGAGGCTGTCTACAGGTATATCTACCCTATGGAGGCTTTACTAGCCTAGCTATGTCAGCAACATGTTGATTTTGCACAACTGAAGCTTTTGAACACCTGTCCCAAATGTGCGTGCAACTTAAACTCTGTGCTGATCTGGTGTCTCTTTGATTCTGAGTTTTAGTCACAGTGTTCTATTTGTATATATGGAATACAAAATACATCATTTTGAGAAAGTACCAAAACTGCAGTGTTTACATAAATCTTTATTTAGATAATATTTTGGATGTGCATATGAAATTAAGTATGTTTGCATAGCTCAGTGTTCATTGTAACTTTAAAAATAGATAGTTATGCTTTTTTTCCCCTTTAATGCAAAGGAGATTTGAACATCTGAAGTCAATCCATCACAGTCCATAAATAACTAAGAATAAATGGTTTACATAAATAAATAGTAAATAAATGGTTAGGCGATATAATGTTGTAAAACGTCTGATAAGTGCACCAGGATTAAGAAATACAATATTAAATGCCATGTTATCTATGTCGTGTATTTAAATGAGCTGATTAATCTAGAGGTATTTTTCTTCACCATTCCTTTTATAAAAAATCTCTTGGATTGGGTTTCATCCCTTATCCAAACAGTCATATAATCATAGACTATCAGAGTTGGAAGGGACCTCAGGAGGTCATCTAGTCCAACCCCCTGCTCAAAGCAGGACCAATCCCCAACTAAATCATCCCAGCCAGGGCTTTCTCAAGCTTGACCTTAAAAACCTCAAAGGAAGGAGATTCCACCACCTCCTTAGGTAACGCATTCCAGTGCTTCACCACGCTCCTAGTGAAAACGTTTTTCTTAATATCCAACCTAAACCTCCCCCACTGCAACTTGAGACCATTACTCCTTGTTCTATCATCTACTACCACTGAGAACAGTCTAGATCCATCCACTTTGGAACACCTCTCAGGTAGTTGAAAGCAGCTATCAAATCCCCCCTCATTCTACTCTTCTGCAGCCTAAACAATCCCAGTTCCCTCAACCCCTCCTCATAAGTCATGTGTTCCAGTCCCCTAATCATTTTTGTTGCCCTCCGCTGGACTCCTTCCAATTTTTCCACATCCTTCTTGTAGTGTGGGGCCCAAAACTGGACACAGCACTCAGATAAGGCCTCACCAATGTCGAATAGAGGGGAATGATCACGTCCCTCGATCTGCTTGCAATGCCCCTACTTATACAGCCCAAAATGCCGTTAGCCTTCTTGGCAACAAGGCCACACTGTTGACTCATATCCAGCTTCTTGTCCACTGTAACCCCTAGGTCCTCTTCTGCAGAACTGCTGCCTAGCCACTCGGTCCCTAGTCTGTAGCAGTGCATGGGATTCTTCCATCCTAAGTGCAGGACTCTGCACTTGTCCTTGTTGAACCTCATCAGATTTCTTTTGGCCCAATCCTCCAATTTGTCTAGGTCCCTCTGTATCCTCTCCCTACCTTCCAGCATGTCTACCACTCCTGCCAGTTTAGTGTCATCTGCAAACTTGCTGAGGGTGCAGTCCACGCCATCCTCCAGATCATTAATGAAGATATTGAACAAAACTGGCTCCAGGACCGATCTTTGGGGCACTCCACTTGATACTGGCTGCCAACTAGACATGGAACCATAGATCACTACCCATTGAGCCCAATGATCTAGGCAGCTTTCTATCCACCTTATAGTCCATTCATCCAGCCCATACTTCTTTAACTTGCTTGCAAGAATACTGTGGGAGACCATATTAAAAGCTTTGCTAAAGTCAAGGAATAACATATCCACTGCTTTCCACTCATCCACAGAGCCAGTTATTTCGTCATAGAAAGCAATTAGATTGGCCCAGGCATGACTTGCCCTTGGTGAATCCATGCTGACTGTTCCTGATCACTTTCCTCTCCTCTAAGTGCTTCAGAATTGATTCCTTGAGGACCTGCTCCACGATTTTTCCAGGGACTGAGGTGAGGATGACTGGCCTGTAGTTCCCCAGGTCCTCCTTCTTCCCTTTTTTAAAGATGGGCACTGCATTAGCCTTTTTCCAATAGTCCGGGACCTCCCCCGATCACCATGAGTTTTCAAAGATAAACGCCAATGGCTCTGCAATCACATCCGCCAGCTCCTTTAGCACTTTCGGATGCAGCACATCCGGCCCCATGGACTTGTGCTCGTCCAGCTTTTCTAAATAATCTTGAACCACTTCTTTCTCCACAGAGGGCTGGTCATCTCCTCTCCATGCTGTGCTGCCCAGTGCAGTAGTCTGGGAACTGACCTTGTTCGTGAAGACAGAGGCAAAAAAGGCATTGAGTACATTAGCTTTTTCCACATCATCTGTCACTAGGTTGCCTCCCTCATTCGGTAAGGGGCCCACACTTTCCTTGACTTTCTTCTTGTTGCTAACATAATTCAAATCCCCCTGTCTTTCTGGGTGGTCCATGTAGTGGTCCCTCTCTCTTGAGTGAGTAGGGAGGCCACTCCACCTCACTGAGGTGGGCAACAGTATTCAAACCTGGGCCACTGGCCAGGGCAGAGCAACAAGTAGTCTATGACCTGCAGCCTCCTGGAGGGGGCAAACAGCAATTAACAATCTACAGGATGCTCTAGCCCTCCGGTCAGAGCAGAGCACACACAGTCTGTAGCCCAGAGCCTCTTAGGCTGGGACAGACAACAATAAACAGTCTATGACAAGGACCTCTGGCCTTGGGTGCGTAGGATGCCAACCACAGGGGTGGAGCTGGCAGCAGAGGGAGGGGGATCTGGTCCCACCCTACTTCACTGGGTCCCAGCCCAGGGCCCTCACAGTGGCAGGTGGTTCCGCTACTGGGTTGGGGGGGAAACTAATAAACCACGCTGCCTTGCTTTCTGGCAGCACAACCAGATCAATGTTTGGTTCTCCTGGGCTACTTTCTAACCTACTCAGGCGGCATTGCTCCATTGACACTGGGCTCAGCAGGGCTGATTCATAGTTGGGCAGTGTCCTCCTCAGGGCCTCCGGCCCCCTCAGTCAACAGAGCACTGGTCCGCTTGGGGGCTGGTCCAGGATCCTGCAGAGGGCTCAGCTCCCTGGAAGAGATATCTGGTCCCTCCAGTGGTCCAGGACCAGTTGAGTTCCAAGGCTCTCCTTTTATATTTCCTGTCCTGCCCCGGTACTTTTGGCATGGCGGGTTTGGCTCCACCCACCAGGGGAAGTGTAGTGGTCCCTCGCTCTTGAGTGCGGAGGGAGGCTACTCTGCCTCACTACAGTCCATTAGTGATTTCCTAATATAGACAGGAGGATAAGACTGCTATTGAGTTGAAAACTATATTTTAACTGAGGAAAGGTGTAACTGAGATCAGTAACTCATCCTATTTGCTCTTTGACTACCTCTTTCAAAGTCCACTGAAATTAATGGTAATCTTTCCATTGGCTTCAATGGGTTCTGCATCAGACCCTGAAGGCATTGTATTTGAAAGGAGTTCACATCTGGTGCAGCTCCTGGAGGCAAAGTACCAAGGTAAGTCTGTTAGGATTGGAACTGTTGGGCCATACTAGATGGAACAAACAGACAAGTATTTTAATTATAGCCAAAGCATGTCCCCTTGTTTTCAGTTGGAGACTGGCCACGAAGTTTGCATCACTTTGAGCTAACATTGGACATCAATTAAATTCATTACGATACATATTGAACAAATATATATGAGCAGGCATTTAGGAAAAAAGTTTTTAACAGTAGCAAATCACATCGATTCAGATGTTTCTCTAAGGATGGCAAATACTCCTGGGTCAGCTGTTGCAGAGGGTGTGTGTTTTTGATTGTGTAGAGGCCAAAACATTCCGGATCCTCTTTCTGATACAGAGCAGGAAAAGTTTGACTCCCGCTCCATAACCCTGCTCTCACTTTTACTCAGAGTAAATCAAGAGTAATTTCGAGGCCAAGGGAGTCAAATTAGTGTAAAACACATGTGAGAGCAGACTCATTGTTCTAAGGAGGCCGTTTAGCTCAGCTGAAGTAGTTGTAGATGCAGCATAGCATTAGAGCTGATGGGAAAATGCAAATAGTAATTTGCAATGAATGATTTCACCAGATTTACATAGCACCTACCTCATTACATGTTCTGACAGTACAGCTAAGGGTATAACTACTTAACCTTCTGTGACCTGGATCCCAGTGGGGGCCAGCTGAGGTCACTTAATTAAGGTGAACTGCAAAGAATGGGGCAGACAATCCCCAGGCTGGTGGATTTTTCAATACTTAGATTTACCAAGCCAGCACAAAATAGCTTCTTTATTACCTTACTGGTTGCCCAGAACCCAACAACACAGTCCCTTAAAGTAACCAGCCTCAGGCCTTCACCCAGGTACCAAAGTCTATAAGATGAAGATTTATGAAAATCTTATTTAATCGTATAAAAGAAAAGGTTCTACCAATCCCAAAGGATCAGATACATTATCTTCCAGGTTAATGAATATTCCAGATCTTACCCAAATATACACATACAGCTAATTCTTATTAATTAAACTAAAATTTATTAAAAAGAGAGAGAATACAGTTAAAAGATCAATATACGTACAGACATGAGTTAAATTCTTGAGGTTCAGATACATAGCAGAGATGGTGAGCTTTGTAGTTGCAAAGAGTTCTTTTAGAATTTAGTCCATAGGTTATAATCCAATGTCCACTATCATATTCAGGGTGTTTCCCGCTGAACGGGGACCTCAATATTGTGACTCAAACTTCCCCGATGAAGCTTAAGCAGATCTGAGATATCAAGGATTGGGCCCAAGGATCTTTTATACAATTTCAGGCCTTCTTTGACAAGCTGGAGTCCCTCGGAGAACAATAGGGCCTCATTTACTAAGCATGGTTGTTAATTATTCACACAGATTAACGTAAGGCAATGGCCTGTTTCTCCACCACTCACAGATGATTTGCTATACGTTTCAAAGAGAGGATATCCCGTGTTTACAATTAATTTAAATGCTAGGAAGTTCTTTTGATCTCTGAATTATCAGAATACAGCATAGACAGGGTCTGTTGATTACATTGTTGACCACTACCCATATATATATGTAAATACACAAAAACACAAACCTTATCTCCCCATATGTCTTTAAGGGTCGAATTTGAGTCATTCATCCTGCAGGATGTTTAACCCTTTCTGGCCATGCGTCACACCTTTTATCTCTGAAGTACATTAAATTCTTGAAATAAGTGACCTCTTTATATGCCACTGTTATTACATGAAGTATAGGCTAGCGGTTACAGCCAGGGACTGACTCTCCATATGACCTCAAGCAAAGCAGTTCACCTGCCCATGACTCACTTTCCCCATTTACACAATGGAAATATGCTATCACCTACCTCTGTAAACCATATTGAGATAATTGGAAGAAAGACACAAGACAAATTCAGTTATATTTTGCTATGTAAAATCTTTGGCTGACAAGAAAGGTTGTTTATATTTTGTTTATTCTTCATTCAGTATTGAAAGTCTTTTAGAAACCTATGCGATTGTTGTAAGTAGAAGAACAAATGTCTTAGAAGTCTAGGATAACTAGATACAACTTACTAATAATTAAGGTATGTGATGCTTTTAGTGCAAACCATGCTGACAACTGAAATGTGTCTTTTTCATGAATAAGCAAAAAGAAACACAAGGATTTTTTTTGTATTGCAATTAATGTACTAAAGAACATTTTAGTGAAGCCTGAATCTTGAAGTGACTAGCAAATCTTATTTACAACATTCTGACTGGTTTCCTGGGTTGGCTACTGTCCAAACTGAACCTTCCATGTGAAAAATATGGGCACTTTTTTAGCACATTGCTCAGTGGTTAGCAATGTTGCAAGCAATCAAATAAAGAAATACAGTTTCAGTGCTGTGCAGTGTTAATGTTGCATTACAGAATGACAATCCTAGACATCACACCAATTGTAAAAGTAAGCTCATGGAAATTTCTGTGGTTACTTCAGACCACTTCAGTACCTCCATTCCTGGACCAAAATAAAGAGAAAACTCTAAAGACTTGCACTAACATACACCTATCGATTTGACCCAGCATCTTGAGACTGTACTGGGAAATGCTGCATCTTTCTGATGGGAAAATAATGAGATATAGGGGTAAAATATTCAACATTGCATTCAGGGACTTAGCAATGCTGTGTGGCCAAACCTAACATCATGATGAATACATTTATTCCTACACAGAACTGGTTGGGAAATTGTGTTCTTTCCCATGAAAAGTTTTGACAAAAATTATTTTTCTGTTTTCACTAATTTTTTCTTCACGTTTTCTGAGTTTTAATTGAAAACTTCAAGGGGTGAATATTTTTCAGTTTTTTGATTAAAAGCCAAAGAATTTCTATAAAATTGAAAATTTTCACCAAAAAATGCTGAATAATCATTTTCATCTGAAAAAAACCCCAGTTTAAACAGAAAATTTTCAACCACCTCTACTTCTAAATGGTAGCTGTTCACTTTTTATCAAAAGGGCTGATCTGCTCCTATTAAAACTAATGGCAAGATTTCCAAAACTAATAATCCAAACTCCCTTGAACTTGGGGAAGCTAAGAATTTGAACATAAATTTCACAGCTAGCCCCTGTCTCGTTAAAGGGCTGAACAGACCTCAGATCTCAGTTTGGTTCACAAACACTTTACAATACACTTATAAATTTCATAGAATAGTATAACATACACCCAGTCAATTGCACTTTGCAGCAATCAAGTTGGCTGGAGAAATCATTTCCTATGGGACATAGAACTTTAAATGACTCCTTATAGTAGTCAGCTTTTAATTTTCTCTTGTCTTAGGGATGCTTACCTTTGATCTTCTGTCTTCCTTGAGGTCAGCGTTATCTGTATAAGGCATAGGTAAGTCTTTTTGGCTAACTTCTACTATTTAAGCTTGGTATTATAATCACTAAGGTGATCTAATTTTTATAAATTTTTACAAATACATTCATTGTAGGATATTAAGGCCTGACATTTGCTCTATAAAATTGCTGGTACTTATGTTGCTATTAGCAAGCCAAACCATTTGATGTGTATAACTTGGGGATATTATTAAGTCAAAACAGTTTCAACAGAGCTTATGGACTGCATTAGACGGAATCATTTGCTGGTGTGTGTGTGGAAATATTTGTGGCCATTTCATATGGAAATAAAAACATTGTGCTAAATGCAACATCTTTGCCCTGCCATGTGGAGATCCAGGTTTGATTGTCATTCCTCAGCTCTCACTTTGCAGATTGATGGCAACTAAGCTGTGGAGAAACATACTCTAAAAGAAATGCCTCACATCATTTAGCAGCATTCCTTCCAGCCCACAGGCTTTTCAAGGATGATTTATTGTGTTAAGGGGTGGGATTATGGTGCTCTGAGTGTGGGACACCAAAGGCTCTGACATGGGGGGGGACACCAAAGCCTCTGATATGCATACAAGAAGCTGATCTGAAAAAGAGCATGCAACCTACAATTTGATTGCTTAAGTCTGTACCATAAATATGCCTGTTTAGTTCTATGAAGTTTATGCACTTTTTAATTGACTATCCTGGGCCCATTAACTGCTACTAAAAATATGTTTGAAAGAGTCCAAGAACACCCAGCTGAAGTCAAATGGATTTCCAAGAGTGCTTGTAACTGGCACAGTTTAGAGGAACAGTCCATGATGTGCCAGATGGGCCATTTTTCTCTGCTTACTGAATTGTTATACACTGCTGCCCAACAAACAATATGTGGTGCTAGAGCAACCCCGGCATAGATTTAAAGTCAAGAAATACTAGCGGTGTCATTTTGGAGGCTGTAGCAGTTATTTTTCTCTGATCTCTGGATGGAAACCTGCTTTAATATGAAACCCAGAGCAGATGCTTAAACACCCTGAGACAAGCTACAAAATGCAACTGATTTTTTCATCTGTTGGATCTTTGTTCAAATCTCCCTCTATTTCCACAATAATAAAAGGGGATGTTATGCTTCCATATACAAAGAACAAAGCGTACATTTTTCAATCTCAAATGAATTTTATTTTTGACAAATGAAAACAACAAAAAGAACAAAAATAAAATCTCCATGAGAGAACAAAGTCTGTGTATGTTCCCTGGTTTATGTTCACTTAGCAACTCTGGCAACAAAACAGGCAACGAAGTCTGCAGATGTGAAAATTTCCCAGAAATTGAAAGATACAATACACACAAAACATAAAACCATCACACCTACCACACACAAGGATACAGAAACGGAAGGAGCAGAGAGAGAAAGAAGACACAAATGTAGAAAAGGGGAGGGAATATAAAGGAGGAAAGATTTATAGGACAATCTTTCTTGATCTTTGAGTTCTCTCTTTCAGCCAGGTGTAGTGCATTGTTCCTAGACAGTGGCTTATATACAGTAATAATTCCCCCCCCCCCCCAGTGTTTCACTCCTATATTTGGCCTACCATAGCTCCCAGGGTTACAAGGGAAAATTTCTTTCTTTCACTACTAGTTAGCTGAGTTTTCTTGTTGCATAATTAGCTTGAACTCCCATATCTATATTCTAGACAGAGACGTACATCTCTCTCTGGAGCACCCTGTTCTATTGTTTGGTATTAGATTCATCTTGTAATGCCAGGTTCATCATCAGACATTTTTCCAGAACATGAAGGTCAGATATGGGAACAATAGCAGCAGAGGTGTAACTTGCAGAATAGAAAACGATAAACCATTATTAAGGGCATATAGCCAGATATGGAGGGACAGAGGCTGCATTGATCACCTCTCAGCTGGGCAGCTCAGCCTGCGATATCGCAAGAGCTGCTGCCCAAAAGTGCATCTTTCATTTATCCAGTCATGTGTAACCAGGCCCCTTAGGTCCTTTAGTTCTTCTTGTGCCCAGCTTCTTCATAGCACCGTTTGTGGGTGGAGGACAATAGGATAACAACCAACTCCATGCCTTTGACTTTGTTCTGCCTCCTTTAGAACTCAGGTTCCTTCAATACAGTGGTTGCTCCAAGTCAGTCTTCTATTCTGTCACTTCCAGTGAGCTTAAATAAAAGCAGGTTTCAGAGGAACAGCCGTGTTAGTCTGTATTCGCAAAAAGAAAAGGAGTACTTGTGGCACCTTAGAGACTAACCAATTTATTTGAGCATGAGCTTTCGTGAGCTACACGATGAATTTCGTGATTTCGTGAGCTATCTGATGAAGTGAGCTGTAGCTCACGAAAGCTCATGCTCAAATAAATTGGTTAGTCTCTAAGGTGCCACAAGTACTCCTTAAATAAAAGCGACATTTAATTGAAAAATTAAGAGAAATGTCCAAACAAAATAAACATTAAGGAAAAAATAAACCCAGCTAGACTAAAACACCATAGCTAGCTAGGCTGTAAGCTGGGCTTTTAGCACCAAGAGAGCTACACTGATGGAGCTGCACTGCTGTGGACCTTTAGCGTAGATACACTGCACCAGTGACAGGGGCAAGGCTTTCGCCCCTTGTATTCTATATGCAACTGCCAGGGGCAATAGCAGTCTCTATGTTCAGAAGAGCACTGGCACGGCTCTTTCCATGTACCCCACAAGAATATGAGCCCACAGAGGCTGCTAAGTGGGCAATACAGTGCACCATAGTGTATGGGTGTAGGTGTGAGAAGCATGCATGTACCCCCTGCGTGCTGGGAGGCCGGGGGTGGAACTGTGCCTTACCGAGACACAGTCCTTCCCATATTCCCTCTGAGGGTATTATTCTGAGTGTCCCTTACTCATGGCCCTATGCTATTTGTAGAATCTGTCCCTATCGTATCTTTCAGAGAGAAAACCTGAGAATTTATCTACAACACTATGACACTTTGCGGGTTCACCCAAACCAGTAAGGGGTTGCATCACCAGCTGCTCTGTAAGCCTGGGTGTCTGTGCTTTGCAGCTTTGTCTCAGAGTTCTGACACCAGCAGCCTGCTCACAGCACAATGGCCTCCCCCAACCCCCGGCTTCCATCGGTCTGGTTAGTCCTTGCAGAGTGACACCAACAGCGCTTCCAGTCCAGAGCCTCCTCAGAACCATCTCCCTGCAGCGTCCAGACCCTCTCACTCACCCCTCTTAGACGTTATCAAGCTCGCTGCCTCCAAAGAGACAGAGCACACGCCCACATATTCGCTCAACAGAGGATTTTGCTCTTTGGTTTCATACACAGCGGTGAGATGGTTTTGTAACCAATCAAGAGCAAGTTTATTAACAAAGAAGAGAGTTGTAAGTGATAATAAATAACCATAGAAGAGACAGATAGGGCTGCAAGTAAAACAAAACAAATCACGCTTTCTAGTGACTAAAACTTAATTTCAACAAGTTACAATCTTAATCTAAGCAGGTTTTCTCATGGATCATCAGTTTCCAGCTACTCTTGCTCCTTGGGCCAAGAAGATCCACTTTTCATGAACTCAGAGGGTGCTGCTCCCTAGGCAGGGTAGCCATAGAGCAAATATGAAAAATTGGGATGGGAGTGGTGGTGGAGGGGGGTAACAGGTGCCTATATAAGACAAAGCCCCATATATCGGGACAGTCCCTATAAAATTGCCACATCTGGTCACCCTACAGTTGGGTGATGGATACCCATAAGTCTTTCCGCAATTCCTTATAGCCCTTGTTTTCAGTCCTGGGGCTCAGCTCTCTGTGTCCACAGGGAACTGATGCAATGTTAATTTTTGCAGTCTCCTGTGATTTTACCATGCAAATGACCTTCCTGCGATCACCGATGCAAATGAATAGCCAGTTGTTCTTGGCCACACCTGGTATGATTTGCCATTGAGCCAAAGGGGTGTCCACTATTCTCCTTTGCCTGGTAAAACCCTGTTTTGCCTCCTTGGTCTGTTTACAGACTCCAAAACCTAATATCAGAGTATCCATAATTTTCATACAGCCTCGTTACATACATTTCAGAGTGATACATACATTTCAGAGTGACCATCATATTGGTAGTTTTCAAATGATACATTACAAGACACCTTTTAAATAAAAATAATGACAACAGTGTGTGAAGTATATTGAGCTGGTCAGGGCAGCTGAGTTTTACTGTTACACATGAGGGACCCCCTAGCCATCTGGCATGGGGTCCTCTTAGGGTCACAAACACAAAAAAAAGGCAATTGTTGAGACTATTTCTTCAGGGTAGGTTTGTAATTAAAGTGAAGTGCATGTGAAAATTCTTTATCTAAGAATTTTTGTGGCAGTGACATAAAGATCTACCTAGGAAATAGAACCTCTGCATAAGTTAGGTCAAGGTTTTCCAACTCAAAATCAATCAACCGCTAAGTAACAGAATTCAGAGTAACAGCCGTGTTAGTCTGTATTCGTAAAAAGAAAAGGAGTACTTGTGGCACCTTAGAGACTAGCCAATTTATTTGAGCATGAGCTTTTGTGAGCTACAGCTCCCTTCATCGGATGCATACCGTGGAAACTGCAGCAGACTTTATATACACACAGAGAATATGAAACAATACCTCCTCCCACCCCACTGTCCTGCTGGTAGCTTATCTAAAGTGATCATCAGGTTGGGCCATTTCCAGCACAAATCCAGGTTTTCTCACCCTCCACCCCCCCACACAAATTCACTCTCCTGCTGGTGATAGAGAGTTGTCACTTTGGATAGGCTATCACCAGCAGGAGAGTGAATTTGTGTGGAGGGTGAGAAAACCTGGATTTGTGCTGGAAATGGCCCAACCTGATGATCACTTTAGATAAGCTATTACCAGCAGGACAGTGGGGTGGGAGGAGGTATTGTTTCATATTCTCTGTGTGTATATAAAGTCTGCTGCAGTTTCCACGGTATGCATCCGATGAAGTGAGCTGTAGCTCACGAAAGCTCATGCTCAAATAAATTGGCTAGTCTCTAAGGTGCCACAAGTACTCCTTTTCTTTTTAAGTAACAGAAGCCTTTCACTTTCAGTGTAGTTAATGCTACAGAGTACAGATTCTCATTATGTATTCTGTTATATACCCCAAGGAAATAAAAGCAATAGTTCACTCTTTTATTTTCCTGAAAAGTTAGGCGCTAATGTTATCTTTCAGTGCATCACAACTGCAATAAACTAATTCACAGTAACACAGGAAAGCTTTCATTGATTGGGACTCATCAGGCAAAGAGTTCTGTAGCTATGAGTTAATAGTGTGGTGCATCTGTTTTAGTCATGCTTTATTGGTCTCTGAAAGTTATAAAAATATGAACATTTTTGCATCTATCTCATTTGCTTTTTGGAACATGGGGTGTGGAATTTAATACCTGGAAAATGGTATTGTGTGTAACTTGAAAAGCATATATGGTCAGATTTTCAAACATAGACAAGAGCAATTACATGCCTGCAGCTGCACACATTAATATACACAAGCAAATACCAAATGTCTGTAAACAGCTAGGATGCAGCATTCAAATAGGGCCAGTTGGACACCCATCTGGCCATTTGTATTCATATCCACCTGATTAGCATCAATGCACCTATATTAATATTTATAAATTGGGCACCCTCACTCAGATGTTCATGATGGCACACTCTGAAATTTGAAAATCTGGGGCCAGATCCTCAATGGGTCCTATATCAATTTACACCAATTTCACCTGGTCCATAAAGTCTGAAAAAAATGGAAATATACAGTAGTTATTATGGGAGATTATGTAATGCACAGGAAATAATATTAAAAATGGCATGGTCATTCTCCAGTATGCAGGATATGTTTCAGAAAGTAACATGATCATAAATACTCCAGACAGTCAATGCATTCACATAAATATCAGGAATTATCTAGTTTACAATATCTTATTTATAGATGAGCAGTGAGGAGGGTTAATTCTACATAATTTGCATCCTCAAGGTTGCTGTAAATTTAGGCATGGAAAGATGAGATTTTTATCAGTAAATGTCAGTAAAAATTTCACCATATACAAAGAAACCAATGAAAAAATATTTCCATCTATAATAAAAATTTACAGATAGGCAAAGAAAGAAAAGTGTTGCCTGAGAATCTATTAGAGTCAAATTCTAGTGTTTTTGACTTTTGAATTAGTCTTGTTAACAAATGGATGGTAAAAACAGGTTTGATTTAAGGATATTTATTTTGTATATTTTGATATGTAATGTTGACCATTTGTGTTTTAATGGTTTATAACACTAACTTTTTGGATCTCAATGTCTATTGTCTTTAAATAGTTGTCTGGCCCTCCCCAGTTTCCTGCAACTTTGAACATTTAAATTGATAAAAATCTAAAAATGCTTGAAAATAAATATCAATATTATTCATCAAAATTATACAATTTGAATTCTGCCCAACATATGTAAATTGCAGTGGCTGCCTGTGGTCTCAAGTGAGAGGGAATGACATAAGAGCCAGTATGGTAACCATAAGGTAGCAGAGTTTTCCCCTATATTGTGCAGGGATACTTAAGTGGCTGATTACACTGGCTTCAGAGCAATGTTGCATGGGAGGGATGATGCACAACTGCCCTAATGCAGCCTAGGATCTGACCCACAGTATTTATGGAGCAGTTCTTCCTAAGTGTTTTCATTTTTGATTTGCCTACTGTCATAACCATAGAGCTAAGGGTAGCCTAGAATTCTTCCTTACCTGTAAGGGGTTAAGAAGCTCAAATAACCTGGTTGGCACCTGACCAAAAGGACCAATGGGGAAAGAAGATACTTTCAAGTCTTTTGGGGGTGGGGGGAAGGCTTAGTGTGTATGTTCTCTTAGGAAGCAGAGAAGCATCAGGTCAGAAAACTCCTTCTCCTACAAATCATCCTAAAAGTCTCTCAAATTACAAAAATTGAGAGTAAAAGCCAGGCAGGGTGTGTTAGATTATCTTTTGTTCTGCCTGTGAATTTTTCCTTTGCTGGAGGGAGGTTTATTCTTGTTTTTTGTAACTTTGAAACTAAGCCTAGAGGAAGTTCTGCTGTGTTTTTGAATCTTTTGTTACCCTGTAAAGTTATTTTCCATCCTCATTTTACAGAGGTGATTTTTACTTTTTTTTTTTTTAAATAAAATCCTTCTTTTAAGAATCTGACTGATTTCTCTATTGTCCTAAGACCCAGGTGTTTGGGTCTGTGGTCACTTTGTAACCAATTGGTTAGGATAGTATTCTCAAGCCTCCTGAGGAAAGGGGGTGTAAGGGCTTGGGGGGATATTTTGGGGGAATAGGAACTCCAAGTGGTCCTTTCCCCGATTCTTTGTTAAATCACTTGGTGGTGGCAGCGTACTGTCCAAGGGCAAAAAATTTGTGCCTTAGGGAAGTTTTAACCTAAGCTGGTAGAAATAAGCTTAGGGGGTCTTTCATGTGGGTCCCTGTATCTGTACCCTAGAGTTCAGAGTGGGAAGGGAACCCTGACACCTATGTATGAGTATTGTTTTATATTTATATGTCCATTATTCTATAGGGTATATTTTAAATTAGAAAAAAGAGGAGAAATAAGTTAGTTAAGGAAGCAAGGGATCAGGCCCAAAGCAGAGGAATTTTTAGTGAACTCTCCTATAGAATACTATCATTAACTAGGACATTACAAGCCTTCACTTGGCACTTTGTGTGCGAGTGTATTCTTTCTTTGAAGCATCTTTGGTGATCCAGTATAGTGTCACAGAAAGCCACCATTATCCACTGACTTCAGATACTGGTACAAGTTTGCCAGGTCTCTCTTGGCATGGATGATCAGACCCTGTGCTGGGCCTGTGCTTCTCCACCAGTGAAGTTGCAAGTAAGAGTCAACGCCAGTGACAGAAGCTGGATTGTCTCTCTTTGCTGTTCTTTTCTCTCCCTTCTAGTGTGTGTTTGTCTTGGTTTGTCTTCTAGGTAAGGAAATGGGATTGGATTTCAACAACAAGAGCAACAATGACAGTTCCAGCCCATCCCAACCAAATTCTTCTCTTTTCCCCCAAATGTACAGTTACTAGCTTTAATACCATCTAGAAAACTGTCAAAGAGGGAGTTTTTCCTTTTTAAACCTCTATAGCTAGATGGAAAAGGAACAAAGGATGTTGTTAAAAAGAAAGCCTTACTTAATATTTTAATTTCAAAGGCTTTAAAACTGTTTCCCCTTTTTTTTTTTACTATAACTTAAATAAAAGGTTAAAATAATGTTTAATGGTCTTTGTCATACTAACCAGGCTGAGATCTCTGTAGCCTGAACCATGTTTAAAACTGTTTAAACACTGATCAGTTACATCAGCATGTTAACACCTTTAACTCTTTGGACCTGTATATTTCATCTAAATTAACCCAGCACATCTGTAAAGAAAAATGCAACCAGGTATTATTGGGTTTTTAGTGAAAGAATGAGATAAAATCATATACAGATCATAGAGGAATAACCATTATGAATGTGTGTAATCCTAAAGGAAAAGCTTGAGACGCAGTGTCTCGCCAAGCTGCCTTTTATAAGAATTCTACATCTTCTCCACATTTCATGAGGCTGGCAGGACATCAATGATTCTCACTCAGACATTGGGTTTCCAATATTGCTCTTCTCTTTCCAGCATTTTAAAGAGGAATTTCCCTGCCAACAAGAAGAATGTAGAAAATTCCTCAGCAGTTGATTTAAAAATCAAAAAAAGAGGGCTTCAGCACATTTGCAAAGATAGAAAAATAAATTCATTTAGGATCTGACTGTGACACCAGAGAACTCTTCATCTCATCTATGATTGCCTCCTTTTACTATCTCAAGCAGTGAACATGGGCAATATAACTGGAACTGTGTGAAGGATGTATGTACCCATTTGCAAAGATTTCAAGATTTAAAAATATGGTGGCTATTTCCAAATTGGAGTGAACAATGGAAAATTTTAAATTCCCGTGAAAGGAAATTAAATAAAATGGGGGATCATTTGTGTCAAGCTGTCCTGCAGTGACTCTGAACCAGGAAGATGAAGTAGATGAAGCTTTCTTCGGACAATTAACTGAAGTTTCCAGAATACTGGCCCTGGTTCTAATGGGGGACTTCAATCACCCTGACATCTGCTGGGAGAGCAATACAGCAGTGCACAGACAATCCAGGAAGTTTTTGGAGAGTGTTGGGGACAACTTCTTGGTGCAACTACTGGAGGAACCAACCGGGGCTGTTATCCTCTTGACCTGCTGCTTACAAACAGGGAAGAATTGGTAGGAGAAGTAGAAGTGGGTGGCAACCTGGGCAGCAATGACCATGAGATGGTTGAGTTCAGGATCCTGACAAAAGGAAGGAAAGAGTACCAAAAACACGGACCCTGGACTTCAGAAAAGCAGACTTTGACTCCCTTAGGGAACTGATGGGCAGGGTGCCCTGGGAGGCTAATATGAGGGGGAAAGGAGTCCAGGATAGCTGGCTGTACTTTAAAGAAGCCTTACTGAGGGCATAGGAACAAACCATGCCAATGTACAGAAAGAATAGCAAATATGACAGGCGACCAGCTTGGCTTAACAGTGAAATCTTCAGTGAGCTTAAACACAAAAAGGAAGTTTAAAAGAAGTGGAAACTTGGACAGATGACTAGTGAGGAGTATAAAAATATTGCTTGAGCATGCAGGGGTGTAATCAGGAAGGCCAAAACAAAACTGGAGTTGCAGCTAGCAAGGGATGTGAAGGGTAACAAAGAAGGGTTTCTACAGGTATGTTAGCAACAAGAAAAAGGTCAGGGAAAGTGTAGGACCCTTAATGAATGGAGGAGGCAACCTAGTGACAGATGATGTGGAAAAAGCTGAAGTACTTAATGCTTTTTTGCCTCGGTCTTCACAGACAAGGTCAGCTCCCACACTGATGTTCTGTGCAACACAGTATGGGGAGGAGGCGAGCAGCCCTCAGTGGAGAAAGAACAGGTTAAGGACTATTTAAAAAAGCTGGATGAGCACAAGTCCATGGGGCCGGATGCGTTACATCCGAGAGTGCTAAAGGAGTTGGTGGATGTGATTGCAGAGCCATTGGCCATTATCTTTGAAAACTTGTGGTGATCGGGGGAGGTCCCGGATGACTGGAAAAAGGCAAATCTAGTGCCCATTTTTTAAAAAGGGAAGAACGAACCTGGGGAACTACAGATCAGTCAGCCTCACCTCAGTCCCTGGAAAAATCATGAAGCAGGTCCTCAAGTAAACCATTCCAAAGCACTTGGAGGAGAGGAAGATGATCGGGAACAGTCAACATGGATTCACCAAGAGCAAGTTATGCCTGACCAACCTGATTGCCTTCTATGATGAGATAACTTTCTCTGTTGAGATGAGGAAAGCAGTGGACATGATATATCTTGACTTTAGCAAAGCTTGATATGGGCTCCTACAGTATTCTCAAACTTATTGAAACATCTGTGAGGGTGAGATTTTATCTGTATTCAGTTTTATTACTGTACTAGGCTTAGACTTGCATGTTTAATTTTATTTTGCTTAGTAATTCACTTTGTTCTATCTGCTACTACTTGGAACCACTTAAATCCTACTTTCTGTATTTAATAAAATCACTTTTTACTTATTAATTAACCCAGAGTATGTATTGATGCCTGGGGAGGGGGGCAAACAGCTGTGCAACTCTCTATCAGTATTATAGAGGGCGAACAATTTATGAGTTTACCCTATATAAGCTTTATACAGGGTAAAATGATTTATATGGTTTGGACCCCATTGGGAGTTAGCATCTGCGTGTTAAACACAGGAAAATTCTTATGCTGCTTTCAGTTAAGCCTACAGCTGTTAGGGGATGTGGTTCAGACCTGGGTCTGGTTTTGCAGCAGGTTAGCAGGTCTGGCTCAAACCAGGCAGGGCACTGAAGTCCCAAGCTGGGAGGGCAGGGAAAGCAAGGGCAGAAGTAGTCTTGGCACATCAGTTGGCAACCTTAGGGGGTTTTTGTGATCCAACCCATCACAATACCAGCCTCAGGGCAGACTGCTAAGAACCAGGGCACAAACTCCAAATTGGTTGAGAGTTCCTTAGATTTCACCAACCAGTCATGAAGTATAAACTCCTCAGGCTCTACAACAACCTAAATATGGCATCACAGATCAGTCCCCCGCGTACTCTGATCTGTCTCACCACCTAGGTGCACATACCTTTGTGATAGATGGTCCCTTACACCAAAGGTCACAGCAATATTCAGGTTACTCTCAGCCCCAAAAGACCAGTCACTTACCCCAGGTCAATTACTCCTTAGATCCCACATCAAAGACAATGCTTGTAGCCAATCCTATAATAAACTAAATTAAATAGGAAAAGGAAACAAAAGGGTTATGTACAAGGTTAAAGCACATATACATAAATGAGTTACAATCAACTTGCAAAAGTAACAGAAGCCCTCTATAACAAACAAGTTCTGTATGATATTTAGGGCTAAGCACTTGGGATTTCTTACTTCTGCCTGGAAACCTTGCCCCTCATTGTCTAAGCAGCACAGAGATCCAGATCCTTCTTGTTAGGTGTTTTATTCCCCTATTTCCATGTGCCATAAACTGCAAAGTCATCTAATGAGAAGAGTCAACTTGGATGACTCATCTTCATGGGGGGGGGGGGGGTGAGAGCAGAGCAACAAAATCTTTGTCCTCATTAATGGTCCACAATAGTCTATCTGGTGTTGATGGGCTTTCCTTGTTGGCCAGGACTTAACACCTTTTGTTGGAGAACAGCATTTTATGCTAGTTAATGTCTTGCTCCTGTCTGGTGATTTACTGTCACAAAAGCTTTCAATACAAATGCTTAAATATTACCTTACAATACAGTTGTAAGTGAGATTAATGCATGCAGCAACTCCCAAGCATTCAATAAAGTCTAAACACTAGACACATTCTTATAAATACCCATTTTAACAATACTAACACACAGGTAAACCAGATTGATTCCCGCTATGTATTTGTCAACATTCAGCTGAAAAATGGGGACCTTGGCATGAGCTGGCACCTGGGCTGCCAGTATCACAATCCAAAACATTTCATTTTGACAAAATCAGAAGGTTCATTTCAATGTAGATTCATATAGATATATAGTGACAAAGCTCCATCCTTGTCTCCATGGGTCCCACATTTCCTGGCAGATTTCACTAGCCTCAGAGGCTCACTGTGACCCTCCACATAACTCTTCTCTCTCTAGAGACAAGGGAGACAGTCTACTGAGCCATTTTCATCATAATCCAGCAAGGGAGGTGAGGAGAAGTTATCTTTCCTTGCAGTCTGTTGTCTCCCAGTCTCAGTGATTAATCAGGGGGGGAGGGGAGGGACAAAAGGGTGAGCCCAGGCCCACCCTCTACTCCAGGCTCCAGCCCAGAGGCCCTAATAGTATCAACTATGGTAGCTGACCTTTTAGAAACATGACACATACAATTCCCTGGGCTACCTCCCCACAGCAGCCCCCACTGCCTCAGGCTCCACTTCACCCTTATCTCAGGGCCTCCTTCCTTGTGCCTGATCTGGTTTGTACTGCTCAGTCTCTTCAACAGCACAACTTACTCCCACAGCTCCTGACAGCCACACCCACCTGACTAACTGGGAGGCTTTTAACTAGTTTCAGCCAGTCCCTGATTGGCTTCAGGTGTCCCAATCAACATAGAGTTCTCCCTGCCTTCTGGAAAGTTCATAATTGGCCCCAGGTGTCTTAATTGACCTGGAGCAGCTGCCATTTATCTTATCCTGGTACCAGGGATTTGTTTAGCCTGGAGCTAATGTATCTATCTCCCACTACTTTTCTATAGCCATCTGGCCTTGCCCCATCACTATATATATATATATATGAATTTTAAAGACTGAAAAATGAAAAATCATTTCAAAATGAACAGTAAAAAATGTTAACAATTGAAATAAGATGTTTTGACTCCCCCTGCCCCACCCCCCAAAAAAAATTCTGGTAAAATCAGCTTGATTTGTCAAAGCATTTCCATTTCAACTGAACCACATATTCTGACACATTATGGTTTTTTGACCAGCTCTAAATATAACTTTACATTTCTCTCTCTCCCTTTCATTGCTACTTATTCCAAAAAACTGTTAGCTTTCTACAAGAGAAAAAAAATGAGTGCCAGCTCTCCCCATGATTTGGATGTATAAAACAAATAACCTTTCTCACTAAATATCAAGATGGAAAAAAATCCCAATTAGCCGTTTCCCCACCCCTGTTTTTAATATTTTGAAAAACGTAATACTCAAACAATATTGCTGCCAGGTGAAAAAATGTAGTCTTGGAAGCAGCAAAGGCCGGAAAATCAGACTCATGGCTGCAGCTAAATATTCCCAGTTCAATTTCAGTGTCTTTTTTACTTAGTTGGAAACAATGCAACAACTCCCTTCTTCAGGCTAGAAAAGCACTTCACTAATATATGATATGTTCAGTGGGTTTCTAACCTTATTCGCATGACAATATACAGTAGCTGTACAGATACTGATATGTGTTTAGCAATGTACATCTGGTATGACTTATCTATGGACAATTTAGCAAATTAGACTAATGAATCACAACTTCACTGTCAGTCTTTAGTGCAGCAGGGTTGCAATGAGATGGCTGTCACCCCAAGGAAGTGGGGATTGGAGTTTAGGATTAGAAGCAGGCTAAGCAAAATAAAACCTGGTGAGTAGTTCCATTGACTTCTGTGGGATTACTGACTTGAGCAGAGATAAATGAGCGTGTAGGTGTAGGAAGGATGATGAGTCCTATTATCATAATGTTGTTTACTAATAAGTAACTGCTGATAATTCTGTCTGTAGGGGTGTGGTTGTGTCCCATGTAGCACAAGTATTGTATACACAGATAGTCCACCACGTACAGTAGGAGGGGGTATCCTTTGGGAGTTTCTTTGTGTAGGTGGGAGAAGAGGAAATGGAATGATCCCTTTAAGTATTTCAATATAATAAAATATATGCCAATAACATAAAAATAGGAACACCCCTATTTAAAGTGTGCATTGTGTTTAGATTTGGAGTATTTTAAATGCTTATACTGTACAGTATTTTGTTTTCTATCCAAATGCTAGGAATAGGCTTTCTGCCCACTTCCAGCATAACTGCTGGTTGAAGCAAATACTGCCAGCTGCAGAACGTTAACCTTTGTTTTTGCTAAAACATTTCCACATATTACCAGGATAAGCACATATTTTATTTAGAGGGTTCAATGATCTCATATAGCACTTTAAATGGGTTGAGTTGTACTAGGACCAGGCCCCAACAAATGTTGACTTTAGTCAGTCTGATGGACTGCATGTACCAGTAAAGTAATC
The DNA here is from genome assembly GCF_965140235.1 of Caretta caretta. NCBI lineage: Eukaryota > Metazoa > Chordata > Testudines > Cheloniidae > Caretta > Caretta caretta. The sequence continues at coordinate 34,913,555 of NC_134210.1, forward strand.
CAATCTGAATGGAATGCAAACTGGCTCAGACTCTTCTCTTCTAACCATCTGAGCTGAATCTGAATCTAAACCTCTATTACCAAGGAAAATGGACAAAGCAAGGGGCAGATAATGCTAGAAAAGGTAAGAGAAATCATTTGCAAAACTACAGTTGATTAAATACTATTTGTTAAATAATGTATTTGATTAACTTCAGAACATGTTTTGAATGTATTTAATACATTTTGTTTTCATCACTTGCCCTCCTTATAGAACTAATTGTATTGTTAGTGAATATATTTACTTGAGGACTCAATCATGGTTTTGCCATGTGCCCAGACAAAGGGACAGTGCATTTTACCCTTGCCACAAGAGCAGCCCAGGAGAGAGAGATTGTGTATCTGTGTCACAATCTTTCTTCCTATTTCCCCACCCCAGGGAGGAAGTAAACAGAGTCAAGCCTATAGTCAGTGGAGTGTATGTTCCCCAGTACACCAGCTCAGCTTCATTAACTGAGGGGGGATAGGGCAAGCCATTGGGACGGGGCATGTTGGGGGATGGAGCAAGCTAAGGCTCCATCCAGTTCACACCCAATTGCATTCCCTTCCACTAACTAGCATGAGTGGGTGACATAGCTCTGCTAAATCTACTTTTGCCTCCAATAATTTACTTGGCAAATTCTACCGTATTTTTCAAATGATGAATGATTCCTCTTCATTAATTATTTGCTGTCCTGTAATAAGAACCATGTAGTGAACAGGCTTGCAAAAAGAAAGCAAGGGTCTGAACTTCAGTGTAGAGATCTACTGACTTTTGAACCTAGTTAAGGACTAATTTTCTTTCCGTGTTTAGTTATGACATGTTGTTGCTGTTGAAGGCAAATAGTCTTCTGATCACTTCCATCCACTCGGTTATGAAAAGTACTGACTGACACTTTAAAAAAATCCTGAATAATTGCCCTCATTTTATTGCAGTTAAAGATTTGTCCATTTTTAGTGTCATCTCCTGTTTAAAACGTATTGATAAATTTGCTGCGAAGAAGAAAAAGCAACAATGGCTTTGTGGTACTAGCCTTGGAGAGAGAGCAATAGTTTTGTGCATCACCTCTGAGTGTTGTACAATGACAATTGTGCACAAGCCGGTGGTGAAAATTCCAATAGGTGAGCCAGGGATATATGGATATACCAGTAAAACATATTTCACAAGCCTTAAGGATGGGACAGTGTATAACTCCTAGTATAAATAGTGTGTGGTTACACAGGCAGAATGACTGGTCACCATCTGAAGAAGCAGTTATTTACCTTGCATGTGATTGAAGTAGGAATTAAGCATTAATATATATCTTAAGACAACTTACTTATATATGTATTCAATTTGTGTGTTAAGTCAAACTAAATTATACTTAAGGTTGAAAAAATATAGATTATGTGGAGACACAACACAGAGGTTCTGGGAACAGAATCATGCCTAGCCCAGAGATAGTGCATGGGTCACCAACTTAGGCACTCTGTGCTGGCTACAACAGCCCCCACAGCCATTGTAACCTTCCCCTCTGTATTTGTTTGTAGTGCCATGTGTAGACCCACAGACCATGTCCTTGTCACTCTCTACCCCACCCACAATGCCCCACTGCACACTGGCATGGAGAGTCACTGTGGACCACTGCTCTGTGGTGCACAGTAGGTAGTGTAATCTCTGTGTACTGCTCTTCACAGCCTAGCCTTCCTGAACAGCAGAAACTTGGCATTTCCTCTGTATTTTGTCCACTTGTGGCAGAAGGACCAAACAGGATTTCAGTCTAAATGGTGAGGGTGAGTTGGGAAGGCTATCTCAGAAAAAATAACTTTTTTACTGTACCGTGTTGTTTTATGAAAACAGAAATCCTGTTAAATATTGGACATATCAATTCAAGTAAAATGTTCTGGAGCAACATCCTTGACCATTCTTTCCAGCTGATGGACAATGCTGCTACTTTTGCATTATTCAGCTTTTCAATTTATCGCTGATTATTATTTTTTGTATTTCAGTAACACTTAGAGACCCCAACTGAGATTAGGGCTCATGGTACAGAGACTTAGTGTGACAGTCCCTGGCCCCAAAGAGTTTACAATCTAAATTTACAAGACAGACAAAAGGATGTTTATTATATACAAATGTAACAGTGTGTATATATAACAATATATATATTATATCAGATGTGGAATAATGTATACATCTGGCCACTATATTTAATTGGTTATTTTAAAAAAAGTTATTTAGATATTCAATTATAAACTAAACTATTCCCCGGTATTACAACCCAATTATGAACATTTAGGCAAGTTGTCACAGTTTGATTGGGACAATCCCTAAGTCATAACAATCATAACTGTGCCATAAGAATAACGATACACATCTGGGGTCAGGCCCTACAGTCCTTACTCAGGCAACATTTTCATTGACTTGGAGAGGGGAGGAGGATGCTGATTCTTTATTCCTCGCACACCCAACATGGTCACTGAAGTCAGTGGAAATTTTGGGTGCGTAAACAGTGGTGGATTAGCCAATGGGCCCATGAGGCCTGTGCCCATGGGGGCCTGTGCCCATGGACCCCAAAAAATGGGCACCCCGCCCCCCAACAAACAAGCGGCAGGTGGGACAGGGTAGGGGAAGCCCCCATGCCCTGACCCCACTTCCTGGCAGAAGTATCAGGCAGCGGGGGAAGCCCCAGCACCAGGACCTGAGCTGCAGCCCTGGGACTAAAGGAGCTCTGGCTCCCTGCCGCAGCCTCAGGGCTGGGGGAGCTCTCAGTCCTCACTGCAGCCCCAGGGCCCTGGCGGGGTGGACAGAAAGCAGCAAATGGGTTGCGACACTGCAGTGGGTGGGGGACCAGAATGGGGTAGGACTGTGATTTTTATAATGATCTGTCAATGCATGGTTTTGTTAATATGGATTTGATCCATAATCTTTGTTTCTTTTTTAAAGGTGCAATGAAAATTAAGTTTCATGGTTAGTTTTTATCAACTTTACATTCATGTTATCTCCACAGAATCCACACAAAAACCCATGACAGGAAAAGAAAAAGGGTTATGGCTAAATTATGCTTTGATGAGTATCTCATGCAACCCAGCTGATGTCAGTGGAGTTGAATTGGGTGTAAATGAGATCACATTTTCACCTTCTTTGAATTAAACATTGAATAAAGCATGGGACTTTTAAAAAATAAGATGCTAGCTTTTGAAATAATGTTTATATAAATGCATTATTTTAATCCTTTCTTTCCCTCTTTCTGTCCACTCTCTGCCAAAACCATTAGTCTAATTTCTTTAGCTGTTTTAATGATTTACAGCTGTAGCTCACGAAAGCTTATGCTCAAATAAATTTGTTAGTCTCTAAGGAGCCAGAAGTCCTCCTTTTCTTTCGGCAAATACAGACTAACAGGGCTGCTACTCAGAAACTTCCTGTTATTTTTCAGTAGTAGGAAAGACCCATTCTAAGACGAAGTTTGTGTTTAACCACATAAGAATTAACCCTATCAGATATTTTACAGATAAAACTTAGAGGGCCACAACCTCAGTTAGTGTAAATTGGTGTAGCTCACAAGTTTACAATGTTTGAGGAACTACCCCAGAGAAACAAGAAGAAATAAACTGATTCGCTTTTCTTAAAAGGAATTCAAGGAGTACAACAAGCTGCACTCTCTGTAGAGAAGTTTCGGTTAGAGAAATCTTTAAGACCACCTTATGTCCTCCTTCAATTTCCTCTTTTCTGCAGTGATGCCGACAAAAAACTTGACAATTGTAAGGTAGCTGGTGAGCTGAGTCCACTGCTTTTCATACCAGCGAATATAGTTTCATTGTGTCCTTGTGCCTTCTCCATATGTTTGCTTTATTTACCTGTTGCCTGTGGTTTCATAGGGTACGACAGCATTTCGGAGTGAGCGGGAGCAAGCCTTCTAGCCCAGACCAACAGACTTGGGCTAGTGAGGCTCACACCAGTGCTCTAAAAAATAGCTGTACAGACACAGCACTTGGAAATTGCAGCTTGGGCTCTGAAGCTCACCCCCCTCGCTACGCTTCAGATCCTGAGTGCCAGCCTGAGGCACAACTTCAACGCTCTGTCTAACATGAGCCACGCTATCCCACACCTGTTGATTCAGGCTTGGAGGCTCACCCCCGCTCCTTCCAAACTGCTGTGAAGACATGCCCAAAGATGGCTTGGACTGTAAACATTATGGGGTAGGGATCACCTTTTTGTTAAGTTTGCGCGGTGCCTGGCACAATGGAGCTGGTGCCTCTGGGCACTACCATTAATAAATAAATAGAGGTTTAGTGTGATTGCGTGAACAAAACAGCTGCCTTGGTTTGGAAACATAGCAAACACCAAAACTTCTCTAATGTGAGACTTCTATTGTATTATTTTATTTGCCTCTATACAATGTACCAGCCCCTCCTCTATAATGGACTTGTTATATAGGACAGTTCCCTCTGCCAACCAACCCGCGGGCACTTTTCCTTCATATAAAGTGTTTTCTATGTTAGAGAGTCAAAAGTCTTCAGTTCAAATCTCATTGCCTCCTCTTGTTTATGTTGTATGTATGGAGGTGTGACGGTTTGCATTTAGCTCAGAGGACTTGTTCCAGTCTGATGGGTTTGAATGTGTGACCCAAATTTTCAAAGCTGGTAATTTACTCTGCATCTGCAATATGAGTGCCAATATCTGTTGCATGCACACACAGAGAAACCCATACACAGACATTTTCTTGTGCAACGTGAACAAGTTAAATATCCAATAGAGGTCCAATATCTTTTATTGGACCAACTCCAGTTAGTGAAAGAGACAAGCTTTCAAGCTACACAAAGCTCTTCTTCAGGTCTGGGGAAGGTACTCAGTGTCACAGATAAATTCAAAGTGGAACAGATTGTTAAACATAAGGAGTTAACACGTGTTGCAAGAAACCATTCAAAGTGAAGTGGGCAATTAAGATGTCTGCAATCATAGGACAAAGGAGAAGTAGTGGGTTACAGATTGTTGTAATGAGATATAAAATCAGTGTCTGTACTGAGTCCATAATTTTTGATGTCCAAAAAAGTAATGAATTTAAGCTTCCAGGCTCATTTTTTGAAGGTGTTGTGCAGGTTTCTTTGAGGACGAGGACTGACAGGTCAGATATGGAATGATCATTTTGTGCAGTGTTTGCCCACAGATGACAGGGTGTTTTTGTTTTTTCTCATTTTTCTGTGTAAGTTCATTTGAGAGTGTAGTGATTGTCTGCTTTCACCTACATGGTTGTTGTGGGGGCATCTGATGCTCTGGATGAGGTATACCACATGATGTGATAGACATGCAAATGACCCATAGGTCTTGAAAAGTGATATCATGGGGGTATTGATCATTGTAGCAATGGAGATAAGGCTGCAGGTTCTGCATCTCTTGTTATGGCAGAGTCTGGTGCTGCTTTAAGTTGGTTTGTCCTGGTCTATGTGGAGCTTGTGTCTGATGATGAGCTTGGCCCAAAGAGGAGTTTGGGGAAAGATTTCTTTGAGGATGTGGTCCCCATCAAGTATGGGCTGTAATTGTTTGATGATATCCTGTATGGGGTGGTAGGTGACAACTAGGGATATGTGATCCCTGAGGGTTTTTTCCATATATTGAAGCAAGTTCTCTCAGGGAATTAAGGTGGCCCATTCCATGATGCGTTCTACTTCTCTGGGGGCATTTCTGAATATAACCTCCACACTTACCGGACATTTACTGGACCATAGAAGAGATGTACATGACTAGGAATTAGACAAATACTGTGGGTTTGAAACCCAAATTCCACATATATTCAAGCAAAATATTTTTTTTATACAGGAAAACTGGTTGGTGGCTGAGAAGACTTTGATTTGGGAACAGACCATTCTTTTAACAGCCCTTTCTGCCTAATGGTGGATAGGGCTGAATTTCCAAAAAGAAGTGTTGAGGAGGGGCCCAAGGGCCTTGAAATTACTGAGTTTAGAGCTAGATTAAACCTATTTGGCCGTCTCTTTCCTCTCTGTGCATGCAAGAATGATCCCTACAGTATAGTTTTATTGCTTTGTCCAATAATCATTTTAAATGTCTCAGCAGTGGAGATTCCACTGATTATTCAGAAAGACTATTCTACAGCCTAAAGTGTCTGTCTCATTGTTATTAAAGGTTGCCCCCTAAATTAAGCTAAATTTTTGATACATTATTCAATGACTGAAATCAAGACTCACATTTCAGTTAAGATTCAATAGTATTAACTTGCAAAAAAAAGATATGCTCAAAACCTTGAAAAATTTGAAAGGCTTCAAAAGAAACTGTGGAGTTAAAATGAAGACAATCTAAAGACGTAAGAGGTCTAAAAATCAGAAGTGGGACATATTCGTAACTGTAAATATAACAATTCCAGGCTTTTACAAAATAGCATAGCAAAAGATTAAAATACCTCATTTAAAATCAGATCAAACTTAATTAAAGTCAGTTATACTGCTAATTTATTGCTAGAATAATTATTAGGAAAAATATTAATAGCATTTAAAATACATTCAAACTCAATCAAATTGAGGTACCAGTGAGCTGGATAGCTCCCCTTTAGTATCAGATTCACTGGTATCTTTACAAGTTAATTACACAAAGAAAAGCAGCAGCTTCATAGAAATAAAAACCATTTCCCCACCTACATAAGGCATAGGTGCTGGATCTAGGGGTGTTGGGGGTGCTGCTGCACTCTCTGGCTTGAAGTGGTACCATCATATACAAGGTTTACATTTTGGTTCATTGGCTCTCAGCACCCCCACTGTACAAATTGTTCCAGCACCCCTGACATAAGGTGAAGTTTGTATGGAAGCAAAACTGAGTCCGTAAGATTTACGGATATAAATTTTGCTTGTAAGAACATATATTTCTCTCTTGGAGCCAGTGTGGCCTTTGATTCATCATATCAGATATATGTTCATTTTCATTCAGACAAGAAATATTACCTCCTTTTCCCCCCACCAGGTTTATTAACCTTTCATGAGCAATAGACTGTGAAAAAGCAACCAGGCGTGTGTGTATGGTGGGCTTTGCTGAGAGCATATAAACAGTACCATTATTAGAAATGCAAAAATAGTTTGGTGAATTGTAGAATTGGATTGAAGTCCCAAGTAGGATTAAAAAATCAGTCATAGATTTATACAAATACTCCCCTTCACAACCCTTGGGAAAACTCAGGAAAAACACGTTATTGATCTGAAGAAGGTTTTCTATCTCAGCCCTTTCCCTTTTGTCTGCTGTCTTTAGTCCTCTTTTATCTGCCCTAACTTCTACAATTTTTATTTCTTTCTTGAACTTCATTGTTTATTTCAGAAATTCTCTCTAGATCTGACATCTTCCTATTATTAATTTGAACCCATCACTTCTAACTGTATTTCACCCTAACCAAGTCTCCACTTCATGCCATTCAAATACATGGAGACAGACCGTAGTATTTGTCTGAGTTGTTCAATGCCAAAGCTAAGTTTTTAGCTCTTTTACTCTTTTCCCATATAGCAATCTTTCCAGAGCCTTAATGTTTTAGTGCTTCTCTCTGAATACTCTCCAGTTTGTTGAACACAGTCATCTGCTTTTTTCAGTTGTTGTTCTGCAGAGAAAGAACTTTGTGTTGCATGGGAGGGAACCTTGATTTATCTCCTCACTGTAGGTAAAAACGGCAGTACTTTTATCTGGTATTCTGGGATTGTCTATCTAGACATTGGCCACAGGTAGCTGCTGGAAGCTGAGGAATGGTGGTGGTGGTGTGTGTGGGTGGGTGGGGGAATAAGATTGAGTTACAGTGTTATGATGGGAGAAAAAGCCCCGTATGGCTCTTCAGCATAGCAGGGATGTTGTATCTCTTTACCATGCCATGCTAGGACACTGAACATGTGCAGCACCTTATGTTTGTGACAATTAATTTAAAACCCCAACCTTGTGGCTGAGAAAGCTGCATTTGGAATGGCAGCACTGCCACTAAGAGAGAGAGAAATTGAAACATATGAACCTGGACTTCAGAAAAGCAGAATTTGACTCCCTCAGGGAACTGATGGGCAGGATCCCCTGGGAGAATAACATGAGGGGGAAAGGAGTCCAGGAGAGCTGGCTGTATTTTAAAGAATCTTTATTGAGGTTACAGGGACAAACCATCCCGATGTGCAGAAAGAACAGTAAATATCGCAGGCAACCAGCTTGGCTTAACAGTGAAATCCTTGCTGATCTTAAACAGAAAAAAGAAGCTTACAAGAAGTGGAAGATTGGACAAATGACCAGGGATGAGTATAAAAATATTGCTCGGGCATGCAGGAGTGAAATCAGGAAGGCCAAATCACACCTGGAGTTGCAGCTAGCAAGAGATGTTAAGAGTAACAAGAAGGGTTTCTTCAGGTTTGTTAACAACAAGAAGAAAGTCAAGGGAAGTGTGGGCCCCTTATTGAATGAGGGAGACAACCTAGTGACAGAGGATGTGGAAAAAGCTATTGTACTCAATGCTTTTTTTTGCCTCTGTCTTCACGAACAAGGTCAGCTCCCAGACTACTGCACTGGGCAGCACAGCATGGGGACGAAGTGACCAGCCCTCTGTGGAGAAAGAAGTGGTTCGGGACCATTTAGAAAAGCTGGACGAGCACAAGTCCATGGGGCCGGATGCGTTGCATCCGAGAATGCTAAAGGAGTTGGTGGATGTGATTGCAGAGCCATTGGCGTTTATCTTTGAAAACTCATGGTGATCGGGGGAAGTCTCGGATGACTGGAAAAAGGCTAATATAGTGCCCATCTTTAAAAAAGGGAAGAAGAAGGATCCTGGGAACTACAGGCCAGTCAGCCTCACGTCAGTCCATGGAAAAATCATGGAGCAGGTCCTCAAGGAATCAATTCTGAAGCACTTAGAGGAGAGGAAAGTGATCAGGAACAGTCAGCATGGATTCACCAAGGCCAAGTCATGCCTGACTAATCTAATTGCTTTCTATGATGAAATAACTGGCTCTGTGGATGAGGGGAAAGCGGTGGACATTTTGTTCCTTGACTTCAGCAAAGCTTTTAACATGGTCTCCCACATTCTTGCCAGCAAGTTAAAGAAGTATGGGCTGGATAAATGGACTATAAGGTGGATAGAAAGCTGGCTAGATTGTCGGGCTCAACGGGTAGTGATCAATGGCTCCACGTCTAGTTGGTAGCCGGTATCAAGTGGAGTGTCCCAAGGGTTGGTCCTTGGGCCGGTTTTGTTCAATATCTTCATAAATGATCTGGAGGATGGTGTGGATTGCACCCTCAGCAAGTTTGCAGATGACACTAAACTGGGAGGAGAGGTAGATACGCTGGAGGGTAGGGATAGGATACAGAGGGACCTAGACAAATGAGAGGATTGGGCCAAAAGAAATCTGATGAGGTTCAACAAGGACAAGTGCAGAGTCCTGCACTTAGGACTGAAGAATCCCATGCACCGCTACAGACTAGGGACCAAATGGCTCAGCAGCAGTTCTGCAGAAAAGGACGTACGGGTGACAGTGAACGAGAAGCTGGATATGAGTCAACAGTGTGCCCTTGTTGCCAAGAAGGCCAATGGCATTTTGGGCTGTATAAGTAGGGGCATTGCCAGCAAATCGAGGGACGTGATCGTTCCCCTCTATTCGACATTGGTGAGGCCTCATCTGGAGTACAGTGTCCAGTTTTGGGCCCCACACTTCAAGAAGGATGTGGAAAAATTGGAAAACATCCAGCGGAGGGCAACAAAAATGATTAGGGGACTGGAATACATGACTTATGAGGAGACGCTGAGGGAACTGGGATTGTTTAGTCTTCAGAAGAGAAGAATGAGGAGGGATTCGATAGCTGCTTTCAACTACCTGAAAGGGGGTTCCAAAGAGGATGGATCTAGACTGTTCTCAGTGGTAGTAGATGACAGAACAAGAAGTAATGGTCTCAAGTTGCAGTGGGGGAGGTTTAGGTTGGATATTAGGAAAAACTTTTTCACTAGGAGGGTGGTGAAACACTGGAATGCGTTACCTAGGGAGGTGGTAGAATCTCCTTCCTTAGAAGTTTTTAAGGTCAGGCTTGAGAAAGCCCTGGCTGGGATGATTTAGTTGGGGATTGGTCCTGCTTTGAGCAGGGAGTTGGACTAGATGACCTCCTGAGGTCCCTTCCAACCCTGATATTCTATGATTCTATGATTCTATGAAAACATATTCTTAGGATCTGACTTTCAACCCCCCATGCCCAGAGCCTAGGGCCGTGCTAAAATTTATGAGGAATTACGAGCCTATAATTTGCAAGATCAATTACTTTACTGAACATGCAAATTGGGTATTTCTGTGTATAAATGTCCAGTTAGACAACAAATAGGCTAAAAACTTGCTATGTGTGCTCACTCACAGTAGTTGTGCACACATTTGGGAATGTTGTCTTAACATTAGATAGAATCAATAAGGGGCACTAGTGAATCCCTCTTCTTAGTCCTTTCCCATTCAGCTCTGACACACAGCAACCTCTCATATACAACTGCAGTACTCAGTAGATCCCAATCCTAAATGGGAAGGAGGACAGATTAATTTAATTAATTTTAAACTGTAAAGGTTGAGGATCACTCACGAGACAAGTTTGAAATTCTAAAGATCTTTTTCTTCACTTTAAATCCCCTTTAAATTCCTCAGAGATCAAACACACATTTTGCCAAGATACAGATTTGATAAACATATCCCTTAATTCCATCTTTTTAAAAGTGTGTTTCTTAATAAAGTAAAAGGACAAACCCTTCTAATGTCTCACAATGTTCTTTCTTCTCTCTCTTATAGTTTCCAGTTATACTCCAGTTTTTAAACCTTGTATTGAGCAAATCGAATTAAATTGTTAAGCTGTTCATTTAATTAACTAAAAATTGCCTACTCTGTTTTTTAGCTGATAACACATGTTCTCATTCAGTGGACATTCTAAATGTGCAGCTGTAACATATTGCATTTTTTTCAGAAGCGTGGAAATACCCATGAATTTATACTTGTACAAATGTGTGGCCAGATTGAAACTAACATGAAAGCCTGACTCTCCAGGGTGTATATGGGAGCATGCACTGTGAGCACGTCGTGTTCAGTTCTTACTTGTGTATGTAGTACATAATTTTTAAAAGATTCTCAACCCTGAGTTTGTAGTGACAACTTAGCACTGAGCTCAGAATTTTGCACTGGAGGCCCATTCTGATCATCAGGCCTCAGGGATCAAAAATTCAGTTAATCCAAAAGATAATTGGTTTCAGGTTTAGTACAATCTGTACTAGCAAAAATTTCTCCTCCTTAAAGATGATAAAGGACTTTAGAGGTTTTGCAAAAATGGTCGGACTCTTTCTCCATTTGATAAGTAAGAGACAAAGGACTAGTACATTTGCTGAGAGAGGAAGGGAGGAGAGAGGAGAAGGAGAACTCCAGTGCCCTTTCCCCCTGGTCTCAGCTGAAACAGGGGCAGAAGATCCCACAACTAGGGGACAAATAGCCAGGGAAGAACAGGAATTTGTTTAGGCCCTATGTCCTTAGAGTTGTCACAGCTCCAGTCCTAGAGCATCAGCAGCAGTGTTCCCAGGCCCAATGCTGCCGAAGACCAAGGAAACAGGAACGCAGCCCACTCTGTTGAAGATGCCTCTGGTGTTCCTGTGATTTTCGGGGAGAGGGAGGAATCAGCATGGGGGCTCCTGGCTGCTCCCTAAAGAAGCCAGAATAAAGGTGGGGGCAGCTGGATGCCCCAGGAAGGTGATTAGAGTAAGGGAGGAATGTTTTTGTGGGAGGTGTCTCCTTTGAGGGAAGAGTTCCGGTCCCATTGTGGGAAGAAGTGGTTTTTCAGTTCAGTTTCAGAGGATGAGACCAGATTGACAAATAGTACCTGTATTCACATAATCTGCTATTCACCCATCCCCACTGCTCATGCCGTCAGATTGCCCCAGGAGTGAGCAGTTCCTCCTGCCTGTATTATACCTCTGCCCTTGAGAGAGGCAGACAATAGGTCACAATTTCAAGCTGGCAAGTATTTTCCCCCCTTGTTTGCATTCCTGAGCATAACTGCAGGCTCCTGCTTCAGACAAGTTCTGTCTAACTTTATCCAAGGATCACTCACTGAGGACACACTGTTATCATGCCTTGACTGGAAGTCAAAACAATTCACACACTAGAGAGCCCTCTGAAAAACAATGGCTATTTCAAAGAGCCATAAAGAGAAGGGAGGATGGGCATCCTTCCAGTGAACTGAAAAGTCACTCTCCTTTGGGAATGTTCCTATTGCATCAGTCTGGGGCATCATTCACTAAAAATGTGCACGAGTCTTGATATTTAGATTTTGGTTTGTATTTAGGGGGTGTACAGAATCTTTTGTATTCATACACAGCACTGTTTTAGAAATCACCTAAAACCTATGAAAGGCAAGAGGGTAAAGATGCTCACTACATGATGTTCTAATAAATATTCAGCGAACACTAGGATGTGAGCAAATAGTCAGTTTTTATTGGCTATACTAATACTTGTCCTGCAATTTAGACCCCAGATGTATCCAGTCTAGTAAAAGAACTATGATATATTTTTTTTAAATACAGAAAGTAGACACTCCCACCCCCATCTGCAACTTGCAAAATGTAAGAGAAATGGAAGCAGCTAAAAAGCAGAAAAAGTAGTTAAGAAGGAAACACTGGAGAAAATTAGACTTTTGTTTGTGTGAGAGATCTGGCAAAGAAGATGGAAGGTGAAAGTGAAAAATAAGGACAAAGGGGTGAATAGAAGATAGAAAAATAGTTTGTAAGAACTATGGCTGAAATCCTAGCTCTCTTGATGTCAATAGGAGTTTTGCTTTTGACTTCCGCAGGGCCAGGCATTCACCCCAGAAGTATTAGAGTTGTTAAGACTAGTGTAGGAGGATCTAGCAGAAAAAAAACATCTGAGGTAAAAACCGTGAAGAGGGACTTAATGTGTAAAGTAATCTGAGGAAAAGCTGAACATTTTCCAGAGTTCTTTTGCAGCACGATTTTGAGAGATAAAAAGAACAGAAGTGAACCAGAGCAATGGAGTGTGATCCCAGGAGTTTAAGCCTAGGTGTCATTAGGCTAATTCTGGTTTTTCATCTCATGGCTCCCCTTATCAAATTGCCAGACATATATTAGAAAAATATATAATCCTGCATTCAGAACAGGTATGAAAAAGCAAATGTAATATTTGTCAAAATACTGCAATTATAAAGAATATCCAACATTTGAATCTAGGTCTGTCTGAGATACTGTCTGGACGTGTACTACACTGGAAAGTTTGGAAAATTAGCTAAATGGAGGTAAACCACAGGGACTAAAATAGGAAGAAGATGATATTCTCTTGTTAAAAATATATTTACTGAATTTTTGGCAGTTGTGGAACTTCTGCTTGGGGTGGAAGAGAATCACAACAACAAAGCAGATGTTATTACATGTTATAATATGATTTCAGTGTTGCAAATTAGAAGGGCTCTACCTGAGATGTTTCCTAGACTTTGAAAATTTTTCAGAGCCTTTGAGAACAAGTAGTCACTATAATGCAGGGGGAAAAGATATAAAATCTCTGAATTTCCTACCAAATTATTGTGTGAATTATACCATTTCAAGCCAAATTAATAATAAGCTATTTTAAATATTGGACAACATGAGGGCCTTAAAAGTTATTAATGACGCCTTTAAAACTTTTGGGCTAGATTTTCTGACGTATGACTGTTCTTGTTTGGGTTCAATTTGCATCAGTAAAATGTGTGGCCATAATCTTATGCCTCTGACTATTATTAGTGTCATAAAGCCCACTGGATTCCTCAGGGAACTCTTTGGGTAAGCCCTATACTGCAATTAAAACCTGCAGTTGGCCCGTGCCAGCTGATTCAGGCTCAGAGGGCTCAGTCTAAGGGGCTGTTTAATTGGGGTGTAGATGTTCAGGCTCAGACTGGAGCCCAAGCTCTGGGACCCTGAGAGATGGGAGGGTCCCAGAGCTTGGGCTGCAGCCCAAGCCTACATATCTACACTGCAATTAAACAGCCCTGTAGCATGAGCCTTGTGAGCCCAAGTCAGCTGGCATGGGCCAGCCATGGGTTTTTAATTGCAACATAGACATACCCTTCAACTCTATGTAGTTTCAATTCCATATCCCCTGTCCACACCATTCCGTTGCTAATCCATTGTCTCAGAGAAAGATGGGAAGATGCAACACTATATCTGCATGATCAACCTGGTACTTTTTCCCCCAGAACTTTTCCCCCTTCCTTGAACTTTTCTATGGAAGGGCAGAAGTTAAACACAAGGATCTAATGGAATCTTTGGGGAATGAACGGAGTAGCATCAGAAGAAAATAACCTGAACTCTCAAATGCAGCTCTTTGTTAAAAAAACAAAGCAAAACAAGAAAAACAAAAACGTACTAGTGCTTAATGATAAGATCCTAGCAAACTTACAATAGAAGCTGACCCTTAATGACCAGGAATGACAAGTATTTAGGGCATTCTGCTATCTTAAGAGATCTTTTTTTTTGGTGCATAAGAGATAAACAGGATATGTGCTATTCTTTTATTAGATACACATTGCATAGATGACATTGATGGTCTCAGTATCTGTACCATAGCTTTATGACTTTTAAATGTATGTACAGATTCCTGCATTATTTATCAATTCTACTTTGAATTGCACATTTCTATGCCTTGTACACTTCTTGTCAGACATTTACAAAATTTAAACAGTTTTTTTCATTGTGTTTTATTGATTTCTTTTAATTTGTCTGTGATGTTCCCCTCTGGTGTGGTCTGGACAGGTGGATCTGCTAGGTCACTCCAATCCTTGACTCTGGAAGCCAGCCCTACCCTGCTCTGCTGTGAGAACCCCCACTCTCGAGCTGTTCACGCACAGCCTCTGGCATGTAGCCTGCTCCCAGCTACTTGCAACCGAATGACACTAGCCAATATCTCCAGTCCCAGACATAACCCTAGGAACCTCCATCTTGCAGTGTCCAGTTATGCCTGCTGGATGCTGCAAGCTTATGTGAATTCATCAATTTAACAAAGAAATTGATATGTTACCAGGCTTGTTATCCCAAGGGGAGTCTCTGACATGCTTCCAAACCAAATGCACTGCTTCAGGTAGAACAAACAAACAGATTTATTAACTACAAAGATAGATTTTTAAGTGATTATAAGTGAAAGCACAACAAGTCAGATCTGGTCAAATGAAATAAAAGCAAAACGCATTCTAAGCTGATCTTAACACTTTCAATGCCCTTAAAAAACTTAGATGCGTCTCACCACAGGCTGGCTGGTTGCTCTTTAGCCAGGCTCTCCTCTTTGATCAACACTTCAGTCGCTTGGTGTGGTGTCTGTAGAAGTAGGTGGAAGAGAGAGAGAGAGCATGGCAAATGTCTCTCCCTTTTATCATGTCCTTTCTTCCCTCTTGCCTCCTCTCCCCCCCTCCCCAAGTCAGGTGAGCATTACACCTCATCGCAGTTCCAAACTGACCAAAGGAAGGGGGGTGAGTCACTCAGAGTCAAACAGATCCTTCTGTTGTTGCCTAGGCCAGCGTCCTTTGTTCCTGTGAGGCTGGGCATGCCCTGATGAGGTGTGAACTGCCTCTCTGTTCTTGGAGAGTTTTTTCCTGGGCTTGCTTTAAGCCATGAGGATACATTTTTAGCCTCATAACTATCTACATTACTATAACAACCATGCTCAGTGCATCATGAGCCTTCCAAAGAAACTCAACATGACAAACTTTGCATTGGATGCCATACAATCATTTTACAAGGATGTACATGGGGGTGGGGTGCTGGGTATTCCTCCGAGGTACAGAGCATCACACTGTCTCTGATGCATTATGATATGGGAAAATGAATACATTTAATACAATTACTCTGGTTTGGCCTATTGGATGGGAAAGAGTTTCTGGCATCCGTCATAGTTTTTCCTTTCTAGTTAATAAAAATATTTACTGGAATTTGTACTGGAGAAAAAGCATGTCAGGTTGGAAGATAGATGGCTGAGCTAAATGCTACTGATTTAGGAAGATTTTTCTCCTCTTAATTTCATGAGATTGAAGACTGTAGTGAAAAAAGAAGTGGAGAGAAAATATCCTTTGAAGAATACTCAGTGTTGTAACTTTACAGAAAGTCAGAGGGTGAAAGTTTCAAAGCAAAGAAGTACATCTGGTTTCTCTGTAGATCACTACACTACCCTTGTGGCCTGATCCAGCTCCATTAAAATAATTGGAAAAAATCCCACTGATTTCAGAGAGCAGTTCAAGCTGTTATAAATACAGTATGTTTCAAATTGGAAATAAGGAACAAATTTTTAACAGAAAGGGTGGTTAACCACTGAAACAAACTACCAAGGGAAGAGGTGAATTCTCCATCTCTGGTTGTCTTCATATCAAGACTGGATGCCTTTCTGGAAAATATGATTTTCAGAACACAAGTTACTGGGCTCAGAACAGCATTAAGTGGCTGAAATTCGATGATCTGCGATATACCAAAAGTCAGGTTCAAACTAGAGGATCTCATGATCTCTCCTGTCCTTAAACTTTATTAGTAATACATAAATAGGCAAATAATGTGAAAAAAGAAAAAAATGGGCCATTGCCATATTTGTGTATGGCCTCACATTCAGCAGAGTCTGGGGTGCTTGAATCTGAAATTTTGGGTTGGATCTAGCTCCATTTTGAAAATGTCCTATCCTCATATTTTTGTTCATTAAAGTGAAAGAGACAAGCTAGAAGGAGCATGTTTAGTCAGAACTTTGCAGATAATACCAGTGAGATACTGCTATCTTAATGGCAGTGTTGCCGGCACAGAGTGCCCGAGGCAAGCAACAGCTGGGTTCATTGCCCAGTGTGCATTGTGCCAGTGATCACAACGGGGTGGAGAAGCAGAGAGATTTATTTGAAGCGCAGGGAGACTGAGCTGTTGCAAATCCTGCAGCAGTGCAGCAAATTCCAATATACATTTTATACCTTTTCCTATTTCACTACACAAGCTTATACAACCAATTACCTGTTGCCCCATACAATACCGTAGCCAATCAGCTAAAGCAGCCAGTTGTGTTTTTCCTCAATAGCATTGCCCGCGCCTTGCCTTATTTGGTCCTATTTGTTACTGGTTTTTGCTAAACATTTCTGCCTTATCTATCTGTTTCCCAGGCCGAAGCTGGCCTTGGCTGGCGAGCCGTGTGCAAACCTGTCTGTTTGTGTGCTAGCTTCCTCAGAGTTATGCAGGGTCACAGAAAGTTCAAGGAGCAAAGGGGCCTCAGTTTATCTGGGCCTAGAGCAAGAGGGCTTCATCGACACTCGTGGTCTTCCACCCTCCCGAGTACCCAGTGTCGTGCCCAGTGTCATCAACAGCAGAGATGTTTCCATTTAAACAACATATATTTATTGGTACTTGGGTTATCCATTCAACTACAGGGTCAATGGATATTATGTTAGAGGTATTTCTTTTCCCAAGAAGTCATTGCAGACATTTCCAATACAGCTGCCGTGTCAATACAGAGTGAGTAACTGCAAGCAGCTCTTTGGGTTTGGCATATAGCCAAGATGATGTCATATCTGCCATATGAATAGATACAGACAGAATTTAGAAAATGCTTTAACAGTAGCAATTGCAGACTCACAAACCCTGGTTGATTGCACGCAAATGCAGCTATATCATATGAGTTAGAGGTGTTTATTATCTTATTTTGTTGTTGATTACAGAAGCAAGCTTCTTCTGTGTGATGATGTGAGTTATCTTTACTCTTTGTTCTTAAGTAATTTTCCATGTAAATACAAGCTATTCACGTAGAATTTAGTGGAAAGGATTAAATTTAAATTATTCAAATCAGAACATTGTCAAAAAATTGTTTTCTAGTGTAACTGAATGTATGAATTAATACTTGGAAATGTTCTACCTTTTTCATTTAAGACAATGGAGAAAGACAGAATTTTGCTTCATCGTTTTTCTTTGATTGGTACTTTAAATACAGCTAGCCCTTTCCCAGAGTCAAACTGGTAACATGCCTCTCACATTTTCTCCAACAAAATAAATAAATAAATAAAATTGTTAGACCCTCCCCTCCCTTGGTTACCTTACCTTAGACTCTTGTCCACTTAGGGAGACTCTAAAGAAAACAATTCCTCTGAAGGCCACAGGTCTGCTGGAGAGGAATGTTCACTACAAAGCTTTAAGCCTGGAGGCTTTCGATGGGGTGAAAGAGGGAGAGAGAGTGCTCACATTTATTGACAGAGAAGAGAAGGAGATGAGCTTGAGGCCCTGATATAATGCAAATAGTGGATAGAGTGGTCGTGTCTAAGGGCTTGTCCACACTGGCACTTTACAGCGCTGCAACATGCTCGCTCAGGGGGATGAAAAAACACCCCCCTGATCACTGCTAGTTTCAGCACTGTAAAATGCCAGTGTAGACAGTGCAGTGTAGACAGTGCCCTTAGACAGTGCACCCCGTGTTAAAGCAGCAGCACTTTAACATGGCCAGTGAAGATGTGCCCTAACAGTGTTTTGAAGGCAAAGAGTGCTACAGATTGCTTTCTGTACTGGCTCCCCATTGAATACAGAGTAAACTTCAAGATTTGGACAAGCCCTCCATGGAGCTACCTGAGAGACACTCTTTTCATAACCATGGCCGCGCATATGGGTAAGTTCCTCTGGAGCAATGAACCTGACCACCAATAGCAGAAGGCTCATGGCCACAAAAGACAGAACCTGCACCTTCACGTTTTGCTTGTCTGCAGGGAAAAACATAGAAATTAATTGTTTTTTTCTTACTTATGGAAGGTGTGACCGGTGTGCCTGGGGCAGCCCTCACTAGAAATGCCACGGTCAGGGCAGGCTGCACAAAGGAAAGCAGATACTCCCAAGACTGGTGGGTAACACTGAAGTTAAACTTCCCAACCAGTCATAAACTGTGCTTCTGATCCTCCAGACTGCTTATCAAGAAGCAAAAAAAAATCACACAGCCCTCTTTATTGCATTCCAGTTCTCTGGCTCGCAATCAGCACACAGATCCAGTACAGTGAGAAGCTATTTGGAACCCTGCTCCCTAGACACAAAATATTTTTCTGACCCCAAAGGGTCAGCCAGATTACCAGGTCAGTATAGGTTTGGATCTTACCCAAAATACCACACTGCCAGCCAATCCTTTAGTGTCTAAAACTAAAGGTTCATTATAAAGAAACAGGAAAAAACAAGAAGAGAGATGTTAAATGGTCAGATGGTCACATACATACAAAGACTTCAAAGTCCATCAGATTCCTAGCATTACAGGTGAGTTTGCTGGCTTCAAAGTCTCACATCCACAGCTTGGGATGGGTCATTCAGTTCTTTGTTCAGAGCTTCATTTGTAGAAAGGTTACTCCAGAGGTGAGAAGCAGGACTGAAGACAAGAATCAGGAGTGAAGACCAAATGGAGAAGATGCAGCTGCCTTTTATATTCTTCTGCCACACGGCTTGTGCTTCATTTGTCTCAAACACAAGCTGCCTAGCACATGGTTTGGAAGCCTTAGAGTTCTTTCCATAGGCATGCCCCTGCATGCCTTGCTGAGTCATAAGGTGTATCCCTTGCCTTCTCTCAATGGGTCAGTAGTATAGCTGATGCTCCTTAATGGGCCACCAAGCAGAGTAGGCCGTGCTGATGCCAGACTGTCTGAGGGTGTCACCCAGAAGCACAGCACAAGTTTTGAAATACAGACATACATTCATATCTATAACCCATAATACAAAGGTGACACAAACATATAAGCAAGATCATATTTGGCAAATTATAACATTTTTGCAGATACCTTACATGGCATATCTGGCATAACTCATCTCAATTTTACAATATTGGTATTCATAATATCCTAAAGTGTCCCCCAGATTCCACACAGTGTCACAGAAGGTACTCAAATACTGTGGTGATGGGCACCACCATGAGAACCTCTATAGACAGAAGTCCACCAGTGGCAAAGGAAGTGCATGAACTGAGTCGGCTGAATACAAGCATTATATAAGATTTTAATTTCAAATTTCATACTGTAAAAAAAGAGAAAAAACCCAACACATTGTCAGGGATGGTTTTGGGGAAAATGTGTGCACCATATACTTCCAGGCTGCAGAAGATTGTGTAGTTGGATAGTAAGGGGCAGCAATTATTATTTATATTACTGGTAATAGTGAAAAGCTTGTGATCACTATTTCTCTACTAATTTCAATACATTTTGCTTAAACCAATTTTTGTCTGACTTTCATTTTAACATTCCTGTACTATTCAAACCACTTCGACCTCCTTTTCCCTATACAGGATCAATATACCCTTTCAGCAGCTGTTGGTAGCCTCCGCCTGTTTTCAATCTCATGTCCTGTTATTACAAAAATGAAACTGGAAGCTTCTTCTCCACCGCCTCCAATACAGTGAGGACAGCGTGGCCAGTGGGACACCAGGTACTGTTAAAAAGACCGACAGACACATAGGGCAGTTTTAAATGGTCTCCCCTTCCCCTCCCAGAGGGGTTCTGCCTCTCTGTGCCCCAGACCAGCTGCTGCAATGTGTCTGGCTGCTGTGCATTTTCACCCTTTAGAAGGCTGCACATATTTTTCCTTTTTTTTTCCTGTCCCTCATTTTGTTGCTGTCTTACCCTATTTGTTTGTCACTTTCCTTTTACTCCCTACTCAATGTTGCAATGTATCCTTTCACTGGATTTTTTCCGCTCTGGTCCTTTTCTTGTCTCTCTTATTTGCCCTAATCATGTTTGAAGCTGAGTCAAACATACAAATCCATGATGTTCAAGGGGGTTTAGAATAGGCAGAACGTGAAGTATGTGTAAGAAAATCTGCAGTCTTGTAAGCAAGGTAAAGTCACACAGACAAAATCTGGTGTAACCCATTGTCAAGAAATTGCTCACTATCACAAACAACAGGCCAGGTGCTCTCCAGCAAGTTGCAGACAGATTGTGTCTGCCTCCTGCATGAGTTCACTTACTGCCCCTCAAGGCCAAATGTAGGGCTTATCTACATGGAAAATTGCACCAGTTTAATGTAAGTTGTGATTTTAAACTCGTGGATGCTCCTAATTGGTTTAATTCAGGCTAATTTTGAATTAATTTAAATCAAGTCCTATTGATTTAAACTAAACAGCAGTTAACCATTCTAAAACTGAGAAACGAGCGTCCACACAGGAGTTTGCACCAGTTTATCTAAGCCACTCTAACTATACCTGGCAAGTTTGTGCAGAGACAAGGCCAGACTGAATGAAGTTATGTATGGTAATGGCTTCCGTACAAGGAGTTCACAGCTAAGAATACAAGTCTTTGAAAATTCCTAGAGAAACTAGGTAGTACCCAAGAAGTTCCTAGATTTTAATTGTTATACAAATGTGCACAGGCAAAAAATTCTGGAACTTTTGTATAGTGCCGAGACATATACTGTGCTATCCAGATAAAATAACGGGCCTGTGATGGTTTTTGTTTGTTAGTTAAATATTGCAATTTCACACAAGACCCCTCTCTCTTACACCAGTTTAAGGCCATGATTCAGCAAAGTACTTCTGCGGCCACTTAACTTTAAGCATGAGTAACCCTCCCATTAGGAATTCAGCAAAGCACTTAAGCAAATGCTTAATTTTATTCATGTACTTAAGTATCATTTACTCCAATGGGACTTAAGCGTATTGCTTAACTTTAAAGACATGCTTAAGCACTTTGCTGAATAGAGATAGGATCACTCACTTGCTGAAAATTAAGTGCTTTGTTGAATCACGGCTTAACTCAGGAGTAACTACTGAAGTCAGTGGAGTTATAAAAGTGTTCAGACAGGTGGAAGAGAGAGAATCAGGTCTGTTATTTCGGTGTAACTGTTCTAATTAGAAAGGGCATTTAAATCTATAAGTGTTAGCAAAAGTTTTGAGAGAAAGGTGGTAATATCTTTTATTGGACCAACTTCTGTTGGTGAGAGAGACAAGCTTTCAAGTTACACAGAACTCTTCTTCAGGTTTAGAAAAGGTAATCAGAGTGTCAGATCTGAATTCAAGATGGGACAGGTTGTTAAGCATAAGCTGCAAGAGAACCATTTAAGATGAAGTGGGCAATTGACAATTCTGCAGCCATAGGGCAAAAGAATCATAGAATCATAGAATATAAGGGTTGGAAGGGACCCCAGAAGGTCATCCAGTCCAACCCCCTGCTCGAAGCAGGACCAATTCCCAGTTAAATCATCCCAGCCAGGGCTTTGTCAAGCCTGACCTTAAAAACCTCTAAGGAAGGAGATTCTACCACCTCCCTAGGTAACGCATTCCAGTGTTTCACCACCCTCTTAGTGAAAAAGTTTTTCCTAATATCCAATCTAAACCTCCCCCACTGCAGCTTGAGACCATTACTCCTCGTTCTGTCATCTGATACCATTGAGAACAGTCTAGAGCCATCCTCTTTGGAACCCCCTTTAAGGTAGTTGAAAGCAGCTATCAAATCCCCCCTCATTCTTCTCTTCTGCAGGCTAAACAATCCCAGCTCCCTCAGCCTCTCCTCATAAGTCATGTGTTCCAGACCCCTAATCATTTTTGTTGCCCTTCGCTGGACTCTCTCCAATTTATCCACATCCTTCTTGAAGTGTGGGGCCCAAAACTGGACACAGTACTCCAGATGAGGCCTCACCAATGTCGAATAGAGGGGAACGATCACGTCCCTCGATCTGCTCGCTATGCCCCTACTTATACATCCCAAAATGCCATTGGCCACAAGGGCACACTGCTGACTCATATCCAGCTTCTCGTCCACTGTCACCCCTAGGTCCTTTTCCGCAGAACTGCTGCCTAGCCATTCGGTCCCTAGTCTGTAGCTGTGCATTGGGTTCTTCCGTCCTAAGTGCAGGACCCTGCACTTATCCTTATTGAACCTCATCAGATTTCTTTTGGCCCAATCCTCCAATTTGTCTAGGTCCTTCTGTATCCTATCCCTCCCCTCCAGCGTATCTACCACTCCTCCCAGTTTAGTATCATCCGCAAATTTGCTGAGAGTGCAATCCACACCATCCTCCAGATCATTTATGAAGATATTGAACAAAACCGGCCCCAGGACCGACCCTTGGGGCACTCCACTTGATACCGGCTGCCAACTAGACATGGAGCCATTGATAACTATCCGTTGAGCCCGACAATCTAGCCAGCTTTCTACCCACCTTGTAGTGCATTCATCCAGCCCATACTTCCTTAACTTGCTGACAAGAATACTGTGGGAGACCGTGTCAAAAGCTTTGCTAAAGTCAAGAAACAATACATCCACTGAAGGTTAGTGGGTTACAGATTGTTATAATGAGTCATAAATCCAATGTCTTGATAGAAGTGATGAGTTTAAATGTCTAGCAGAGTTATGAATTTAAGCTCCCAGGCTCGTCATTTGAAGTTGTGCAGGTTTCCTTTGAGGATGGTAAGATGTGGAGTTATCTCTTTGTGAAAAATGTTCGCCCAAAGGTGATAGGGTGTATCTGTCTCTATTTTTTTGTGTGAGTTCATTCAAGAATGCAGTGATTGTCTAGTTTCACACACATAATTGTTGTAGGGGTATTTGATGCATTGGATGAGGTATACTACATGTTGTGGTAGGCATGCATAGGACCCATGGATCTTGAAAGGTGGTATTGTGGGGGATATTGATCATCATAGCAATGGAGATACGGCTGCAAGTTTTGCACCTGTTGTTATGACAGAGTCTGGTGCTGCTTTCAGTTGGTGTGTCCCGGTCTGTGGAGAGCTTGCTACTCCTGATGTGGTTGCCAAGATTGGTTGGGTTGACTGGAAGCTAGAAGAATGGATTGGAGAAAGCTATCTTTCAGGATGTGGTTCTCATCAAGTAAGGGTTGTAATTGTTTGATGATATCCTGTATGGGTTCCAGTGTGGAGTGACAACTAGGGGTGTGCGATCAGTGGATATTATTTTCCTCTATTTAAGCAGTTTGGGTACTTTTAAAAAACAATTTCAACATTGTTCAGTACCCAAGTGAAACTGGTACAAAAGACCATCATTAGGCAATATCCTCTCAAGAGACTGCACCAAAATAGCCCCAGTTATATTGGTTTGGTTTCCTTTTTCACACCAGTTTAAAACTGGTGTAAATGGTGGCTTCAGTGGTTCTGCTCCTGATTTTCACTGGTGTAAGTGAGAGAAGGATCAGGCCCTTTAGGTACAATAGTGCTCGATCTTTAGATGCAACTATTTGGTTGATCTCCTGAGTGAGACAGATTTCACTGTTTATTCCATACCTTCCTCTCTTTTATATAAACAAATTAAATTCCCTTGAAGTTCACTTATCGATAGAGAATTGTATTGAAGCCACAACAAACTTTGTACCATGCAGTTGTTTGCTTTCTTCCAGGAATCTTTGAATGCTTCCTGTTGTTTATTAATAATGTCTTACTACAGGCTTGCTGAAACATTTCCGGGACCCTTCCCCACAGCATTGCTGTGGTTATTTCACAAGCACTTAAACCCCAGAATAACGTTTTTTAGCAAAAATGAGACTATGCTGTTAAAAACCACAATCTCTGCACTGCTGGGGGAGTGATCCAGAGCAAGCAGGAAACGCTGGCAAGCCTGAAATAATAAACAAAATAATAAAATTCTTACTAAGTATATTTTAGGCATATAAATTATTTTAAAGTCCAAACTGCCAAACTGGTAGAGGGTGAGGAGAGAAGGACCAGAAACATGCAAGGATATCAGAGGAGGACAACAAATACAAGAGAGGGGACCTGAGATACAATCATAATGAATTATTTGATGTTATTTAAACGTGGTTATTGGAAGTTTTCATTTACCAAAACACCTATTTTTGGCAAACAAAAATGTTATCACCACTTTGATAACTTTAAAAAAAATTAAAAATATTTGAAAACAAACAAAACAAAAAAAAAATGGATCCCTCTCAAGCATTACCTCCTCAACCCTCTCCCCAACTTTGACATTGACATTTTTTCATTAAAATATGTTTTTATTTGTGTGTTAGTTTGTATTAATAACTCATAGTGTCTATAGAGCACTGCTCAGACATTAGCTCAGTAACTCTCATGCAACTTTCCTGTAAAGTAGGTACATACTATTCCCATTTGATGGCTAGGGAAAATGAGGCAGAGAGATTAAACATATATCCAGGACCAGAAAGGGAGTCAGTGTTAGAGATGGTATTAGTATTGAAGAATATTAGGCTGTTAAGGCTGGCTTGTGTTCAGACAGTTTCCCTTGTCTCAAGTGAAGGGGACAAAAGAGAGAGATTGAAGGTAAATATCTTGGAACATGTTTTGATTAAGCTAAGCTGACTTTAAGAAAATTTTGCCTACATAAAGGACTGCAAGATGACATTCTAATAGTAAAATAATCCACACTAAATATTGGCAAATAGTCTAGTTTCACCATTTGCCCTTTTTAAATTCCAGAAACATTATCACATAATTCAGAGGTGCCATGAATCAGTAGTAAAATACTGCTTGCCCTGGACTGATGGAAATCTTTGTTTGCGTACTTAAGATATAAGGCCATTAATGTGAAAGCCACACCGTCTCTTCCAGGCCTTGCTGACTAATTCTAAGATGCTAGAGGAAAGAAGAGAGTACAAGCCACCATACTTTCAGCTTTATACTCCTTTGAGAAAACCAGCGATTACTTAGTACTATTACTACTATATGGTGGAGTCTTCTGAAGATTTTGTTCTGTATATATCTAATGTGTGGCCCCTGAGGCAGTGTAGTCCACAGGACTAGGTTCTAATCTTCATTCTGTCGTTAGTTCAGCAGGTGACTTTAATCAAATCAGTTAAGCCCTCTGTGCCTCAGTTTCCCCATCTTTAAAATGGGCATAATGATACCCCCATTGTGAAGTGCTTTGACATAATCAGCATTATTGTTGTTAATTGAATCCCAGAAATGTCATTAGATAAAATGCTGATGGGAAATCAGCAATATTGTGTATGATAAATATCACTTTGTCTGTTGCACGTTTGTTTTATTGGCAGATTTAGTTATTGGTAGTCACATAATTTGTGAAAAGAATGAGTCTTCCTTCCCACCCCTTCAGTCCTCCCAGAGAAAGAGCAGTGATTCGTCCTGCATCACTTTTTCCTTCATAATAATGGATTACAACTGAATTCATTATGTATTCCACAGGGAAATTACAGGATTGTTTCTGCTTCAGTAATGGAACAGTGAATCACATTTAATGAAAGAAAAGCATGATGCTAACAGTAACTTAAATATGTGATGTAGTATTCTTGAAAAGAACTGAATGGATGCTCAGGGGCAGATTCTGATCTTATATACAGTTGAATAAATCTAGAGTAACTGAATTGGCCTTATATGTTCCTGAAAAATAAGTTTCCAAATTCTCTGCACTCATAACTTCATTTACTTCAATCAGCATGAACTAGACCCAGGAACTGCAATTCCAGATCACATGAAGGAGCCGTAGACTGATCTGAATTACATGGCCAGACCGTTGGCTGGTGTAAATAGATTAAACTCCATTGTAGTGAATTGTTTTTGGAGAGAGTTTCCATTTTGGAAGATGCAGAGCTCAGCACATGAAAGGAGACTACATAATAATTTCTGAACAAATTGCTGTCTCGTCATCTGGCAGTATGCCTAGTAGTGCAAAGTTAAGACCTATAAGAGAGTATTCATTGTTGTCTAGTACAACCAGGGCCCCCCACAGTCTTTTCAATCTGCTGGATTTAAACTCTATGGCAAGCCCTGCTGATCTCTGTGGCATACATGCACTGAACACTGAGACAAACTGGACATTTCATGACACATTGAATTGCAGAGAGAACATTCAATACAGCAGATCATACTAAATTGAATGTCACAGTATCATTTCTCTTACCCATTGTAATATTTTAATCAAGAATGAACCCTGATTTGATGTTTTTTCCATTAACTTCATGGTATGGTAGAACATCCAGATTGCAACATCTTACACTGTGTCATGAGAGTGGGCCTCTCAAGTCGGCTGCCCCAGGCTATTAAGACCTGATATCTGCCATGGACAAGTAATGAGCTATGTAGCAATCAGTGGAGGTGCAGATACTAGATCCCCTTGGTGTAAGAGGGCAGGGATAGAGAGCATGGTGTTCTCCGTAAAGTCGAGGGGGATTCTGGACTGCCTTTCCACCCTAAGGGCTCAATCCTGCTTCCTTTCAAGTGAATCGAAAAACTCCCATTGACATGAATGGTGCAGGATTAAGCCCCAGGTCTGGCATAGGCCAGATTTGCTGTTTTTCAGGGTATGCCACAGAGCCCATTTGTTTTGCCTGATCTTTGAGGAGTGTTAGAGGAGACAGAAGTACTGGCCAATGGGTAGGTGTATCATTATTTGTATTTAAAGCTGCTGTTTGGTAGAAGAGGCATTATTATTTCATTTGGTCATTTTCAATAATTGGCAGTGTGCTTAGAGCTGTGGGGCCCCCTTTTTGTTCTAAATTGAAAGAAACCACCATAAAAATAGCTATCAAGTTTAGGGGGGTTGATTCAGTCTTTGGTTACATCAGCTGGGACAATGCTAGAACTTTTAGTTGCGTGGTCTTTGGAGTATTTTCCATGTAAAAGTTTCCCAAGGTGTCCGAGTCCACTCAATGTCACTCTCTTCCAGCCTTTCCTACTTCATTGCTATAGTTTTGATCAGTGACAGACACCAGCTTTTCAATGATGTCTGTGTACGGACCATACAACTCTAAACTGGAGCTAGCGGCCTCCAACTTTTTTCTTTTCCTGGGGGTCTGGCTACACAGAGTAAAAATACTTGGCATTTGCCATCACATTTTACTGGGATTTAAATTCAATGCCCTGTGAAATTAATATAAAAATACCACTGCAAAAATCTTACACTTTCTGAAAAGGATTCTGCAAGGACAGAGTATTGGATAACAAGTTACAGGAAACTTATGCTGGTCATGTTTAGTTTGCTCCTTGCTCCTGGATGAACTTTACAGCTGCTGTGTATTTTGGAGTATTAATAAAACATATGGTATAAAAAGAGAGACTTGTGGAATGTCATTTGATTTATTGTATTTCGCTGTATAAATTGTATGCCTCTAATAGAAAGCTGCCTGTTATTGCGGGGGAAAAAATCTGCGCTCTAAGATTTTCTCTGATATTTAGTGCCATGGCATTCTTGACTATGCTTCTTTCCACTAACAGCTCTTTACATTTTAATCCAACATTGTAAGAATGAGCGGAACAAATGGCTGGGTTCATTTTAATTTATGAGAACTGATACGAGTATCAAAGCAATACATGAGCCTTACAGAAAACTTGATTTCAAATCAAATACATTTCAGGCTTTCAGATTTGTGATCTTTTCCTTAAATGGCCTCTAAGAACACAACTTCAAATATGGATGCTCTAGCTTGGGCTTCAATGATCAAATAAACATCCCTGTTGTTTATGAAGAAGTATAGGCCTATTACTTAAAAAAGTGACAAGATGAAAAAGACAACGCTGTAAAATGGTTGTGGAGGATGGTATAGTTGTCAGAAGTATCCTATATGGGAAACAGTGGGTGGAGGGGAGTAGGTTTAATTATTATCCCTGCTCCCCAAAGATTTGAATTTGGCAAGGCTATCACACCCTGGACAAATCTGTAGGGATTGATCTTACAGTTGTTAGTCAAGTAAAATGCCCACTAAAGTCAAGTATTAAGCATTGCAGCATCAGACCCCAAGAAACAAAAATAAATATTTTTCTTTACTGTCTAGGTGTGTGTGTTTCACATTTAAGATGCACCATTTGGTACCCTTTTTGTTTTTCAAAAATTTCCAGGGGAGAGTCCATTCAAACCCACTTTAAGCTGTTTAATTCAGGGGGGAATGTCATGCATAATTTACAGATCATACATATTTCTCTTATTGATTTCTGCAAACCATTCAGTTCCTTTAATGAATCATTCATCATACAGAGCACTCAGTCCACAGTATGTTGATCATAGAAGTTAAAAAAAAAAGTGTATTAGAATATTTTTGACAAACTTACTCCCTACTTCAGCAAAGCATTTAAACATATGCTACAGTGCATCCCTATTCAGCAAAGCACTTAAGCTTGTGCCGAACATGAAGTATTTGCTGAGTAGGGATGGACTGCTGAATTAAAGCCTGCATGTTTCATTCTTTGCCCTTCTTTGAAAAAGCAACGGTGTTGTGGAGCTCAGGTGTCGTGTCTGGCCAGTACTGAACAGGTGCTTATCATCGCTTCCCTATTCTCTGGCTTTTAAGCCAAGTTCTTAGAATAACACCAGTCTATTATACACCACAGCATGTCACCCCTGGAAGCAGTCCAACATCAACTTAGCATTAAGCATAACAAAGGCAGGAAGAAGGGAACACGGGTGCCAAAATTCTAAAGCTTGCCAAAACATGCACATGTGGGTGTGTTGCTGAGAGAAAAGGGAGAGTTGCAGACACCATGGATAAGTGGACCTCTACCCAGTTTATGGATGGTTACTTAGAACACATATTAAAACCAGGAAGCTTTTAAAAAATGTAAATAATTACATTAAATTGTATTCTGTTGTTTTGGTAGTTGTGTTTCTAGTCTGCATTTGTGTTTTGTGTCATGATTGTATTATTTTCTCTTTGCCTGTCCAGTAAGTAGATGGAATCTGTTTTATTGCTTTTGCTGATCAGAAAAAGCAAAGCAGACTTTAATGGAAGTTATGAGTTATTCACTAGAATTGATTGAAAGTGTTTTGATGAAAAGTGGGGTTTCATCTAATACGAAAGTTTTCATTAAAAGTCATTTGGCAAAGTGTTTCTTTCTTTAAAAAAAAACAACCTTTCAACATTTAAGTGCAATGGAAATATTTCATTTTGAAGCTGTGGGACAGTTTCTACCTTCTTTCCTTCCTTCCCACTCCTGCTCTAACTTCTTTCACTAGAAAAGTGGGGAAAGCATTTTTTTAAAAATAGAAATTACTCTGTTACTTTGTCTACTTTAAAAAAAGAAATGTTAAAAAGTAACACAAAGTTATGCTTTGCCTTTCCTTCTCCCCTCCACCCCCCGTGGGAAAAAAACAAAAGAGAGAGAAGCTTGTTTCTTCTGCCCCTTCCCCCCTTAGTTCTCTGGTCATTTTTTTTTTCAGTGGGGGGAAAAAAGTGGAAAGTTTTTAAAAATAAGAAAGTGGGATTTTTCTCATCAAAACAAAAGCAACACATTTTTCGAACTCAAATATTTTTTTAAAATAACTTCTAAAGTTTTCCATCAAAAATGAAAATTGTTTACAAAATTTTCAAATAAAATATCTTTGTTTTAATTTTTTCCACAGGAAAACCAACATGAAAACAGTTTTGACCACACCTAGTATTCACACATTCCATAAAGAAAAACAAAAAGCATGCATAGCTACCATAAAACTTTGAAAAGAAAAAGATCAGTCCAATGATATTACATTTGGGTCACACCAAAGTCTCTGGCTGGATTCTGAGTTCCTAGTGTCATCTCCTGGCTGAGGTCTTGACTTGATTACAAAAAGGGGTCAATTGAGCTCAGACAAAACCTGACCTACAAGACAAACCCCGAGAGTATGTCTCCATGTCTCTTTCCAGTGACTTTTCTGGACATTGTTAGTATCTTGTTGCTTATTATCAAATGACAGAGACACTACTTTAGTTCAAATGGTAGACACTTGTTCCTAATCTCAATCCTACTTGGTGATTATGGTGTTCATATCCATGCAACTATGGTTCATTACATTAGCAGCCTCAGACAAATAAAAATTGTCAGGCAGAGACTCCGTGACTCTACACCCCATATTCTTCATAGAAATATTGTTATGATATGAATATGGCATAACAGATATATTTTATACAAGATGGGGCATGTAAGGCATCATTGGAAAGGTTATGATTTGCTGAATGTGATTATCCAATTTGTATACCTGTATCATTTCTGTATCTGAAGTTAGGAATATTGACTATGTAACAATTACAACTTTGTGTGTTTGGTGGAACACCCACCAGACACTAGGCAATCAGCCTGAATGAGCCATTTAAGAAGGACAATAGAGCTTTGAAGATACTAATCTCCCGTCTTCCTGAGGAGCTTCCTGGGATGTTGCTTTGATACTGCAGGGTCATCTGATGATGTCACCTGATATGGAGTACCACCTTGGACATTGCTGGTATTTTCCCTCTGGAAACAAAGGCTTATGTAAATTCTATTTAAGGCTGGCGAGTAAATCAATCAGGGCTCTTCTCCATTGCCTTCATGCCCAAGAAGGAAGACTGCTGAAAGCTCCTGAAGAGACAAAGGAACTAATCTGGGGAAAGGCAAGGGCTGAGTCCAGGCTGAGACAGGGATCTATCCTGTAAAGAGAAATAATTGGAATGCTAAACTGCAGAAACTCTGCAACCTGCCTAAAACAACACTTAGGGTGAGAAATTACATTTTGTAACCTGTTTCTTTAGTGAATTAATCTTAGGTTGTGTGTTTTGTTTTATTTGCTCAGTAATCTGCTTTGTTCTGTTTGCTATCCCTTATAATCACTTAAAATTTACCTTTTGTAGTAAATAAACTTATTTCTTGTTTATTTCAAAACCCAGTTTGTGCAATTCATATCTGGGGGGGACAAAAAGCTGTGCATATCTCTCTCCACATTCAGGGAGGGGGTGATTTTTATGAGCTTACGCTGTACAGATCTTTCTATACAGTGCAAGACAATATAATTCTGGGTTTACACCCCAAAGGAGGTGTGCATGTGAGTGCTGGGTAAAGTCCTGAGCTGAATTGTCCCACACAGAGTTGATTTCAGTCTATGTCTGCAGCTGGATGTGGCCTCACCTGTGTGTGCGCGCTAGAGAGGGCTTGAGGGCCTGGCTTAGCAAGAACAGGGTGAGGAAGCCCAGGCTGGTGGAACGGGTGGGCTCAGTGGAACCCTAGCACATCAGGTGGCATCCCGGATTGGGGGGGTCCAACCCGTCACAGATTCATTATGTGTTTGTACAGCACCTAGCACAATAAGGCTGGGGTCATTAGGCACTACCTCATATGCACGAATAACAATGACAATGATAAAGTTTGAAATAGAACTGTATAATTATAGAAACCGAAGACTGGAATGGACCTCAAGAGATCCTCTAGTCCAACCCCCGCACTGAGGCAGGAGTATGTATACCAAAACCATCCCTGAGAGGTGTTTGTCCAATCTGTTCTTAAAAACATCCAGTGATGTGGATTCCACAACCTCCCTTGGAAGCCTATTCCAGGAGTTAACTGTCCTTATTGTTAGAAAGATTTTCCTAATATCTAACCTAAATCTCCTTTACTGCAGTTCAAGGCTATGTCTACACTAGCACTTTTGTTGGTAAAACTTTTGTTGGTCAAGGGTATGAAAAAGAACACACCCTTGGCCGACATAAGTTTTACCAACAAAAGCACTGGTGTGGACAGTGCTATGTCAGTGGGAGATGCTCTCCCACCAGCATAGCTACTGCTGCTCATTGGGGGGTGGTTTAATTATGCCACCAGCAGAGCTCTCTCCCATCAGCATGGAGCAGCTACACGGGAGACCTTACAGCAGTGCAGCTGCAGCTGTACAGCTATGCCACTGTAAGATATGTAGTGTAGACAAAGCCTAAGCCCTTTACTTCTTGCCCTACCTTCAGTAGACATGGAGAACAACTGATCATGGTCTTCTTCATAAAAACAGCCCTTAATATATTTTAAAACGGTTGTCAGGTCTTCCCTCAGTCTTCTTGTCTCAAGACAATATGCTCAGGTTTTTTAAAACCTTTTTACTTAGGTCAGGTTTTCTAAACCTTTTATCATTTTTGTTGCTCTCCTCTGGACCCTCTCCAATTTGTCCACATCTTTCCTAAAGTGTGGTGCCCAAAATTGGCCACAGTACTCCAGCTGAGGGCTCACCAGTGCTGAGTGGGATAGTTACCCTCCGTGTCTTACACATGACGCTCCCAGAATATTAGCCTTTTTGTGCAAATGCATCACATTGTTGACTCATATTAATTTGTGATCCACTTTAACCCCCCAGATCCTTTTCAACAGTACTACTGCCTCGCCAGTTATTTCCCATTTTGTTGTTTGATTTTTTCTTCCTAAGTGTAGCGCTTTATTGAAGTTCATCACTAGATAAACTACTATTTGACTATGATCTCTCATCAAGTTTTGCACACACCTTATGTAAATTTCATCTATACCACATTTCTATAGTTTCCTTCGAGAATGTCATATGGGGCTGTGCCTAAGGGCTTACTAAAATCAAGATATCAAATCTACAGTTTTATCTCCCTCATCCACTAGGCTAGTAACTCTATCAAAGAAAGTAATTAGGTTGGTTTGGCATGATTTGCCCTTATAACCTTATTATCCTTTCGGTACTTACAAATTGATTGTTTAATATTTGTTCCAGTATCTTTCCAAGTATCAAAGTTAGGCTGACTGGTCTATAATTCCCGATGTCCTCTTTGTTCCCCCTTTTTAAAAGACAGGTACTATGTTTTCCCTTCTTGAGGCCTTTGGGACCTCATCCTCCAAGAGTTCTCAAAGATAACTGCTAATGGTTCCAAGATTGCTTCAACTAGTTCTTTAAGTACCCTAGGGTGAATTTCATTTGGCCCTGCTGACTTGAATGCAGCACATTTATCTAAATATTCTTTAACCTGCTCTTTCCCTATTAGCTTGTGTTCACAGAATCATAGAATCATAGAATCATAGAATATAAGGGTTGGAAGGGACCCCAGAAGGTCATCTAGTCCAACCCCCTGCTCGAAGCAGGACCAATTCCCAGTTAAATCATCCCAGCCAGGGCTTTGTCAAGCCTGACCTTAAAAACCTCTAAGGAAGGAGATTCTACCACCTCCCTAGGTAACGCATTCCAGTGTTTCACCACCCTCTTAGTGAAAAAGTTTTTCCTAATATCCAATCTAAACCTCCCCCACTGCAGCTTGAGACCATTACTCCTCGTTCTGTCATCTGATACCATTGAGAACAGTCTAGAGCCATCCTCTTTGGAACCCCCTTTCAGGTAGTTGAAAGCAGCTATCAAATCCCCCCTCATTCTTCTCTTCTGCAGGCTAAACAATCCCAGCTCCCTCAGCCTCTCCTCATAACTCATGTGTTCCAGACCCCTAATCATTTTGGTTGCCCTTCGCTGGACTCTCTCCAATTTATCCACATCCTTCTTGAAGTGTGGGGCCCAAAACTGGACACAGTACTCCAGATGAGGCCTCACCAATGTCGAATAGAGGGGAACGATCACGTCCCTCGATCTGCTCGCTATGCCCCTACTTATACAAGTATAAGTAGTGTTCCTTCCCCCCTTACTGTTAATATTAATTGTGTAAAATATCTGGTCATATTTTACCTTTTTAATGAAGACTGAAGCAAAATAGGTATTAGACACCTCAGCCTTGGATGTCATCTGTTATGAGCTCTCCTTCCCCATTACACAGAGGACCTACACTTTCTTTCATCTTTCTCTTGTTCTCAATGTATTCATAGAATCTCTTTGCATTTTGTGTTTTTTGCTAGGTGTAACTTATTTTGTACCTTAGCCTTTCCAATTTTGTCCTTGCATGCTTGTGCTATTCTTTTGTACTCATTCTTAGCCATTTGTTCATGTTTCCACTTTTAGTAGGATTTCTTTTTGATTTCCAGGTCAATAAAGAGTTCCTGATGAAGCCATATTGGCCTTTTATGATTCTTCCTCTCTTTCCATCACATCAGGATAGTTTGTTGTTGAACTTTTAATACTGTCTCTGAGAAACTGCCATCTCTCCTGAATTCAGAAATCAGCCATTGAAAGTTATCTGAATTGTTAGAAAAGTAAAAACCAAGGCACTATTGATTGAATTTGACTCCTGTAGTGTACTGTTTGCCTGTGTGTGCTATATAAACCGCACACAAGGTTAAGGCTACACAGATCCCCTCTGTGGAAAGTACTTTGTGGTCCTTGGTAGTTCCTCAGCAAAGCTCACCACACTCCACATACTGATACTTAGTTATGCTTTCTGCCTGTTATACTTGTTTGACCCACTATTTTACTGTGAGCTAACAGGATACAGTATAATAGTAATAGACAATTTTGCTATAACTGTCAGTATGGTAAATGGATTGTAGTTCTAGGAAATATAGATAGCACCTCTATAGAGAATTCACTGTGTCCTAATGATATTGCTAATTCAATTCATACAACATTAGCTAATATTAACTCATAGCTTCAAGTACAGAAATTAGAAAGAAAATTGCATAAACATTCTTCTCAAGTAGAGTACTCATCTTTCATGCATAGAATAGAGTATGCATGAATACTTGTAACTGTCCAGTTCAAACCGAGCCCAAATACAAGATACAATGTGTGACAAAAGCCCCAAATGAAGGACACACAATAATTCATGCAGGAAACTAAAATGTCATAAATTTTATAGATTGCTGAGTGCAGCAATGCCTATAGACCTTTAGAAACTATAGCCCTACATCCTACAGGGTCCACAGCTCTACAATGCCAAGGCTATATTGTTAGATTAGGGCTGAACTTTTCAACCCAAGCCCTTATTAATTGTTACAAAATATAAAACTTGACCTTAATGCTAGTGTTGGATTATCCAAGCAGCTAAAGGGAGCTCAGAAGAATGTTTTGAATAGGGTTACCTGCTATGATTGTGAATTACTCTATAAATGGAAACATTTATCATGTTATTAAAAAGGTGGTTTTGTGTTTCAAATGTGGATGTATTTCTTTTAGTTCCAATGGATTGTTTAATAGCAGCTGCTCCAGAGACTCTTTCTGGAACTAAAATTGTTTGAAGTGAAGATCAAATGAGGCAACTAACCTGACCTACATAGTAGCATACGAGCTCTGATGTCAGCTCATCAGGGAACAAACTTATTGAACAAAGGAAATAGGAGAGATCCAAGGACAGCAGAGGAAATCACATTTTACTGAGTTTGAGGTTGGGAATGGTATATGCAAATTCACGTAAATTTCAGTAGTATTTGGTTTCCCTGAGATTAATTGAGGGTCACACAGTACAAATAGCTAATGGATATGCTTGTGTAATGGGCTCTCTCTTTCCTTCCCCAAAGACTGCAAAAGGAGACATTAGCCCAGAAAAGCTCTCAAGGCTAGTGCAGCACCTTCTGCTCAGTTGAGACTTGAGAGGATTTGGATTTCTAAGGTGGGTGAATTCCTTGTTAATAATGAAATAAATGATTGGGAACAGACTTGGGGTAAACATTCCCAGTGTATCTTATATATACATATATATAAGATATATACCAATATATATATATATATATATTGGGTGAAATAATTCACCCAGGTGCAGAGTGCCTGCCAAAGCCCGCAGTTCAATGGAACTCCTGAATGGGGTGTCTGGTGTATGCAAACAGAGTGGCCATGCATGGAGACCTCATCACTGGCCCTGATTTGATTAGACTACTGTGAAATGGCCTTTAGAGAATGACCTGTGGGAGACACTGCCAGATCTGCATGTAGATAGAACTCAAACTTCCAATTAAGAGGTCTGGGGGGCAGCAGCTGCATGGAACAGCACAGGATTTCATTCAAGCTCTTCCTTTTTCCCCCTCCAGGTTCCAAGTAACCTTCTCCTAGTTGATGGTTCAGAATCAGGAGAGTTAGGTCATTTAGCCTTCTCTGGGCCTGGGAATGAGTTGTTCGCTACATGGTATTATAGAGTGAATCATTAAATAGGAATTTCTCTGTTAGATCCTCTCTAGTAATTTAACTCACTCTTTATTTATTCAAAGGTCCTTTACAGAACAGAGATAAACATTTGTCATAAATATAAAGGGAAGGGTAAACACCTTTAAATCCCTCCTGGCCAGAGGAAAAACCCTTTCACCTGTAAAGGGTTAAGAAACTAAGACAACCTCGCTGGCACCTGACCAAAATGACCAATGAGGAGACAAGATACTTTCAAAGCTGGGGGGGGGGGGACAAAGGGTTCTCTCTGTCTGTGTGTTGTCTTTTGCCGGGACTAGAGCAAGAATGCAGGTCAGAACTCCTGTAAACAGTTAATAAGCAATCTAGTTAGATATGCGTTAGATTCTGTTTTGTTTAAATGGCTGAGAAAATAAGTTGTGCTGAATGGAATGTATATTCCTGTTTTTGTGTCTTTTTGTAACTTAAGGTTTTGCCTAGAGGGATTCTCTATGTTTTGAATCTGATTACCCTGTAAGGTATTTACCATCCTGATTTTACAGAGGTGATTCTTTTACTTTTTCTTTAATTAAAATTCTTCTTTTAAGAACCTGATTGTTTTTTCATTGTTCTTAAGATCCAAGGGTTTGGGTCTGTGTTCACCAATGCAAATTGGTGAGGATTTTTTTCAAGCCTTCCCCAGGAAAGGGAGTGTAGGGCTTGGGGGGATATTGGGGGGAAAGACGTTTCCAAGTGGGCTCTTTCCCTGTTATTTTTATTAGACGCTTGGTGGTGGCAGCAATAAGATCCAGGGACAAAAGGTAAAATAGTTTGTACCTTGGGGAAGTTTTAACCAAAGCTGGTAAAAATAAGCTTAGGGGGGTTTTCATGCAGGTCCCCAGATCTGTACCCTAGTTCAGAGTGCGGAAGGAACCTTGACAACATTTGTATAAAGAAAAATTCTATGTGATAGAGGACTTGAGAGAGGGGAAAAATCTGTCCCTTTAGCTGGTTTTGGAGTAACAGCTGTTTTAGTCTGTATCCGGAAAAAGAACAGGAGTACTTGTGGCAACTTGGGGTATGTCTACACTACGGAATAAGGTCGAATTAATAGAAGTCGTTTTTTTAGAAATCGGTTTTATAAATTCGAGTGTGTGTGTCCCCACAGAAAATGCTCTATGTGCATTAAGTGCATTAACTCGGCGGAGTGCTTCCACAGTACCGAGGCTAGAGTCGACTTCCGGAGCGTTGCACTGCGGATAGCTATCCCACAGTTCCCGCAGTCTCCGCTGCCCATTGGAATTCTGGGTTGAGATCCCAATGCCTGATGGGGCTAAAACATTGTCGCGGGTGGTTCTGGGTACATATCGTCAGGCCCCCCTTCCCTCCCTCCCTCCCTCCATGAAAGCAAGGGCAGACAATCGTTTCGCGCCTTTTTTCCTGAGTTACCTGTGCAGACGCCATACCACAGCAAGCATGGAGCCCGCTCAGGTAACCGTCACCATATGTCTCCTGGGTGCTGGCAGACGTGGTACGGCATTGCTACACAGTAGCAGCAACCCATTGCCTTTTGGCAGCAGACGGTGCAGTACGACTGGTAGCCGTCCTCGTCGTGTCCGAGGTGCTCCTGGCCACGTCGGCTGGGAGCGCCTGGGCAGACATGGGCGCAGGGACTAAATTTGGAGTGACTTGACCAGGTCATTCTCTTTAGTCCTGCAGTCAGTCCTATTGAACCGTCTTATGGTGAGCAGGCAGGCGATACAGATTGCTAGCAGTCATATTGTACCATCTTCTGTCGGGCAGGCAAGAGATGAGGATGGCTAGCAGTCGTACTTGTACCATCTTCTGCCGAGCAGCCATGAGATGTGGATGGCATGCAGTCCTTCTGCACCGTCTGCTGCCAGCCAAAGATGTAAAAGATAGATGGAGTGGATCAAAACAAGAAATAGACCAGATTTGTTTTGTACTCATTTGCCTCCTCCCCCGTCTAGGGGACTCATTCCTCTAGGTCACACTGCAGTCACTCACAGAGAAGGTGCAGTGAGGTAAATCTAGCCATGTATCAATCAGAGGCCAGGCTAACCTCTTTGTTCCAATAAGAACAATAAATTAGGTGCACCATTTCTTATTGGAACCCTCCGTGAAGTCCTGCCTGAAATACTCCTTGATGTAAAGCCACCCCCTTTGTTGATTTTAACTCCCTGAAGCCAACCCTGTAAGCCGTGTCGTCAGTCGCCCATCCCTCCGTCAGAGCAACGGCAGACAATCGTTCCGCGCCTTTTTTCTGTGCGGACGCCATACCAAGGCAAGCATGGAGGCCGCTCTGCTCACTTTGGCAATTAGGAGCACATTAAACACCACACGCATTATCCAGCAGTATATGCAGCACCAG
Organism: Caretta caretta; assembly: GCF_965140235.1. Classification (NCBI taxonomy): domain Eukaryota; kingdom Metazoa; phylum Chordata; order Testudines; family Cheloniidae; genus Caretta; species Caretta caretta. Next base: position 34,952,544 of record NC_134210.1, read on the forward strand.
AACCTGGCAAATCGATACCGGGTGAGGAGGTGACGTCAGCGCGGTCACGTGAGTGATCAGGACATGGACACAGATTTCTCTGAAAGCATGGGCCCTGCCAATGCATGCATCATGGTGCTAATGGGGCAGGTTCATGCTGTGGAACGCCGATTCTGGGCTTGGGAAACAAGCACAGACTGGTGGGACCGCATAATGTTGCAGGTCTGGGACGATTCCCAGTGGCTGCGAAACTTTCGCATGCATAAGGGCACTTTCATGGAACTTTGTGACTTGCTTTCCCCTGCCCTGAGGCGCATGAATACCAAGATGAGAGCAGCCCTCACAGTTGAGAAGGGAGTGGCGATAGCCCTGTGGAAGCTTGCAACGCCAGACAGCTACTGGTCAGTTGGGAATCAATTTGGAGTGGGCAAATCTACTGTTGGGGCTGCTGTGATGCAAATAGCCCACGCAATCAAAGATCTGCTGATATCAAGGGTAGTGACCGTGGGAAATGTGCAGGTCATAGTGGATGGCTTTGCTGCAATGGGATTCCCTAACTGTGCTGGGGACATAGACGAAACCCATATCCCTATCTTGGCACCGGAGCACCAAGCCGCCGAGTACATAAACGGCAAGGGGTACTTTTCAATAGTGCTGCAAGCTCTGGTGGATCACAAGGGACGTTTCACCAACATCAACGTGGGATGGTCGGGAAAGGTACATGACGCTCGCATCTTCAGGAACTCTGGTCTGTTTCAAAAGCTTTAGGAAGGGACTTTATTCCCAGACCAGAAAATAACTGTTGGGGATGTTGAAATGCCTATATGTATCCTTGGGGACCCAGCCTACCCCTTAATGCCATGGCTCATGAAGCCGTACACAGGCAGCCTGGACAGTAGTCAGGAGCTGTTCAACTACAGGCTGAGCAAGTGCAGAATGGTGGTAGAATGTGCATTTTGGACGTTTAAAGGCGCGCTGGCGCAGTTTACTGACTCGCTTAGACCTCAGCGAAACCAATATTCCCACTGTTATTACTGCTTGCTGTGTGCTCCACAATATCTGTGAGAGTAAGGGGGAGACGTTTATGGCGGGGTGGGAGGTTGAGGCAAATTGCCTGGCTGCTGGTTACGTGCAGCCAGACACCAGGGTTGTTAGAAGAGCACAGGAGGGCGCCGTACGCATCAGAGAAGCTTTGAAAACCAGTTTCATGACTGGCCAGGCTACGGTGTGAAATTTCTGTTTGTTTCTCCTTGATGAAACCCCCCGCCCCTTGGTTCACTCTACTTCCCTGTAAGCTAACCACCCTCTCCTCCTCCCTTCGATCACTGCTTGCAGAGGCAATAAAGTCATTGTTGCTTCACATTCATGCATTCTTTATTCATTCATCACACAAATAGGGGGATGACTACCAAGGTAGCCCAGGAGGGGTGGTGGAGGAGGGAAGGAAAATGCCACACAGCACTTTAAAAGTTTACAACTTTAAAATTTATTGAATGCCAGCCTTCTTTTTTTTGGGCAATCCTCTGTGGCGGAGTGGCTGGTTGGCCGGTGGCCCCCCCACCGCGTGCTTGGGCGTCTGGGTGTGGAGGCTATGGAACTTGGGGAGGAGGGCGATTGGTTACACAGGGGCTGTAGTGGCAGTCTGTGCTCCAGCTGCCTTTGCTGCAGCTCAACCATACACTGGAGCATACTGGTTTGGTCCTCCAGCAGCCTCAGCATTGAATCCTGCCTCCTCTCATCACGCTGCCGCCACATTTGAGCTTCAGCCCTGTCTTCAGCCCGCCACTTACTCTCTTCAGCCTGCCACTTACTCTCTTCAGCCCACCACCTCTCCTCCCGGTCGTTTTGTGCTTTCCTGCACTCTGACATTATTTGCCTCCACGCATTCGTCTGTGCTCTGTCAGTGTGGGAGGACAGCATGAGCTCAGAGAACATTTCATCGCAAGTGCGTTTTTTTTTTCTTTCTAAGCTTCACTAGCCTCTGGGAAGAAGATCCTGTGATCATTGAAACACATGCAGCTGGTGGAGAAAAAAAAAGGGACAGCGGTATTTAAAAAGACACATTTTATAAAACAGTGGCTACACTCTTTCAGGGTAAACCTTGCTGTTAACATTACATACATAGCACATGTGGCTTTCGTTACAAGGTCGCATTTTGCCTCCCCCCACCGCGTGGCTACCCCCTCAACCCTCCCCACTCCCTATAGCTAACAGTGGGGAACATTTCTGTTTAGCCACAGGCAAACAGCCCAGCAGGAATGGGCTCCTCTGAGTGTCCCCTGAAGAAAAGCACTCTATTTCAACCAGGTGACCATGAATTATATCTCACTCTCCTGAGGATAACACAGAGAGATAAAGAACGGATGTTGTTTGAACGCCAGCAAACATACACTGCAATGCTTTGTTGTACAATGATTCCCGAGTACGTGTTACTGGTCTGGAGTGGTAAAGTGTCCTACCATGAAGGACGCAATAAGGCTGCCCTCCCCAGAAACCTTTTGCAAAGGCTTTGGGAGTACATCCAGGAGAGCTGCAAATGCCAGGGCAAAGTAATCCTTTCACATGCTTGCTTTTAAACCATGTATAGTATTTTAAAAGGTACACTCACCGGAGGTCCCTTCTCCGCCTGCTGGGTCCAGGAGGCAGTCTTGGGTGGGTTCGGGGGGTACTGGCTCCAGGTCCAGGGTGAGAAACAGTTCCTGGCTGTCGGGAAAACCGGTTTCTCCGCTTGCTTGCTGTGAGCTATCTACAACCTCATCATCATCATCATCTTCTTCATCCCCAAAACCTGCTTCCGTATTGCCTCCATCTCCATTGAAGGAGTCAAACAACACGGCTGGGGTAGTGGTGGCTGAACCCCCTAAAATGGCATGCAGCTCATCATAGAAGCGGCATGTTTGGGCTCTGACCCGGAGCGGCCGTTCGCCTCTCTGGTTTTCTGGTAGGCTTGCCTCAGATCCTTCAGTTTCACGCGGCACTGCTTCAGGTCCCTGTTATGGCCTCTGTCCTTCATGCCCTGGGAGATTTTGACAAAGGTTTTGGCATTTCAAAAACTGGAACGGAGTTCTGATAGCATGGATTCCTCTCCCCATACAGCGATCATAGAATCATAGAATCATAGAAGATTAGGGTTGGAAGAGACCTCAGGAGGTCATCTAGTCCAACCCCCTGCTCGAAGCAGGACCAATTCCCAGTTAAATCATCCCAGCCAGGGCTTTGTCAAGCCTGACCTTAAAAACCTCTAAGGAAGGAGATTCTACCACCTCCCTAGGTAACGCATTCCAGTGTTTCACCACCCTCTTAGTGAAAAAGTTTTTCCTAATATCCAATCTAAACCTCCCCCACTGCAGCTTGAGACCATTACTCCTCGTTCTGTCATCTGATACCATTGAGAACAGTCTAGAGCCATCCTCTTTGGAACCCCCTTTCAGGTAGGTGAAAGCAGCTATCAAATCCCCCCTCATTCTTCTCTTCTGCAGGCTAAACAATCCCAGCTCCCTCAGCCTCTCCTCATAAGTCATGTGTTCTAGACCCCTAATCATTTTTGTTGCCCTTCGCTGGACTCTCTCCAATTTATCCACATCCTTCTTGAAGTGTGGGGCCCAAAACTGGACACAGTACTCCAGATGAGGCCTCACCAATGTCGAATAGAGGGGAACGATCACGTCCCTCGATCTGCTCGCTATGCCCCTACTTATACATCCCAAAATGCCATTGGCCTTCTTGGCAACAAGGGCACACTGCTGACTCATATCCAGCTTCTCATCCACTGTCACCCCTAGGTCCTTTTCCGCAGAACTTCTGCCTAGCCATTCGGTCCCTAGTCTGTAGCGGTGCATTGGATTCTTCCATCCTAAGTGCAGGACCCTGCACTTATCCTTATTGAACCTCATCAGATTTCTTTTGGCCCAATCCTCCAATTTGTCTAGGTCCTTCTGTATCCTATCCCTCCCCTCCAGCGTATCTACCACTCCTCCCAGTTTAGTATCATCCGCAAATTTGCTGAGAGTGCAATCCACACCATCCTCCAGATCATTTATGAAGATATTGAACAAAACCGGCCCCAGGACCGACCCTTGGGGCACTCCACTTGATACCGGCTGCCAACTAGACATGGAGCCATTGATCACTACCCGTTGAGCCCGACAATCTAGCCAGCTTTCTACCCACCTTATAGTGCATTCATCCAGCCCATACTTCCTTAACTTGCTGACAAGAATACTGTGGGAGACCGTGTCAAAAGCTTTGCTAAAGTCAAGATACAATACATCCACTGCTTTCCCTTCATCCACAGAACCAGTAATCTCATCATAAAAGGCAATTAGATTAGTCAGGCATGACCTTCCCTTGGTGAATCCATGCTGGCTGTTCCTGATCACTTTCCTCTCATGCAAGTGCTTCAGGATTGATTCTTTGAGGACCTGCTCCATGATCAGATCCCGTACCTCCCGTTCGGTCCATGCTGGAGCTCTTTTGCGATTCTGGGACTCCATCATGGTCACCTGTGCTGATGAGCTCTGCATGGTCACCTGCAGCTTGCCATGCTGGCCAAACAGGAAATGAGATTCAAAAGTTGGCGGTTCTTTTCCTGTCTACCTGGCCAGTGCATCTGAGTTGAGAGTGCTGTCCAGAGCAGTCACAATGGAGCACTCTGGGATAGCTCCTGGAGGCCAATACCGTCGAATTGTGTCCACAGTCCACAGCAAGGCCGATTTAAGCGCTAATCCACTTGTCAGGGGTGGAGTAAGGAAATCTATTTTAAGAGCCCTTTAAGTCGAAATAAAGGGCTTCATCGTGTGGACGGGTGCAGGTTTACATCAATTTAATGCTGCTAAATTCGACCTAAAGTCCTAGTGTAGACCAGGGCTTGGAGACTAACAAATTTATTAGAGCATAAGCTTTCATGGGCTACAGCCCACTTCATCGGATGCATAGAATGGAACATATAGTAAGAAGATATATATATATGCATATATATGGAACATATAGTAAGAAGATATATATATATGCATATATATGGAACATATAGTAAGAAGATATATATATACACAGAGAAGGTGGAAGTTGCCATACAAACTGTAAGAGGCTAATTAATGAAGAACTTTAGCTGAAAGTTCTAGGAGCAAATGCTGTGTTTGGTAAATATATTTGGTTTCTAAAATGAAAAAATTGTATTAATCAATTTTCTAAAAGCAACATTGGTGAAATGGTGCCAAGTGCCTTTTCATAACCAACCAATTCTGACCCACAGACAGGGCTGGTGCAAGGATATTTTGCACCCCAGGCGAAACTTCCACCTTGCGCCCTCCCTTCCCCACCCCTCCCCCTGGAGCATCGCTTAGTATAAACTTTCAAAAATGAATACTGCATAATGTGGCATTGTTCATTAGAATTAATACACGTTCGGCTTTTTTCTCTATCTGCCATGAGGCTGCATCAACTGAAAACGAAAAAAATAAAATTTTATTCCTATCAGTTCTTTTTTTTGTTCACTATTAAAAGTAAAGGATAGAGAATATGTCACTTACTAACTATGAGTCACTATTTGAATGTCATGAGCTGTTTGATGTAAACATTGATTAAGAGATCAAGATGACTTTTCCTTAAAATTAAGCAATGTTGATTGTAATCGGAAATATACCCTTTTTAGTCACGTATACTTCCTTCCTTCATTCTTTCAAATAAAAATCTACTACATTTTATTCTACCTTTAGAATATCCAAATATTGTTATTAATAACATTTATAAAATTAGAATGGCGGATACTCCATCATACAACAACAACAACTGCCAATATCAATGTGACAAATTTCAACAACCTACACACGAATATTCGCACATGATAAACATATACACTCAAATACTTAACATACACACACAATGGACACAAAGTATTAACAAAATGACACAGCAGCAATTGCCAGAGTCTTACATCTGAAACAACTCAACAAAAATAGTTAGCCTCAGTTGACAACCTCCGAAAACTAGTGAATTTAGCATTATAAACAGCCTGTCAGAACGGGTCAGGGCTGCGTGCTACAAGAAAAATGACGTCATTGCCACTTTGTACTGTAGTGAAGCAGTACGCTTGTGCCCGCAACGCAGAGCTGGCGTAGGCTATAGCTGTAATGTACGACAAGTTAAAATGCAAGTTCAATGACGTTTCTCTTTTCTTTATTCATTCGTTTTCCAGCAATAGTGTAAAAAAAAGGGGGGGAGGCACTGTTTTTTGGCGCCCCAAATCTTGGCGCCCTAGGCAGACGCCTAGTTCACCTAGTGGTTACAGCGGCCCTACCCACAGATGGTATCACTGTAACTGACTCCACTGCTAATATCACAAGTGCCTTGCCTTGCCAGGCGGAGTCCCATGTTTGATTACTAGTTCCTTGCCTCCAGATTGGCAGGAACTCAAACTGTTGTGCAGGCTTCAAACCTGACTTACAACAACACTGCTGTTCCAGCCCCGTGTTTCTCACTTGCAGAAACTGCCCGCTGTGCCAGATTCACACAGTGAACGAAATAACAAGCATGAGACTACTGCTGGTCTTTAAATAGTAAAATAATTCTAATTATAGCCTACATGAAAATATCAGACAACTCATTGGTAGAAACATGCCAGCTTAGCTTACAAAAACATTTCAGACATTGCTGCAGTTTTCACTTAAAGATATACTTTTTAATCTTGTGTCCTGTCATGTTGCATAAGGTTCCAGGACACGATAAGAAATCAAGCTATTCAGCTGCAGGTGTAAACTAATTGTGTGGAGTGGCTCGCTGCTGTTGCCAGTTGATGAGCAGCCAAATAGTTCAATAAATGTCTAATAAATAGTCAGGGAACATCTCTTCCAAATGCTATAGTACAAACAGCTCTGTTAATTGAGTGAAGTTTCAAATACTTCATTGTACCAAAAAAAAGGAAGCTTTCAAGGAACACTGGATGGTATCCATTACTCTATCTAGGATAAGCTTCATGGTTACATTTTAAATAGATTCCGGTTATAATTAGCGTGAACCTCTCTCGAGGTGGTACTTAGGAATTAGATTTTTATTCATATACTGTTACCAAAAGCACAGGATATATGCCACTGTTTCAGAAACATATTCATAATTAAATGGGAATTACAACAGTAAAAAAATTAAACACAATCAGAGTGAAATAGTTGCTTTAAAGGCTCTGCTGTGTCATCAAATGCAGCTGTCAATTACAATTATGCAAACTCAGTATTCTGCTTGGAGCATTTCCACCAAATAGAGTCACATAAGAAAAGGGAATGCCTCTCTTGATGACGATCAGGTCAAAAAGGCTGAGAGTATCCTAGGAGGAAAAAAAAATGGAAATTTCATTAAAGAGAAAAAGTCATGGAAGAGCTGCCTCTGGAAGGTTTATTTCATATAAAGCAGCAGTAGAAAACACAGCTTGGTACAAAAGTATCCCTGAGTTCTTTCATCACAACAAGTAAAATAAAAAAAAAGTCAAACATACAGTATTATTACAAATATAAGTTTATTTATTAAAAACATGCTTGGTCATACTTAAAAATACAGAACTTAACCCCCTTTCTGAATACTTACCTCAGCTATCTGGAGGAAGAATATTAAGGAGACTTCTATAGATTTTAAGTGATTAATTAAGAGAATCGCAGCAACAAAAGATACCTTTTTCCTCCAGAACAAGCATAACTGTGACTAAATAACTGTTTTCAGATGCCTGGAAGAAAGATAGTCAGGCTGGAAAAATCAGCCCCCAGATAAGAAGCATTCTTTATTTATTTATTAATGGATTTCACTTACTCTTATCTTCCCTAGTAGACATTAGTGTAAACTCTTTGGAATCCTTGTATTGATCTCTGTTGGTATTTGTTAGTCTCTACGGGTTCCCTTGGGCTTCTGTTGGAAGACCCATAGCCTTGGGAGCTAGCAGAGTTATTGCTCTATTCCAAAATTTGGTCGTCATGTAGAACGGTAGGAGTCAATTGAACATTTTCACCTGGAATTTCCACGAGGACTTACTGCAGACAGCATCTTTGGGGCAGACCCTGTATTTTCCATACATTTGAACGACAGCCTTGACCATGACTTCTCTTCTGCCTCTGCCTCTCTTGAAGCCTGAAAAATAGGCTCGTGTTTTGAGTTGGGATAGTTATTCAATATCTGATTACAATAAATAGCAATGATCCCTCCATGCAGAAGTAATAAATGAGCCAAAATCTGTTCTTAGTTATACCACTGTAAAGATGGAGCAACGCCGGTGACAAAGGAATTGTTCCAGAATATACTAGAGTGATTAAGAGCAGAAATTTGGCTCAATGAGCTTAAACTATGGGAACAAAAATGTACAAAGTATTTAGTAGATTGTTAGCATTAGTGATGGGTCTCAATGCAAATTAATAAGATTAAAATGATTTCATTATTTTTTCTGCATTAGTTTAATTAGCCTTTGACAGTACAAGTACTGATCACCTACAGTGTTCAAGCAGGAAAAAGTTAAAAGTGAGTTGCCTTTCTCTCCATCTTGACTCTGAGACAGGTTAACAACTTCCTGCTTCTGCCCTCATGTCAAATGCTTTACTTTGAAGTTGCTTTTAGCACAAACCATAAAAGTTTGCCATATGAGAAGTAATGAAAACCATGTGCTCATGTCACTAGTACTAAATTATGAGGCAGAATGCTACAATGATAAATAATCTATTTTTATACCAGAGGCTATGAAAATGAAAGTCCTTGATTGGCAGACCAGGGACTGTCTCAAACCTGGGTAACCAGGATACAATTTCATTGCCCTTGATTTCAATAGGGCCAGGATTTGGTTTTATAAGTGCCTGAAGAAAGAAGAGAAGATACTCAGTGTGACCCTAAAGCATCCCTGTATTCAAATGCTATCCACCATTGTAATAATCTTTGTACACAATATGCCTTGCGAGGTGTCATTTGAAAACCAACAACTCGCTGGTCAATAACACATGGTGAAATGTACGTAGCAGCATTATAGGTAAAGTTATGAATGGCTCCTGTATGATGTTATTAGCCCATGTTCAAAACCAGACAGCCCTAACTAGGCAAAAGTTGTTAAACAGGCCTATCCTAAACAAAGGAATGTGTGTTTACCTCAATGTACATATAAGTAGTAAACAGGGGCATGAAAAGAGCAGGAGGAGGAGATGGCAGGAAACAGAACAATTTGCATTTGAGCAAACACAAGAGGGCAAGTGGGTGGAGAAAGAGCATGGAGACCCTTCACCACAAGATTCCATGTCACCTTCCTCGCTATTTGGATAAGCTTTGCTTTGAGGAGTAATCTTCAGAAGAATCCACTTCAAAGGTTCACTGGATTATAAAAGAAAGGGCCAGAAAACCTCAACTTCTCTCTTTCACCTAAGAAGACGCACACACCGGCAGCTTTAGGCCTCTCAGAGAGATCCTGACCAGTGAAAGGGTCAGTCACCATCTTGCTGGAAGACTGGGGGTGAAAGAGGACATCTTAAACAAAGCCTCGAACCAAAACTTGCTGGGTTACATTTTAGTTTTTTAGATGCAAGTTTTCATTTTAATTTACTTATAACCATGTCTAACTTTGTTTTATACTTGAATTCACCTAAAATCCTATCTTCTTTTGTTAATAAACTTGTTTTATTTTTAATCTAAACCAATCCAGTGCTGTGTTTAAACTGAACTGTTTGGTAACTCCAGTTAAAATAACAAAATGTTGAATATTGACTCCTTACAGGAGCAATGAACCTTAAGATCTGAACTGTCCAGGAGAGGCTGGGCATTTCAGAACACATTTCGGGGAAAATCCAGGCTTGGGAATGTTTTGGGGTCGCCCTGCAAGTGGTAACCAAGATGGGTGGAAGTCAGAGTGGGGCTGTAGTGCTCCTGGAGTCAGGGCTGTAGCGCACACAGACATTCAGGGCGTTACCTACATGCTGGCAGGCATGGGTGGTGCATCAACTGCCCTTGAGGGAGGCTTGCTCCTCACCCCCTTCTGCCCCTCTCACTCACCAGAACCCTAAGTTCCCCACCACACAGCAGCTGGAGAAGCCCCAGCCAAACCATCCCGACCCTGGGCCGCACTGGCCAGCCTGCCCCAGGAACACCAGTTGGCCCACCCTAGCCATGCCAGCTGGCTTTACCCCCACTTGATAACAATTCTCCTTTTACAACTACATTTTGAGACCTATCAGCCAGTTTTTAATCCATGTTATGTGTGCCATATTATTGTTATGTCATTCTAGTCATAGAAGCAAATTGTTCTGCAGTACTAAGTCAAATGCCTTAGAGAAATCTAAATATATTACAGGATCTATTTTCTTTAAACCAATGTTGATTGTCATGAATTACATAATATTCCTTTAGTTCTTTCTTAATGGAGTCCTGTATCAGCTGCTCCATTATCTTACCCAGGATAGATGTCAGTTTTAACTATTTGTTTAATGTAAAATATTAATAACTAAATTATTGTAATTCATATTTATAATTTCTTTAAGTACTCCTTTGAATATCTAAGTGCAGTTTACCAACATTATGGAAGTTTACAGATAATTTGCATACAGAAAAAGGGACTCCTCTTTATAAAGCTTAAATTATCCAGTCGGGGAACTGAAACAATATCATGAGATTTTGGTGACCAGTCATGCATCAACAAGCCTAAACCAGAGGCTAAAATTTCTCCACACTATCTTTTTGTCAAACAATTGCGACTGATGAACAAATAGTAGAAATCACATCTTGTTTGTGAGTAGTCTGTCAACATAAGAATGGGAAACCTGCATAAGGTAAATCATTCAGAATGAATAATAATGTAACCAACTCTACTAATGGCCTGATGCTTTCAATATAATATGCAAGTGTCTTTGCAGTTGTGAAATATTTGTATCAGTGAATGTATTCCCTATTCAAGACTGTTGCAAATGATATCATCACCCCTTCTATTATTACACTACAATGGCTGCACTGCACAGCTGGCTGGCTGCCACATACCCCTGAAGAAGAGCTCTGTGTAAGCTTGTCTCTCTCACCAACAGAAGTTGGTCCAATAAAAGATATTACTGTACCTCCCCCACGTTGTTTCTCACATACCTCTCTTCACTGACTACCCTAATTCTTTCCCTGCAGTTTAGCACAACAATAAATCCTCTTTACAAAGGTTTGCAACCACTTTGGGGCTCTGCGTGTGATAAAATGACTGCAGAAAGGGGAACAAGAGGTGCTCAAAATTCCTTGCTCGCCTCTCACTTTTCTTTTCTTTTCTTTTTTAAAAAATAGCCGAATGACATAATGTGTGTAAAGGAAATGAAAATAACCCTCTTATCTCTGGTGTACATATGTTGGAAGAAACACACCCAACTTTTGTAAATGAGTCAGACCTTAGGGCATTTTAAAGGAAAATGTTATGCGGCCATAGAAAAAGCAAATAGTTTCTTGAAATGCTAAGAGCATCACTTTGATTCTGCTCTTATTCTAGCAAGTGTTCCCTTGATGATGTGACACATCTGTTGATGTTAACATTGTAAGGTATGGTCATTTGCATGTCAAGTACCCAGTTAATTACAGTATGAAGTGAGCTGTAGCTCACGAAAGCTTATGCTCAAATAAATTTGTTAGTCTCTTAGGTGCCACAAGTCCTCCTTTTCTCATTACATCTAGATTTCAGAGTAGCAGCCGTGTTAGTCTGTATTCACAAAAAGAAAAGGAGGACTTGTGGCACCTTAGAAACTAACAAATTTATTTGAGCATAAGCTTTCATGAGCTACAGCTCACTTCATCAGATGCTAACGAAAGCTTATGCTCAAATAAATTTGTTAGTCTCTAAGGTGCCACAAGTACTCCTTTTCTTATTACGTCTAGGGTAGAACTTGTAAGAATTTACACAACAAAGTAACAAAAACTAGTGGATTGCAATGTCACACTGCAGCTGATTCATTCTGCTGGGTTGCTTGTTTCCCTTGGACTAGGGCGGTCCATCATTTAGATTTCGGAATGCCGTGAATTTATAGGAGTACAGACTTTTGAGAAACACTTGTTCATCTCTAGTCTATTTTATAAGATAATTTTGGCTAATGTCAATAATGGGAGGATCCCAAATTCTTCTGGACTATGCAGATTCAAGCTATTTAAAAAAACACTAGCACTAGCTTTCATCCGTTGCTACCGTCCTGTTTCTTCCTTTGCATGACTTACAATAGAGTTTTAATTCCATGGTCAACATCCTTGTTGCTACTTTATTCTTCTAATGAAAATAATCTTCTTTCATTGTCCTTTAAATACTGTACGTTTGGCACATGCAGTATGCAAATGCTCAGCTGTGGATTATTACACTTCTCTTTTTGTTGGCAGTTTTCCTGAGAAATGGATTCTATATATGGCCTTTGTTGCTACAGCCGTTTCCAATTTTTCTGTTCATGCATAGCAATTTGGAGAAGGCTGCCATGTTCCTGTATGTGAAAGTAATCATGCCAGGCTTTTGTTTCAGCAAGAGACCCTGCCTGTGTCTCCTTTTTCCTGCTTTGGATGATGAATCTTTGCCTTTGCTTGCCAACTGCTGCTGGAGCATTTTCATCAGTTATATAGATCTGTTGGGGGTGCTGTGCCCAAGTAGTAAATTGAGAGGGAGCTAATGCCCCTCAAACTTAAGGGGCTCATTCTCCTCTCACTGAGGGCTTGCCTACACATGGAGTTAACCCTAATTAACTTTCCCTGATTATCTCCATGCATTGACACTTTTACTCCAAACCCAGGGTTAAACTAAAGCAGGAACAAAGCGCTGTTATTTCAGAATAAGAGTATCCACACATGGAATTAATCAGGGATAACTCCATGCGTAGTCTGGCCCTTATCCTGATGTCCCATTCTTAAGGTTGGTGAGCCCAGCACCATCATCTTGGGTACTGGATGTTTCACAGAATCCTAGAATCATAGGATTGGAAGGGACCTCGAGATGTCTTCTAGTCCAGTCTCCTGCAGCTTCATGCTGCAATCTAGCCCTGTGTGTTTGATCCTTACAGACAGGGCAAAGGGTAATTAAAGACCTTTTAGACTTCTTACCAAAGATGGTAATAGTTATATTTAGCACTGATGTGTTGTTGTTGTTGTTTTGTTGTTATTATTATTTACATCTTCAGATTTGATGAACATTAACTCATTAATCATCACAACATTTCTATGAAGCAGGTAATAAATAAGTGGCCACAAAGGGCTTCATCATTATTGTAATTATGTCACACACCAAGCATGTATTCCTGTCTGGGTGAGACTTCTTTGTCTCTGCTTTAATTTCTGTATCTGATTGTCAAGCAGACAGTATTTTGTTTCTTTCCCTCTGTCTTTTAGCTGAGTTTATATAAAATGTCACTGAGGGTTTAGGGAATCTTTTTTTAAGAGAGTGAGATCAAGATCCCATCTCATGTGACTCAAAATTCCTCTGGGAACCTCATGCTTAAAGGTTACTCTTTCTCTGTTGTCACATTTTTGGACTGAGCAAAAGGCTCAGGGCCAAGTTCAACTCTCAGTGACAACAATGTAAATCTTGACTAACTTCACCAAAGCCATTGGTGTTACTGTGGATTATACTGTTGTAAGTGAGATCAGAATTTGGTCTGGCAGCTTTGTGGTCAATACCTGAAGTAGGAAGCGTCTTAACTTCAGGTTTGTTTAAGTAGCTACCCCAGAATTCTTTTCAGAAGAGCACAAAAATCCAGTTCAGTCACACTTGCTATTTCTCTTTTAAATCACCAAATCTCCATTAAATTCTTGGAATGTATCAGGGGCAATTTTTTTTTTCCAGAAAGTGGAGTCAGTAACCCCGGGGGACAGCCATTTTAGACTTGATTCTGAGAAAGACGAATTGGTAATGAATCTGAAGATGAGAGGCAATTTAGGTGACAGTCATCATGAACTGATAGATTTCCTGATTCTAAAGAAAGGAAAGAGTGAGAACAGCAGAATAAGGATAATGGACTCCAAAAAAGGAGACTTTAACAAACCCAGAGAACTGTAGGTAAAGTCCCATGGGAAGAAAATCTAAGGGAAAAAGGAGTTAGGAAAGCTGGCAGTTCCTCGGGGAGACAATAATAAAGGCAAAACTGCAAACTATTCTGATTCAAAGGAAGAATAGTAAGAGGGCAAAATGGCTCCATCAGGGGCTCTTTAATGACCTGAAAATCAAAAAGGAATCCTACAAAAAGTGGAAACATGGTCAAATTGATAAGGAAGAGTACAAAAGAACAGCACAAATATGTAGGGACAAAATCAGAAAGGTTAAGGCACAAAATAAGTTATACCTAGTAAGGGACATAAAAGGCAATAAGAAGAGGTTCTTTAAATACATTAGGAGCAAGAGGAAGATGAAGGAAAGCGTAGGTCCTCTACTTAGTGGGGAAGGAGAATTAATAACTGATGACATCAAGAAGGCTATTTGGCCTCAGTCTTCTCTAAAAAGGTTATTGATGATCAGATGCTCAAAACAATATTGACAATCAAGGGGAAGGAATGCTAGCCAAAATAGGGAAAGAACAGGTTAAGTAATATTTAGATAAGTTAGATGCATTCAAGTCAGCAGGGCCTGATGACATTCATCCAAGGGTACTTAAGGATCTAGCTGAAGCAATCTTGGAGCTATTAGCAGTTATCTTTGAGAACTCCTGGAGGGATGGGAGAGGTGCCAGAAGACTGGAGAAGGGCAAACATAGTACCTATATTTAAAAACAGGAACAAGGAAGAACCAAGGAGTTATAGACCATTTCAATACCTGGAAACAGACTGAAGCAAATTATTAAACAATTAATTTGTAAGCACCTGGAGGATAATAGAGTTATAAGGAATAGTCAGTATGGATTTTTCAAATACAAATCATGCCAAACCAGCTTAATTTCCTTCTGTAATAGGATTACTGACCTAGTGGATCTGGGGGAAGCAGTAGACATGATATACTTTGATTTTAGTAAGACTTTTGACACAGTCCCACGTGACTTTCTCATAAGCTAGTGAAATGTGGTCTAGATGAAGTTACTATAAGGTGGGTGCAAAACTGATTGAAAGACGGTACTCAAAGAGTAGTTATCAATGGTTTTCTGTCAAATTGGGAGGGTGTAGATAGTGGGGTGCCACAGGGGTCAGTCCTAGGTCTGGTACTAATCAATATTTTCATTAATCACTTGAATAATGGACAGTATGCTGATAAAAATTGCAGATGACACCAAGCTGGGAGGGGTTGCGAGCACTTTGGAGGACAAGTTTCATATTCAAAATGACCTTGACAAATTGGAGAATTGGTCTGAATTCAACAAGATGAAATTCAATAAAGACAAGTGCAAAGTCCTTTACTTAAGAAGGAAAAATCAAATACACAGCTATACAATGGTGAATAACTGTGTAGGTGGTAATACTGCTGAAAAGGATCTGGGGACGATAGTGGACCACAAACTGAATGTGAGTCGCCAGTGTGATGCAGTTGCCAAAATAAATAAATAAATAAATAAAAGCTAATACGATTCCGGGGTGTATTAACAGGAGTGTTGTATGTAAGACACGTGAGCTACTTATCCATCTCTACTCAGCACTGGTGAGGCTCCAGCTGGCAAAGTGTGTCCTATTCTGGACACCACAAATTAAGAAGGATGTGGACAAATTGGAAAAAGTCCAGAGGAGAGCAACAAAAATGATAAAAGGTTTAGAACCTACGAGGAAAGGTTGAAAAACCTGGGCATGCTTAGTCTTGAGAAAAGAAGCCTAAGGGAGGACCTGATAACAGTCATTCAGTACGTTAGGCATTGTTATAAAGAGGATGGTGATCAACTGTTCTCAATGTTTCCTGAAGACAGGACAAGAAGTCTTAATCTGCAGCAAGGGAGATTTAGGTTAGATATTAGGAAAATTTTTCTAACTATAAGAGTAGTCAAGGTCTGGAATAGGCTTCAAAGGGAGGTTGAGAAGTCCCCATCATTGGAAGCTTTTAAAAACAAATTGGACAAACAGATGTCATGGATTGTCTGAGTTTACTTGGTCCTGCCACAGAGCAGGGGACTGGACTTGATGACTTCTTAAGGTCTCTTCCACTTCTATGAATCTATGTTTTAATAAGCGCCTGAGTATGAACATGAGCAGGACAGATTAAAAATAGCTAAAATGAGATTATATGGGAACTCTGATGCACTCACCTGGTAGTTTTTTGTTTTTCAACCAATGCTCAAGACATTGGGTCTGCTTCAAAATACTTGGAAATGGAATTCTCCACTATGACAATCAGAGTCCAGATACCCGAAGGGCAGAATGGAAGGTTCTAACTCCACATCAGACCCACCAAGTAATTCAAGCGAGCTGATGAAATCAGGTTCATTTTAACTCTTTCACTACAAGACAAATGAAGCCTTCATTTCCCTGACCACATTTCTGAGGAACATGTGAAGGAGGGTGCTACCTATTGGCACTGCCTAATGTTCAGGCAGGGATGCAACCGGTTTGCTTCCTCACATGCATCCCCCTTTCTTACTGCTGCTGTGCTATGCAGTGGTCTGTCCCTCCAGTGACTCTGCCCTCTGGCCAGGTCACATATCTAAACCTATCCTTTTCAAGGTATGTATAGAGTCCAACAATGGGGGAGCCTTTGGGATTAAGCAGGAGGCCCCAGGGCTTCCCCACACTTGGGTCAAGATGTCACGGCCCAGACCCTTTTATCTTCAGGGCCTTCTCCCCCAATAGGTTCTCACCTCAGTGACAGGCTTCTGTAGTTGTCCCTCTTTAGGGGTTGGCAGTGGAGCCTGGGACCAGCCTCTCCACCAGGCTCCAATCCAGGGTCCAGTGGTAGGCAGCTAAGTCCCACACACTGGGGTGCTATGCTGCTGGCTCTCTGGATCACTCCCTACCCATCCGCTCTCCTCCCACAGGATAAAGTAAAGAATTAATACACAAAGATAAAGTCTCTAACCTTCAGAGAGTCACAGGTCCCTTCTCTATAGACTTGGTCAACCAGGCCTCAGGTTGCAAGAGCTCCTATGGTGCTCCTTGTCAAGAGCTGAGTGAAGGTTAGCTCATCTCCACAGTCTGTTTACCACTGTACTACTCTATCTGATCCCCTTTTAAAGCTCCTCCTCCAGCCTAAGCAGGTTTTGACGGTGCAGCTGGGTGGACTGCCTGTACCCAGAGCAGCTATTGAACACTTCTTTCCACTGTGAGGTTTGTACACCCCTTTACAGAATGACTGAAGGGAAGAGAAAACAATGGTGAGCTTCTGCATGGCTCTCCAAACCTCATGTGCATTATAAATGTTATATCCACAGCTGGTATCTTCATGACTCCAGGGCATGGGGGGGTCTGTGCCCTGTGAAGAGCTACAATGAAATAAACTAAGGAAAGGGAATTTCATGTTGTGTCCATTAGTACCCCCTATACCCAGTAGTAGTTAGCAACAGACTGGCTACCTGGGTGCTTTGAAGGAAGATTCAAGAAGCTTTGTAGTACGCAGTTATGGGATGGCATGTCCCCGATAGTAAGAGGTTGGCCTGTGCACTGAAGCATGAGGTTTTATATCCTTTCCAAAACTGTTTTTTATTATTTACTATTATAAATCTGGATATTCTTGTTATCTATAAAAATCCCCAACCCTTTTCTGAAGCATTCTAAGTTCTTGGGCTCAAAGATATAATGTGGCCATGAGTTCCACAGGCTAACTGTGCATTTTTTGTGCAAAAATATTCCTTTTATTGGTTTTGAATTTGCCACCTTTCAATTTCATTGAATGCTCCCCTCTTCTTTTGTTATGAGCGAGTCAATAGACGTTCCTGAGCCACCTTCTCAAACAATTCATTATTTTGTACATTTTTATCAAGTCCCTTCTTATCTATCTTCTCTGTAAGGTAAACAGTCCCAGCCTTTTCTTTAATGGCATGAGTGTTGCTATTCATCTTTGAAGACCCCTAATGCAACTGTATCCTTTTTAAGATAGAATGACCAGAACTGAAGACAATATCCCAGGTGAGGGTGTGCTATTCATTTACGTTGTCCACATTAGAATATTCTCCATATGATTTTCCATCCCATTTCTAAAACATGTCTCCTTGTCTAACTCCTTCCCAGTCTCCCCTTCACCACAAAGCCCCTTGAGCAAGCTGTCTCACCACAAAGCCTTGACTTCCTGCCCTTCAACTCTTCCTGGAATCCCCTGCTCCCCAATTTCCATCCTGCCACAACACTGAAACTGACCTTGCCAACAACACTACTAACTTCTTCTGGCCAAATATTTTTCCCAGACCCATTCTTGATCTCTCAATTGCTTTTGACACTGTCCTCCTTTCTCCATTCTGCTTTCGTTCCTTGGCCAAACTTACCTATTTCCAGTTTCTCCTACCAATTGTGTACAGATGAACCATAACATTACCTACAGACTGACTTTTTCCTTTCTGTGTAACCCTACATCTCCACCAAAGCTCCTAGATGTCCAACTGCTACCTCAAAATCCAAATATCAAAAATTAAATTTCACCTCCTTCCGCCAAAACCCTGTCAGCTCCCCACATTTCCTCTCACCATTGACAGCTCTCCTAGTCTCCCTTTTATCTGAGCTCTCGACTGCAACATCATATTTTACTCCTCTGTCTTTTTCTCACCACTTGCCGGATCTCACTGAATCCTATGGCCTCCTCCTCCACAACATCTCTGAAGTCTGATCCTTCTGCCTGATCTAACCGCTAAAAGCCAGGTACATATGTTAGTGTGCCTCCTTTTACACAATCGATAGTCCTATTGATTTTGGGAGGAAGTGCAAAAAATAATTAGGGTTAATGCTTTCAAAGAGGGCAGAGCCAGGATTTGAAGTGCTTCCTCCTCAAAATTTACATCTCCCCAGCACACATTTCTCTCACACACCTTAGCTGTCATGCAGTCTCCATCATTTTCCATGTATCACACCACATTGCATTCTTTGTGAACACCCATCGGGCCACTGGATCTGCATGAACACGTATGGGCCCATCTGCCCACCACCCACAGAGCTTCTGCTTCCTCATATACCCAATTTCTGTTCTCCAGAGAACCTGAGGGAGTTCTTGCACCCATGCCAGCTTCTGCTCTATGCACTCCTCACCCAGTTTCTGCTCACTCTCCCCTGCTTAACCACATAACCTCCCTGCTTCTTCTGCTCCTGGGCCTGGTGAACGAGCTGCTCAGGCTGTTTCTGTGCAGGGCAGCAGGAGCTGTCTCCATTTTCCTGCAAGGCTGGAAAAGGTGACTAGAGGAGGAAGCAGCATCCACTGTTGCAGTTGTAGACCCTGGTGAGTGGGTACTCTCTTCAGTCATGCGACTGATCCTGGGGGTGCCATGAGCAGCTGCACCATTTGCACAGCCCAGGACTTGCTCTGGGTTAGACAGCAGTTAATGTGATCTCAGACTCCTACAGCATCCAGGAGTATCAGTGTGTGTTTAGGGTGGAGCAGAAGTTAGTGACGCCAGTGACAGGAAAGGAGATTCAGTCTTAATATTACACTTTTTATATGTGTAACAATTGCCTCACTGACATTTCCTTTTCATGATGGTGCTGGCAACAACATTAAAACTGCAGTAAAGACAAAAGTATACAGAGGAATGCAACAAATGTGCTGACAGATGCTATGTGTGACCGAGTCAGCACAAAATGCACAGCGTATCACATGTTTCAGGAGGGTGAAACTTTGTGCCATTGGCAACACAGTGGAATGAGCTGAATGTGTAGATATTGTTTTCATTGTCATGGTTCGCAGATAATGAGGATAACTCTCAATCCTGTTTCTTTTGTGAAACCTTACAAACAGGAAGTATCCTGACTGACACTAGTGGCTCCACTCCTATTGCTGAACCTAAGATGGTATTTTGCATTTCCTATTCTCTCAGCATACAAGATTCCAATCCAGAATCTGTTCATACGTTTTTCACAAACATCCAAATAAAACTCATTAGACTATTTCCTATATTTACAGATATTTTGGATAAATATTGAAACTCACCTGTTTCTGATGGTTTCACTTTCTCCTGTTACAGTTCAATTTCCAGAGTCTAAAAAATGAAAATGTATTCCCCCTTTTATCATAATATGTGAGCCCTGGAGGGTCCTTTGTATTATTATGAAGCCTGAGTTAACATATGAGCTTCTTTCAGAACTCTCTTTATTTCAGAACTTTCAGATATGCATTATATAATACAAAAATATTGTACGGTAATACTGGGGGCTAAAGCCAGCTGTGTGGGGGGTGGAGGGGACAGATGCTGGGCACTCAGGGCTGGAGCCAGCTGTGCAGGGGAGGTGGGGACAGATGCTAGGCACTGAGAGTCTAGAGCCAGCTGTGGTGCTGGGAGAGGTGCTTGGGATACTGCCAAGAGCAGGTGTGAGCACTGTCCGCTCTGTAGCATGGCAAGGGAGCCCAGCGCCCCACTACCAAGTGCCCTGCCTCCCCAAGGGAAGCGCTGCAGCAGTTTTGCTGAGTCCAGGCCTCTGAGAGGAGGAGAGAAGTTGGCAGTGAGGCTTAACAGCAGCCAGCCCCCAGCCTGTGCAGTGGGGATGAACCAGGTGTCTCTGGGCAGAAATCTGGGTGAGGGGGGGACCCTGTGTGCCCCACCCACCCTCTGATCAGCAATTCCAGAAATGAAAAAAATGCGGCAATTTCCAGAAAACACTAACCATAATTATGAAGTAGCCTAAGAGAAGCCTGGGAAGAAGTGGGACAATTTAGCTCTTTCAGAAAATGGACTCTCTTGGAAATGCACAGCCCCGAACCTGCTCACATGCAATGAGGTACAGTGTAATTGTCACTTGTGAAAAGTTTAATTACAGCTAGCAAAGGTATCACAGCCTCAGTGCATTATCAGCCAATGTGATTGTGCTTAGTTGAGAACAAAGTTATTGGAATTAGCACTTTTCTGTTCATGCAGTTTCAGGTAAATTCTGTTGAATTAATCTTTTATCTTAAGAAATGTGGGCATCCATGTTTAACATAGTTGGGTCCCAGTCTTCCTTTTCTCCAGATAGTTAATAACTAGGGGTGTATGTTAAGCACAATGTATAATAGAGCAATTAAGTCCCAGTTCACTGTGTTGAAAATTTTCTCCCTCAATACTATAGACCAGATCTCCAGGCGGTGTAAGTCGACCGAGCTCCACTGAAGTGGTTGCACCTATGTATTGATTCCTGGATCTTCCCTTAGATCCTGTCTAAATTATGGGTGTTACCTTAGATTCTCTCTGATCCAAAAGTATCGCTCCTGTTCCCAAAGAACGTTAAAGTTTATCCAAATAAAACATCACTTTTTCACATACATCTTACCGTTTTAATCACTTCTGACGTGAGCTTTATTTCATCACCATCTCTTATTTCTCCCCTGAGAGATCTATGTTAGCTTCAGACATCTGTCCCCTGTTCACCATTGGGAACACAGGAAGAAATGTCAATGAATTTTTCAGCAGTCTCTGCATTGCAACTCATGCCATCTGCGTCCCCTCCCCACCTAATTTATTATGGAAGGAAGCAGTTCTGTACCATATCCCAAATTTAGGGTTAAGTCATACCCTGGCTATCACACCAGTGACACAGCCTGTGCATCTTCTGCCCCAGGGATCTTGCTGGTCAGGATAGCATTCCACACTTGCTGTGCCTAACACTTTGCTGCTCTTCTGAGAGGCCAGAATATAAGCATCCTACCTCTGCTCACTAGCACTTTCTGTTGATAGCAGCATTTGTGGGAAGAAGGCCAGATCCTAATCCTCAGATGGGTAAATAAGCCAGACCCATCTACTAGTACACGTTTGTTTGCAAGGCATGAGAAGCACCCTACATCCTCTTCAAGACATAGCCCATTCTGTTGAATTTATTCTAATTACAGAAGGAATCTCACCCCAACTCCTTTTCCCAGAATTGTCAGGTTTTCTAAAAATCAAGCCCACTGGTGGCTTGTCTTCACAGATTAAAGGATACCTGGGAGTCCATCTGCACCCTAGATACACCAGACTCCACCTTTGGTCTTCACCTGAAAACAGGCTTCCCCTCCCACAGTTTACCTCTTCCTGTTAATTTCATCCTGAAGTTTCCACATTACCATTAGAATCAGTATGCTAATCGACTTCTATTGTAAGAGAAACAATACACAATGGTCCACCAGGGAGATGTGTCTCCCACCTCCTGTCTGGAGAAGTTTGTCACAAGACACACTACCTTTGAGTAACCTGCCTTTAACTACAAGGCCTAGAGAACAATTTTCAGCATAACTCCTCACATATTTACTGTGCACACATCTCACAGTGATTATGATAACCAGTCTGACACATGCTTTCAGTTTGGTGAACTCAGGGGATCCCTGTACCCCTAAGTAACCCTGTGCCATATGCCAGTTGGCGTCAAGAGGTCCTTGGATCACAATAAGTCTTGTTGAGTTTAATGAGTCTATATCTGAGGCAAGGATTTGGGCCATAGCCTAGACAAAACCCAAAGAGAATCAGCAAAAATACGCAAGGGATATAAAAGTAACAAAAGAAATTGACATGTATGCAGATTCTTCTAGTAAAATAATATAAATGTTTCTGTATGATGATAACATGAAGAGGTGTGAGGTATATACATAACAATTTGACAGATTTGGATTTCTAGGCAAAATATGTTTCCAGCATTACCTGCATGTTTCATGTTTGCTTCTTTTTGTTTATCAATACCTTCAAAATTTCTCTTCAGTTACCATTTTTTTATTGCTTTCTGGGATTTGCCTTTTTTTCTGATGTTTATGTCATAAGAACATTCCTCCTGTTTTCTCTCCAGGCATTATCTCTTTCACTGCTTCAGATTATTTCCTCCCTGTTCACTCATCTGCTTATTTTAGCTGTTGCTTCCTTCCTTTCTGCTGTTTTTTCTATAGACTTCCTACACGTCTTCCTCTGCCCTTCCTCCACAGTTTTGTCTGTTCTCTAACATGAACATTGTTGCTCTGAGCCTAGATCCAATAAGATTTATGAGAAAACTATCCTGAAGTCTAGTTCTCCCTAATTCTTCATACCTGATCTGAAGTCTACTACGACTTATGACATGAGTTTCAATGTCATCCAAGACCACTGGCTAACTCTTGCCTGGAGCTTATGCCCTATGAAGGGATGTCTCCCATTCTGGTAGCAAACCATACAAGACTTGCAGATATAACTGGGCAAACATTATTCTCTCCACTTTTATACATAACCCGCTGCCTATGATCTGCTGTTTTATTTTTTTCTCTATACCTTCTTCTCCCTCACTTATAATTACTGAGCATCATCAGTGTAAATCAGGAGCAACTCCAATGAAGTAAATTGAGAAAAATAAGTGTAGGTGAAACAGAATCAGAACCCTAAGGATGTTTTTATGAACATTTGCATTCTCCTATTTGATATGCCACCTGACAAGTTAGATCTCCCCAAGGAAAATCCTGCCCATTTTAACAGGAAACAATGACTTTTCTATATCTTTGTTGTAAACATGTTATAGAATTTAACAAAGAATTGTATCCCTGCAATATAATTTTGTGGCACCTACAAAAAAGGAGACAATTCTCTTTCAATTCCATAGGTTTTACAATAATTTCTATAGAACCCTATCACTTTCCTTATTATTAAACTATACAAGATCCTGCCAACTCAAGAATGTTGTTTTCCTTTAAAAACAAAAACAAACAAACAACAAATTTCATTTTAAGAAACAGGGCCTGAGCAAAAACCCATTGCAGTCAATGGAAAGACTCCCATGAGCACAAGTGCAGAAACAACAGACAACTGCAAGCAAATAAAAATCACCCTTAAAAAGGCCAATGCCTATAAAGTACAATCTGGCTATAAGTATCAGTGTCCTATCTTTAAAATGTGATATGGTTATTACATCCACAGCTTAGTGTCTAACTTCTTTTCAGCTATTATATGCTTCTGTATTAACAATAATACCTAAAATGCAGCTGCATCTCAGTCGGTCCAGTGACATGATATTGGGCTCAAAGGAGCCTCAGACCACCTTGTATACCAATGGGATTCTTCACTTCTTTCAAAAAGAAAATTAAATTCAGCAAGCTGTGTTCAAATAGCCATAAGGCTCAGCTATAAACACACTAAAGCAAGAAAAGTCTGAGTGGAAATGTCATCTTTAATCCACTGCGTTTTGGCTGGGTATTGCCAGATTTGTCAGCTAGTCATTTGTCTTACAAATCAAGACACAACAGTAGGAATTAAGGAACTGGGTGACTTAGGCGCCTGGTAATAGAGCCTGGCCCATGTTGGCAGTGACAGTAAGTGAAAGTTGATGCTTGTGTGGTTTCCTATATGTAATGAGTTTTGTGGTCTCACTCTAATTCCCGAAGGACAGGCATTCACATTTACAAAACCCACCCACATCATTGTCTCCTTTAGACTCCACAGAGAGGCTGAGAACTGAACGGATATAGACAGCAGACTACAAAGTGTTCCCTCCACATCAGGGCTGAGCTATTTTGGTTGAGGATTCAGAAGTTTCACTGCCACAATCCATTACTATATCTGTTCTTTGGCTGCGGGCATGTAAGACTTCAGTGCTTATGAAAAGGGCCAAATTGACAGCCCTGGAGACTGAAGTCACACAGAGTAGGTAGTGGCTATGGTTGTTTTAAAGAATGGTTTAAGGACAGAGTTAGAGACTTTAATCTAATTTTCTGTCCTTCATTGTTTTATATTAGGGCTATCACGTGATTAAAAAAAATTAATGGTGATTAATCGCACCATTAAAAAAATTAATAGTGATTAATTGCACTGTTAAACAACAATAGAATACCATTTATTTTAAATATTTTTTGATATTTACTACATTTTCAAATATATTAATTACAGTTACAATATAGAATACAAAGTGTACAGTGCTCACTTTATATTTATTTTTTATTACAAATATTTGCACTGTAACAAACAAAAAAATTTTATTTTTCAGTTCACCTCATACAAGTACTGTAGTGCAGTCTCTTTATCATGAAAATTAAACTTACAAATGTAGAATTATGTACAAAAAAACTGCATTAAAAATAAAAGTGTATAACTTTAGAGCCTACAAGTCAACTCAGTCCTACTTCTTGATCAGCCAATCACTCAGACAAACAAGGTTGGTTACAATTTGCAGGAGATAATACTGCCTGATTCTTGTTTACAGTATCACTTGAAAGTGAGCAGTTCAAAGTGAGGAGTTCGCATGGCACTGTTGTAGCTGGCATTGCAAGATATTTACGTGCCAGATGCGCCAAAGATTCATATGTCCCTTCATGTTTCAACCACCATTCCAGAGGACGTGCTTCCATGCTTATGATGGGTTCTTCTTGATAATGATCCAAAGCAGTGTGGACTGACACATGTTCATTTTCATCATCTGAGTCAGATGCCACCAGCAGAAGTTTGATTTTCCTTTTTGGTGGTTTGGGTTCTGTACTTTCCGCATCAGAGTGTTGCTCTTTCAAGACTTCTAAAAGCATGCTCCACGCCTCATCCCTCTCAGATTTTGGATGGCACTTCAGATTCTTAAATCTTGGGTCGAGTGCTGTAGCTATTTTTAGAAATCTCACATCAGTACTTTCTTTGGGTTTTGTCAAATCTGCTGTGAAAGTGTTCTTAAAATGAACATGTGCTGGGTCATCATCCAAGACTGCTATACCATGAAATATATGCAGAATGCAGGTAAAACAGAGCAGGAGACATACAATTCTCCCCACAAGGAGTACAGTCACAAATTTAATTGATGCATTATTTTTTTAACGAGCATCATCAGCATGGAAATATGTCCTCTGGAATGTTGGCTGAAGAATAAAGGGGCATACGAAAGTTTAGCATATCTGGCATGTAAATACCTTGCAACACCAGCTACAAAAGTGCCATGCAAATGCCTGTTCTCACTTTCAGGTGACATTGTAAATAAGAAGCAGGCAGAGGAATCTCCCATCAGTGTAAACAAACTTGCTTGTCTTAGCAATTGGCAGAATAAGAAGTAGGACTAAGTGGACTTGTAGGCTCTAAAGTTTTACACTGTTTTGTTTTTGAGTGCAGTTATGTAACCAAAAAAAATCTGCATTTGTAAGTTACACTTTCACGATACAGAGATTGCACTTCAGTACTTGTATGAGGTAAATTGAAAAATACTATTTCTTTTGTTTATCATTTTTCCAGTACATATAGTTGTAATCAAAAATATAAAGTGAGAACTGTGCACTTTGTATTCCGTGTTGTAATTGAAATCAATATTGAAAATGTAGGAAAACATCCAAAAATATTTAATAAATTTCAATTGGTATTCTATTGTTATAAGTGCGATTAATCACAATACATATTTTTAATCACAATTAATTTTTTTGAGTTAATCGCGTGAGTTAAATGCAATTAATTGACATCCCTAGTTTATATGAGAGCCCACTGTGTTATATTAATTTAAATTGTTCATCTTAATATAGTCAGTTTTATCATAAAAGAACTGCTGTCTTTTCAGATTCAGCACTACAAAGTAAATCCTTTCAGGTGTTAGCCAGTGCTTTTCAAAAGTTGTGAGCTGCCTCTCCCCGAGGCTTTGATCAGCACATACATCTATGCCATCAGATCAATATTTGCAGAATGTGTTTGATATGCTTGCCAAACTTCCTCTTTCCAGAAACTTTGTTCCAGATATCTTAGAAACGATCCAGTACAAGTCTGAAACTTTTAAAAAGCTTGATGCCTTGCCAGATAAACCACAGGCACTACACACTGTAAGCAAGAGAAACATAGGAAAATGAGGAAAATAAGGAACAAAACTATTAATAAGAAATATCGTTATCATCTTCTCCACAGTGGAGCTAGGGCCTAGTGGGGTCAGAGAGGGGTTAGGCTACAATGTCTCAACTCATTTTGTAAGCTTGTGGTGGATGCCCAGTGCAGGTACTCCATAGGGGATGGACCCGAATCAGATAGGCTGGACTGGTAAAGGATTTAAAGGTGGTGCTCTTTAAAGGAGCAGAGAAAGGGGTTTGGGGTTCTTATGACTTCTACAGTGGAGAGCAACCCCCCCCCCGCTCTTTGTTAGCGCCTCCCTAATCCTTATACAAGGGGTGGGTGGCAGGTTCCCAGCAGCAGGTTGAATGGGATCAGGATGGGTAAGGGGGAACGCTGATGGCAGCCCTCAAGTACAAGTTTATCTACTGGATACCCCCAGATATTTAGGAAAAAAGTTGCAGCCTAATTAAAACCACACTCAGTACCTCTTGTACTTCTGCTGGCGTAGCTGGACAATAGAAACAACAATAAGAATCAAACAATTAATGAGGAATATCATAATTGACTTTCCTTACAGCTGGCATCTGAGGTCCATAGTGCTGCTTTTTAATAGGTAGCATTCCATTTCTTACAAATGACGATCAGCCAAAACCACAGCTCTATAAAGGAAATGGAAAAAAGAAGAAAGAAGCATTTCACTTTTTATGTTTCTGGGAAAAATTTGCAAATTACATGAACTCTCTGATTCTGAAAAACGATTGAGTGTCCAGTTATAGACATGTGATTCTTTGCAGGTCATGATTAATTCTTTCCACTTCAGGCCTGCAGTTGTTGTACTTTATAATAATTATAAACATAGGAGTATCCATTTGTCACTTTTGGTTTGTGGAAAAATCAATTATTAACTGCTCAATATTATATTTTTAATTTTAATTAATATTCAACAGCTGAACAACCAAAAGTTTGACACAGATTTTTTCATTTATAAACTCTTATTTTTATGCTTTTTATTTTCATCATTAGGGCTGGACGATGGCATATATGGCAAATAATGATGAAGACAGGTCATTTACACAGAACAATCTGGAACAAACAGATTGCAGTCAAACAACATATATTCCAACCAAAGGCTGGAAGCTGAAGCCAGATTCTTTTTCTTTTTTCTTTTACAAAGTATAATTGAAATGGTTATTGAAAAATTTTATTTACAAAAAACCTTGGGTTTGATAAATGAAATTGTAGTGAGGGGGCGTGGTCTCTCTCGCTGATGGAGGGGGAGAGAGCCACGACCACCCCCTCGTGGACACCAGTGACCACACTGCCAGAAACAGAGGGGCAGGACAGGAATGGAAGTATAAAAGGCAGGCTCTCCAGCTCAGCTGGAGGAGAGTTGCCAGAAGAGCAGAATGTCCCATCCCACCCCACTCTACTGGAGCTCAGACCCAATGGAGGCCACTACAGCACCAGAGATGCGGAGGGACTGCCCGACCTGCCAGGCACCGGGAACACTGAGGAGCTTTTGGGGCTGCCACTAGCCGTTTACCCCAGCAAGATGAACAACAACCCTGGAACCCAGATACCCCCTGACTGGGAGTGTAGGAAGCTGAATAGGGTTTGGCTGTGTTATTGACTGCAAGCCAGCCAGCGTGTTGCAGCCAGATTTCCCTGCTGACCCAGTGGCAGACCACTCCTCCACTGTTAGGGCCCTGGGTTGGGATACAGTGGAATCAATGGGCTTGCGTCCCCCTGCCACACCATCCCTGGGAGTGGCAGCCTCCCCACCTTTAGGCCAAGAGGCCTGCATTGGTCTGTCACCCGCCCGAGCTAGGACACAGATGGTTTTGCTGTCTTTCCTGCCGGAGAGCTGATCCCCCTAGACTGCTGTTTTGCTCTGCCTGACTGCAGGCCAGAGCCATTAATTGTTCACTGCCCCATGCTGATTGAGGGCCCTGGGCATATAGATGTGCTGCTGCTCTGCCTGACTACAGGCCAGAGCCATTAACTGTCAGCTAATTTCCCGCTGAACTGAATGGCTCCAGAAGGATTGTAGCGGGGGGGCGTGGTCTCCCTCCCTCACGGACGGGGAGAGATCTACAACCACCTTACAGAAATATGTTGATAATATTTTCAGTAATATTTTTGACAATTTAATTGTCAAACACACACCCACTTTTGGCAAAGAATGGAACATTTTGACAGCATTGACAATCTTTTGTGAAAATTTTCATTTTTGAAACAATGAAGCCATTTTTCAATTTAAAAAAATGTGTTATAAAAATTTCAGCTGGCTCTCATCTCTAATGACTCTACGTGGGGAGGCTATCTGATATGAAAGTTTCTTTCATTTAACAGACAAAAGCATAACAAAATCTGATGACTGGAAGTTGAAGGCTGACAAATTTAAAACTGGAAATAAGGTGCAAATTTTTAACTACGAGGGTAATTAACTACTGGAACAATTTACCTGGGGATGTGGTGAATTTTATATCCGTTGACCTCTTTAAATCAAGGTGAGATATGACGTTGCTTGGCTCCAATTATTGGTGCAGAAATCACTGGGTAAAATGCAGAAGTCACTAGGTTTGGCATGCATCCGATGAAGTGAGCTGTAGCTCACGAAAGCTTATGCTCAAATAAATTTGTCAGTCTCTAAGGTGCCACAAGTCCTCCTGTTCTTTTTGCAGATACAGACTAACACGGCTGCTACTCTGAAATATGTTAATGCAGTCGGTCAGAGTAGATGATCATAATGATCCTTCTAGCCTTAAAATATACCTCACATTACTCCAGACAAGCTCCAGGAGGCACTGTACCTTAGGTGCCTGTGTATAGACTATGAGAAGAGGAAGAATGTGAACACCTAAAGAAGTGTAGAAGCTTACAGAGGGGAAAAATGTTGCCCAGGGTCTTGTTCTCAAAATAGGTGGTGCAAAAAGTCCTCAGCGCACATGAAACCTTACAGTCTACATATAGAGCTTCAATACAAGCAGAGAAATGAAATGACATGTCAAATTAAATTCTCTCCATCAGTTTCCTCACTATGAAGTGGAAATAAAAATTATAATTTCCCAGCTCATAAGGTATTGCATTAATTAGTCCCAATCCTGCAACTGATTTCACATGGGCAGACCTGTTGCAGGACAGGGCCTTAATGTTTGCAAAGCGTTTAGAAGAGGAGCAGTGCCAACTACAAACAGTTGGATTTCCTATCCTAACTGCCTAATACTTTAAGTAGCAATAATTGTTTACCATATGTCTTCTCCACAAGAAAAATTTAACAGATGCTAAGCTCATAAAGATGTAACAATGATCATAGATAGGAAAGACCTGTGGGTTAAGGTGCAATATGTCAGCCAGATTTGCTTCCGTAATACTGTCTTCTTTATATGGCCTGGCCTTTTACGGTTACCTACATCTGGTTAGTTGAGTAATTCAATTAGAAGACCCACTTTGACAGCAGACCTCATTTATCTATATGAGATGGGGCAATAAATCACTGTTTTCTAAGCAACAGTACAAGACAAGTGCCCAATCCTCCTTGCTGATTGATCAATCCTACACTGGGCTGCTTGTGTATGGTCTAAGTGCTGTGTTGTTCCTTGTATCTGCGGCAGTCTGACGCCAGAAGTGCACGGCACAGCGAAACAGACGAAGAACTGGAAACCACCCTGAGCTTAAAAGAAAACTGCCATCATTTTGCTTAACATAGCAATTGGAAAAATACTTGTGGAGAGAAGCATTTCTCGCCACGTGTAGTCTGCAATAATATTTTACAGTAATTACAATTCTTTTATCTGAGTCTTACTTCTGGCTGCAGTTTTCCTGCTAATATTAGAGTTCAGTTTTAAAAGATTATGGAACAAGTTTCCATCACTATTAATACTAGCTTAACAATTCAGAACTTAGTAATGTAAGTGTATAGATTTATAGATCTTAAGGCCAGAAAGGACTGTTGTGATCATCTAGTCTGACTTCCTGTATAACACAGGCCAGACAACTTCCCAGAATAATTCACAGAGCAGATCATTTAGAAAAACATCCAATCTTGATTTAAAAATTGTCAGCAATGGAGAATCCAACACAACCCTTGGTAAGTTGTTTCAATGGTTAATTACTCTCACCATTAAAAATGTACACCTTATTTCCAGTCTGAATTTGTCTAGCTTCCCTTCAACTTTCAGCCATTGGCTTGTGTTATACTTTTCTCTGGTAGCCTGAATCCTTTGGGTCTAGATTTACACACAAAGCAGCACAGCTAGGTATGGTTTGTAAACCCCCACACCATTGGGGCAGTTGCACTTGAGGGGGTTCCACAAGAGGAGGGCAGCTTTAATTTATGGTATAGACCAGGGGTTGGCAACCTTCAGCACATGGCCCATCAGGGTAATCCGTTGGTGGGCCATGAGACATTTTGTTTACTTTGACTGTCCCAGGCATGGCCCCCCGCAGCTCCCAGTGGCTGCGGTTTGCTGTTCCTGGCCAATGGGCACTGTGGGAAGTGGCACAGGCCACAGGAATGTGCTGGCCGCCGCTTCCTGCAGCTCCTACTGGCTGAACTGCGAACTGTGTTTGTGAGTAACTGCATGGCCAAACTCTCACCATGGATAGTGTTACCTGCTTCTGGGTTTCAGGATAGGGCACAACTTGGCCCAATGTGTCTTACAAAGCAGAGCTGACACAGACTCATTTATTGCTATGCCTCTGCTCTTCTGGAATGACCTCTTCTTTGGATGTGTACATCAAAGTGCCCCTTGTATATCGCTAGATGACTCCTAATGGCTCAGATTTATTATGGGCCAAAATCAATTTTTGTAAAACATAGCCTCAAACAAATCATATTGGCATGGCTCTAAGGTCCCCTTATGATTGTATTTGCTTAGAAAAACATTTCTAGAAGATGAAGTCCTCATGAATTTTAGATACAAATGTGTCTGCAACACATATTTATGTCTAAATGGTACTTCCTGCCTTGACAGTTTGTCTAATGCTTGGTATGTCACTCAATCTTGATAAAGGCTGAGTGCAGATAATGGGTTAATCAGCCTATCAGAACATAATGAAAATGGTCTGTCCCAGGAGAGCACAGATGCACAAAGAGAGAATGATCTGTGGGTTGGAATAGCCTATCAATAATTGAAAATACCTTGTTCTTTGATATGCGCCTATTAATGCCAATGATGCAGTGTATGATTTACAGTTTGGTCCCACTTATACTCATTTGTATGGGTAAGTTATTATTTGAGGCACATGGTAATTAAACAACCTTCCCCAGTGTTATGTAGTAGATGATTGGCTTAGTGGGCCTGAATTTAAACCACAGGTATGCTGTTGTAACCAAGGGCATACAGTACAGAATTATTTCAAAACTATTGTATTCGAATTTTTGGAAGCGATTTTATACATTCGGTCTTGTGTGTCACCACTAAAGCACGTGAATTCAGCGGAGTGCATCCACAGTACTAAGGCTAACATCTAACGTTGGAGCGTTGCACTGTGGGTAGCTATCCCACAGTTCCCGCAGTCCCCACCGCCCATTGGAATTCTGGGCTAAGCTCCCAATGCATGATGGGGCAAAAACATTCTCACGGGTGTTTCTCGGTGTGTGTCGTCAGTCGCTCCTCCCTCCATGAAAGCGACAGCAGACAATCGTTTCTCGCCTTTTTGGCATGCAGACGCCATACTGCTCTCAGCAGACAGTGCAGTACGGTGCACCGCTTCGCTCCTGGTACTATGAATCCACCTCGCATTTCCGCTCATCTTTCTATGTAATCGCTATAAGTATCTACTCTTTCTCTTCCTCATCAACCGCTTCCGCGGCCAACTCTGCTCGGCCATCGTGAACCGAGCAGCACAGCTTCCACCGCCAACTCTGCTCTCCTGCTCTTGCTGTGCTACCGAGCTTCTCCATGTTGTCTGTCCTGGGCTCCCGCCTCTGTGAAAGCTACAGAAGACAACCATTTCCCACCTTTTTTCAGCTATCGTGACCCAAACAGCACCTCTTCCGCTACCACTCTGCTCTCCTACATTTCGCGCCCTTTTTCCAGGATTACCCATGTAAGCGCCATAGCGCAGCAAGCATGGAGCCCACTCAGATCTCCGCAGCAGTTTTGGCCATTGTAAATACCTCACACATTATCCAACAGAATGTGCGGTACCTGCAAAACCGGGCGATGAAGCGATGACAGTGCGATTACTATACTGATGAGGACATGGATACAGCCATTCCTAGAAGCATGGCATATGACGATTGGGAGATCATGGTGGTGTTGGGCCAGGTTCATGCCGTGGAACGCTGATTCTGGGCCCGGAAAACAAGCACAGACTGGTGGGACCGCATAGTGTTGCGGTCCCACCAGGGAGAGATAGCTCAGTGGTTTGAGCATTGGCCTGCGAAACCTAGGGTTGTGAGTTCAATCCTTGAGGGGGCCATTTATGGATCTGGGGCAAAAATTGGGGATTGGTCCTGCTTTGAACAGGGAGTTGGACTAGATGACCTTCTGAGGTCCCTTCCAACCCTGATATTCTATGATTCTATGCCACCAAAATGAGAGCAGCCCTCACAGTTGAAAAGCGAGTGGCTATAGCCCTGTGGAAGCTTGCAATGCCTGACAGCTACCGGTTAGTTGGCAATCAGTTTGGAGTGGGCAAATCTACTGTGGGGGCTGCTGTGCTGCAAGTAGCCACACAATCATTGACCAGCTGCTATCAAGGGTAGTGACTTTGGGAAATGTGCAGACCGCTGTGGATAGCTTTAATGCGCAGGGGTTCACTAACTGTGGCGGGGCGATAGACGGAACGCATATCCCTATCTTGGCCCCAGAACACCGGGGTGACCAGTACATAAACCGCAAGAGGTACTTTTCCATGGTGCTGCAAGCACTGGTGGATCACAAAGGGATGTTTCACCAACATCAACGTGGGATGGCCAAGAAAGGTGCATGACGCGCGCATCTTCAGGAACTCTGGTCTGTTTGAACAGCTGCAGGAAGGGACTTACATTCCAGACCAGAAAATTACTGTTGCGGATGTTGAAATGCCAATAGTTATCTTTGGGGACCCAGCCTACTCCTTAATGCCCTGGCTCATGAAGCCATACACAGGCACACTGGACAGTAGTAAGGAGCAGTTCAACTATAGGCTGACCAAGTGCAGAATGGTGATAGAATGTGCCTTTGGATGTTTAAAAGCATGCTGGCGCAGTTTACTGACTCAGCGAAACCAATATTCCCATTGTTATTACTGCTTGCTGTGCGCTCCACAATATCTGTGAGAGTAAGTGGGAGACTCTTACAGTGGGGTGGGAGGTAGAGGCAACTTGCCTGGGGCCAATTTCGCACAGCCAGACAACAGGGCAATTAGAAGAGCACAGCAGGGCGCGCTGTGCATCAGAGAAGCTTTGAAAGCCAGTTTCATGACTGACGAGGGTACGGTGTGATAGTTGTGTTTGTTTCTCTTGAAGTTACCCGTCCCCTATATATATGAAAGGAAATAAAGTCATAATTGTTTAAAAACCATTCTTTATTTGTTGCACAACACATTGAGAGAAATCAGAAGGTAGACCGGGGTGGGGGGTGGGGGTATTGGGTTAGGGGCATGGAGGAGGAGGGAAGGACAAGTCCAGAAACCAAATCAAAATTTCGGATATGCCAGCTTTTTGCTGCTTGTGCAATCTTCTGGGGTTGAGTGTGTGGGTCCCCGTAGCCTCTTCCCCCCAACCCCCCATGTTCTTGGGCATCTGGGTGAGGAGGCGATGGAACTTGGGGAGGAGGGAGGGCAGTTATACAGGGGCTGCAGCAGCAGTCTGTGGTCTTGCTGCCTTTCCCGCGTTAGATCCACCATACAGTGGAGCATGTCAGTTTGCTCCCCCATGAGCTTGACCATAGCATCCTGCCTGCTCTCATCGCATGCGTCCTTCCTCTCTTCGTGTTCATTTAACGCTTTACGGGACTCCGCAATTGTTTGCCTCTACACATTCATCTGGGCCCTATCAGTGCAAGGGGACTGCATGAGCTCAGTGAACATGTTGTCCTGACTTCGTTTTTTCCACCTTCTAATCTGGGCCAGCCTCTGGGATGGAGTAGATAGGGGCTGCGCTGAAACATTTGCACCTGCGGGAGGATACCCGGTGGGTACCCAACACTGGCTCCACCCCTTCCCATGGGGGCCTCACCTCCACTCCATCTCTTCCTGTCCCCACTCTACCCCCTCCCCCGAATGCCTCCCGCCCTCCACTGGCTCCTTTCTGCCCCCTCCTGCCTTAAGGGCAGTGAGGGGGGAGGGGGCAGAGAGGAGTGAGTGAGCGGGGGGCAGCCCTGCTCAACAGCTGATGGGTGGGGCAGCCGCTCAAGAGCTGATGGGGACACGGGTCCAGGTGCTGAACAGCTGATTGGTGGCCAGACCCAGGGATGCCAGAACAGCAACATTGGCCAGCCTATCTTTTCTCCATGGGTGCTTGAGCCCCTGAGGACCCATGGAGTCCGCGCCTATGCCAGGCAAGCACAGATAACGTTTCCTCATGGCAAGGGCAAGAGGTAGCAAGGTGCCTCGCAACCCTAGGAAGCCTCACAGCTGGCGTCATTTTTTTCTCTTTCTGCAAACAGTGAAGTAGCTGAACTATTCTGCACTCATTGACATTCAGCAATCTTGGTGTCCAATTTAGAGACTACACGGTATTACAAGGCAGAGATTCCAGCTGTTTAGCTACTTTTCTTAGCAAGTCCAGTCTGCAGTAGTTTGCAAAGTGTGTTTAACCCATTCAGAACACACATTTTATTAAAAAAAAGCTACAAGTTACCTTTCCAAGCTGGTACCTTTGTCACATCTCTTGCAGCTAGTTTGAGATATTACAGAACAATGCAACATGCAAACGCAGTGGGGTGAGGCTAGCAGATTAAAAATCCCCTTCATTCAAGGTCTGAACATGCTCCATTTCCGTTATTTTAAACTTGAGCAAAACTGGGCCATTCCTAAGAGAAGAGCTGTGTCCTAGAGCCGACTGAAGCCCTTTTAGGAGATGCTGAGGAACCCTGAGTTCAATGGGCATCGAGGGCCCTCAGTACTTTCCACAATGTGTTTGACAGGCTCAGGCCCTTATTTGTTAGTGTGCTAACTAGCTCTTCTGCAACACTCCAGGTGGAAAACAAACATTAAGAAATTTTATTTAGAGGATAAATCCAAGAAATGACATTAGATTAGTTGGAGTTCCTATTTGCTGGCACAGAAATACTTTAAAGCTTACTCAGCACTTTATATCAGATGCTGATTGTCTGTGGTCACAATCTCAGCTTCCTGTTTATGTACTCCTAATATTCCTAGTGAGTCAGCATCTTTGCTGTAAAAATGTGTAGTTGTACAGGACACACTTTTCTTAGACATTGCACTTTTCATGAATGGCAGGGCATGAGTCATCTTTGTTCTTCAATTCATGGCACTGTCTGATCATGTGTTTTTTCTCATGTTTCCTTCAGACTGGTTGCCTTTTAAAGCTTTCTCCCTTACCCAGGAGATCAGCATTGCTTCAGAAATACAGTAAGTGAAAACAAAACTGATCAGTTGTGAGATGCAAGAGCTTAATTTTTAGGACATTTTTGCCTTCAGAAACCTGTAGTTTAGCACCTTGTAAGGGGAGTTAGATGGTACAGTGGTGTTAGAGGGCTTATTCCTTCACCCACTTACTTCCCTGGTCCTTCTCGCATGAACAGAGAACAACAATACCCGAAGTCCAAAGGTGCAAACAATTCAATGTTTTTTGGGGTGAACTTCCAGCAAGCATGATTCCAGTTTCCTTCCTTAGTATCCCCCTTCCCAGCTCTGACACCACAGAGCCTTACCTGTGTCCCTGTTCCCATTCCCCGCCCCTTAGCAAAACATGATTCCAATTTCCCTATCCCCATTCCCTGTTCCCATTCCCCCCCATTATTTCCCGATTAACTGCAGACTATACAGTAAAACTTGAGTTCTGCTTAGCTATACCTTAACCAATCATTTTCCTGAAATTTAACTAACCAATCCTAACATATTGTAACATGATTATTTAACCAATTCTATCCCAGCACCTTAATTAGTTTACACCCAGCAAACTTAATTATACAGCCAACAGAAAAAATCACAGAACCAGACAGAGATTATACAGACAAATATAGGGAAATGGGGACTACCGTGATAGAACAACACAGAAATGAGGATTTCACATCCCAGCTATCGGTAAGTGAGTTCTTGCCAGACAGGATGCTAACAAACTAAGTTTCCTTTTACATCTTCTAGGCACGTCCCTTTCTCTGGAGAAGATAGGCATTATCAGGATATGACTGTATTCCTAACAGCCCAATAGCACCTTCTTTCAATGTGACTAGTTTGGAATGTGAGGATGTGACCATTCACTTCCCAGCTTATGGCTGCCTCTGCTGCTTAGCCAAAGGCCTTAGCCTAAGCACAGGGCCTCAGACTGTCACAGTGAGAGAAGGACCTTACACTGGCAGACAGTGATTTTGATTCTTTCTTTTATACCTCTAAAACTAGCCAAGTGATAAGAATACACCTAAATTCTTAGCGTATAGGCCTTTACAGACAGGCCTGAATATCTATAGCCTAACAAGTAGCATTACAGATTTTGGGAAAATGGTAGCTTGTATAACAAATTAAAGAAGTTACTTGTGGGTGGGAAGCCCAGGATACAATATATTTTTCTCTACCTCATGCAGATCAGCTCGAGACCTTTGTTGGTGTATATTTCAAACATGAATAAAGCTTTTCCCCTTTTTGGCCATAAACAGAATTCCAGCCTGAC
Organism: Caretta caretta; assembly: GCF_965140235.1. Lineage (NCBI taxonomy): Eukaryota > Metazoa > Chordata > Testudines > Cheloniidae > Caretta > Caretta caretta. The sequence continues at coordinate 34,990,020 of NC_134210.1, forward strand.
TTTGTATAAAGAAATATGGCTCAGGTTCTCACACACCATGAAAAAGTGGGTGCGTTGTTTATTAGGGCATGCTTATTAGGGCAGTAAAATAGCTTGCAGCCACACTGGCATTCTGATGATGTAGTGCCTAAGTCCCATTTTCAAAAGCAATTTAGGGACTTGGAGTGAGCCACACTTTCCAGAGGACTTGAGTTCCTACGTGTCTAGTCACTTTTGAAAAGGGGAGTTAGGCTCCTCCGTCACTTAGGTACTTTTGAAAATATTACCTATAGGGTTTAATCTATGTTTCATCAGTTGAATGTGTTGAAGTCAGAATCCTCTTAAAGGTGGAGTTCTTGAGAAAGCTTAGAGAAGAGATCAAACCCAGAGTTCCGCATGACAATCTTCATATTCGTGATCTCTAGACCTCTATTGTTACCACACTTTGTACCTTAAAATTGTTTCAACTGGTTCACAACCCAACAGGTTATCTGTTGAACAGTGCACGCTGCCTAGAACATATTACCTTGATGCTTTGCTGTCTTCACTGGCTGGCTCCCCATTGAATACTGAGGGTATGTCTATACTGAACCCATCCCACCTCAGCCCCCCCCCCGAGGCAGTGAGTCTCATAGCCCAGGTCAGCTGACTTGGGCTCACACTATGGTGCTAAAAATAGCAGTGCAGATGTTCCCACGGCACTCAGGCCAGAACCCAGGTTCTGAGACCCAACCTCCTTGCCTGGTTTCAGAATCAAATTTTAGCTCCATAGTGCTAGCCTGAGTCAGTTGAGCTATGCTCTGAGACTCACTGCTATGGGGTCTTGTTTTGCAAAGTAGATGTCATATTCAAGGTTTCAGTCCTCGATCTGCAAAGTTCTCCATAAAAGTGGCTCAGGTTACTTGAGGAACCACCTCACTCCCTCTGATCATAACCTCTCATAGTAACTACATTCCCCTGGAACAATGGAATTGTTAACTTTCCAGGAAACATCTTTCTTGGCAACTGACCCATGATTATGGAACTCACTTCTGGAATAGATCGGAGTGACAACACGCTTTGGTGTCCTTGGAACAAACATAAAATTCATTTCTGAGACTGCAGGATGGAGAGAGAACAAAGGATAAAATAGTCTACAAGGCCTGATCCTGCTTTCATTGAAGGCAATGGGAGTTTTGTTTACTGATAGAAGCAGGAGCAGCAGTTGATTGTATATAGCTGAATTTCATCACTTAATAAAAGTTGTTTTTTTCCATTTTGCTGCTCAGCTGTTTAAAAAGGGAGTGGAATTTAGGCATTATTTCTTTAGCAATTGCATCATTCATCTAAATTAACAGGGTTAGAAATAGTTTAAAAAAATCATTAAATAAGGATGAGTTGTCTTGTTCCTAATGTACTGGGGAAAGGCCTTATTATTTATCTTAACCTCTTGTGCAATCTTCTGCTCATTTTCTATTCTTTTTCTAATTTGCTACTCCCTTCCCTTCATTCCCTTTTCACATGTGTCTTCATCATACCACACAAAACAACAGTTAGAAGCCTCTGGAATAAAAGAAAGAAATTTTAAAAAATGGAGCATCGCCTCTGTAATTTATAGCAAGCTGTAATAGTTCCATACACACTGGAAGAGGTCAAATTGCACAATTGTGCATGTCTGACTGAAAGAGACATCCAGGACTATTGCAAACAGGAAATGTTTACACAGTTGAGTTGCTAATGAAGGACGCGTGAACATTAGTCACTCTGCATATAGCATGTATTACAGGACAGATTCTACGGACTTTACTCACTCCAACAATCTTCATTCTGGGGTGTGTGTGTACAGAGTCTATAAGATCAGCTCAATATTTTTTTTCTAATGCATGACTTGATACAGTACTATGTATGCCATGACTTCAGTGAAAAGGGGCTTTTCAATTGTTAGTTCACTGTTAGCTTGTGATTCAGTATTGGGTTTATTGTAAGGAACAATGTATTGTAGTAAATTGCCATGGGCAAGGATTCAATTACCTAACAAGTATTTTCTGTCTCTAATTTCTATAGTTATTACAATTCTAATAGAATGTAAAAAGATCATGAAGCAAGACTAAGGCAGAGGGGTTGGGGAAGGATGAGGAAATGGTTCACTACAAGAATTCTGTGTTCCAGGATTTTTTTTTACTTTTATTTTTATTTTTAAAAAATCCAAACAACAAATTTAACATGTCGGAGTGGAGCTCTTGTGTTAATGGACCTTGTGGAAAGACATCACTTGAAGGAGGAGTTGCGGGGGCACAGCAGATTGGATCAGGGATTGGGATTAGGGTATATGGAAAGACTCAGAGGCAAGAACAGGCAGAGAATAGGAATGGGGCAGTTAGTTGTATTACTTGAGTACAACAAAGAAGAGAATGAAAGGCGATAAGAGCAGAGAGGTAGATTTTGTAGAGATTTGGTAGTAGAAAATGAAGGGAAGCCATGACTTTGGGGAATAGTCCTGTTGATGCCAACTGAGTTAGCTACATATTTAAAATTAAGCAGGTACTTATGTGCTTCTCTGAATCAGAGCCAGAGTACTTGGCATGTACGAGGATCAAGCCCATGATGAGGGCTGGGTGTGGTCAAAGTGACCCTTAACCTAAGATATGCTGAAGTACAGATGTTTGTAGCCTATACATCTACTTCCACGACTGTTGCCAGACCTCCCTTAGGGAGCTTTATTTTTGCAGACAGTAGTTTTTATTTCCATCCATATGTCCCTCTGCTAATGGCAATTTATTTCCTATGGTCTCTCTCCTTCCCACCAAAATACATAATACTGTGTAAATTCCACTGCACTTTTCATCTAAAGATCTCAAAGGTCCTTTAAAAACATGAATAAATAAAGCTTGGTTACAACAGAGGGAAAATATTATCTGTAGATGGGGAAGATGAGGCCAGAAAAGTAAAGTTTTCAAGTAACCACTGCTTTTTAGTGACTTAGTTTTTGTGACCCAACTTTGGCCTGATTTCAAGAAGTGCTGAGCCTCAGAACTCCAATTGAAGGCAAGGGAGTTGTAGGTCCAGCAAACCTGTGAAAAGTGGGCCCACCATATCTCAGTTTGGGCCACCTTTCATAAATCTAGCCTAAATAATTTACTCCAAGTTACAAAGTAAATCAGTTGCATCTGTGATTAGAACCTAGAACTGCTAACTTCCTGAGCCCTCTCTAATGTAACAGCTTCTTTCTAGGTGCCCCTTGGTTGTAGGCTCAGGGTCATACTACTTAGTAGATTTGGGGTCAAGAAGGAATTTCCATTCCCCCCGTCAGATTGGCAAGGACCTTGTGGGGGCGGGAAGGGGAATTGCCTTCCTCAGCAGCTTGGGGCATGGATCACCTGTGTATATCTCACCTGATCAATTTTCTACTATTACAGGCACCTCCAGTACTGGTGGCTTGGCTGCTCCTGCTCTCTGCCTGTGGCATGCTGTCTAGTCTCCTGAGAACTGAAATGCATTGGTCTAACTAAAGTCTTTGGGCTCAGTATAGGGGTAACTGGGTGAAATGTAGTGGCTTCTGATATACAGGAGGTCAGGCTCGGTGAGCTAATGGCCTTAAACTCTATGAAAGGAAAAAGAAAAGGAGTACTTGTGGCACCTTAGAGACTAACCAATTTATTTGAGCATGAGCTTTCGTGAGCTAGCTCACGAAAGCTCATGCTCAAATAAATTGGTTAGTCTCTAAGGTGCCACAAGTACTCCTTTTCTTTTTGCGAATACAGACTAACACAGCTGTTACTCTGAAATCTATGAAAGGAACTACTTCACAGCATGCATTTATCCCTTATTAGAGTGAGTGTTTGCAGAAAAACTGTAGGTGTTAACTTTTTACATATGAACACTGTTGTTAAAAGAACACAATTTATGGATTTCATTTTGTATTGGCATGTTACAAAGACATGTGTACGCTACACCTGTGCCTTTCACCTTCAAAGCCTTCACACAGTTAAGCTGCTCTGAAAGAGCTGATGGCTTGAATCACAAACTCACGCTAATGAACCTAGTAAATGATGCATGCTTCCTTTCTCTTGTGAAAGAGATAAATAACACTACCATCACAACATTATATTCTGCTGAAGGAAATATTGAACTAGAGCTGATGTTTTCCTGTAAAAGCCACTGACCATCTGCTATGTCAGATTTCTGGTAATGACTGGTGTCAGTTTCACAACTGAGAGCCCTCACTGTCTTACAGAAAGAACCACAAGACCACCTTTATTTCTCTAGAAATTGCGGGGAAGAGCTCATCTGTCTTTGACATTTGTAAGTAAAGGTTAGATCAGAAATGTTTTCCAGTTCACTAGTAAACATAAACATTTTATATCTGCTAGAAAATCCAAGTATAGAATGTATACTGCTAAAAATATGTGCATTAAAATACATAGCGCTTACATTAGTGATGTACATAAAATGTTTCTTTCAGGAGAAGTACTCAATATGGAATTGATTTTCTCTCTAATTAAACTACAGACAGGTTTCTGGAGGGACTAGTGCGCCAACTAAAGTATCAAAGACATGTAAAAATGCTGAATCTGCTTTAAATAACACTCAGACAGATGGCAAAACACTATAAATCTATTCTTGCTAAAATTAAGAGCTCACTGTTAATTTGGGAATTTATGATGCTGAAAAGATTTTTAAATAATGACTATTTATTTTTTCTAATATTTTTGCTAAATTAGCATATATTTTTATTCTTAGTGAAGGATCAACCTCCTCAGCTTCATAAGCTTCATTTCTTTCTAACATATATCTTCATCATCAACATCACCGCTCCAACCTTTTAAGAAATTATCTGATTAAAAGTAGAAAGGTTGAAGGACAATTGGGGATAGTCTGTATATCTAATTTTTTTTAAAAAATGAGCTATTAAGACACAGTCTTAGTCATTACCTTGACTTCACTTGTATTTTGTCCCCTTTTCCTTATGCTTTGCCATTTGGTTGACTTTCCACATTCTAATCTCTTCAGGGCAGGAATTGAGCCTTCATTTATGTTTGTACAGCAATTGACATTATGGACACAATCAGATATAAAATAAAATAAATAATATAATAAAGTAATAAATATAACAACATGATTTTCAGGACTCTTCTCAAGGTATTTTCTTGCCACTCTCCTCCATAATTAACCAGTCTTTAAAGACAATAAATGAGTCTGCCATCCCTGAACTCTGGTGGTTGTGGAAGGATATTTTAGTCTTCCTGATCCATTCAGGACCTGGACTCTTTGCCAATTATTTTGATAATTTTTCATAATATGGACACATGTCCACCTGTCAGTTAAACCACCAAACTTACTTCATTTATGCCCCTACAGTGTAGTCAGATTGTAAATTTTCATCATTAATAGCCTGTGTGGAATTGAACCTGAAACTGAAAGGTAAAAGGATTGTCAATTCCTTGAGCCATCCAGTTTCCCCACTTTATTTCTTTTCTGGATTTTTTTCAACAGCATACACTGTATTTAAAGCCCCTTTGTTTTCAGATTTTACCAATTTTTACCTAAAATTTCCCAAGTTTTACAAAAACTATTTTTTAAATGAATTTTCACCCAAATTTTGGACCGCTCACATACATGAAAGTACCGATCAAGTTAAGAAAATGCAATACTTTACAATAGGGAGATGAGCTTATGTTAATCATAAATTAGTCTACGTGTAAATGCAAGGGTATCTGTTAAAGAAAGGCAGTGTAGTGGAAGATTCACAGGGTATGTCTACATTCAAACCAAAACCAAAAAACCCTGCCGCATCAAGTCTCTGAGCCCGGGTCAACTGACTCAGAGTCATGGGGCTTGCACTATGGGGCCAAGAATAGCAGCATAGACATTCCAGTTTGGGCTGGAGCCTGGAGTCTGAAACATGGTGAGGGGAGAGAGTTTGAGAGCCTGGTCTCCTGCCCAACGGGGAATGTCTCCACTGCTATTTTTGACCCTGTAACAAAAGCTTGAGTCAGTTGAGCCAGGCTCTGAGACTTGCTGCTGTGGGTTGGGTTTTTTTGCAGTGTGACTACATGTATCCATGCATTCATGAACATACTGTTAGTGGTGAACCCACAGAATTAAACTGCTTTTAATTTCAATATGCTTAGTTGTCTCAATTTGTTGCTTTTTATCTGTTCTCCCATCCCCCAACATTAAGCCCAAAAAATTGTTATGTTAATTTTTTTGCACCAATTTTTAATTTTTGTAAGGAACACCGATAAATTTCCAGGAATTTTTAAACAAAATAAAATCCAAAATTGAAGGGCCTTGACTATATTACAGTATGAAAATGTAATACAAAATTTCTATCGTATTTTTCTTTTTAAAGATGTAATCATTTCACCCAATTAAAAAAAACAACAGTATCTGTTCCTTTTTAAAATGTAAACTAATCTCTTCTGTTTAGAATGGTAAATGTGACGAAATGGGACTGTTCTTAATGTTTCCTCTGAATACTGTAGGAGTGCCTCAGTTTCCCCTATGCATTTCTTTAGTCTCTAGGTGGTGGGATAAGGGGGTGTAATTGTTGCAGAGCAAAGGGCTAGTGTACATAAATAGCCGACACTCTGTCTCCTGGCAACTGATGGCCTGGGCCCTCCCCCCCCGCAAGGTGATAGCTAAAGGTGTTGGAAAACAAAGGAATCAGGTGACCTCCTGGCCCGGGAAAGGGACAAAGCCCAGAGGAGGAGGGGGAGAGTGAGTCCGTTTGGGCTGGCTGGGGACGTGGAGTGAAGTGCAGACGTGGTTGTCTGGCTCACTGCCCCCCAAAATGGACCCGGCTGAGGGCCCCAGAAGAGGCTGGGGACCCCTCTTCGACCCCAGAGCGCCTCTTCTCTGTACATACAAGTTCTGTTTTAGACTGTGTTCCTGTCATTTAATAAACCTCTGTTTTACTGGCTGGCTAAGAGCCACATCTGACTGCGAAGTTGGGGTGCAGGACCCTCTGGGTTCCCCAGGAGCCTCGCCTGGGCAGACTCGCTGTGGGAAGCACATGGAGGGGCAGAGAATGCTGAATGCTCCAAGGTCAGACCCAGGAAGGTGGAAGCTGTGTGAGCTTCTTGCCCTGAAACAGTCTGCTCACAGAGAGGAGACTTCACCCGAGTCCTGACTGGCTTCATAGGGAGCAGTTCCAGAGCATCACCCGGGGACTCTGTGACAGTAAATCCCCCTGAAGGTTCCATGTAGGGGTTTGAGAGAATGTCAGTTCTTTCAAAGCATTGCACTCTGATTGACTAGAATCCACCTGACTTAGGCAACAAAAGCCAACCAGAGATTTATTTGGCTGTTTTAGATTAAAAGTTTCAGCTAACAAAGTCAAAACTAGTGTCAGACAAGGAGAGCGCTCCCAGAATCTGCTCATTTCCCTGGCATAATTCCTTAGTGAACACCTTTTACCCATATTAATCCCAGGTCAGAACCTTACGAAACTCTGAGGGAGAAACTCTGGGTTGCATGGGAGCAAAGGAGCCTCTTCTAGGGCAAGATTCATAAATCTGGATTGCCTACATTTAGGCTACTATATCCATATTTAAACACATTAAGAGTGGCCTGATTTTTAAAGCTACTGAGCATACAGCAGCTCTATTGACATTTTCAGAATGTAACTTTAGTGAACCTCACTCTCAATAAGGTAGAATCTGCCTCATTTTTTTAGGTCACAGATTCATAGATTTTAAGGCTTGAAGGGACTATTATGAACATCTAGGCCAGTGGTTTTCAAACTTTTTTCCTGGGGACCCAGTTGAAGGAAATTGTTGATGCCCGCGACGCAGTGGACCTGGGGATGAGGGGTTTGGGGTGTGGGAGGGGTTCAGGACTAGGACAGAGGGTTGGGGTGCAGGGTGAGGGCTGTGGGGTGGGACCAGGAATGAGGGGTTCAGGGTGTGGGAGGGGGCTCTGGGCTGGGGCAGGGGGTTGGGTTGTGGGAGGGGGTCAGGGCTCTGGGCTTGGGGTGCAGGCTCTGGGGTGGGCCAGGGATGAGGAACTTGGGGTGCAGGAAGGGGTTCTGCATTGGGGGAAGGGCTCAGGGCTGGGGCTGAGGGGTTTGGGGTGCAGGAAGGGCTCTGGGTTTGGGGGAAGGGGCTAAGGCTGGGGCAGAGGGTTAGGGTGCAGGAGGGGGCAGGGCTCTGGGCTGGGGGGGTTGGGTGCAGAAGGAGCTCCAGGTTTGGGGAGAGCTCAGCGCTGGGGCAGGAGATTGCGTCATGGGCATAGACTTACCTCCAGCAGCTCAGCGGCACAGCTGGGGTGCATCGCGGACTGCACTGCACCCCAGAATTGGCCAGCAGCAGGTCTGGCTCCTAGGTGGAGGCGTGCAAGCTGCTCCACACAATTCTCGCCCACCGGCACCACCCCCACCAGTTCAGAGTGCGGAGCTGGTTCTCGGGCAGCGCATGGAGCCCCATGGCCCCCCTGCCTAGGAGCCGGACCGCTGCTGGCTGCTTCCAAGGGACAGTTGGAAAAGTTAGGCACTAGCCTGTCTTAGCTGGGCAGCACCGGCGATGGGACTTTTAATGGTGCTGACCAGAGCAAGGCGACCCAGCGCCTTACATGCCACGACCCAATCCACGGATTGAAAAACACTGATCTAGACCAACCTCCTGCATAATAGGCCATAGACTCTGACTGAGTCAAGACCATAACTGCTGCTTGAGCTATAGCATATCTTTTAGAAAGACATCCAGTCTTGAGTTAAAGATTTCAAGTGATAGAGAATCTATCATGTTCCAAGGTAAGTTGTCCCAATGGTTAAGTACCTTCACTCCTAAAAATGTGAACTGCTTTATTTTTAGTCTGAATTTGTCTAGTTTCAGCTTCCAGCTATTTAATCTTGTTATACCTTTGCCTACTAGATTGAATCTATTCCCCCTGTAGTACTTATAGACCAGAGGTTCTCAAACTGGGGGTTGGGACCCCTTAGGGGGTCGCAAGGTTATTACATGGGGAGGTCGCAAGCTGTCAGCCTCCACCCCAAACCTGCTTTGCCTCCAGCATTTATAATGGTGTTAAATATCTAAACACGTGTTTTTAATTTATAAGGGGGGTCGCACTCAGAGGCTTGCTATGTGAAAGGGGTCACCAGTACAATAGTTTGAGAACCACTGTTGTAGACCATGATCTTACCTTCTCTTCCATAAACTAAATATAACGAGTTTCTTAACTCTCTCAATATAACACAATTTCCTTGAATGTCTTACCATAAGACAAGTCTCAGTCCCAATGTCTCACTAGAAGGCACATTCTCCTCAATTATTTCCTTGAACATTTCACCTCTAATCATTCTTATAGCTCTTTTCAGAACCCTTTCCAGTTTTCCAGCTTCCTTTTATAAGTGTTCACACCAGAACTGAACACAGTATTCAAGTAATGGTCTCATTTATGCCATATACAGAGCTACTGCCACTTCCTTACTCCTACTTGATATTTATACATCTGTAGTCTGTGTACACCTCCTACTACAGCATTACACTGGGAGCTCATGTTCCAGTGGTTATCTGCTGTTGCTCCGAGTCCTTTTCAGTTTTTCTGCATTCCAGGGTAAATTTCCCCATCTTGCAAGTGTGACATACATTATTTTCTACTAGGTGTACCTGTGTCTAGTTCAAAGAAAAGGAGTACTTGTGGCACCTTAGATACTAACCAATTTATTTGAGCATGAGCTTTCGTGAGCTACAGCTCACTTCATCGGATGCATACTGTGGAAACTGCAGAAGACATTATATACACAGAGACCATGAAACAATACCTCCTCCCACCCCACCCTCCTGCTGGTAATAGCTTATCTAAAGTGATCATCAAGTTGGGCCATTTCCAGCACAAATCCAGGTTTTCTCACCCTCCGCCCCCCCCCCCACACACAAACTCACTCTCCTGCTGGTAATAGCCCATCCAAAGTGACCACTCTCTTTAAAATGTGTATGATAATCAAGGTGGGCCATTTCCAGCACAAATCCAGGTTTTCTCACCCTCCCACCCCCACCAAAAAACACACACACAAACTCACTCTCCTGCTGGTAATAGCTTATCCAAAGTGACCACTCTCTTCACAATGTGTATGAAAATCAAGGTGGGCCATTTCCAGCACAAATACAGTCCTTGCCTACAGACAGCCCCCCAACCTGAAGCAAATACTCACCAACAACCACATACCACACAACAGAACCACTAACCCAGGAACCTATCCTTGCAACAAAGCCCATTGCCAACTGTGCCCACATATCTATTCAGGGGACACCATCAAAGGGCCTAATAACATCAGCCACACTATCAGAGGCTCATTCACCTGCACATCCACCAATGTGATATATGCCATCATGTGCCAGCAATGCCCCTCTGCCATGTACATTGGTCAAACTGGACAGTCTCTACGTAAAAGAATAAATGGACACAAATCAGATGTCAAGAATTATAACATTCATAAACCAGTCGGAGAACACTTCAATCTCTCTGGTCACGCAATCACAGACATGAAGGTCGCTATCTTAAAACAAAAAAACTTCAAATCCAGACTCCAGCGAGAAACTGCTGAATTGGAATTCATTTGCAAATTGGATACTATTAATTTAGGCTTAAATAGAGACTGGGAGTGGCTAAGTCATTATGCAAGGTAGCCTATTTCCCCTTGTTTTTATCTACCCCCCCCCCCGACGTTCTGGTTAAACTTGGATTTATGCTGGAAATGGCCCACCTTGATTATCATGCACATTGTAAGGAGAGTGGTCCGTTTGGATGAGCTATTACCAGCAGGAGAGTGAGTTTGTGTGTGTATGGGGGTGGGGTGGGGGTGATAAAACCTGGATTTGTGCTGGAAATGGCCCACCTTGATTATCATGCACATTGTAGGGAGAGTGGTCGCTTTGGATAAGCTATTACCAGCAGGAGAGTGAGTTTTTGTGTGTGTGTTTTTGAAAAAAAGGGGATGGGGGGGGGTGAGAAAACCTGTATTTGTGATTTTATCAAACCACCAATGGTTTTTAGTGAGATGTTATATAATCAGGAAAAACAGCACTGTGAGGAAATGAAGAAACTTGGAAAGCATCTCATTAAACTCAAACCAATGAAGAGGTGACAGCATCATATTAATATTCTTATTTGTACCATCTTTTTCCAATACACATTTTCTTCACCACCAGACAATGGTGCTAATGTAATGTGATGTAAGAGATGTGCTTAATGTATATGAAATGCTTGCCCTGACTATAAAGATTCTTAGCTGTTCCTATTAAATGGCAAACTCGTTACGTAGTTGTACTTATTTGATCTGGGCTGTTATTTACTCTGCACTTAGTTAGACTGATCCTAATATTCGTCTCGTTCATATGCATACAGCGCTTGCATGTGCCATCTCAAGATTAGTATAGCACCTGCTTATAGAATTCTCTGACTTTAAGGATAATAATGTCAAATCTGTAGTTGTTTTAAATGTTTCTAGTTTTAGGTTCGTAAAACCAGCATTTTTGATTATCTTGATAGGAAACTAACTGAAACACTGTTATGTAAAAGCTCAGTTCTGGATTTTTAAGCAGGAGCCCCCAGTACTTATAAGGTAGATTGGACTGGGAAAAAGTGCAAGGAGGGTGGTCTTGAATTCAGCCTACCCAATTCCAAAATGCTGAGGAATGAAGACTCTATGCACCAGTAAATTTGATTTTGTATTTTATATTGTACACCTCTGCATGAAAGCACAGTAGCTTCAACTCTGCAGCCAACCTAGCGGTATAAGAAAAACCCTAAGTGAATCAGGAAAACAACTTGTTCAAGATCTGAGCAGATACAGCAGAGTGCAACTCATTAATGCTTGAAGTCAAAGCAAACACTGTCGCAGAAGCAATGGGATAACACCACTGTCCAGCAACTACCGGATTAGTGAAATATTTGACAGTAATGTGTAGGCAACATTGCTTTGATCAATGTTGTAAAGGTGTGAGATTCCAGTGCTGATTATTGGCAAGAAGAGTATGTAAACAGCTATGATAAAGAATCCAGGCTATCCTTCTCTAAGTGTAGGATGCTTGAGGAAGGACATTCAGAAGGCTTTGGTCATTGAGAATCTGAGTTCTTACAACACATCAGACTGGCAGAAATGACTACAGGAAAAAACATTTATCTTTACAGCTTATTTCTCTTTATAAAAGTAATGCAACCTCATGCTCTAGATTTTATACTTCATGTTAAATCTTATTGCAAAGATGCATTCTCTCATCACTGCACATCCTATGTGTACATAAAGCTCTTTGGTCTAAGTAGTAAAAACTGCCACAGGCAAGTCGGATCCAATCAAAGGATACAGCTGCCCTATTGAGTCATTTGAAGTTCTTCGTTATCTGTCCCCTCCCCCCAAAAGAGGGTGAAATGAAACCAGGCAATTTCCCGTTTGTCTAGTTTTTTTAGGGGACCTTCAAAGATAGCTTGTGGACACTGAGTCAGGCTCCTCTTTGTTCTTAATCATCTGTTCCTGTGGAAGATATTAGTCGCTTGCATCTCTCTCTTTCTGTAATGGCTTAGCGGTTAAGGTCAGTGACGTACTGTAAAGAATCTTTGTGAGATACTTAACCCATCTTTGGCACTTTGAAACATATGCTTTAATTTTATCTGACAGTATGACTCTTACACTGTACCCAAAGCATGTTTTCAGACATAGCTGCCTGGCATTTTTAAGGAAAAGGACTTTTTCATGTTAGATAACAGAAGGCTGCCCTGCAGACAATACATGCAAAGGGCTTAATTCTTTTTCACACCCACTGACACAGGAGAGAAAAGATCATTAGGAAATTGATTTACGTATCATATAGTCAGACGACTGTGAAGCAATATCACAGAAAAACAGAAATATATCTTGATTATTATCTTTAACACATTAATTTGAATGGCTTTTACTGGAAACCAGACTACATGATGCAGGTTTAGCTCAGCATAGTCAATACTGGAGATCTTGCCAAAAAAGTAGATATCCTGTCTCACATGATTTGTATAAGATCATTGGAACAATGATTACAGAAGTCTTCCCACAGTTCTAAATATTAAAATTTGTCCTGTTCAAAAAATCCATGTAGTGGATTGCTAGGTAAATTAAATCTTCCAGTTAACACCATGAAATGGGTACTCATGATTTTGTTAATAATAAAACATGTAATAATCAGATAACAGAACTCTAACACAACTCCAGTAGATTCCAAATGGTTGAAACAATATCAAAGCCTTAATGGAGAAAATTTAACTTTACATGGGTGACAAAATGGGGAAAAATACACTATTGAGGTCATGATGTAATATGTCTTTCATGTACGATGGCATTACAAATATCAACATTTTATAGATGAACCAGATCCCCCAAAGGTATAGATCAGTATGGTCCACTGACTTCAACAGAGGTACGCCAGTTTAAACCAGCTAAAGATCTAACCCAAATATGTAGTTTTTAATATATTGATGTCAGGATTTTGTGATCCTGTGATTAAAAAAATAAAATTACCAAAAAAAAAAACCAGAAGTTAAAGTGGTAGCTGTGTATGTTTGCATATCTCCCCAAGGAGCTGGGATCTGGCCACAGCTGTCAATCTGAGAATTTCCCCACCATTTCTCAGACGGTGTGAACCTGGCAGAATCTCCGGCTCTGAGCAGATCAAAACACAGGCGAAAGTACGCCCCCCATTGTCTGACGCTGTACAGTGCTTCCTAATGCACTGAGGACCTGGCCCTTAATCTATAAAAGGGGCCTACCTGTATTAGGAAAAGACTAGCTGATAAATGATCAACTTCACCCAGACTACAGCAAGTTTAAAACTATGACCTGGTTTACACTTGCAGCTGCGCTGTGTATCTAAAGGGAACAAACAGATTACTTCCCGTACAGTAGCAACAACAAATAGTGTGTAATGAACCTTCTGATTAAAGAGTTTATAGAAGGTTTGGATATCTTGGGCTTTAGTAGTGAGCCAGAGATTTTCTATTTTCTATTGGATCTTTTGCATTCAGAGCAATAGGTGGCGGCTTTGAATCCAGGTCAGTATTGACAAAATTATTACCATCTGTAAGATAAATTGGTGTTTAGTCCAGTTCCCAGGGGACAAAATCCCACCACCACAATGAGTACCAATTGGCAAACTCAGTAGAGCCTCTGAGGAAGGAATAGGCATAGACACTAGTCTAAGCCTTACAGCTGATTTCCCCCTGGCCAGGAATGTAATGTTGTAGTAGGACAGTATTTGTCATATTGATGTTTGTATATAAATCAATAGGACCACCAACTCCAGGGCCATCAATCCAATGCATAGATAAGTATTAAATTGGTGCCATTTTAACAAATGAGATGTTTGACTTTACAGGTGACTTATGTGTTTCCAGGGAGTTAGGCCAGACCATAAATAACCTATTAAAAATTGCATGATTTTTCTCTCTCTCCCCATCAGAGTATATATATTCAATTGGCATTCAGATTTGATCTTGGGATCTAGGCCCGAGCCCTGTAAAAGTCCATTTCCTAGAGACTCTTATAGAGGTGATACAGATAGCCCCACAGTAAGTTTAAAAAGTATAGAGAATTTCATTTTTCTTATTTTTCATGGATTGTAGTCGTTGACAGGTGTGTGATGGGATGGAAGTTATTCACACAACTTACTCTCATGATTTCATGTGTACACCTAAACTTTGTAGGACCACCACCTCTTCATTTACTTTTGTGAAGTGCTGCACAACTCACACAGACTAGCACCCTTTTTATCTTATGTACCAATTTCTAGTCGGACACCTTAAATATCCATATAGACACCAGTTTTTAGATACAGGAACAGAGCATGGCATTTTAGGGCAGATTCTGGTCCCTGCTCTGCTTTGGGTTGATTCAAAGGGGGAGTAACCTGGTCACGTCTGCACTCTGGCTCTCCTTAGTCTCTGGAACAGCCCTTTGGGGTTGTTGTGGGAAGCAAGGGGTAAATTAAAGCAGTCTTCAGGGATTGTACTACTCCCCATCCTGTGCCGCATTGAGTGAATGCAACTTAGAATTAGGGCCTCTGGAGCCAAATTATAAATGGCTTTTAATGTTTGCAAATACACATGTATTTTAAAATATGAAAACCTTTCAAATTCTGTTTAGCAGAGGGAGTTAAAACTCCATGTGAATTTACATTAAACCTTTCCTTACTATACTGCTGGAGACATTTTCAAGATTTATTTTTATTTATTTTTAAAGCAATAATCTAACAATTTTTCATTTTTCATTCATCAAAGAATGTTGTTGCAACATCTGGATCACACTATACGATACTCAGCTGAGTCAGACTGGACACGTGTTAGTCTGAAAACGAATCAGTAATTCCTACCTATAAGTTAAGATTTCAGTGACTCACTCATCAAAGAGTTCCCTGAAATGGGGTTTGTGACAATGCTAGCTACTCATGTAAATGGAAAAAACATTAGAAATATTTGTGTTATAGCCAAATGAATCTTCCTTTTCAATCTCCTGCAACAGACATAGAGTTACATAGAGACATGCACCTTTTAACTACAGCATCTCACCAGCCACTCAATCAAGAAAAACTCCTTCCTTTCACCTTGATTCTTTTCTGCAGCTCCATTTTCTGTGGCACATGGTCAATTCTCAAGGTCCAGTATATGTGGAATACTACTGCCTGCTTCTTGCACTGCACTGCTGTTTCACCTCTGCTATCCAAACTCTACCAGCTTGTCATGATTTCAGGATCCAGTTCAAAATTGCTCTCCTTGTTCTTAAAACCCTCTATG
This sequence comes from Caretta caretta, assembly GCF_965140235.1. NCBI lineage: Eukaryota > Metazoa > Chordata > Testudines > Cheloniidae > Caretta > Caretta caretta. Next base: position 35,005,737 of record NC_134210.1, read on the forward strand.
CACTTGGATCCAGCCAAGTCCAGCCTATCTCACAGAACTTGCCTCTCTCTTGCCCTCTGTATTCCCTCTGCTTGTCTACAACTGGCCTCTCTCTCTTCTACAGGACTTACTTGTTGATGTGAAACCTCTTCTGCATCTTTTGTTAGCTGGAATAGTCTCTCTGCCCTCCTGACTCTCCATCTCATTCCAGTTATTAGCTGAAATATATCTCATCTTAATTTCTCTCTCCCCCTAGTTATTTTTAATGATCGCTGCTATTGTGTTATTTCACTCAGTGAAGTATTTTGTGGCACCATACATGAAAGATGCTATGCAAAATAAAGTACATTAAATGCAGTACATGGACTTTATCATCAATCATATGCTATGCATTTAATGAAGATCTAGTCTTTTGTTTCCTGTCCAAACAGTTCTGAGATATTCAATACAGCACGATTTCAATACTTAATGTGCTCAGTCTCTACTTTTCCAGCCAGTCTATGAGATCTAATGCCTCTCTCACTGTGAGGTCAAGAAAATGTTACTCAGCTAAAACCTCAGCCTGCAAACAAACAACTTAATCAGTGGGTAGTGGTGTCAGCAGCTGCATAGCAGTATCAAGAAACACAGAAGCAATTCTAGAAATGGGGGAAATGAGCATGGTGAAGAAAAGGCTTCGCAACAGAGCCTTTCTATGAACAGCTTTCAAGCCAGGGATTTCACAAATCACACTTTGTGCTGGGACTGAATTTCAGATATGCAGTTCTGGAAGGAATTGAACATTTAATTTTACTTTGAATCAATTTAAGATAAATTAATAGAGTTTCCATTGTATTTGCCAGAACAATTATTTTCAGCATGTTTAAACATATTCACTGACTACACTTCAAATAATAACAAGATAGATTTGAAAAGATGCTGGGTGTGGGGAGGCAGCTTCCATTTTAGGGCACTGCACCAGTCTCACCGTTGGGTTTGGCTGTAGCAAAAGAAGCTATACTGGCTTTAACTTGCTGCAGAAATGAGTGACTAGTTTCATGTTGCTTCTATTAATTTTAGCAAGATGGAAGAAGCAAAAGCTTTATAAATACAGGGAGCAAAAGACATGAAGAAACACATTTTTTAGCACAACATCCTTACATTCTAAGATGCTGAATGAAGAACAAGAGTATGTGCATGTGAAAATGCTGTTACTGATATTGATGTCCTGATTTGGGGCCCAGTACTGCAAGGTGCTGAGTAGAGCTGGGCAGGAAATAGTTTTCTTTCCCATTCAAATTTTTGAGACTTCAAAATTCCCCCCCCCCCCAGTATGGAACCAGGACAAAAAGTGGAAAACAACATACAGGGAGTTCTCGGACTTACGACGCCCGACTTACGTCGGACGCCACTTATGACGCTTTTCAATTGACTGCCCGTTTCGCCCCTACACAGGACCGGCTCTAGGCACCAGCAAGGCAAGCATGTGCTTGGGGCGGCACAATTCCAGGGGGCAAATTTTTTGCTTGGGGCGGCAAAAACCTAGAGCCGGCACTGCCCCTACAATGCTTGTTTCGCCCTTATGACACTCGATTTGCATAAAGTTTGCTTGAAATCACTTCCTGGTTGCATTATAATGGTATGGAGCTGGAAGGGGTTACTTCTGATTGGCTTCGAGGCAACAGGGTAGCTTGTTGCAGGTAGGGTTGCCACTGGTTTTTGATTGGTTCCTGGCCCCAGCCAATCAGAAAGCTTGAACAGTGATTGGTTGAGGCTCAGCATATGAGCCATTCTCCCTGGCTTTCTGAGCCTGTGTTGCCCGCATTCTGAGCAGCATATGTCAGTTTATATGTTTATTTGAATGTGGTTTACAAAATACAGTGTACAGTAAATACATTGATGTTGCAACATTAGTCATCTATAATTCATTTAGTACAAAAATCTGGGTTATTGTGGTGAAAACAGTGTATCAAGCCTGGGTTCAGGAACCAATCCTCCCTTCATACCATTGATTCCTATGAGAAAAGCGGTTTCGACTTACAATGCAATTCTGAGGAATGAATTGTGTCGTAAGTCCAAGGACTCCCTGTATTGAAAAATGAAAATTGCGACCTGAAAATCTGGAAAAAAAAATCAGATTGGGTCAATCGAAACCTTTCATTTCAATAATTCTGGAACCTTTCTTGTCAAATTTGACCTTTTCATTTATTTATTTCCCCCCCCCACACACACACACATTTTTACTGGAAATTAACTTCCCAACAAAAAAACATTTTGTCTACAAATTCTTTGACCAGTTCTAGGGCTGGACACTTTCTACCCCTTGTGATTCCAGGGACAATTGAAGGCACTCAGCACATCATATTTTTCCCAAATAAGCAGTTAGCCTCTAAGTTCTCCAAAGCAGGGACTGCAGACTACTTTGTGTTTATACAGTACCTAGCACAATAGGGCCCCAATTCTTGTTTTGTCTCTAGACACTGTCATAATACAAATACAAAAATACAGCTCAACAATGCAGCTTCGCAGTTTCAAATGGCTGAATGGTAGTTGGATAGAGGTTTATTGTACTTGCATTTCACAAAATAGCCTTTTCACTGTAAAAAGAAAAGGAGTACTTGTGGCACCTTAGAGACTAACCAATTTATTTGAGCATGAGCTTTCGTGAGCTACAGCTCACTTCATCAGATGCATACCGTGGAAACTGCAGCAGACTTTATATATACACAGAGAATATGAAACAATACCTCCTCCCACCCCACTGTCCTGCTGGTAATAGCTTATCAAAAAAGCAACTACAGCATTTGCTCAAGAAACTTCCTGAAAAAGCATAAGATCAAATCCGCACAGACACACCCCTGGAACCCCGACCTGGGATATTCTATCTACTACCCAAGATCCATAAACCTGGAAATCCTGGGCGCCCCATCATCTCAGGCATTGGCACCCTGACAGCAGGATTGTCTGGCTATGTAGACTCCCTCCTCAGGCCCTACGCTACCAGCACTCCCAGCTACCTTCGAGACACCACTGACTTCCTGAGGAAACTTCAATCCATCGGTGATCTTCCTGATAACACCATCCTGGCTACTATGGATGTAGAAGGCCTCTACACCAACATTCCACACAAAGATGGACTACAAGCCGTCAAGAACACTATCCCCGATAATGTCACGGCTAACCTGGTGGCTGAACTTTGTGACTTTGTCCTTACCCATAACTATTTCACATTTGGGGACAATGTATACCTTCAGATCAGCGGCACTGCTATGGGTACCCGCATGGCCCCACAGTATGCCAACATTTTTATGGCTGATTTAGAACAACGCTTCCTCAGCTCTCGTCCCCTAAAGCCCCTACTCTACTTGCGCTATATTGATGACATCTTCATCATCTGGACCCATGGAAAAGAAGCCCTTGAGGAATTCCACCATGATTTCAACAATTTCCATCCCACCACCAACCTCAGCCTGGTCCAGTCCACACAAGAGATCCACTTCCTGGACACTACAGTGCTAATAAACAATGGCCACATAAACACCACCCTATACTGGAAACCTACTGACCGCTATTCCTACCTGCATGCCTCCAGCTTTCACCCTGACCACACCACACGATCCATCGTCTACAGCCAAGCTCTGCGATACAACCGCATTTGCTCCAACCCCTCAGACAGAGACAAACACCTACAAGATCTCTGTTAAGCTTTCTTACAACTACAATACCCACCTGCAGAAGTAAAGAAACAGATTGATAGAGCCAGAAGAGTTCCCAGAAGTTACCTACTACAGGACAGGCCTAACAAAGAAAATAACAGAACGCCACTAGCGGTCACCTTCAGCCCCCAACTAAAACCCCTCCAACGCATTATTAAGGATCTACAACCTATCCTAAAGGATGACCCAACACTCTCACAAGTCTTGGGAGACAGGCCAGTCCTTGCCTACAGACAGCCCCGCAACCTGAAGCAAATACTCACCAACAACCACATACCACACAACAGAACCACTAACCCAGGAACTTATCCTTGCAACAAAGCCCGTTGCCAATTGTGCCCACATATCTATTCAGGGGACACCATCACAGGGCCTAATAACATCAGCCACACTATCAGAGGCTCGTTCACCTGCACATCCACCAATGTGATATATGCCATCATGTGCCAGCAATGCCCCTCTGCCATGTACATTGGTCAAACTGGACAGTCTCTACGTAAAAGAATAAATGGACACAAATCAGATGTCAAGAATTATAACATTCATAAACCAGTCGGAGAACACTTCAATCTCTCTGGTCACGCAATCACAGACATGAAGGTCGCTATCTTAAAACAAAAAAACTTCAAATCCAGACTCCAGCGAGAAACTGCTGAATTGGAATTCATTTGCAAATTGGATACTATTAATTTAGGCTTAAATAGAGACTGGGAGTGGCTAAGTCATTATGCAAGGTAGTCTGTTTCCTCTTGTTTTTTCCTCCCCCCTCCCCCCCCAGATGTTCTGGTTTAACTTGGATTTAAACTTGGAGAGTGGTCAGTTTAGATGAGCTATTACCAGCAGGAGAGTGAGTTTGTGTGTGTATGGGGGTGGGGGGGATGTGAGAAAACCTGGATTTATGCAGGAAATAGCCCGACTTGATTATGTAAAGAGTTGTCACTTTGGATGGGCTAGCACCAGCAGGAGAGTGAATTTGTGTGGGGTGGTGGAGGGTGAGAAAACCTGGATTTGTGCTGGAAATGGCCCACCTGATGATCACTTTAGATAAGCTATTACCAGCAGGACAGTGGGGTGGGAGGAGGTATTGTTTCATATTCTCTGTGTATATATAAAGTCTGCTGCAGTTTCCATGGTATGCATCTGATGAAGTGAGCTGTAGCTCACGAAAGCTCATGCTCAAATAAATTGGTTAGTCTCTAAGGTGCCACAAGTACTCCTTTTCTTTTTGCGAATACAGACTAACACGGCTGTTACTCTGAAACCTTTTCACTGTGGTGCTAGAATTGCCTCCTATTGCTTAATGTAACACATAGCTTGTCAGCATGTTGTCAAGTCACTAGTGTAAGACATCCCTAGCAAACTAAATGAAGTAACTTTTAGATATGTCTTCCAGGCTACTAAAGACAAAATGATTTACACTTTAAAAGATCAGACATGATAGATCAAAGGATGTGGGACATATTTTCTAAACAACAAAATACATCTAGAAAAAAATGCATTAAGAGTCAAGATCAAGAATTCCAAATATCTTCTTTCCAGTTTATGGAGCAACTGGATGTGGAAAAACTTGTTGAAATAAATCAAATGCAGTACTTTGTGAACTTGTGCAAACTACTATATTTAGCTCAATACTACATTGTTCTGAATGGCTAGGTACATGGCAGAATAAATTCCCATTTGTCTTGGTAGCATCAAGTTCCGACCACTTTTAGAAGCAGAATACCAGATATGATGCACCAGTGATCTGATTTTGTGTGGGAAAGCCTATTTTTATTCCAATGAAATATATATAATTAAAAACAAGAACACTAGGAAACTGGGAGACAAGATTTTATATGTAGCAGGGTAAAGTGATGTATTTCTGCTCTCTAAACTCAACTTTTTATAGCTTTTTAAAAAACAACACCACATATTGCAATGTATAAAACTGAATTCTTTGTTGTTCTTACAAATCCTTTCATCACAGTCTTATGTTGCAATTTTGAAATCTATTTGGTAATGAAAGGTGCGACGGGTTCAGTCTCCACTGTTATGGGTTCGGTCACAGAACCCATAATATGCTTTATGTTTTTTTTGCATAAAGCATATTCTAGTTACATCGTATTCACACTCATAAGCATATTTCCATAAAACATATGGAGTGCAACATCACACCCTCCTCCTGAATTTACTGCCATGACACTGTCCATGGCGGAGGCAGTACATCTAAAATTCCTCTTTTCTGGACAGGGCATCTGCTACCCAGTTCTCTTTTCTTCTCCTCCTGAGCATGCTGCTTCTCTCTTTCCTTCTCCTCCTGGGCAGCTTTCTGTGCTTCAATCTCTGTGTCTTTTAAGGCCAGTGCTTGCTGGTGTGCAGCCCCTTGTCTGGCTGCTTCTGCCTTCATGGCAGCCTTTTCCCGGGCAAATTGTGCATCGATTTCCATTTGTCTTCCCTTGAGACCATCACTTAATGAGCTGGGATACCACTGAGAACAACCCTCCTGCCAGAACAGGTGCCCCTCCACTCCTGTCTTGCTGAGTTAGACACTTCAGTCAGCTTCAGCACAGACCCAGAGGTTGGGCAACATCTCTCTGCAGTTCTCTGAAACTGGGATGCACTCAGCTCAGGGTCTTCTTAGTTAACACAGACTTTCCCAGTGCCCAGTGTTCAGCCTTTTTGGGCAATCTGCAACCTGTGCAGTTCTAGCTTCTTCTGAGCTTCACTCTTACTTAATTTGCTTACTTTTCTGTCCCTATTTCCCTTACCCAAAATAAGCAAACAGAAAATAACAAACCAGTAACCACTTTGTCTGTTGTTCAGTCACCACACTTAAAACTCACTTAAAATTACTACGAGTGTCTCAAAGCAATCAGCTGTGCACATATCCTGTTTGACTACGCCACTGTGATGGGTTCGGTCACAAAGACCTTTTGCATAAAGCATATTCCAATTACATTGTATTCACACTCATAAGCATATTTTCATAAAACATATGGAATGCAATGTCACAAAAGGATCCTTTAAAAAATCCCACTTTTTACAAAACAAAAATACACTTATAGGATGAAGTAAAAACAATACATCGGACATTGACTGCAAAATGTTAGTTTCTGAAATCACAATAGTCCACCGGTGACCAGTATTTAATTCTGTAATTCTTATTCAGGATACACTCATATTATCCTCATGGACTCAGTGGAAGTTGTGCCTGTACAAGGACTGCAGGGTTGGGCCCTGAGTCATCAAACACATTTTAATTTGGGAATACTTGACCTATGGATCAGATCATTAGCTGGTCTGAACTGACGTAGCTCCACTGACTTCACTAACTGAGGATTTGGCCCTGAGTGTTTATATACCCTTTCCAGTAGAAATGGACCCTCTGGAATCCCTGTACCATATGACATATCATAAAGCATCTTAATTACAGTTGTCCATGGCTGGGAGAGGAGAGGGATTAGGAAAGCTCCCTGTGCCTTTCCCATCCCCAGCACTCCTGCGCTTAAGCGTCCATAATTTGGCCCTCAGGCCATAGTGGTAACCAAGGCCTTGGCAAGGCCCTCTGCACTGGGATGAATTTCACCTAAATGGAATAAATAAACGGGGGAATACAGCTTATGGCTAAACAGTTCATTATGCTGTGAAGGAAATGGCAATGAGAACATTTATACAACTACAGTCCTGGATGTTAAAGAATGGTAGTATTTGGATGTCAAATTACAATGACATTTTAGTATGAACTCTGTAAAGCATTGTGGTGAGTCCACACCAAGTACATGGATCATCATATAAAAGCTGGTTTAGAAGCTGGAAAATGGTCTTTCCAAATAAAATTTTTTAAATAGATCAGGCGATAAATAATGGGACCACTTAAGATCTCAGCAATCTTCTATTAAGGTCCAGTTCTGCTCTCTTTGAAGTCAATGGAAGTTTTGCCATTGTCTTCACTGAAGGCAGGACTGGACCTTAAAACTGGATTTTATATATATATATATATATATATATATATATATATATATATATATATATATATATATATAAAAATAATAATTGTTTAGCAAGGACTTTCATACAAATAAAAATATTCCCTTTAAAGAGAAATTATTACACATTTTATCAACGGAGCTAAATTGGAGTAAGTAATTTTTTTTCATAGTGTTTAAGGCACGAACGATCAAAGTTCCTTGTTAACAATAAGTTATGAAACTCTTCCATAGTCTATTCATTTTCTCAACTTCACACAGATTTATTTTTCTCAGTAGTTTAGCAACAAATTCTATTTGTACAGCGGAGGACTAAATTCTGCTGTCACTTACATTGGCCTCACTGACGTCAAACACAGCAGAACTTGTGTTACGGAGGACAGAATTCAGCCCCTAGACAGCAGTACGACATTTGATATGTTTCTGCAGACAAAACCCAGAGCTTAAAGATAATGCTGTAGACAGGCTGGCTGATAGTTTTTTTGCCATGTGGATTAGAGGTTAGACATGCATTATGACATTCAGCAGACCTTTGAGGCTAGAGTTTAAAAATGAATGACAAAAAGAACAAACAAAAGCTCCAGAATCACATATGTATTATCACTGCTGTAGTATCCTTGTGGAGAAGAATCCTAGGCTTCCAGCCCAGGGACCTTGATGAATACTTGTCAAAATAATCACAGCTTTGTAGCTTTAGCACTGGTCTTTGAACAGCATTCAGGTTTAACTGACGTTCCTGAGATTAGCACCTTGGCAATTATTTATGAAAACAGCTGCATTTTCTTTAAAGTAAGCTGGTTTAGACAAGATACAAATTATTTGTATCAAATTTGGTTCTTTAAAAAGTCATATTGTATAAAAATATACAGTAAATGACACAATGTTTATGCTGCCTTATCCCTTTCAAGGGAAATAAAATATATTGCAAATACTGAGTTAATTTAAAATACAGAAGGACAGAGAAGGCACTGAAGTCAGTGGGTATTTTGTCTATGTAACAACTAAGGGTCTGATCAAAAGCCCACTGAAGTCAATAGGAATCAGCGCATTGCCTTCACTGAGGTTTGGATCATGCTCAAAGTGAAGAGAGCAGAATTTGACCCATAATAAATAAGCATAATAAAAAATGATCAAATGTCAACATTATATATATTTTCTTAAAAATCTACATTAATCTACATGACCCAAAATGGCCACACTCTACACCCAATACTGATTGTGTTTCAAAGCTGGGTTTGTTTTTCGACAGTGCTGGAGCATTTCAGGATCAAGGTTTAACCAGCTGTTTTGCAGAGAATTTTTTTCAGCTGAAGCAACCGGTGTGGGAAGGAGCTGTTTACATCTGACTGCCACGAATGGAGCGGCTGTGCAGTTTGCAGCCCCTTTTGGAAGAGGCGTCACTGTGACCATGGGTACGGTCAGACTCCGTTCTGGACTGAGACCTGGAGTGCTAGGAACTGTCTGTGTTTGATTTTTGATGAGAGATTTTGCCTTTTCTGTCTTATGACACATTAGAAAAAAACACACAGAAATAACAGCGACAATGAGTAAAAGAGCCACTGATGTAAGTGGGATAATGATGGACAAAGGGTTACTGTTTTCACGTGGCTTCACTTTGGGACTTTTGGCATTTGCTTTAACTGTGATCTCGGTTCTTGCAGATCTGTTCTCGACTGGTTCCCCATTAAGCAATGACTCTTCCTCATTTTGATTTCCCCAGCGATTTCGGTTTTGCCACCTGATCTGTACAGTCTTTCCCGGTGCCTCCGTATGTCCCTCATCCTGTTGGGGAACCGGTGGCTCATCCTTGGAAGTAGTATGAATTTTTAAAGTATCCGTGTAGGTTAAGAAAGGCACTTGACTTGTAAAACCCTGCACAAGTAAAGGATCATATGGCACTATGACATATTGAAAATAGCCTACAGCAGGCTGCACGTCATCAGCCCTGAGTATGAATGTGAACGAGTCATTTAACATATCAGTACCTGTCATATTAGCATCTATATCAACCAGCACAACACCTCTGTCAATGTCATTTTGTGTGAACAAATTAATTCCTACAAACGTAGCATCATTTATCGACCTTCTTCTTACAATTCTTCCATGAGCTGGGGGAACTATCACTTCAAATTTGGGATTGCTATTTGTCAAATTAGCTAATTCTGTAGCATCCAGGTCCTTGATCCTTAATTTATAAACCATCCTGCTTGGAATTTTCAGGTCAGATGCAGCTTTCACCAAAGGCCCTGCTGTGATATTGAGTACCTGTCCTGTAAGATTACTTTCTGAGGTGAACAACATAAACTCCAATATATCCCGGGATGCACTGAGATTTGTCATAAGATAAGATAGTCTTCCTGAGTGTAAGTCTGCCTGCTCAAACTTAGTAACCTGCTCATTTCCAATCAGTAAATGGCCATATTTGAAAGGCACTGTTATTTCATAACTAATGTCAGTACTTTTTCCATTTGTTGTAGCTGATAGCTGTACATTAGTAATAGTGACAGAGGTCTGACCCTGTGGAAGTACCACGTCAGTAAGGTTGACTAGGGTGAGAGAGACTGGTGTGACTTCAAGGTTGAAAAGTTTGTATAATGGGCGATGTTTGCCATCAGTCACACTAAAGTAAAAAACCCCAGAGGATGAACTTCCATCTTGTACAAACCAAACTCTGCCACTATCAACATCAGCTTGTGTGAAATCTTGTATGGATGTACTGAGGTTGTTCATCATTGATAAATAGCCATTGGTGGGATTGCTAATGACGGTGTATTTGATCTCCCCTGGACTGCTGTCTAAGTCTTCGACTTTCAAATTTTCTGGTCCTAACACAGACGTATCTCCTTGCAGAACTTTCAAACGCAGCCCTTTAGTCTTCAACTCTGGAACTTGGTCATTCACTGGAACAATGGTGATATTAAACATCTCTTCCAAAACATCGGTATCAGGCTTTGTTGCAGACTTACTCTTCAGGTTTAACCAAACAGCAAAAGTGAAATGATCAGCAAGTGATTCAGAGTTATCATGCATGTAAACGATTCCAAATTTGTTAAGTATGTACTGGGAGAAGTTAGGTTTTTCTTTGGTAATATTTCTTTCTCCAACCACAATTATGCCATGCTGAGGTAAAGATATCACTTGATACCAGACTTCATATATAGAACGTTGCATGTCGGGTAACTTAACCAATAGATTTGAAGCATCTAAATTTGTTTTGTTGATTAGGACTTTACCTCCTTCCTGGACAATAGCACCTTGCAGAAAGAAAAAGAGCCATTTAAAAACTATTACTTGGTCATAGCAACATTTCAGAAATAAGATGCACATGTGCAGTAGCAATACTAACGGAGCTCAGGGAAGACTGATGTGGAGTCAATGTTTCAAATGCTCTCCTGGTATATGGATATCCCACATGACCCTCTGTCCCAGCTGGAAATATATTACCATGTTTTTTTAAAATGTAGAGATTTAAAAGTCAGAGGATACATTCCTATATTGATGGATGGGTGTTGGATTAAAGATGTAGCAATACGTTACAGCTACAGAAGACACTCTATTATTATCCCTAGCAATTACTACCACATCATTATAGCAAAAAAAGAGAATTGCAACCACAACATTAAAGAGGAAAAAATAAATATATTGAATTTCTAAAGTGCTTTAATGTTTTACGGTCTCTTTAAAAAAAAAAAAAAAAAGGTTTAGTGAACTTTAGTTTCCCAGGCTAGTCTTCTGGCCAGGCATCAGAAAGAGGCATATAAAAGAAATAATTCACAAAAACTTTTCTATTAATAATAAACTCAAAACCCTTTCTGTTTTTGCAAAACTTACATTTTGGACTTAAACTACATTTTGACCAGTGTCTCTTTAAATGTTTACTAAAACAATTGGAAATCATTTGCAAAATATTACCTACACTGCAATCTATGCTATAAATATTTTGAGGAAATCAATTATAAATTGTTATTGAGGAAAAGTTTGCCCTGCATTTTTTCTAATTTGCTCATTGGATCCCACATGTGGTAATAAACATTAGGTGTCTCAAAGAGCACAGTAACCTCACCTGTATTTGCAAGCAAGCGACTACTCTGATCATGTCTGTTAATTTCATATGAAATGGCAACGTGAAACACCTGGAGATCCAGAGCTGCTGGTGGGGAGGAGACTGTAAATGTAAAAGAATCTTCTGCACTCCAGCCCACAGCCTCATTATGTGTGTGCTCATAGATGATCAAGCCTTCATCCACCTGTCCAAAATAGAGGGAGTCAGTCACTTGAATATACAGGTACAACTGGAGAATAATCGTAGGCACAACAGTCTGAAGCAGAACAAAGTGTCCACGACAATGCTTAATGATTGTATACATAATGTATGTGGGGAAATTACCTTGTAGTTCTACTGCCTTGAATATATAATCTGTGCGACCTTCAAGTCACTAGTGCCAGACTGGCAGAACTCCCCAAGCTCTTAAATTTGCTTCCCTTTGAGGGTGGTGGAAGTGACATAGAAATAAGTGAGTAGGCCCTCAAAAGGGTAAGACAGTACAAAATAGCTAATAAGGCACTGCTGGGAGCTGGAGGAGCTGGTTCAATGACTGTTAAGTCATGCTTTCTCTAGGGCAGCTCCTTCACCACCTATAGTCCATAAGGAGCTGACTGGAGTCCATGGTGGGCAGCTTGTATACTCAGCAGGGAATGGCACACAACAGCCAGAAAGGAACCTACCTCACACTCTATCCTGTTATTGCTGCCTTTGAGAATCAACAAACTTAAGAGTTAATAGAGTTCTGCCAGTCTGACGACAAGGAGTTAAGACTCAGGAGTGAGAGTCCAGTAGGATATCTTCAGAGAAATAAACATATGTACATACAACACTTTGCCCACCACTTTTCACATCAACACCTTTTTTGTACAACTGATACAAAGTATACATATATACACAAACACACACACACCACTTGTCCCACCACTGAAGTGTATCTGTCCCTGGGAATGCATATCTATTCCCAGCAGCACACAGCAAGACCACTAAGCATCAATCAGGGCAAGAAATGAAGAATATATTTTCAACTGAATTTCTGGTCTACAAAAAGCAATTACCTGCACTGGAATTTGGTCAGAATCTCAAGGTTAATACCCATAATCTTGTGAAAGTGCCCTGGTATCTTTAGTAAGCACAAGAGGTCAGGACTTTGTTTTCAAGTCTCATCCAACAGATTTATCCTCATGCTGAAACTGGTTCACTGACTCAGAGAGAAGAGTGTTACATACTGAATCCTTGGAGAACTCTCATTCAGCTAACTGACCTGGCTTACCCTGTGTTAGTTTGTGATTGCCAATGAGATCGCTGTTGTACCCATAAGTACTTCTTTACACAGCTTGCAGTCATCTCATGGACTTCTCTAGCACAGGTTTACATGACATATTTTTGAATGGACTGAATAATTCTATTTGATCATTTCTAGTGTTTCTAAAGCATGGAACTATGGAATCTAAGCTCCAGCTATGAATGGGACCAATCTGCTCCCACTGAAATCAATGGAAAAGTTTCCACTGACATTAATCGGAGAACTGAGCCCTGTGGGCTGAACTTCCAAAACAACGTCCAAAGTAACATGATGTGTGTTGCCCCAAAAATATAGTTATTGCTAAACTTTGCCCTTTGTGACTGGTGTTTGCCAGAATCCCCAAAATGATGCAAAAAGGTCATATGTCCATGTAGATAGGGGGGCAGGATCACTCTCCTAAGCATAGCTCCAAGCTGGACAAAGCTGGACAAAGTAAATTTACTATTTTTACTATTTCTTTAAAATCTATCTAGGGTATTTTTACTGCATGCACATAGGAGTGTCTGGGCTAAGGAAAGGTCCATTTATGCAACTGTTTCAAATAGGATTAAAAATTAGAAGATAACTGAACGAGTTGTATTCAGTTTAATTAAATAAACATATTTGGATTTAGTCTGGGGAGGAAGCAAGCAGCTAGCTGACTGATAAAAAAGATTGTTGAGATATCATGAAAAGATTGCCAAGAAAACAATCAACTGTATTCAAAATTAATCTAACAGGCTTGGAAAATAAGATGCACAAACTAGTTTTTTATGCTGTCTGCAAAACAGCTGGCCTTGGACAAGTTTAGTGGAAAGTGGGTGATAATTATGGCTTTATTGAGGCAGTGAAACACAGACATAAGGAAGGAGATTAGCTAACTTCTTCTTTAGTCAAGATAAATGAGTTTCACTTGAGGTGAGAAGTATATATTTCTGAACACTGACTATAAGGCCAAAGAAACGGAAAAAACTAAATTAAACCAAAATGCTTTCCAGTTCAAACCTGATTCACAAGACTTTTATTAACAAACAGAACCTGAATTTCTTATTCTTCATGGACTTCACTATTTTTATCTCAAATTCCTACTCAGTAGTTGCACAATTCTATGCTCCAAATATACATCATCAACCATATTTGCTACCTTTCATTTCTGTTTAGCTTGCTCCTGTATGGCTAAAAAACACACTGAGCTAAGCCAGGTGAGAATTTTTCCCAACATTAAAATTTTCCTTCTCTTTCCCCATTTCCTTCATAAAGTTAGAGGAGAATGGTTAAAACACTTGAGCCTTATCTACAATACAGCTACCACTAATGGAGCTGCACTTGTTGGAGACTATGGGTCCCAAAACTCCCAAAGACAGACAAGGCCTAAAATGGAGACAGACCCACAACATTTGGCTGAGTACTTTTTTAATTTTTGTAAAAAGGCATTAGAATTTGTAAGATCTACAGTTATAGGAAGAATCTGCATAACATTTTGAAGTATTATTTGATAAATAACATTTAAAGGCTGTATTATATCTAAAAGAGAACAGAGTAAAAGTTACATATACAACCTAAGCTATGGCATTTCCTGATGTGAGCACATAACTGTGTAAACCTAATGTTCATAAATGCATAGATTTTAATACCAGAAGGGACCATTACGGCCACCTGAGCTGACTTCCTGCATAACACAAACCACACAATTTCACAGAATAATTCCTGCCTAAAGCCCAATAACTGTGGTTGAACTACAGCATATGTTTTAGAGAAACATCCAGTCTTGATCTAAAGATTTCAAGTGATGGAGAATCCACCACATTCCTTGGTAAGTTGTTGGTAAGTACTGTTAAAAATTTGCTCCTTATGTTGGATCATATTAAAGAAGTTCTGTATTAAAATCACAAATGAGTTTGATTCCCCATAGTTTAAATTCCAGGGCATTACTAATTAAGAGGTCTCTTGGTTTTTGGTACTGTTTCTCTCCCTCTCTGTGTGAAACTTGCAAGCTGCTAATTGTGTTAGTACATTCTAAGACAGAGTCTGTTCTCAAAGCAATTCTTTGTAACAACAACTACTCACACAGAGAGAGACTCAAAGCAATACTCTGTAACAATAGAAACAGCACCCAGAGACTCCCCACCCTTTTGTTGTATTCATCTCGCTTTGTTAACAATTGTGATTAAAATAGAGATAAAGGATGTATGTGGATGGACGCTTGGTGTGGATAATAACTGAATGATCAGGGAGGTGCCAGCCTAAGAATCCAGTGTCCATCGGCTGAAGAAGGCGTCAAGTGGAAATAACCAGTGGACCCCTGGAGGGCAGACTGGAATCCACCCAACAGCCTCAAGGATGGGAGAAACAAAGAACAAGATAACATCTGGCAGCACGGAGCCGTCAGGAATGTGCCATCTGCTGACTGATTCAGCGACAGCATGATGAAGCAATTCCCATAGATTGGCATAGGAAGAAATTCCTATAAAAATGGACTCTAGAAAGTGAGAACTTTGGGGTCTGATTCTGCAAACCAACTTCCAGGAGCATCAGATGTGCATCTGACAAGGCCCTGCTCCCTCCTCACGTCCAGGCCACCTGGCCAATGGCTTGTAATGAGCAACTCTAAGGCTGGTAACTATGATAACAACCTTGCAGAACCTGTGTGTGTGTGTGCGTATGAATGAATGTGTGAATAAATATGAAATTGAATGGAATGTTATAGCTATAATTAACTGCTTACTATGATTCTTTCTGTATTCACAATAAATGTGGCATTTTGCCTTTTCCCCTTTAATAAGACCCTGCTGGTTTTTATTTTATTGGTATAACACTTATTTCCAGTTTTATATTGGTCAAGCTTCAACTTCCAGCCACAGGACCTTGTTATGATCTTGTTTGCAGATTAAGTAGCTGTCAACTATCAGATATCTCTTTTCTACGTAAGTACTTCTAGATCATGACCAAGTTACTTCTTAACTTTCTGTTCTATAAGCTACATAGATTGAGCTCCTTATGTCTCACTGTGAGGCATGTTCTCTGAGACTAATTTGTTTTGTGGAACACACAATTATATCCAGATGCTTTACACAAAGGCTCAGCAATTCTTTTTTAGTAGCAGCCACACCTATAAGGTTCTTCATGGAAGGTAAATGAAGTTCCCCCTTTTTAACCCTTCAAATTCAAGGTCCTGCATCATGGTTAAGAGTCTTCTATCCAAGCATTTCCTTTGGAGGGATGCTCTTTAAGAGCCTAATCTAATGTTCACTGAAGTCAACAGAAAGACTCCTACTGACTTCAAGGGGACTGGGTCCAGCCTAAGCGATCATGACATTTGCTGTTAAACACCCCAAGGGACTTCTTGGATGACTTCTTCACCCAGGACCAATGACTTCGAACCTGTGCACTAGTGAGGAGTGAGAAATCAGGAAGGGAAATGGGATCAGCCGACTAGCACTGGACATTGGAAAAGTCCACCTTAGTTAAATAAATACCATTATAACCAAAACAAGAGAGTGCAAATTATTCAGACTTCACCAATTTCCAATAGGGAGAGCAGGCGCTTCTCATCTAGTGGTCACTGCAAATTGCCAGATATTGAATGACACAGCTAAATTGGGCAATGATTGTGATGGGAAACACAGCTGGCACAAAAACCAGTGTAAAAGGACTGGGCAGAGATTGAATAACTAGGATGCACTTTACAATAACAGTCTGCCACTGGACCTTCTGTAATGTGAATGCTTACCATGGATTGGGTAAAAGTGGAAATATCCTGTGTGGTCTTGTCAGAGTCTATTCTGATCAGTCTTCCAAGTTTTGGGGCTCTGACAATAGTAAATGTGATAGTTCTGTTTCCTGTGTTGGCCACATCGTTGGTTACAGCTTTCAGATCATGAGCTGAAATAAGTTTTCTAGACCCTAAATAATAATTAAAAATAATACAAGTTTACAACAATGTAAATATTTTGCCACAGGAAAACTTTCATATATACTGCACAGCCCATAATCTAAGTATATTATTATTTATATAGTACTTTATAAAATTAGTTGTTTGACTAGCTTCCTAATTGTCATCTCTCAATACTCAAAGAATAAGGATGTCCCCCAACAAATGCAGATCTTTGTCATGAGGCAAGTTCACATACAGTAGCTTTTATTTATACTGTAGTGACGTGGTGTGGCCTCCCTCCAAGCCAGAGGGGGAGGAACCACTCTCTCTGCCCAAGTGAGCGGAGTCAGGCTGGGCTCGGCCCCCCACCAGAAGTTGAGGGGCGGGGCAGGAAGTACAAAAGATGGAGCCCCTAGCTTAGCTGAACAGAGCCAGGGAAGGAGACAGACGTGTCCTTCTTGCTGCTGCCTGCTGACCCATCTGTGAAGGCAGGCAGCAACCTGGACCTGGAGAGGACCAAGTCCGGGGAGGAGCTGGTGGGACTGCCGGCGGCTGAGTACCTGACGAAACAGAGGAGCCTGAGACTACGGAGCCTGATCTGGAACTCTGGTAGGAAGTAGCCCAGGGAAACCAGACTTTAGTTTGGTGGTGTTGCAGCTTAACAGCTGGTCAGCGTGTTGAAGGAGCATCCACGCTGTCTCAGTGGCAGGACACCTTGCCACCTTAAGGGCCCTTGGCTGGGATGCAGTGGAGTTGGGTGGGTCTGCATCTCCCTAGCCCTGCAACCCCACCTCTGGGGTGGCAGCCTCCCCACCATAAGCCACGAAGCCTGTGTTTGTCTGTTGCCTGCCAGAGCAGACTGTTGGCCAGCGCTAGACTGTTGGCCAGCGCTCCCCTGCCTGAGGGCTAGCGCTCTAGACTGTTGGCCAGCGCTCCCCTGCCAACAATAAACAAAAATTCAGGGAAGCTGTGACCTGTCTGTGACTTTTGCTGCTGCGGCTCCATGGTTTCCCCCACCACAGTGGTGGCTGGGAGCTGTGGGGTTTCCCGTCCACCCACGGCAGCTGGGAGCTGCAGGGTGACCATATTTCCCAAAGAAAAAATGGGAGACCCCAGCTGCTTGCCCAAGGCATTCTACTCCCCCCGCACAAGGCTGTCGCCTGTCGCTGGAACCCTGAGGAGGGGTCCCTCAGGACTCTGTCACCTGTTGCTGGAACCCTGCCAGGGCCCCACTGGCTGTCAGCTCCAGATTCCTGCAGCCCCTGGGATAAAGGAGAATGTCACAGTGATCTCTGGAAGTCATGGATTCCATGACTTCCATAACATAAACATAGCCTTAGTCATAAAGCATGGGCAGAGTAGATTATGCCCAACTTCGAAGACCAGACATATGCTCTACAATGTGTCCAGGCTTCACCTGCCCATAAAGCAAAATTCCTGAGGTTGCTTCGACACTGAGGCTTCCTTCAACCCCATACAATGTAACCAGACAGTGATGATTATATATTTGTGGGTGGGAGGCTAGTGAAAAAGAAGAAAAAACAGTGCCATTACCATAGGCGCAACCCCTTCAGGATAGTCAAAGTGCCGCAGTTCAGAAAAGCTGAAGGAAACAAGTTTAATGTACATCGCTACACAGACAATCTCAATGTTTAGGAGCAAGCTTTTTCATTTTTATAGAGCAAGTGGCAAAAAAGAGAGAGAGGGAGAATGGAAAAACCCTGAAGAGTTAAGGTTAACCAAAGTGTGAAAAAACTTAGCACAATTTCTCTCTCTCCATATATATATTTACTAAGTCAAAGTAAAATAACAGCTCAGCAAAGACTGTAGACCAAGCTGAGCAGTGGTGAAGGAAATATATTTTCCTTGCTGGAAAGCTGTCAGAAAGTCTAGAGGCTCTTCCTACAAAAATGTGTCAGGAATATTTTTCTTATAATTGTATTTGGCTTACAGTAGAAATTCCTGTAAACCCTGTGCCTGAGGCAACCTTACAAACCAAAAAACACCAGACAGGCATGGTACAGATTAATAAGGCTTGTAAGTAGATTTATTTTAATCACATTTATACTGACTGAATTACAAGACCATGCTGCAATAACCTGATTTTTTGTTTCCTTTAAGTGGTTTGTATTATGAGGCTTTACTTATGAGAATTCTGTTTGAAAAGGTAAACAAACTTAAATATTTCTCTCATGCTAGCTTAACACAACATATATAGATGAAGAGCTGCAGTGCAAACTTCCCCAACACTTTTAATGACAGGTTTCAGAGTAGCAGCCATGTTAGTCTGTATCCGCAAAAAGAAAGGGAGTACTTGTGGCACCTTAGAGACTAACAAATTTATCTGAGCATAAGCTTTCGTGAGCTACAGCTCACTTCATCGGAAGTGAGCTGTAGCTCACGAAAGCATATGCTCAGATAAATCTGTTAGTCTCTAAGGTGCCACAAGTACTCCTTTTCTTTTTCCCCAACACTGAATCCCTCCCTGTGTTGATGGACAACCTTCTCTGAAAGACAAAGGTAGTTCAGGCAACATACTATCCGTATGAAAGGTATAACACGCAGAAGTGCTGGTAAGAGACAAATCTTTATTTCTTAGGCCCCAATAACAAGATGTGAGCAAGTTACAAGAGTTAAACCTGGGACCTTTCCAGAAGTTAGTGTCTCGTGTTATGCTACTGTCTCATCCAGGAATCACTTCTGGGCAAAATTGTGCTATAGCAGAGCTTGAAACTTGTCTACTTGCCAATGATGAGTACAAAACATCTCTGAGTGTGGCTCCTAATCCATCAGCTCCCTCAGGACTTAGGCTTTCATTTAAAAAGTTAAGATGTTGGCTCTTATGGTTGCAATCATAAACTTTCAAATGTGAACCAAAGCAATTCTGTCTTCCCCAGTCAACAAAAAGACAACTGTAGGTCTCTGCTGCTTTTCATAACATTCTCAAGGAGCAATTAAGAGAATCAGCCCACTGGTTAGTATCAATGTTGCGATTCAGAATCCTCAGGGCATTAAACTTTACTCTGTTCCTATAACTTATGACCAATTGAGACAGACTCAATATTCCAACACGTACTTTATGCCACTAGCTTCTATGAACCTAAAGAAGAATTTTGGAATTAATTTAGTTTAATAATCTCCTGTGTTTAGAAGTAATAACACTACAGGTCATACTAATGTGCATATATATCAATACCCATATCAATAAGTTAAACACTTGACAAATGAATTCAACTGTGGTTTTAAAAATTACGAATTTGGATATGTGAGAAACAAATTGGGTGAGAGCAACAAGCTTTTGTGCTACACAGAGCTCTTTTTCAGGTCTCAGTGTAAGCTCAAAAGCTTGTCTCTCTCACCAACAGAAGTTGGTCCAATAAAAGATATTACTTTACCCACCATTTCTTTCTAATATCCTAGGACCAACATGACTACAACACTGCATACAACAAATTGAGATGTGTATCTATCTACAGCTGTTTTATAGCCAGGCAGATATCTATCATATAATTGTACACATTATTTCCTATGCAATTATTTCAAATAAATTGAATCAAAATAATTTAATAGCCAAAGTCATACCTGGAAACACTCCCAGTCCTTTGTTAATTTCTAGGCTGATAACTAGTGTGCGAGCTGTGATACTAAAAATTTGCCGAGGTGCAAAGTTCAAACCATCTGTAACCTGAAAGTTGAAGCCTCCAGACATTGCTCCTAAAGAAAACAAAAATAATCACTTTCTTGTAAATTCAAATATTATTTTTTAAATCCCTTGTTATTTATTCAGAATATGGTGGGAATACACATTGGGACAAATTCTGTTTTCACTTACACCACAGTAAAACAAAAGTAATACCACTGAGGTCACTTCCAATTTGTACTTTTGCACCTGAACATCCAAGAGTTAAATTAAAGCATAATGCAGAGGCGATTAGAAACAATAAAAACTACTGAGTTCAATTTGCATTTTTAAGGCCAAATCCTCCACTGGGGTAAATCGTCAAAGTCCATTTGACTTCAATGGAGCTACGCCAATTTACATTAAAGGACTATCTGGAGCTTAACCTCTTTATTCTTCCCTTCTTTTTGTTTTAGCAGTGGCACCATCATTAAAGTAGCAATCTGGCCCAGATGCAGTTTTTGCAGGAAAACAACTACAATGGCATTACTTTGGAATACGTTTGTAGAGATAAATAGTCTCTGAGTTTAAGCTGTAGCAATTAAAAATATTCTGCAGCAATTAAAAATATTTCACTTCAAGATAGCTTCACTGAAGAGGACACGCAGTCGCAGGCTAAACTATTACACAGCCAGTGTGTGCTAGAAAGAAATACATTTCTTCTTAGAATCTCCGAGCCTGGATTTACTCTGGCTTGACTGTCAAGCAAAACATGTCCCAATGACTGCTCGTGGGCTGGAATATTGTAAAATTATACTGCCATGCTCTACTAGTCCAAAGCTCACAGCACTGCCAGTAAACTGCTGAACAAGTGATGAGTAGGGGATGCTAAGATTATTTTTTAAGAAAAGGATCAATGAAAAATTTAAAATGTTAACTGTTGTCAATAGCTGTTAACATTTACAAGTATCTGCCTGTTGTACTTAATTTAGCTCCTTTATATTGCTATATGAATGTATTTCCTGTAAGCAGAAGAGATCATTGCACACTTTCATGTAACGATCAGCACTTTTTGACAAGTTATAAATTAACATATCAGAAGAATTAATGTTGGTTCTGAGACCATAGTTAATGACTTCCCCAAGGAGTACCCTCAAAACCAGCTAAACAGAATATAAGCTCTAGAAGCTCAAGCTGCATCATTTTTGTTTTTAAAGCTTTAACTTTTCCAATGTTTTTTCTTGATAAAAATGCACAGCCAGTTGCTGATTTAAAGGGCTGACAGGATGTGCCTCAGGTGAGGAGAAAAAGGCTTATTTAGGTTCACTTGCTTTCTGATTAATGTGGATCAAGTGCCTGATAGAAGTAAACAGAAGTTTACTATGGAAGCGGAAGTAGGCCATAAAGAGCTGACTGGATAGCCAGCTCCTATTCACTGACTAACATTATTATAGTATTGTGTTATTTCTATCATAACTGATTTTAAAGGGGCCATTGACTAGTTTGATCAGAATGAAGAAAAGGTGAAGTGAAAAGAAAGGAGGCCAGAGAGAAGAAGGTTGTAATTGTTGCAGTAAGAGATGATGAGGCCCTGGGAAAGGGTAGGGCTGGGAGACTAGAAAGGAACAACCTGATTTCAGTGATACTACAGAGGAAAAATGTGTCGATTTAGTGGCAGATTCTGTGGAGGGAAAGGAGGAAAGAAATGACACAGATTGCAAGCCTGGGTAGGCTGAATGGTGGAATGCTGATCACGACAGAGAAGAGGGGGCTAGGATGGATATGGAAAGAAGGAGAATTTCAGTTTTTACTATACTGAGTTTGAGCTGGTGACAGGACAACCAGGATGAGATGTGGAAGAGACAGATAATGATGCAACACTGAAGGGAGAGGGAAAAGGTGAGGATGAAGACGACCACTTATGACTCACAACATAAGAGTTATTAGTCAAAGTTGTGTGATACCAAAGTGAAAAAGCACAGAGCGCCGAGGGCATGGCCCTGGAGGACATCAAGAGAGCCAGAGGGAGGATAAACCACTGAAAGAGTGGTCAGAGAGACTAACCAAGAGCCAGAAAAACAAAGTCACTGGTGCCTAGGGATGCAAGAACTTCCAGGAGGATGGAATGATCAACAGTTTAAAAAAATGGCATAATGGATGGAAGAGAGTAAGAAGGGGATCATTGGCCAGGATAAGGTCGTTGGACACCTTTGGTAAGAGAGGTTCCAGGGAATGGAGGGAGCAAAAGACAGATTGCAGGGGCTGGTTAGTGGAGAGGAAGTCAAAGAAGCAGAGGTAGATGACTGGAGATGAGAAGTTGAGCGACACCTGGCAAGGCAAGCATGGCCAAAAAAGGGGCTCCGAAGACTGGGACAAGAATAGCATATCTCAAGGCAGAGGGAAGGAAACCAGATGAGGAAGATGAAAGTGGTGAGAGAGATATTGAAGGGAGGTCAAGTGTGGACAGGCTCCAGACTGTGAGGTTAGAGTTTGAGAATAGAAGAAACACCTCCAAGTCATAGGCCAGGGTGAAGGAGAGAAGAATGCAGGTAGAAGGAGAACCAAAGTGGGAGAAAGCAGGAAGGGTGAAATATTTGCCAGATAGGTCTCCTTTTTCTCTTTGAGGTAATTGGTGTGATTCTAGGCTAAGAGGAAGACTCAAGAGGAGAGTTGTGCAGCATTACAGTTCAGACACAGAGTAGGTTCCACACTTGTGATCACTGGAAAATAAACTGTTACAGACTGAGTTTCACAGCCTAAATGAGTGAAAATATCTTTATCTATGTTAATTTCCTATGGCTGCAGATGTGCATTTGTCATTTCTCAGACCCAAGTGATGAAGGATTCAGTGCCTCAAACCTAGGACATCACCCTTCTACCTCAATTGCAAGGATTTAACAAAAGGTCAAAATCTTCCCAGAGTCGCTATTGTTAAAATTACTAACTCATTTTTGCTTCATCCTGGATAATCTCTAAGACACAGTTCTTTATTCTGTATTCTTCCTAGTACCCCCTCCTTTCTGCTGCTGAGGTAATAAGGGAATGGAAGAGCATGAGAAGAGAGGTGGTAATAGCTTTATTAAAGCCCACCCTACTTTTATGGGTGAATTGGCTATGGGACACGTTCATTCCTGTAGCTTTCTCACCACTGCCACCTGGGGATCTGTGACCGACCCCTGCTCCTTTCTCATTGCACATGCATTCTCTTTGCAGTAGCAGGAATGAGCAAGCAGAGAAAATCACCCCGTCTCTGGCTTTATCCAGTATCAGGAACAAGCTGTGTGGTGAAGTGGTTGTCCTCCACTGCCGCATGGGAAGTCTGATATCACCCATGGAAAGCATGGGGTAGAATATCATTGATCTGTTCTTCTCCAAGCTGCATTCCTGGAAATCTGCTTTTAAGATGGGGTTTGTGGTTAAGCAGCACACAAATTAGGAACTACGTATAGTGCCTTTCATCAGAGAAGAACCCACACACTTAACATACTGTGGTAACTAAGGCCCCAAAACTATGAGTTTTTTCTATTTAAGAATTACCCAGGCATGAAGGACTGCTAGTAAAGTGAGAAGAGAGTGTTGAGAGAATAAAAAAGGCCTAACGGCTACATTTCTTCAATAGTTTGAGGAAACTCGGAGCTGTTGCAGCCTTTCACAGAAGTGTTCTGCAGTATAGCTAAAGAGACTTCACCTTTTTCCCTGTCTATGAATGAATTAAAAATCATATTACATTAACATCAAACTGTGATGCAGACAGACTAGTTGCCAGCTCATGCCAAGGCCCCAGGGTCTCAACTGCCAACAAATGCATAGCTGGAACCAGTCTGGCTCACCTGTGTGTTGGTACTGTTAAAACAGGTATGAGATTTATAAGAATGTGTTTAGACTTTATGTCAGTTGCTGCATGTACTAATCTCACGTATAATATCTGTATCCCATGTTATAAGGTAATATTTAAGTGTTTGCTCTGTAACTGTAGATCACCAGACGGGAGAGAAGCATTAATGAGTGTGAAATGACTAATTTCCAACAGGATGTGTTGTCTCCTGCCCAACAAAGAAGGCCCATCAACATCAGATGAACTATTGTGGACATCAGGGGACAAAAGATTTTGTTGATTGCTACCCCAACTACCACCCCCACCCAATGAAAAAGAGACATGCAAGTGAATTCTTCCCAACAGTTGAACTGGCAACGTGAAGCAGAAGGGGAAGGAATAAAAAGCCCTTAAAAAGAGGAACTGTATCTTTTATGCAGCTTGGACTCTGAGGCACAAGGATTACTAAGCATAAGCAAAAGATCTACAGTGCTTGGCCTGAGTTATTATAGAAGCTTCTATTACTTTTTGAAACTTAGGATTGGAACTCATTTGTGTGTGTGTGTGTGTGTGTGTGTGTGTGTGTGTATATATATATATATATATATGTTTACCTGCTTTAACCTTCTAAATAATCCTCTTATTTCCTTTTCCTAGTTAATAAATCTTTAGATAGTTTATTACAGGATTGGCTACAAGTGTTGGTTTTGGTTTGTGAAGCTGCATTTGACCTGGGCTAAGTGACTGGTCCTTTGGGACTGGAAATACACTAAAAATCACAGCAATATTCAGGTTAAGAGATCATCTATCACAAAAGTAAGCTTACCTGGGTGGCAAGATAGATCTGAGCATCCAAGAGCACTGTCTATGACTCAATGGCAAGGCTATTATAGTATTTGATGAGTTTACACTTGATAATTTGTTGCTGAAATCTAAGTATAGAACTCATAACCAATTTGGGGTTTGAGCCCTGGTTCTTAACAGTCTTCCCTGAAGTTGCTACTCACACTTGAGCTTTGCAGGACAGTTTGACACAAACATGGATATGATGTGATGTGCCAGATAGACAAGCAAAATGGGAAACTTCCTCGAATCTATTATTATAAATAAAATGTGTACAAAAGAGAAGCCAACTATAAGTAATACAGCTTTGAGCAAAATATTATAAACTTTAGTGACAGAATTTATTTAATTGGCAATTCTGTTAGAAAAGGAAGCAGTTGCATTCATGTTGGTTTCTTTTAGTTTAAGTGATAAAGAGAAGAAGTAAGGCTAATGTTTGCAATCAAACATGCTTATGCTATCCAGTTAGTGAAATACATCTGTGCTGAAAGAGGCAGTAAAAAAAAGGAACTGAAACCAAATACTGTGTTTATAAAGATACTTCACCACAGAGTAGAATAATCAGAAATGTAACTGTTTGAGTAATAATGCACAAATTCAGATTAGCCATACAGACTACCACTGTTGTTAAAAGAAGAACAGAAACGAAAGATTTATAAAGCTATTCTGATTGGCTGGAGAACAACAGTTCTTGAATTGACTTTGCATTGTATAATGGAATATTACATTTAAAGAGTATAAACAAATATGGAGAGACTTTGTACAAACTACATTAATTTTAAACTGGACATTTCACCAGCTAGACAAGCGTTGATGGAGAAATTGCAACTTGACCAAGCATAACTGCAATGCTGACCAAGGGATGCACCAAAAAGGGGCCCATGGAAAGCAACATGCTGAGGTAAGTTGCTGACGGGAACAAACCAGTCAGTGTTCAAGGAATGTCCCAAGATGATTGCACCGGTTATGGCCTAACTTTTCTTACACAAGCTGGTGCAATAAGGTGTGTTAAACAAAGAGACTGCAAAATTCCAGTCCCAGTGACAAGAGCTCAAAAGCTAATGTCTTGTCCCTGACTGAGGAGATGATTCTCGTTCTGATTGGACAATTCAAATCTTTGGAAAGAGATCTGTCACAATCTGATTGGTCAATGCCACCATTTACAAGAAGAAAAATCAAATTGGACCACACAGAAGATATAGAATAAAATGGCCTGTCTCCTTCAACGCATTGCTTCCCAAAAGCCAAAGACACCTGGAAAGGAGAAGACTGAGGTCCTGGACCAGCCACCTGGGAGTCTTCCAGGTGACAACAAGAACCTACCTCAGATAGGCATTTTTAACTGTCTTTTATTAATTTTGAGCAAGTTGGGTTGCCTGGTAGCGTATTAGGAAAAGACTACAGTCATGTGCATCCTTTGCTCCATCAGCGTTTGCAGTGTCAACTCCTGCTGTGAACAATAACTGAACTGAAAGCTGACAGCTGAGCACAGATTTGGTGAGAAGTACCATATAGAATTTCTCTTGGATAATGATTCAAATCAGTCAATTGACCACTTCCTGAAACTGAGTACCTAATTAATAAGTAAGTGTACGTGCTTGTGTATGTGTTTTAAAGATTGTCAGTTATATTATCTCTCTTTGTTTTGGAACAGATTCCAATCAAAATTTTTGTAAAGTAGCTTTAAAACTGAGCAAGTTACAGTTAGTAACTAAGATTGTAGAACTGTACATGTGTCTATCATAGCTAATAGTTTCATACTGTCTTTCAAATTCTAGGTGTATACAGACATAAGATGAGACCAGGTGAGTGAGCTTCTTGTACAGCCCTCAGTCGAAATAATCTGTCATACATTTAGGAGTTTATTTTAGGTAGATAGGAGTGTTAGTCAGATCATTCATTGGGAAATAGGTTAAAAGGGTTGACTACTATAGATCTATTGGGAAGGAGACCTTGGCGAATTGGCATGTATAATAATTGACCAAACAGTTTTGTGATTCAATTTTGGATTGTTTTCCCTCTGTTGTCTTAGCAACACTGGAGTTGATAACCAATTGGCATACGTCAGGCCCTATCCTGAAGGAATCAGTCAAAAATCTAAAAATCTCCTTCACAATAGAGTAACTATGTGTAAGTAGTATTTTGTGTTGTGGTTGTGTAATTTGATTTTGAAAACCTAAATATCAACCAGTTTTCTAATTTATGTAGCCAAATCACAGTCCAATACCATTTTTGTCTTCTTATATCCTATACTATTAGCTACTGTTCTTAAGGATGTTTAGTAAACTCTTTAAAACTAATTGAATACTTTTTCTTTAGTGAAGCAGTCAAAATCAAAAGAACCGTAAATCAGGTGATGCTGCAGGTAATCAGTTACTTAACACAGGTTTGTTTTATAATACACACTTATAATCTTTCTTATAATACACACTGAAATATGAACAATACAGAAAAATCATTTCACCCACTACAGAAATGCAGCCACCTCTGGGTGAAATGCAGCAACTGACAAACAGCACACAGCAACCATACACAAGAGTTTAGAAGAGGCATTAAGGAATACTATACACCTAAAGAATGCTATATCCAGTTGAAACTGCAGAAGAAATTAAGGTAGGTAAATATAGAAGCTGACATCTAGCTGAAACACTAGAGTTAAGAATACTTCCCTTACAAAAAGTCCCTTGAGAACCCTAACAACAAATGGTCAGAAACTCAGTTTTACATCTCATTTGAAAGATGGCATCTTCAGCATCACAGTGTTCCCTAACACAAAATGCAGGCATCAGTTCAGTACTGACACAGAAGGAAAAATACCGTATACTAAGATACAGCCTTTCCTATCCCTCCACACAGCTAAAACTCTCATCAGGCTCCCATCTCACATCTCAATTACTGCAACATCCTTTTCTGTGGCCTTAACAAATGAAATCTTTTCCTGCTCATATCCATTCAGAATGCTGCTACTTAGATCATTTTCCTAGCCTGTCACTTTGACCATATCACCCCTCTCCTTGCATTCCTTCACTGGCTCTTCTCTATCTCCATCAAACTTGACTTCACTTTCAAGGCCCTTCACAATCTATCTCCATCTGACATATCATCTCTCATTCAATATTGATATGTCGACTCCCACCTCCAATCAGCCCATGATGTCAGCCTCCATTGGTCACTTGTTAAATTTTCTAACAGGCATCTTCATGCTTTCACCCATGCCACCTTTCACATTTGGAAGAAGCTTCCCCTAACATCCTCAAAACTAGCTCATTATGTACCTTCAAACCCCTTCTTAAAACTCTCCCTTGCTGTGAGGCCTACAGAAAGCTTGAGAGCGGCTTGGCTGCTGCTGTGCTGAGACCAATGCCTATCGTGCTGACCAATACTGTGTCACTGTTTCCTTGTATCCCTGACGGTCTGCCTGTATCCAGCTGTTGTCTCTTGTCTTATACTTAAATTTGTAAGCTCTTTGGAGACAGGACTGGTTTTTGTTCTGTGTTCGTACAGCATGTAGGACAATGGGGTCCTGATCCATGACTAAGGCTGCTAGGTGCTATGGTAATACAAATAAATCAATCAATAAATCTACTGAATTATCAATACTCTTCCTACAACACCTAGGTGTTTGCTGGAAGTTATCTACTCAGGTAACGACCTGAACCCTTCCCTGTTTGGCTTGTGAGATTATACATCACTTAATTAGTACTTCTAAAATTACATCATGTTACAAGAATATCTCCATGGGATTACATCTGTGAATATCCCCATAGGATTACATAACAAAATATTCCCACATGGTAGTTTTAGAACTACCTACCATTGTGTACAAACACCAGCTGTCCTTCCATTATATGAGTCTGGGTAAAATTAAGGATGCTTTTGTTTGGAGAAGACTTAAGAGCCAAGTGGCCATTGCTAGGTTGAGTAATAGAGTACACTAGCTCTGATGCTGAGGAGTCTTTATCTTCTGCACAGAGGTCATCAACTGTTATTTCCGTAACTGAGCCCACCCAAACCTTAAAAAACAAAAACAGAAGAAAAAATTACATAGATTGGATTGATTCACTGTATCTCATGTTGCTAAAACAGGTAACCCTGTAATCCAGTATGGTTTCTTATCATTGACTGTAGTGTTTAACATTCTGAAATTATTTAAAACTTCAAGGTATCGAGCGACACCAACAAACAACCTAACCAGTTTTAAAATGCAGCTTGATATGTTATATAATCTTGTTTATGAACAGGATTAGATAACGTGGTTACCTGCGGCAGCAGGGAACTGGACTTGATGACCCAGGAAGATCCCTCCAGACCTGTCCATCAACCAACTCCTGCATAAATCAGTATTTCAGAGGAAAGTGCAAATGTCTGACAGTGTCTGTATTCTGACAAATGCAGCAGTTTATTTCATGGAGTGTTAGAGCCATGTTCTTCCCCGTCGGCAAAACACTCAGCGCCCTCAACTTCCAGTGCAGTAAATGGCACTAGATATGTCACAAATTTGGGCCATAAGAAAGACAACAGATTAAAATACAATACAACTACTAATAAAAAGGCAACACTTTTTTTTAAACTAAATATTTTCTTTCAACTCCCACCTACTCACAATATGCACCAAGGGCTCAATCCTGTAAAGGACTGGTAACTCTTGGAGGTACTGACTGCATGGGAGATGAAGGCACTCAACACTTCTGACAGTTGCTCAGCACTTTGAACCAAGGCCTAAACTGAGACAAACTAGAGTTTATGAACACAGCATAAAACCCACTACTTTAATTCTAGCAATTCTAGTGCAAACATGACACGTGTCTCTGTGTCTTCAGGGCAATGATAAGGCCCTGGGTTTACTCAGGTTTACAGGCAGACGAGCACTGTAAGTACTGATGTCCCAGGAGGGGAGCATTGTGTGGGCTTCATTTAATTTTGGGCGGTTATTTTCTGGTTTGAAAGAAAAGAGCAACTGTTGGCTTTACTTTTGATCTGTTTGCATTTTTAATTATGGGTTAAGGTGCCTAGAGCCCGGGATAGGACATATCTATTATAAACTAAAATCAAGTCCATAGATATTCAACACATGCACACCAGCTCATCCCATGAAGAGTTGATTTATAGCAAGGATCGGCAACCTTTGGCCCGTGGCCCACCAGGGAAAGCCGTTGGCAGGCCGGGACGGTTTGTTTACCTGCTGCATCTGCAGGTTTGGCCGATTGCAGCTCCCACTGACCGCGGTTTGCCGCTCCAGGCCAATGGGGGCTGCAGGAAGCGGCGTCCAACACATCCCTCAGCCCACGACGCTTCCCACAGCCCCCATTGGCCTGGAGCAGTGAACCGCAGCCAGTGGGAGCTGCAATCAGCCAAACCTGCAGACGCTGTAAGTAAACAAACCGGCCCAGCCTGCCAGTGGCTTTCCCTGGTGGGCCACGGGCCAAAGGTTGCCAATCCCTGATTTATAATATAAAATCTTTGATAATCAACAGTTCTACTTAAGGTGCAGAACAGATACCATAATGTACCTCTCTGACTTTTAGTGTATTAATAATATCATATTGCATTTGATTCCATTGGCTTTTCTTGCCTCTGCCCAATTCCTGCTCTTTAATTCATTATCAATAGCTATTTGATGGTAAGGTTATGTTAGTAGTTTAATGAGGAAAAAAATATCCTTGACAAAAGTTATTTCACTTCTCCTAAAAACAAAGATAGGAGATTTCTTCCTGATCCCAACAACTAAGCATTTTTTCTTCAGGAAACATGAGCTTTTGTAATTTTTTTTTTTTATGGGCTAATCTTTGAAAACAAAGATGTATCTTTAAAGATACATGATAACTGATGATAAATGCTGACTTTTTAATAATTCCCACTATGTAAAGGTTTTATTGCCACTTGTTTGATGATCTGTAACCACCCCAAACTCTTGCCAGTAATACCTTTATATCACATCATCCTGTACATAGAAAAATATAATACATTGCATATAAATGGTAAAACACTAGGGAGAATATTTACAAAAGAGCATGCAAAGGTGTAGCCATGTGTAACTCCAATGCTAAACCTCCGCATGAATTTTCCTCATTCCAACTTAAGAAATAATAGGGCTTTTTAGCTATAAAGATATTGTTTATTCCATGCCTCCCCAGCACGCTTACACACAATGCCTTTTTTGTGTGCACACTGTGTTAAGATTCTCCGTTTGCTGTATAATGTGATACATGAGGAATGAAAGGAGATCCATGAGATGAAATGGAATGTAACGAGGCAAAACACTTGAAATACTGCAAATACTTTACAAGTGACTTATTTGCATCACACAGGGTGGAGATCAAGGTTTCCTTAAGAACAGAATAAAAAAAGTATGCAGAACTTCCGAGATGTCACTAATTCAGCATTTGCCTAACACATTCCACTACTACAGTGGCAGGAAGGTTCATGACCTTGCTTGCTGAGAAATGAAAAATACTCCAGTGACCTAATCCAGTGTTCTGCTTATAGAGATACCTTGTTAAGCAGAATTAATTAACAAGAAGGATAATAACTGTTAGATTTTTTTAAAGAAAAATTCCACATATATGAAAATATAGCCACCTTGTGGCTACATTGCAGTACAGCCACACCTTACTACTACTAAATCTTACTTAAATGCATAGATAAACGGGACAAGCAGAGTAAGGATTTTTATTTTCTCTAACCTGAATCCCCCTGATTTTTGCAAAAATGCTGCTTAAAACATGCTTAACTTTAAAAGTTTCTGTTTAAGACACAATGAAGTGAATGGGTTTCAAATGTGTGCTTAATGTTTACCATGTACTCAAGAGCTGTCATGAATAGGGACAAACTTAAGCCCATATTTGTGAGCTTTTCTGAATCAGAGCTCTCATCTGTTTGCTATTCTCTGACAGGGTTTCTCTTTCTGATTGTTCAACTGGACTAAAAGTCCTGGCAGTTCCCTTGTAATTGTTTAGAATACTTATGGTTTTAAGTTACAGAGTGAAATTAAAGACTATCGATTCTCGTATTAATAAAACTTTTCAAATCTGTTATGTTCATGCAAATATTGCAGAATGATACAGAAGTTCAAAAAAAGGAAAATCCAATAGCCCTCTTCCCTTTAAAAACAAAACATCACCCACACACAAACACTAAGGGAAGAAAAAAACCCTGCTTTGTTCACCACCCTGATACCAATCATAAACACTGTGGTTTAAAGAGGGAATGTTGAGGAGGCCTCAAAAGTGAGGGAATTGGAGTAGAAGGAATCACTTTACATTTGAGTAAGTTTGACAGTTTGTTGTGTTTGGCAAAAAGTCCCATAACAAGACTAAAATGTAACTTCAATATCCATCTGGAGACCACCAAGAGCATAATACTAACTTCCATAGGGGCCCTCCGTTGCTAATGGATGCCCATAAAGGGATCTGATACTTTTAACATTTTTGTTCTGCTTTGTTACTGATTTAGCTGTTCTTTTAAGAGCTTTGTTACACCCCAATCTTGCAAGCTTGCTCATGTGCTTAGCTTTATGCACTGTGAGGAGTAAACAGTGTGTAAAGTTATAACATGAACTAGTGTTTGCAGGATCAGGACCTTATTCTGTAGTAGGCAACATGACCAAATCTATTGCTTGAAATGCAAAAGTTTCTTGCAAGAAAGGTTATCCTCTAAACAAGGTCTTGCAACAAGGTCAACAAAGTGGTTTTCAGGGAATTTTCATTCAAGTTTGTACATTTACTTCTTATCTCTAAAAAGGTATAAATTAAGCCAGGGCTATTGTATTTAAAAATACATAGATTACTACAAGCAGGTTAAAATTCAACAGCTAGCAATACAAGATTCCCAGATGAGCAAGCACAGCCCGGCTGGAACCTCGAATTTAGCAAGTTTCACCCTAGGTAAGCACTGCCTTGGAACTCCCAGCTGATGATAATAGTCAGCACTGAGCCAGGCTGTCAGTTCAAGAAAAATCTTTATAATCCACTTTTCCCCCATCTATTTTAGGCATTCATCTTGGTTTAAAGTGATTGGTTGGAATAAATCAGATTCTCCAGCTTTGTATAGTGTGCACAGAACTATCAGAAACACAATAGTTCTATATTAAGAACAGGGTATGTAAGCACAGTAAAGGGTCAAGCGTGACAAGCAAAACCACAGTCATGAATACAAGAACCATGGGTTTGGTGTAGGCAGACTGCCCAATTGAGTAGATAGCATTTTATCTATGTTCTGGATGACTGACCTATTTCAGGATTAGATTGAAAAGTTGTGTTATTTATTTATATTTTAAAATAAAGGTACATTTTGGGTCTGCCAATCAACTTCATGTGTTCCTATGAAGTCTGGTCTTAACAATCATTTAAAAAAAAAATCAGTGTGCTGTGCTGCTGGGTCTCAATTCTGTCAAAGGATAGTTCTTCAAAGCAATTATACACAAGGAAAGAGAAATCAAGAAGTAGTCTTGGTGGACACCTTTCCCCTGGGTGTATTACTAGATTACAGTTAATACCTGCTGTGTTGACGTCTGAAGAACCCCACCAGTGGGTAATTATCCTCCCCTGCGGGAGTTTACTGTGTAATACTTGATGCCTTCTTCGAGAAAATTGCCAAATTGTCAGGACTCAGCCTGGTGTAAAAGCCTAATATCATGGTGCACTGTAGTGTGGATGGATGCCCACAGTGGGTAAAGGCCATCACTGTGAAGCATAACATTGCTAAAACTGATTAGTATAAATTATTATATTTTCTCTTTTTTTCTTCTGTGAAAAGGTTTATGGATGATGCTAAAATACTGTAATCTCTACAGTACTCAATCTGTCTACACAACACTCAAATACCATTCATACTCAGGATTAAATGCAAACTTGTTTTAAATGTTATAATTTGTAAATTGCACTGTGCTATACTATATAACATTATCCTCCTTCAAATCCCTCCTTTAAAAAACTCTTCTCTGGTGTGATGCCTACAATATACTTGCAGCTCATGTACTGTTAGACAGCTGATATGCCGTGACCACCATTTTTCAAGATGTTCAATATCATTTTATTATCTGTACTCCTACCCCCCACCCATGTATGTTTGTTTTAGTCACCAGTCATCTACTCTTCAGGGCAGGACTGTCTCCTATGTTTTTATAGTGTCTAGGACAAGGGGGCTCCGGCCTGCAGGCACAGTTGTAATATAGATAATAATCCTCTCACATTTATGTAAATCTGGAATTATACCACTGAAGCGAATCGAGCCACACCAATGTGAAATAGGGATGAGAAGAAACCATCCTTTATTCTTTACAAGATAGAATGGTTAGTTAAATGCTATCTACGGTTACTAGGAGAAAAAAATAGACCAATTCTACAATCTTCAATTCCACAAGTTCTTTGGGAACTATACAAAGTAAGCAGGCTTTGGGTGTTTCAGAATATTATCTTTAATTCATAATTAACAGCTACACCCAACAAACCTACAGTAATAGAGAGTAGTAGCTCCAGTCTCTCTAGTAATACTGTGAGGAGCTGGTAACAGCTCACCTTAAGTGATCACTCTCGTTACACACAGTGTGTATGGTAACACGCATTGTTTCATGTTCTCCATGTATATAAATCTCCCCACTGTATTTTCCACTGAATGCATCCGATGAAGTGAGTTGTAGCTCACGAAAGCTTATGCTCAAATAAATTTGTTAGTCTCTAAGGTGCCACAAGTACTCCTTTTCTTTTTGCGAATACAGACTAACATGGCTGCTACTCTGAAAACTGTGAGGAGTGGTTCTATTTTGGACATTATATAATACAATATTATTATTTTTATTAGGACTTTTAAAAAAATCTGCATACATTTTCTGAGGGAAACTCATATCTCCTATCAGAAATGTCAGATACTTAGTCAATTCCCTAAAGCATAGTAAGTGGGTGAAATTCTGTTCTCTTACACCTATGCTGTCTCCACTGACTTCAGTGGGAGCTGCAGAGATACAACAAAGAGCAGAATTACTCTCAGTGGGCCTGATCCTCAGGAATAGCTCAGAGGTGCTAGGCACAGAATCCGAGGGATGGTGCAAAAATAATCTGAAGCCGCCTTTATGGTCCCTCAATCCTGAAGCCTGCCAAAGGCCAATGCCTCAAGACTGCTCTGACTTACGCTGCTTAGTAACTGCATCCAAGTTGCCATTACTCCTGCCAGGGAATGTTAAAACACAGCAGTGCTCCATCCATACACCCTTCACCGCCATGTGTCCCATGTCAAGGCCAAGAGGAGGCAGTGGCCCAGATCCAGCTATAAGGCCCTACGCCACTCAGGGATTCCTCTTAGACAGAAGTAATCATCAGCCAGACTCTTAGGTGTGTTTAAGGTCTGCTTTGCACTACCAGGACAGCACAACGCAAACTTAGCAAGAGCCAGGATCTGATCCCATATGTATAAACAATTGTCACAGTATCCAATCTATCTTCAGAGCCTATCACCATGGTATCTAAGCATCACAACTGGCTTCTAGTACATAACATATATTTCCAGGTTTACACATATCTATCTCTAGTCTCTGTGTTATTATTGTCCTATAAAATAATGTCAAGCTAAAAATGAAGATTTTAAAATTATAAAGACGAAAGTATGCAGAACTTACCCTAAGTATTTTGTTTGTACTTATAACAGGAGCTTCATCATTTACCGACGTAACAGTCACAAATATAGTTTGGGGCAAACTTTGTTTCCACAGTTCTGTGTTATTTGCTATGACAGTAAAATTGTCAGTCAGCCCCTCACTACCATCATGAATATAGTAGATTAATTCTTGCTCTACCTGAAAAATAAATGGACTGAAAATTAAAGAAATTAAAACAAAAACTGTTTCTGAAATTTTAAACAAAAAGCATTCAACCATTCCAGCTCTGCAATAATTCTCTTTCAGCCTTCACGATCCCAAACTTCTCCCTCTGATGCACACTCTTCTATCTCTAGCATATCAGATTGCACATGAGCATTTGGTTATTCTGAAACAACCTCAGATATAGAAAGGCATGTATGCAACTGTATCAGAAGGTCAGAGACAAACCAATAAATCCCAAAGAACTCATATAAAAATAGCTAAAGCACAGTTAAGAGGGTTCATTTTTGAAAATCAGTTAAGTGTTTCATTTTTATTTAGAAGAGGCAAAATGACTTAAGACATCACTATCTGCAGTTGAAAGTCAAATTTCTGTTTTTGGGCCATAAAAATTAAAAATCTCATATTCATTAACATTTGTCAAAGGTTAACACATTTCAGTTTATGCATTTTGAAACAAGTTAAATATTGAAACCTTCAAATTAGAGAGTTTTCATTCAGATGTAAAGTAACCCTCAACTATGTTGGCAGTATAAGATACCTGTCAGGCTTCTACTCATTTTGAATTGTTGACTTATTACATCCTATGCCATTTAAGACAATTTCCCATATTCGGAAGTCTGAAAAGTAGTATAAAATCATACATATTCATGTCTGGGCAGGAGTTATCCCACTGGAATATGACATATCAAAATAATACATAATGTAGATCTTTATTTTCAAATAAGCATATTAAGCAATATATATCTTTTTATGTGCATCAAACACCCATAACTCTGGTGTAGATTTTTGAAAGGGGAAAATACTTTGCAAACCTTCAGTATGTTATTTTGCATCAAACAATTATTATTTGAAGCTGGTGAATCACAAAACATCTTGCCATAACCCCTGCTCCTGCCCCATGCCAAGGGACTGGGTGGAGTCTCCATCACTTGAAGTCTTTAAATAAAAATTGGATGTCTTTCTTAAAAACATGCTCTAGCTCAACCACAAGTACGGGTTTGATGTAGGAATTACTTGATGAAATAATGTGCTCACTGTTATGCAGGAGATCAGACTAGAACATCATAATGGTTTGTTCTGGCCTTAAAAATAGATGATTTTGAGACCCTCACTGGCTTTCTCACCTTTTTCATAGCCCTTTAAGGCTACACAAAACTTATTAGCACTTGTATCTTATCATGGAGACTCCACTTTCTCTGCTCCAACAACACTGA
Organism: Caretta caretta; assembly: GCF_965140235.1. Classification (NCBI taxonomy): domain Eukaryota; kingdom Metazoa; phylum Chordata; order Testudines; family Cheloniidae; genus Caretta; species Caretta caretta. The sequence continues at coordinate 35,042,880 of NC_134210.1, forward strand.
TATTTGTTCACTTCCCCACTAAGCACATCCAAGGTTTCTTCCTTGCCACTAGTTTGACATTCACTCAGAACTCGACTGGAAAACAATGTCCTCCCCCTCAACCCTGCTACTTCTACCATGACTTTTGCAGGAAACTGCCAACTAGTAATGGTTAAATAGGGCCTATTAGGGAATTGTGACATATCTTATTTGTATCTTGTAGCTGCAGGCATATAAAAACATATGTGTACCTGTCATTGTTTCCCTCATTCTCCCTTCTCCATTTCATCTTGTCTTAGACAGTAATCTCCTCAGGTAAAGGACTGCCCTTTATTGAGTTTGTATAGTGCCTAGCACACCTGACCTGCCGGTGTGACTGCAATACATACAATAATCAGCAATTTAAAAATACTCAAACAAAAAAAGAACTGACATTTAGATCAAGCTTACCACAGTCAGATTACCTGTTTTTTGGTAAATTTGGTTAACTTCACTCCAGGAAAGCGAAAGTTTCCAACGTGCCCATTCTTTGGTGGCTCAACTAAAATAAATTCACAACTGAGTCCTGTGAAATGCTGATCAGAAATTTTTAGATAGTCTTCCACCAGAGCTTTAGAACCACCTTCTATTACTGTAAAGTTCTGCACTTCTAATGGAATCAGCTTTGGGATGACATCTACAGAGATTTCTATTCCACTGACCACTCGGATGCCATTGGTCACATCCAACGAAAAATGGTCTTGCAGCTGGTCAGAAACTGTCTGCACATACTGAATGTTGCCATCATCAATATCTTGCTGGGTAAAGGTCAAAACTGGCTTTTGTTCTGCACCAAGGTAACCTTCTTCTGATGCAAACTTCCGAATGTATCCATGCACTGGAGGAGCCCTTAATGTGAATACTATCTCTGATGGAGAACTGTTTTCATGCACAACCTTAAAATTATACATACACAAAAAGTCATTCAAGTAAAAACAAGACAATTTCTTCTTTAATTCTATTCTGAATTTCTCACTTCTGTTCTCACTGGGACAGTAAATCATGGATTATTTATCCACCGGTTTGGCTGGAATTCTCTATTTATAAACATTATATCTGCAAATGCCTAGCACAATGCATTTCCAGTATTATATTAAGTAGATGCATGTTAGGTAATACTGCATGAGAAAGTGTTTCAAAACCCAAAACATATCCCATAAGATCTCTCAACTGAAAAAACAAAAACAAAAAACATCATGAGTTAATTATCTAAGAACTGTGGAATGCTGCTTGGAATGATGATTTCACAATCAGCACAATAATGTACAACATGAGCCTCCTTGTGGTAGTTACTTTAATGGTGAAAATGATCCCAATAGGTGCAGAGAAAAATATTAACCAGAATAGGCCAAAGCTAATGCTTCTGAACTGATGCTTTTAAAACTCCAAGCCGTATCCTCAGCTTGTGTAAACTGACAGACCCTTTGTAAATAAGCAAATACTTTGGATACAATTTAAGTTTTTTTCCCCAATATTTGTTATTGGTTCACCTGCCATGAAACAAATACAAATACACTGATAAATGTATTTAAAACTACCTGGTTTTCTTGCAGTGTTGATAATCACAGTGTCTCTGCAGCTTAATTTTCTCAAGTATCAGTACTCAGGGAATCAAAGCCTATGGTCTCTGTCTTATTTTAACAGATAGATTTTTTCTCCTTTCTAGTGATGGGAGGCATGCTAGTGTCAGAGTGCTGGGCTACCTGAAGTCTATAGCCCTTTCTGCACTGATGCCAGCAGATTCTCAAGTGCGGACACCATAATTGGAGTTACTCTCCAAAATTAATATCTAGCAATAATTTAAATTAGTTAGGTTAAAGGTGACAGTTTTGTGGAACTGAGGCATTAAAAGGGCTTGCTATGCCTGGGAAACAGGAATAAAGAAGAAAATCCATTACAGATAGAAGATTAAAGCTAAATTTTAACTCACCTGCAATTTCCCCTTACTGATTTTAACTGGTTTTCCTTCTTCAACTAAGAGGTTGTTATTATGTACAATATTTGGTGGACGCTGATGGCTTTCCAAGTACATACGAACATGCATTCCAGCATCCTGGTGGATATCCTTAGCATAAACTGTAAAGTTAAATGTGTCAAAAAGGTTGTTACTGTCATCATGCCTATAAATCACATGTCCCCTTTTTAGGTCAAGTTGAGTAAAGGAATCTGTTGCCAGATTTTTTACATAGATTCTTCCATGTTTTGGAGATAAGAATATCTCATAAATAATCTCATGATCCCTTCTAATGTCTTGGTTTGTGATGGCACTAAGGTTAGTTGTTGTAATAGTTCTCTCTTTTCCTTTTTGGACCAATAAGCCTGTGTTGTTTTCTAGTCTAACATAGGGATCTGAAGCACTCACTTCTAGAAGGGAAGACGTGTAGTGTTTGCCATCAGTTACAAATAACACAAAGCGCCCATAATCTGCACCACTATGTATAAATAGGACTCGCTTTTGCTCCAGGTCTTCTTGCTTGAATTGATAGAGTCTGTGACTGGTATCATTCACTAGAGTCAAGTCTCCATTTGGAATGCCACGCCTAGTGTACAGCAACTGTCCGTCATCAAAATCAGAATCAGGATCATGGTAGCATAGGTCTGCCAAGGTCAATAAGTGCTGCCCATTCTTAACTACATGAAATACCTTATCAACCACACGTACTGGTTTCTCATCATTCTTCAGCTCAACAGAAATATTAAATCTTATCTCTGCTGATAAAGGTTCTGTTCCAGCAGCAGAGCTCACCCATTCTCCTGATTCTTTGGTGGATGCTATGACAAGAAATTCATCGTACCTAGTTTCAGTGTCATCATGGACATACATAAGGCGTTCACCCATTATATCTTGGTTACTGAAAGTGGTGAGGTTATCATTACTTTCTGGTGAATCTGAAAAGTTAATGAGTTTTAATTTCCCATGTTGAGGACTCTTTGTAACTGTATATTGAAAGGCCTTATTATCCAGGGTTTGTGCAAACAATCTGCTTTTTGTTATTAGCACTCCTTCACCTTCAGTTATGGTCAAGCCATTGTTTGTCAAAATAATGCTTGTGAGATCTGCTTTAATGTTGATTTTGAAATCATAGACATTTGACTCCAAATATTTTGTAAAAATTAGGAATCTAAATGAATCCTGAGTGTTCTCATGGGGTCTGTCGATTAATTCATATTCTACTTCATGATCTATAATGCTTTTTTGGCTAAAAGTTGAATTTTTTTTCAAGGCTTGGTTGTTAAGGAGCATTTGCCCTTTCTTGGGTAAGGACAACAACTTATAATTAAGTTCATTTTCAGGTATTTCTATATCCACCATCACAGCAAAAAGATTATCTGAAGTCAGACATTTCTTTTTTGTTTTTCCAATTTCTAGAGGAACACGTTTCAATAAATTATACCTCAACCATTTCACTGTGATTGGAAACATAAGCTCATCACTGATTTTGTTTCCAATACGAACCTTAAATTTAAAATGTTCTGTAACATTTTCCAGCTGCAATGCTTTGAAAATACTGTAGTACCTCACACGGCTGCGCTCAATGGAGCGCTGAGAAAAAGTGTTTACTTGCTTCCACTCTCCACTAGAATGTTGCCTTTGAATTTCACCAAATTGAGGTGATTCTGTGATCTCATATCGTATCTCCATCTCTTGCTGAATGGCATTTGTTTCAACTGCCAAGTGGCTGAGTGTGATCAAAGTGGCATTGCCTTGTAGCACTTTTATTCCTGTGTTATTGACCACTTTATAATCCAAAGGAACAGCCATGACACGCAACACAACTGTGTTGCTCACTTTCTCTCCATCACTTGCTCGCAGCACAATCCTTGAGTTCTTGACCCCAGTATGGACAAAGAAAATGTTGCCTTCTTTTAAGTCCTCATTAGAAAAAGTAGTAATGGCTCTCCCGGGATTCTTGGAATTTTCTAAAAATCCTGCTTCTGTATTCAGATTTCCAAGTACTGAAAGACTGAGATCAGCAGAGTCTGTGTCTTGATCTGAAACCTTTATTAGGTCAGCAGTCAAGAGTTTCTTTGAGTTCTCTAACAAAAAAAATAAGTTTCCCTCAGGGAGCATAAGTTCAGGAGCATCATTTGTCGGAGTGATGGCAATCCTAAACACATACTGCTCATTTCCTTGCAGATATGAAGGCATGTCCTTTTTACTACTGGCAGAAATGGAAAAAGTAAAATTATCGTAAGTGTCCTCAGAACCATCATGGACATATAGAACTCTTCCTTGCCACAGGTCTAACATAGTAAATGTGCCCTTGTCCTGCTCTGGTTCAACCCCTAATTTCAAGTAACCATGAGAGGGCTGCTCCTTTATTTTAAAAAATATCTGTGACTGACGAACCCCTAATTTCTTAAACTCTAAATTTACTTTAATATGTTTAGATTCAAGTGGAGCTTGTCCACCCTCTGGGACAATCAAGTTATTTAGAACCAAGAAATGGCCACTATCCTCTTTGCCTTGGGGTTTGGAGATTTCAGGAAAATTGACAGAAGTGGTGGCTGCTGTTACAAGAGGAGTCTTTTCTGTTGTCACTACAGAAGAATTTGTCTTAAAAGAATTCTCTGTTTTGCATCCAGCTGAAACATCCTTTGTAACCAGAACATTCTTTAACGATCTCTTTTCTGAATTGGCTTTCAGGTCTCTTAAGCAACCTTTGAAGGATCCTCCTCTGGCATATTTTCCAGAAACTGAAGTTAGCTCTAACTTTATCACTTCTGCCCGTGTGCTGTCATCTACACCACCTACAAAGAGTGGCCCTTTAAGAAGGGGTATCTTGATGTGGGAAGGCAGTGATGTTTTCACCATTTCTCCATCTACCATCAGCTGCAAATATTGTGTGGTAAATTTTAACTCAATGGAGTGCCACTTATTATCACTGACTGACTTAAGAGAGGAAAGCTGCATTCTAATTTTACTCTTTCCAATATGGGCCTTAATTCGTCCATCCTCAATTTCCATTGCAATGAAATCTGCTTGTCCAGAATGATAAAGCAGCAAACCTCGCTGAGCTGAGGTTCGTATTGCACACTCCAAGTGTCCTTCACCCTGGACATTCCACAGCTGGAAAGAAACATAGGATTTGGAACTAAAAAAACTGATAGGCTCATCTTCACTGGCAAAGAATTCATCACTGCATCCCAGTGACACTTCATGAACATTTCTGAACCCAGGATAAGGTCTCAGGGACATTAGGATCTCATGCTGATTAAATAACACGTCATCGATACATCCTCGGAAATTGGTTAGTGCTCTGTCAAGGTAAGGAACATCAAGGGTACCGCTCCCACCAATGTAGAGTCCATGTTCAATGTTTAATTGATATAGAATCCCAGGCATTTTTGTACTAGTTCTATAATGTTTATCAATTACCAGTGTGACATTATCATTTTCATGATATAATTCAACCAGGTGCCAAGCTAAATCATTTAGCCGGGAGCTCCGCTGAGAACGCAGCACTCGTTCCCCTGCTCCAAAGTTCATTCTCAGCTGTAAGAGACAAAATTTTAATGATGAAAATCAGTGAGCGTATGGATGACAATTAAATGAATTGTGTGTGTCTCAAAGAAACAAGTAATACTTAATGTTTTGACAGCTGCTCAACTTAAGTTTCAATCATTGCATTTTCAAACTATGAGCACAAATGTATTTATTATTGTTATGGATTTGCTAACACCACAACATCAAGTCCAAACCCATTGTACATTTTAGGAAGGTTTATCTGCCAACACAGTTTTAGTCTGGGTCAGATGCAAAACCAGAAAGCAACTATTTCCAGTTCGGCTATGACCAAAATTTACAAGAGCCCAAGGTAAGCATAAAGTGCAAGGTCATGCATGAATTCCTGCTATAAGTTGGGAGCTCAACAGTTGAACGTGAAAGAGGAGGAGAGACATACAAGTGTATATGTCGATCAGAGGATGAAGCTACTAATTATGAGCTACTAATGTGATGTGTCTGTGGAAAAGACAAATGCAGTCCTAGTACGTGTTAGGTGAGGTATTTCCAGTAGAGATAGGACAAGACACTGCTAAGATCTCATTTTGAATATTATGTACAATTGTGTTCACCCAAACTGAAGAAAGATGAATTCAAACTAGAACAGGTGCAGAGAAAGGCTACTAGGATGATCAAAGGAATGACAGCCTATCTTATAACAGGAGACTAAAAGAGCCTGGCTTGTTTAGCCTAACAAAAAGAAGGCTGTCATAAATATAAAGGGAAGGGTAAACCCCTTTGAAATCCCTCCTGGCCAGGGGAAAGCTCCTCTCACCTGTAAAGGGTTAAGAAGCTAAAGGTAACCTCGCTGGCACCTGACCAAAATGACCAATGAGGAGACAAGATACTTTCAAAAGCTGGGAGGAGGGAGAGAAACAAAGGGTCTGTGTCTGTCTGTATGCTGCTCTTGGCCAGGGACAGAACAGGAATGGAGGCTTAGAACTTTTAGTAAGTAATCTAGCTAGGTATGTGTTAGATTATGATTTCTTTAAATGGCTGAGAAAAGAATTGTGCTGAATAGAATAACTATTTCTGTCTGTGTACCTTTTTTGTAACTTAAGGTTTTGCCTAGAGGGGTTCTCTATGTTTTTGAATCTAATTACCCTGTAAGATATCTACCATCCTGATTTTACAGGGGGGATTTCTTTATTTCTATTTACTGCTATTTTTTATTAAAAGTCTTCTTGTAAAAAACTGAATGCTTTTTCATTGTTCTCAGATCCAAGGGTTTGGGTCTGTGGTCACCTATGCAAATTGGTGAGGCTTTTTATCCAACATTTCCCAGGAGAGGGGGGGGTGCAAGTGTTGGGAGGATTGTTCATTGTTCTTAAGATCCAAGGGTCTGGGTCTGTAGTCACCTAGGCAAATTGGTGAGGCTTTTTACCAAACCTTGTCCAGGAAGTGGGGTGCAAGGTTTTGGGAAGTATTTTGGGGGGAAAGACGCGTCCAAACAGCTCTTCCCCAGTAACCAGTATTAGTTTGGTGGTGGTAGCGGCCATTCCAAGGATAACGGGTGTAATATTTTGTACCTTGGGGAAGTTTTGACCTAAGCTGGTAAAGATAAGCTTAGGAGGTTTTTCATGCAGGTCCCCACATCTGTACCCTAGAGTTCAGAGTGGGGGAGGAACCTTGACAAAGGCCAAGAGAGGATTTAATTGCTCTCTATACATTTATCAGGGAGATAAATACCAGGGACAGAGAAGAGATATTTAAGCTAAAGAACAATGTTGGCATGGCACAAGAACAAATGGGTAATAACTGGCCATGAATAAATTTAGGCTGGAACATAGACAAAGGTTACTAACCATCACAGGGGTGAGATTCTGGGAGCAGTGGGGGCAAACAACTCAATCAGTTTTAAGATAGTTCTTGATAAAAGTATGAGTGGGACTGTATACCATGGTTGCCTGCAGTGGTGTGGGGGCTGCATTTGACAGTCCTGAGGTGGAGGGGGGTCCCTTTATGTCTTATATTTCTACAATCTCATGCTTCATCTAGACACCTGTGGGGGCCATGAAGGGAATTTTCACCTCAGTATAATCTGGGAGGGGGGAAGGGATTGTCTCCTTCCTCTGAAACATCAGAGATGGCCGTAGCTGGAGACAGGACACTAGATAGGCAGGGTCAGGGCTCTGAGGTGCACCAAGCATTCTCTCTCATAGACACTTGGCTTACTGGTTCTTGCTCACATGGTTAGGGTCTAAATGATTGCCATATTCAGGGTTGGGAAGGAATTTTCCCCCTGTTCAGACCTTTTGGGGGTTTTGCCTTCCTCTGCAGCATGAGATGTGGTTCACTTGCCAGGATTATCTGGGAACAGCAGAACTTCAGAGTTATGAATACCTCAGGAACGGAGGCTGTTTGCAACTCTGAAATGTTCGTAACTCTGAACAAAACGTTATGGTGGTTCTCTCAAAAGTTTACAGCTGAACACTGACTTAATACAGCTTTGAAACTTTACAACGCAGAAGAAAAATGTTGCTTTTAATCATCTTAATTTAAACAAAACAAGCACAAAAACAATTTCCTTACCTTGTCAAATCTTTTTTTAAAACTTTCCCTTTATATTTTTAGTAGTTCACATTTAACACAGTACTGTACTGTACAGTATTTGTTTTTTGGTTTTGTTTTTTGTCTCTGCTGCCTGACAGTGTATTTCTGGTACCAAATGAGGTGTTTCAGAGTAACAGCCGTGTTAGTCTGTATTCACAAAAAGAAAAGGAGTACTTGTGGCACCTTAGAGACTAACCAATTTATTTGAGCATGAGCTTTCGTGAGCTACAGCTCACTTCATCGGATGCATACTGTGGAAACTGCAGAAGACATTATATACACACAGAGACCATGAAACAATACCTCCTCCCACCCCACTGTCCTGCTGGTAATAGCTTATCTAAAGTGATCATCAAGTTGGGCCATTTCCAGCACAAATCCAGGTTTTCTCACTCTCCACCCCCCCACACACAAACTCACTCTCCTGCTGGTAATAGCCCATCCAAAGTGACCACTCTCTTCACAATGTGTATGATAATCAAGGTGGGCCATTTCCTGCACAAATCCAGGTTCTCTCACTCCCTCACCCCCTCCAAAAACCACACACACACAAACTCACTCTCCTGCTGGTAATAGCTTATCCAAAGTGACCACTCTCCCTACAATGTGCATGATAATCAAGGTGGGCCATTTCCAGCACAAATCCAGGTTTTCTCACCCCTCCACCCCCATACACACACAAACTCACTCTCCTGCTGGTAATAGCAGGTAATAATATTACCAGCAGGAGAGTGAGTTTGTGTGGGGGGTGGGGGGCGGAGGGTGAGAAAACCTGGATTTGTGCTGGAAATGGCCCAACTTGATGATCACTTTAGATAAGCTATTACCAGCAGGACAGTGGGGTGGGAGGAGGTATTGTTTCATGGTCTCTGTGTGTATATAATGTCTTCTGCAGCTTCCACGGTATGCATCCGATGAAGTGAGCTGTAGCTCACGAAAGCTCATGCTCAAATAAATTGGTTAGTCTCTAAGGTGCCACAAGTACTCCTTTTCTTTTTGCAAATGAGGTGTGTGATTAACCAGTAGGTTGATAACTCTGGTGTTCGTAACTCTGAGGTTTTACTGTATATCTTACTTTACCAATTCCCTGCCATTGCAGGGGCCTCAGGCGTTGGTACACCTTGGTCCCTCCTCTTCTCTGCTTGCAACACACAACGGTTTAGTCTCCTGAGAGCTGTAGTGCTTTAGTCTAATTCTGGTTGTTGGACAAGGTGCAGAGGTGGCTGCGTGGAGTTTAGTGGCCTGTGAGGTACAGGTCAGACTAGATGACTTGGTGGTCCCTCTATGACTCCAAAGACAAACACTAGGCAAACCAGTACCTGTGCTCTCTATTTTTTATAATTAAAAATCACACCTTTAAATATCCCGAGTGCAATTCCACCAAACAATGATCCTCTTTTCCAGCTGCAAGAAAAAGCAATCCGTGTGGCTTGCTGGTTCGAAATCGTAACTGCAGTGATGTTCGAGTGGATGATTCTGCAATGTTCAATTCCACGTAGCTATCACCATAAAATGATACTAAAAGAAAAAAAGAGAGACTTACAATATATGTACTTTTGCAAAATGCCTCCTCATCCTTACCATACACATACACGCACACACACACACTGGGTATCTACTATATACCTAAATTAATAGTAAGAATTAAATTTCCTTATTCGCATGCTAGAATACACCAATCCAGACAGCTGGTGCAGTGCACAATAGGATGCTAGGTAGATACATACTATATCAAGGAAATAATGCTACTGAGAACCCTGTGGCCAACAGCTAAACACACTGATGGCCCTACGTCTCATGTTTAGAGAAGCAGTGGAAAGACTTTAATATCATCACCATGCTTAGTTCTACAGCAAAAGCAGACGACACCGAAGAGGGCATAAACCTAGGGCTGTGGTTCTCAATCTGTGGTCCAAAAATCTCCAAAAAAGAGAGAAGATTCTAGTAGTAAGGAGGGAGGTCAGGAAGTTATGTGGTCCACTAAAGCAGGGGTTCTCCACCTTTTTCTTTCAGAGGCCTCCCGCAACATGCTATAAAAACTCCACGGCCCACCTGTGCCGCAATAACTGGTTTTCCGCATATAAAAGCCAGAGCTGGTGTTAGGGGGTAGCAAGCAGGGCAATTGCCCTGGGGCCCCATGCCACAGGGGCCCCCAAAAAGCTACATTGCTCAGGCTCCAGCTTCAGCCTCAGGTGGCAGGGCTCAGGAACCTGGGCTTCAGCCCCATGCAGTGGGGCTTCAGCTTTCTGCCATGGCCCCCAGTGAGTCTAATGCTGGCCCTGCTTGGATGCCCCCCTGAAACCTGCTTGAGGCCCCTTAGGGGGCCCCAGCCCCCTGGTTGAGAACTACTGCACTAAAGGATCTTTCTCTAATGAAATAATCTGCAGAATAAAAGTGCTGGAAAACAACTGATTTAGTCAAATAAGTTTTGGAGTTGAATGGACAGGAGTTCCTCTTCCCATAAACACACTGTAGACAGGAGGCAAGTAAATGGACAATAGATCTCAGATGCCTTAGACTAGAACCTCTCATTCAACATGTGCCTGAAAAATCAAAAGCCGTTTTCCTAACCTTATTGTTGTTGTTGTTCTCTATAGATAAAATATTATTGCTCTGATAACAGAGGAATGTAAACATCTCCCTTTTTCAAAGACAAGAGAGATGGAGAGAAGAGGTACTATCACCCCCACCACCACCCCATACAGATGGCAATCTGAGGCACAGAGAAATTAAGTGTTTTGCCCCAGACTCATGGGAAGTCTATGCCACAGATGGAAAATGAACCTAGATTTTTTCGAGTCCCATCCCATGCCTTAATCTCAAGATCACCACTTCCACTATGGCCACCCTACATTTTAAGAAAGCAGTATAATATCATGGGCCGTGAGAAGTTCAACTGGAAGAACGCAGAAGCTTTCAATCCCTGTTTTAAGATTCTGAGGAGTTATATTTCTATTGTTACATTAGATCCTACAACAGGAACAATGGTATGCAATTTGACTAGAGTCCTACCAATGAACTCCCTTAGGAAATCTATAGTTGATATTTGAACCTTTCATAGATTTTAAGGTCAGAAGGGGACTATTACTATAAGTATAGTTGTAAGTATATAACTATACTTATAGTTGTAACTATGACAGATGTAGATGTAACTATGTAGATAGATGTAACTATGATCATCTAGTCTGACCTGATGCATAACACAGGTGATAGAATTTCACCCAGTGATTCCTGCACCAAGCCTGATACCCTGTGGCAGAACAACAACATTATATTTTAGAGAGACATCCAATCTTGATTAAAGATTCCAAGTCTTGAAGAACCCACCACATCCCTTGGGGTAAGCTTTATTGTGCACAGAGCTATGCCTTTATCTAGATCTTCCTGGATGAACTAGAGAACAACTAGGATAGAGGTAGTAGAGGATCAAAAATGCCTGATAGTGAACCACTGGGGGAAAAATATCTCAGTGTTATACAGTGGAAATGACAGAACAATTGACAAAAGAATCCTTGGGATTATAAATTTTGCCTTTTACGAGCCAACCCTTCAACTCCATAGTTGTGGATGGGGCAGCTAACTCGGCAAACGGATCTATCAACCTAAGCATTTATCCATGGCTAAAACACTACTCGGGCCAGGACCACCTACAGTGTCCTGACATTGTCTGTGTTTGGGTTCTTCACCAGTGAAAGAAGCATGTTATTATAGTGTAGCAGTCAGGTTCCCCGAGGGGAATCTCTTCAGTATGGTTTTTGGCTAAAACCACATTAGAGGTGACCTTTTGAATGTCTCTGGGACCATATCTTTTGAAGAGAAATTGTTTTTGCTCTGGTTACAACAAGCTGCCAATCATATCATCAAGAAATATGAACAGAGTCAAGCCAGTAACATCAGAATGTCTCTTGCTGTTAGAACATGTGAATTTAGCACATCATTTAAGGAATTTGTTTTTTATATTCTCTTTGGGACTGGGCAGTACATTCCATAATACTGAACTGAGCCCCAAGAAAGAGGGGAAAGGTCCTGAGACAAAGTCAGAGCACCTTTCTTGAAAATGACTATAACAAACCAGTGTAGTTGTAGCCATGTCAATCCCAGGATATTAGAGAAACAAGGTGGGTGAAGTAACGTCTTTATTGGACCAACTTCTGTTGGAGAGAGGCAAACTTTTGAGACACACAGAGCTTTTCTTGAGATCTGAAGAAGAGCTCTGTGTGACTCAAAAATTTGTCTCTCACACCAACAGAAGTTGGTCCAATAAAAGATATTACCTCACCCACATTGTCTCTGTAACAAATAAGAGCAGATATGGAGAAAGAGCTCTGATTTATAGAAGTGGGCTTTTTTCAGTCAATCATTTAGATACAGTAGGGGGTGGGTATTTTTTCCCATTAACTCAGACACCACCTATAACTTAGTCTGTAAAAGCTCAATCCACTTAAGCAATGAGAATTTTCTATTTTCTTAAATATGTCTTGGGAAGTTTGTACATGAATATGTAAGTACGTGACATTAAAATTCACTCACTCTATAGTTACTGCCACTAGTTGTCTCTATATTTCTATAGCTGCAAAAAAAACTGAATGAGTTCTCATTTTAAATCTTCTGCATATCATGTAATTAGCTGACTGCTTTAGTTCTAGGGCAGCCTGGCATCTCTTGCTCTTTTGGGGGACTTTGTATGCAGAACATAATCATACTGGCTTTCACTGTCACCATATAACAAAGATCACATTTAAATTGTTGTCCACTTTCAGCCCTAGTTCACTGCTATTTAAGCATCTCCAGTCCCACCAAAGACTGCTTTTCAAACGATTTTTCCTTGTCCTTTTCTACCTGAAATACAGAACAATAAATAACTTTTTTCTTCCCTAATTTTAAAAAGCAACACCCAAAACATGTAACTACCAAACACAAGAAGACTAATTCTGCACCCAAATCCACTTGTGCAATTACCAGGAGCTGTGCATGCATATCTGAGAACAAAATTGTGATCAAAGACTTTACTTAAAATTAGCAACACAGTTTGTTCTACCAAAATGTTCACTCTGGGCTAGATTAAGCGCTGCAAAAGGGGTGGCATCTAGCTTCACTGCCGCAGAAGGAACCCTGGGAAGAAATGGTGAACTCACGGTCACAACTCCTTCCTTGCTCCTCCTTTGCTCTTGGGGGGAAATAACTTAATGCAAGCCTTTACAGGGTGCATCTTACATCACACTCACGTCTTCTCAGTTCCAATGCCCTGGGGAGGGAGAAGCCAAGGCTCTGTCCATTCCCTACCTTTGTGTGTCCCCAACTCGCTCCCAAGGGGGAATAGCAGCAGGGGTGAAAGTAAGTTAGAGGACTTACCAGTACACCGGAGTCCTGAGCAGGGGGCGTGGCCTCAACTGGAAGAGGCGTGGCCTTAATGGGAAGAGGCAGGGCCTTTAAATCTTGATTTAAAGGGCCAGGGCTCCAGCTGCGATAGTGGCGGCTGGGAGCCCGGGGCCCTTTAAGTCACCCCCAAGCTACCAGCTGCAGAGGCAGCTGGGAACCCCGGGGCTTGGGGTCGATTAAAAGGGTCCAGGGCTCCAGCTGCTGCTACTGCAGCAGAGCCCCGGGCCATTTAAATCACTCAGGAGCCCTGGGGGGGGTAGTGGCGGCTGGAGCTCTGGGGCCCTTTAAATCCCCGCCTGAGCCCTGCTGCCTGAGCCCTGGGGTAGCAGCGGCGGGGATGTAAAAGGCCGGGGCGGTAGCGGGGGCTGGAGTTCCGGGGCCCTTTAAATCCCCGCCAGATCCCTGCCACCGCTACCCCAGGGCTTTAAATTGCCGTCTGGGAAAGCCAGTCCTGGTACGGTGCACCGGCTCTTACCGGTACACCGTACTAGGGCGTACCAGCTTACTTTCACCTCTGAATAGCAGCCACATGGAGCCTGTTCTCCCTACTATGCCTGGATTTGTAATCCAGGAGAGTCCCTCACATCCATTCAAGGTACAAGAGAATGAGACTTTACTAAATTCCCTCACCTCCCAAGTTTAAAATTAGTAGTTTTTTTATATGAAAGTCTTCAGCTACACCATTCCATCTCTTAAAGCAATAAACATGCATCCCACTCCTCCACACAATGCAAGACCCAGCTCCCACATGGCAGAACAGCTGCAAAACATTTCTGGTCTTCAAAGTGTTTAACAGGTATTGGCATCAGTGCTTCTCTTTAAAGATAAAATAATGTTTTGGCTGTTTGCCCACAGTGCAAGCAAAAACAAATGTAACTAACACTGAAAGTACTTCCAGAAACGCTGAATCCTTCTGATGTGGAAACAAAAATATGCTAACTAAGCTATTGATTTTCATTTTTGGCACTAAACAAGAAATATCAGACTTAGGCCACAGGACAACTGCTGCTCAGATTAATTGCACTAATGTAGCCCGGTAACATTCCACCGAGTTAGAGAACACAACCAGATATAACCTTTGTGTTATTATATTGTGAAATGTCATGCAATCTAGTAAATTATCTAGTTATTAAAGGCCAAAACATAAAAAGCAGAGGATTTGTCAAACAGTTTCTAATGTTTTTTTAATTGCTATAGTATCTAAATTTCATGTTCGCTACTTCAGGAGGTGATACATTTGCTGTTCTTAGCAGGGATAGGAAGGAGTCACTTCTTGAAAGTTAGAAACATAGGAATTGCCATATTGGATTAGCCGGCGGTTCTCAAACTGTGGGTCAGGACCCCAAAGCAGTTCGTGACTCTGTTTTAATCATAGAATATCAGGGTTGGAAGGGACCTCAGGAGGTCATCTAGTCCAACCCCCTGCTCAAAGCAGGACCAATCCCCAACTAAATCATCCCAGCCAGGGCTTTCTCAAGCCTGACCTTAAAAACATCTAAAGGAGGAAATTCCACCACCTCCCTAGGTAACCCATTCCAGTGTTCACCACCCTCCTAGTGAAAAAGTTTTTCCTAATATCCAACCTAAACCTCCCCCACTGCAACTTGTGACCATTACTCCTTGTTCTGTCATCTACTACCACTGAGAACAGCCTAGATCCATCCTCTCTGGAACCACCTTTCAGGTAGCTGAAAGCAGCTATCAAATCCCCCCCTCATTCTTCTCTTCTGCAGACTAAATAATCCCAGTTCCCTCCAGCCCCCTAAACATTTTTGTTGCCCTCCGCTGCACTCCTTCCAATTTTTCCACACCCTTCTTGTAGTGTGGGGCCCAAAACTGGACACAGTACTCCAGATGAGGCCTCACCAATGCCAAATAGAGGGGAATGATCATTGCCCTCGATCCGCTGGCAATGCTCCTACTTATACAGCCCAAAATGCCATTAGCCTTCTTGGCAACAAGGGCACACTGCTGACTCATATCCAGCTTCTCGTCCACTGTAACCCCTGGGTCCTTTTCTGCAGAACTGCTGCCTAGCCACTCAGTCCCTAGTCTGTAGCAGTGCATGGGATTCTTCCATCCTAAGTGCAGGACTCTGCACTTGTCCTTGCTGAACTTCATCAGATTTCTTTTGTCCCAATCCTCTAATTTGTCTAGGTCCCTCTGTATCCTATCCCTACCCTCCAGCATATCTACCACTCCTCCCAGTTTAGTGTCATCTGCAAACTTGCTGAGGGTGCAATCCACACCATCCTCCAGATCATTAATGAAGATATTGAACAAAACCTGATTCTTGGGGCACGCTGCTTGATACCAGCTGCCAACTAGAAATGGAGCCATTGATCACTACCCATTGAGCCCAATGATCTAGCCAGCTTTCTATCCACCTTGTAGCCCAGGGGTAGGCAACCTATGGCACACGTGCCAAAGGCAGCACACGAGCTGATTTTCAGTGGTACTCACGCTGCCCGGGTCCTGGCCACTGGTCCGGGGGGGCTCTGCATTTTAATTTAATTTTAAATGAACCTTCTTAAACATTTTAAAAACCTTATTTACTTAGCTTAGTTATATATTATAGATTTGTAGAAAGAGACCTTCTAAAAATGTTAAAATGTATTACTGGCATGTGAAACCTTAAATTAGAGTGAATAAATGAAGACTCGGCACACCACTTCTGAAAGGTTGCCTACCTCTGTTGTAGTCCATTTATCCAGCTCATACTTCTTTAACTTGCTGGCAAGAATACTGTGAGAGACTGTATCAAAAGGCATCACCAGGGCTGAAGTTAGACTTGTTGGGGCCCAGGGCTGAAACCCGACCCCACCGCCGGGGCCGAAGCCTGAGACCAAGGGCTTCAGCCCTGGATGGCAGAGCTCAGGTTAAAGGCCCCCCACCCAGGGCTGAAGCCCTTAGGCTTTGGCTCCCCCCACCCCCACCCGGTGCAGCGGGACTTGGGCAGGCTCAGGCTTCGGTCCCCATCCTGGGGTCCTGTAGTAATTTTTTTTGTCAGAACAGGGTCGCAGTGCAGTGAAGGTTGAGAACCCCTGGATCAGACCCACGGTCGATATAGCCAGTATGACGCCTCAGAGAAGGGTGCAAAAACCCCACAGCAGTCAGTTATGGAATAATCTGCCCTCATAAAGGTTTGATCCTAATCCCTCAGAGTTAGAGACTGCCTTAAACCCTGAATTATTATCCCATCCAAAATTCTGTGTTTGTATTAATTGTTGTAACTCTGGATATTCTTGTCCTCTATATGTCCAACCCCTCTTGAATGTTGCTAAATTCTTGGCCTCAATGATATCATGTGGCAGTGAGTTACAGTCTAATTATGTTCTGAATATTTCCCTTTATCAGTTCTGAAGTTGCTATCTCTCAATGTTAATTATTGTTATTACGGTAGCACCCAGGACCCCATTGTGCTAGGTGCTGTACAAATGCAGAACAAAAACACAATCCCTGTCCCAAAAAGCTTACAATCTTGCATATATGCTCAAGAAAGAAAGTTCTGTTTCTCTGTGTCCGAGAGATTTCTGGGGATAGTAGAGGGTGATTGCATAAGAGCATTCTTCTGTCCTGATGGCCAAGTTCCCCGAAGACTAGCTGAGTGATTTATCCAAGTGTCTGGCTAAAACTGGGGCTTTGAGGAAGGCTACTCACCAGAGGCTTACCACCAAAGGCTCATTCCAGGAAAAAAAAAAAATCTAATGGGAACAGATTGGGGAATCAATCACAATAAATAATGGAGATTACTACTTACCCCACTGAATAAGAGTGTGTGCCTACCACTTATTACTCATGTTGGCAATTTGGAGTTCGTTTTAGATTCTCTGCTGCTCATGGATGCTGAGCTCGCAGCTATGCCCAGGAGCAGTTTTTTCCCCCATCTGCACTTAATAAGAAGGGTGCAAGCTCTGCTTTTGGATGCAGAGGTCACTGCAATTTATCCCTGCCTTCTCCATGTTGGGATTAGATTACTGCAACATGCTCTGTGTGGGACTACAGTTTGAAAACACCCAGAAATTGAAGTGAAATAATTCATCCAGCATGCCAACAAACTTTTTTTTTCTTTCAGCGGTGTAACAGTCAAGTGCTTTTTATTTTGGCACTGCTAGCATTGGCTTTTGTCCTATAATGTCTTCTACAGGTGGACTGGTGGTAGATAAAGATGTTGTGGGATCTGTATGGCACAAAGGTAGGTGCCCACCTTTTGAAAGTACTTCTAGAATAGTATTTAGTGAATAAAAGCCCCATCAGGGCCGTATTGTGATAGGTCTGTGCAAACACAGTAAAAGACAGCTCCAACCCAAAGAGCTTACACTCTAACTAAGACAACATATAACTAGTGGGTGGAAAATCATCAAAAGGAAGTGAGGCAGAAGAATGAAGGTACTAAGAACATGCATTTACATAGGCCAGATGCGTGCATGACTAGATGGTTTTAAGATGTTTATTTTTGATCTTGTAGCTCATAAAAAAATTAATCAAGTATGAGAAATATCAGAAGTTTCTAACAGCAAACTACATAGATACAAGCTACACAGCTGTGTGCTCTCAATCTTCAGAATATAAGACCCTTCAATAAAAGGTAGTGTAAATCTTCCTTAATCTAGGATTTTAGTAAGGGAAATAAGTGTTCATTTTCTAATCATAAAGATGGTTTTCCTTTTCATGCAACTAGTTCTTCAGGTTGTGGATTGTTTGTCTTGATACATAAAAACTTTTAAAAGTCTGGTTCATTTTCACTCATTTCATGACTGTCCAACATCTGTGGTGCCAGCTGAGGAAGAGAGAACAAATAGGAGACAAATGGTTCCACTTCTATTTGTCAAGCTCTAGATGCTCTTAACAGCACTACATCAAAAAAAGTGTAAGAGTTCAATTATAAATTCATAAGCATCCCAGACTCTCACTACATGTCCTATAAGCACTCATTGAAAGGCAGCCCATAAAGCACATGTCCTATAAGTAGTTGTTGAAAGGCAGCCCATAAAGCCCCCTTTCCTACAAACCCCAATAACAGTGTATTCCTATAACCTAGAATAACTCAGTTCACTGCTAATAAACACACTCTCACAGTAAACTCCCAGGACCTCTTTTATATCCCCATCCCTATCAGGGATGGACCCTGGGCCACCCACAGGTGCATTCCATATAAGAGGGCAGCAAACAGCCTCTCTGTTCTTGGGAAATGATCAAATAATTGTCTGCAGGTGAAGTGCTTTTCTTTAGAAAAAAATGTGTCTTCAGATTGAATGCTCTGTTGGAAAACTCCCAGAACTATTCATCAAAACTTAATCACAGTGATTCTGTTACATTAATTTATACCAAAATTTTATGACCTACAGATTTATTTACAAATGTTTTATTTCCTTCTTTTACCTTGTGGCTGCAGGTTTGTTCTCTGAAACAGTCATTCAGACTGTAACTGAGAGAGTGTCTCTAAATCTAACCCTAGCAACTCCAGAGTATATACAAAATGCTTGAGGTAATTTGCAAAGATAAATATTAGTCCTAAGTCTATTATACAAGTGTCAGTCTGTTGATAATGACTAACTTGTACTAAAACCTCCAAAAGAAAATTCTCCAATTCTGTATAAGAGGCTATCGCAGTACCATTATTAATATAGAAAACCTATTTGTTAGAAGCTGTCATCTATGGAAATAAACTTGAGTTTTTATGCAACATTCATGTGCAGCTGTTAACTTTTTTTGCTGATGCTTTTGTAAAGGTTTGTATACACTGAACAGTGCTAGAAATTAAGATTACCAGTCACATAAACCAAGAATTTAAGTAACCCAAATACACTTAATATATGCCCAGTGGAGGGAAAAACAAATTTGGAAATTAAAGAGATTGCCTTTTAAACATTAAAAGGGGTCATAGTAAACTGTGAGAACATAGGGGGGAAAACCTTGATGAGGTTGTTTTACAATGCTGATTAATACTAATTTGAGATATGCTTCCACTTTTATATGGAAAGCAACAAATGGGTCAGAGCTCTTTTGGAGAACATGAGGCAATCTTTTTAACATGAGATACTGTGGAATTCAGCTTTACTGCTCATTCTATTACAGGTAAACCCCAGATTTTATGAAGGTCTCCAAAACCCTTCTAATATAGTTTTGAACAAACTAATGTTGATGTTGTAAGACTTTAGAAGTGAGGGAATACATTTCAGATAACTTGAGTTTTGAATCAGCGTTTGGAAAAATTGGGATTTATTTGTAATTACTTTCTAAAGGTAATCTTTTATTTGTCTCTTGCTTAAAATGGAGATCATGATATTGACCTCCTTTGTAAAGTGCTTTGAGACCTAGTGTGAGGTCTGAGGCCTTTTTTCTGCAGCAGCTGTGAACTAAAAAGCAGAAAGTCAGTCTCACATTCCATCTAAATTACATTAAAACAATGAAATATCAGTCTGTTAAGGAGGCGCTCCTGTTCTAATAGTACTGATCAGCACCAGATTAAAGAACAGATATTAAGATGTTTAAAGAAAACTTTTTTTGTTAGCATTCTGTCTGGCAAGGAATCACTTATCAACAGTTGTGATTGTGAAATCTATACTACTTTATTGTTTTGACTTTATGGCCCCTACTTCTCCATTGTTTATCTCTATGGTCTCTATCTGGTTCTTTGATTGTTTCCGTCTCTTGCATAACTAATTATGCAACATTTAAATCAACTAAGGTGGCAGGGTATGATTAGTTAAGGAATTGTTTTGCAATATATTAGGACTGGTCAAAGAATTATTTTGTAATACTTTAGTAAAATGATTGGTCAAGATATAGGTAAGTGTAAGGCCAACAGACCCCAGTCACCGGCGGGCGGGATCGAACCAGGGACCTCTGGAGCTTAGTAAATGAGCCTCTACTCCATGATTTAAGCGCCAATTGGCTGTTAGCTAAGGCTGTAGAGCAGACTCCTTATCTCTCTCACTCTCATTCTAAGTGGTCTCAGTGCCACTAGATGGGACAGAACACCACACCCAGGTCTTTCCTTCTTTTTCTTTTTTCCTCTCTTTTACTATATAAACTGGGAGGTCCAAGAAGGCGACCAGGTGGGAAAGAAAGGAAAAGAAAAAAAGAAGGAAAGACCTGGAAGAAGAAGAACTCACCTCCAAGACACAGCCCAAGATCAGAGCTGCTAAATCGTATGCATGACTGTGACATGCAGCAACCAGAACCCAAACAAGACTGACTTTGCATAGCCAACAAGGAAAGTCCGCCCATGTAATCAGGATTGGTGAGCACAGCATTGTATGCTTAGCATGCGTATTCTGCTTGGTGATTGTTAATAGAGGTTGAGGATATTACTGTGTAAGGCTCTTTAACCAGGAGAAGGCCCTGCAAATCCGTAGAAGATTAAGCCCTGAGCCCTAGGAATTGGGTAAGGGTGGCCCTGAGCCCTAGGAACTCGGTAAGAGTAGGTGCCTTTTGCCCCGAGCCCTGGAACCTGGGTAAGGTGGGGGTGGCCTAAATTAACTGGGTTATGCCTTGGAAGCTGCAGGCAGCCGTGCCTGCAGACGGTAAGTGTTAAACTGTCTCACAGCCTGCCAGCAGATTATCCTGGTGGGCTGCAGGTTGCTCACCACTGCCCTAGAGTGTGCAGGTAACATTATGATTAAGAAATGCTATACAAGAGTTGGGTAATAGTATTATACTGATCAGTAACCCCTCTGAGGATCAGATTAGAAATAACCTAGTTTTTTAAAGTTTGTGAAGTAAGAAAGATTTTTGGATTGCAACTTGTTTGCAGATTAATAAAAATTACAGTCTGGAAATTATAACTAGATTGCCATGACTTGGCTTTAAAGTGCTGAGTAGAACTTCACCATCCTTACAAAATTGAGACTTTGCTTTTATGCATGTGTCAGATTGCTAAAACAAAGCAATTAATTTTCCATTAGAAGATGGGAATATCTAGATATTTGAGGACACCAACTATTGTATGGTTAAACTTAATACCATATCTTTTTTTATAGAGGAAAATCCTGACGTTCCTTTGATCCAGATGCAGTAGTGTGAGACATGAAAGTGTTTTACACTATGAAACAGATACTGGAATTACAGGAAGTCTTTGCTATGACTTCAATATTGTGGTTATCTACATATACATTAATCAGATAACTGCCATTATAAAGTCAACATATGCTAAATTATCACAGTGGTATCTGAAACATAACTGTTTCCTTCAAGTTTAGGGAAATACATGTACAAGTTGACAAATGTATAATAATGTTGAACATCTACAGTAGACCTAGTGCCAGAAGCTTAAAAGATGAGGCACAGAAATAAAAATATACACAAGGCCTTTAAAACTTGTTTTCCAGATGCGTGGAATCACATTAAAAATATCCCAAATGTAACACAGTTCTCGATGCATTATAGATCTGATCTAATTCACATCTCCCAAAAGCCAAGTTAGAAAAAGACAATTCAGCCAAATAAAGGTATGCCACCATATACGTAAAAATAATCCATAATAGAAGAATTATATTTCAGGACCTCTGAGTGCCTTATTCTGTATTTCCTAGCCAGAGAGATTAACCTACCAGCCAAAGACCAATATGAAAGACTGCAAAGGGAAAGAGGGCCCACAATTGGGGTGAATAAGTAGGTGGGCTCTTGGGAAAGTGGAGAATGCTTGAATTTCAGGCAGTGTTGTCCCTGTACCTTGCTGAGAAATGCCAACTTTCAGATCAATTACTGGCAAGCTCAGACCTAATAAACTTTAATCCCCACACCCATTCTTTGGGGGCTGGAAAGGATGAACATTGTTCCTTAGTGTCCCCCAGAGATTCTTGGCTGCTGAGAAGAAGATGTCTATTCCTTACACTACCAAAGTTTTTGAGTTCTCCTTCAACTATATTGCTACACTAGGTGCCTCTGTGGCTGCTACCAGCTTTTCCAAGCCACAGTAGAAGTGAAATTGACTTAATTCTTGTTAGTTTAGTTGCTGTCCAATGCTTTTGAACACTAGTAAGGACAATCTATGAGCAGCTGCAAAGGCACTGGAGCTGTGTCTGCAGTCTTAGGAAGTTAATAAGGCATCTGTTTAGACATGGTTCATATCTGTAAGATTATCTTCCCAGACAGAAGAGCTACAAACTTAGGTGAGTGGGGGACTGTTTTTAATTTAATTTAATTTTGCAGACGTTGATAGCCCTTGTTCCCTTGCCTCTCACAAAGAGCTCCCATGTATGGGTTTATATTGTGTTTACTTGGCTACTTAAATGTCTAATCCATTTTTACAGTGGCTATTCATCATATACAATACTCAGACTACAGCTCACAAGCCACAAGTGGCTCTTTAATGTGTCTCCTGCAGCTCTTTCCAGCTCGTGTGTGATTTAATTATTAACCAACCAGAATGCTTTTGCTATGTTATTAACCAATTCAGTTATCAACTTGCACTAATTTATTAACTTATTTGCTGCGAGAATATATAAATGTCTCCCCTGTCCCTCTTTTTAAATATCAATAGTACTATAGGTAAATGAAACAAAGTCACACAACTGTGGCTCTCTTAGGTAATGTTAATTGCTAATTTGGCTCCTGAACCACTGAGGTTGCCACAGACTGACAGAACTGTAGGGCTTATGGTGACCAGATGTCCCAGTTCTATAGGGACAGTCCCGATATTTGGGACTTTTTCTTATATAGAGACCTATTACCCACCACCCCGTCCCAATTTTTCACACTTGCTATCTGGTCACCCTAATAGGGCTGGAAGGAATCTCCAGAGGCAGGTAATCCAGTGCCTTGTGCTGAGGCAGGACGTGGTATACCTAGACCAACCCTACCAGGTGTTCATCTAAACGATGGGTATTCTACAAGCTCCCTTTGTAACCTATTCCATTGCTTAACTATTCCTATAGTTGGAACATTTCCCCTAACATTTAACCCAATCTCTCTTGCTGCAAAAATTAAGCCAATTAACTTCTTGGCCCACCTTTAGTGGACATGGAGAACAACTGATCATCATCCTCTTTATAACAGCCCTTAAAATATATGAAGACTTATCAGGTCTCCCCAAGAGTAAACATGCCCAGTTCTTTCAGTCCTTCCTCATAGATAAGGTTTTCTAAACCTTTTATCATTTTTGTTGCTCTTTTCTGGACTTACTCTAATTTGTTCACATCTTTCTTAAAGTGTGCCATCCTAAACTGGATACAGTGTTCCAGCTGAGGCCCCACCAGTGCAGAAGAGAACAGAACAAGTACCTCCCTTGTCTTAAATACAACACTCCTGTTAATGCACCCCAGAATGAGATTAGCCCTTTTCATAACTGCACTCGCTCAAATTCAATTTGTGATCCACTATAAGCCCAGATCCTTTTCAGCAGTACTACTGCCCAGTCAAGTTATTCCCCATTTTGTAATTGTGCATTTGATTTTTTAATTCCTAAGTGTAGTACTTTGCACTTGTCTTTATTGAATTTCACCTTGTTGATTTCAAACCCATTATCCAACTTATCTTTGAATTCTATTCCTGTCCTCGAAAGGGCTTGGAACCCACCTCAGCCTGGTGTCATCCACAAACATAAGTATACTCTCCACTCCATTATCCAAGTCATTAATGAAAATAGTTAATAGTACTGGACTCAGAATGGACTCCTGTAGGATCCACCAGTTATGTCCTCCCTGTCTCACAGTGAGCCATAGATAACTACTCTTTTAGCACAGTCTTTCACTCAGTTTTACACCCACTTTATAGCAATGTCATCTAGACAACAGTTCCCTAATTTGCCTATGAGAATGTCATGTGGGACTGTGTCAAAAGCTTTCCTAAAATCAAACTGTATCTGGTCCCCACATCCACAAGGCCAGTAACCCTGTCAAAGAAGAAAATGAGGTTGGTTTAGCATGATTTGTTCTTGACAAATCCCTGTTGGCTCTTACTATTTACCCTATTATCCTCTAGGTGCTTATAAATTGATTCATAATTTGTCCAGTGTCTTTCCAGGTATTGAAGTTGGGTTCCGTGGCTCCTCTTTGTTCTCCTTTTTAAAGACCGGTACTATGTTTGTCCTTCTCCAGTCTTCTGGGACCTCACCCATCCTCCATTACCTGAAAGATAATCAGATAGCCTAGATTCCTTCAGCTATGTCTTTAAGTATCCTAGGGTAAATTTCATCAGGCCTGGCCAACTTGAATACATCCAACTTATCTAAATATTCTTTAACCTGTTATTTCCCTTTTCTGGCTTCTACCCTGTTCCCCTGTGGAATAAATACTTAAACAGTCATTGGGCTGGGGAGTGGAGATAGACAGAATGACTCTGTAGTCCAATGGTTAGGGCACTCACATGGGGAGGTAGGAAACTCCAGGATCCAGTCCCTCTGCTCCAATCACTCATTATTTATCCACAGTGAAACAGCTTCAAGAGGAAAGACTGAGGGAGCCTAGGACCAAACTATCCCATAGGCCAGTGGTAAGAGCGCTCTCCCAAGAGGAGTCCCCTGTTCAAATCCTTTCTCTGTCTCTGGCAGAGAAGAGGGAATTGAACCTTGGCTGCCCACATCCCAGGCAAGTGCTCTAACCAACAGGCTAAACGTTACAAGGTGGGTGGTGGCTCCACCTCCTCCAGCCATTGTGTGGAGCAAGGCAGGTGCCTAACTCATTCCCTCAAGAGATGGCTTAGGTTCTAAACTGCCTGACTCCTAGACAGGGGTTCCTGTTTGCGGACTGCTTAGTAGAAATAGGTGCCTCCCTGAAGCCTGGACTTGGGCATCTATCTCCGAGAGAAGGGTGGGGCTTAGCATACACCACTGTCATCGGCATCCATAGGCAGCTCCCTGCCTAGCATACTAGCTTTTGTGCTAGTTTTTTTTAATTTAATTTTTAAGCTTTGATCTCTTCCTGTTAATTATATAAGGAGCCTAGGCACTAACTCAGGCTTTGTCGATCACAGTGTTCTCCCAATCATTAGCTTTTCTGGTAGTGTCCCCACATGCCTGTGCTATTCTTTTATACTCATATATATATATACACACACATGCACACCGAATACCACCCATTTATATTACTGAACTGTTTATTTTCTAACCTGACTTCACTTTTTTTACATGGGAAATGTTTTGGTAGCTCTCACATTTCTGTAAAACAAATATAATTAGCGGTGATACCAATTGAAATAAAGGCCCAGATGGCTTCCACTCCCTGCCTCCCATAAGATTCATGGACAGTCCTCCTGTGTCCTGAGCAGAAATAGGGGTGAGGGAGTTAGTTGGATAATAACATTGTCCCCCACTTCCTGGAATCCTATAGAAGGCTCTGCAAGGAAGAGGGGTGAAAGCTAGACAGGCCATGGGAGCGAAATCATCATCCCTTCATAGAGATTCCTCAGAAAAAGGTAGCACAACCTAGGAGTGCATTATCTTGTCCTGAGCCCTCCTCTGTGCAGGGGTATCCCACATGAAGACGTTCCTGGGACAGCTGCACCCAGGGAAGGCACTGACAGCATGACTACAATAGAGCCATACTGCCAGGGAGCAGCACATGCCCCTGCAGGCTTTGGTGCTCATGAGAATAATTTATGGGTAATTTCACAAGGGCTTTTCATAGAGTTCTCCTCCTTCGCCCCCTTCTGCAGGTTCTTTTCTAGGAGAGTGCTCTCTAGGCCAAACATTTTAACAAACTGCAAGGAAAAGATTCTGTTTTTGCTTGTCATAGTCACTGAATAAGCTACAAGAGCTATATTTCCTGAAAATAACAAATGCCTCAAGGGGAAAAGTCATTAACGATATTTTATGTACCATTATGTAAACAAAATAAGCTTCCATTCAAATCCAGATCTACATCCAGACAAAACAACTTCTTGTTCTTCTTTATTAAAAAATAGAAAACAGCAAAAAAACAAGATTTCTCCCATATTTTAATGTGGTATGAGCAGGTCTAACACTGAATTCAAAGCTAGATTTATGTATGGTGAGCAGGATTTGGCCCCAAGTATGCTCCTGTAGAGATCCCCATGCTTCCTTGTATTTAATAAACAAAAAAATAAAAACTTGGCTTCTGGGGCTCATTAATAGAATCCAGGGTCACCATCTACTGCACAGATAATGGACCTAATTTTGTTCTCACACTGGCATAAATCACCAGTCAATGGAGTTGCTGAGAGAAGACTCAGATATGATATATTTACAATGAGATAATATGATATTTACAACGAGAAGTAAGACTACTCCAAATTAATGTTAAAAAAATCACAGAGAAAGTAAATTTGGGGGAAGTTCTGTGGCCTATGTTATACAGGAGGTCAGACTAGATTATCACAATGGTACCTTCTGACCTTGGTATCTATGAAATGATTGACTCATTTGATATAAAACTTTAATAACGGAGTTCACATTAATGCAACAAAAATACAGAGAACACCTATTGAATTTCTTTTGCATTGACACATATCTGCTACACATCACACTACTTGCTATAGTAGACATACTAAAAGTAATACAGTATAATAACAGTGATATTTCCAGTTTTCATAAACAGTGTCCAGGCCTTCCTTTCAGTTTTATAGTTTTTTCTGGGAGGAATTCTCGCTTTTTGGTTTAGGCACGAGATGAGGACTCAAAATTGAGACTAAATTCCCAGCTGTCATAGAAATCTCTCTGAGTCCAAGTCATAGAATCAAACGACTAGAAGGGATCTCAAGAGGTCATCTGCACTCATGGCAGATCATCTAAATCAGGGGTCTCAAACTCGAATCACCAGGAGGGCCACATGAGGACTCGTAGGTTGTCCCGAGGGCTGCTGCCCCTGCCCCCCACTCCGCCCCTGCCCGCAGGGTGCAGCAGGGGGCTCAGGGCAGGGGATTGGGGTGCAGGAGGGAGTGTGAGGTGTGGCAGGGGGTTGGGGTGCAGGCAGAGGGCTCAGGGCAGGGAGTTGGGGTGCAGGAGGGGTTCGGGTTCCAGCCCAGCACCACTTACCTTGAGCGGCTCCAGGGTAGCAGGGGCGCACACTGGGGCCAGGGTAGGCTCCTTGCCTGCCCCATCCCCGGGCCCATGCCGCTCCGCTCTGGGAAGTGGTGGGCACCCTGTCCCTGCAGGCCTGGAGGGGGGAAGGGGGGAGCAAAGAACTCCGTGAGCTGTTCTTGCCTGTGGGTACCTCCCCCGAAGCTCCCATTGGCCGCGTTTCGCCATTCCCGGCCAATGGGAGCTTCAGGAGAGGTAACCACAGGCAAAAACAGCTCACGGAGTTCTCTGTTCCCCCTCCCCCCGGGGCCGCAGGGAAGCGGTGCGGGGCCCTCAGCACCATGGGGTTGGCAAATCCGCTGGCGGGATCCAAAGCCCTGAGGGGCCGGATCCGGCCCGGGGCTGTAGTTTGCCCACCCCTGGCCTGGAGGTAGGCTGGGGACGCAGCGCGCTGGGGAGGGAATGGGGGGGGGGAAGGTCCGCGGGGAGCTTGGCGAGCCGTAAGGAAGAACACCGTGGGCCGCGTGTTTGAGACCCCTGATCTAGATCATCCCTGACAGGTGTTTGTCTAACCTGATCTTAAAAATCTCCAGTGATGGAGATTCCACTGTTCTCAATCTCTAAACCAAGGATAATGCTTCCCTACACCACAAAGGTGTTGTGAGGATAAATTCATTAATGTTTGTGAGATGCTCCAAAACTACACTTAAAAAAAAAAAAAAAAAAAGCTAATAGAATGTTAGGAACCATTAGGAAAGGGACAGATATATAAAACAGAAAATATCACAATGTCATTACATAAATCCATGGTATGCCCACACCTTAAATACTGTGTGCAGTTCTGGTTGCCTCATCTAAAAAAAAAAAAAAAAAGATGTATTAGAAGTGGAAAAGGTGCAGAGAAGGGGAACAAAAATAATAAGCAGTACGGAACAGCTTCCATCTAAGATTAAAAAGACTGGGACTGTTAAGTTTAAAAAAGAGACATGGACATGATAGAGAGCGATAAAATCATGAATGGTATGGGGAAAATGAATAGGGAAATATCTAACCCTTTATATAACACAAGAAGCAGGGGTCACCTGATGAAATTAATAGGCAGCGGCTTTAAAACAAAGAAAAAAAAGAAGTACTTCTCCACACTATGCACTATCAACCTGTGGAACTCATTGCCAGAGGATGTTGGGAACATCAAAAGTATAACTGTTCAAAAAAAATTAGATAAGTTCCTGGAGGATAGATCTATCAGTGGCTATTAGCCAAGATGGCCAGAGATGCAACTGCAGGCTCCAAGTGTCCCTAAACAGCCACAAGTTGTGCTTGGATGACACGGGATGGATCACTTGAAATTGCCCTACTCTGTTTATTCACTCAGAAGCATCTGGCATTGGCCACTGTCAGAGACAGGATACTGGGCGAGATGGACCATTTGTCTGACCTCGTATGGCTATTCTTATGTTCTTACAATGACGGGAGCCATAAGTACCTACATATTTCTTTACTCATCTTCAGCAGCTGCTTTTCCTAAATGCAATTTTATATAAAAAATGTTTTTAAAAGAGTGCAAGAAGTTTCAAAAAGCACTGGCAAGGTTGAAAATCTTATATGGTGGGATGTTGAGTTAACAGGTCTCTGTTTTAGAGGGTCAGGTCCTTTGTGACACTTCACAGTTCCAAATTCCTCCTGGCACTGCTTTCTCCATCAACACTACTGTGCTTCGACTATGTGCACACAAGTCAAGAGTAAGGGTCTAAACTACGGTTCTTTGAAGCAGTGTGGGCTTTTCACAACAGAATTTTAGTAAATTATTCTTGACTGCTAGTACAAAGAGCAGAAGCAGAGCAGGACAATGCTAAATTAGGAGCAGAGCCCCAAAATGAAGGAGCACATGAGTCTAGGGGAGAAGATAAGTTTTTGGAGGCAGGAACTAGGGGAGGAGGAGGAGGAGAAAAAGAGATGGCAGAAACAATATTACATGCCAAACTGTTGCTAAATGACACTGACAGCGCAAAAGGAGTGTGGGAAGGAGTTTTGCTACATTAGCCTTTGACATTATAAAGCACATCTAACCTTTAATCCAAAGTAAATCTTCTGTTTATCCAATCTTTCTCCACTATCACACTTAGTTATTTTGTGTACAATGAAAAGCAAATACTAAATGAGCTTGCAAGCAAATAACCCTCACCAGCAGAGTGTGCAGCATACCTGAAATACACTTTATCTGTAAATCCTTCCCCTATCACAATTCAAGAAGAAAGGTGGTCTTGTGATTAAGGTACTTGACTGCAACTTAGTAGGGTGCAGTTCAAATCCTGGATCTATTACATACTCTTTGTGAGAATGTGGGCAAGTCATTTAACCTCTCTGAGGGCTTGGCTACACTTGCAAGTTAGACCACATTAAAGCAGCCCCAGGTCCCTAACTCCCAACCCGTCCACACTGGCAAGGCACTTAGAGGACCTGGACTCTGCAGCTGGAGCGCTCCTGATCATCCAACTCCACGAGAAGCGTAACGCTTGCTGCGCCTCAGCTGAAACGCCCAGGCATCAGTGTGAACGAGGTGTTCCATTACTGCGCTATGATCAGCCTCCGTCCCATAATCCCCTTAAGTGAAGTGGCCACTCTTGTCATTGTTTTGAAGAATGCGGATATCCCTTTCAAAGCTCTGTTTTTGACAGCCGGCATGCTTATCTGCTCTGGGACAATGCAACCATTACTGTGGAATGCTGCTTGCTGTGTGTGTGTGACAGAGAGGCATGGGGGAGGGGGGCCTTCGGCTGTCTGAATTTACAAAACAGCATGCTGACACACTCTCAACACTCCAAAAACCAACTCTCTCTCCCCCCACATACACACAACACACTCCCTGTCACACTCCACCTTCCCCCCCTTCCCCCACATTTGAAAAGCACGTTGCAGCCACTTGAATGCTGGGATAGCTACCACAATGCACTGCTGTCTGTGGCGTTGCAAGAGCTGCTAATGTGGCCACACCAGTGTGCTTGAATCTGACAGTATGAACACACTACAGCGCTTTCCCTACTGCACTCTCCGAGAGCTGGTTTAACTCACAGTGCTCTACATCTGCAAGGGTAGCCATGCCCTGAATCTCAGTTAAGCTTTTGGAGGCAGGAACTGTCTCTCAGGCCTAGATGACACTAGAAAAGCTTTTCTAGTATAGCTATACTGGCAAACTGTCCAAATGTAGACTCAGCTGATATCAGAACAAGAGGGCTTTAGGTATAGCTTATACCAGCTTCTCAAATGAATAAGCTATACCAGCAAAAGCACTTTTTTGCTTGTATAACTGTCTCTATACTATGGCTTTTGCCAATATAGAAATGTTATAAAATAAACAAATAAGTCACACCCCTAAGTGACATTGCTACACTGGCAAGTTTCTAGCGCTGACCTGGCCTTGTCTCTTATTGTGTTGTTTGTAAACTGCCTAGCATAATGGAACTGTAGGGAGTAGACCTGAATATTGATGTAAAAATAGTTACTAAAATATTTATTAAAATTTTTGCTTGTTATAATCATAAGCAACTCTTTATCAGACTCAGAAAGACAAGAGTCGCCTCTCCAAGGATTGGTAAAAGGAAAGACAATGCCATCTTTAATAACCATTTAAGTTTAGAGACTCTCTAAGAGTCATTAAAATTAAGCAGATTATTGAAAAGCAAAAGCATTTTATACAGGAAATAGGAGTGCTGGACTAATTTGAAACAGAATTTCAACTTCTATTCAATCCTGAAGGGATTTGGGGACAGTGACTATGCATTTTAATCATACAGAAGGCTATTTATTCAAACTATTGAGCCGAGATTAAAATTAATGGATCTAGTATCATCTTGGTGAATGGAAAGTGTCACGTGTAATTCTTGAACACTGAGAAGAGAACAAATGATCCACTGAAGATTAAATACTCTGAATGTCAACATGCCAAGCACACTCGCCCTAAAGGTAGAGGGTGCAGAAAGGAGATCTGGTATTTTATCAGTAGTAACTGCTGATACCAAAAAGGTCAAAACTCCTTAATTGTGTTTACAATGATGTGGGAACATATGGATCAACATTAAAGATGTATATTTCAGATATATAAGTCAATAGACAAAAATCTAACTAATTAAAAATGCAACTTACTTCCAGGAAGTAAAACAATTAAAACACTCATCTATTATGACAATTCAGAAGACTGACCATGATCTGTACATATATATATCTTTACTCACATAAAGTGGTCCATGGAAGTCACTGAAACTACTTCGCAAAAAGAAAAGGAGTACTTGTGGCACCTTAGAGACTAACAAATTTATTTGAGCATAAGCTTTCATGAGCTACAGCTCACTTCATCGGAGAGGGAAGCCTTTTAAAAAAAAAAACTACTTGTGAGTGTAAACTACCATGTGTGCATCTTTAGATTGGATCCAAAATCATATTAAAACCTATACACATACACTACACTTAATTAACAAGAAATGTTATTCAGAAAGAAAAAACGGTGACAAACTTGAGTCCCAATCCTGCAACTTCAAAATGTGTCAGAGGTTTGCAGGACCTGGCTCATAAAGACAGTCCAATAGAAAAAATATCTTTTGAGGATAAGTTCATTCATTCTGTGTACTTCATTTTTAGCCATTAATATGATGATGAAAATACAATATAAATCAATTTCTGCTAGGATCTTACTAATATAAGATCTAATCCTTTGCAGCTAATATATATTTTTTTAAAAAACTATCAAAGAATTTCCTAACACAGAAGTCTGAAAACTTCTTAACTTTTAAATATAGTTTCAATGCTGTTTATAGACTTCTTACATCTATACTGTGTCTTAGTATAAAATATATGTTTCACACCAGTGCTTTCTTTAAAGAACTCACTTTCAGAGAGAGGCTTCAAGACTCAAGGAATTTTCAAGTGTGCTCAGCATGGGCCTAACTCTACCACTATTGCAGTAAAAGGCAAAACTCTCATCAACTTCCACAGGAATTGGGCACAAAGTGAGTACTTCTGAAAATCACGTCATAGAGCTATACATAAAAGCAACAACCACTCCCAACTGTAATTGGGATTTCTTGTCACTAAAACCCGTGAGAACACCATCTGGGACTGCATATCACAGGTCAAGATACCATGTTGCAATCCGAGCCCCATATATTTAATGCAGAATGCATGAAAATAGTTCTCGAGGGAACACTACCAAATATCTGAAGTACTGCACATTATTTTAAAAGAAAATTATATTGTCTTTACAAAGACCCACTATCTCGTAACACTTAATCCCAGATAATTAAGACATCTATATTACACTTAGGGGGCCTCTGAAATGATGAGCACCCTCAACTTCCAAGGAGAATTCCACTGCAATTTACTCATGGGCTGTGGGGTTCCAGAGAGTTGTGGCTCTGCTACAATGCACACTTCTACAGCTACTTAATGTATCACTTTGTAAATGGCTATTTCAAACTGCAAAATTACACCCACTGTTAGAATATAGGTAGTAAGAAAAACTACAGCAGCTGATATTTATTATAAGGAGAAGTAAAAGATTTGAGATTTTAGTTACACTGTTACTTTTAATGATAGCATAAGAGACTTTAAAGTTCTTTGTCTAGAAGAGTTGCATGGGGTTAAGGCATGAGGTGTCTCAAATTTAATGGCTAGTTCTGAAAATTTGGAACACTACTTTACAAGCGAACTAAAAAAAGGGGGGGGAACCTCCTGCTTGTGTCTTTGATTTAACTTCTGTGATGTAGGATGACCCCCTGCAGTTAAAAGGAGAGGGAAGCCTTTTAAAAAAAAATTATTACAGAGATGGGACATATCAAGTTTTCAGGAGGGTCCTCCTGAGGACTGCAGACCTCGTGGAATAGAGACATCACAATAGACTAAAACCTGAGCTGACGTTTCTTTGCCCTCAGTTGAAAGGGAAGAGATGTTGACTCCTTGACAAAAAGCTTTTATCCTGTTTGTCAGGAGCTTAAGTTAAACCAGTCTTAACAAAA
Organism: Caretta caretta; assembly: GCF_965140235.1. Classification (NCBI taxonomy): domain Eukaryota; kingdom Metazoa; phylum Chordata; order Testudines; family Cheloniidae; genus Caretta; species Caretta caretta. Next base: position 35,076,265 of record NC_134210.1, read on the forward strand.
AGTAGTTTAAAAAATTGACTGTACACCAAATCCCCTTCTACTGAGAGACAGGGCAGCTGCAGCTCATACTTTCAGCTTTGCTCCTGCAAGCCCTTAGGTATGTACCTAATTCCTCCTTTTTGGCACTACTCTTATGAATAAAGTTATGTGAATATGCAAAGTGTCTCTCTAGTGGTATCACTGTCCCACTAGCTCTCCAGACAGCCCTCCAACCAACAAAACAAAAACAAAACCAGAAATCAATGCCTAATATTTCAGGAGACCAAAAAAAAAAAAACAACACCCCAAACCCGAAAAAAATCTTTAAACTACAAAGCTTTTAAGGTTTTTTGTTATGCACCATAAAGGAATAGAACAAACAATGTCCTCTGGCCTACAACTTTAATGTGCTGATAAATCTACAATCCACTGTAAGCAAATAATATACAAAGAAAAGGTCTAAACGTTATGTTAAGGCCTGACCTTTCTTAAATCCCAATTCCGACCCCTGATCCTGCATTTCTGCTTCCACAGAACGAACAAGACCATCAAACCCTTCCTGATGGGCTACCTCTGCCTGAAAATTGATACGCAGCGAGGGAAGTGCCTGTCAGATGAGTCTGACTTGGGATTGCAGGTCTGTTCACAAATACCCCAGGCCAGCAGGCGGTACAGCGCGCCCAGGGAATTGAGCCCCCGCAATCACTGTAGCTGGGTAGCAGCGGAAAGCGCTCGCCCCGGCAGGGCGTTGTGGCCCGAAGTGCCCGGTGCTCGGGGCCTTTCCCCTTCTGCTGCAGTGCAGCGACCGCCGGACCCCAAACCCGCCACGCATGTGTCGGCGGCTCCAGCTGTCGGGCTGCGAGTGGCACCGTCCCCGCGCGGCGGCCGGAGCCGGAGGGCCAGGCCGGGCAGGGGCTCTCAGCCGCGGCGGCCGCGCAGAGGGCGGCAGGCCCAGCCGAGCGCACCCGGAGCGGGGCAGCATTGCTCCGGCGTCGGGCAGAAGCCCAGCCCAACCTGACGAGAAGTTTCCGGGAGGCCCGGCCAGGGGTCTCTCCAGCCCTACCTGCGAGAGCCCGTAGGCTAAGGGCAAGCAGCAGGAGCAGGGCGCCGGGGAGGCCGCCGCCGGGACTCCCCCACCCCGGGGCCATGCCGCCTGCGCTCCCAGCTTCACCGGCTCCGCGGGCCGCCCGCTCCAGGTCCGGCGAAGGAGGCAGCAGCGGCCCCGGGGCTCAGGGCCACAGCGCAGCCCCGCCCGTGCAGCAGCTGTCGCGCTGGCTCCGGTCGAGTTACACTTGGGGGGGGGGGGGCGCAGGCTGCTCCCGGGGCGGGGCTCCGGGGTGCCCGGCCCTGGGGAGAAGAGGCTACAAGGAAGCTCCCAGCCCCCATTCTCTACTACCTGCGCCCCCTTGCTGGCCCCCCTTGCCGCTGAACCGCCCCTCTGCCCCACTCTCACCCACTAGCCCCCTCTGCCCTGTCTCACTCGTTCCCCCTTGCCTTCGCAGCTTCTCCCCATTATCACCCAAACCCGTTTAAAAACAGTTGTTTGGATCATTTTAGATGGGATTTTAAAAAGTGCTTATGTCTGTTGGACATTTAAGCCCAGATCCACTTAGGTAACTACGTGCCAGTTTTGGGTGCCTAAAACTGCAATCCGCAAAACGCCCATTTGGCTCATGTCTAACCCTGTAGGCTTTTCCAGCCTTCCAATGGCCTCGCAAAAGAAAAAGAAAAAAAAATTAACTGGCTTCAAGATTGAGATCAATAAGTTTATGGAGAGGATGGTATGATGAGAGACTCCTTACAATGCCATGTAACTGATTTTGGATCTAGCTGCAAATAGATCCAATGGCTGGTGATGGGACACTAGATGGGAAGGGCTCTTGAGTTACTACAAAGAATTCTTTCCCAGGTGTCTGGCTGGTGGGTCTTGCCCACATACTCAGGGTCTAACTGATTGCCATTTGGGGTCGGGAAGGAATTTCCCCCCAGATCAGATTGGCAGAGACCCTGGGGACTGTGGCCTTCCTCTGCAACATGGGGCACGGGTAATTTACAGTTTAAACTAGTGTGAATGGTAGATTCTCTGTAACTTGAAGTCTTTAAACCATGATTTGAGGACTTCAGTAACTCAACCAGAAAGTAGGGGTGTATTATAGTGTGACTTGGGGTACCTGGAGTAGCCCTCACTGAAAATGCCAAGGTCATGCAATGCAAAAGGGAGAGCAGATTCTCTCAAAGACTGGTGGGTAACACTGAAGTTAAAAGCAAGGAGTCCGGTGGCACCTTAAAGACTAACAGATTTATTTGAGCATAAGCTTTCTTAGAGGTTTTTACCCATGAAAGCTTATGCTCAAATAAATCTATTAGTCTTTAAGATGTCACTGGACTCCTTGTTGTTTTTGTGGATACAGACTAACATGGCTACCCCTTAATACTGAAGTTAAACTCACCAACCAGTCACAAACTGTGCTCCTGATCCCCCACACTGGTTATCAAGAAATCACACAGCCTCCTTTATTGCATTCCAGCTCTCTGGCTCCCAATCAGCACTTAGGTCCTGTACAGTGAAAAGTTATTTTTAAAAACTGTGCAGTATACACAAAATGTTCTTCTGACCCCAAAGGGTCAGCCATGTTACCAGGTCAATATTAGTTTGAATCTTGCCTAAAATATCATGCTGCCAGCAAATCCTTTAGTAAACTAAACTAAAGGTTTATTATAAAAGAAAGAAAGAATAAGAAGAGAGTTGTTAAATCATAAAGCACTTCAATACAGAGACTTCAAAGTCCATATATCAGGTTCTTAGCAGTATTGGGGAGTTTCCTGGTTTGAAAGTCCCTCTGGAACACATCCACAGCTTGGATGGGTTATTCAGTCCTTTGTTCAGAGCTCCAGTTTGTAGAAAAGTTACTGCATAGGTAAGAAGCAGGAGTGAAGACAAAATGGAGATGATGCAGCTGCCTTTTATATTCTTTTTTTCCCATGTGGTTGGTACTTCCTTTGTCCCAAACACAAGCTTCACAGTACATGACATGTAAAACCCTTAGAGTTCTGTCCATAGGCATGCCCCTGCATGTCTTGCTGACTCATTAAGGTGTTGTCCCTGGCCTTTCAATGGGTTCATTGTACAGCTAATGACCCTTTATGGACCATCAAACAGGCTAGGCAGTGCTGATGCCAATCTGTCTGGGGGTGTCACCCAGAAACACAGCACAAGTTTGGAAATACAGATATACCCTACATATCTATAACCCATAATACAAAGGTGATACAAACAAGATGATCATACTTGGCAAATTATAACATTTGTGTAGATACTTTACATGGCCTATCTGGTCAGATTCCTTGCAATTTTGTAATATTAATATCAACAGTATCATAAAGTGTCTCCCATATTCCATACAGCATCACATATAGGAATGGATGGGTGAGGTTCCTGTGGCCTGTAATGTGCAGGAAGTTAGACTAGATGTTCATGATGGTCCCTTCTGACCTTAAAGTTGATGAGATGCCTAAGTTTCTGCTTCTGGACATGTGCTTTCCTGCCTATCTCCAGCCTAAGGCCCCAAGGGAGCCATGAGCAGAGGAAAGATACGTGCTCCTCACCTACCTCACCTGTGGGACCTGATTGAATAGGTGTGCTCTGGGCACACCTATCAGATCAGACCCCATTCAAAATCTTGATGGTGACCATGACCATATAACTTTAAACCCAGTGGTTAGAGCAATCATGTTGAAGACCATCTGCCTGGGGATGAAAAAGGATTAGAACAGGGGTCTCCCACACTTCTCAGGTAAGTGCTCTAACCACTAATGTAAGTGACATTCTGATGTGGGGCTTCCTTAATGTCTCCAGCTGAAGCTTTTCCACTGTGTACATATAATTAAAGACTCATGGGAGCAGGAGGACTGGACCCTGGGTCACTTACCTCTCAGATGGGTGCCCTAACTACCAGGCTACAGAATCATTCTCACTATTGCACTCACTTGTTCTGGCCCAATGACTATCTCAACAGTTAGCCAAAGTGATGAGAGCACTTGCCTGAGATACTGGGGCAGACACCTGTTCAATCCTTTCTCCCCCTCAGGCAAAGACGGGTTTGAACCTGGAGTTCCTGCATCCTAGGTGAGTGCGCTAACCACTGGGATGTTATGATGTGGGTAGCACCACCACCATTTTGTGTTGAGTAAGGCAGGTGACTAACTCATTCTCACAAGAAACAACTTTAGGTGCCTAAGTGACCTGACTCCAGGAGAGGGGTTCCCAGCTGTGGATCAGAAGCAGAGATAGGCACCTCCCTGCAGCCTGGGCAACAGTAGCAACAGGTTGTCTATATCAGTGGTTTTCAACCAGTACCCTTGGGGTATTCAGAGGTCTTCCAGGGGATACATCAACTCATCAAGATATTTGCCTAGTTTTACAACAGGCTACATAAAAAGCACTAGTGAAGTCAGTACAAACTAAAATTTCATAGACAATTATTTGTTTATACTGCTCTGTATACTATACACTGAAATGTAAGTACAATATTTATATTCCAATAGATTTATTTTATAATTATATGGTAAAAATGAGGAAGTCAGCAATTTTTCAGTAACAGTGTGCTGTGAAACTTTTGTATTTTTATGTCTGATTTTGTAAGTTTTTAAATGAGGTGAAACTTGGGGGTACACAAGACAAATCAGACTCTTGAAAGGGGTACAGTTAGTCTGGAAAGGTTGAGAGCCACTGGTCTATATCATAAAGAAACAGTAATGGGCAAAAACTGTTTTTCTTTTACTTTGCAATTATACTGTGGCCAATACTATTTAATAGTTTATAGCTGCAATTCTACACATGTATGAAAAGTCAAAAATAGTCTAAAATATGTCAATGATTTCTATATCAAGTCTATCTAATGTACTTATATGGCCCCATCTGAGCAATGCACAGTGTTTATTATGACAGGTTTCAGAGTAGCAGCTGTGTTAGTCTGTATTTGCTCTACTTGCGCTATATTGATGACATCTTCATCATCTGGACCCATGGAAAAGAAGCCCTTGAGGAATTCCACCATGATTTCAACAACTTCCATCCCACCATCAACCTCAGCCTGGACCAGTCCACACCAGAGATCCACTTCCTGGACACTACGGTGCTAATAAGCGATGGTCATAAACACCACCCTATACCGGAAAACTACTGACCACTATTCCTACCTACATGCCAACAGCTTTCATCCAGACCACACCACACGATCCATTGTGTACAGCCAAGCTCTACGATACAACCGCATTTGCTCCAACCCCTCAGACAGAGACAAACACCTACAAGAGCTCTATCAAGCATTCTTACAACTACAATACCCACCTGCTGAAGTGAAGAAATAGATTGACAGAGCCAGAAGAGTATCCAGAAGTCACCTACTACAGGACAGGCCCAACAAAGAAAATAACAGAACGCCACTAGCCATCACCTTCAGCCCCCAACTAAAACCTCTCCAACGTATCATCAAGGATCTACAACCTATCCTGAAGGACGACCCATCACTCTCACAGATCTTGGGAGACAGGCCAGTCCTTGCTTACAGACAGCCCCCCAACCTGAAGCAAATACTCACCAGCAACCACATACCACACAACAGAACCACTAACCCAGGAACCTATCCTTGCAACAAAGCCCATTGCCAACTGTGTTCACATATCTATTCAGGGGACACCATCATAGGGTCTAATCACATCAGCCACACTATCAGAGGCTCGTTCACCTGCACATCTACCAATGTGATATATGCCATCATGTGCCAGCAATGCCCCTCTGCCATGTACATTGATCAAATAGGACAGTCTCTACGTAAAAGAATAAATGGACACAAATCAGATGTCAAGAATTATAACATTCATAAACCAGTCAGAGAACACTTCAATCTCTCTGGTCACTCGATTACAGACCTAAAAGTCACAATATTACAACAAAAAGACTTCAAAAACAGACTCCAACGAGAGACTGCTGAATTGGAATTAATTCGCAAACTGGATACAATTAACTTAGGCTTGAATAGAGACTGGGAGTGGATGGGTCATTACACAAAGTAAAACTATTTCCCCATGTTTATGTCCCCCCCACCACCACCACTGTTCCTCAGATGTTCTTGTCAACTGCTGGAAATGGTCCACCTTGATTATCACTACAAAAGGTTTTCTTCCCCCACCCCTGCCCTGCTCTCCTGCTGGTATTAGCTCATCTTAAGTGTTTGATAACACCCATTGTTTCATGTTCTCTGTGTATATAAATCTCCCCACTGTATTTTCCACTGAATGCATCCAATGAAGTGAGCTGTAGCTCACGAAAGCTTATGATCAAATAAATTTGTTAGTCTCTAAGGTGCCACAAGTCCTCCTTTTCTTAGTGTTTATTATATTTATCCTCACAATACCCCTGTGAGGTAGGGAAGTAATTATACCCATTTTACAAATGGAGAACTGAGACAGAGAATAAGTGTAACATTTTCAAAAATGCCTATGTGATTTAGAAGCCTAAATTCCATTTTCAAAAGCAAACTTTTCAAACACACCTAAGTGACTTGCCCAGGGTCACAGAGGATGTCTGGGATAGAACAGGAATCGAACCCAGCTACGTTGGCTAGTACTTTAGCCATTGGAACATCTTTTCTTTCAGCCCATGCTTTACAAGTGTTTTCTGACTGCCATCCCTGCCAAGTCAGCCTGGGATCTGATCATCAAGTTTGGTATTTTTCTAGTTGGGCATCTTCACAAGTAAAAAAGGTCCTGCAGGTTATACCAGGCCCTCGGTTAAGCTGTACCACTTTGTTGCCTTCATATCATGCTCTCAGTGATACCTGTGCCAATCCCAGGCCAATTAATAAGTAATTTGTGGTCATTACCAAACTGGGCTGAATTCTCACAGGTTATCCAGGCTGGATGAACCTTGAGCGCTCTAATCTCACTTCAAAAACCCCTTAGGCTCTGATACTGTAACTGCAACCATGTGAACTGACTCCTGTGGCCCATGTGAACTACCATTGAATTCAAAGAGGCTCTGAAGGGATGCAGGGGTCCACTTAGCTGAATGTTGTTAAAAGGCTTTGGGTTGAAACAGAGAATTACAGATCAGGAAGCCTCACTTCTGCCATGAAGCAAATTATGAGAAAATAAAGAGAAGCGTAGGAAATGGTCAAGTTTCATCATGGTGAAAGTTTAACAGCAGGGTGCCTCAAGGTTCTGTACTGGGTCCAGTGTGTCTAATATATCTATTAATGGTCTGGAAAAGAGGATGACCAATGAGGTGGCAACATTTGCAGATGGCACCACATTATTTAGGTTAGTCAGTATCAGAGAAGGCTGTGAGATGCTTCAGCAGGGCCTGACCAAGCTAGGTGGAAGAGCTACATGATGGCAGACAATGGTCAATGCTGATAAATGCAAAGTAATGTACTTTAGAGAGGAAAATTTAAATTACTTTCACACTACCCAGGGTTCTGAATTAACTATATCAGTTGAGGAAAGGGATCTGGGTGTCACTGTGGACAGCTCAATGGGGACCTCTGCTCAATGTGCTGTTGTTTTGCAATCTTGTTTGCTTTTTTGACTACAGTGTTATCATAAAGAGGACAGTGATCAATTGTTTTCCATGTCCATCTCAGGGTGGACAAGAATTAATTGGCTTAGTTTGCAGCAAGGGAAATTTAGGTTAGATATTGGTGGGGTAAGGGAGGACTTTTTAAGGAGAATTAAGCACTGGAATAGGTTACCTAGGGACATTGTGGAATCTCCACCATTAGAGGTTTCCAAGAACAGGTTAAACAAACACCTGCCTCAGTATGCAGAGATGGACCAGAGGACCTCTTGAGTTTCATTTCAGCCCTACATTTATATGATTCTATAAGATTTTAGGATGCATAAGGAATGGGTTGGAAAATAATACAGAAAATATTATAATGCCGTTATATAAAACAATGCTGCAGCCTCATTTGGCATGTCACTCCATCTCAAAAAGGATATTGCAGAATTAAAGAGGGTTCAGAGAAGAGTGATGAGAATGATTGGGAGCATGAAAAGAAAGAGAGATTGAGAAGATCGGGACTGTTTATCTTGGAAAGGAAACAAATAAGAAAAGGCATGATAACAATATATAAAATAATAAGTGGTACAGAGAAAGTATATCAGTTAATTCAGTTTTCCCTGTCTCATAACTCAAGAATAAGGGGACATTCAGTGCAATTAAAAGGTGGCAAATTCAAAGTTGATACAGGGAAACACTTTTTCACATAATGCAAAATATGGAATTTATAGTCTCAGGTTGTTGTTGGAGCCAATAATTTAGCAAGATTCAAAAAAGGTTTGGACATTGCAACTATAAGGTGAGTGCACAACTGGTTGAAAGACGCCACTCAAAAAGTAGTGGTTATTTATGGTACGCTGTCAAACTGGAAGGATTATCCAGTGGGGACCCACATGCGTCCGTCCTATATTCTGGTACTAGTCAATAGTTTCATTGACTTTGATAACAGAGCAGAGAGTATGTTTATAAAATTTGCAGATGACACCAACCTGGGCAAGGTTGCAAGTACTTTGGACAACAGAATTAGAATTCAAAATAACCTTGACAAATTGGAAAATCGGTCTGAAATCAACAAGATGAAATTCAATAAACACAAGACAAAGTACTTCATTTAGGAAGGAAAAATCAGATAAACAACTATAAAATGGGGAATACCTGGCTAGATGGTGGTACCGCTGGAAAGGTTCTGGGGGTTATAGTGGATCACATACTGAATATGAGTCAACAGTGTGATGTAGCTGAAAAAAAGGCTAATTTCATTGTTGGGTGTATTAATAGGAGTGTCGTATGTAATTGTCCCTCTCTGCTTGGCACTGGGGAGACCTCAGTTGGAGTACTGTGTTCAGCTTTGGGCACCACACTTTAGAAAAGATATGGAAAAATTGGAGAGAGAGTCTAGAAGAGAGCAAGAAAAATTATAAAAGGTTTAGAAAACCTGAGCTATGAGGAAAGGTTAAAATAACATGGGCATCTTTAGTCTTGAGAAAACAAGACTGAGGGGAGACCTGATACATTAAGGGCTGTTAGAGAGAGAACTGTGATCAGTTGTTCTCCATGTCTACTAGAGGTAGACCAAAAGGTAATGGGCTTAACCTGCAACAAGGGAGATTTACATTAGCTATTAGGAAAAACTTTCTAACTATAAAGGCACTTAAGCTCTGGAATAGACTTACGTGGAAGGTTGTGGAATCCCCATCATTGGAGGTTTTTAAGAACTGGTTGAACAAACACCAGTCAGGGATGGTTTTAGGTTTATTTGGTCCTGCCTCAACACAGGGATCTGGATTTGATGACCTCTTAAGGTCCCTTCCAGCCCTACATTTCCATGATTTATATGAATAACAAGACTATCCAGAGTTAGTGCAGTTAATACTAATAAAAAAGTTTAAGGAAGGGATGTAAAACCTCATATTTTGCGGGTTGAACTAATCTCTAACTTTTAGGGGTTAGGAGGAGACCTAATGTGAGGGGCGGATTATCCCACACCTGACTTCTATGAGGTTTTACACCTTACTCTGAAGTATCTGGTGACTGGTATGTGACTGATAACCATGATATCTGATAACATGGGTATATCTTATCTGCAATCAGGAAGTGTGACTGCAGGTCCTGCAGACATATCCAAGCTAGCTTTGATCTAGTAGATCAAAACAAGCTCAAGTAACAATAGGAGGAAAGCTGCGGCAACATGGGCAGTGGCAACCAGAGCACATTCCTAGGGTCCCCAGGGGTCTGCTGGACTAGCCATGCAGCCACCTGTACTGCTGCTGCTTCACTGCTATTGTTCCTCAAACTGGCTTTGATCTAGCTAGAGCAGGTATGTGTACATGTGCTGCAGTCATAGCCCTCCTTGCAGGGTAGACATAACCTAAGGGGCTGATATTTGGAGCAGTTTTGAGGGCACTGTGTGCTAAACAGGGATTTATCAAGTATTGCTGTGGATCATCTTAGTAATGGTCATGTGTTCTTGCATTTTACAAAAGTAAGTTTATTTTATTTCATCCAAAAATATTTCTTAAGGAAGTCTAACCAAAAAGAACCAAAAAGACAACATTGTAGATACATACAAAAGTAAAATGTGGCAATAATACACAGTATGAAATTCTGGCTAAAGTTCAAACAATTCCTTCCATTTTAATAATTACGTTTGATTTCATTTTTTAAAAATCAGTGTTTAGATTCAGTCTGTGTGCCATAAAAGACAACTACCAGTAAAACATATTAGACAAATTGATACTATAATTTTTTGGCATGACTGTACAGGGACTTCAGCAGTATTTATAGATACATATAGTGGTAATTTATTAAACTCTCTTTAATCCAAAAAGGCCCTTTTGTCTCTTGGCCTTATTTAGTAGGCTATTGTGCAGGACACAGCATAGCTCTCTGATTTTTTTTTAAAGTTGTGGGTGTTCCCTGAGACTTTTGTAAACTCTAGTTTTACCTGTATTCAGTTAAGGAGAACATAGCAAAAAAAGGCATTTTAAACTTCGTGCCTGTGTTTTCTCTAGGGTGGGAAACACCAGTCTGACACTCAAATAAAGGCTTAAATTTGTCTTGATTGGTGGGAAAGAGGTCTATAAAAACTAGGGGAAATAACAGTAACCAATGGAATAGTCATAGACAGGTGAAAATAAGAAAAATTGGATCCAGATGCTTTATCACATTATTATTGCTATTACTGGTAAACTATATGCTAGATACTCTACATACATAATGAAAAGATAATGAAGTTTATTTCCTAAATATATGATGACAGGTGAATAAAACAGACAGGGTGCACAAGATAACAGTGAGATGATTATGACTGGCACAGGCTCCAAGCCAGGTCCGGAGGAAGTTCCGTACTTGTGATTGTTCATCCCTTGTGGCCATTGTTTTAAAGCACTAAACAAGATTTAAATATTAAACAGAGCCCATTGGAACAAGTTGGCCACAGGGCCCAACATAGTCTTTTCAAAGGTGCAAACATATGCTACTGTTATCTGCAAAATCTAGGGCACCCCACCTACACCCTACCAATGGCTCAAGGCATGACCTGGTCAATTTAGAGCACCCCCACCCTTTCCCTTCTCAGGGCTCAGGGTGTAAGGCACCTATCCTTACCCACACAGCTCAGGAAGAAACCTAGTCAATTTAAGTACCTGCCCTTTCCTTCGGGGCTGAGGGCTCTACGGGTCTGCGGAACCTTTTCCCAGTGAAAGAGCCTTACACAGTTGTGCTCTAAACATCTATTTATTAGTAACACACACAGAATACATATACCAAGCAAATCTCTTATGCTCACCATGCCCCTATACAGACAAATTTTACCCAATGGCCAGTCAGGATCTTCTCGTCTGGGGGTTCCTGGCGATGCCTCTGCACATCACGGTCATGCAGAGTGGTCAGAGTTCCTGCAGCTTGATGTTGAACTGCAGTCCGGAAATGGTTCCCAAAGAACATTGTTTTTCATGTACATTATATAGGTAAAACTAGCTCCTCCACATTAAACCTATCACATTATCCCACTCCTAAATAACAAAAAATTTAATCAATTACTCACTGGCACCTATGTGTCCTCCTTCCTGTCCAAGTTTTTACATATTATCTTTCATGACTAAATTGTAACTTAGTTGTGACCTTCTCTGTTTATGCAGATGGTCAGCATAAAAACGCTGGTCAGAGTTTATTTTACCATTTATTGAGTCTCTTTCTGTATCCTCCCTAATTTGCCAGCGTCTTTACAACTTTGGTGGATATAACTCTCATTAGGGACTTTCCTGAGATGGGGGTGCTTTATGAGCAGCAGAACTCCCCCCCCCCCCACCAATTTTAGTGGTGAACTCCCTGAGTTTCACCCAAGGCAAGTTTAATATGGGGTGCGGGGTTCATCAGATCTCAGGCCTACACTACAAAGTTGCATATGACAATTGTGCTAAGAGTAGATTTGAAGTCATACAACATTAACTGATATTATCACCTGGCAAGATGTATTTTCACATGTCCCAAGCAGCTTTGTTGCTTCTTATTTTTCATACAGGTGGAACTGGAGCTTGGGTACTGAAATCAGACACTGACTAAGCAGAGCAAGTAGCATCAATAAGGATCCAAAGCTGCAGAAATAAAGAAAGTTACGATACAGTATATCTGTTTTCTAGGTCATTTGTCTGGTTTCTTTTCTTCCTATGAGATTTCAAATCATCATTCAGTCAGGATTTTCTTCAGCAACGTTTTAGAAGTTTTTATATGTTTTTAATAGCATGTATTGACTTGAGCAGAGAGTATCCAGTGGGAAACCACTGGGAGTGATGTTCACCCTGATATTACTTAACATCTTAATTAAAGATCTGGAAGGTGGGGACCAGGAAACAACATGTTAATTATATTTGCTGGTGCCACTAAAGTGGGAGGTTTTGTGAAAGACAGCATGGATGGAGAAATGATACAAAGGGATCTCAAATATGGACAAGAAATGGCACAATGAGATTTAACCTGGAATAATGCAGGTTAATGCATCTGAGGCTAGTGCATGGTGGAAAGGCACAGGAAGTGGCAATGCAGATCTGCACAGTTCAGGAGAAGCGTGGGGAAAACTGAGCCTTGGGGAAGTGCATCTCTCTCTGAACATTCCATCGCAAAGTGGGCATTGTACAAGTTCATCTTCCACCTCCATACTTGTTCTCATTTTCAAAAATGGCTTAGGCACTTCAGACCCTAAATCCTACTAACTTTCAGTGCGACTTAGACTCCTAAGTAACGGACTCCTAGGGTCACATTTACAAAAGGTATTTAGGTGCCTAGAGACGCGGATAGGCAGTTCGTGGGCTTTTCAAAGTGCCTGAAGTAGATGCCTAACTCCCATTTACTTTAGGCACATAAATATCTCTGAATGTCTGTACCTGGAGCCAGATCTACATGTACAGCGCTGCAGTGGTGCAGCAGTGCATCTGCTGAAGGCGCTCTATGCCAACTGGAGAGATCTCTCCCATTGACATAAAAAACCCACCTCTGTGAGCACTTATGCCGGTGTCACTTATGTCACTCAGGGGGTGATTTATTCATACCCCTGAACAACATAAGTTATGCCGACATAGGTTGTAGTGTAGACATAGCCTTAAACACTTAAAAATATGTTACCCGTAGGCTTCTAAGTTCTTGAGGGCCAGTATTGTAAAGGTATTTAGGCACACTAAAGAGGCAGACAGGCATGTAGTAGAATTTTCATAAGCACCTAGGTACCTAACTCCTATTGAAATCATGATGCACCAAGGAGGGGGGACACAGCAGTGCATTGTGGGAATGTAGACCAACCAAGGAGCCCAGCCCATAAAAGAGAATGGGAGCATGTCAGGGAATAACACAACTTAGCAGGTTGTTTACATCTTTAATTTCTGCTATTGTATCCTAGAACAAATATTAATCATCTGTGGAATTTAAAACTTTCTGGAATATAATATGATTGCTAGTGTGGCTTTCTCCTGGAATGTCTGCTACTCTGGCTGTCTCCTCTTACCTGTGTGATATAGGGTTAATGAGTGGGGGTAACTTTAAAACCTCAAGAGGCTCCAAGAATTCTGAACATCTGAAATGGAGGGTGCCTATTTTATCAGATTCACCACAGAGATTCAATAGTATTTTTAAGTCTTTCTTATCCATGTAGGGACAGGCCTAAGAACTCAAAATAAGCTCATCCATTAAAGAAATTTTCATTGACCTTTCTCTCCCTGGTGGCATTCCAGAATCACATAAATATTTTTGGGAATGCAACCAATTTTCCAGGCATCTCTGCCTGTGTTTCTGTGGCAATAAGGTTTGTGGCCACCACTTTGTGATTTTTGAGAAGCTGATGACTGCACTGTGTAGTTAAAGTCACACAATGATCCAAATTCAGTAACTGAGCTGCCATGCTCTTCAGCCTGGTCTCTGCAGCTCTGAAGGTTTATAATTAGGGATCTCAAGCGATTAAAAAAATTAACCACAATTAATCAGGCTGTTAAACAATAATATAATATCATTTATTTAAATATTTTTGGATGTTTTCCACATTTTCAAATATAGTGATTTCAATTACAACGCAGAATACAAAATGTACAGTGGTCACTATATTTATTTTTGATTACAAATATTTGCACTGTAAAAAAGAAACAAAAGAAATAGTATTTTTCAATTCACCTCATACAAATACTGTAGTACAATCTCTTTATCATGAAAGTTGAATTTACAAATGTATAATTATGTACAAAAAATAACTGCATTCAAAAATAAAAGTGTAAAACTTTAGAGCCCACAAGTCCATTCAGTCCTACTTCTTGTTCAGCCAATTGCTCAGACAAACAAGTTTGTTTACATTTATGAGCGATAATGCTTCCTGTTTTGTGTTTACAATGTCACCTGAAAGTGAGAACAGGTGTTCACATGGCACTGTTGTAGCCGGCGTCACAAGATGTTTACGTAAATGTGGTAAAGATTCATATGTCCCTTCATGCTTCACCCACCATTCCAGAGGACATGTGTCTATGCTGATGACGGGTTCTGCTCAATAATGATCCAAAGCAGTGAGGACTAATGCACGTTTCATCATCTGAATCAGATGCCATCAACAGAAGGTTTATTTTCTTTTTTTGTGGTTCAGGTTCTGTAGTTTCCACATCAGAGTATTGTTCTTTTAAGACTTTTAAGACTTCTGAAAGCATGCTCCACACTGACCAACATGTGCGTGGTAGTGATCCGAGACTGCCATAACATGAAATATATGGCAGAATGCGGGTAAATCAGAGCCGGAGACATATAATTCTCCCTCAAGGAGTTCAGTCACATATTTAATTAACACATTTTTTTAACAAACATTATAGCATGGAATCATGTCCTTTAGAATGGTGGCCGAAGCAGGAAGGGGCATACAAATGTTTAGCATATCTGGCACATCAACACCTTGCAATGCCAACGACAACATTGCCATGCAAATGCCTGTTCTCACTTTCAGGTGACATTGTAAATAAGAAGTGCGCAGCATTATCTCCCGTAAATGTAAACAAACTTGTTTCTCTGAGTGATTGGCTGATCATGAAGTAGAACTGAGTGGACTTGTAGGCTCTAAAGTTTTACATTGTTTTGTTTTTGAGTGCAGTTATGTAACAAAAAAAATCTACATTTGTAAGTTGCACTTTCATGATTAAGAGATTGTGTTACAATACTTGCATGAGGTGAATTGAAAAATACTATTTCTTTTGTTTGTTATTTTTACAGTGCAAATATTTGTAATAAAAATAATAATATAAAGTGATCACTGTACATTTTGTATTCTGTGTTGTAATTGAAATCAATATATTTGAAAATGTAGAAAAACATCCAAAAATATTTAATATATTTCAATGGATATTCTATTATTTAACAGTGCAATTAAAACTGTGATTAATCACAATTAAAATTTTTAATCGAGATTAATTTTTTTGAGTTAATCACTTGAGTTAACTGCGATTAATTGACAGGCCTATGTATGATTGGTCTCTTTTCATGTTTACTGCCCAAGTATCCCTCATGGTTTGAACTCTTGGCAGGACTTGTTTCTTCAAAGATTCCTGTTGTGTGGTCTGTGAGGCAGAAATCCAGAGTATAAAAAATTCTGTTTTTTGTTCTTGCTCACCCTTTTAGGCATATTTCCATATGATCGGCTCAGAGACCAGCTTTTGCTCAGCAGTCTACTCTCAACACACTACCTCTGTGAGCATTAATAAATTACCCATCTAATAAATGACAAAAATGAGTTTCAAGTGAGGTCAGATGCTACATTGCCCTGAGTCCCTCTGACAGGTTAGTGCAGGGGTGGGCAAATTTATTGGCCAGAGGGCCACATCTGGGTGTGTACGAGGGGGCTCAGGGCAGGGGGTTGGGGTGCAGGAGGGGTGAAGGGTGCAGCAGAGGGCTCAGGGCAGGGGGTTGAGGTGCAGGAGGGGTTCAGCAGGGGGCAGGGCAGGGGGTTGGGATGCAGGAGGGGTGTGGCAGGGGGCTCAGGGCAGGGGATTGGGGTGCAGGAGGGGTGAGGCAGGGGGCTCAGGGCAGGGGGTTAGGGGACTCAGGGCAGGGAGTTGGGGTGCAGGGTGCAGGAGGAGTTTGGGGTGCAGGCTCCATCCCGGCATTGCTTACTTGTAGTGGATCCGGAGTTGTAGCGGTGTGCAGCAGGGCTAAGACAGGCTCCCTGCCTGCCCTGGCCCTGCGCTGCTCCTGGAAGTGGCCGACACCACATCCTTGCAGCCCCTAGGGGATGAGGGGACAGAGGGCTCCGTGTGCTGCCCTAGCCTGCAGCTACCACCCCTGAAGCTCCCATTGGCCGCGATTCCCCATTCCCGGCCAATGGGAGCTGCAGGGGACGGAGCCCTCTGGCCCCCTCCCCTCCGCTCCCGCAGGGGTTGCAGGGACGTGGTGCTGGCTGCTTCCAGGAGTAGTGCGGGGCCCCTGGCTCCACGAGGGTGGCAATCCCACGGGCCAGATCCAAAGCCTGACGGGCCCCATAGTTTGTCCTCCCCTTGGTTAGTGGGTTTACAACACCATACTACTATTAATTCAAACTTTTTCTGTCCCTTTGGTTATGTGAAATATCCATACAAACATAAGAGGAAATAGACTGAGAGTGCAGGGGAACCAGTGAAAATGACTGCTCGCTAAGTGCTATTAAATGTATAATATAAACAAACACAGAGAGAAATACTTTAGACCTAAGATACTATGTATCATTACTGCAACTACAAAATATAGCTTATTAGCTAATTAGCTTATACTAATATGTTTAAAAACACAGAGTCTTTAGTGCACTGATAATCTTAAAAGAAATATAGCAATGCAGAAAGAAAGAGACTGATACAAATATGAAGAAAACATATGAAATAGACTGTTTCTGAGTCCTGTTACATCTATGCATTCTGGAATAGATATCTGGAAATTAATATCTGATTTCTTCTTGCAGTATTCAGAATGCTGCAGGTTCCAAAGGTAGCATCGACTTGCTTAATGAAATAAGGAAGGACCTAATGATCAAGCCCATAACACATTTATCATAATCTTGCCATGCTCCCATGTTTATTCAGCAGACACTCAAAATTACGAGGAACATAATTCCTAGTCTTTATTTTAAAGGGGAAAAAAACATGCAAATATTATATAAAAGATATGCTTCCTGCTTCGGGTTTACAATGTCACCTGAAAGTGAGAACAGGCACTCTGTTGTAGCCAGCGTCACAGTCCAAATTAGATATATGCTTTAACCCTACCTCTTAGTGTCCAAGGGTGTGCAAAGACAAGTGATAAAAAGGGAATTTAAAAAGAAATATAGTGTACCCATATTTCCAACACGTATTCAAATACAGGCTTCGAACAGTGACACAATATCTGTGTCACTTTGTCTCCTGTGCTACTGCAGGGAAGCTGTTTAGATGATGATAAAGGCTGTTTTTCATTTACTTTGGAACAAATCCCTGCAGGAAACTAGGGCACAAAGAAATGCAAAAATAAATCTTGAATTTTTCATTTATTTTTATTAGTATTATTCGATTATAATATAGTTCACTAAAGAGGCTGGAGCAGAGGGAAGCAGTCCTGTAAGGTGGCGAAGACTCTAGGAGGTACTGAGTCCCAGATCCTCAAATTCCCACTGAAATTAATGGGAGTTAGGCTCCTAGATACCTTTGAAGATCTGGGCTTGAGTGCCTTCAACTCTCATTGGTACTCAGTAACTTTCAGGATAGAGCCTATAAGAGAGGCATGGGAAGCAGAAGAGAAGAATAGCAGAGGAATATCAGAGACAGCTAGAAGAGCATCAAAGCAGGAAGGGTCTGATTTTAATAGGAATTAGGCACCTAAATACCTTTACAAAGCTGGCCCGAAGTCCTGAGAGTCCTGAGTAGGGGGAGAATACTGAGTTGTGAGGTAAGTAATATTAAGAATTATAATTTTGATTTCACCTTGACAGACACAGGAGCTATGGGGATCATGCTAGAACAGTCCGTGTAATACTCTGTGTTTTCTGATCAAGGATTTAACTCACTCCAATACATGGCTAGTTACCAACAGTCTTATCACTGCAATTAGTCACACATTTTGTGCAGTTGTACATATAACTGACATTTCATTGCCTTAGTCTACTACCATAGATGAGTAGTTTAGGCAAAAACTGTCTTAAACATAGTGAGAGGTTTCAGAGTAACAGCCGTGTTAGTCTGTATTTGCAAAAAGAAAAGGAGGACTTGTGGCACCTTAGAGACTAACCAATTTATTTGAGCATAAGCTTTCGTGAGCTACAGCTCACTTCATCGGATGCATACTGTGGAAAGTACATAGTGAAAACTCCAGGGGTTCCTACTCCTGCTTATTTGGCAAATCAAAGCTTAATTAATGTTGTTACTGCTACTGTGGCTCTCTCTGTGACTGTTTTTTGCTACCTCAAGAGTTACTATAGCACTGCCTAACAAAACATCACCTATTTAAGAATTGCAGTGTGTTACATAGGGTGATCAGTGACGATACTTTTAAAAAATTCAATTCCCTCTCCAGTGCACTAAACAAACTTATGCAAAGATATAAAGGTTTAAAGAATTTACAGCAGCTCTCATGTGAATAAAGTCACTGACTGATACGGTGCTGGTACCCATTCAGTTACATATCTCCCATTCACTAGCAGCCCATGTTCGAGAATCTTATATTGGTATAGAGTGTGGGGAAAGTGATAATGCTGGATCAAGCATTGATCCCATGGGAGAGGAATTAGTGGACTCTTTTCCATAACTGTAGGAGAACTGTAGCTACCAAATATAACATCAGACACTTAAAGACTATTTAGAGTTGAATGTGTGCTATGACTGTGCGGTATCATATACTATGTGCCAATTTTGCCATCGGCTCAAACCATGACCTCCAGAAGAACATGTGACCTCCAGAAGAAGAAGGGGGAATGTCCGGGTTCCAGCAACGCAGACACAGGTAACTAACCGCTTTCATGTTCTCTCCACAGGTACCATTGCGGAGAGTGGACCAGATGATATGTCTGGGGGGAGAAAGCAGGAGACTCCGCTGGTTGGAAGGCATGAGATGCACTGTCCTGAGATGGGGGGTTCCACGACCACCACTCCCAAGAGAAGGAGGCGGGTGGTGGTGGTCGGGGACTCTCTCCTCCGGGGGACTGAGTCATCTATCTGCCGCCGTGACCGGGAAAACCAAGAAATCTGCTGCTTGCCGGGGGCTAAGATTCGCGATGTGACGGAGAGACTGCCGAGACTCATCAAGCCCTCGGATCGCTACCCCTTCCTACGTCTCCATGTGGGCACCAATGATACTGCAAAGAATGACCTTGAGCGGATCACTGAGGACTACGTGGCTCTGGGAAGGATAAAGGAGTTTGAGGCGCAAGTGGTGTTCTCGTCCATCCTGCCCGTGGAAGGAAAAGGCCTGGGTAGGGACCGTCGAATCGTGGAAGTCAACGAAATGCTACGCAAGTGGTGTCGGAGAGAAGGCTTTGGATTCTTCGACCATGGGATGGTGTTCCAAGAAGGAGTGCTAGGCAGAGACGGGCTCCACTTAACGAAGAGAGGGAAGAGCATCTTCGCGAGCAGGCTGGCTAACCTAGTGAGGAGGGCTTTAAACTAGGTTCACCGGGGGAAGGAGACCAAAGCCCTGAGGTAAGTGGGAAAGCGGGATACCGGGAGGAAGCACAGGCAGGAATGTCTGTGAGGGGAGGGCTCCTGTCTCATACTGAGAATGAGGGGCAATCAGCAGGTTATCTCAAGTGCTTATATACGAATGCACAAAGCCTTGGAAACAAGCAGGGAGAACTGGAGGTCCTGGTGATGTCAAGGAATTATGACATGATTGGAATAACAGAGACTTGGTGGGATAACTCACATGACTGGAGTACTGTCATGGATGGTTATAAACTGTTCAAGAAGGACAGGCAGGGCAGAAAAGGTGGGGGAGTAGCACTGTGTGTAAGGGAGCAGTATGACTGCTCAGAGCTCCGGTACGAAACTGCAGAAAAACCTGAGTGTCTCTGGATTAAGTTTAGAAGTGTGAGCAACAAGAGTGATGCAGTGGTGGGAGTCTGCTATAGACCACCGGACCAGGGGGATGAGGTGGATGAGGCTTTCTTCCGGCAGCTCGCAGAAGCTACTAGATCGCATGCCCTGGTTCTCATGGGTGACTTTAATTTTCCTGATATCTCCTGGGAGAGCAATACAGCAGTGCATAGACAATCCAGGAAGTTTTTGGAAAGCGTAGGGGACAATTTCCTGGTGCAAGTGCTAGAGAAGCCAACTGGGGGGGAGATTTTCTTGACCTGCTGCTCACAAACCGGGAAGAATTAGTGGGGGAAGCAAAAGTGGATGGGAATCTGGGAGGCAGTGACCATGAGTTGGTTGAGTTCAGGATCCTGACACAGGGAAGAAAGGTAAGCAGCAGGATACAGACCTTGGACTTCAGGAAAGCAGACTTCGACTCCCTCAGGGAACAGATGGGTAGGATCCCCTGGGGGACTAACATGAAGGGGAAAGGAGCCCAGGAGAGCTGGCTGTATTTCAAGGAATCCCTGTTGAGGTTACAGGGACAAACCATCCCGATGTGTCGAAAGAATAGTAAATATGGCAGGCGACCAGCTTGGCTTAACGGTGAAATCCTAGCGGATCTTAAACATAAAAAAGAAGCTTACAAGAAGTGGAAGGTTGGACATATGACCAGGGAAGCGTATAAAAATATTGCTCGGGCATGTAGGAATGAAATCAGGAGGGTAAAATCGCACCTGGAGCTGCAGCTAGCGAGAGATGTCAAGAGTAACAAGAAGGGTTTCTTCAGGTATGTTGGCAACAAAAAGAAAGCCAAGGAAAGTGTGGGCCCCTTAATGAATGAGGGAGGCAACCTAGTGACAGAGGATGTGGAAAAAGCTAATGTACTCAATGCTTTTTTTGCCTCTGTCTTCACGAACAAGGTCAGCTCCCAGACTGCTGCACTGGGCATCACAACATGGGGAATAGATGGCCAGCCCTCTGTGGAGAAAGAGGTGGTTAGGGACTATTTAGAAAAGCTGGGCGTGCACAAGTCCATGGGGCCGGACGAGTTGCATCCGAGAGTGCTAAAGGAATTGGCAGCTGTGATTGCAGAGCCATTGGCCATTATCTTTGAAAACTCGTGGCGAACGGGGGAAGTCCCAGATGACTGGAAAAAGGCTAATGTAGTGCCCATCTTTAAAAAAGGGAAGAAGGAGGATCCTGGGAACTACAGGCCAGTCAGCCTCACCTCAGTCCCCGGAAAAATCATGGAGCACGTCCTCAAAGAATCAATCCTGAAGCACTTACATGAGAGGAAAGTGATCAGGAACAGTCAGCATGGATTCACCAAGGGAAGGTCATGCCTGACTAATCTAATCGCCTTCTATGATGAGATTACTGGTTCTGTGGATGAAGGGAAAGCAGTGGATGTATTGTTTCTTGACTTTAGCAAAGCTTTTGACACGGTCTCCCACAGTATTCTTGTCAGCAAGTTAAAGAAGTATGGGCTGGATGAATGCACTATAAGGTGGGTAGAAAGTTGGCTAGATTGTCGGGCTCAACGGGTAGTGATCAATGGCTCCATGACTAGTTGGCAGCCGGTGTCAAGTGGAGTGCCCCAGGGGTTGGTCCTGGGGCCGGTTTTGTTCAATATCTTCATAAATGATTTGGAGGATGGTGTGGATTGCACTCTCAGCAAATTTGCGGATGATACTAAACTAGGAGGAGTGGTAGATATGCTGGAGGGCAGGGATAGGATACAGAGGGACCTAGACAAATTGGAGGATTGGGCCAAAAGAAATCTGATGAGGTTCAATAAGGATAAGTGCAGGGTCCTGCACTTAGGACAGAAGAACCCAATGCACAGCTACAGACTAGGGACCGAATGGCTAGGCAGCAGTTCTGCGGAAAAGGACTTAGGGGTGACAGTGGACGAGAAGCTGGATATGAGTCAACAGTGTGCCCTTGTTGCCAAGAAGGCCAATGGCATTTTGGGATGTATAAGTAGGGGCATAGAGAGCAGATCAAGGGACGTGATCATCCCCCTCTATTCGACATTGGTGAGGCCTCATCTGGAGTACTGTGTCCAGTTTTGGGCCCCACACTACAAGAAGGATGTGGATAAATTGGAGAGAGTCCAGCGAAGGGCAACAAAAATGATTAGGGGTCTGGAACACATGACTTATGAGGAGAGCCTGAGGGAACTGGGATTGTTTAGTCTTCAGAAGAGAAGAATGAGGGGGGATTTGATAGCTGCTTTCAACTACCTGAGAGGTGGTTCCAAAGAGGATAGTTCTAGACTATTCTCAGTGGTAGAAGAGGACAGAACAAGGAGTAATGGTCTCAAGTTGCAGTGGGGGAGGTTTAGGTTGGATATTAGGAAAAACTTTTTCACTAGGAGGGTGGTGAAACACTGGAATGCGTTACCTAGGGAGGTGGTAGAATCTCCTTCCTTAGAAGTTTTTAAGGTCAGGCTTGAGAAAGCCCTGGCTGGGATGATTTAATTGGGGATTGGTCCTGGTTTGAGCAGGGGGTTGGACTAGATGACCTCCTGAGGTCCCTTCCAACCCTGATATTCTATGATTCTATGAACTGTGGAGTATTTCCTATTGATCCAGTGAGCTGCTTCAGTGGTGACACTCTCTATCTGTCTCCAAGCAGTGAGACTTCCTGGCAATTGCTGCTTGAACCAGGATTGTAGCTTATAGATCACCCCAAAACCCCAAAACCTCTCTGCACCTTGTTCATCTGCTTCATGTCAGATTTTTATTTGGTTCAGATTAAACTGTGATTAAATCTGCAGGCAACACCAGCACTGGAAATGTAGCAAACATACAGGGGGACAGACCCAACTACTACCAACTGACCAGGAAAGATTAAAGTAGTGATGGCTGCAAGCAATCAGGAAACATTCTATGCTAATAAATGCAAAGTCCTACACTGGCAAGAGGAAATTAACAGCACTGCTTAAAAAATAGGGGATGTAAGAGCAACTGCACCTATTACATTAAAATGAGGTTTTCATCTTTACTACTTACTACTACATGGAATTAATTTCTTAGTGCCCTTTTTTAATCTTCCTCCTTTCATGTGGCTTCGGTTTTTCTTGTCCTTTGACAGCATCAATACCATGTTACCCGTTTCTGCTATCAGATGGCAAGTGGTCCTATTCATGTTTTAGAGACCAGGTGGGTGAGGTAATATCTTTTATTGGACCAACCTCTGTTGGTGAGAGAGACAAGCTTTTGAGCTACACAGAGCTTTTCTTGAGGTCTGGGAAAGGTACTCGTATTTTGTGAATGAAGTGACAGGTAAAGTAACTCACCTATGACTAAGTCAATAATTCTGGAAACCTCTGGTACCAGCAACAGGCAGTTCTTCATATACAATTTATATTCTCCCCAAAACAAATGTAAAAACTGTATTGGCCCAAACCAGTCCTTAAAAAAATAAAAAATTGGGCCCCAAGACCACTAGATGGAGCCATTAGGTCGCCAAATAGAAACAATCATGTAACATTTTCTTAGGTAAACAATTTCTTATCAAATAAAATCATGCTTAGGTCCAGCTTCTGAGAAAATTGAAGGAAAAAGTAAAGTATATTGTTCAGTTCACGTGGGATCAACCAATATTCTATTCACAAGTTCTAAAGTCCCAGTTTAACAAAGATTCCATTAACAAGCCAAAGAAAATAAAAAAGGATACTGTGTTAATGGAAGCCTTGTCTATTTTTGTAGTAAAGACAGTGGTTTAAAGCCAGCATTCAGGAATGAAGTAGAGAAAATCTCTTGTTGAGTTAAACTGGAATACTATTAAGGGCCTGATCCTGAAAATTATGTGCATCTCCTGCAAGGATTTAGCATCCTCAACTCCCATTAAAAAACGTTAAAAACTAATGCATTCCATCTAAAATTTTCAGACTTGGACAACTAAGTTCATGTTGAAGTCAGAGGTGGCTGTAGATGCTCAGCACCTCTAACAATTAGGCTACTTATTGACGTGGGATTTTAGAAGTATCTAAGTGACTTAGGAACACAAGTTCCATGCAAAGTCCATGGAATTTATGCTCCTAAATCAGTTAAGCACTTTTGAAAATCCCACCCTAGGTGCCTAAATATAGATTTAGGTGCCTGACATTAGGCATCCAAGTTTGACAATTGATCTAAATATCTTGGGATTCTACTGTGCCTTTTAAACACAGCCTTGCCTTGGGGTGACCGTGGGTGCACTGCCTCAGTGGGAGCACTAAGCCACATTGTACCTTAGGACATACAATATCTCCAAGAGGTTTGTGGAGAACAGGGCCTGTTTTTAATTAACGAAGAACGCACTTGACTTTGCTGCCAGGTGTAGAGCAAGGAGTAGGTGCATTGCCATGTCTTCCTCTCACTTTCCCTGCACATTTTTAAGTAGCTAGTAGTATTAACTGTACTTTGTTCACAATGTCTTTGTGATCAGCTGAGCAATTGGTCCTATAGGGGCATAAGAAAGGGGAAAGACATCTTGTCCACAGATGTAGGGGCCTGACACAATCTGGCTTTTCACATTTTTGACAAACTCTTCAAAACATTTTGTGTTTAAAGCATGATAGAAGCAAAACACCAATGGACTCCCTAGCACCACAGGGACAGGTTCCACCCAGCATGCATTATTCTGTTGAGGTAGGTAATTGAGTTCCATGCAGTCTACTGTGTGACGTCTTTCAAATGAACTACACTGGCTCCCTAGAGAGTATTGAGTCAAGTTCAAGGTCTCAGCCTTATCTTCAAGGTGCTCAATGGCCTGAGTTTAGCACACGTAAAAGCTAATCTACAGCTCTGGGACGAAGACTGTGGTTGACAACTCCAGTCCCCTAGTACAATGGATCATTCTACCATTAGGGTAAATCTCGTCTACACAGGAGACCGTGGTTTCTCAGAGGCTGATCCAAGACTGTGGAATGTATGCACACAGGAAGTAAAGACCATAACAAACCTCTCCCCCTTCCACTCCATGTGCAAGTGCAACAATGGGCAACTGTGAGTGGGAGGAGGAAGAAAGGAAAGGGAAAGTATTAGGTTAATCCATTAGTGGCCCATTTAGGAACAACACTTTTGGTGGCGAAGCAGATAGAATAAAAGTGCTCTGAGCTAACATTTTAGAGTTAGGTGTCAATATTAAAATGGCTGAGTTTCAATGGTGTTAAGCAACCGTAGCCCCCATGAAGTCAGCACCTTTGAAAATCAGTCCTCTTGCTGAGGTGGCTAAATGTGATTTGGCAGCCTAGTTTTAGTCAGCTAGATTTGAAAATGTGGGCCAAAAATCTATAGTTCACATGTTCAAATCATTAGTTTCAAGAAGCTTTTCATTGTACTGTTCGGAGAATTTTACTGTAATTTACTTTAAAAGAGTGAATATTATACCATGCTTTCTCTGAGCTAATATTCCCAAATCATGTGGTAACCAAAGTCAGTTTAAGATCATCAAATTTTCTACATCTGTTGCTGCTTTCTACTTTGTGGACTCTTTAATGTAAACTGTAGTGGATATTTTTGTTTCATTTATGTCTTACAGGGGGAAAAAGCCAAAGCCAGTAGCTGCTGTTTCCTGCCTCTAATTCAGATTATTCTATAACATGATAACAGACATATTTTATTTGATCCTATTACATGTACTTGCTGTCAGAATTAATCACATTTTTCACAGAAGTGCACATAAATGCAGTTCAGCTGCCTAAGAAATTACATGATGTGGATTCTGCAAGTTTTCATAAAATTGATTTCGATGTATAACTTCATGTCCAATTTTTATCAGGAATAACAAAGCTGCTGGTCCCTGAAAAGGTGAAAAAGGATGTTTCAGTCCTAGTTAATTAATCTTTTCATTAGAGAAAAATACACAGTGTGTAGATAATTATAAGGGATGTGCTGGCCGCCGCTTCCCACAGCCCCCATTGGCCAGAACAGCAAACCACAGCCAGTGGGAGCTGTGATCAGCCGAACCTGCAGATGCTGCAGGTAAACAAACCATCCTGGCCCATCAGCAAATTTCCCTGACGGGCCGCGTGTCAAAGATTGCAGATTCCTGGCTTAGGTCTTCCATTCAAACTAATTAATGTACATTTGTCCATATTGAAACATAGGTGCTAGAACTAGGGATGTTTGGGGTGCTACCATACCCCCTGGCTTGAAGTGGTTTCCACCATATACAGGGTTTACAGTTTGGTTTAATGGCTCTCAGCACCCCTACTATACAAATTGTTTCAGCACCCCTGCATTGAACTGCATTTCTCATCTGCTGACCAAGCATCAGACAATCCAAATCCTTTTGAGTCTGGTTATAGATCCTTTTCCTGTCATTAAATGCCCCTTTGGACTACAAGAATTGCCTTTATTATTATTGCTTCTGTTCTGGTTGAATCTATGCTGTTTTTCACATCCTGCTTCTAAAATTATTCCAGAAGTGAAGGAAGCTTTTGAAACTGTTCTGCTGCAAGTCATATGGCTCCTGCCATTAACATTAAATCGGCAGCTGCTTTCTGCTCTGCAATTGAGGTTGCTTATCAAGTTGCAGCTGCAATAATTTCTCACCATTCCTGTGTAGAAACTGTCTCCTATTGTAAATTCAGCCTTGCTACCACTAGCAACTGTTATTGAGCACTTCAATGCCTGCTTTGCACTCTTATCCTGTGCTGATCTTGGGCAGATGTTCCTAGACGTGTCTGTGGCACTTTCTGAGTGTCTTCGTGGGTCGTTATATGCCTTCCTGACATTAACTGCTTTGGATTTATTAAAATGGTTAGATTAACACCAATGAGTAATCACTCTCTATTTTTTTCCCCTCTTAGCCCTTTGCAGAACAGATTCTGTCATCCTTTCTCATGTTAACTTCAGAGGAAGTATCTGTATGTGTGTTACTCAGGAGCCCAAATTCTCAAGTGTAGGTGAGCTCTGCTCACCACAGCAGGACTTGGTGATGAAGGGGTGAGAAAAAGCAGCTGTCCCCCAGTGCTGAGGCTCTCTCTAGCTTGTGCTGGCATGTTGGGGGCTCCTGAAGGCAGTTTACATTTTTGGTGATTGCTGGAGTAGAGTACGCTGTGGCCACACTCCCTCCTGCCCTGCATGTCTCCTGTGGCAGAGTGGATAGCAGGGTAGGTAGTATGTTGGCCTTACACCATCAGGGATCCACCGGACTGGGGAAAGGCACAACTGTTCTTGTTAGGGCTGTGCTCTGTATTGCAGTTAAGATTTGGATGTCTTCATTTATCTTGTGCTAATTTAAGGTCTGTTTCTTCACCTTTTCTCATAGACACCTTATGCTATACTTTTCATGATGACTCTCTGCTGGTTCTCCAGCTGTACCAAGGATATGCTGGGCACCTCACTGAATAAATCATTAGACAAGGCCTCTACCCAAAGCACCAATCATCTAGACTGTAGATATGATGACATTACCAAGGAGGGGAGCACAATCAAGAGAGAAGGTAGGATGGTCTGGATTACAGAACTGAGTCCATAGAGAGACGTTAAAATATTTTTAATTAACTTTTTCTAGAAAAGGATCTTGAGGAGGAATTTGAATGAGGCTGGGATGGTGGCTTGGCACATAGGTTCTGAAGGATCATTGCAGGCACATAGAGTGGCAGGAAAAATGCACTGAGACATTTTGTGTGAGGAGAAGTCAAAGGGATTATTAAAACTATTAAAACTAGGGTCATTAGTCAAATAGAGGGGATGACACTCCATTGGAGCTGAGTGATGTGTGGTCTTGAATGCAAAGCCAAGGGTAGAACCCCGGTCCCACTGAAGTCAATGGGAGTTTTGCTATTGGCTCGAGTGGGGCCAGGTTTTAATACAAGAAGTCTGAATTTAATACACAGAAAAAGGGGAAGGCTGTGGAGGTCTTTGGGGTGACATGGACATAGCAGTGGGCAGGAAATGATTTTAGCAGCCCTATGGTTGCCAGACTGCAGGGGCTAGTGAGAATCAATTTTCCTGACTTTACTTTCTTATTCTTTATTGGCCATGACTAATTTACCATCTCCTGTAGTTCAAAATTTTCCTGCCAGCATATTTATTTATGGAAGAGCAATGTAATTTTTAATCTTTTAATTCCTTTAATTTTCTTGAGAGGCCTGGCATCAATTTTAAGAGTTTCCTCTTGACATTTCAGGCACGAACTTGACTCATACAATCTGGCAGAGCTTTCACTGTCCTACACCTCCGTGTGAACACTCCGTTCTGGGCTGTTGCATTTTGACACTGTGAGTACATTTTTGTAGCAGCATGGTTGTTTCATCCCAAACCACACTCCAGACTTACTGAGTTTCAGAAAGTTCAGTTTCAGTTGCCCCCATGAAGTGGGACAGTGATCCAGTGAGCTGAGCATTGCAGTGGGCGTAAGGAGATTCGGGTTCTATTCCAAGCTCTACTACTGACCTGTTATGTGACCTTAGGCAAGGCTTTGCCTCAGTTTTCCCATCTATAAAATGGGTGTAATGATACAGTAGAACCTCAGAGTTATGAACATCTCAGGAATGGAGGTTGTTCGTAACTCTGAAGAAAACATTAGGGTTGTTCTTTCAAAAGTTTACAGCTGAACATTGACTTAATACAGACTTGAAACTTTATGCAGAAGAAAAATGCTGCTTTCCCTTTATTTTTTTAGTAGTTTATGTGTAACACAGTAATGTACTCTATTTTCTTTTTTTCCCCTTTGTCTCTGCTGCTGCCTGATTGCATACTTCTGATTCCAAATGAGGTGTGTGGTTGATTGTTCAGTTCATAACTCTGAGGTTCGACAGTACTTACTTTCCATTTGTAGAAATTTTTGAGTTCTGTGGCTGAAAAAAATATTATAGAAGAGCTAAGCAGAAATATATTTGTTAATTGGCTTGATAAAATTCTTATAATTGCTAGAAAAAGTCAGCTTAGGAAAAAAATATGGCTGTTTGAGGATATGTTTACACTGTAGTCAGAAGGGTGACTGCAGCTCATACAGGTTTTAATCTTGCTAGCCTGGATAAAAATAGCAGTGCAGCTAGTGGCACATGCTTCAGTGTGGACTGTCCAAGTCCCTCCCCAGAACCCTGGGCTCATACTCACATTTCTTGCCCACAGTGGGGTCCATGCCACCCCTCTTCACTGCTATTTATAGCCACACTAGCTAGATTAATGCTAGTGGGAGGATGCCTACACCAGCTGCAATCACACCTCTAGTTGTTGTATAGACATAGCCTACATGTGGACTTGCATCAGAAGCTGATCAATGTGTGCATGTATCTTTTGTTGCCTTCTTTTTCAGCAGGGTTTTGTGTAGTGTTTGTATGTTGATATTACTGGCGAAAGATTACTGGATCTCTGCAATTTAGTTCATTGTAAATTACACCCAATTCTACTATCTGGCCCTGTGCTATATAACATAGTTCATAGGTCTTGTTGGATTAGATGGTCACCAGGTGTCTCTCCTGATCATTGCCATAGCCTCGTCAGCCTACTCACATTCACTAGAGGATTGCTATTGACCAGAGGAATAAGAGTCCAGATAATGACCAATCGCAGAAGATAGTTGCTTTAGAGCAACCGTCTCTCACGCTTACGATACAACATGTATCTAAATGTTATTGGAGACATCTTTCCCTTTCTTCTTTGTGTGGTGGTCTCAAAATCACTGTAACGCTCCTGTTCTTCAGCTGGCCAAATTCTGCCTTTCTCTCCCTCCACCATGCGCTATTGGAAGACCACATCCCAGATATAGGCAGATTTTAGTCTTGCTGATAACAGGGATATTTTCTAACACTTTTCCAGATTCAGCTCTACCAATGCTCGCACCATTGATACTCCACATGTTGACAGCTGTCCGGCGATCACTAGCATTCAGAACACCACGTTCTGTACCCTGCCCAGAGCAATTCTCATACTGTGTTAAAAATAATGGTTGCAGTTAGAGACCCACCTCCACTGTGAATCCTAGCAGAACACCCGCGTAGCTGATCTAGTATTAATAGCTAGCGGAGACAGGGCCAAACGTGCTGTGTTCCAAGACTGCTTGCTGAACTGTATCCAGGCTGCTCTGTGTCCTTTGAAGATGGGCCCACTCTGTGAAGCAGTTTCAAAGTGAAAAGCTCTTCACTGCAGCAGCACTGGAGCCAAACTCAAGAAGATTAATTGAGGCAGAGAGAACCTGGATGCTAAGCAGTGGTTAGGTCTGACTTTTACAAGGGACCAGAAAGGAAAAAAGGGGATTATGGGAAGAGGAGACATACAGAGCAAGGAGAAAGAGAAGTGGGGAGGCAAGGAAAACAGATTAGGGGAGACAAGTCCAAGGGAAACACAAAGACTGAATAGAGAAAAGAGAAAGAGTTTGTTCATTGCATTTACCTGTAGTGTCATGCTTGCATTTCAGGTAGGCATTGATTTACATATGACTTTGATATATATCAGAAAAGGGGTAACTAGCCAATAGACCCCTAATGGTTCCCTAATCGTTTATTTTACCACCTTGTCACAGAGCATGGTTCCCTAACCCTGAATTCCTTGTAGCAAACGGCCCTCACACACTTGTGGCAAGCTCAACACCAAGTGCTTTATTTGCCAGGTGCTTTCTATATGTTTGTTCCCAATAGCATAAGGTTTTTCCCCAAGTCTTTACCTACTACCAAGGCATAGGCAGCAGGAGGCTCTGAGACCTTAGGTATCTCTGACCCTTCTTTCCAGCCTTTCCCCTCCCTGCTGGCTCTTCCTGCCTGTCTTTTAACTCTTTCCAGCTGACAAACTGAGTCACCCAGCTAACTAGTTAACCCCATAGTACTGAAACTATTACCTTGTCAGTTTACCCCGCGTGGGGACAGTTCCGAAGTGCACAGAGTGGAGAGTCAGCCATAGGCTTTTCACACTGTCACACACCTACAAGCATTTTCACTAAGGCCTGGGTGAGCTAGAGGGATTATATTTATTTTACAGGCAGAACTTTAAAATGCCAATCACAGCCCTGATTAAAATAATTTTTTTGAGGTAAAAAAAAAAAGAAAAGAAAAAGAAAAGGGAATTATTTAACCTGATTGAAAACCCAGTGAACTTTTTATTGGCCATAGTGCAAGTTATAATAATACAATTATTACCTGCACTTCTTCCTAGATAGCCGACTCTTATGTAGCTGTCCCTTGGGACCCAATGACTGTACCCAATAAAATTGATTTTTTCTTTTTTTGTATTGCAATAAGATTGCATGGGAAAGTTTCTCCTGAGACGAGTTTTGTTTTCTAGTAATTGAAGAACTGTAGGTTTCTTTTAACATATTCTACCCACATTTCTATTGCAAACACTAACTTTTAAGCAATAGGATATCTGGGTATTTTTGGCCTTGTCACTCTCTTTAGCTCTAACTGAATAGAAAGAAAAATAGGTTTGCATTTAAATGAGCATCGCTAAATTCTATATTCACAGGACATAGAACTGAATGGCAATTGAATCGTGTATATATCTTCAACTGGCAATATTCTTGGGTTCTTTTCTCTTTGCTGTTGATTTGTTTGCTGTCTGAGGAATCTGTTGTAGGTGGATATTATCCAAACATCTTCAAACTAGAAATAAAAAGAAAAGGAGTACTTGTGGCACCTTAGAGACTAACCAATTTATTTGAGCATGAGCTTTCGTGAGCTACAGCTCACTTCATCAGATGTATGCAAAAAGAAAAGGAGTACTTGTGGCACCTTAGAGACTAACCAATTTATTTGAGCATGAGCTTTCGTGAGCTACAGCTCACTTCATCAGCTGTTCCTCTGAAACTAGAAATAGTTTCTGCAGTTCTGTTTTCTTCATGATTGGTGGTACAAGCTAGTGCCAGTTCTGAGTCTGCTCCTTAGAAATGACCTCGTGCCTAACTGCTTGCGTATGTTTTCCCTGAAGAAGAAAGATAGATTGCTCTTGGGGAGCCTGATTCTCCTCTCAGTCACACTTATGTAAAGCCACTGAAGTCAATAGAGGTGTGCTGCTGGAAAACAGATGACACAGAGGGGAGAACTGACCCCATTGTGTTTGCAGTTCTAGGCTGCATAGTGTGTTTTGCAAGCATATGTCATTCTTTCCAACTCGTTCCTGACTGTGCTTGTGAACGGAAAACCAGACGCTCGTGATGTGTGACATTTGATACACCAAGCAAGATATTTTTGCAATTCTTAAAGAGGACAGTGTTTGTAAAAAGTATTAGTTTCCCCTTTGTGGGGATGAGGTTTTATGGAAAAATTAGTCATTTGATAGCTGACATTTGAATTGTGTTATGTTGCAGATAGCCATGTCCCCATTAAAATGTGTCAGTTTAAAAAAAAATAGACTGCAGCTTTCAGCCACACAGTCCAATGATAATAATTAAAACTAGAAAGAGATGGACTGGTGGATCCTAGTAATGCAAGGCCACTTGACTTCACAGATACACACTGTTATGCACATCTCTCAGCTATCAGACCCCATCCATTGTAAGGGGGTTCTTAAAATGTTTGGGGTGATAAATTATGGCTTTTAGGGCCCAATCCTTCACCTGTTGTAGTCAATGGGAGTTTTGCCAATGCGAGCAGGATCAGGCCTTTCTTTGGACCCATTCATAACTGTTGAATTGCACCATGATTTCAGGGACACACATATTTAGGCTACTCCTTTGCTTTATATATAATCCCCTTCCCAATGCTGTAACAGTGCTCAAAGGGAAATGAAACAAAAGGGAAAGTGACTTACCCTGTAATTTTATTCCTTTGAAGGTATTATCTCACAGGATACCCACTCCTGAGGATCTCAGGTTTCCAGTGCAAGACAGAACTTCCCTACAGCTTAAATTTTTCTCAGGAGTGTTGAACACCCAGCAGCTCCCACTAACTTCAATGGAGGCTACCTGTTACATTCTACTTTTGAAAAACAGACCAGTTAATCAGGAGTTTTCACTGGGTGGACCTGACCTATAGCACCCCCACAGGCCAATTGTGGCATTGTAGGTGCTCCCTTCCTCAGTTCCCCTAATGTTATCAATAAGTTAATTGAGGCTTCACATACAGAACAATGCCCCTTCAGAGAAACATACTTTATTAACCAAAGGCTCAATGAAAATACAAGAAAACTGCCACCCCAGCAAAGGCTATGTCTACACTAGCAAGCTTATAGTGGCACAGCTGTACCGATGCAGTTGCGCCAGTGTAAGATCGCTTGTGTAGCCGCTCTATGCCAACGGGCGAGAGGTCTCCCATCGACATAATAAAACCACCTCCACGAACAGCGGTAGTTATGTCCACCACCCCTTAAGCTAGCGAAACTTATGGTACTATGTTTTTCCACACCCGAGTGACACAAGTTTTGCCAACTATAAGTGGTAGTGTAGACATGGCCTAATAGATAGGAGACAGAGCCAGCTTTAGTTTATCAATTCCCACCCAGGTCCACCACTCCCCTCCAGCAGGGTTCTTTCACCTCAGGAACATAGAGTCAGGCCTCTTCCGTAGAGTCAGGCCTCTTGCCATAACCTGGAAAGAATCCTTCTCCAGAGCCAGGGGTCTGCTGAGATCTGTCAGCTGCAGCTTTCTGTGAGGCAACATGTAGTTCCTGATAGGCTGGGCTTCCAGACATTATTTGGGAGTTCCTAGTCCCTAGGAACACACCTTCTAGGCATCTTGCTCTGGCGAGCTCTCCTTACACCTGAGCGCCACTCCTCCGCAGCTTCCTATGTCTAGAAACCACCTCAGCTGACCCCTAGTAACACTTTATCAGGCTTGTTAGCTGCCAACCAGCCACCTCAGTTGGCTCATTCTGCCTTACAAGAGCCTTACAGGTAGGCTGATCCTTGACTCCCCTGAAAGGGCCAGCTCCCATGACAAGAGCCTAAGTATGGAGTTAGGAGCCAGCTTTAGGCACCTATTTTTGAAATCTTGGTGTGATGTTATCTGACTAAAATATGACC
This sequence comes from Caretta caretta, assembly GCF_965140235.1. Classification (NCBI taxonomy): domain Eukaryota; kingdom Metazoa; phylum Chordata; order Testudines; family Cheloniidae; genus Caretta; species Caretta caretta. Next base: position 35,110,225 of record NC_134210.1, read on the forward strand.
ATGTAGATCATTGTTGCTACCACTGTTATATAATTACAACAAATCTTGTACTAAGGTTGTCAGGTAAGGTGTCTACGGAAAGGTTATGATTTGCTGAATATAATTATGCTATTTGTATGCATGTATCATTTTTGTATTTGAAGTTATAAGCATTGGATCTATACCTATATTTCAAATATGTTAGCTCCTGTGGTAACGCCCACAAGGTATTTAGTCTGCACATCTAGAAGGACTATTCAAGTTAAGTGGCCCATCAAAAGAACCCTTAGCTCACAATGGAAGATGCTCATCTACACTGAATGGACTTTCCTGTTCCATCTGAAGTATAGGTAATGGCCTCTGCTATGACTAAGTGAAATTGTGCATGGTCATGTGACTTGCCCATGTGACTCCAAACACCCTCTTGTTCCCTGTGATTTTCCATTGGCCGTGCTGAGGGCTTTGTTTGAAATGGATTTCCCTCCACATGGCAGAAACTATAAAAGGCCCTGGAAACACCTCCATTTTGTCTCTTTCCTGCTCAGACCTCTGGACTTATACTAATGGGAGCATTCTAACCAAGCGACTGAGGACCTTCCAATGATTTGGAAGCAACCAGAGACTTGACTTAAGTCAGCAGTTTATTCCATCACTGCTACAAGCCTGAACCAAAGAACTTTGCAATTACTGTATGTATTTGATTCCTTTAACCAATTTTAACTCTCACCTTTCTTTCTTTTTTATAAATAAACCTTTATATTTAGATACTAAAGGATTGGCAAAAGCGTGATTATTGGGTAAGATCTGAGTTATATATTGACCTGGGTATGTGGCTGGTCCTTTGGGATCAGAAGAACCCTTTGTTTGATGAAATTGGTTTTAAAATAACCACTCATCTTTAAGTCTATTGTCTGGGTGTTGAATTCAGGACTGGAATGCCTAGGGAGACTGCTTTTCTCAATTCTTGATAGCCAGTGTGGTAAAACAGAAGTTTCCTTTTGTTGCTGGTTTGGTATATCTTATGGGAGAATAACCACCAGTTTTGGGGTGTGTCTGCCCTATTTCTCAGCAGTTTGTCTTGAATTGGGTATTCTCAGTTATGACCCACGAAGGCATGGTTACACTTGGCCGGTGTGTTTATCATCCCATAAGCATCTCGTATGTTAGTACACCCTTGTGTGTGTTTATTGGATGGCAAGATTAAGCAGATTCAGTAGTTGGACTACTAAATTCTTCCTTCCCACATTAATCCTTCAATACAGTGATAATCAGTCTACATTCGCCAAGTGAAACTACACAGTCACCATTGGCAAATGTTGGCCTTGTAATGGCAATCACTATAACGATGACTGGTTAAGAGAACTTTTGCACTGTTAAGAATGACGTTTGAGAAAACTTTCTTGAGACTTGAGAGTCATTTTCCACTAGTTAAAACACTGAACACAAAGACTAATGTCTAAACTTGCGACTCCAGCTGAGGATCTAGCCTGATCTTTTAATGTTACTACAGTGTAATTGGAGAAAGGCATCAGTGAATTATATGTTTTTTAGATGACACAACATGGTGTAATACTATGTTTTTTTTCTGGTAGTTCCAAATCACTACCCACAGTGGACATTTTCCATAAAGAAAAGACATAATCCCTGTCCAGAGAAGTTCAACACTTTTCATTAATGTTAATATTCTAAGTGATAGCTCACTGAACACTAAGCAACTCAATTATGTGTCTAACCTTTACAAATTTTCATTTGGTTACGATGAGGAAATATGAATTTTGCAAGTTGATAAGGTGAATCATGTTCATTTGCATATAACACATTCAACAAGTTAAAGATATCAGGGAATGATACCTAGTCATCATGGCAAGCGACTGGGAACCTTAGGGGTTTATATTGCTGTTCATGACTGCAGTATCTGAGCCCATATTGGAGCATATGTGATTTATTCCCGTTTCTTCTAATGACTTGTTGTCATCTCTCTTTGTCTTGGTTTCTCCATATGTAAAATAGGAATTGTATATAATTCTGGTCTAACTCACAGAGTTGTTCTCAGACTTAGTTAAAGTTCACAAGGGATTTGGAAGACATTCTAACGAAAGGTGCCATCAAAGTCTTGTTGTTTTTATAGCTTGGAATAAACTCTGCAGCTGAGAGTAGTATTTGGCCCAGTATATTTTAAATTATTTAGTTGTGCATGTTTTACTGGAAGCACTGAAATCGATGTAAGAACTGGTCAGTGTTAGAATATTTGTAAATTAGATGTGTGTGCTGCATCTGATCCAGGATGTCGTTCACAGTTTACAAACCATTGACCTACATCTTGATAAACCCTATGTGCTCCATTTAACTGGAATTGGGTTTTGTTCTTGGCAAAATCCCCAAGGATTAAAAAACAGCTCCTATTGTGTATTGTTCCCACCAGTAGCTTTGGGAAACCTGTATGTTCTCATTTCTGGCAACCTTCTCTTTGAGGAATGTGATGCAAAGCACAGATAAAAGCACTAGCATCTGTTAAGATGCTTGGCATTGCACTGACTACAGTTTGAAGATGGATTGATTCATGCGGTGGTAAGCAGACACAATCCAAAATTAATCCCAGATAGAATGAATGTTTGCTTTAATTGGATGGAGGTGTGATTTAGAAGAAGCACAAACTGCAGCCTGTAATTCAAGGAGAGGTATTAAAAGTGTCTGAAGTGCAGTTGTTTGCTGTGTATTTCCTATGCTTGACAATCCTATAGCAGAACTAGGTAAATGCAAACAATGTTCTATAAATATTCATTCATAGGAGTTTTAATGAAGATTTGTAGGTCATCCAAAAGCTTGTACTTAATAGAATCAAGATGTTAATTCATTGGCTCACTATTGAGTGAGAGAGAAAAGTGCCAACCTACTAAATTATTGGCTCTATTTCCAGACACACCTAGCAATTTCTTAAAAGTTCTGTCATCCAAGCACTGACCTGACCTTGCTTAGTTTTAAGATCTGAAAGGCTACAGGCCATAGTCTGGAATTATTTTCTGTATATAAGGACTGAAAGCACATTTAAAACTTTAAGCCTTCTTCTATAAATGGTAGTCTTCACAAAGAATGCATTGTTCTGGGTGGCTTTTACCTAATTATCTTTTTCTTTTCGGTAGTTCAATAAAATGTGGGTGTCACACTCAATAGAAACAATATATATTCTGTGGCTACAAAAGTGACATCCTTTTTCTGTTTCTTAAATATATTTAATAAAGTATTAAGAGGTTTCACTACCCTTCGCTGAAATATACAATAAATGTACATCTTTGTGCATGGAGCACCAATTAATTTTTGCTTCTGATTTGATGGCTGGATTCAACAATATAATCTTCTGGAAAAGGTCCAGCTGTTGCTACTACTTGCTCCCCATTTTCTTATTTTTAGTTGTGGAAAATGAAATGCACCAAGAAACACTCCCAGATGTTTTCCACAAATACAGGTGTCAGTTTCCCAAAACATGAGTGAGCACAAATAGCTATGGTGATTCTTCTAGGACAATTCTGTCTCCTACCCTTTTGTAAAATGATCAAATACAAACCATTAGCATTCAAAACAGAATGAATTATCTTCTTACTGATTTCTCTCTTTGGTCTGCGTGTAGATATCAAGTTGATACTCTGATACATTAAAATCTGTTTTCAGCAACTGACTCAGACATAACATCATCACTTCCTGATTAGATTGATATGTGTTTCTATTATTTTCTTATTTTGCTCCTTGAGAAACAATTCTTTTTTGTTGTTAAACTGTAAACAGCATTGCAAGGCCTCATATTAAATCATAATTATTTACCATGCTGTTCATGCACCTTTGTCCCTAGGGAATGTGGTGACGTGAATATACAGGAAGATCGGGGTATTTCTCACCAACAGTTTCCTGTTATTGATATGCTTTTGTTTAGTTTTGATCTTTTTTTTACCCTTTCAGGTTCTCAGGGGAAAAATAAACAGGCACATGACATTAATCACAGTCCAAGAGTATCATATTGGGAGTCTTACAAATACTTTAAATGTGGAGTGCTAGCCTAGGACTGGATGTTTCGCAAACTACCATGACAGGTTATTGTTTATTATTATTTACTTTCTCACCTCCTAAAAATGTTTCAAATAATTTTAAAAATTCTTTTGTGATTGGGTTCCTTTCTGGAAGCAAGAAGAGTTCAAAAGTTTATCAAGACAACCTTGAACTTTTTTCATATGCATTGAACATTGTACAACTACTCTCAGCTTCCTTTAAAGACAAATAATTCCACAGTGCGTGGATCAAATAGGGATACCGAGTCGGCTCAAATATCTCTTGGCAGTAAAAGGAATTATCTTTGAAGCCGTTCGTCAAATACCGGCAAAGAGGGCCACACAATGCATTTTGTGGAGTGAATTACCAAATCCTCTTCTTCCTCATAAAGGGGAAATACTGTGGTCTCACAGGGGGGAGACCATGCTGCATCTCTTTAAAAGGATTGGCATCAGTTGTGCTCCTTGGACTTCCTGGAGGTGTGGTGGGGTACACCTAACACAGAGTTGTACCTAGCAATATTAAGGCTTCCAGTGCTTGATCCTGTGCCCATTGAAGTCAATGGCAAAACTCCCCTCAGGCCTCTAGGCATGACCTCAGTATAATGTTAGATAATAACAAATCTGTTGTGTTAGAAGCAGACATATGCATTTGGGTTTGTATGAGGCTCTTTCAGGGTATTAAATTCAGGACAGAAAATCTGTCTGTAATTATGGCACAGAAATTTTTAAACTATGTTTGGCTATCCATCTTTTGTCTCTGCCACTGCAGATTCAAGATACAGTCCTAGATAGCTGCCTTTTGATAACACCTCCCCTTTGCAAACAGCAGCTGCTCTGAGGCACCTGAGACTATAAATGTCAAACCTGTGTTTGAGGATGTGGCATTGTTGTTGTGAGTCACTGTAGAAATAATGTGGGAAAATAACTTCCAACCCTTACTCAAATATCACAATGGTAAGCACCTAGACTGCTGGATTTCCTGGATAGAATGTCCCTCACAAACACCATATAAATAAATGGAGTTGCACTAGTGTAAAAAAGAGGAATACAGTAGTGTTTCAGGCCCTTAACACTACAATTTCCATGATCAATGGTTTTGGTTCCTATACTGTAGATAGTATTTTACCGAAGGGCTGGTCTACACTACAAAGTTAGGTTGGCTTTACTACATCTCTCAGGGCCGTGAGAGATGTAGTAAATTTCACATCTCGGCCCATGTAATTAAGCCAACCTGTCCCTGCTGTAGACACCACAAGGTCAACTGAGAATTCTTCCATCGACCTAGCTACCATCTCTCAAAGAGGTAGATTTACTAGAGTAACAGAAGAGCCTCTTCCGTGCGTGTAGGAAGTGTCTACCCTGTAGCACGACAGGTGGCTGTAGGGTTTCTAGTACAGACTTACTCTAAGTAATCTTCTCTAAGTAAAACACTTAGTTAAATTCTCCAGGTGCTAAACATGAAAGCTACATGACCACATCCTGTTAATTTTTAGAGATCTGTGGGTAGTCAGTCCTTATTGCTATGCTCTGGAAATGTAGCCCTTTTAATAACGTGTGAACATAGAGTTCATATCAGTTATGAAAAAGGCACATCTGGTATCATGTAAGGAAAATTCAGTGCAAAGTTGCTTAATGTATGGTTTTAATTATGTTCTTTCATCCATTAGAGGGATTTCATTTCTCGGTAAGTGGTCATTTTTTTTTATTTAATAAAATATAAACTTCATAACACATTGTATAAAAATGTACACGTAAATGTACTTTTATAGTCATACACATAAAGGGCCTGATGCTGTTCCCAGTGAATACTTGTTGATCATAATTTGTAAGCTTAGCTAGGTGAGGTCTGACTAATTGCTGGATGGGAAATCTTTAAGGAAAAAAGACTAAAAAATTCTGACTTTTTATCTTGGGGCCTTCCAGGAGTAGAAACAAGTGCTGGGGCTCATTGGTAAACTGGGAAGCTCCCTTTCCCAAGAGGATTGTTGTGATTTTTTACAGCCTAAATAAGCACAAAATAAAAAGTTTCGGAGTAACAGCCGTGTTAGTCTGTATTCGCAAAAAGAAAAGGAGTACTTGTGGCACCTTAGAGACTAACCAATTTATTTGAGCATAAGCTTTCGTGAGCTACAGCTCACATCCAATGAAGTGAGCTGTAGTTCACGAAAGCTCATGCTCAAATAAATTGGTTAGTCGCTAAGGTGCCACAAGTACTCCTTTTCTTTTTACAAAATAAAAACAAACAAAAAGGGCTTTGTTTTCCCTAGAAACCCTAGGGGAATGGGGGTGGGAGAACATGGGTATTTTATTAAATGAAACACGCACAAAATTAACTGATTGTCTTAGTCACAGGGTTACCTGACCCTTTAAGAGAGAAGAGGCCAATGCACCTGTGGCTGGTCAGCTGACCCCCCAATTAGGCTTATAAGCAGTGGTGCACGTAGAAATAATTTCTTGCCGGTACTGCACTCGTGGGAGGGACACAAAGGAGGGCACGTGACCTCCCCACGTGACCCTCCATGTGACTCCTCCCTGCCCCCAGCCCAGGGCTCCCATGCTCTCCCCGTCCGACACCTCCCTTACCTGTCTAAAATTTTATAACTGTGTCTGTTAAACAGTTGCAGTTGTAAAATGATGCTTTGGGCCCCTGGTGCCACCTGTACTTCCAGGTGTCATTGAGGATCCAGCAGCACCCCAAATTGAAATCATCTTAAATGAAAGGACAGAAAGGACAATCACCCCACTTTCCCATAACACTCTGTCAGTGCTTCTCTTATGTCCAAGTTAAGTTTCTACCAGCTTGCCTTTATCTAAGTATTTCTCTCCACCAGGCACTAGGAAAGCAAAGATGCTGTGTCATCTGGGTTTGATGGAAAAGAGGCATAGAACTGTGTGTGCCATGTACATCTTGATAGAACTACAGCCCAAATTGTTTTATTATTTTCTTCAGCATGACATATAGGCAGGGCAATCAAAATCAGCCTGGCAGAACATGCATGAGAACTGTCTCTGGACAGATAAGCAACTGATCAAAATCACATTCTGTGATCTCTTGGATCCAAATCCTGTTCCCATTGAGATCAAAAGGAGTTTTGCTATGGAGTTCAATGGGAACAGGCTTTGACATTTGGAGAGGAAAGAACAAAACCACTCAAGCAAGGGCTATGTTGCTTATAGCACAGGTATCAAAGGCTGCTGATTCATGTGAGAAAATTGGCAGACATCTTATCTTTGTCCATTGCAAGGGAGAAATCAGCAGTCAATGAGGCTAGAACAGTCTCTGTACCCTATCAAACTCATAAGTCCATCTGCAAAGGATCAAAGAAATATGAAGGCTCCAGATTACCTTAAAGTCCTCTGTCCCTTGGTTAGAATGCTCCCATTAGTATATGTTCATAGTCCACAGGCTGGAGGAGCAGGAAAGAGGCCAGCGCAGGAAAGTGGCAAAATGGATATGTTTCCAGGCCAGGGCCTTTTTAGCTTGTGCCAAGTAAAGGGAAATCTGTTCTTACTGTGAAAGATGATGTTTGGAGTCACATGGGCAAGTTATATGGCCATCACCCCCACCCATACTCTAGTTAGAACATTCACAAAGAGTCCATTAAGTGTAGACGGGCGTTTTCCAGGGTCCATTGTGAACTAAGTGTTCCTTAATGGGCCATTCAGCTTGACTTTTCCCTTCATGTGCTGGCTAAATACCCTGTGGGCAGTACCACAGGAGCAAATGTAGTAAACATAGCTGATATGCATAACTTCAGATACCAAGATGAATATACATGCATAGAAATAGCATAATCATAACTACCAGCTATTTCACCTACATGACTATACCGAAAAGAGATTCTGAAAAATCACACCACGTACCTGAGACCCTATGTGCCAGCACCATGCCCCACTGGAGTTTTGTTATCTGTTATGTAACATCAGAGATGGGGCCAGTGATATGACTCCGTTTAGCTTAAAAGGGCAAGGTTAATTTTTAGCTGTTCAGGTGTGTCAAGGTTCCTCCCCCACTCTGAACTCTAGGGTACAGATGTGGGGACCTGCATGAAAAACCTCCTAAGCTTATCTTTACCAGCTTAGGTCAAAACTTCCCCAAGGTACAAAATATTCCACCCGTTGTCCTTGGACTGGCCGTTACCACCACCAAACTAATACTGGTTACTGGGGAAGAGCTGTTTGGACGCGTCCTTCCCCCCAGAATACTTCCCAAAACCTTGCACCCCACTTCCTGGACAAGGTTTGGTAAAAAGCCTCACCAATTTGCCTAGGTGACTACAGACCCAGACCCTTGGATCTTAAGAACAATGAACAATCCTCCCAACACTTGCACCCCCCCTTTCCTGGGAAATGTTGGATAAAAAGCCTCACCAATTTGCATAGGTGACCACAGACCCAAACCCTTGGATCTGAGAACAATGAAAAAGCATTCAGTTTCTTACAAGAAGACTTTTAATAAAAATAGAAGTAAATAGAAATGAAGAAATCCCCCCTGTAAAATCAGGATGGTAGATATCTTACAGGGTAATTAGATTCAAAAACATAGAGAACCCCTCTAGGCAAAACCTTAAGTTACAAAAAAGATACACAGACAGAAATAGTTATTCTATTCAGCACAATTCTTTTCTCAGCCATTTAAAGAAATCATAATCTAACACGTACCTAGCTAGATTACTTACTAAAAGTTCTAAGACTCCATTCCTGGTCTATTCTCTTAGAAGTCATGTAGTTTTTTCAGGTTCACACTGATTAACACAGAAAACAATTCGGGCTGTTAAACTTTCTTCAAATTCCATAGAAAATTAAGTTCAGCTATATTTTCCAGTACAGTGATGAAATGGGTGTTTGTATATATAAACAACAACATTCTTAACTACTCACTTTCCCCTAAAATATGTCATATTTCAGTCTGTTTATATGGAATATGGGAGTTGGGATCTTCACTTATAGATCTCTCGCCCACAAAGCTGGAAAATGAGGCATTTGTTTTCTTCGTTTTGCTGCTCCAGTTCCAGTTAGTAAAATGCATGTTAGACTAGTTTGGCTGCAAAGAAGAATTCTATGTACACTGGGGACAACACCTGATACCTGTCAGGCTGCAGAACTGGGCTGACATCAGAATCCAAACATCTTCTGGTCAGTGCAAGCAGAGGCATTCCGCTAATGATTTGGTCTTGATTTGATGCACTATGAATGTCATGGATAATTCAGACCAATGGGAAGAAAAAGAATCAAAAACACTGTTTAAACACCTTCTGGTCCCCCCACCCCCCAAGGACTCCTGATCAATTTAACAGCACAATACTTATGCTAACAAACTTAAAAACTTAAACAAACCCTTTGTTTAAGTTTGTTAGCATATGCATTGTACTGTTAAAGCCATATAAAGAATGAATGCCCTCCCTAGCCATGCTCTGCTCCTTTAAGGAGTAGAGTGCAGCCACATCCCACCCCCCTGGAGGGACAAGTCTTTCCTGTACACAGTAACCCCTAAAAATCTCTTGCCAGTACTGCATACTGGAGAGTACCACCCTACTTGCATTACTGCTTATAAGAAAACACCTGGGCCCTAGAGAGAGGTGGGGCAAGTGAGAGTTGCCTGACAGGAGATCAGTGAGGAAAAGGGCCAGGAGATTGTAGGAGGTCCCTGAGGGAAAGCTGAAGGCCGTTGCCAGCTCACCTCTTCAAGCTAGACAGCCAGGGCTGAAGACCAGAGAGCAGCAGCAGGAGTTACCTGCAACTTCTAAGCCACAGGGTCAAAGCCCAGGGCCAAAAAGGGCTAAAGGCAGCAAAGCAATGGGTTGGCTGACCTGCTGATATCTCCATGCTGGAGAGCTGGATCCAGGGGAGTGAGGGATGCTCCCCTTGTGAGGATGAGCTCCCAAGAGCGTGGCTGTGGGGGTCCTGTTGGGAAGAGTGGGGTTGCACTCCAGCTGGAAGGGCCGGGGTGGCTGTCCTGGCAGAGGGACAAATGAGGACCAATAAAAAGATTGCGTTGGCTACTTGCATCACAGCAGCCCCCACAGTAGATTTGTCCACTCCAAATTGATTCCTGACTGACCAGTAGCTGTCTGGCATTCAAGCTTCCGCAGGGCTATTGCCACTCGCTTCTCAACTGTGAGGGCTGCTCTCATCTTGGTATTCTTGCGCGTCAGGGCAGGGAAAAGCAAGTCACAAAGTTCCATGAAAGTGCCCTTACGCATGCGAAAGTTTCACAGCCACTGGGAATCGTCCCAGACCTGCAACATTATGCGGTCCCACCAGTCTGTGCTTGTTTCCCGAGCCCAGAATCGGTGTTCCACCACATGAACCTGCCCCATTAGCACCATGATGCCCACGTTGCCAGGGCCCGTGCTTTGAGAGAAGTCTGTGTCCATGTCCTCATCACTCTTGTTACCACGCTGATGTCACCTACTCGCCCGGTTTTGCTTTGCCAGGTTCTGGTGCTGCATATCCTGTTGGATAATGCGTGTGGTGTTTAATGTGCTCCTAATTGCTAAAGTGATCTGAGCGGGCTCCATGCTTGCAGTGGTATAGCGTCTGCACAGAAAAAAGGCGCAGAACGATTGTCTGCCGTCTCCCTGACGGAGGGAGGGGCGACTGACGACATGGCTTACAGGGTTGTCTTACAGGGAATTAAAATCAACAAAGGGGGTGGCTTTGCGAGAAACTGAATGGCCCCCTCAAGGATAGAACTCAAAACGTCAAGGATAGAACTCAAAACTGGGTTTAGCAGGCCGTTGATTTCACAGAGGGAGGGAGGAGAAAATGAATACAAAACAAATCTGGTCTATTTCTTGTTTTGAGCCACTTCATCTATCTTTGTACATCTTGCTGGCAGCAGACTGTGCAGTACAACCGCTAGCCGTCGTCATCTCCTGGGTGCTCGGCAGAAGACAGTGCAGTGTGACTGCTGGCCATCATCTTCTGCTGGCTGCTGATTAAAAGACAGCGCACTGCCAGTAGGACTCAATCGCAATGAGACGAAACAAGGGAAATGACCTGGCTGAGTCACTCCCATGTTTGCCCAGGTGCCCCGACCTCATCGAGGTCAGTTAAAAGAGCACCCAGGACTATGTCGATGACGGCTACCAGTCATACTGCACTGTCTGCTGCCAAAAGGCAATAAACTGCTGCTGTGTAGCAATGCAGTACCACGTCTGCCAGCACCCAGGAGACATACGGTGATGGTTAGCTGAGCGGGCTCCATGCTTGCCGTGGTATGGCATCTGCACAGGTAACTCAAGAAAAAAGGTGCAAATCGATTGTCTGCCCTTGCTTTCACGGAAGGAGGGAGGGAAGGGGGGCCTGACGATATGTACCCAGAACCACCCGCGACAATGTTTTAGCCCCATCAGGCACTGGGATTTCTACCCAGAATTCAAATGGGCAGCGGAGACCGTGGGAACTGTGGGATAGCTGCCCACAGTGCAACGCTCCGGAAGTCGACGGTTGCCTCGGTACTGTGGACGCACTCCGTCGACTACATGCACTTAGAGCATTTGTGTGGGGACACGCACAATCGACTGTATAAAAACGCTTTCTACAAAACCGACTTCTATAAATTCAACCTAATTTCATAGTATAGACATACCCTATGATTCTATGTAAAATTTAAACAGTCCTAGAGAAGTTTTTAAACTAGAGCTGGAGAAAATGCAAAAGGTACAGAGGAGCACATGTTTTGGTCAAAGACATCCCTTAGGGGAGGATGTGTTAAAGGGACACTATATCCTAGTAAAGAAGAGAGGATAAAAGTTGATAAAGTACAGGTAAGAACTGAAGAGAAATAGTCAAATGAAAAAGAGTCCCATTCAATTAGATCATGTGATGGCAGACAATTAATTATTGTAGTGCTTGTATACAAATGCTAGACGTCTAAATACTAAGATGGGTGAACTTAAGTGCCTGGTATTAAATGAGAATATTGATGTATTAGGCATCACAGAAATTTGGTGGAACGATGATAATCAATGGGATATGGTAATATTAAATACAAACTGTATAGGAATGACGAAGTAGGTCTTGCTGGTGGGGGAGTGGCACTATATGTGAAAAAAAACAGTCAAATATCATAAAAATCTTAAATGAATCAAACTGTACTATATAATCTCTGTGGATAGAAATTCCATGTTTGAATAATAAGAGCATAGTGGTAGGAATATACTACTGACCACCTCACCAGTTGATGGTGACTGTGAAATGCTCAGGGAGATCAGAGAGGCCACAAAAACAGAAAACTCAATAATAATGGGGGATTTCAACTATTTCCATATTGACCAGGTACATGTCACCTCAGGACAGGATGCAGAGATAACACTTCTAGGTACCATTAATGACCACTTTGTGGAACAGCTAGTCCTGGAACCTACAAAGGGGAGAGGCAATTCTTGATTTAATCCCAGGTGGAGCACAGGATCTTGTCCAAGAGGTAAATATAGTTGAACCGCTCAATAATAATGACCCTAATGTAATTAAATTTAACATTCTTGTAGGGAGGAAAATACCAAAGAAATACACTACAGTAACATTTAAATTAAAAAAGACAAACTATACAAAAATGAGGAAGCTAGTTAAGTGGAAATTAAAAGGAACAGTCACAAGAGTGAAATGCCTGCAAGCTGCAAGGAAACTATTTAAAAACACTGTAATAGAGACTCTACCTAAGTGTATACCCCAAATTAAAAAAAAACAATAAGAGGGCCAAAAAATGCCACTATGAGTAAAGCGCAGAATAAAAGCAGCAGTCAGAGTCAAAAAGGCATTCTTTAAAAATTGGAAATCAAATCTTACTGAGGAAAATAGAAGGGAGCATAAACTCTGGCATATCAAGTGTAAAAGTATAATGAGGCAGGCGAAAAAATAATTTGAAGAGCAACTAGCAAAAGACACAAATTAACAGCAAACATTTTATGTCAGAAGCAAGAAGACAGCCAAACAATCAGTGGCACCACAGGACAATCAAAGTGTTAAAGGAGCACTGAAGGAAGACAAGGCAATTGCTGAGAAGCTAAATGAATTCTTTGCACTGATCTTCACTGCAGAGTACGTGAGGGAAAATGCCACACCTAAGCCATTCTTTTTAGGTGACAAATCTGAGGAACTGTCCCAGATTGAGGTGTCAGTAGAGGAGGTTTGGGAACAAATTGATACATTAAACAGTAATAAGTCACCAGGACCAGATGGGACTCACCCAAGAGTTCTGAACTAACTCAAGTATGAAATTGAAGAACTACTAACTGTGGTATGTAACCTATTGATTAAAGGAGCCTCCGTACCAGAGATAATGTAACTCTGATTATATTTAAAAAGCTCCAATGGTGATCCTGGCGATTACAAGCCTAATTTCAGTACCAGACAAATGGGTTGCAACTATAATAAAGAACAGAATTATCAGACACATAGATGAACATGATATGTTGAGGAAGGGGAAATCAAGCCTCACCAATCTATTAGAATTCTCTGATGGTGTCAACAAGCCTGTGGACAAGGGTGATCCAGTTGATATATTGAACTTGGACTTTCAGAAAGCATTTGACGAGCTCCCTTACCAAAGGCTCTTAAGCAAAGTAAGCAGTCCTGGGATAAGAGGGAAAGTCTTCTCATGAATCAATAACTAGTTAAAAGATAGGAAACAAAGGGTAGAAATAAATGGTGGATTTTCACAATCTTCTTCTTAGCGTATGTGCAACACGCCTCAGGTGGCATGTGATGAGGATTCATCACCAAATTTGGTCCACTGGTCAGATCATTAGCTTCCCTGGCCCGGGCTGGGTACTGACTAGAAGGTGTGATCCATGCCCACCAGTTGTCACAATGGAGATAGGTAAATAGCCCTGTTCAACATGTTCATAAATGATCTGGAAAAAGGGGTGAACAGAGGTGGCAAAGTTTGCAGATGATACTAAATTACTAAAGATAGTTAAGTTCAAAGCTAACTACAAAGAGTTACAAAGGGGTCTCATAAAACTGGGTGACTGGACAAGAAGATGGCAGATAAAATTCAGTATAGATACATACAAAGTAATGCACATTGGAAAACTATATATACAAAATGATGGGGGTTTAAATTATCTGTTACCATTCAAGGAAGATCTTGCATCCATCATGGATAATTCTCTGAACACATATTTCAGTATGTAACAGCAGTCAAAAAAGCTAACAGAATGTTAGGAACCATTAGGAAAGGGGTAGACAAGACAAAATATCATAATGCCACTATATAAATCTATGGTATGCCAACACCTTGAATACTGTGTGCAGTTCTGGTCGACCATCACCACAAAGATACATTAGAATAGGAAAAAGTACAGAGAATGACAATGAAAATTATCAGGAGTATGGAACAGCTTCCATATGAGGAGCAATTAAAAAGACTGGGACTGTTCGTCTTAGAAAAGAGACAACTAATGGGCGTTATGATAGAGGTCTATAAAATCATGAATGGTGTGGAGAAAATGAATAGGGAAGTGTTATTGGCTCCTTCACATAACACCCAATGAAATTAATAGGCAGTATGTTTAAAACAAACATAAGGAATTACTTCTTCACCCACCACACGGTCAATCTGTGGAATTTGTTGCCCAGGGACCTTGTGAAGGCCAAAATTATAACTGGGTTCAAAAAAGAATTAGATAAATTCGTGGAGGATAGGTCCATTAATGGCTATTAGCCAAGATGGTCAGAGATGCAACCCCATGCTCTTAGTGTCCCTAAGCCTCTGACTGCTAGAAACTGGGACTGGACTATAGGGGATCGATCACTCAATAATTGCCCTGTTCTGTTCATACCCTCTGAAGCATCTGGCACTGGCAGCTGTCAGAAAACAGGATACTGGGCTAGATAGACCATTGGTCTGACCTGGTATGGACATTCTTAGGTTATGTTGTTGTCAGTCATCTGGTGTCATAAACATACAGATAAGAGTCACATAAAATCCCTCCTGGGCAGCTGTACTGAATCTTTACCTGTAAGAGGTTAAAGACCTGACCAACAGGACCAAGAAGGAAAGAAGATACTTTCAAATCTGCAGTGGGAGGTTTTGTTTGTGCTCTCTTTGTTTGTTCCCTCTGCAGACAGAGAGAGAGAGAGACCAGGCAGGGACATCATCTCCTGAAAACATACCTGAAATGACAGGTTTCAGAGGAACAGCCGTGTTAGTCTGTATTCGCAAAAAGAAAAGGAGTACTTGTGGCACCTTAGAGACTAACCAATTTATTTGAGCATGAGCTTTCGTGAGCTACAGCTCACTTCATCAGATGTTTACCGTGGAAACTGCAGCAGTTTCCACGGTAAACATCTGATGAAGTGAGCTGTAGCTCACGAAAGCTCATGCTCAAATAAATTGGTTAGTCTCTAAGGTGCCACAAGTACTCCTTTTCTTTATACCTGAAATGATTCATCTAAGATTACAAAAATTGTAAGTAAGGCAAGGAAATGTGTTAGATTATCTTTTGTTGTAGCTTTTGGATTTTCCCTATGCTAAGAGGTAGTTTTATTCCTGTTTTTGTAACTGTGAAGCTGAGTCCAGAGTGGAGTCCTCTGTGTTTTAAATCTTTTTATTACCCTGTAAAGTTACCTTCCATCCTGATTTTGCAGGTGTGATTCTTTAACCTTTTTCTTTATAATAAACTTCTTCTTTTAAGAACCTGATTGATTTTTAGTGTCCTAAAAATAAAGGGCTTGGTCTGCGCTCACATTGCTAACCAATTGGTTGGTATATTATTCTCAAGCCTCCACAGGAAAGAGGGTGAAGGGGTTTGGGAGAATATTTTGGGGGAATAGGCATTCCAAGTGACTCGTCCCTGCATTTTTGTCTAAATCACTTGGTGGTGGCAGCAATACTGTCTGAGAACAAGGAAGGAAATTTGTGCCTTGGGGAAGTTTTTAACCTAAGCTGGTAGAAATAAGCTTAGGGGGTCTTTCATGTGGTCCCCACATCTGTACCCCAGAGTTCAGAGTGGGAAGAGAACCTTAACATCTGTATTTAGGAAAGGAAAGGTTCCATAGTTTGTCATTTTACAATTTTTTTGTTCTTATGTGGTTCTTGTGTTCTTTGGTCATTAGATCACCAGCTGCAATTTATCATGCCCCTTTGACCATTTCACCTGCCCTCTGCCCACTGAGTCATCTCTCAGGGGCTTATGCTAACATTCCAAACCTCTGTTAGCTTCAAACAGATGGCATTTTTAAAATCAAGCTTCCAGAGTAATGCTGTAGTATTTAGCTACAGCAGGCTCAGGTAAAGAGTGCAGGCTTTAATTTGATTTTCCTGCTTCTTTTCAATCAGACAGTTTATGTATTGCTGGGTTTTTGGCATTGTCATACTGATCAAACAGTATTTTACACTGAACTCAGGCATATTGATATTAGGCTGCCCAGACAGCAAGTGTGAAAAATCGGGACGGGGGGGGGGGGGGGTAATAGGAGCCTATATAAGAAAAAGCCCCAAATATCAGGACTGTCCCCATAAAATCAGGACATCTGGTCACCCTAACTGAGATACACTATTACACACAACATACCTTAATGCATGTTTCCACAAAGATTTTCACCAGGTTGCAGAACAAGGTTTTAAGGTCTATTCCCACAAAGTGTGATCTATTATACATTAGCATTCATACCACAAACAACGAGTCAGTTCCAGACACACTTTGCCCTGTTTTAAGATTTTGATGAGTATTTTTTTTTTTTTTTTTTTTTTTTTTTTTTTTTTTCAAATAAGACCCAGATTTGCTATGTGATATAGGAAGGCCAGGGAACAGTGGTAGAGTGCTAGAAGGAAAATATATAAGCCCAAGGCTAATTAAGGCGTGGTTCCCTGTAGACTAGGGAGTGTGGCTACAGGTTAATTAGAGCACCTGCAGTCAATTAAGGCCCTGTCAGGAACCTAATAAAACCCCCTGCTTCAGGCAGTGAGGGAGAAGGAGAGAGAACTGTAGCTTGGAGGTGTGCTGTGAGACTTGAAAGATTAGTGAACTGAAGTAAGGGAGCCCCTGCCCCAGTATCTAAGGACTGAAAGTACCCCCCTGAAGAGGGTAAGAACCTGCAGGGGTTGAGAGGGGCTGGGGCTCAGGGTGAGAAGTAAACCCAGCCTCCTCCCCTGCTTCTCTCCTCTACCACCTTCCCGGGCTACTAGTGAGGATCTCAGTGACCCAAGAGCAGGGGCAACGGGTGGTGTCTTGGCCCCCCTGCCAAGAAAAGTGCAGGACCCACCATACTAACATTGGCCATCTTGTCACAACAAAGAGAAAACAACTAGAACATCTTAATAAAGGGCCTGTTGTACATACCATACTGCAGGGCAGTACACCTGCATGCACATTAGGGTGACTAGATACCCTGATTTTATAGGGACAGTCCTGATTTTGGGGGCTTTTTCTTATATAGGCACCTATTAACCCCCACCCCCTGTCCTGATTTTTCACACTTGCTCTCTGCTTACCCTAACACACATATATATGTCCATGCCCCTATCTCCAAATAATTTCTCTTTACACTGCAGACAAATAGAAAAACTGAGAATTGCACATGTAACTTAATATGAAAACTGAACTGATTTAAAAATAATTGGAGACTTCAGTACTTGTAAGCCAAGTGTAAACTGAAAGCAATGGGTAAGCACTCAAGTTACAGCTAGTGCAGAGCTTGATGGTTTTGGTTCACTTGGTTTCCGAGAACTTCAAAGCTGTTTGGACCCAAACACAACAGAAGGATTCTCAAGGGTCAACTTGCCATTTGACCAGCCTTCAAGCTTTTTGGGCTTTGTAAAAGGAAAATAAACCAACCAAACTTCGATTCTGATTCTGGAACACACTGAGTGCCTTCCCCTCCAAATGAAGTCCTTGGGAGTCATAGGTATTCAGCATCTCACAAGATCATGTCTGGAGACAACTGTTTTACTTGGCGTTTCAGGGCCCAACAAATGTTTGCATGAAAGGTATCTGGTTTATTTCCATATTTGAACCTAATCAGCTGAATTGCACATAGTTTTAGTTTTTAGTTGTAAAAGGTTCATGCAGATCTATTATAATGGAAATGCTGGAGGATCTTCAGTCATTGTGGTGTCACCCATGGGCTCTTCTATTTAGCTAATGAGAAGTCATAACGAACAGGAGATTGGGACTTAACTGACAGTGCTCATGTGAAAACACATTCTTTCCTTGTTCTCAGTAGTTTTAAGGCTATTTGTTTGCAGAGATTAATTACTTGCAGATTTGGGGCTCTATCCTGAGAGGTGCTCAGCATGCTGCTGTGACCCAGTGAAGTGCTTTACTCGTGTGCTTAACTTTAAGCCTATGAGAAATCTTATTGACTTCAAGGACTACTCATGTGCTTAAAGTTAAGTACATGCTTAAGTTTTTCACTAGATCAGGCTTGGGTGGTCAGCTACTGTAGGAGTGATTTTCTTTTAAGTCTCTCATAAATAGAACATCATTTACAATGCAAAAACTCACTAGTGTTGCTTCTACAAATATTTTTTCTCACTTCTGAGTTTTGTTTTTCTGCAGATGTAGGTGCCAATGTCGTTTTAAGGTAATTTTAGCTAAGAGTATGATGTGTTAAACTTTTCCTCTCCTCGCAAAGCAAACAAATAAAAAGAGAAACAGAAAACCCTTATCTGTTTGTTATTTTGTCAAAAGTAAATAGTTACCAATTGTAACCACAAATAACTCATGAATGTTACCAGTGTAACACTGTGGGAAGTGGAGAACGATACAGATGCCACTACATGGGTTTAAGTTTTAAAATATTT
The DNA here is from genome assembly GCF_965140235.1 of Caretta caretta. Classification (NCBI taxonomy): domain Eukaryota; kingdom Metazoa; phylum Chordata; order Testudines; family Cheloniidae; genus Caretta; species Caretta caretta. The sequence goes on from NC_134210.1 coordinate 35,128,999, forward strand.
AATGCATGTAGTTAGATGTTAACTATGTACTTGATTTTATTGACAGAACTTGATTTTAATGTGGAAAGCTGCTAGTTAACCTAAAACTAATCTAAAACCTATGGGGGAAATGTTTCATGAGTTACTCTTTGGATTCCATGTAGGGGAGTGAATCCAGCATGCCATCTTCAGAAGGATGTACTAGCAAGTCCAAACTTTCAATGGTCTCATGCTGCTTGGATGCTGTGTTTAAGAGAAAATAGCCTTATGGCCGCTCAAAGTGGGGAGCCAGGCTACATTGTTTGCTGCTTACTCATACAATCCCTGTTGGGTTATTTGACTTTGCTTTCATGCTGGATTCCTGAGGCTTCATCCAATAAATGAAAATTGTTAGTCCCAGCAGGAGGGTTTGAAATACACCCTGGTTGGGGGACACATTATCATTCTTAACATAGACGCATATGACAGAGACAAGTTTGTCTCCGTAGAGAACTATAACACTAGTACTTAAAACAACAAGATAAGTCATTATTAGAGTTCAAACATCTGTCCCTTGAACACTTAGGATTGACTCAGCTCATTCTTACCATGTTTCACGCAGTTGGGAGGGAGGTGAAGAGTGGCTTGGAGCCACCTTTCAGCTCCCCTACAAAGCTGCAACAGCTGAGGTTCAGACAGACTGCGTGCACTCCTATCTCCAACAGATTTCTCCCTATCTCCCAACATGCCTCTTAAATGGGGCAGCAAGGCGAGGGGGAGCAGGTGGCATAAAGCCAGGTCTACACCACTCTAAACTCCTTGTAGCTGTACGGATGTGTGGCTACCTCTTTAAGGCAAGTGTTTGGTTGCCTGATGCTGTGTCATCAGCAATCTGAGGATGTAGCCTAGGATTCCTGCACTTCTGCTGTTCTTCCTCCTATAGCTGAGCCTAGAGTGGTGGCCTGAGGATGCACAGTATGGCTGCCAAGCTAAGAATATATTTTCCTAGCAAAAGGTGGGATTTTGCATTTGGCTTTTTTCATCTATTTACATGGCTTCTTGTATTACAGTCACCACTGAGAGCCCAGTCCTGCAAGTTGCCGAGCACATCCTGGTAAGCATTCAGCTGCACCCCCCAACCTCCACTGACTTCACTGGGAATTGATGGTGCTGGGCTCTTAGGAAGTGCTCAGCACCTTGCAGCTTCAGGCCTGAGAGTTCCACCAGGCAAGTATCAAATTGCCTTTATTGATGCCTTGGGATTGGCACACCCCAAAATGTTCTAAGCACCTCACAAAACACACTGAGGGAGAGAGCCTGATTTGCCTCTCATTGACACCAGTCTAAAGGTGGAGAAATTTCTCTGCAGTAAATGGCATTACTCTGGAGTAAAACTGGTAAGTGGAATGAAAAATAAGGTCTGTAATGCTTTCCCTGCAGAGCGTACCTTCTAAATGGGACATGACACAAACTGAGGATCATAACTAGAGGAGGGAGGGGGGGCACAGAAAAGGTGGCGGAAAGAGGAAGAACACGGGTAACAGTGATACTCAGGCATATGCACATATTCAGGATTCCTTTATTCACCCCCCCCCCTTTTTTTTGTTTAACCAGAGTTATACTGGGGCAGGGGAGGGGGAAGGAAGTAATTTCCCCTCAGTCAGCTGATGCCATTCACAGCAGATAGCATAGATCTTCATAATATGATTGCCCTCTCCTTTCTTGCCTGCTTTGATCAGCAAAGAAATTGTCAATACCGTGGTGGATTACCACATACAGGGCCTGTGCCCAGGGGTCCCAGCCAATTTGGGGCTCCCAGAAAAATCTCCCCCTGCCGCATCCCCAGGGCTGAAGGAGCTCTCACTCCCTGCTGCGGGGGGGCACAGAGCTTCTTCGGTCTCAGGGCCGCAACAGGGGACGGGGGGCCAAAAGGAGCAAGCAGGGCCATGGGGGAAGGGGTGGAATGGGGCAGGGCCATGTGCGGAATGCAGGTGGGGCCACAGAGGGAAGGGGCAGAATGGGGCAGGGTTGTGGGCAGGGCCATGGGGGAAGGGGCAGAATGGAGGTAGGGCTGCAGGCAGAAGAGATGGGATGGGGCCAAGGTTCTGGCGCTGTCTTTTCTCCCCCCTCCCCCCACACACACATACTTGCTCTGGCCTAGGGCCCCAGGAGACCTTAATTTGCCTCTGAGTTAATGTTGACATTTAAATTATGATGATTAGATTTAGGCATTAACACCCCACTTCAATCAACGTGGGGAAATTCACACTTCACCGATTCCTTGTTTCTGGCTGTTTAAATGAAAACTTCTGTTTTGAAGCAAAAGATGGCAGATTTAAGACATAATTGTTAGTTTCCAAGTCCCCACAAGCCTGCCTAATTTGACCCCTGTGTTTAAACGTGTACACACACACCTTTCACAAGCTGGGATACCAGAAGTGAGTTTTCAGGAGAGATTTGGAAGCAATGAGAAAGCAAATTTAAGGCATAGGCTTAGGGAAAACTACACCGGCTACTGCCTGAATGTGGAGTCAGGAGTGGAAGAAGGGAACAAAGAGACACCAAGGCAGGTGCGTTTTGTGGAATGAAGGTGTCGGGTAAGTGCAAAGGTCAGAGAGGGCTGAGCAGGGTAGGTCCAGAAAGGTGAAGAGTTTCACCTTGATAAACAAGACAGAGGCAGGAATGAAGCGGTTGCTGGGATTAGCTGGTCTAGCTTTCCCCCCTAAATCTTGTATGGATGTAAATGTGAATTCTATGGCTCAGACTCCCCTCCTACATTTACAAATTCTGGAAGGGCCCATTTTGTCTTGAGGAAAATAACCCTAAAAATATTCCACAGCCCTAACACCTATATTTATAATGCCAAATCTTGTAAGACAGAAGGAAGTTTCTTTTTAGAAAACTATCTATCGTCTTAATAAACCCAACAGTAAGTAAAGGTTGTGAACATGGCTGGGTTTACTGTTAGCTTTACACTGGGTGATTATTTTTAAAAAGGGTTTTTAATGTACTTTTATTAATAGACTGTCATTCAAATAGAAACTTAAACTGAGTAATTCATTTCAATCATGAGGACACAACTGTGTGACTGATGAAGACATTTCAAAGCACTGCAGTATGTAAGTCAGAAAGAAAAATATTTACCTTTCATGAAGGCATGATGGTGGAGAAAGATGAGACCTTTTCAGCTACTCCTTGGAAACTTGGCACCAAAACCTTCCTGAGGGCCCAGTGTTGCAGTCCTTACTCAAACAAACATCCCATTGGCTTCCATGGAAATGTAATTGGCTAAGCATTGTACAGGCCCATTTTGCCTTGGGAAGAATAATCCTGAATATATAAATATGTAGGCCTAAATTTTCAAGAATGACTAATTTTGAGTGCCATTTTGAGGTGCCCTCGCTGAAGCACCTTAAAGGGGTCTCAACCTCTTACAGTTTGTATGGCAACTTCCACCGTGTGTGTGTGTATATATTAATCGTCTTACTATATGTTCCATTCTATGCATCCCATGAAGTGGGCTGTAGCCCACGAAAGCTTATGCTGTAATACATTTGTTAGTCTTGAAGGTGCCACAAGTACTCCTGTTTTGTTTTGTTTTTTTAAAAGGGGTCTGATTTTTAGAATGCCGAACCCTTGTCCTTGGAAAATTAGGCCCCTTTAAGGACTCTCAAGTTAAGTACCCGAAGTCACTTTTGAAAATTTGGACTGTGATATTTAACAAAGGTAAACAAATGAAACATACCAGGGGAATGGCTATAGGAAAGAGTGAGCATGACAATTAAAACCAGGTCACGAATGAATGGCTGCACCAGGATCATGAGTTCACATTACTGTATGGAGACATCTAGTCTATGCCTCTGTCAATGAGGAATTGTTCCCTGCATCATATTCTGCAATGCTTTGTTCAGTCATATTAAATTACCAAGAGTACGGTGCCTCCACCTCCTCCCTGTGGCAAAGTATGTGTGTCTGAGTTTCTTTCTTTAACAAATAATTCATTATAATTAAGGGAGGCAGTGTTGCCTAGTAGATAGAGTATTGGACAATAATTTAGGAGTCCTGATTTGATTCTCTGCTTTTCTACTGGCCTGCTCGGAGACTTGAACTAGTCATGTCACCTTCCTGTGCCTCAGTTTTCCCGCATTTAAATTGGGGATAATGTAATATGCCTTGACGTCTATGGATGAAAGTACTGTATAAGAGCTAGGTGTTATCTTTTACCACTGGTGGAGGGCATACAGTCATTTCAGCACTGCTTAAATGCAGGGCAATTTCAAACACTACTTTAGAATCTCTAGTTTCCTTTTCCTTTTGCATTATTGCATGTTCTGAATAATATAAGGAAATGGACTCTTAATGGGAAATGTAGAACTGTAATATTTAAAAAAAATGTAGTAAAGAAAATTAAACCTTGCTGGGAGAATGATTGAGAGAGAAGGGATGTAAAATGTAACAAGGTAAAGAACCATATACGGATCCAGCTTACATAAACTCAGTCAAATAAGACATGCCTTTGGTTTCTTATGTAATTTTAACTACATCGTGGGAAAAACAGTTGTGGTGAGAGGAGAGATGAGAAGATCTTTTATAATAAGAATTAGAAAAAAAATGCAGGCAGGAAGAATAAAACTAATGGTAGAGAGACTGTATTTATCTTTAAACTAGAGAAAGGCAAGAAGAGGAAACTAAATAAGGCCCCTGGGCTTTACCATGCCACCCGTAAAGATACATTGTAAACTAATTAGATTCTTTTTGTGGGGAACTCTTTCCCTCTGTTTACTTGAGTTAGACCATGCACAATTATATCAATGTGCACTCATCTGAATCTTGCAACACGCACTCACCCACTATTTTTCTTTGCCGTTTAAAAAAAAAATAGTCCCAAGGAAATTAAATATAAAGAACTAGGCCCCTGAACCAACAAGGACCCCAGTCCGGAATGTGCCCATTGAAATCAATGAGAAAATTCTCCTACTTAAAATAAGCCACATGTTTAAGTGCCTGGTTGAATTGAAGCTTCCAGTGCAGGTGTCCTGCGAGGCAGCCATAAGTCTATCTTCCAAAATCTATCACCCCCTCGTCCCTTCGATCACCGCTTGCAGAGGCAATAAAGTCATTGTTGCTTCACATTCATACATTCTTTATTAATTCATCACACAAATAGGGGGATATCTACCAAAGTAACCCAGGAGGGGTGGTAGAGGAGGGAAGGACAAGGCCACACAGCACTTTAAAAGTTTAAAACTTTAAAACTTATTGAATGCCAGCCTTCTGTTGCTTGGGCAATCCTCTGAGGTTGAGTGGCTGGGTGGCCGGAGGCCCCCCCACCACATTCTTGGGCATCTGGGTGTGGAGGCTATGGAACTTGGGGAGGAGGGTGGTTGGTTACACGGGGGGTGTAGCGGCGATCTGTGCTCCTGCTGCCTTTCCTGCAGCTCAACCATACGCTGGAGCATATTACTTTGATCCTCCAGCAGCCTCAGCATTGAATCATGCTGCCACCACCTTTCAGCCGTCTCTTCAGACATCCACTTACTCTCTTCAGCCTGCCACCTCTCCTCCCGGTCATTTTGTGCTTTCCTGCACTCTGACATTGTCTGCCTCCACGCACTCATCTGTGATCTGTTAGTGTGAGAGGACAGCATGAGCTCAGAGAACATTTCATCGCAAGTGTGTTTTTTTCGCCCTCTAATCTTTGCTAGCCTCTGGGAAGGAGAAGATCCTGGGATCCTTGAAACACATGCAGCTGCTGGAGGAAAAAAAAGGGACAGTGGTATTTAAAAAGGCACATTTTCTAGAACAATGGCTACACTCTTTCACGGTAAACCTTGCTGTTAACATTACATACATAGCACATGTGCTTTCATTCCAAGGTCGCATTTTGCCTCCCCCCAGCACGTGGCTAGCCTCTCCCCCTCCCCGTGGCTAACAGCGGGGAACATTTCTGTTCAGCCACAGGCAAACAGCCCATCAGGAATGGGCACCTCTGAATGTCCCCCAAAGAAAAGCACCCTATTTCAACCAGGTGACCATGAATGATATCACTCTCCTGAGGATAACACAAAGAGATAAAGAAAGGATGTTGTTTGAACGCCAGCAAACATACACTGCAATTCTTTGTTCTACAATGAGTCCAGAGTACGTGCTACTGGCCTGGAGTGGTAAAGTGTCCTACCATGGCGGATGGAATAAGGCTGCCCTCCCCAGAAACCTTTTGCAAAGGCTTTGGGAGTACATCCAGGAGAGCCATGAATGCCAGAGCAAATGAATCATTAAACATGCTTGCTTTTAAACCATGTATAGTATTTTAAAAGGTACACTCATCAGAGGTCCCTTCTCTGCCTGGCAGGTCCGGGAGGCATCCTTGGGTGGGTTCGGGGGGTACTGGCTCCAGGCCCAGGGTGAGAAACGGTTCCTGCGTGTCAGGAAAACCGGTTTCTCCACTTGGTTGCTGTGAGCTATATACAACCTCATCATCATCATCTTCCTCATCCCCAAAACCTGCTTCCGTGTTGCCTCCATCTTCATTGAAGGAGTCAAACAACACGGCTGGGGTAGCGGTGGCTGAACCCCCTAAAATGGCATGCAGCTCATCATAGAAGTGGCATGTTTTGGGCTCTGACCTGGAATGGCCATTCGCCTCTCTGGTTTTCTGGTAGGCTTGCCTCAGCTCCTTAAGTTTCACGCGGCACTGCTTCGGGTCCCTGTTATGGCCTCTGTCCTTCATGCCCTGGGAGATTTTGACAAATGTTTTGTTTCAGAGTAGCAGCCGTGTTAGTCTGTATTCGCAAAAAGAAAAGGAGTACTTGTGGCACCTTAGAGACTAACCAATTTATTTGAGCGTAAGCTTTCGTGAGCTACAGCTCACTTCATCAGATGTATCCGATGAAGTGAGCTATAGCTCACGAAAGCTTAAGCTCAGATAAATTGGTTAGTCTCTAAGGTACCACAGTACTCCTTTTCTTTTTACAAATGTTTTGGCATTTCGAAAACTGGAACGGAGTTCTGATAGCACAGATTCCTCTCCCCATACAGCAATCAGATCCCCTACCTCCCGTTCGGTCCATGCTGGAGCTCTTTTGCGATTCTGGGACTCCATCATGGTCACCTCTGCTGATGAGCTCTGCGTGGTCACCTGCAGCTTGCCACGCTGGCCAAACAGGAAATTGAAATTCAAAAGTTCTTGGGCCTTTTCCTGTCTACCTGGCCAGTGCATCTGAGTTGAGAGTGTTGTCCAGAGCAGTCACAATGGAGCACTCTGGGATAGCTCCCGGAGGCCAATACCGTCTAATCGTGTCCACAGTACCCCAAATTCAACCCAGCAAGGCTGATTTCAGCACTAATACCTTGTTGGGGGTGGAGTAAGGAAATTGATTTTAAGAGCCCTTTAAATTGAAAAAAAGGGCTTCGTCATGTGGACGGGTGCAGGGTTAAATTGATTTAACACTGCTAAATTCGACCTCAACTCCTAGTGTAGACCAAGGCTTAGCTAGATTTCCCTATAAGTTCTTTGAGATGAAAAGTGCTACATGAGCATAAAACATTATTTTTTGAGTACAAGGATTACAGGTAGCTAATTTTCTTTTTCCCTAGTTTGCTAGGATAGCCTGTTGAACTCTAAATGCTTCTGTCTCCTTCTTCATTAAGGATGCTATTTATAGATCTTTGGCTGCATTCCACCTGAAGGTCATATTGTTTACGCAGAATGAGGATATATTGTGCTCCTTCTAAATACAGGACATGTTTTCAATCAATAAAAACAGTCTTTTCCCAGCACAACAAGGGTGCGTAATTCCAAAGAAAGAGGATGGCTGAAAAACATTCATAATAAAAATATCCAAACACATACTGTATCATAAAATAGATCTTACATCTAAGAAGTGTCCGAATGAAGGGCATTTACCTTTTGTGAGTCTGACTAACCTAGACTTATTTCTGAATTTCCTTCACCAACTACTTCTAATCATTTAAATTCCTGAACAACTTCACACTCATCCAGCCCTCATGCTTCCATTGACATTATTGTTATTATTGTCAGTTGTTGTAGAGGGCCTGTTGCTGATTCAGTCAAAATCATGGGATATTTGCTTTGTTGGGAGCAGGATTGGGCCTATCCTCTTAATTAACTAAAAACACAAATGGAATAGAAAATGGGGAATTGTGAAGATGGTAAAACTTTGGTTTGTGTGGATATTTTTGACCTTTTCTATTTTTTCCCACCAAAGTGTTGCCAGTGAACTAAATGTGGGTACTGAATTTTATAATGTGGCCATTTCCCTTTTCAGTATTGAAAATCCTTACAGGTCCTGGCACGGGTGCTCTTCACTGAACTGAGCAATAGTATTGAAACAGTTCTTTGCTGAAACTTCACATTAAGGCTGAGTGCTGCTGAGGGAACTTACCCAGCAAGTTCCCAGTGCTTGCTCCACCCTCACCCCCACCCCCACACACACACCTGGGCAAAATCTGGGCACCCCTCTCATTCCACGTAACTGTCTATGCAGAACAGGGATCACCTCTTAGGAGAAAAATGCATAAGTTGTCATGAATGAGAATGACTACGTCACTTGAGTGTGGCAGGAGCAAAAAGAATCTGCAAGCCTCTGAACCATGACGGATAATTTGATGGCCCAAAAATGTATGTTTCAATGTAGTTCATTGCTCTTCATTGCGCCTCAGCCCACCTATCACCCCCTATAATTATTAGAGATACAGTCAAACCTATGCCGCAGACCTGAACACCCCCAAACTCTGGAGATGATCTGGACATGGATATAATTTGTGTTGTTTGCAACCTTCTCTAGTAATTAATTATTTAAAGCTTAACACATCCGTGCAGTGTTTTGATTAATTGTTACTTTATCTACAGTAGGATTGTGTTGTTTTGTTCAAGTTGCATGTATGGCAGTGTTTGGCCTGAAATGCCATCACATGTTGGCCCCTGTACATGGGTACCATTTGTAACACATTACATTTCATATGAACATAACATAAATGGCAGCTAGAGACTGAGCCCACTCCTTCTCTCATTGTCACCCTATAGCCCTGTGGAGCACTGGGGAGAGGAGAGCACCAGGAGTGGTGGGAGAAGGCATTATGCCTGTATAAAGCATAATGGCCCAAATCCTCAAATACATTTAGGTGCATAATTCCTACTGAAATCAATGGGATTTAGGAACCGAAATACTTTTGAAGATCTGGGCCAAAGCCTCCAATGTCACGTGGGGGAGCAGACTGAGGAGCGGGTTGTATCTGTATATAGGTACAGCCTGCCCAAGCTTTCTCCTTCCTATTACACAGTAGTCAACATGGCAAAGCCCCTGCCACTCCTATGCATGCTCCCTCTGAGCTGGTTAATGGTGCTCACAGCAGTAGTCAGCCTTCATCACATGTTTTAGAGTGGTAGCCATGTTAGTCTGTATCAACAAAAAACAACGAGGAGTCCTTGTGGCACCTTAGAGACTAACAGATTTATTTGGGCATAAGCTTTCGTGGGCTAGAACCCACTTCATCAGATGCATGGAGTGGAAAATACAGTAGCACGAGTTTTGTCATGAAGTTGATGGATTTTCACTTCGCAGGCAGCCAAAGCTGAGCAGGTTCACTAAGGGGAGCTGATAGGGGAAATAAGCTCCTTAAACACTCTCCCTTTTCTGGTGTACCCATATAAGTTTTTTATATACTTACTCTGGATAGTACCAGTATTACTAATCCCAAACATTCAGAAGTCAGGAGTCAGGCCCCCAAACTCGGGAGATTGTCTTAAAAATTATGAGAGGGTTAAAATAATAAAATTTGCATCATTTTTATTTGCATTCTGGCTCAGATCCCCAAAGGTATTTAGGCTCCTTCCATTGAAATCAATGGAAGTTGGGCCTAAATAACTTTGAGGATCTGGGCCCAAATTATGAATAGGTGTAAGTTATATGTATTTAATGGGTATTCACCGTATAAGCCTTGGTGTTTTACTACCACTTGTATCTTGCAGTTTCTGTTTTGATATTGTTTTATGAATAGCCTTGTTAAACGCTACTTCTGAACATTTTGCTGAAGCCAACCATTGTGCCGCTACTGGAATGCAAACCAGAATTCCTCTGGTTTCTCCAACTGGCAAAATTACTGGCAGTGCTGAATTTCAGATATGACTTCTCTTTGGATTCAGTGCCATTTTACGCCTTTGGAACCTTATAATGTTAAAAAGTTGAAAAATGTTAAGCTAAATTTCCAAATACTATTAGAGAGACAAGGTGGGTGAGGTCATAACTTTTATTGGACCTACTTCTGATGGTGAGAGAGGCAAGCTTTCAAGCTTCAAAGAACTCCTCTTCAGGTCTGGGAAAGGTACTCCAAGCACCACAGCTGACTACAACCTGGAACAAATTGTTTAGTTCCCACATATTCTGAGGGACCATTCAAGATGGAGTGGCCCATTAACACCTCTGTAGTCATAGAACAAAAAAAAAGTGGGGGAGTTAGTGGGTCAGAGATTATAACAACGCTGCATACTAAATGGTATCAGTGAACCAAGAACTCAAAGAGTGCCAAGACAAACAGGAGTTCCTGAAACTGGCAAACATTGTTTGGGTTTCCTTTGAGGAAAAAAAAAATAACAACAAATGCTTGAAATATGTTATATAAGAAAAAGTTATAGAGGAGTTAAAGGGAAGCTGGATAGGAAGTGAATTGAAGCCCAAAATAAAAAGCAGGAATAGAAAACTAAAAATAACGAACAGGAAAATGTGACTTAGCTGCAAGGGCTTTCTTGAATTCTCCTTTGGTATTGTACCTGGTTTTATTTTTTCAGGAACATGCTAATATTGTGTTTGGATTTCAATAGCATTCCAGTTCATTATTTGTTCTTTAAAAATAGATGTTTCTCTAATGGGAAGGTGGAATATTTTCAAGTAATATTAATCTGAGTTCATTCATCCTAATTTATTACATAAAAAATCCATTTCCCATGGGTTTGCAGAAGGCAAAGGTTTTTATGAATGACATATTTCAAAACTACAAGGAAAGGAAAGAAAAGGAAAGGAAAGGAAAGCTCTGTTGAATAATGCAGTTAGTGCTGAGCAGCAAAGAAATTAGGAATCTAAACTAATTAGATGTTGCCATCTATTTAGGTTTCATTTTTATGTAAAAATTTTGAAAGGCAAAGAGCAAGCCAGAAAATAAATCTGAGCTGTGGATATTTTGGGATTCCAATTTATTTATCAGGGTCAGTGAGGAAAGGGAGAATGTGATACTAATAAAGTTAAAGAAATCTCTCTCTCTAGCTGTATACTGGGATACTTATTTATGGTAGACCCTTCTATGTGCTCTGAAAATCCTGCAGTTACATGATTACAGTTACAGGATTATGAAATGATTTATATTCTGGACCTATAAAGCCAAATTCCTGGTGATGCTAGTGGCCATGTGCACACAGGTTAGGCCTGACTGTTTTAGCACCTGGCCAAAGCCCCAGACACACACCCATTCTACACCTGGCAAGAATAAACTATGCAGGTGGGTTGTGCACAGGTCTGCGGTTGTCCAGAATACAGGAGCAGTTTTGCAATTCTGATGCTGCCTGTTTCGAGAGGAAAACAAAGATAGACAGAATTTAGCCACAATGCACATGTATAATCTTTAAGATAATACTTTTAACTATAGTAATGTTTCAGTACTTTCTCCTTTTATTGCCAAAAGCCCTTTTTTGCCCTAAGCTTCACTCAGATGCATAGATAGACATAAATGCAAACCACATTGGGAAGTGTCAGACTGGAAGCTATCATGGGTTCTGTCAAGAGACCAGTTCCAACCTGTAAAATTCCTATTTTCTTCAGACACAACAACAAAAACAGGAAATATTTACCAACTTCACAGGTGTCAGGAAATGCTTTCAAAACACTGTGGCGACCTAAATAGCTCCATTTAAATAGCTATAAAGCAGGCACACAGATGCTAATAACTGTATTCTTCTTAAAAATATATACTTTGGCATGTTTTCCTTAATGTATGCTCCTCAACAGCCTATAACGGTGTATTTACACAGTAATTCTGATGGCGGAGATTATACAGTAATATGTCACACACAACTTGTGTTCATATATTTATAGACTTCCAAGGTAATTTTTAAAAAGGCATCAATAACTCTGTACTGTTAATGCTGATAAACAATTAATTTGATATGCATTTCATTAGCACTGAGATACTGTGGTGATGGACACTGGACAAAACCCCATATTAGACGGATCACTTTTAACTGTTTTTTTCCCCACTAATAAAAGTTATATTTTAAGTTATATTTTAAAACCCAAATAGTTTTTCTTTCTCCCTTTATAATATCATCATCAGGCCACTTCATAATCATAGTATGTATGGGAAGTGGAAGGCAGGGTGGAAGGCAGGTAGCATTGCTGGCAGCATTAGCAGCCTCAGAGGAGGCCTCTCTAATACACAGGGCTCTGACCCCACCCCTTTTGCACACATGGATGACTGCAGTGGTGGGGAGCCCTGTATACACATTTTATACAGATGTAAGAAGGGGCATTTCCTGAAGTGTTCCCTAGAGTCCAGGTGGCATTATGCGTTTCAGTGGACCAGTGCCTCAAACCATTCTGCCAAGCAGTGTACTTTTTCCAACTACCCAGCACACCGCTGCTTCACAAGGACCATAAATGTGCCCTTAGTTTCAATTCATTGGTAATGTGCTTGTTTAGTATCAATCGACACTATATGTTTTCTTACTTAGTGTAATTTGAAAATCACTAATTTCCTGCTACTAGTAGTGCTTACGATCAAATTTGACTATTGATCTCACTCTTTCTTTCTTTGGTTTGGGTTTGGGTTTTATTCTACAGTTAATGTGCTCCAGGATTTTTACTGCTGGTATTTCCATAATCCCTTCTAGGAATAGTGACCCAAACATGTAGCAGTCAGAAGGATCTGAAGTTCTCTTTTCTACAAGACAGTAATCCCAAAATTATTCAGTCCATTCATTTAAACACTGGTCATTTACGTAGCATCCATCTAAATCCCAACAAAGGGAATACTGCCTGCCAAAGAGAAGGGAACTCTTAAGAACCTGTTGTTCCTTCTTCATGTATCCTACATATAATTCAGGTTTGTCTTATTATATCATTTTTGTATTTTTTACGATGACATAGAAATGAACGGAACCTACTATTTTTCTCTCAGTAGCTCACCAAGGTGTTGTTTTAAGAGCGTAATGGCTATTTACTGCTGTTTTTTTAAATGTGTTAGTAAATCTCAAGCTCAGATGGCAGGAAGTAGAAGTAGAAGCCAACATAACAATATGCCAGCTGATAAAAGACAGTTACCTTTTCCGTAAGATGTGTTGCTCATGTCTATTTCACAATAGGTGTGCGTGCTCGCCACATGCACCGGTGCCGGAAGTTTTTCCCCTAGCATTACCCATAGTGGCGCCTCTATGGTGTGGTACAAGGGGATGTCAGGGTTCCCTCCCCACTCTGAACTCTAGGGTACAGATGTGGGGACCCACATGAAAGACCCCCTAAGCTTATTTCTACCAGCTTAGGGTAAAACTTACCCAAGGCACAAACCTTTTGCCCTTGGGGGGGTACGCTGCCACCACCAAGTGATTTAACAAAGACTCAGGGAAAGGACCACTTGGAGTTCCTATCCCTCCAAAATATTCCCCCAAACCTTACACCCCCTTTCCTGGGGAGGCTTGAAAATAATATCCTAACCAACTGGTTACAAAGTGATCACAGACCCAAACCTCTGGGTCTTAGGATCATAGAGAAATCAGTCAGGCTCTTAAAAGAAATAGAACTTTATTAGAAAGAAAAAAAGGTAAAAGAAGCACCTCTGTGAAATTAGAATGGAAGATAATCTCACAGGCAGTCAGATTCAAAACATAGAGAATCCCTCTAGGCAAAACCTCAAGTTACAAAAAGACACAACAACAGGAATACACATTCCCTCCAGCACAGCGAATTTCACAAGTCAAAAACCAAAGCAAAATCTAACGCATTTTCTAACTAGATTGCTTACTAACTCTATAGGAGTTGAATTGCTTGCTTTCTTGATCTGTCCCCAGGCAGAGGCATCACACAGACAGACAAAACCTTTTCCCCCCCACCCAGATTTGAAAGTATCTTGTCTCCTTATTGGTCATTTTGGTTAGGTGCCAGCCAGGTTACTTGAGCTTCTTAACCCTTTACAGGTAAGAGGATTTTATAGTATTGTATCAGAGCTTTTTAACCCCTTCCCTTTAAATTCTGACAGGGGAGCTGCGCGCTTCCCCCACCCTCAGTTCCTTCTTGCCAGATAACTCAGGCAGAGGGGAAGGAGGGTGGGATGTGGAATAGACATGAGCAACACATCTCGAAGAACACCAGTTACGGAAAAGGTAACTGTCTTTTCTTCTTTGAGTAATTGCTCATGTGTATTCCACAATAGGTGAATCCAAGCTATATCTGCTGGAGATGCGTAGGAGTTCACAAATTCTCGGGACAGAGTACAGCCCTGCCCAACCCAGCATCATCCCTGGTTTGGGAGATGATCGCATAGTGCGAGGTGAACGTGTGAACTGAAGACCACATGGCAGCCTTACAAATGTCCTGGATGGGGACGTGGGCCAAGAGGGCAGCCAACATGGCTTGCGCTCGAGTCGAGTGCACTTCCAGAATAGGTGGCGGGGGGATACCCACCAGATCATAACAGGTACAGATGTACGAAGTGATCCAGTTGGAGAGCCGCTGAGTGGAGATCGACTGACCTTTCACCCGCTCAGCCGAGGCGATGAACAGTTGCAAGGACTTTCTTAACAGCTTGGTCCGCTCGAGGTAAAAAGCCACAGCCCGTCGCATATCGAGCATGTGGAGTCAGCACTCCTCACTGGACGCGTGGGGTTTGGGGCAGAGGACCGGTAGAAAAATGTCCTGACCCATGTGATAGGCAGAGACCACCTTCAGGAGAAACTCCAGGTGTGGGAAAAGTGTTGTCCTTATGAAAAACCGTGTATGGAGGCTCGGAGGTCAGGGCCCTGAGCTCCGAGACCCACCTGGCTGACGTGATCGCGACCAGGAAGGCCACTTTCCATGAGAGATTGGACCAGGAGCACGTGGCTAGTGGCTCAAACGGGGTCCCTCTGAGACGGGCCAACACCAGGTTCAGATCCCACTGCAGGACCGGGGGCTTAGGTTACAGAAAAATATGGTCCAACCCCTTGAGGAACTGGCCAGTCATAGCATGGGAGAATACCATGTGACCCTGCACCGGCAGATAGAAGGTTGATATGGCCACCAGGTGCATCTTGACTGACGAGGGCGCCAGGCCCTGGGCTCTAAGGTAGAGAAGGTGGTCCAGGATAAGCTGGATCAGGGTGGCCATCAGAGAAACGCCCCACTCATCCGCCCATTTGGAGAACGAGGACCACTTTGTCAAGCAGGCACAGTGCAGGGAGGGCTGCGTGCTTTCTAGGAGGAAGCGTTGAACCCCTTCTGAGCACGTCCTTTCCTCCCTACCTAATCATTGAGCAGCCATGCCGTGAGGTGGAGAGCCACTAGGCTGGGGTGGAGGCAGCGGCCCCGGTCCTGGGAGAGCAGGTCCAGGCGGAACAGCAGTGGCCACGGCGGAGCAACCACCATGCCCATGAGGGTCCAATACCAATGTTACCTGGGCAATCAGGAGGACACGGGCTTTGCCCATCTTTACTTTTTCCAGGACCTTGCTGATCAGTGGGAATGGGGGGGAAGGCATAGAGAAACTGGCCTGACCACGACAGTAGGAAAGCATCGGAGATAGCGCCCCGTCCCAGTCCCCCCCCGGAGCAGAACCGGGGACAGCGCCAGTTCTACTGTGTCGCAAACAGGTCCACCTGGGGAGTCCCCCTCACTTGGAAAAGTCTGTGAGCCACTTCCAGGTGGAAGTCCCTACTCAAACGATCCGACCGTGCGTTCCAGGCGTCCAGTGGATGGAAAGCTTTTAGGCAGATGTCATGGGCTAAACAGAAATCTCACAGTCTGAGGGCTTCACAGCAGAGGGCAGAGGATCGGGCCCCACCTTGCCTGTTGATATAGAACATCAAGGCCGTGTTGTTCGTGAGGACCCTGACCACCCTGCCCTCCAGGTGCAAGCGGAAGGCCACGCATGCCAGCCATACCGCCCTGAGTTCCTTGATGTTTATGTGTAGGATCAGCTTCTGAGCCGACCACAGACCTTGTGTCTGAACGTTCCCCACATGGGCCCCCCAACCCAGGTCCGACGCATCAGAAACCAGTTCCAGAGACGGGGACCTGTCCCTGAACGGGACCCCTTGAACCATGTTGCTTGGGGCGGACCACCACCGTAAGGAGGCGATCACTGAGTCGGGTATGGTGAGGACCTTATCCATCCTGTCCCTGGCCTGGGAGAACTCCGAGGCCAACCAGAGCTGGAGGGGCCTCATCCTGAGTCTGGCATGACAGGCCATATATGTGCACGCCAACATGTGACCCAAGAGCTGGAGACACACTCTGGCTGTTGTCACTGGGAACCTTGTGACCGTGTCGATGAGCCCCTTCGGGGTCTTGAACCTGTCCAGTGGGAGGGAGGCTCTGGCCAATGAGGCATCCAGGAGTGCCCTGATAAACTCTATGCATTGAACCAGGATTAACGTGGACTTGGTATTGTTTACCAACAGGCCCAAAGCGGTGCACGTGGACAGGAGGAGCATCATGTGATCCCACACCTGCGACCGGGAGCTGCCCTGGACCAGCCAATCATTCAGATAGGAAAAGATCTGGACCCCCCGGCACCTGAGGTAGGCCACTACCACCGACATACATTTTGTAAATATATGGGGGTTGTGGACAGGCCAAACCGGAGGACTGTAAATTGGTCGTGATTCTGCCCCACCACAAAACGGAGGAAGCGTCTGTGCCCCTCAAATATATGAATATAGAAGTACGGGTCCTGCAGATTGAGGGCAGCATACCAGTCCCAGGGATCAAGGGAGGGGATGTTGGAGGCTAGGGAGACCATGCGGAACTTCAGCTTCACCATGTACTGTTTCAGACCTCGCAGGTCCAAGATGGGCCTGAGTCCTCCTTTGGCCTTCAGGATAAGGAAATAGTGGGAGTAGTACCCCTTGCCTTTGAACTCCCTGGGCACCAGTTCCACTGTTTCTAGGCCCAGAAGCCACCCCACCTCCTGCTCGAGCAAAGCTTTGAGTGAGGGGTCCTCAAAGAGGGACAGGGGCAGGGGATGGTTGGGCGGAGAGGAAGTAAACTGTAGGGTGTAGCCCTGGGAGATGGTGTTGAGGACCCATTGGTCCGAGGTCAGCCACAACCACTCCAGGAGGAAAGCACACAACCGATTGGAGAAGGGAAGCTTTATTGAGGGTGGATCCCTGATGAGAACTGGCAGGGCACCCCCGAGCATCCCGTCAAAAATGCCTGCTTGCCCTTGGAGGACCCAGGTTGGAGGGCAGGCTGAGACTGCCTCTGAGGGCGCCTCTTATAGTCCTGTGACTTCTTATAGGCGGCCTCGTATTTCGGGTGGGTGGCCTGAGCAGGAGTCTGCTGCAGCTTGAACTTTGATTTAGTCGGAGCCGGAACATAGAGACCCAGAGTCTGGAGGGTTGTGCGGGAGTCCTGCATGCCATGCAGCTTTGTATCTGTTCGTTCTGCAAACAGAGATTTGCCGCCAAATGGGAGATCCTGCATGGAGGCCTGTGCCTCGCTAGACAGCCCAGAGAGCAGGAGCCATGATGCTCTTCTCATGGACACTGCCGAGGCCACAGACCGTACGGCCATATCCGCCGCATCCGAAGCTGCCTACAGGGTTGCCCTGGCAGCTGCTGTACACTCCTCCACCAGCGCTTTGAACTCCTTCCTATCGCACTACTGGAGGGAGTCCTCTAACTTGAGCAGCGAGCCCCACAGATTGAACTCATACCAGCCCAGGACAGCCTGGTGGTTTTCCACTCATAACTGAAAGCTCGAGGACAAATAAGTTTTTCTTCCATAAGAGTCCATCCTCCGTGAGTCTTTATTTTTTGGGGTAGGGGCTGGCTGACCCTGCCGTTCCCTGTGGTTGACCAACTCAACCACAAGGGAGTTGGGCACTGGGTGGGTGTATAAGTACTTGTGTCCCTTGGTGGGTACAAAGTATTTGCATTCCACCCTCTTAGAGATGGGGGCCAACGAGGCTGGTGTTTGCCACAGGGCATTTGAAATTTTTGCCACCCCTTCATGGAGAGGCAAGGCTACCCTGCCCGGTGCTGAAGAGGACAGCACATTAAACAGGGAGGGTGAGGGCTCCTCCATCTCCCCTGCCTGGAGGTGGAGGCTTGATGCCACCCTCTTTAAGAGTTCTTGGTAGGCCCTAAAGACCTCCTGCAGGATGGAGGGGGTGGGGCCATAATTGCCTCATCCGGGAAGGACGAGGAGGCCAGTGTGGTACTCTGGGTGTCCGCCGGCACTGGAGGGTCCACCACCTGGTCGGTCTCTGGGCACAGTGCCGAGAATGTACGTCACACCGATTCCTTCCTTGGCAGTCTGGAAATGGAGGCTGATGGTCCTTCTACGGCTCCGGCCACTGAGTAAGCCCCCACCAGGGGCTGCGTCAGGGGCCACGGTGCCCACTGGTACCACTCTGCCAGCCACTGGGCCCGGTGCCACTGCACCTGCTGCAGCACTGGCGGAGCCGGTTGTTCAGCCTGGCTGGCCTGGCCCATCAATGGATGACTACAAACAGAGGCCGGGCTGACGTATGACCTGCCACTGTCCCTGGACCGGGAGGAGCAGCGGTGCCGGGAGCAACGCCGACCACAGGACTGTGAACCCGACGTGGAGGACTGGTACCATCGGTAGCAGCTGCTCTGCGATCAGCTCCAACGGGCGGACCCGCAACAGCGAGATGCTGGTGATTGGCACTCAGGGCTGCGGAGGCGACGCCTTGGCAGGGTCTTGGAGTGGGATTCTGAGCGGGAACGGCGTCGACGTCTGTGCCGTGACTGTCTGCGATAACCTCTCCGAGACGAAGGACCTTTGGCGATGTCTGCCTCGGTCCTGTCGGTATTCGCTCCTCAAGGTGGAGCAGTGCCGAGAGTCTCAGTCGGATGGAACCCAACCAGACAGTCTGGTGGAAGTCGAGGGTGATCCACGTGGACTTGTCCCTGAATGGTCACTGGGCAGCGAACGCCGTTGGGAACGTTCCCTCGACTGAGACCGGTACTGAGCCGGGGGTGACTGCAGAGATCCCAGCGGCGGCTTGCCTCTGGAGCATGGAGCCGATATTGCCAGTGTTCCTGGTACCAGCATACATATAACATCCCAGGCCACCTGCAGGGCCTCCATCGTGGAGGGCATCCGGACATCCGGGGAGGCCTGCTCCAAATGGGCCAGACTACTCCACTTGACTTGAGTCAGAGGCCTAGAGACCAGAGGGGATCGAGGACTGCCCAACATGGGTCTGGCCTCTGTCCCAGATTTCCTTCGGTGCTGCTGCAAAGAAGGCGACTTCCTAGCCTTCTTGGCATGCCCCATGGATGGGGAGCGGTGCCGACTGGTCGATGACACCGGAGGGTCGCCGCGCACCAGCACCATGGTGCCCAGTGCCAACTCGGAGCACAGCACTGGAGCCGGGGTCGGCACCGACTCCATCAGAATGGCCCAGAGCCTAATGTCCCTTTCTCTCTTGGTCCGAGGCTTAAACAACTTGCAAATCTTGCAACGATCGCTGATATGGGCTTCTCCCAAATAGAGCAGACAGTCCGCGTGCGGCTCACTCCTTGGCATAGATCACCTACAAGTGTCACATGACTTAAAACCCGGGGCACAAGGCATGCCCCGGCCTGGACACTCTAACTAACTGAACTAACTAAACAGCTAACCAACTACAGGTACCAACACTGAATGAACAAGCAGATCTGGGGACGAGCTACAGCAAGCTGGAGCAGAGTAGTTCCAACACACCTTCACTGGCGGCAAGAAGGAACTGAGGGTGGCGGGAGCACGCATCTCCCCTTATACTGCGCCATGGAGGTGCCACTCCGGGGGTCGCTGGGGCACTCCCCCCTATGGGTACTGCTAGGGGAAAAACTTCCGGCACTGGTGCACGTGGTGAGCACGCACACCTATTGTGGAATACACATGAGCAATCACTCGAAGAAGAATATCTCCAGTTTGGTAGTGAGAATTTTCTGAATCTGCAGAATTTGGGTCAGGCACATAATTCAAGGGAAAATCCAAATTGGGTGTGATCTAGCCTGCTGAACGGAAGCTACACTGATGTGCCAATGGCTGTCTCTGTGCTTACCTTTTGGCTTTAAATTGCCCACTGTTACGACTACTGATGCAGCTCCACTGACGGTAGCATGGTAGGAGTGCTAATGCCTAACTCTCCAGGTTTAGGCAACAAAATGGTAGAAGTGGCAGCCTTTGCATGTGTCTGCACTAACGTTTGCACTGTTGCGTCCACCAGTATAGAACCGTTGCCTGTGGTGGAACAGCAATTGGAAACATATTTTAAAGGGTGGAGGACAGCGTTTGTTCACATCACAATGTCACATTGGAACCAATTTTAGATGTTGAGGATTGGTTTATGGGGTTAGCTGCAACTAGAGCTCTGGGGAAATTTCCAGCGATTTCATAAATTTGACAAAAAAATGAGGGGAAAACATTTTGTAAAATATTTACAAACTCCTCCCCCTGCCTATTTTCTAACTAGAATTGTACCCTCTCAGAGTTGATATAATCTGTGTGAATCTGGAAGCAGAATTTTGGCCATAATGTGCAGTTTCTTTGCTGCACCTGCAGTAGCTGTACCAATTTTACAGTCTGATTCATGGACAGACACACAAGACTGGTTTTATAGGGGATTTATTGAACAATAATAAACATATACTTTTTTAAAACCAACCAGCTTATTAGATTTACATTCAAGAATCCATAATGTCATTCATGACACTGTAGGAAATAACAAAAAAAAAGCATGTAAGTATTTAAAAGACATTTAAATAACTTTATCTGGCCCAATAAAGAAGACCCTGTTCCCATTGAAGTCAATGCAGAAATTGTCACTGACATCAGTAGCCACAGGATCAGCCCTTATGCCTGTAAATGTTTCAAACCAATACAGCATTTTACAGAGGTACTTTCTGTGCCACTGTAGTTGTGATTTGTGACAGCACTTCCATTAAAATCCCTACTTCAGTCATAACAATTTAGCCCAGTCCAAAAGGTGTTGTATGTCAGCCATGGTTTTCTGTTTCTTTTTCTGACTGTTGTCCATTTAACCACTTTTAATTTGTAGACATTCCCTGTTTTAATATAATTTTTGTTCTTTTAGGGCCTAATGCAAAATCCATTGTAGTCAGTGGAAAGACTCAGGTTGACTTTAATAGGCTGTGATCAGTCCCTAATAACTCTGAAACTATTTCGGGTTTCTTTTATTGGGTGCTTTTACATACGTTTTCAGATCCTACACCAAATTACCATCAGTATGGCCTGCACCTTCCCTCGCTGAAGTTAATAACAAAACTACAATTAATTTCAATGGAAACCAGACTGGGTCTCCAATTAGATCGATTTATTTTATGAGCCAGATCCTCAGATATGTAAATCAAAGTAGCTCCTTTGACTTAAATGGAGCTAGATTAATTTACACTATCTAAGGATCTGTGTCTTTTTCTTTTTTTAAGTAAAAACCACAAAGTATTAATTTTTACAAATGGGTTTCTGCACAGGGGCAGTAATGGCTATTATATAAGAAGGTTTTAAGGTGTGCCTATATAAACATTATGATGTTTTATGCCAATTTGATACATAACCAAATATGGACTGACTGAGCAATTGGCCACTCCTACAACCCCTTAAGGGGATGAAAGTTTAGGCATTAAGAAGGGGATGAAGAATTAGTCACTAGGGTATCCTAGTGTCTCCAGAATCTCTGACATGGATTATTTATAATGCATATTTATGCTGATACTCCAGTACTCCTTCAGGGCCATTGCAGGCTATTGAACACAAAAGCCACCCTTGGGAATATACTTTAATACTGTATGTGTCTTTACATAATGTCAGGTAAGTAATGCACATTGTATAAGTTCAAATGATGAGTTTAAAGCAGCGGTTTTAAAACTTTGTTGCCTCACGACCCCCTTCTGACAACAAAATTACTATGTGACCTGGGGAGGGGGGGGTGGTTAGATCCCCACTGCCACAGGTGGGGGGAGATGGGGCTGGAGCTCAAGCCCCGCCACCCTGGGTGGGGGTTTAGGGGGCCAGAGCCCGAGTCCCGATGCCCCAGATCTGGGTGGAGCTCGGGCTTGGGCTTCAACCCAGGCTCCCAGCAAGTCTAATGCTGGCCTGGCAACCCCATTAAAATGGGGTCCCAACCAACAGTTTGAGAACCGCTGGCTTAAAGTAATGTTTACACCTTGTTAATTGTCACAAAACTAACAAAAGCCAAAATATTCAAAGTTAAGGTTGATTTATTGAATTCACACCATTGTGCCCTTTACATTAGTATTATTCTTACTGGTGTGAGTCAAAGACATCAGTTTTTAACTCTGCATTTCCAAGCTTTTGTTAACTTGCATCACCCTAACGTTGGCTCCACATCAGCAGCTTTTACTCACACAAAACATCCATTGAATTCAACAGGAATTTTCTTGCATGGGAAATGCAGGAATGGGCCCTTACACATTGTTCAAATGCTGGTGGGGGGAGGTACTGGTTTTCAATATGACTATACATTCAGCAATCCATAATACATTTCAGTGTTGAAATACTTATCAAAACAAATATCAAAAATCATATAAACTGTACAGTCTATTTTGTAAGTAAACATTTTTTCTGACGATGCACAGAATCACAACTGGTCTTCAGAGGTTACATTTTCATATGCTATAGATGTACTTTGTTTTTAAAGTGTGTTGTTGCATATTCAATAATGTGTGAGAAATGCGGTCATTTGAAAGTCCTACCAATGTAAGTAAATATCAGCGAGGATTTAACCATTTCATTACTGGAGAGCTAATTACTTTCTCTTTGACAAATTCCTCCTTTACAGAGTTACCATCCCCCGATGCCATGTCATTCTCTGAAAGTTAAAAAAAAAGAAGTGAATATCACATAAATTGGGTTAAATACAATGTTTTTATACATCTACATCTCTAGGCTGGAAAACATTTTTTTGAAAAATCTCTGTTGATAATCCACATTACATGTCATCTAGTTACATTATTTCCCCAAAATTATAGCCTGTAAGATGTGTGAGCTAATAAGCACAGGACAGAGAACCAGGAGATCTAGGTTCAGTTCTCAGCTCTGGCCCAGACTTCTTGTGTGAGCTTGGGCAAGTTGCTTAACCTCTCTGTGTCTTGATAACAACAACCGGGGCTAGATCATCAGCTGATGAAAATAGGTGAATTTATACTGGTCACATTAGCTGTGGATTTGGCCCACAGTATGTACCTGACTCATGAAGACTCATTAATATTAAGCAAAGTCCTTTGGGATCCTCATATGAACTATTATGAAATATATTACTGTCATTAATTGGTCTGTCTCAAGTGCTGAGTAAATATTAGAGGTTTCAAGGTCTGGGTGAAACCCTGGACACATTAAAACCAATGATAAAGCTCCCATTTACTTCAAACTTTGGGTCTGCAAGACATTTGGATCAAAGATAGGTGAGAAAACAGAAATGGGAAGCTCATGAGAACAGGGTATCTCAAAGATACATCTCTCCTTCCTCCAACCAAATATACCCGTATCCCCAGTAAATCTTTAAAACTCTGGAAACATCTGATGTAAGTAGGTTTAGCTAAATGTATAATCTTTAAATAGAATAAATGCTTGTAACTATAAAAAAATCATTTTCAATTTTCAATCTCAGTTAATTTATTATTTCAAAGTAGTTTTCCCATGTGATGTGTAGTGATGAGCAACTTAGCTAATTTGACACAAAAAGCAGTTTGCTGTGGAATTAAAGAACATGTAAAGTTCACTAAAGCGTGGTCTCCACTGGAAAAAAAGGCGATTTTATTACCATGTGTTAGCTAACACATGTGTGGACAAGTCTATTATAATTTTCACACATTAGCTGGTGAGGTAAACCTGGCCTACCCCTTCTCCCCACGATTTACCTTAACCTGCTTATAACTACAAACTGACTTTTCCAAACTAGGATTTAAACACATTTTATTTACTAACTAAAGTTACACCCTTTTCCCTAATGTAGATGCACCTATATGTAATTCTTTGTCTGTAGCAAGCTTAGTAAAACATTACTGTGAGCTCTCAGTGGGGAAAAATAAAACATGCATTATTACTTATTTGCATAGCATCATCAGTGTACACATACACAATATACAATGTGCTGGTTGAGCAATTAAAATGAAGTGCCCCGTCAAGTCTTACCTGTATGTGAAATTAATTTTCGTCTGTTTGGTGGCTTTGAAGCAGAAAGTTGGAAAAATGGGAACTTCAAACATTTTCCAGTTACTCTGTCGCATATACCAGACTGGCAGTTGCAAGTTTTTCTGCATTCCATTCCATAGGTACCATAAGGACATTCTGAAAGAAGACAAATTCAAAAGCCTTATTTACCCAAGTAATCCCAAAAGGTGCAGTTCCTATTCTATGCTGGTTCTTTTACTGCACTCATCACTGTAGTATCTGAATGCCTTCCAGTAGTGGTTTGCTATTTGTTTTCTTAATATCTTATCTGCATATGTTCTTAAAAGTAAAAGAACTTTCATTGGGATTTAAGCATACTGAAATGCCAACTTTTGTTTCAAATAGTTTCCACTTATTATTGATTATGGTTATTCTTTATTTTCCTTTATACATCTTTCATCCCCAATAGTATGTGCAATAATCACAATTTTATTTAAAAATGTATCCTGATAACCATTTCCCTGAAGAACTTGTAGCATTATACTGCAAATTAAAGACAATGTAAATGTTGAGCATAAGTATGCATTTATACTGGATGTATAGTTTAAAATATATGTACTATCTGATGTTTTCTTTAATCCAATTTGCACAAATAGTCTCTCTTAACAACAGGAATACTTCAGAGTTTCTTAAACTTCCAGGCCAGGCTCAATATTAATTTATGTAAATTTATAATCAATTTGCAGCCTCTGGTGAGGCTGTATTAAGGACAACAGAACCTTCCTATCAGCCTCCACTGCAGCTGCCAAATCCTGCCCAAAGGAGCTATCCAGCATGGTAAACCTCTTCATCAATCTTGAGTGCCTACAACCCACAAGAAAACCCAGCACCAAGTGTTGTGAAGAATGATCATTCTACTTTGTTGAAAAGCTCAGGCTCATTTGGCAAGGCTTCTTAAACAGCATGTATCTGCTCCCCCTATGCCAGCCAACAAAGACCCTCTTGCATGTCCGGAGTGCAGAACATTCACTTCTAAAGAAGTACGAGACACTGTAAAGGAATCTCAGTCCAAGATTTGTTGTGAATCTGACCCATGCCCTTCCTGCCTTGTGAAAGACAGCCGTGAGCAACTGGTGCCAACACCTCATTCAGAGACGGAATCTTCCTTTCCTCCTTCCAACATGCAATAGTTTGAAATTCACCGTGGGCCCGCTCCTTCAGCTACTTTCATTAGTCAGGAATTTATCCCCAAGAAATATCAAAGGGAGTATTTGTTGTGGGGAGGTGCTGAGATGACTCAGTTTGGAAGCTGCTCCTGGATTCTGATTTGAAATTATACAAGGAAATATGCAGTAATGTAAAGATCCTAAATTGTCAATATTTAAAGTCAAACATTGTATTTGTGAAATCCAGATACATGCCGGCTCTATCTAGACCTTTAACAACATTTGAGAAGCTCACCCAGGAGCAAGCTGGAACAAAAGGTTTAATTTGTAAGATATGTAAAATTTTGATTGGAAAAGATGTTAAGAAAATAGCCCAGATGAAAAGATGGGTGAAGGATTTATGTCGGACAGGGGATATATATCTGCAATATGAGTAAATTACCGCATAGATGTCATTTGACTCCAATTAATATCCAGCATATTTTTGCTACTAGGGAAATGGTCTGTTGGAGGGGTTGTGGGGTAAGGGCAAGATACTTGCACATGTGGTGGTTATGTCCAGAAAGAAGGTTTTGAGAGGAAATTATTGAAGAGATTCATCTTATGACAAAATGCCAGCTTCCTAGAGATCCCCTGACCTGCTTGCTTAATGCTCTGGAAAAGGATCAACATTTTAAACAGAACAACAAATTAATTTATTTTTTATAGTTAGCAGCAACACTTTGTATTGCACTTTACTGAAAATATGTGACCTCTCCTCTTATGGAATTGTCATATAGTAAAATAGGGACTGTCCTGGTGATGGACCAATGTGAAAGTGACAAAAAGAGGACAGGTATTTAGAAATTTGCTCACCCTTTTTTAGCATATTCAGAGGAGGGCTCCCCAGACAAGAAGTCAGAATCTTTAGACTCATTCTTCTAACATTAATTTGATCCTGAACAAGTAATAAATAATGTATGATGCAGTATGTTAATGATTTATTGTAAGTTTGCCTTATTAAAAAGTTTTTTTAAAAAAGAAAGAAACTCACCCTGGATACATTAAAAAGAACAGGAGTAATTGTGGCACCTTAGAGAATAACAAATTTATTTGAGCATAAGCTTTCGTGAGCTACAGCTCACTTCATTGGATGCAAAGTGAGCTGTAGCTCACGAAAGCTTATGCTCAAATAAATTGGTTAGTGTCTAAGGTGCCACAAGTCCTCCTTTTCTTTTTGCGGATACAGACTAACACAGCTGCTACTCTGAAACCTGGATACATTGTTTCTAAGCAACTACCACCCTAAATTAAGCCTCCCATTTATGAGCAAGCGTACTCAAGTCTCGATTCTTATCTTCAAGGGGCTCAGTGGCCTGGGCCCAGCATATCTAAAAGGTTGCCTAATGCTCCAGGATGACCTCAGGCACAACGGAACTTTCTATGGTAGGGGAAAGGCTCATCTGTATAAGAGACAGAGCTTTCTCCGGGGTCAGTCTGAGACTGTGGAACAAACTTCCACAGCACATAAAGACCATCACAAACCTTGCCACCTTCTGCTCCAAGTGCAAGATGCACTTCTTCAACCTGCCTTCTCTAACATAAACGCTGACAGATATGGCAGTTTCCTGCAATATTCCTGAAAGACCTCATGGTACTGAGTTTATGTATTACTGTGGGTCAAGGTGGTATGTAACTTCTTGATGCAAACACTGCTCACACAATTCTCATCTAAGGGAGAAGATGAAGGAAAGAATAAACAGATGTGACAGATGTTAGGTATATTGCTTAATGCACTACTGGAAGATGCTCAGATACTGCAATGATGAGGGAGGTATAGGAGTTTATATAGAATATAATAATAAACACACACAAGTCCATAGTGGAATAATCTATGAGTTTATCAATTTTTTGTCCAGGTTTTAAAGGCCTGAGAAATTGGAGTAATTTTTTCTGTTAACTGTTAGAATTTTATGCACAATAAAAGCCTGATCTTGCTGCCACTGAAGTCAATTGCAAAACTCCCATTAACTTCAATGGGAGCAGGATCAGGCCTTCACTATGACAAAAATAACAAAAACATTAAAACGACAGTACCTAGTAAAAGGGCAAAGCATCAGGTCTCTGTACTGTTTATTCTAATTTGGTATTAAAATAATCATAATAATGATACCATGTACTGACATAACACTTTTTATCTAAGGATCTCCAAGAACTTTACAAAGATTGGTTAATGCTTTGAAATCTTGGACAAGTGACTTAGCCTCAGATTACCAGTTTGTAAAGTGAGTCAATGATACAGTTTAGGACAAAACTCAGGAATTCTGAATCTCATGATATATTTTAAATATTTAAATCCCCCCATCTGCTAGCAGTATGATCTGCTACCAAACAGTCACCGGTACAATACCTGTTCAGCACTGTACTTTTCATATTAAAATTCACAGATGGCTAAAAGGAGACTGTACTATGTCAGAGAATGAGATGAAGGAGAAAAAAGTGCATGAGGAATGAGACTCATACAACATCGGACAAAGGAATTTATGGGAAAAGAGCTCCTGAGTATTGTTTTAAAACTAAGGGTGAAATCCTGACTGTTTTGAAGTCAATGGGAGTATTTTCATTGGTTTCAGTGGGGCCAAGATTTCACCCTGAGTTCCTACATATTCTTGCAGTGGCATAACCTCATCCTGCTCCAGAGATTCAGAACTCCTGTTCCTCAGCATTTCTTTTTACCCATTCTTAAATGTACAATTACAAAGAACTTTTCATGAGCAAGCAAAAGTATATACTCATTTTAAGTATTTTTTGTATAAATTATAGATGGTATTTTGCACTACAATCTAATCAATAAACTAAAAATCAACTAGCATCAACCAACTCAGTAACATACATTTTTACAGTTGACTGCACCTAAACTAGGAACTTTAGACCATAAACTTATAGTCCATGAAAATAAAACTGGGTTGGGAATCATTTAAACATGAAGAGCTTCCTCCACAAGCATGCATGGGAGTAAATTTCTCTGTGTGTTACATGTATGTATTATATGTGAATCCATTTACATGTGTTTTTGCAGGATCTGGCCCTAGCTCATTTCTTTCTCAGCACATTCACAGACATCTAACAACCACCTAGATTTCTTAAGTTTTGTGGACGTTATTTCAGAAGAGAGTCTGTATCTACAAATTTCACTGGCAAAGGAATTCTTGGTAGACACTGACTCACTGCATTTGTGCCCTATTAGGTTATTTATTTATTTTATTTGGAATTTGTACATCATAATTTTCTGTAGTTTAATACTTTTTCTCATTTAAGAAAATCTCCTATTTAATGTGACTGGTGTATGTATTTGATGAAGGGATACCATTCTGCTCTGTGCTGAAGGAAATCGATGTGCAGGTTCCACTGGAAAAATGTTATTGCATATTGATCATTCAGATGATTTTAAAAATCCCAGGGCCATTTCATTCCTGGTATAACCTTATTGAAGCCAGTGAAATTACATCAATGATGACTTTGGCCCCTGAGGTCTTTTACTGATAGTAATGCTATTAGACTGTGTAAACTAAGGGCCCTCATGCCTGTAGTATCTGAGTACCTCATACACACTAATGAATTAATCCTCACAACACCCCTGTGAGGTAGAGTAGTGCTATTATTCCCATTTTACTGGTGGAGATGTTAAGCCCCGATCCTGCAAGTTACAATGCATGGGGGGACCTCTGTATCTGTGCAAAGCCCAGTGGAGCTCCATGCAGGTTCAGAGATCCACTAGCATCGATCTACTTGCGGGACTAGGGCTTTTAAAATTTGTCCACGTTTCCACAACCAATCAATGGCAGTGCCAAGACTAGTACCCAGGCCTTCCAAGTTTCAATCCACCAAAATATTTCTTCACAGATCTCACAATTTGAAGAGAGATTTTCATTTTAAGTACCCTTAAACAGCGGAAAGAGAATCTCTTTTAATATGAGAGGATATTTTTTCACTCTCCTCTTTGCAAAGGATAATATTATTGTTTGAAATGAAAAATCCCACTTTTCAATCTTAACTTTCTGCAAGCAGGATGCCAGCAATAAATTTAGGTAGTAGATGCATGCAAGTGAATATTGTTTACCTTTGCAGATACCAAATTCATCACCAAAGTCATCCTCCTCAGTGTAAAACTGGCACTTCAGCCCAGGCCCACATTTGACACCATCCATACCTGAGACAGTGCGGTAGCAAGTCTCCCCCAAGGCTGCTGCACAGACTCTGCAACAGCCACAGTCGTCAAGCACTGTTCGCTTACAGCGCAAAGTACTTTTACACACATTACTGTCGCAAGGTTCAGGGCAATCAACTGCATATTTTGCACTCCAAGCAGTTCCGATGTGCACTGGTACCAGGAGGATGGTGAAAAACAGGAAGTTCTTCATGTCTCACAGTGCTAAACGCTCAGTTCCAAAGAGCAGGTTTAACATTCAGCCTTGTGGTTTTGTGCTGAGAGAAGCAGCAATGAGGAATCCAAAGAAGTAGCTGCACATCAGCCTACAAGTTTATGAGCTTTATACAGTGTGTTGCCCACATGCTTCGCCGTCGTCAATTTCCTCAGTCCGACCGTGCTGTCCTCCTGCCAGCCTCCCTTGTTTTAGTTTGTGAAATCCAGGATGAAGGTTGGATTAGCACTCCGCTGCCATCCAGGAATTGAAAAGCCTGAGCTGATGTAATCTGTTATGTTTAGTTGGTTGTTTTGCATGAGGACTAAAAACGCTCTCACATCCGTCTCAAATGCTCAAGGACGTCTGCCAAAAACAAAAAACAAAAAAATTCAGTCGGTTACATACCTTCTTTCAGGACAGGAATTGTTCTGAGGCTGAACATATCACTTACAGAACCGCTTTGTCCTACAAATAGTGTTCCTGAGGCCAGGTGAAAAATCATGTCCGACTGTACCAGTGCTGAAGGAAGCTCATTTTAAAAAATAAGTCCTTGCTTTCTTCTCAATAAGTAAGTGAATGGCTACTTCAAAGAAGAAAATGTGATTATGCCCTTTAGCTAACATAAGAGCCAAAAAATGTGAGTGATACTTTTGTTGCTTTGCACTGAACGGATACTCATAAAAACTAAATACCAGTTTCATCAGCATTTAGTTAGATAGATATATTTTTCATTCAAAGATCAATGCTAAACCTACGAAATGAGTCAGACAGAAGCCAGTATTTTGTAGGTCCCTCTCCAGAAACTTCAGAAAATGATCAATTTAATTTCCTAAAATTACCTAATGATCACAGGGAAAAGCTCAGTCCCTCACCATCACTGTCTACACAGGGGCAAACTGATTCTCCTCCCACCTACTCCGGTTTCACACTGATCTCACTTCATCAGCTTAGGCAGCGTTAATCCTGAGTCCCACCAGGGTAGCTGATAGGAGAATTAGGCCCAAAGTCCTTACTCCTCCCCCAGTTTGAGGTTTATTCCAACTGTCAGAGCTATGACAAGAAATGGCAAACAGGCCAGCAACTCAGGAAGACAGATGAGTCAGCAGAGGGATAGAAACATTTTGATGCAAAGGAAAAATCTCCAGAAGAGTTAAAAATCAATATAATCACTAAACAAACCTCTAAGGCCCAAATCCTGCTGCCATCAAAGTTAATGGGAACAGGACCGAGCCCTAACTCTGTATGTGGCCACCTATCCTATGTTGTTAACCTTGTCTTCTCTAACATAAACATATAGCAACATGTGGGTGTGGGTATATATATAACAAAAATTCCAAACCAAAACACTCCAGTATGCATACTTCTCCCCCCAGGAGAGCTGATGAGAGAGCAAACACATGACAGCTGTTAGTCACATTACTTAAGGCACTCAGATACTACAATGACAAGTGCAGTGCGGAACAGAATAGCATAGAATAGGACCTTTCAATGCCCAAATTTTTGCATGTTCTGTAACTTTGCAATGGTTAAGAAAAAAACGTTAAATGCTGAATGTTGCAACTTAGTAGGCAGATGAGACTGAGAAAATTGAAGGGGAGTAGGTCTTGTTACAGAGCAGGACAGCTCTTGGAGTGGATGAATCTGAGTCCTGAGCAGGGATATGCAAACTGATTCAGATAAAATAAGAACAGTCCCCCTCACATAAACTTTCACCCAAAACTCACCCCACTACTCTGAGTCTCAGAAAGATTTGGTTAACTTCTCTTTCCATTATTTTTCACTTTTGTGCATCTTTGCTCTTCTAGCTTCCAAACAGGACTACACATGAACATGTCAAGATGGTACAATTTCAACCAGAAGCAGGGAGTACTAGGAATCATTTAGGAAAGCTAGTTCTTGTAAGATTTTCTGTACAATTTTATAAAAACCCCAAAGGTTAAGCTATGTTATAAAGATACACCTGGTTTTGAAGTGTGTATCCAAATCTCCATTCAGCCTTTTAAGGAGAAATCTTACATTGGCAAGAATAAGGGATAGAGAACATAATCTTTTTTTCCTATCTCTAATTCTGATGATGCTCTGAGTCTTTTAACATTCTGCTCCTGGTCTTTTCATATCTGTATTTTGCTGTTCATTTTTAACACAGTAAGAAGTAGACAGACAGCAATACATTTTAAAGATGATATAACGGGAATATATATATCACATGCCCAAGAAGCTGTTACACTTGCAGTGAGGGGTTTCAGGCAGCACACAAGGTTTGAACTTGTGACGTGTCTTTCTTATAAGCTTCACAATAACACAGAACAGAAGCTCCATTTACAAGTGCCAGTTGATGTTTCTTTAAATGCACTAGCTCAGGTCTGTCTCACCAGTAGATTCAGGACTGTACACGTCTCATTTAAAAGCAAATCCATAAGCATCTGGGCCAAAATCTTTGCGAGTATAAATTGGCGCAGCTCTACTGATTGCAATGGAGCGATGCCAATTGATAACAGCAGACAATTTGGCCTTCAGAATCCAACACAACCACCCCAGGAAAGGAAAGGAAGAATTCAAGTGGGGAAGTGAGTAGTGCAATTAGCAACCAGAGAGGTGAGGGGGGGAAAGTGCAAGATTAGGGTGAACAAACACACTGGAAATAGACACACTGTCCCCGATTCGAGAAAAGGAGAGATCATGACATATTGCAAATGCTTGTTTTGCCAAAGGAAAGCAGCAGGATTTCTTTGAAGGCTCCCCTGCCTTCTAGGAACTCAGCAAAATTTTCTAGAGAGACCTAAGAGTACTTCCCAAACAAACCTCTCTCCCCATTCCAAATGTGACACCCACAACTCTCCAGTGAACAAGTTATCATTCCAGAAATAAAGCACAAGTTTAACCACACGCAGTCATGAGCCCTGTGGTTACTTTGAACAGAATTAATGTTCTGCAGTGTGCCTAATGCTCTCTTTTTACCTATACAATCTCGTCTTTCATCAGAGCATGTCACTGTGATTTACAAACACCAGTGTATTAAGCTACATAATATCCCTCTGAGGTGAATACTGTAGGCATTACTAGCTCCACTGTACAGATGGGTAACTGAGACTCAGAGACATTGTGTAAACAGTCCAAGTCACGGGTGGAGCCAGAACTCGTCCCCCAAAATCCTGAGTATTGTTTCCTAACTCTCTCCACAAGGCCACGTTACCTTTAAAGAGAGACATCTCTGGGAGAAAACAACAGTAGAAGAGTGTGCAGAATGGTATAAGTATGCATGCCTGTGCATACCCTGCTACCACACCTAGAGAGCATGCTGGTAAAGTCCTTCTTTGTAAGTAGATTTAGGCTGTACTCGTGTAAAACACTGAGCAGGATCTAAAAGGACGAAAGATATCTTGCACTTTTGGGTTTCCTCAAGGAGAATGTCTCAGAGAGATGATAAATCAAAAATTACACACAGATGTGGAAGGAAAAAGAAATTGTAAAAGAGAGCCACACACTCCCATAGCAACAAGCCAATATTATTTGGAATAGAATGGAACCAGTATTCTGTATTTGTAGTCAGGAGCCAAAATAAATTATAACAATGTATCAAGAATCACATATATGGAGGGAAACAATATGAGCAAATACAGAGGTAGTGTATAAGAAACAATGGAGAAAATAATGAGAAAGACGGGAAAAATACACTGGTTATGAGCTACCAAACTGTCCACTGATTAAGTAGTGAAATAAATGCAGTGATCAGTCCCTGTGGTTTTAATGGCTGCTTCGTTGCTTTTACCTAATGAATCCATGAGGTGTTTCATTCCTATTGAGCTGCACCCAGTTGTTAGAGGCTAGATCTTGCAAACCCTGGTCCAAATTCTCTGTTGTAAATTGGCGCAGTGAAAGTCAAAGAAGTTGCCCCAGTTTACAGCAGCAGAAAATCTAGCCTGATTTAAGTGGAAGCCCTCATATCATTTAAATGAGGAAGGGTTTTCAAGATCAGACCCCTAATGCATTAAAATAGCCATCATTGACAGTAGTTTACAGTTTACATGTTTACATGTTGCCATGCATGCCACCTAGCAGACATCACAGCAATGCCAAGCTGTACAACTGGTACCCTATTCTGAAAAAAACAGGCTACAAGACCCAGCATTCAACCTTCTGTATTGAACAGAGCATCCTGCATTTGTATGTGTGTGCACACATGCAACTTTAGGACTTGTGCATAGAGGCGAACGGATAATACTTTTGCAACTGTCCATTTTCTCAAGTAAATACAGGGTTTTCAGGGGTGGAGCAGGTACTTGGCCATTTTTGTGGGCGCTTTAGTTATACCTATTACTTTGCAAGATTGGTTCCGATTGTTATTGAGCATTATGAACCAGAGGAAATAGACTCCTCACCATATAAAATAATGTAAGCAATGCATCACAGTACTAGGTATTTATTAACCCAAAGCTAAAGACCCTTACTCTGCCTTTTATCCTGTCCTTACTTAGGTGTTACCCTATTATACTATTAGCTTCAATAAGGACCAAGTAAAAACTGAGTCAAAGCCTAAGCATTTTGCCCATTGTGTTTACTCAGTACTTTGGATATGTAAAGTTTTGTGCAAGTATTAAGTATTATCATCAGTTCAGAGATATGAAAATCATTATGGTTAATTTCTGATGGGTAGTCCCTAAACTAAACATATTTTTCCATGCATTCCAGAACTAGCCAATCCTTCCTCAGGCTTCCTTTACAAAAAGCCATAAGCACAATGCTATGAAACAAGCAAGATTCAAAGGGAAGCTGCAAAAGGAAGCCAAGCTGCAAAGTCCAAAATAAGAAGTCAGAAATAGGAAGCAAAAGATAAGAATCAGGAAAGTGTGATAGTTACAAGGACTCCCTTTTGTATTCTTTCTTTCTTGTATCTTTTCAATGAATTACTCATTGCCCTTTGTTCCATATAACGCTGTGGTTCAATTTTTATTTGATAAATATAGATGGTTTGGGACATTTCCTACTTGTTGGAAGCAGAGTACATAATTGCAGACGTAGTTATTTCCTCTTTAGGCAGACTAAATAGCTTGATGCTAAGGAAATAGCCCTATAGTTTCTATATAAATCACTGTTGATGATGATGTATTTGCAATTAGTGACAGGGACTAGCAATTATAGTCATTTTAAGAAATGATAGTGTTCTAAGTCAGAACAATGTTAAAATTATACCTATGCATAATTCTTCATAGTTTCATAGATCTGAAGGCACAGTTGTGATTATCTAGTCTGACCTGCATAATAATGCAGGCCATAGGACTTCCGTGAAGTAATTCCTACTTCAAATCCAATAGCTGTGGTGGAACTAGTACATATATATTAGAAAAACATCTGGTATTGATTTAAAAATCCCCAATGATGGAGAATTCCCATCTCCCTCTCCCCCCTCCCCAACACTTGGTAAATTGTTTCAATAGTTAATTACATTCACTATTAAAAATTTGCACCTTATTACTCTCTTGCTGAGGCATTTATGCCACCAGCTGATCAAAGCCAGCTTTATCACACATGATGAACAGGTAGTTGGAAAATATTAGGTAAAACAGGGACCAGATTCTCAGTTATGCTAAGACCTCTTTTCACCACTTTATGTCCATTTATACTGCCAGAACAATGTAATGGGGCCTCAGCACAACTGAAAATTAGGTCTAAAATGTTTAGTGACTGAGAGTTGTGAAAGACATATATTTTCCTTTTTGCTTCTAACAGCTGTTTGAAAGCCCCATATCTCTTATTCTGGATACAACACTTACCTTGATAGATCAGTCACAGTCCAAATTAGCGCTATGCCTCCACTCTACACTCCCTTTTCAACAGCTCTTTCGGTATTCGGTCCTCTCTCATGACTTTTCACTCTTAGTAATCCATCACTCCCTAATCAAACCTGCACTTCCTGTCCACCAAAGTCTTTCACCAAGAAAAAATTCTTTGCTTTCAGAGTCACAGCTGCCCAGACACCAAACAAAGTGGAGTCTTTAAAGATCCAACCCCAAACTTTTCACCTCCTCACCAATTGAAGACAAAGAAAATATATTTTAGCCTAGAGGTATAATGAAGATTTGCATATCCTGTTTAGATGCTCAGATATGAACATTCAACCGACTCAATATTTAATTCTAATGACTGTTGTAATCTGGATATAATTTTACATCTCTATCTCTCTCTCTCTCTGTTTAATACAGCTATTATCTAATGTAGGAAATGAAAATGTAAATAGGCCTGATTTTCTGTTGCCCTGCATCTTGGGTTGTCATTTCCTCCAGAGCAAAGTTGGATTAAAACACACCAAACCAGAGAGTTAGCATTTTACATTCATTTTACTTGGTATAAATGACAGCACAACATGTAGTGCAATGGAGAACCAAGCCTAATATGTGTAAATTGCACTCTTTACTGACCAGCATAAGCTATGGGAGCGTGATCTGAATTCTATTCTGACTCATGTGTCATCAACAGAATTATAAACCAAGTTCTGAATGAAGAATCTTTATCATTGACAATAAGTGAGACACAATTTGATTTTCAGATCCCTGACTCATATTTCTTGAGCTGGAAGTTGGAAACAAACATATTTTGCTGCGAGTCTTTGAGACACAATGAACATGGAAACCAGCAATGCCATTCTTACAGCTGCTTCTCAGAATGGAACCATACTTTCAATCGGAATGTGACTTGTACTCTTCTGCACTAAAGCATTGGTTTGAAAATCCCACTAGAACAAAAGATTGATTAAAATATTACATCCTAAGAATATAGCATTTTGTTCCTTATTTTTAGTTGTGTTTTATACACTTTAGATATGACTGTGTAGTTATTTTCTGTAGTTTATGACAAAGCTGTTAAGAGCTCAGGTCTTGCTTTACTCAACAGAATGCTAACTTTAGTGTTTGTGGTCATAGGTTTGAAATTTTGCTACTTGTTTGGTTTAGGTATCATTATGATTAAAGTAATTTCAAACATATTTTAAGATACATTATCAAAATCATAACCCTTGTGGTTAGAGAAAAGAAACAACTTGTCATAATTTATCTACATAAGAAAAATTATCAGGTTTCCAGCTGTCATTTGCATTTTTTAAATTGGTGTTTATGCTACATGGGGATGTAAGTACTATCTATGTATCTATCTATCTATGGGTCTTTGTAGCACCCATCATTGTAGTATATAATTGCTTCCCAAGCAATTAGATCAGTATAGTGAAGACACTGCCATAATAATAATATTATGTCAGGCTAAGTGTATGGGTGTGGACATGCTCTGGATGAACTCTTTGGTTGCTATGAAGAATGGGAATTGGATGCTAGTGTATCCTTGACATTGTCTACATGGAAGGTGACGGACTCTAAGAACAATGCACTTGAAGGATTCTAATAGCATATTGGGCAGCAAGTCTATCAGTTCCTCCAAGGAGTCAGCAAGGTCTCTATCTAGGGCCCAGTAGACCCGTTCTACATTCTTTGTCCTCCACCTCACAGATCACATGGACATCCAGATATTTTTTTTCTGGGGTAATGTTTCGGCTTACATTATGGGTGAAATCCTGCCCATTGAAGTCAATGGCAGTTTTGACACTGACTTCAAAGGGTCAGAATTTCACCTTATTTCTTCAGCATGTTATGACACATGAACATGTTATGATGCATAATATAAGAGACAATTATCACATGCTTTATACAGATACCTATCTATCCTTGAAAGTTTTTCTGCTGAAATTATCAGAGGTAAAGAAATCAAAGCCAATTAAAGTCCTTTTACTGTTTCCATTCAAAGTAATGAAAAGTATGTTTGTGAAGCAGTTCTGATTAAAAATCAGTGGGTACTAATGCTGTTCATTGCTTCTGGTAAGTTCTGAGTTTAATAAAACACCAAACATCCCTGAAAACGTGAGTTTATAAACAATCTAAAACGTTTGTCTTAATCACGTCTAAATCAATTTCGAGTTCAAATTTCCATATCTTTTATATCATTAATATATTCTGGGGAAAATTATAAGGGTATTATTTTTCCAGATATAAGATAAAGCAATGTTACTAATCTTGAGCATGATCTTGCAATCTGTATTCAGGCAAAATTCTCATTGGTTTTAATTGGAGTTTTCTCTCAGTAAGGCTTTTAGGATTGGGTTTAAGGCTAACAAAGAATTTTGGTAATTCTTGGATTTACTATGCATAATGTTTGTATAATCATTTTTTACCTAATGGCTAAATGAGTTTTTTACGCAGTTAATTTCATGTGGCCAAATCCTGAGTCCTTACTTAGCCAAAACTCTTATTGAATTAATAGGAGTTTTGACTAGAAAGTAAGAAAAAACAGTAAAGACTTCAGGATTTGGTCCATAATAATTAACATAGTAGCAGGCTAATTACACAGAAAGCTGCAGAGTAAGTACAGTGAAACATACTTATGGACTTTGATAAAATTGCATTTGTACTATTTCTACTGCATTTAAGAGGATGTAATAAAATGTGAGGTATTTATTCTTTTGCCTATTGAATTCATTGATCAAATGCTTGGTGCTAATTTTCAATCATTTTACCAAATGCCAGGAAGCTTCTGACAGTTAAGTCAAAATGCCTGAGCAAAATATGCATTTGACCAAAGGACTAAAAGTCGCAATCATTTGCTCAGGTAACTAGTTTGATAGAGTGACTGTGACATACCATACATCTCAACATCCACTAATTTGTTTTTTTCTTTCTTTGTGCAGGTCAAACAAAGGCAGATCTAGGCACTTACTCTCTCTCAAAGAATGACTGCTTTAGACAAGTATTTAAGATCAAACAGTTTATACAATACCCAGATTTTATGAAGAACTGTGATTTGAATGATACATGCTAGTAAAAGTACTGCACATACACGCTCAAATTGTTTAAATAAATAATGTGTAGTTACTATTTTGAATACTATCCATTTGAATGCCGTACATAACATAATGGCCACTGTTGCTCCATTTGAAACAGTACTATGCTTTGAAACTTGTCGGCCTAGAACTTCACACTTTGTGTGAAGCCCCTGAAGGCTATGGATGTTGGCTCTATATCAGGTTTATGACCAAACTCTACCTGCCTCAGCAAAACACACCCCAGCTGTCAGCTTTGTCCTCAGGGAGCTGAAAGGGGGGAAGAAAGTTCACACAGAAATGGAAAACCTTTGATTCTGCCATTACCGAGGTAGAGGTAGTTGTTTGTAGTAGGAAGCAGTGTTCAAAGCTGCAGCACTTGGTATACTCAGTAAGCTAGATCTAGAGAGGACAATTTGAGCTGAATAGGGCCTTAGTATCTTTAATAATGTTATTATATGGGGTTGTTTAATGGCTTGTTCTGTTTTTAAATGTTCAGCTTTATAGAGCATTAAACAAATATCTGCATTTGCTACAACCAAACTCTACAGCAGATGTTGGAGCTGCAACCAAGTGCCATGGTACAGGATGGGGAGCAAGTAACCCAAAACTTTTAGTAGCACCGGATACCATTCATAAAGTCAAAGCCACTGTCATAGATCATCATGCCTGCAATGGGAATCATTATTATAACCTTGATCCTCCAGTAAC
This sequence comes from Caretta caretta, assembly GCF_965140235.1. Lineage (NCBI taxonomy): Eukaryota > Metazoa > Chordata > Testudines > Cheloniidae > Caretta > Caretta caretta. The sequence continues at coordinate 35,168,459 of NC_134210.1, forward strand.
AAAATCTATGCTGTGTGCAGGAGATGCATGGAAAGATGCATACCAGGTAAGTAACTTAAATATCATGTATCAATTGGACAGATTTTTCAGAGAAAATACTATATTCAGAGAAAAACCCTATGCTTTTACCTAATATAATTACTATTATTGTTTACTTGCATTGTGATACAGATCAGATGCCAGAACCAGCATTAGAGCTCCATTGTTCTAAGAGCTGTATAAGCACAGTCAAATTTGTTTAACAAGGCAAATACTACGCTTGGTACTCAGGTACAGAATGGATACATACCCTAGAAATAGCTACAATAGAAAATGAACCATACAGCAGTACCATCTATGGCATCATAAATTCACACTCCAGCTTCATGATGCTGAAGGTAGGATCATTGCCTCGATAAATATAATTCCTTTCTTGACATGATTCTTCTTTGTTTATAAAACATTTTGTACATAACAGAACGTCAGTGAAAGGTTCGGGACTGTCAGCACCAGAGGCTGATGCCTTTTATTATCTACACAACAGATGGACTATGGTATTACAGGCTTCCCCACATTGATCCATCAATATGTCTTAACCCTCAGCTAGCAGTGAAAGGAAAATTGTTCAGTCCTTATGCCCATTCACTTATCAGCCTCTGCTAAGACCACCACTGTGAATTGGATTGAGAGCATCAAACTCATTTCACATAGGCCACTCACAGCAGCTAGATGGTAACAACTTTTTAGCCACTCCAAACATTGGCTGGATTCCTAGTAATCATGTAGGGGTGAAAGGCTCAATCTCCCAAGTCCCCTAAACCATCTAGTTCACCACTCTTTAGCTTCTGTTCTCGCCAAAAATCTGCTTTTGTTCTTTTCCCAGGGACACTCAGGTGGTCCTCTTATTTGCAATGGTGTCCTGTGGTATTGTTTGTGTGGCTATGGATGCAGAGATCCCCAGAAACCTGAAATCTACACACTGCTAAATGTCGGGTGATCATATTTCCCAAAGAGAAAATGGGACATCACATGGGGCTAGCCCGAACCCCGCCCCCTCCCTAGGCAGGGTTGGCCCGAGCCGCTCGCCCCTCCCCCCACACCCCACTTTTTTGACCGAAGTGGGCTTCTGTCCTGTTTGCTCTTATCAGTGCATGAAGTTGGCAAGAGCAAATGCGATAAATGCCCACTGTTGCCAAAAAAGTCAGGACGGACAGGACAGGATTTAAAAAAGGGACTGTCCCAGCCAAAACAGGATGTCTGATCAACCTAGCTGTATGAGATGTGCCTGGCATGGATTAAAAATACCATTCACCTTTATAACTTTATCATTTCATGTAATTTACTCATTCAGATAGAATTGACCAGTTATTTGGTCATTACAAGAATTCAAGGAAGACAGTAACTCTCAAGTCTTGTCAAAGATACTCAACTTATTTTTTCTCTGTTTTTTAAAATTATCATTCCTAACTCTTCGTGTGTTTGCAATGCCATATTTTAGACATTTTTTCTACATCACAAGTTCCAGCATGGCTTTGAAGTTAGCACTTCACTGAGGCAAATAGGATGGTGACTGGTAGAAGTGATACCTAATTGAAGTGAACAGAATGAGGAGGAAAGAATTTGAACTTTTTCTGCTGTGGCTGTTTTTAGCTATTTACCTGTCTTACATATTTATAGGGTGAATATCACCTGGCTACCAAAGCACCTTGGTATTATTGAAATGAGATTTTTGTGAGAATGTGTTAACAGAGCAAAAGTAGATCAGTTTATATTGTGAAGACTCTCTCTTTACAAAGAGAGAAAAAAAAGAAATAATGCCAACCCCAGAAATAAGCACTAAAGAATGTGGTGTTTGTATATATCAACCCTACTGATTGCCTGTTGCAGAACCAGTTAAAAGAATCTCACAGTTTCTTTTTGAAGTAGCGGAAGATTAGCACTGTTTCCGTTTGACTTTCATTACAATAGTTAAGAAGTATTATTTTGTTCCTCTTTATATTGATTTGTTTTGTCCTAACAAGTATGCAGGACTTGATACAGCGCTGAGATTGTCACTTGGTGCATCATGTCCTGTAAAATTGGTGACTGCACTTTAATGCACAGTAGCTGATTTAACAAGCTCTGTAACTATGTATATCAAAATATCTTGCATCATGACGGAGCTATTAGTAACCAATTACAATTTATTAGAAAGAAAAAGAGGTTGCTAGCAAATATTACTAAGTTCAAGGTCATCTGCAACATAAGGTGGTGGTGTGTTGTAAACATACTGAAATTGAGGCATCTGAATTGCCTGCTAAATCTATATAAGATGGAGATAAATGATAGAAACTGGTAAACCATGAGGAAAAGGTATAATGGCCATAATAAAATTACCTGATTTAATTTGTCTGTGTATGGTATGTTGTTTTGTGATCTGTTCAAAAATCGAAAGAGCCCTTTGAGTTTCTTTAATTCCCTCTGTTAGGTATCCAGGAAAATTATCTTGTGTTTGCATTTTAAACTCTGTTCTGAAAACACTTCTTACTAATGTCGGATCAAGTTACCAAAAAGGAAGATCCCTTTGAGAGCTTTTTTACGCAGACTGGTGGCTCTGTAGTTGGAACATTAAACAAAGAATTTGACTAAAAGTTGCAGATGGGATACATAATCAAAACATACCACTCCACTTTCTGGAAACAATATTTGTTGACACAAGACGTACCAAGCGCTCTATTAAGTATTAAAAGTTTGTTTTTTAAAAAGAGTCCACATTAAACATGCACTTTGGTTTTACAGATAAAATAAATACAAGACATTAATCACGCATTAATCCAGACAGTGGAATGTGGAAACTTGTATTGCAATACACACAAAAGTGAACTAACTTCATAAGTTTACGGAAACTGAGTAGCTGACTAGTATCTGTATCCTTTCACAATGTATGAGTTACCCATGCCCTCTATTGGATGGAATGTCAGAGTGGCCCACATATATATATAATCTCAGTCTACTCCACAAATGGGAATGTATGGCAAGTTACCACTGATTAGACAATCTTCTTGGAATGTATTTCCTAAGCTCCTATCACTTTAACTGAAGACCGTGATAGAGCCTGAAATAGTTATGGTGACTGACAAAGAAGTAAACCAACCAGAGACTATCCCCAGCTGTAAAGTCTGGATTAGACCTTCGTGAAGTTCCAGGGTGTTCTAGTGTGGGGTTCACCATAGGCACCGACTCCGTGGGTGCTCCAGGGCTGGAGCATCCATGGAAAAAAAATAGTGGGTGCTCAGCACCCACCAGCAGCCCGCCCCATCAGGTCCTACCCCTCCCTCCCAGTGCTCCCGCCCACTACGATCAGCTGTTCAGTGTTGTGCAGGAGGCATGGTGGGGAGAGGAGCGGGGGAAGAAAGAGGTGAGGGAGGGCGGGACACGCTGAGGGGAAGGGATAGAGTGGGGTGGGGCCTGGAGTGGAGCATTGGTCGAGCACCCCCCCGGCAACTCAGAAAAATAGTGCCTCTTGGGCTCCCCTGTATAACCAATAAAGACATTTCAGACATAGATGCAGAGTGTGTGTGAGAGACACAAGTCTATTACAAAAGCTGTGACGTTTGGAAATTGAGGGGAGGGACCAGTGTTTAATTTGTAATGAAAGAAGTGCTGGGGCTCAAGCAGTATTTTTTACATTCATAACTGATGCAGCAAGCCCAGAGGTGCTGGGGCTCTGAACTGCCAAGCCTAGAGGGGCTGGGGCTCTGCCCTGACCCAAATTAAGCACTGAGAGGGGCTAACGCTGAAAAGAAACCTGAGAAGCAGCTGGTGTTTATCACTGATACATGACAGGTTAAAGGAAACAGAACTAGATTTCTCATTTTGAAGGAGACCAGAGTCGCAACAGTCTAAACAACTGTTTATCTGCTGTTAGAAACTGAAGCCTTGAGTGGATGTAACCATATGGACTTGATATTAGCTTCTCTCAGTTTTACAAGGAGGATGTTCTTCTACCTGTATTTTATCTGACTTTGCAAGGGACAGGGTATTATTTTAAATACGTTTAATACCAAGACTGACTTTATTTGGCTTTCCTCGTAGTGACACTTTTAGCTCTGCTCTAATGTGGTCTGGATAGTCACGAACATGGCAATATATTTTGTTTACTGTTAGATCACATGTTACGGCCAGCACTCCTCTCTGACTAGCGCTGCAAATTAGTCTCTATTACATATTTGGTTGCCCTTCCACATGAATTTCCATAGACAACCATGGTTAGATTTATACTCTATTGTATCTTTGTTGTACTGCAGATTTAACTTTTATACAATTATATACAGGGTCTGATTTTCAGGAAGTAGATTGGTACAATTTGTCCATGCACAAATATGCAAATAGTTGATGTAAGTACTTCTGCATGCACACATGCAATCCACGGATGCACACAGGCATCTATCTAGCCCATGCAGGGGCAGTTTAGGGTTTTGCGAGGCCCCTGGGCCAGAGCAAGTGGGTCCCCCTGCCAGGTGCTCCTGCTGTGGAAATGGGATCAGAGCACAGGGGCTTCCCCTGCTCCCCGGCTAGAGCGCCAGGCGGGCAGAGCAGGGCAAGCCCCTGCCACAAACAGAGTGCCGAGCGGGTAGAGCAGGGCAAGCCCCCGCTCCCCAACCCTGTTCTCCAACCAGAGTATCGGGCAGGTGGGCAGAGCGGGGTAAGCCCCCGCATCCCAACCCCACTCCCCGACTGGAGCACCAGGTGGGCAGAGCAGGGGCACCCATTTTTCCAGGACCCCCCAGTTGACCTGGACCCCATTGGCCCAGTGGCTAATCCACCACTGAGCCCATGCAGATCAGGTATTAGTGCACATGTATCTGTCATGTTTAAACAAAGGGTACATCTACAATGCACGCTTCTCTCAGTGACATGTACTGTACATATTTGTGTAGTCTGCCTAGCATGGGTATACACTGTGGGCATACCATGAGGTACAGCTTAGGCAAATAAAAATATGACTGAAGGGTACAGGTAGGTGCTTGCATACATATCTTATATGGCTCTCTACTCACCCAAGCCATACCTCCCCATCTACACTGCCCCACTGCCTCCTTGCTGCTGGAGACTTTTCCCACTGCAGGGAATGACTCCAGAAGTGGGAAAAGGTGCTTGCAGCAAGGAAACGCTCTGCCAGTTCCCCACTGCTAGAGCCCTTTCCCATTGCATCCAAAAGTATTTAATAAATTTCAATTAGTATTCTATTGTTTAACAGTGTGATTAATCACGATTAATTTTTTTAATCGCAATGAATTTTTTTGAGTTAATTGCGTGAATTAACTGCGATTAATCAACAGCTCTATTGCATACATTTTACATCAGGTTTTTTCCCCTCATTTCAAAAATGGCTTTTTAAAATTCCTGTCCTTATTAATTGCCTTATTAAACTATATGCATTCCAGCTAAGGATAGTTAAGACTGTTTTATTTAAGTAGTATTATTACCTTCATTTACAATCCCATGAATGAAGTCTATTGAGAGGTTGCCTATCTTTAGGTATTTTTCTGCTGCTTTTGCTATATTAATCCTGTTTTATTTCCCATCTGCAATGTGCAGTTGATGACTTCTATAACGAATGCTATAAACATCTCTTTACCTTCAAGCAATACATCAGCTCCCAAGCCTCTCATATTCTTCTCCCTGACCAGAGATGTGTTATGCTGCCCTGTGCATCTTTTCTCTGACTTGTGGATTTTTCTTTTTTTCTTTTCTGGAGTGGGTACCGTTTGATAGCATCCGCGTATGATATTTTTGAATAATTTTAATTTTTTTTTATTTCTCTAGCTCATTCAGTTGCTGCACGTCCTTTATATTTTGCACTGTGCTTTCCCCCACAATTGCTGCATTTAGGTTCTGTTCCTTCCACACCAGTTCTAATATGAGTGATTTCCTTCACATGTACTGAACCTCATTGTTCCCTTACAATGTTCCTGCATGTCCAAACCTTTCAAAATTATAACATCTCACAAGGGGGAAGAAATATATGGTTTAACACAGAAAGATTGATACCCCATTTGAATCCAATCTGGAAGTGTCCCATCTCTAAATGTTATGAGTATAGCTATAGATGGCTGGCTTTCTCTCTCTCTCCTACTAAGTACTCATTTAACAAACAATATTTTATCTTCGCCTATATTCTTTTTGATATCATCCTCAGACAATCCTAGCAGCACTCCATACATAACCCCTCTTGCTTCCGTCAGGAATTTAGGCAGTTGACAAGTAACTTTCATTTTCCCTGAGGTTGCAGTTTTCAGAAGTTTTCCAGCTTGCTCCTTATGTGTACACTCTGATCAATAGATCTCCACCCTGCATTCTTTTAGTTCTTTTTTCAGAATAGCAGCCGCGTTAGTCTGTATCCGCAAAAAGAACAGGAGTACTTGTGGCACCTTAGAGACTAACAAATTTATTTGAGCATTGATGCCATCATGTGCCAGCAATGCCCCTCTGCCATGTACATTGGCCAAACTGGACAGTCTCTATGTAAAAGAATAAATGGACACAAATCAGACGTCAAGAATTATAACATTCAAAAACCAGTCGGAGAACACTTCAATCTCCCCGGTCACTCGATTACAGACCTAAAAGTCACAATATTACAACAAAAAAACTTCAAAAACAGACTCCAATGAGAGACTGCTGAATTGGAATTAATTTGCAAACTGGACACCATTAAATTAGGCTTGAATAAAGACTGGGAGTGGATGTGTCATTACACAAAGTAAAACTATTCCTCCTCCCCCCCCCCCCATTGGGTGAGAACACCCATTGTTTCATGTTCTCTGTGTATATATATATCTTCCTACTGTATTTTCATAGAATCATAGAATATCAGGGTTGGAAGGGACCTCAGGAGGTCATCTAGTCCAACCCCCTGCTCAAAGCAGGACCAATCCCCAATTAAATCATCCCAGCCAGGGCTTTGTCAAGCCTGACCTTAAAAACTTCTAAGGAAGGAGATTCCACCACCACCCTAGGTAATGCATTCCAGTGTTTCACCACCTTCCTAGTGAAAAAGTTTTTCCTAATATCCAACCTAATGAAAAAGTTTTTCCTAATACCCAACCTAATTCCACTGCATGCATCCGATGAATTGGGTTTTAGCCCATGAAAGCTTATGCTCAAATAAATTTGTTAGTCTCTAAGATGCCACAAGTACTTCTGTTCTTTTTAGTTCTTTGTACATCACCAGCACTTCACTTTATCCATTTCACCATTTTCAGGGGGTTAATATCTCCTTTTTTTCAAATCTTCTGTCACTGATCTGACAATTATGAAATATTGACTTTTATACTGTTACTGTTTTTCATTTTTGTGCATTCCTTCTGATATATTGAGTCTTTTTCTTTTCCCTGATCTGAGGCCACTCCTCATCCCCAGCTTCTTCTCCTTCATAGTCCAAGGCTACATTCTCTTCATCCCCTATACCTCCATTGTCAGGGTCCATGTTCAGCCTCTTTTCAGATGGAGCCAGCCGCAGCCCAGCCTGCTTCTACAGCCCAGCCTCACTGTCTTCAGCCAGACACCAGGACTCAAACTCAGCTCCTTTCTGCTTTCAGCCTTCTGGCTTTATAGTGCTGTCCCAGCCCTTCTCCAGCTGGGCTTCACTCTCCCTCTCGCGGGTGACACCAGGTAGCCTAATTGGCCTCTCAGGCCCTCATTAACACTATCAGTAGGGCCCTACCAAATTCACGGTCCATTTTGGTCAATTTCACAGTCATAGGATTTAAAAATCATAAATGTCATGATTTCCACAATTGAAATCTGAAATGTCATGGTATTATAATTGTAGGGATCCTGATCTAAAAAGGAGTTGTGGGGATGGGGTGCAGGGTTTGCAAGGTTATCGTAAGGGGGTTGCAGTACTGGGACCCTTACTTCTGTGCTTCTGCAGATGGCAGTGCTGCCAAGAGCCTCAAGTCAGCAGCTGCCACTCTCCAGCCGCCCGGCTCTGAAGGCAGCACAGAAGTGAGAGTGGCAATACTGTGACCCCCCTAAGATTGTTGGATCATATTAAAGAAGTTCTGTATTAAAATCACAAATGAGTTTGATTCCCCATAGTTTAAATTCCAGGGTACTGTTTCTCTCCCTCTATGTGTGAAACTTGCAAGCTGCTAATTGTGTTAGTACATTCTAAGACAGAGTCTGTTCTCAAAGCAATTCACACAGAGAGAGACTCAAAGCAATACTCTGTAACAACAGAAACAGAACCCAGAGACTCCCCGCCCTTTTGTTGTATTGATATTGTGATTAAAATAGAGATAAATGATGTATGTGGATGGATGCTTGGTGTGGATAATAACTGAATGATCAGGGAGGTGCTAGCCTAAGAATCCAGTGTCCATCGGCTGAAGAAGGCGTCAAGTGGAAATAACCAGAGGACCCCCGGAGGGCAGACTGGAATCCACCCAACAGCCTCAAGAATGGGAGAACCAAAGAACAAGATAACATCTAGCAGCACGGAGCTGTCAGGAATGTGCCATCTGCTGATTGATTCAGCAACAGCATGATGAAGCAATTCCCATAGACTGGCATAGGAAGAAATTCCTATAAAAATGGACTCTAGAAAGTGAGAACTTTGGGGGGTCTGATTCTGCAAACCAACTTCCAGGAGCATCAGATGAGCATCTGAAAAGGCCCTGCTCCCTCCTCATGTCCAGGCCACCTGTCCAGTGGCTTGGCATGGGCAGCTCTAAGGCTGGTAACTATGATAACAACCTTGCAGAACCTGTGTGTGTGTGTTTGTATGAATGAATGTGTGAATAAATATGAGATTGAATGGAATGTTATAGCTATAACTAACTGCTTACTATGATTCTTTCTGTATTCACAATAAATGTGGTATTTTGCCTTTTTCCCTTTAATAAGATCCTGCTGGTTTTTATTTTATTGGTATAACAAGATAACCCTGTGACCTCACCTGCAATTCCCTTTTGGGTCAAGACCCCCAATTTGAGAAACCCTGGTTTCCCTCCACCACTCTGTGAAATCTGTCTAGTATAGGGTAAAGGCGTACAAAAGACCAGATTTCATAGGGGGAGACCAGATTTCATGGTCCATGACGTGTTTTTCATGGCCTTGAATTTGATAGGGCCCTAACTATCAGAGCTGGTGTGGGTGCATACCCCATCACAAGCACCTAACTGCCTCTTTAGGCTGAAGAAGTCCAACACTGGGTGCCACTGACATTCTCAAGCCCACCGCTCAGCAATCTAAACCCATAAGCACCTAAGACCCTAGGTGCCTAAATTTCTGATCGTAGGCATGTGCAAAGCCACCTATATCCTGATGGTTCCCCACAATTAATGAGCTGCCCAGATCCCTAGCACAGCCAAAGTCCCAGAAGCGAGATAATCAGACTGTGTGTTCCTCTGCATCATGGGCAGCCAGTATAACAGGCGGGGAGGCTCTGCCTCCCCCAGTGCTGCCGCAGCCGCCGGACCCCGGTTGCGGGGTTTGGCAGTGAAGTTTTTGCTTTATTCTGCCCCATGCAGGTTCCAGGGCAGCAGAGGAGGTACATGCCCCTCCTCAGCTGCCCCAGAACCTGCATGGGGCATATCAAAAGCATCTTCTAACAGACACTTTTCCCCTGGGCGGGTTGGATCTGGGAAAGGGCAGCTGCGGCTGACCTGGGACTCCTCTGGGTGTGGGGGGAGAGTGCCCACAGCTTCGGCCAGGCTGGGGCTCCTCCAGGTGGGGTGAGGTCGGAGCTTCAGCCAGCCTGGGGCTCCTCCCGGCAGGGGAGGGGAGGGAGGTTTAGGGCTTCAGCCAGCCTGGGGCTCCTCCTGGCCAGGGGGCTCGGGCCTGGGGCTCCTCTGGGTGGGAGGACTCGGGGCTTCAGCAGCTGAGGGGGGATATGTGCTCCGGGCATGGGGGGGCTAGTGGTTCTGGCTGTGGAGGGGGGAACGGGGGGGGGGGAGTCTCAGGGCTTTGGCCATGGGGAGGTCATGGGCGGAAGGGGAGGAGCTGGGGGCTAGCCTCCCCAAAGGGGGGCTCCACCCACCATCCATGCCCTGCATACCTTGCCAGCATTCTCAGAGCACTCCTACAGGCTCAGGTCTCCATGAAAGACAGCTGACAATACCCACTAGCCTGGCGGCTAAGGCATTCATCTTTGATCTGAGATTCTCAGGTCTGAACCCCAAATCTGCCTGATTTGGACCAGGGACATAAAGCCAGATCTCCCCCTCCCAAGTGAATTCCTTCTAAGAATTCCTTCCCGAGACACCTAATTCTTCCCATGCCTGAGCTCCTAACTCAGGGATGAGAATTCCAGTAGGCAACCTAGGGGTTAGACCTAAAATATGTATATTGTTTTAACTGTGGTTGTAATACCATAACACGCAGTGATAAAGCTGATGTAAATGTGGTTAAAAGCACAAACTCTCTCAGTGACGCGCATGCTTTTATGAGTCAAAGAAATCAGCCGTTAAAAATATATCTACTCTGCCTTGTAAATTCACTTCTCACCTGACAAGCATCTCTCTTTGAAAATCTGGTTTTCCCTCCAATATACTACATGCTGTTAGTTATTTGTTTCTGGTTTTTATAGTTTCTGTTGCAGGTTTTCCTGTCAACGATTGTAACATTTGCTTCCTAACGACCCCATGATGGCTTCCTGAAGAAGTGATTTCCCATCCTGTCACCTGGCACTTCCTACAGCTTTGATATCTTCTTTGGACTTGGGTACTAGCAGAAGTGCAAAATACTGATTTCAGTTTGCACTACCATTCAACTGGAAAAAAAAAAGAGAAAAAATGCACAGTGTTACAAAGACGAAGGAAAACATAGTCAGTCATTTTTAACTGGCATTTAGACTCTTTAAAAATGTTTTCCCTTCCAATAATTAATACTTTTCAAATTTCTTAAGGACAGATTCTGACCTTAATTTCACCAGCAAAAATCCAGAGGAATTCCACTGCAGTCAACATAGCTACTCCAGATCTACAGCAGTGTAAATGAGTTCAGAATCTGGTCTTTTGCTTAGGAATAGATAAATGTAAAAACTCGTAATGACAATGCAATGTGCCTAGTAAAAAGTTGTGAAAAGAAAGAGCCCAGAATGATCAGATGCTACAAAAGAGATTTATATAGGGAAAAATCAGTTCCTAGACTCTCCATAATGACAACATATTTCCTAGGGCTATAGTGGACTGCTGATCAGGGTTCTGAAATCAGGAAAGTTCAAAAGGATTTGAACTATTCAAGTTTTCTGTCATTATCTGACAGCCTCACTCTTCATCACAGGCCTGCATGAGCCTATTAGACTTTCAAATGGAAAAGTAATGAAAACACTGACATAACCCCACTAAGATTGTTGGTAGTGAAAACTGGGGGATTTGATGATGCTGCCAAAAGGAAATTCAGTGTTCCAAACACAATTACCATCCCATGATCTCATTTGAACAGGGATTTATGTATTTTATGGTGGGTTGAAGGAATGAATTGTCAGTTAAACTGCTCTGGCCAGGTTGGTCGCTTCAAATGGACAGTGCAATAAACCAAATGTATATGCCATAAAGTGTGGCTGCTTCATATGGAAATTTCCAAACCACAATATTTGTGGGGTTGGAAATACCCCAACTTAATCATAATATGTCTCTACAGTGAGAACAATAGATGTGAGCATTTTAGGGAGGCTCCAACTATAGTGGTATCCTTGCTTCTATATAAAATAAAAAGGCAGGATACTAATGGTGTCCCAGTAACTGCAGAACACAGGGTTTTGTCAATAACATCCCACCCAAGAATTCTTTTCTTTTGATCCATTTTGTAATACTCCAGCTGTACAAATAACTGTAGTTCATTCCTCCTCAAGCTGATGATGGCCACGCTCAAAGACAGTTAAAATGCCTCCCCACAAAAAAACAAAAACCTCAGACTTGTTTAGAGTGTAGTCTATCACCAGTTGAGTTTGGCAGCTGACAGCTCCAGGTCACAAGCCAGGAACAGTACTTTTCCAGCAGAAAGCACCTGGTCTATGGCTTTCTTTTCATGGTTTCTAACTTGCATGTGTTGCCATCAATCAACCAGTCTCTGAAATCATTGCACAATTGTTTTCCTTTTGGGTTGATGACTGGTTCTGGTCACTTATTTACTTTGAGTCTCCCCAGAGTGTCACTGCCATATTACTGTGTTAATAACATTTGAGGGTTAAATAGTCTCAAATGCTATCCAGCTATTTTTTTCCGATAACTCTACACAATTATTTCAGAGGCCTAGAATTCCCTTCATGTGTTCTCATTTATTTTAAACATGCGTTTTAGTCATTCACAAAAAACACTTCCTGGTGAACACAAGGGAGATATTAGGCTTACTCTAATTAGGAGGCCATCTTTCCCAGGGACATTGGATTAGCCCTGGAACCACCAGCCCAGCCCTGAACAACTTTGTCCATCTACAGAGTTCCTGCCTACAGATTCTTCTTTCTCTCATCCAAAAAAGATACCCTTATTTTTGCTCAGTCCTGTATGATGGATGTCTCAAATACAGCCCAGATTCATCTGCACACAACACCTCAGCATTTCCTTTCAGGCATACTATCAAATGACTAAGCAATAGCAGGGGTTTTGAAAGGTTGCTGAGCTCATGAACTAAAGGGAGCTACAGAGCGGAGAACGAGCATCAAATCCCATCACAGTTGATGGTGCCGTGGTCCTGTCATCCACTCTGGATGAACAGAACCAGAAATGGAGCGTTACGTGACATTGCTAAGCTTTCAGAATAATGACAGGTTTCAGAGTAGCAGCCGTGTTAGTCTGTATTCGCAAAAAGAAAAGGAGTACTTGTGACACCTTAGAGACTAGCAAATTTATTTGAGCATAAGATTTCATGAGCTACAGCTCACTTCATCGGATGCATTCGGAATGCATCCGATGAAGTGAGCTGTAGCTCACGAAAGCTTATGCTCAGATAAATTTGTTAGTCTCTAAGGTGCCACAAGAACTCCTTTTCTTTTTTCAGAATAATGTTTTCTTTCATTCAGATGGATCGCCAAAATGATCATCTGCAAAATTTCTCATTGTAACAGTATACCAGAAATTAGCAGAATACCTTGAGGAGCATTATGTCATTTTCCTTGGAAGAACACTTAAATTAGGGATTGGAAAAGTAGCACATTACCTTAAATAGCTGCTCTTCTTTTTCAGCTGTGGATGCTTGATGGGCTCCAAGAACAATTTTAACTTCTGACTTCCTTAATCTGTAACTCAAACAAAATCCAGTAAGAGATAGTCACAACTAGAACTGAGTAACATCCCTCAGGAAATGGAGAGCCGTGTCACATTTTCATCATAATCTCCTTTTTAGAAGGGGGGTTTTTAAAAGTTAATGTACCTTTAAATATATCCCTCACATAATAAAGAAATACATCTATTTTATGCAAAATGATTGATACTTAGATATACTTGAAGTTTATTGAGTAGATTCTTATCTGCCTTTCCATGTGAAATGGCCATATATAAATAGTCCTTTATGTGAAAATATGACGCACTTGAATATTATGTCATTTTTATATATATTAGGTGTGTGTGTTGGACAGCAACATGAGAAAGGGGCTATTTCCATATTCATTCATATATTAGTAAATATATAGGAACATAGGAATTGCCATACTGGATCAGACCAGTAGTTCATTTAACCCAGTATCCTGTCTCCAACAGTGGCTAGCACCAAATGCTGCAGAAGAAGCAGCAGCAAAAAAATATTCAGTAGACAGAAATGGAATAAGCTTCCCATAGGGAAAGTTTCTTACTAGACCCCAACAGTAACAGTTTGGATTGCACCCTGAAGCATAGGAGCTTATATTCCTTCCAAAACTCACTCTCTCTATATATACACATATACTGTAGTGGACATTTTATATATAAAGGACAGGGCTACAAATTGCACATATTTTTGTTCCAAGTAGTGGGTTAGATTGTTAGGTCTATGCTATCTGAGGCTCACCCTGCTTTGCACGGACTACTTTTCCCCTTGGAATAAGGTCCTTAATAAGCACAATGGTATGGTTAAATTTTAGATGAAAACTTATTTTCCTATTTTGGGTCACCCACATTTTTCACTACTGTGATCCAAGTCCATGAAATTAAACTTTGTGGCTGACATTCAGGTAACTATACATTTAGAGTCTGGTCCTTACTCAGGCAAAATTTCCACTGACTTTGCTGGAAGGATTGCCTGTGTAAGGACTGCTGGATCTGTCTTTCAGGAATTGATATAAGGCCCACTGAAGTCAATGGGAATCTTTCTGTTATCTTCACTTTGGATCAGACCTGAGACCCCAGTTCAGCAAGGTTCTTAAATGTGCCTAATTTTAAGCACCTGAGTAGCCTCATTGAAATCACTAGGACTACACACATGTTTAAAGTTAGGCAGATGCTTAGGTACCTTGCCAAACCAGGGCCTGGGAACCTGATCTTGCATTATTGAAGTCAATAGGTCTTTGCCATTAGTTTCAATGTGTTTGGGATCAGGCCCTTAATGAGGGGAATGAAGAAAGAGAGGAGCTCTCCAGCTTCAATATATGTCTATATGACTATTGTAGAGGGGAGGGGAAGTGATTTTCAAAAAGCACAAAGGGGAATTATGTGCCTAATTCCCATTGACAACCAGTGGAAACTGGGCACCTAGAGGAGCTTTCTGCCTTCAAAAAATCTCCCCGAGAGTTCTGAGCAAGTAATTCATAGCCAGAAAAAATACTCATTCACGTTCTTCTTTTTTTGTGTCATCCCCTGTACATTTAATTCAGCCCTGTAAAACCAAGTTGCCAGTAAATATTCTGTTGGGTTCACCTTCAGACCCCCAACCTCACTACATACAGGATATTTTATTTATGGCAAAGTGAAGATTGCGTAGAGCCAAAAAAAACCAAAAAACCCCTCTCTTTGTTCCAGCAGCAAGTCTTCACTAAAAGACACATTTTTTTTTCTCATTAACTCTTGTGGGAGTTGCCAGCTAGACAGCACTAGAACCTGAAATCCTCTATTGGTCTACCAAACCGACACAGTACAAGTAGTAGTGAGGCAAGTTTCATCACACAATTCCATACAGTTTTTGCTCCTACCCTATCCCCGTGCGGCCTTATTTTCTTCTTTGTTCTCACCTTATCAAAAATAATAAATACTACTTGAACTTTGATCTGGAAGTACTACCTCTGGGGTAGCAGAATTGTTATATGCCCATTCAGTCTTAAGTATCTCCTATAAGATATCCATCAGTGCTAATTGTGCTGGTGGTTTTTGTGACATGAAGCCCTCCCTTTTCAGTAAAAATTAGACTAACTCCCTGTCACAGGGTTCTCTACTCAACACTGGTACCCTTCCTTAGGGCTCATCTAACGATTAGCTTGCCACCAATCTGCTGTCCCCTCCTTCAGTCACTTGCCCTGTTGTTTCTCTTTGGAGTCAGGGTGCTCCCTTGTCATGGCGTGGCTCTCTAGCCAGGTCACTATAGTTCTCCCCTTTCAGAGTACCAAAGTCCCACTGGGTGATTTGTCTCAGGCCATCTTACATTCCGCTGCCCAGACTGTGCCTGATGGGTGGGTCTGGGGTCCCCTATTGCTGTAATTCCTCCTGCCCAGGGCCTACAACCAGTGGCCAAGGTTTGCACTGTCCCATTCCCTGGGCTGCCTCCCACTTTGCATCTATCAGGCTTTGTCTCCGTCTTCCTCTAGGTACCCCCTTCCCTCCGGGCCAGGATCCGAGGGCCTCTATGCTTCCCCTGGCTTCCTTCTTTCCCACTCTAAGCCCAGAAAATGACTGCTAGAGGTGAGAGCCCCTTTGTTATGATCTAGTTTCTGGTTTTATAGCAGCTTAGCCTGCCTCTTGCCCAGCTGTGCTTCATCATCCACTAGAAGCTTATCAACCCTGACTCTCCCTCAGTTGCAGCTTGTCACAGCGTTAATTGCTCCTTTCTCTCTACTCAGGCTTTGTGTGGTCCTAGGCCCACCATCCCCCCACCACCCATCTTTCCACATAGGTCATTGGAGAGCTGTCAAATCTGAACTGCTTTCAATGACTACTGACTGAGGACAGATCTGATGTGGTAATCTGGAGGTGAAAGGCTCCATATCCTTTAGCAAATCCCTAAACCATCTAATCCCCAATGCAGCATATTTTATTAAACTGTCTGACAATAAACTTGCTGTTTGTGACTATTCCATACAGTAGTTACAAAACTCCAAGTCAGATGCATTCAGCAAGAGAAATGAAAAGGTCTTCTGCTTTAGCAGGAGCAAGGGAGCTCTCTTCCCCTCCACTTTACTCCTTAAGTGAGTAGGGAAGGCACAGCATGGGGCACAGCAGCTGCTCACGCTTTATCTGAGGAGGACTCCAGCCTACAGGGTAGTCAGGATCAACACTAAAATTACTTAAAATGATTTTAATTATTAAATTTACTATACAAGTAGAAAAATAAATACAGGAGCTTCTTCCCCCCCCCAAAAAAAAGAGTAATCGAACCAAGAAAAAAGGTGAAAATTTCAATCCCTGCCACAGACAATAGATGCCTCCCCTACTTTGAGCCAGTTGTTCTAACTAATTAGGCACCTATTCTATTTTATTCCCCACTCTGCAGACCTATGAAGCAGTTTTGGTGAAGGATGCTAAAGTACAGGACTGAGAGTCCCAAGATCTGTGTCTTAGTCCCAGCTCTGCCACTCATTCTTTAACTTTCACATCACCTCAGTTTCCCTGTTTGTAAAATGGGGATAATAAACTCCGCTATCTCACCAGGGTGTTTTGAGGATTAATTCACTGGAGTTTACAAAGCACTTTCAGACCTTCAGATGCGGGGGACCTGCAGATGGAAGGTGCAATAACTGCGAACTATAATCAGTAAGCCAGATCTTGACATCAATATTCTTCACTGAGGTAAAATTCCAGTTGACTCCGGTGGGGGTATTGGCAGAGGAGCAAGTGAGGATGTCAGGATTGGGCCATTCTTATTCTGCAATGCGGACAAAGTTGCCTGGAGGCGATGCTATGGCTACTACAAATGTTTTCGCTTTTGACCTAAGCTAAGCTTCCAGGGGTGAAAGACTTGTATGGCAGCCATCAACCCATTGCACTACCTAGGGAATTTAATTTTGCATTGGGGTAGATTCTGCAATTCTCACTCACACTAAGGAGTACCTTATTCCTCAGAGACCCTTGTCAATTTCAGAGAATCTACTTTTTTGCAAAGGATACTCCTCAACATGAGTAAGCGTGGTAGAATCTGACCCATAGTGACTATTGTATGTAATGAAATCTTGGAATTAAAAAAAAATACCTTACAGCAGAATTTAAATGTCCTAGATCAGCTGCTTATTGGCAAAAAATACTGGTTTTTTATTACTAAAAAAAGTGCAGCACTCAAGCCTTCTTTATTAGCATGATGGTATATCATGTATTATTAATTCTTAACTGCCACAGTGTAAAAGGCATCTCAAATTATACTTTCTACAGTGTGCTACTGTCAAAACCCAGGGTTTTTTAACTGGAGCTCCTCCACACATAGTTAAGTTGCCTTTCTGTATAGCAGCCATGAAAGGCCAAGAATGTAGAAATACTGTGTGTCTCCAATGATCTCCATGCAGCCCTCTGAAATAAAAGAGAAAAAGCACAACCATGTCACATATACATAATCCATGTTAAGAAGGAAGGTATGTATTTATCCTGGGAAGGCTACTAACACCTTAGAGGTAGATTAGCAACTGTTTCAGAGAACAGTAAAACTGACAGCCATCTCACCATGATTGACACCATTTCCAGGTGAGAACAATGGTTCTAAGGTGTGATGTATAACGTATGATGTATTTAAATACCTATTGCAGGAAGATGTGGTCTGGCTGAATTATTTTAAAATGAGTGTTCCTGAGCACCACCCACTCTTGTAGTTCCTCATTTAGAGTGGTCAAAGATGGGGCCAGTGACACTGCATTACTCCTACAATTGTTCTTCTCTATTATTTAAAATCAGCCCACTTCATGAATGCCCCCTACATCTTTTAAGGAATTTAGTAGTTTAATCTAATGCAATGGTTTTCAACCTTTTTTCATTTGCGGACCCCTTCGGAAATCTTAGGCATAGTCGGCAGACCCCCAAGGCTCTGCAGACCACAGGTTGATAACGACAACTTTTTGCAGACCCTTTAGGATTACAGTCTGAAGTTCACATGGGTCCACAGACCACAGGTTGAAAACCACTGATCTAATGAGAACCCCTGCAGCTCCCAATTCAAGCATTACTTTATAAGGCAAAGGAATACTAGAGGTGAATCAATTCCCAGACCTTGGCAGTAAGATACAAGTAAATGGGGAAATCCAGAAGGAAGTAATGTTACCAAATGGCAAGGTGATGGCAGCTGCATTCACCAGTTTAAACAAGATTTGGGTATCATAAACCTACAACTTAAAGAACAGACTGTGAATCTTCAACTCAAAGGTTTTCCCCAGCTTAGCACATGGATGTGAAACCTGCAAATGCAAAGATACTGGCACAGACATATAACTACCTCCAATAGCAAATGTGTCCGCAAAATACTAGGTAATCAATGGAATGAATGTATAACAAATGCCAGAGGTCAATAACACCTTGTCTCCAGAGTTATCCAGAAAAGAAGATGAAAATATTTGGGACTGTGACAGATATTGCAGTATCTTTGGGAGCCATTGTATTACATTTATGGATAGTTTCTGTATGATTATGTTACTGCAGGTCTTCCAGGAACTAAAACCAGTGGGGGCGGGATGCAGGTGAAGTTACCCTGAAACTGTAACAATGCTGGAATCTGTGATAATGTGATTTGCCATAAGTGCCAACAGCAGTGAAAGAAATACTGCAGAAGGAAAAAGCACAAAGAAAAAGGGTTCTCATGGTCTTTTGGGGAAAAGAATAGCAAAAAGAGAGAAAGGAGCAGGAATTAGGAGCCACTGTAGAAACAGCAGTTGTTGACTTTGTATGAGCCAGATTTGTCTGTTGCTGATCTGAAGAGATTGGAGGTAAACCATGCTGCTCGCAGCTGATCTGAGGCAAGATGGGGTACCTCTTTGACCTGCTGTGCCTGGGGCAGCCCTCACTGAAAATGCCAAGATCAAGGCAGTCTGCAAAAGGGAGAGCAGATTCTCCCAGAACCTGGTTGTTAACACTGAAGTAACTCCCCAACCAGTCACAAACTGTGCCTCTGATTCCCCACACTGGTTATCAAGAAGCGAAATAAAGAAATCATATATCCCCCTTTATTGCATTCCAGCTCTCTGACTCCTAATCAGCACATACGTCCTGTACAGTGAGAAGTTATTTAAAAAAAACTCTGCTCACTATACAAAATGTTCTTCTGACCCCAAAGGTTCTGCCATGTTACAAGTTCAATATTAGTTTGGATCTTACCCAAAATACTACACTGTCAGCCAATCCTTTAGCATCTAAACTAAAGGTTTATTATAAAAGAAAGAAAGAACAAGAAGAGAGTTGTTAAATGGTAAAGCAATCACATACATACAAAGATTTCAAAGTCCATATATGAGCAGTATTGGTGAGTTTGCTGGCTTGAAAGTTCCTCTGGAACACATCCACAGCTTGGATGGGTCATTCAGTCCTTTGTTCAGAGCTTCAGTTTGTAGAACAGGTACTGCAGAGGTAAGAAGCAGGATTGAAGACAAAGTGGAGAAGATGCAACTGCCCTTTGTATTCCTTTTGCCATGTGCCTTGTAATTCCTGTGTTCTAAACACAAGCTTCACAGCACATGGCATGGAAAAGCCTTAGAGGTCTCTGTCCACCAGCCTGCCCCTACATGCCTTGCTGACTCATAAGGTGTAGTCCCTAGCCTTTCAGTGGGTTCATTGTACGGTTGATGACCCCTGATGGGCCATTGAACAGGCTAGGCAGTGCTGATGCCAATCTGTCAGGGGGTGTTACCCAGAAACACAGCACAAATTTGGAAATACAGATATACCCTACATATCTATAACCCACAATACAAAGGTGATACAAACATATAAACAAGATTATCATACTTGGCAATTTATAACATTTTTGCAGGTACCTCACACGGCATATCTGGTCAGATTTCCTGCAATTTATCATAAAGTGTCCCACATATTCCATACAGCATCACACCTCCTTCATACGGGGGGCCAGAAGAGCTCCCTTCTCCTCCTGAGGGCATGCTGGGGATTGAGGAGATGATTCCAGAGTGTCCAGCAGAAGTAGCAGTGATGGCTACAGATCCAGAGACATGGTGACTGGAGTGGAAAAGGCTGCTCATGCAGGAAGGATGGCAGGAGCTGGAGACAGAGCTGGAGCAACAGAAGCTTGCTGACCAGGAGAAATGCCACTGGCTCGAACAGCAGAAGAGGGTTAAGTCATACCCATGGGACCCACAGGGAAGGACCTGAGGATGTACCTATTCAGGGGACTGAAGTAGATGATCTCTCGAGGTCCCTTCCAGTCCTACAATTCTATGATTCTATGGCAGGTGTGGCATTGGGCAGCTGGAGAACACACAAAAGTGACTGACTGAAGAATCCCTCAGTCAAACACTAGTCAGAGAGGGAAAACTTATGGGACTTAACAACACAGAAGCCATGCAAAGAGCAGCCCAGGATAGACAGGGCTGGCAGAGCCTTATTCATGACCTAAGTGTCTGATCGTGTAGGAAAGATCCAGCGTCAGTAGCCATCAGAGTAACAAAACCACTGCACCATTAAAGCAAGCCCAGCAGCTAGAGGTATGAATCCGTATTTCAGACCACCTGTGATTCCACTGATCTTGGGCACGTCATCTGCTAAACCACTACAAACGAACCGTCTGACCCTAGTGTGAAGAATGTAGAAAACCTACAGTGATCTTAAAATACCAATTGAAATATAACTGCTCCAAAACCATGTAGCTCTTATTTTTAATAATGGCTTAGAAAACCACAAGTCCGCTGAATGAGGTTTCAGTACTGAAATGTTTTTCCATGACAGCAAGAATAGATAATTATTACTAGCTATGGTCAAGTTTGAAAATACACACATCTGTACATTCAATATCAGCAAAACTTTGACACTATATCCTATCTTTAGGTGGAACTCCAGATTGTATGGGTAGCTTTACTTTCTGAGCAAATACCCAAAGCACTCTTTAAATCAAAGCACACTTCTGTTACATCCAATCAGCAGCTATGCAAGGGCAGAGACCACATCAAACTATTTCCCCTGAAATATCTTTCCCTCATCAAAACTATCTTCTTCAATGGGACTATTCACCTGTTTAAATTTGCGCATGTGCATAAATGCTTTGCCAAATAGGACTCTAAAGACACAGCTATTGTTCATGTGTTCCATGGCTTCTGGTCTGATGGATCTAGTCAAGTGGTTGGCCTGCAAAGAGTATATGTCTTAATGCGAATGAAAAAGCTAATGGCAAAGTCACTTTCTGCACAAGTAGAAGAGAACACAGTGTCCAACTTTTTATTCTCTATGTCAGATGTATATGGCTTTGGCAAAGGTGGTGTCTGAATGCAGGTGGCCACAGATTCATTACAAGGTCTTTGGGTTTTTTAATTGCAGTAGATGTATTATATTTGTACATGAATCAATTCCCCTAACAATCCCACCAAACTTAACAAATCACACAGGAAACAGCTTAAAAAATTAAGAGACATCAAAAATAATGAATCGGGGAGCAAATAGAGAACTTGGGCAGAAAGGATAATAAACATATGAAATAAGATAGTGGTATCAGAGAAATTAAGTGAAACACAGGGGGTTCAAAAGACATCTCAATTTCTTTTGGTAAAGGGACAGGGCCAGCATGTGGAGAAGCCCAAATGTAGGATTAAGATCAACCAAAAAATGCCGCATATCGAAAGCTGGATGGCCTTTTCCTGTTCCTATCACCCAAAATCTTAGGCACACTGTACAATCAGAATATTTCAGAAAAGAACTATAAGAAAATCTCGCTCCCTCATTCTAGTTAGTATGAAGATGCAGCAAACGAATAATGGTCACTCCCCTCCTCAACAGTTTTTTAAACATCCTCTGTTCTCGGTTAAGCACATTCCTCTTTAAATAAGATACAGATGAAATAAAATACTTTTTTAGCAGTTTCCTTGGCTAATTAATCTTTGTATCATCTCACTTTCCTAAAGCATTTTAGTCTCTTTTTCTGTCTTCATGTCCACACTGATTCAAGACCAGCTGTACTGTGTCTCAGCAGGAGTGATCATACTGCACAAGATCTGACACTTGTCTCAGGCTAATAGTAGTTAGTACGTTACATTTTCAAGAAATGTGCAAGTCTAAGCCAAATAGCACACTGCACGTTACTGAGGTATTTTAAACATGAGGAAACCGATATTCAGTGGCTCGCAAGGTCAAGTGACTCTCCCAAGAACACACAGTGAGCTAATGTTAGGCCTGGGATTTGACCTCAGAGGTAGAGCTGGTCAGAAATTTTTTAACCAAACATTTTTTGTCAGCAAATGCTTATTTGTTGAATTCTAAACTTGTTTTCCAGCCAGCCCTATTCAGGGGCTCCTAGCTTCATGCCTCATCAATACATGATGCAGGTGCTGTGCTTAGAAATGACACCTTCCTCAAGACATCGTAGAAGTTATATTGTGGTTCTTTTCTTGTTTCACAGTTACAGAATGTCAGATGTCCTTCAAAGGAAAAAAAAACCCACATCCTTTTCATTTTCAATATATATTAGACACGTATTATACAAGAACAAACTGCAGCAATAATGGGGCTTCTCTTCACTTTGTCTGCTTCTGCTACCATTATTCTCCTGGTAATTCCTGGAGGTAAGTGCTGCTTTTATCCATTGTCATTGTAATTCATGATGTGTGTAGAGCAACATGTAGCTAGATATATTTAAATAATGAAGTTATCAGTAAGTAAGAGAAAGAATACATTTTTATTTATTTTCCATTGATTGTAAAAGTTAAGCCTTATGACAAATCAAAAAATAACATATGAAGGGAAAATCTTAACTCAACCTGCAAAGGAGGGAGGCAACTGGAGTCTAGAAGAGTTGCATGTTTTCCCTTCTCAAAAAATGTATATCTATCCACGAGTCAGAAAATTCCATCAGAAATGATGCTGCAATTGGCATAAATCTCTTCATTTCCAAACTTTTTGAAAAAAATATTGTTCATTTAACACTTTATCTGATTTATGTAGTGAATTGTGTATCCACTTTTTCAGAGTACACTGCATAATGTTTAGACAGTGTCAGATCCAGGGTTCTTTGGCATAATGAAAGCTGATGAACCTAGCAATGGAAACAACTGCAGCTCAAGCAAGTAAAGCTCTGCAAGACCATTTGTATTTTAGGGTGGGATTTTCAAAATCAGGGTTGGCCTAATTCTATTCCCATTGAACTCAATGGAAGCAGATTTAGACCAACACAGACCCATTTTAAAAATCCCACCCCTAATACAGCTACATCCAGCACTGTAAGTCTGTGCATATATTTATATGCATTATATTGTAAAATTACGCTACCCCTTTCTCTATGAATGGGATTTTTTTACATTATAGGCTGTCCCAACTGTGTCAAGCCTGGTTTATTTTTATTTTTAGATTCATGTGTGGATATCATTGGAGGGTATGCAGTGACTCCACATTCAAGACCATATATGGCCCTAATCAAAGGGAAAGAATATTGTGGAGGAGCTTTGATCAAAGAGAATTGGGTGTTAACGGCAGCCCATTGTAAAATGTAAGTTCTTCTAAAAATTTCTATCTCATAGAATGTTCTTACTAGTTTAACAGCAAAGTAAATAATACACAATATGAACCAAAGCTAATGCCTGATACTGTAGATCTAGCATGCTTTAGAAATTGCCACAACAAATAAAATTAATGTTTCATCTACTCTGGTATCCTGTCATAATAGATAATTATGCAATAATATGCCTGTGAGGTGCGTTTCTTCTAACTCCAGACAATTAGTAGCTTATCTTCTGAAGCATGAAAATTAATATCTCTTATATTTTTGTATAGCTAGTGTAATTGGGATTATAATCTTATTATTACACTTTAGCATTTACATTGGCAACCAAGCAATTGTGGTCTCCATTTCAACATGTTCGTGAATAACAAAAACCATAATAAGGTGCCCTAACCTTCTATCTATATGCAGAGATATTTTGTTAACTACTATTTGGACGCAGGCATAGAATAGCAGCAGTTAACTCAAGGAAAGACTTATTGAGTCTTTTCTTAGTCAATCACAATTTTGCTGAGCAAAGTTCAAAGCAGTACAAAATAGCTGCCCACAAAAGTGGAATGAAATTTGTGTCATTTCGTTGTATAAGATGAATGCAGTTCATTACCTGAGGATACGCTAAAAGAGCTCTTTAATTTATGTATTAATTTATATATTTATTAATTAAATTATTTTCTTTATGAATTAACTTTGTGGAATAGCAAGATAAACAAATGAAGGTGAGGATGGACCAACTCTTTGCAGTTAGAGTCAGGGCGGCGAGTTATATGGGCCCATGGTGCCAGTGCTCCAGGATTATTCAGGGCATGGGGCCCCGGCTTCACCAATGTTCAGGGCCAGGTCTCTGCCCCGGTCCCACCTGCTATCCCTGCATGCCTCCCCCAGAGCATCTCCCAACCCTGCCCGCCACCCCCAAGGGATTTAAAGGGCCCGGGGGGCCCCGGCCACCGCCACCACCACCAGCGGCACAGCAGGGCTAAGGCGGCTTCCTACCTGGCCTTGCTCTGCCCCACTCCCGGAAGTGGCCAGAACCGTCCTACAGCCTCGGGGGGCGGGGATGTCTCGGTGCGCTGCCCCCACCCCGAGCACTGACTCCGCAGCTCCCATTGGCTGGGAACTATGGCCAATGGGAGCTGCGGGGACAGTGGCTGCGTGCAACGGCATGCGGAGACACCCCGCCAGCGCCCCTGCCTAGGAGCCGCTGCCAGAGGGGTGTGCAGGTCGCTTTCGGGAGCTGCCCAAGGTAAGCACCACACCCCTCACCCTCTCTCGCACCCCAACCTTCTGCCCCAGCCCAGAGCCGGCACCCAGCACCCAAACACCCTCCCAGAACCTTAGGCAGGTGGGGACGGGCGGGACTTGGACCTGTTCTGGGCACCACCAAAAATTATATAAACCTGCCGCCTCTGGCTAGGGTGGCCTTAATAATTTAGCTTGTGAGCCAACCTTTCTCCTGACTGACAGGCTACCTAGCCGAATAATCTATCTGGCCCACCCAGGTGTGGATATGAGATTTAAAACACAAGTCCCACCCTTTACCCCCATCAAGAGGGTTAGAGCTGCCACTGAGCCAGACCCCACACAGTGTCTCTCCTGTCAAGTCTTTCAATCCCAATGAAGCTTGGATCCCACAATTCAGAAAGAGAGAGAGAGATTAATTCCTACTGTCACAGCCCAAACAGGTGAATATATTTAGCTCCTTGTAAAGACTACTTGGGGCCCCACAGTTACAATATTAGTGTACAAGAACATATGGAAAACAGAAAGCAATTCTGGCTTGACCTGAACAAAGAGAAAATGAAATAGCTAGCCAGCATAAAGTTCAACCAGCAATTAAACACCAATATAATGTCCTAAGAAAAAAGGATCATTTCCCCATAGCCTTGCCCACAGTGCTTGAATGGGTGAAAGGGGAAATCTTGCTGAGATTGGAAGAGCTGTTGAATGTCCTCCAATCCTATATCCCAGCTCAACTTAAATGCATGTGCAACTTCCTCCCATGCAATCACAGTGCACTTTAGAGTCACTGGAGCAATTAGTGGCATGGTCTGATATAAAACTGGTCCTTGATTGGCCAAGAAGAGCATAGAATCCTAGGCATCCATTCAAGGAACCCCTAGCAAGCACAGATCAGTAAGCGACACCTCCATTGTCTGGTGAGTCTATAAGGAGGCCAGACACTTAAGGGGAGGCAATTGAGCTGAATTAGATGTGGACTGAGGAGACAGTGTTGAGATCCTGATTGGAAATATTTCAAAGGTTTGGGATTCAGGTTCAAGGTCAAAGCAATGATACCGTTCAGATTTGATTTCAGATCAAACAGCATCCAGATTCCATTAGTTGTTCTCATGAGATTTCAGCCCAAAATGGCAGAAATCACATAAGTGTCAGTTTTTATAAGATTTCTGTTCCCAGTATAGCTGTCCTCATCAAATTTCTGATGCATCCAAACTGAAACCAGAAAATAGATCTCTTCCACTTTTGTATCAATACCAGAACCAAAACTGTAGCGACAGGTTTGTATCCCGAGATCCGAAACCCCTCCAAGACCCTGTGAAATTCATATAGGTACAGATATAGCTGTATGATTTTAGCTCATGTAATTATTTATAATTATGAATTATTAATAGTAATGTGCTGTTTCTTATTATTGTATTAATTATTATTTGTTGCTTTGGCATATGAAAAGAGATTGATCAACTTTGTAGCTAAGCAACTGAACACTATAGAACAAATTACAGCAGTGTATTTATCAGCAAGAGAGTATAGTACCTACTAGAAATGAACACTACCGAACGCATGTATAGTTTTGTATAATTAATACAATTAACTATGTTGTTCTTTTCAGTGATACAGGCACAGTTATTCTTGGAGCTCATTCACTTTCAAAGAAAGAGAAAGAACAACAGATTTTTAAGATTGCAAGATCAATTCGCTACCCATGCTTTAATGAGCAGGGAAAAGAAAATGACATTATGCTTCTGCAGGTATAGAATTTTTATTAAACAGAATTTTAAGCATATGCAACTTTCTATCCTGTATGGATATGTGATGGCATGCTACCTGCCTTACAAAGACTCTAGACAAAATCTTTAGTTATGTAACTGTTAGTTAAATCTTTAGTTATATAATATTTCTGACTTTGTTATGCATACACTCATTTGTCATTTTATACTTTCCCAAACTTCCTGTGAAGACTTCTGACTTCTTATAAGGAGCACTGCTTATAGAAAATATTTTTGTGCACATAATAGCCTATACTTGACATCTGAATATGTTAACTAGTTATTGTGCAAAGTATTACGTAATCTAATGTTATAGGGCAGGGATCAGCAACCTTTGGCACACAGCCTGCCAGGATAAGCCCCCTGGCAGGCCAGGCCCGTTTGTTTACCTGCCGCGTCCACAGGTTCGGCCGATCACAGCTCCCACTGGCCATGGTTTGCTGTTCCAGGCCAATGGGGGCTGCGGGAAGCAGCAGCCAGCACAACCCTCGGCCGGCACCGAGGCCTGGAGCGGTGAACTGCGGCCAGTGGGAGCTGTGATCAGCCGAATCTGCAGACACTAAACTGGGAGGAAAGGTAGATACGCTGGAGGGTAGGGATAGGATACAGAGGGACCTAGACAAATTAGAGGATTAGGCCAAAAGAAATCTGATGAGGTTCAACAAGGACAAGTGCAGAGTCCTGCACTTAGGATGGAAGAACCCCACGCACCGCTACAGACTGGGGACCGAATGGCTAGGCAGCAGTTCTGCAGAAAAGGACCTAGGGGTTACAGTGGACGAGAAGCTGGATATGAGTCAACAGTGTGCCCTTGTTGCCAAGAAGGCCAATGGCATTTTGGGATGTATAAGTAGGGGCATTGCCAGCAGATCGAGGGAGGTGATCGTTCCCCTCTATTCGACATTGGCAGTTTTGGGCCCCACACTACAAGAAGGATGTGGAAAAATTGGAAAACGTCCAGCGCAGGGCAACAAAAATGATTAGGGGACTGGAACACATGACTTATGAGGAGACGCTGAGGGAACTGGGATTGTTTAGTCTGCGGAAGAGAAGAATGAGGGGGGATTTGATAGCTACTTTCAACTACCTGAAAGGGGGTTCCAAAGAGGATGGCTCTAGACTGTTCTCAGTGGTAGCTGATGACAGTACAAGGAGTAATGGTCTCAAGTTGCAGTGGGGGAGGTTTAGGTTGGATATTAGGAAAAACTTTTTCACTAGGAGGGTGGTGAAACACTGGAATGCATTACCTAGGGAGGTAGTGGAATCTCCTTCCTTAGATATTTTTAAGGTCAGGCTTGAGAAAGCCCTGGCTGGGATGATTTAGTTGGGGATTGGTCCTGCTTTGAGCAGGGAGTTGGACTAGATGACCTCCTGAGGTCCCTTCCAACCCTGATATTCTATGATTCTATGATTCTACGGCAGGTAAAAAACCGGCCCAGCCCACCAGAGGGCTTACCCGGCGGACCGCAGGCCAAAGGTTACTGATCCCTATTATAGGGAGTGTTGTTAGTCAAATATCTGACTCCCATTTAATATTTTTACTTCTCTTAAGCTATACATTAGATTTTAAAAAATCCATTAAAAGAATGTTATTTAGGAAATTAGGAAAAGCTCAATTTACAGTTGCCTGACAGTGCACCCTTTGAGTGAATGAGGCAGGGGGTCCAGTGGAAAAAAAATAGCATATCATATGATAATTAAAGACTATGTGATAATGAAATTCATAAGCAACTGTAAATCTGCCATTTCCTAAATGTCAAGCACTTGACTTTGCAATCTAACATTCTTTTAATGTAGTTTTTTGGGGGGATATGTATAGTTTCCTAGGTTTTTTTTAAAGGAAAAAGGCAAAAATATGTTGTGTTCTATTCAGTTACAAAAGATCCTCTATCATGCAACAGTAGGCTTAAACCCCTGAATCTTGAGCTCTGTAGGGTAGATTGCTACCGCATGAGCTACAGGACTAACTGTAGCTGGCTAAAGGAAAGGCTACTGTTCCAGAAGCAGGCAGTAGGCAATTGAGGACATGGGCTGGGTCTATGGAGTAGTCACCAGGACTGGCCTAATTCTCTTTCTTACGTCCCACTCTTGAGAGATAGGGGAGCTCCAGCTCCATGTACCCCTCTGGGTGGGGGAATGAGCCACTGGGGCCATGTGCTAGGGCCAGGGCCATGGAAGGGGAGCTGAGCCCAGCCCAGTTTTCTTCCCCCTCCCCCTGTCAGCTGTTCTGACATTTTTTCGTCTGTTTGTTTTACTCTGAATTTTCTATGAAAATTTTCAACTTTTTGGCAACATTTTTCAACCAAAAAAACAAAATATTGCTATTCAAAATGGCATTGTGGTCCCTCAAGGGAGTTCCAGTTCAGGGGCTTTATGCTCCCATTCTCCTCTGTGGGGCTAGCTCTCCAATAGCTTTCTGATATGCTCATAGACTTTAAGGCCAGAAGGAACCATCATGATCATCTAGTCTTGCCTCCCGCACATTGCAGGCCACACAACCTTGCCCACCTACTCCAGTAATAGACCCCTAACCTCTGGCTGAGTTACTGAAGTCTCAAGTCATGATTTAAAGACTTCAAGTTACAGAGAATCCACCGTTTGCACCAGTTTAAACCCACAAGTGACCCATGTCCCATGCTGGAGAGGAAGTAAAAAAAACCCCCATGGTCTCTGCCAACCTGACCCAGGGGAAAATTCCTTCCCAATTCCAAATATAGTGATCAGTTAGCCCCTGAGTATGTGGGCAAGACCCACTAGCCAGATACCTGGAAAAAAATTCTCTGTAGTAAGGCAGCTCCCTCCACATCTAGTGTCCAGCCATTGGAGATATTGGCTACTAGCAATCGCAGATTGGTTACATGCCATTGCAGGCAACCTCATTATACCATCCCCTCCATAAGCTTATCAAGCTTAGTCTTGACGCCTGTTAGCTTTTTTGCCCCCAGTAGTCCCCTTGGAAGGTTTTTCCAGAACTTCACTCCTCTGATGGTTAGACACCTTCATCTAGTTTCAAGTCCAAACTTGTCGATGGCCAGTTTATATCCATTTGTTCTTGTGTCAACATTGGCATGTCACTTAAATAACTCCTTCCCCTTCCCTGGTATTTATCTCTCTGATGTATTTATAGAGAGCAATCATATCTTCCCTGAACCTTCTTTTCATTAGGCTAAACAAGCCAAGCTCTTTGAGTCTCCTCTCATAACATAGGTTTTCCATTTCTCTGATCATCCGTAGTAGCCCTTCTCTGCGCCTGTTCCAGTATGAATTAATCTTTCTTAAACATGGGTGACCAGAATTGCACATAGTATTCCAGAGGAGGTCTCACCAGTGCCTTTTATAATGGTACTTAGACTCCCTGTCTCTACTGGAAATACCTTGCCTGATGCATCCTAAGACTGAATTAGCCTTTTTCATAGCAAAAATTCTTGTTGTTAGTCCCTAAGTGCATGGCCTTGCACTCTGTACAATTGAAATTTCATCCCATTTCTATTACTCCAGTTTTCAAGGTCATCCAGATCTTCTTGTATGATATTCTGGTACTCCTCCATATTGGCAATACCTCCCAACTTTCTGTCATCTCTAAATTTTATTAACACACTCCCCACTTTTTGTGCCCAGGTCATTAATAAAAATATAAAGTAGGATTGGTGACAAGACTGATACCTGAGGAACTCCACTAGTAACCTCCCTCCAGCCTGACAGTTCACCTTTCAGTATGACCCATTGTAGTCTCCCCTTTAACCAGTTCCTTATCCACCTTTTAATTTTCATATTAAGCCCCATAGTCTCCAATTTAATAATTTCCCATGTAGAATTGTATCAAATGTCTTAGTGAAATTCAGGTAGATTAGATCTACTGCATTTCCTTTGTCTAAAAAATCAGTTATCTTCTCAAAGAAGGAGATGGGGTTGGTCTGGCAAGATCTACCTTTTGTAAAACCATGCTGTATTTTATCCCAATTACCATTTACTTCTATGTCCTTAATGACTTTCTCTTTCAAAATTTGTTCCAAGACCTTGCATATAGTTGAGGTCAAACTAACAGGCCTGTAGTTTCCCAGATCACTTTTTTTTCTCTTTCTTAAAGATAGGTACTATATTAGTAATTCTCCAGTCATAGGATACAACTCCCAAGTTTACAGATTCATTAAAAATCCTTGCTGTTGGGCTTGCAATTTCATGTGCCAGTTCCTTTAATATTTTTGGATGGAGAGTAATCCAGGGCCCCCAGTTTAGTCCAATTAAGATGTTTGAGTTTGACTTCCACCTCAGATGTGGTAATTTCTACTTCCATCTTTCATAATGTATCACTTTCTCCCATTTTGGTATTGGAAGAAGGTGCATCATAGGAGTCCTTGGTCATGATGCATCATGGGAAATTTAGGCCAGCCAGAGAGCCAGCCCATAGAAGAGATTTGGAGCATAAAACTCCCAACCTACATGAAGCACTGCAAAGCCATTCTAAATAGAAATATGTCTGGGTTTAGCCACAATATTTCGTTTTTTAGTTTTTCAGTTAAACAAAAATTTCTGCAGAAAGCAGACACATTTCACACAAAAACTTTTTAAATGAAAACCCAATTTTCTGTCAGAAAACAGTTTCAATGGAAATTTTTGACCAGCCCTACTCCCAGATGTTCCCAATACAGTGGTTTTGCTGCTTTGGCAGAGGTATAAGCCCAGCACTTTGGAATGTTCCTGTGTTCAGTTATTTTGGCAAGTTGCCAAAAATTTTCTGATAACCATAAGCCAGAGAAGGGAAATTATGATTTTTCATAGTATCTTATGGAAAGCTGAATGAAATTTCATGGGGCAAATGAAAGGCACTTCCCTAGCTCAAGAGTAGTCTGCTGCTGAATACCAAAGGTATGAGATCTTCTCCAAGAAAAGGTCACAAAAATATTTCATAATCATAATGGAGAGTATTGAGCAACTTAAAGACAGGGGTTACTACCAGCTCCCCCTGCAATAACCATGTCTTCTTATTATCCAATAGCTTAAACAAACAGCAAAAATTAATAAAGCTGTGAAAACCATTAAGCTACCTAACACAGACACTGATCCCAAACCAGGAACAAATTGCCAAGTAGCAGGATGGGGAATAATTAAGAATCGAGAGCGTAAACTTTCTGATATCCTGAGGGAAGTCAACATCACCATCATCGACAGAAGAACCTGCAATGATCAGAATCACTATAATTATAAACCCATTATAACTATGAACATGGTGTGTGCTGGAGATAAGAACGGAGGAAAAGACTCATGTGTTGTAAGTAGATATGCTGGTTGTACCCATCTAGAGGCTCTTAAAAATAAAATATAGAACAATGGGTATGATGAGCCCATCAGAATGCTCAGGTCTTTAGTTCAGCTGCAAAACAAGTGTCTACACTCGGGGAGGGATCAATCTAAGCTACGCAACTTCAGCTACGTTATTCACGTAGCTGAAGTCAACGTACTTAGATCTACTTACTTGTCTTACTTGCCTTCACTGCAGTAAGTTGACGGCTGATACTCTCCCGTCGACTCTGCCTGTGCCTCTCGCCCTGGTGGAGTACCGGAGTCAACGGGAGAGCGCTCGACTAGATGCAATAAATCGACCCCCACTGAATCAATCCAGCGGGTAATGTAGACAAGCCCTTTGTGTGTCTGAGAGTTATAAAGGACTGTGCTGATCTGATTTCCTAAGACTTAAAATCAAAGCTTCTGATTTGTAAACTATCTTGAGGGCCACTGGACTTTTATGCTTTTCTGAGCAGGGAAAAGAGGAAAATATTTTTCCTTTTCTGCAGTCAAATGGTCTTTAGTGGAGAAAGAGCAGTGGAAATGTCCAGTCTCTACAATGGTAATTCAGATTAAGCTACATGGGCCTATTCTAAAAGCCACTGAAATCAATGGAAAGACTCCCATTGACTCCACTGAGCTTTGGAACAGGCTTTACATGGTCTAGTGCATTTCATATGTACATAAGTCAAGTGATAAAACAAATTTCAGCCATATCAAGTGGTGATAGCTATACATAAACAGCCATATTTCTACAATGTTTACATAATTAATTTATTATATAATGTTTTTTGCTATAAGTGGAATCATCCATCAAGAAGTGGACTTTTACAAAAACATTAGTATTCACATTCTCTGGCAGGTAATAATTGAGTACCCACTGCAGACCCTACCCCAGTTACTCATGACTAGCCTTATAGCTTCTAATTTTATGCAGAGAGACAAATTTAATAATTGAGAACTTAATATACTTGCACTCCAACAGAAAATAAGTACATGTTTGCATTGAGGTTCCTAGGCCAGTCCTGTGAAGCAGTGAGTACCCACCTCTGAAGAGTTGAGGGTGCTCAAAAACCACTCTACAAACGTTGCTCAAGACCTTACAAGATGAGGCCCCAGTCGTCTGATTCTGCTGTTATTAAAGTCATTTCTATAACTCTCATTGACTTCAATGGAAGCAGAGTCAAGACCCAAGTCCTGCTTATATTTCTCATGAGTCATTTCATGGCTTTGTATCATTTCATTTCTGATACAGTAAAGGAACACCCAAGTGCATTTGGTAGATTCAAAAAGGAGGTTGTCCAACCTATCCAGAAGTAATGGCTAATACCTAATAGTCACTCCCATTCCTTTGTTTCACGTCATGCATCTTTCTCTCATACAGTCTGTCATCAGGAATGATCCAAAGCTGTTGTTCTAAAAATATTTGAGAAAGTCTAAAAACATTTATTCTACATCATATTTATACACTAAATTGATCCTAGTGTAGGTAATACATTTTCAGGCCTTAACAAAGACTGATTTAGTTTATAACCACTTAGTCTCTGATCCTGAATATACTTTAGAAATTTATAACTTTAATCACATGAGTAGTACCAATGAGGGCTTGAAGGATCAGGAAAGTAGATACTACTTTGATGGGCACTATCAAAATTCCTAATATAGATCTTCAAATCCACTTTACTTATAATCTAAATCAGGAGAAAGAGGAGAAAAAGACAAAGGATTAACTTTTGTCTGTTGCAGAATATTCCATCCATTTATATACACTGGGGACATGGGGGAAAATCACACCTCTTGGCAACTTTGTCTGGTATATTATGGCTTGACTTACTGATGATTTCAAAGGTTTTGTCCAATTCTCCATTTTCATAGAAGCCTTTCTATCCAGCAATAAAACAGTTAACACACTGTACTATCTGTTTTATACACACCCCGACAAGGACATTACTAGATGATTAATTTTCCAACCAACATAGAAGTTTTACTTTTCGATTAGATTTACTAATTATTTCCAGAAACTTTCTGCATTCAAAGGGCAAAGTTTCCAGTTTGTTTCAGATTATAAAAAAAAGGACATGTTCATTACTACTAAATTAGATTTATTCTCTATTTAATTCACAAATGAATGGATCAGATTCAAACCTTTTTCATTTTTTAGATACAGAACACATATTCTTAGGAAAGACCCATAGAAGTAAGAATTAATTTCTGAAAACTTTCCTCAGAACTTGTCTACACATACACACACACGTGCACCAGTTTAATTAGCGGTGTGTTTTCAAACCTTTGTAAATTCTGATGTCAAGTTTGTCTTCCTCTTCTTTAGGGGGATTCAGGTGGTCCTTTGATATGTAATGGTGAATTGAAAGGCATCACCTCCTTTGGCAAGAAAAACAAGTGTGGTGCTGTTCAAAGCCCTGGTGTCTACACTCGTCTTACGAAGACGCATCTTCTCTGGATAAAGAAAACCATAGGGGGTGACTTATAGATTGAGTCAATCACTGACTGATTTTCTGTTGCTCTGATATGTATTTACTTGTAACAAAATTTATTTTTGAATGATGAAGTCAGTATGATCAGAGTATTATGCAATAGCTTCATGAAGTGGTAATTTCACTATAAGCCCCTTCAATCGCTTGTAACTTTCCCATCAGAATTCACTTTGGGGCACAAATTTCATATATGTGATTTCAGCAAAGAAATTACCTTAACCCCAGCACAACATAAGCATAGCATTCTCCTATAACAGTATATGCCCTGTATTCTCAGCCACAGAGGGGCTACACAGGTGCTTCGTGGCTAAGGAGAGGAGTATTACTTCACCTTTACAAAGCACATTTACTAGATCTCTGTATAGATAATGAGCATTTCAGCTCAAGGTCCAATCCGACTCTCACTGAACTTAATAGAATTTGGTCCTAATTGAATATTGAGAATAATTACACATATCTATATCTGGATTTCCGTAAAATCCTGGAGAGTCACTGAGATTCTAGGAATAACCCCAGAATCCTGGAAATACTGTTGATGCCTCTCCTTCCTCTGAAGAACCCATGATTTATTTTTACCCCCCATCTTCTGAAGGCCCTCTGAAGGGGGCTGTTAGGTCTGGCAGCCTGAGGAGTTTCAAAGACTGCATACTTTGTAGGGAAGTTTATTTGACTGTGAAATCTAATGATTTTGAATTTCCTAACGTCTATGTATTTCAAAACTTCAACCATTTCATTACATTATAATATTTTGCATTTAATAAAGAAAAGGCAATAAAGTCTGTGGCTTGAAATATGCAATTATCTGGAACACCCTGTCTCTTGCAGTAAAAATATTATGTGCAGTTTTGAACATGTAAACTATTTGCAAACCAGTCAGGGTATATACTTGTTTATAACATACATTATGTTAAACATTCAGCTGAAAACTCCATTGTGACAGGGTCTGCAGGATGCAACCTAGACTGTGGGACTGCTGAGCCCTCCAAACCCACCAACTTGGGCTGCCTCTCATATGTGATGCTGATGTCAAGTTACAAGCCTCTGACAGGCACTGCACTTACACAGACATCCAGAGGCAGGGACACACCCAACTGAGTTACATTAATGGTCTCCCAGCCACTCATGAACCATAGATAGGGAGGCTTCAACCAATGCCCCCTAGCTGTCCAGTCTTGCACCCCAGAACTGTACCATCTTGCACTGGTCAGAAGCCTGACCAGTGTAAGTTCATTACTTAGTTCGTCATTTCTTCATAGGAAAGTAGAAGTGGACATGCATCACCTTTGTTAACCTGAGCTTAGATTCCCCCCAGGCATTTCAACCAAAACACACTGTTGTAGATAAAATATGAACAGATTTATTAACTACAGAAAGATAGCTTTTAAATTATTATAAGTAGCAGGCAAAGAGATCAAAGCTGCTTACCTAAAAAATAAAATAGAAATTCAGTCTAAATTCTAACTTGAACAGACTAAGCAAGATTTGAATCAAGCAATGTCTCACCCTAACAGATGGTACAAGCAGCTTACAGTTCCTCAATACATAGACTAGACACCCTTCCAGCCTGGGACCACTCTTCCCCAGTTCAAAATCTTTTTCTTCCAGATGTTCTTCCCGCTGTTGAGATGGTGGGGGAGAGATGCCAATTGATGATGTCACTGTCTCTCTTTTCATACCTTCTTCCAGCTGCTAGAAAGATCCTTGCTGTGACGTTGGGGGTCAGTCAGTCCCCATTGGTCAAGCCGTCTCCACTGAGTACATGCCTTCTCTAAGGAGCTTCGGGGATAGCGGATTGTTTTCTTGATGGGACCACCTTTGTTGCAACTGAAAGGCTGGTTGTGGGTGTTCCCAACCTCACAACATATTTCAGTTACATATATAGCAATACCTCATAAGTTCACATACAATGACAGTACATACGATCCAACATGATATTAATGTTCAACTGATCAAGACTTTTAACATGATACCTCACAAGGCATACTTTGTACAAAACATATCATAATTATATGACAGTGGTAAATATGGAGGTTCCAGGGTGCTACTTTAAGGTACAGAGTGTCACACCTATATAAAACCCTCAAGTGAAATGATAGACAATTTCTCTGGTTAGATAAAATATTACTATAATAAATACTAGCTGGTAAAATATAAAAGTCCTATTTCATGACTACAGTGTCAGTAGTTAGCTAGATTTCAGTGATATCTTAGCCATGAAATGATCAGACCACTTTTCCAACATTTCCAGCAACAGGATTGTGATCCAAAACAATGTATTGTCATGTGCATACTGATAAACTCAGCCACTTCCAGTTCCATAAATATCTTCAGAGTTTTTTCTCCAGCAATAGGAAATAGCTAACAGATTTATGAGAGGGAAAAGAATATTTAATGGGTGGAGATATATTGCATATGATTTTAATTAAAATGTCATTTTGTTGCATTCTTTATGAGCCATTAAACATTGAAGATGATACACAACATAGCAAAACAGAGACTAAAACCAGCCATGCATATAGCATCAGCTGACATATTGCTGGAGTTAAAAAAAAAAAAAGCATGTTGTCATACCAATAGCATCTGATGTGGGTAGGGAAGACAGAGAACTTTAAATTCCTGGGGCCGAAACTAAGTTTCTTACTAAAAGTTCCAAATACAAAAATCTCTGTTCAATATTTCATGAGTGTTTCTATTGCACCAAGTCAGTACTTGCAGTATTTAGTATTTTTCCTCCTAAAAATAGTTTTACATAGAATCATAGAACTGGAAGGGACCTTGAGAGGTCATCTAGTCCAGTCCCCTACACTCAAGGCAGGACGAAGTATTATCTAGACCATCCCTGACAGGTGTTTGTCCAACCTGCTCTTAAAAATCCCCAATGATGGAGATTCCACAACCTCCGATTCCACAACCTCCCTAGACAATTTATTCCAGTGCTTAACCACTGCTTTCAGTTAGGAATCATATTTCCTGCTATTACTTATTTAACTTATTCTTCTGTAAAAAGAACCACATACACACATAGTGGGTAAATAAGGGAGGATAGAAGGATACCAGGCCAAATGGGATTACACCAATGTATCTGAGAGCTGAATTTGGCCCAGTGACTGGAATTTACACCCAAAATATTCTGCCTAAACAGAGGGAATAAAATTAATCGTACTCTATTAAATAAAAGTCTGAACAATTTCTTTTTCTCTTACCAGCACAAAGCCGGTGGTTAGTGGGGAAATGATTCTAAAAATCCAAGTAGAGAGAAAAAGATATAAAGATTTTTAAAGTAAAAAATGTAAAGGAAAATATGTAGTTGATATTCAAAGACACTTGCCATTTGGGACTGTTTCTATCTTGTGTTTCTCTCTCCCCACAAACTCCCTTTAATTCACTCTCTGTTCTTTCTGTCCACTCTTTGTTTTGTTGTCATTTTCTTATTTTCGCCTTATTGTAGCATTTTCTCATTCTTCTTTTCTTCTAATCTGCTCCTTCTCTTTACCTTCATTTTGGATGTTAGAGACACCATACTTGTCAATTAAAAACAACAATTTGCTCAAAACCAAAGATTCATCCTTTCTCCATTTCACAGTCAGATAAAGTTCATGGTAAGGTGACCAGATGTCCCGATTTTATAGGGACAGTCCCAATTTTGGGGTCTTTTTCTTATATAGGCTCCTATTACCCCCCACCCCAGTCCCGATTTTTCACATTTGCTGTCTGGTCACCCTAGTTCATGGTCCTCCTAGCACAACAGAACCCAGGAGACTAGGAAAGAGGGGGTCTGGCATAGTAAAGGTCTAAGAGACGTGCTGGGCTAGAAGACATGTGATAAGCATGCACAAAATATGAAGCCTTCCTTCTCTAGGGAAATGTCTTGAATCTTCCCCAGTTTGATTCTGGTGAATAGCAATTATTTTACCTGAATGTTGTTTGATGGCTTCTGTAAGATCAGTTGGACTCAGCATCATTCCTAGTGGCTCAGGATTCACATAGTAAAAATAACCTAAATACCTCTGTCGCTGTTTAAACTTGTTGGCATTTACAGCAAAGACACTAGTGAGCCTGGATACTGAAATGCCCTCTCACCTAAACTGGAAAGATCTTCAGATCAAGAAAACAGCACCCATTCCGATCAGATCTCCCCCTCTAGGCAATGGCCAATAAAAGTTTATTGGATAGATAGGGAAGAGTGACCATGATTAGCTAACAAATTTATTTGAGCTACAGCTCACGAAAGCTTATGCTCAAATAAATTGGTTAGTCTCTAAGGTGCCACAAGTACTCCTTTTCTTTTTGAGAATACAGACTAACACAGCTGCTACTCTGAAATCCATGATTAGCTAATGACATGTTGCCATCTAGAATGCAATGATTTCCACTTACTACAGGCTAATGAGGTAGCCAGTGAGAAATGAACAGGCATAATCATTTAATCATTGAATCATCACAGCAGACCATCCTGTAGCAGTGAAGGCCTGATGCATGTAAGATAAGGTGATGAATTTAAGCAAGCAAGCCCCATGTCTGTTCTTTCGTGAACATTTCAGTAGGTTATACTGTAAGCTAATCGAAGAGCTCCATGGATCTAAATTTTCTAATCTCTTCAGTTATGCAGCACTCTGAGAACAACCTTGTTATATTCTAGAGAATCCAGGAGGATGCAATCCTTGAACAGATTATTCAAAAGTTCAAGAGACTGCTATTTGTAGACATAATTTTTGTGCAGTTCTTTGTTCTGATACTCATTCTACAGTGTTCCATCTATGGCAGAAGTGCTAAATTACATCACATCCATGTCACAAAAGGCAGTAACAACAAAAACATTCCACAGTCTTTTTATTGTGTTTTTAATACATGAATACTTAAGATGGATGCATTCATTAGTGCATTAATTTAATTTAATTTAATCTAATTATTTATTTAAATACGTCTCTAGGTACCCATCCAGTGTTCTGGGTACCGATACTAGAAATGAAAAGACACAACATACACATAGAAAAAGGACTGCCCATAAATATATCCATCTCAATCTACTTCATTCTCAACAGTCTTAGCAAAGAGAGAAAAAAGATGGGCTTTGCTGTGTGCTCAGAAGCTTAACAAATACTAACTCTGACAGCCCAAGGAGAGAAACAAGTTCCCACGTCACCATTAAATGTAATGCCAATGGAAAAATTAGAATAAATCAAGATTTCACATTTTAAGGACCTCTGCAATGTAAGAAGGAGAAAGGATCAGCCTCACAGCACTGTATTTTCTGAGAATCCCCTTCCAATTTATCAAGCAAAGTATGATCAGATTCAAAACAAATATCTCCCCTAATCTAGTTGGTGAGGTTATGATGTTCAAACTTCCCCAACAGAAAAATGGGAAAAAATCTCAGAAATAAGTAGGAGAAAATAAACAAATTCACAGTTTACTGTTCCCTCTGCTTTTCCTGCAACTGAGAGGGGGGAAAAAATCACTATTCTGGTCACAGATTTTAAATGCTTGTTAAAATCAGCTGCAATAGCCATGTTCATACTGGAAGACAAACTCTGAATTAATAATTTCCTGTTCTTAGACCTCAGCTTTTTTGTAGTTATTTCTACGTGCACCACCAAAGAGTTCTTATTTTCCAACCTGCTTTGAAGTAAGACCACAATAGGTGGCCACTAAACCAGAGGTTTTGGGCTATATCACACTTTTTGTAAATGAACAACTTTTGATGTGCTTGTGACATCTGAGAAAATGCAACTGGTGGTGTCTGCTCTCCAGCCCTAAAGTCAGTTCTTACGTGATTTACAAACAGCAGAGATGTGGTTTTAAATTATGGATGAAAATAAAAGATGTGACCATCGTAGATTCATTTCCAGATGCCTCTGCAGCCCCCTTAACATTGTCTGCCTTTCGTCACCCATTCCACCGCAGCTGAATTTTTCTGTCTGAAAACCATGGGCTGACTTTATATCACTCATCTCAACTCCCACCTCCCCAGCTGAGTTACAGGAACCATTCTATTCTATTCTAATATTTTTCAGACAGAAAGGGCCATGAGTTTCTACTCCTACAGGGCTCTTTTCACACACAAAAAATGTTTCAAGGGTCTTTTTGGGAACAGAGGCAAGCCTTTCCTTCTCTCTTGTCTCTCATTAGCCCATTCCAAGTCCATTGCTTCTCCTGCTTTCAGATGGTGGAAGGAGAACGTCAGAGACATCCATGGAGTTGCAAAGGCTTTAAAATGCTTTGAATGAGAGCTTGCTGATCACTGGGCCAAATCCTGCAGTCCTTATTTAGCTTATGTCAGTATTCAGTCCTTATTCAGGCAAAGTCTTACTAAAAAATCAAAGAGAGTTTGCCCCAGCAAGTATGAAACTATGTAACTATGATAGCTATAATCTTTGCTAATGCAGGGTGACCTCTAAACTGGTGACCTCTAAAACAAAAGACGTAAGTCACCACAGCTTAAGCCAAAAGCCACACAGACTCACAGACTCTGTTTCCTGGACATAGACAAGTAACTGACTAGTAAGTTACAAAAAGACCATATAATTATGATTATTATGCATTTATTATTTTAGATGTTAAAAACTTTTTGAAATACAGGGGGGCGGGGTTTAATAAAAGCCTCCCTAGGTTTCAGAATCTGAGCTCCAACTTCAAAGTACTGTTTACACAGCTATTTTTATTGTGCTAGCACAAACCCTGCTAACCCAAGTCTGTCAACCCAGGCTGAGAGGCTTGCTTCTGTGGGCTGTGTAGACATACCCTAATGGACTGTACTCCTGAGAATAGGCCAATATAGAACTTTTCATTAGGCCTATGGCTCAAAACAGGCATTAAGTGAGACTTAATTGGTGCATAGTCCTCGTGCTGGCTCTCTGTGCATGTGTTATGGGTTTAAGGAAAACAAATGTGATATTATTAATCAGAGTTAGAAAGTTTTTCATCTAAAGCATGGGCAGTTTGGGCTCAAGCATGTTCCATGTGATAATGAACTAACTAGAAGAGTGCTTTCTCTTGAACAAAGGTGTTATCTTTATTCCATGTTTCATTTGGAAAGAATGCAGATTTGTTATATTACTGTCATTGCCAAAAACCTTTAACTGCTCATTTTCAAAAGTCAATGGAAAAAAGTTGCCACAACTAACTAGAATAATCCTCCTGAAAGTCCTTGCTTTCGCCAGATTAGCAGTATTTCCACACACAAGCCATTCCATCAGCCGCAAGAGAAAAGATCCTGCTATGATCTGGGCTCAGTGCTACATGCAAGACTCTTCCTTTATGACCTACAAAACAAAACCACAATATTTATAACAGAGATCAGGGAGATGTCATGATTTTAAAATGAGAACTCTTTGCCATTTTGAAAATTGCCCACCCGTGGTAAGGCTTGTTTACTATAACTACAGCTGCACAACATGTTGCATAGGATGTGCTGTTTGGTTTGAGCAAGCCTAAGATTTACAGCAGTTTTACACTAAGAAAAAGCTGAAAGCAAAATTTTCCTCTTATTGGGGTCACATTTGAACTATTAGGACTTTACAAAAGCTCCACAAGGCTTTTCTCTCAAAGGAGAATATTATGCCACTTAGTTTTAAACCTGAACTCTTGATTCTCCACTGCAGTCAAAATATGTGTCTAATCTATGACTGGTAATGTGCCTCACTACTGATCTTTCTCCTGTGGCTGCACATGCTTCTCAGACACTTTGCCACTGATTCAGCAGTTATGAGATAGTGTCTCCAACTTCTGAGTTATTTGCACTATAAAGCCCTCTTGAAAAAGCTCCTACACAATAATTTATTGGAGTTGTATGTTGAGTGCACCCATGGTTATAGAAAAAATTAGGGACAAGATTCTGGCTGGCTGCTGTGGCTACTTTGCCCCACTCCACCAGCACAAAGCTGCAAAACTGGCTTACCTGGTTATGTAAGGATTCCCCCAGCATGCAGGCATAGCTGAGAAAATTCAGACAGAGCCATAGCGGAAAGATGGACAAGTATTATACTGGGATTAAGGAGAGTTGGTTCAGTTCCCTGGTCTGCCATAGACTTCCTGTGTGACATTGAGCAACTTGCTTAACCTCTCTGTGCTTCAGTCTCCATCTGTAATATGGGAATAACAACACTTCCCTACCTCACAGGGATGTTGTATGGATAAATACATTAAAAAGATGAGATGCTCAGATGGCAACGAGGGCCATACGAGTCCCTTAGATAGAGTGGCCTAGTACTGCCAGGCTGCTGGAATGGCCCCTTGTGGCCATGTTGACTTAGAGCAAATTAGAGCAGTACTGATGCTGATGTCACTTGGCAGAGACTCTAAGGGTATGTCTACACTGCAGCTGAAAACCTGTGGCTGGCCCGTGTCAGCTGACTCAGGGCTCGGGCTAAGGGACTGTTTAATTACACAGGCCGGAGCCCAGGTTCTGGAACCCCACAAGACGGGAGGGTCCCAGAGCTCAGTCCTCCAGCCCAAGCCCCAACGTCCACACTACAATCAAACAACTCCTTAGCTGCGGCCCGTGAGACCAAATCAGCTGACACAGGCCAGCCGCAGGTGTTTAATTGTAGTAGTGCCCTTAGACTGGAATTTTGCCCAAGGCTTAATATTAAAGTGCGACTGTCACTAATTTATTTCCACTATGGATTAGTTTTCAGGCTTTGCTTCCTTACTGGATCATTGAGCAAGAGTGCAGGATGGGCAGTCCTATGCTGAGTGCATGTGAGTGGGAATGAGTCTGCATTGCAAAGAATTCTTAACACAGTCTCCTCTGGGCAGCTATAATAAACACAGAAGGAAAAGAGTCAGAGACTTACCAGAAATACCCAAAGAATGGATTCAATGTTTTTAAAAAGATGGTTCTATTCCACTGGTGTATTATGAACCTGCAGGGTATGAGCAACCTCAACTCCGACTGAATTCAACGGTAGCTGCGGAATCTCAGCCCATCAAGTGAGGTGCTCAGCACCATCCAGCCTCTAAAAACTGAAACCCAATAATGACTCATCTGTTACTTTCTTTCTTGTGAAACTCGTGTGACTAAGGGTTTCTTGGATAATATATATATATATAATCAATTTTCTCTCTTAACTCCATATGCTTATAACAGGGCAGAGTCCCCTTCAGTAGAAACTTCTTCTGGTTCATAATTATCTGATCTTCACAGTTAAGAAAATTAGTTTCCATTGTGAAGAGGTAAAACTCAAGAGGAAATGGAGTGACCCCGGGTGACTGTGCTGCTGTAGCAAATGTCACTTGTGTGCTGAGTGTTTCATATGTAAGCATGAGAGCTGAGTTTTTATCAAAAGTTAAAGCAAAAGCAGGTTTAATTTCCATATGCATTCAGGCTTTTTAAACATATGCTATTCAAACACATGAAAAGTCTCAGATTGTACTTACCGACTGAATGTAAAGCAAAAGTTTAAACCGATAGTGCCACAAATATAACAAGTCATTCTTCAGCCTTCTCTGCCAACTGCACAAGAATACTGTGGCCATAACATATGTATAAGTATGCATCAGTTCCCTCCCCCATTTTACCCTCAATCTGACCACTGATGCCAGTCCCCCATAGGCTGGTGTTGGAACCAAGTTGCTGGCACACAAGAGACGCATAGGAATGTATTTTTGCAGCCACTTGCTTGGCTGGACCCCCACAGAGACTCTGTGGAGTATACACCATAATCGTTCCTCTTAACCCCTCAAAATAAAGAGGGATCTAGGTGTTCAACAGGCTTTATGCGGATGCTGCATGGGGATGCATTTCACCTCAGGATTGAATTTCACCCAGTGCAACCCTAATGGATGAAAATGGATTCAGATTTACTATCAGTACCATGGTAGAAAGGCATAGAGTGGTAAGAAAGCCAGCCAGTGTGTATCAGTGATTAAAGACTGCACAAAAGTGCACCCAAAATGTGCCAGAAAAAGTATTTTTAAATGAACAGACACTCTTATTATACAAAAAAAAGAAAACCATGTTAGCGATAACTTGCCATTGAGCATGCAAATACTTGACACACAAATGGAACTGCAGTAAATGCTTACACACTTAGGTATACAAATCTGTGTGCGTTTTTGTACATAAACTGGACATGTGTTTTAATTTAATTTTGGATGCCTGTGCTGAATTGTTTCAGATTATGCCGAAACAAGTGATGATCTGTAACTTAACATATGGGAGTGACAGCTAAAAGAAGCACAAATTGCAAGAAAAGACTCTAATGGGACGTATTGCTG
Source organism: Caretta caretta (assembly GCF_965140235.1). NCBI lineage: Eukaryota > Metazoa > Chordata > Testudines > Cheloniidae > Caretta > Caretta caretta. Next base: position 35,213,166 of record NC_134210.1, read on the forward strand.
CACCACAGCCTCATGAAACACCGTTCACATAGCAGAAAGGAAAACACACTCATTCTAGCTGTCACTATGGTACATGACACACATTCCTTTGCACTATTAGGTCAAAGTCATTCATTAAAACAAACAAAAAGCTAATTAGCAAATAGACCTGTGGAAAGAATTATTTCAAAAGTTATTTTGGAAGCAGCTGCTGGCCTAGTGTTCTATAGGTAGCATTCTGAGCTGCTAGACTCAATATCCACAGTCAGCTTGTGGACTATGTCTTCCAGGCCAGAACAGGATGGGAACAGTCCTGCATTAGTTCACTCAACCCCACGGAAGGAAGAAGGGATAAGTCTTGGAAAGCTTTGTAGTGTCCATGTCAGCTAATTTTTGAGCGACAGAGATGAAACAAGAGTTCTATCCAGTCCTCCATGCTCAGTGAAATTGGACTGTGGGACCTACAGAAGAGGGAGAAATGGTGGGTACCTTCAGACTGGGTCTTAAATGGCCTCCGGCATAATATATGCTGATGTAAAGGAATCCCATTGCCAAAAAAGTATTTTTATAGAGGTAGTTCATTGTTAAGTTAAATAAGCTAAATCACAGCCTTTCCAATCACATACATAGACATCCATTGTGTGTGCATGTGTGCACATGGATAGATAATTGGATGCACATATATAGTATGTATATATATATATATATTGTATATAGATATTCATTCATGAGCACACCGAGTTTGTGTATATTCAATATAAAATAGTCAAAGTATATTCAATCACACCTGTATGTGTGTGTGACTGAAAAGGCTGCTTTTTAGCTTGTTTTATTTCATAGAATCATAGAATCATAGAATATCAGGGTTGGAAGGGACCCCTGAAGGTCATCTAGTCCAACCCCCTGCTCGAAGCAGGACCAATTCCCAGTTAAATCATCCCAGCCAGGGCTTTGTCAAGCCTGACCTTAAAAACCTCTAAGGAAGGAGATTCTACCACCTCCCTAGGTAACGCATTCCAGTGTTTCACCACCCTCTTAGTGAAAAAGTTTTTCCTAATATCCAATCTAAACCTCCCCCACTGCAACTTGTGACCATTACTCCTCGTTCTGTCATCTGCTACCATTGAGAACAGTCTAGAGCCATCCTCTTTGGAACCCCCTTTCAGGTAGTTGAAAGCAGCTATCAAATCCCCCCTCATTCTTCTCTTCTGCAGGCTAAACAATCCCAGCTCCCTCAGCCTCTCCTCATAACTCATGTGTTCTAGACCCCTAATCATTTTTGTAGCCCTTCGCTGGACTCTCTCCAATTTTTCCACATCCTTCTTGTAGTGTGGGGCCCAAAACTGGACACAGTACTCCAGATGAGGCCTCACCAATGTCGAATAGAGGGGAACGATCACGTCCCTCGATCTGCTCGCTATGCCCCTACTTATACATCCCAAAATGCCATTGGCCTTCTTGGCAACAAGGGCACACTGCTGACTCATATCCAGCTTCTCGTCCACTGTCACCCCTAGGTCCTTTTCCGCAGAACTGCTGCCTAGCCATTCGGTCCCTAGTCTGTAGCGGTGCATTGGATTCTTCCATCCTAAGTGCAGGACCCTGCACTTATCCTTATTGAACCTCATCAGATTTCTTTTGGCCCAATCCTCCAATTTGTCTAGGTCCTTCTGTATCCTATCCCTCCCCTCCAGCGTATCTATCACTCCTCCCAGTTTAGTATCATCCGCAAATTTGCTGAGAGTGCAATCCACACCATCCTCCAGATCATTTATGAAGATATTGAACAAAACCGGCCCCAGGACCAACCCTTGGGGCACTCCACTTGATACCGGCTGCCAACTAGACATGGAGCCATTGATCACTACCCGTTGAGCCCGACAATCTAGCCAGCTTTCTACCTACCTTATAGTGCATTCATCCAGCCCATACTTCCTTAACTTGCTGACAAGAATACTGTGGGAGACCGTGTCAAAAGCTTTGCTAAAGTCAAGAAACAATACATCCACTGCTTTCCCTTCATCCACAGAACCAGTAATCTCATCATAAAAGGCGATTAGATTAGTCAGGCATGACCTTCCCTTGGTGAATCCATGCTGGCTGTTCCTGATCACCTTCCTCGCATGCAAGTGCTTCAGGATTGATTCGTTGAGGACCTGCTCCATGATTTTTCCAGGGACTGAGGTGAGGCTGACTGGCCTGTAGTTCCCAGGATCCTCCTTCTTCCCTTTTTTAAAGATTGGCACTACATTAGCCTTTTTCCAGTCATCCGGGACTTCCCCGGTTCGCCACGAGTTTTCAAAGATAATGGCCAATGGCTCTGCAATCACAGCCGCCAATTCCTTCAGCACTCTCGGATGCAACTCGTCCGGCCCCATGGACTTGTGCACATCCAGCTTTTTTAAATAGTCCCTAACCACCTCTATCTCCACAGAGGGCTGGCCATCTCTCATTTAATTATGTGTGTGTGTGTGTGTAAATGCATAGATTACAGAGAGAGAGAGAGAGAGAGAGAGAGAGAGAGAGAGAGAGAGAAAGTGCAACTAGAGAGATAAAAACTGGTTTACTGAAATACTTACCATAGAGATCAGCTGAATTTGTAAGTGTGGGATACTTCCATATTTTCATCTGATTTTTAGGAAGGCCTTGTCCAGTCATTAATTCATTGGTTTTGGGTAACCAGAACAGGGAGCAAATCTAGTGTAGTTTAAAAAATCATTTAAATTTTTTAAAGGATCTACATGTACCATTCAACTGTTTTTAGACTGACAATGTTCTTAGTAAATGCTCAAAATGTACAAGTTCCTGAGCAACAACAGAAAAATAGTTATATATTCATGGAAGGATTATTTGTTTTCCCTCTATAGCGACTGTTACTGAGTGCAGCTACATTATCATCCTTTCTAAAAAGGGTGACATCCTGCCAGATCTAAAAACAAAACCCTCAGCCAGAGCCTCAGCTCATGGAAATCAGTATAGCTCCAGGGAAATCAATGGGGCCATGACAATTTACAACACTTGAGAATCTGGACCACTGTCTCCTCATATTCAACCTACAGAGACTGATTGTTGTTCTCTGACTCCTCATGCCTCTCCCCGCTCTAGTGCTCTCATGCTTCCTGAGAAACTTGCTTCTCTCACATCTTCCTCTCCTCGTTAGGCATTTGGTCAATACCAGGGTTGATGGATAGCACATGGCTCTGCTATGAGACCACTTCCCTGTTACCTCCTCTCCGACCAAATTAAAAGTTGTGAGGAAACAGGGGTGGTGATGACTGGCACATGAATGAACTGATCCTGAGCACAACGAGATAACACAGCACTGAGTGTAGTAGAAATGCATAGACAGACAGACAGAACCCTGCAGCCACTCTGTACACAGAACTCCCATTGAAGTCAATGGGATTTTGCCTGAAGAATATAGCTGTACGAGGAGAGTGCAGCTCACAGAGCTTAAGTTTGAAGACATTTTATGTGTTCACCTGCGATTTTGTGTCTGTGGTTTCAATGATTTTCCCAGTGTTTATGTCCCAGACACGTAAAAATCCATCCTTCATTCCACCTCCTGTGGCAAGGATTTCTGACTGCCATGGACACCAGTTCATAGCCTAAAGGAAAGTAAATAGATAAGATGCTGGATTAAAAGATGGTTAGCTGGAAGAGGGGAAATGGGGAATGTAACTGATTCTGCCTATAAAATGGATTGGAAATGAAGCACAGTCGCTCAGAACACACCTGGGTCAGAACTCGAGGTGCTTCTGCTCCCCATCCCAATGCATACACACCTAACTCAGCCCAGACTTCTTCCAGGGAAACCACAAATGTAGGGTCCCTCAGCTCCAGCCACTGCTTCAGGCCCCCATTGCCAATGCTTCACTGTGGCCTCACTACTTCCATGTAAGCCAATAAATTCAGGTTCCCTTGGCTCCGGCTGTTGCTTATACATTGTGTTTCATATATCCATAGATTTTAAGGCCAGACAGGACTGCAGCAGCACCTCACTCTTTATGACCTGTATGCTTCCAGGCTTCTAGGACTTCTTCAAACTGCTTCTTGCCTACTCCTGAGTTGCAGACTATACCTGGTGGAGTGCCAATAAAACACACCAATTATACCACCAATTTTCAGCTGCTTGCCAGTACCTTTTACTGCTGCTGTTCCATTGCAGTTTCAAACTATTTTCAGGGATGCACAGCCCATAAAACCTGGGTTCCCCCAACTCCTATTGCTGCTTTCTGCTGTCTCTACTCTTCCACAGATTCAGGTATTTTAAAGATTAAGGAGCCCATAAAAATCTAGGCCCCACACTTTCAATCATCTAGTGCTTCCCCTCATTACGCATCCCATCATAACCATTGTCACCAGATGTTACACCCAGGAAGGAAAGCAAGGTTATGAGGGGGAGGAAAACACCTTGTTTTTTAAAAATTCCAGGAGAATAGCTACAATTTTATTCTAATGCTTCTCTTCTAGAAGTGGCAGAACGTTTTTGTATTAGTCCTCTGATCCTGAGCTACTGTTTTTGTTTCTGTACATTTTATTTTTATTTGGCATCATAGTTAAAATAGCTCCTAAATGGAAGGGGTGGGGGGGAAACATCTGAGAAACCATAGCACCAGCAAAAACTGCTAATAACTTACTTGTGGTCTAGAATGATTCATTAGGGGAACTGGTGTCTGAAATTAACTTTAGTGCATTCTGGGTAGCAGAATTTAAGCAGGACTATTGGGCAACCCTAAAAGTTTAAAAGTCCATGTACAGCAATGGAAGAAGTAGTATTGTAGCCAATGATTTTAGTTTATTGTTCATTTATTGTGTGACCAGGATTAACTAACAAGTTATGTCATATATAATCATTGTATATTAAATAGAGTAAGTTGTAGGATTATAGAAGTATAAAATTGATCAGTAGTTAGAAGGAACAATCATGCATTAGATATCTATGTAATTAGGGCTGAAACACAAGGCCTACAGGCTCAGGCCTGTAAGATTTTAGCTTAGCCATGCTAGGCCATAGAGATAAGAAATGTTAACCCGATGCCCTAAGATTATGGGAAAAGATGTACCAATGGGTGAAATTAACGTAAGAGTAATTTTTGCTTATAAGATACCCAGTAAGCACATTTTTCTAACACATGCCCCAACCGCAGAGTGCGCTACGGAATTACATTATAAAAAGAGGGTGCCCAGAGCGGGAAAATTGAGCTCCCTATGGGAAACTCCAGCAGGAACCATCCCTCTGCTGATGAGCAATTCATGAGAAACCCCTTGACCCTAAACACGATTGTTAAGGATGCGAGTATAACTACATTTGTGACTTGTGCATAGGTCTGTATAAAATTTCTATATGTTTGGACAATCATAACTTTAATTGTAACTTTAATAAAACTTGTAAAAGAGACTAGCCCTTGTACTTTTGAATGTCTGTGTGGTCACTACCTTTAGTCTTTATGTGTTCCTAGACACTCTAAATCTAAAGCAAGTAGCAGAGGTGACTTTCACTCTGCTAAGCTTCAGAGTAACAGCCGTGTTAGTCTGTATTCGCAAAAAGAAAAGGAGTACTTGTGGCACCTTAGAGACTAACCAATTTATTTGAGCATAAGCTTTCGTGAGCTACAGCTCACTTCATCGGATACATACTGTGGAAAGTGTAGAAGATCTTTTTATACACACAAAGCATGAAAAAATACCTCCCCCCACCCCACTCTCCTGCTGGTAATAGCTTATCTAAAGTGATCACTCTCCTTACAATGTGTATGATAATCAAGTTGGGCCATTTCCAGCACAAATCCAGGTTTTCTCACCCTCCCCCCCCCCACCACAGACACACACAAACCCACTCTCCTGCTGGTAATAGCTTATCTAAAGTGACCACTCTCCTTACAATGTGTATGATAATCAAGGTGGGCCATTTCCAGCACAAATCCAGGGTTTAACAAGAACGTCTGAGGAAGGAGGGGGGGGGAGTTGGAAAACAAGGGGAAATAGGTTACCTTGCATAATGACTTAGCCACTCCCAGTCTCTATTCAAGCCTAAGTTAATTGTATCCAATTTGCAAATGAATTCCAATTCAGCAGTCTCTCACTGGAGTCTGGATTTAAAGTTTTTCTGTTGTAATATCGCAACTTTCATGTCTGTAATCGCGTGACCAGAGAGATTGAAGTGTTCTCCGACTGGTCAAATCCAGACTCCAGCAAGAGACTGCTGAATTGGAATTCATTTGCAAATTGGATACAATTAACTTAGGCTTGAATAGAGACTGGGAGTGGCTAAGTCATTATGCAAGGTAACCTATTTCCCCTTGTTTTCCAACCCCGCCCCTCCTTCCTCAGACGTTCTTGTTAAACCCTGGATTTGTGCTGGAAATGGCCCACCTTGATTATCATACACATTGTAAGGAGAGTGATCACTTTAGATAAGCTACTACCAGCAGGAGAGTGGGGTGGGGGGGAGGTATTTTTTCATGCTTTGTGTGTATAAAAAGATCTTCTACACTTTCCACAGTATGCATCCGATGAAGTGAGCTGTAGTTCACGAAAGCTTATGCTCAAATAAATTGGTTAGTCTCTAAGGTGCCACAAGTACTCCTTTTCTTTCTGTTAAGCTTGAAACCCACGGTGGTATAATACCACATTACAAAATTCACTTTAAATAAAATAAAAGGCTACACTATTTTATCTTGACAGCCTTTTATTCAGGTCATAGTTTTACTGCATCAGCAATAATACTGCATGGAAATATGTTTAGAAAAATATCTATTCTCTCTGTTAAATGTACTGTATGTGAAATAAAATAATAGAGCAGTTTTCCTTTGTACCTTTACTGCTGAGGCATGGGGTATGGCTTTCAATGGCTTGCAATGCACTGTTGCACCGGGGTCATTAGGCCAGATATTCAATAGACCATCACTGGACCCACTTGCCAGCAGCTTGTTGTTTGTGGACCATTTCAGGCTGCAAATACTCTGCTTGTTATGGCAAAGGGTCCCTACATGGTGCTGAGCAATCCGAACATCATGATGATGAATTAATCCTAGTCTTGAACCACTGTAGATGACAGGAGACAGCATCATTTAGCAAGATAGAGCTCAGATATGTTTGCAAATTCACAAGTCTTCTGTGGCTTCAGAAGCAGAACACAACAATGGGGGAGGGGGATCATGTATGTCAAATACAGTAACAAGGCGACAAATCAAAGGCAAAACAAGCCAGTGTCAAAAGCGAACTCAAGTTGTAGTACTGCCATACAATGGATCAGGGAAAAGTGGATGCCCAGCCCAGGTCAGGGAGATTAATTGTTCTCCATTACACATTGCACTTACCTGAAGAGATAGTCTAGTGTATGTTACCAATTTCCACCTATAAACAATTCAATTCAATCACTTCCATCATCCCTAAGAAAAGCACTCAGCCATTTTTTCTGTATTGTGAAATACTTCATAGAATATCAGGGTTGGAAGGGACCTCAAGAGGTCATCTAGCCCAACCCCCTGCTTAAAGCAGGACCAATCCCCAATTTTTGCCCCAGATCCATAAATGGCCCCGTCTAGGACTGAACTCACAACCCTGGATTTAGCAGGCCAATCCTCAAACCATATGTTGCAAAGTCAATTGTGTCTTTGCCACGACTCCCAGCTAAGGGGCAGTACATAGTTGCATAGCCTGGGGAACACATCAGGAACCAGACCTTGACTCACAGAGTCACCATCAGGTCGCAGGTTCCCCAGCTCCTGCAGGGTGAGAGGTAATCTCCACAAACCTGGCTCCATTTACTTTCCCTGCCATGCTGGCTCAGCTGCACTGACTGGCATTTTGGGGAATGGATCCAAGGCTGCACCCTCTCCTGAACCCTGATATATCCTCCTATAGGAAGGCAAGTAATGGCCCCCAGGGGACTAAGGGGGCTCCCTTACTACCCTGGGAGCATAGCCAGGGTCACAGTCTGGTTCTTGGTGGCGTGGTTATTATACAGCACAAAAACATCAGGCAAATTAATAATATTTTAAAATGTCTTGCTGCTGATAACATTCTCTACCCAGCAAAGGACTCCAGCAAATCAGTGGCAAAATGAGAGATCCTTCCATAGGTCATTCATAAATTCATTCTGACCAGACTGGGAAAACTACCATCTAGATTAATAATAACTTTCCTTACTTGGTAAAGCCAGGCATCTGACATTACTACAAGAAGATCTGGTCTATATAATAATTACAACAAACTATCCCATAGAGTAAATTGTCATAGCCCCTTTGTGCTGAGCTTTTCTTTCAAGACAGGCTTTTATTCTTAGGTTGTTCATATGCAAGTCAAGTATCACTTTGACTTGTAGCCTCTTGTTAACATAAATGCAAAAAGGAATGAGTGATTTGTAAGGTAAGGAGAGTGTTTCATTAGCCTGTGTTATATTGACATACTAAATTCTTGAAATTAATGAAGCACCCAAATGCCTGAATAGATTCCAACAAGATAAGCTAAAGTGGTGGCTTAAGTACACGGCTACAAAATGGCAGATTTCTGTTTATTGTGGGTTTGGGGTGATACCTTCTTCTGGATACTTTAAGGGGAATTAGAAGACCGCTAATTCATTAATATTCTATGGAATGATACTGGCTCCACAGGGCAAATTTGGGTAGCATATGTCAAGTCTCATCACATGGTATGCAGGGTGTATGTCATCATGCACAAAGATTTCCTTATATGTGAGGACCTGCAGTGGCATGGAGAATTTGCTAAGAAATGATAAGTAGAGCATTCGTAGATGAATTTTAACCCTCAGAAACGGATCAATTTGTTAGTGTTTGTTCATATGCGCATTGTTGAATCTTACTGTCATTTTCTGTTCAGATAGATTTGTAACCTATTGGTTTCTGTTTCATCTGTCTCATATGGCAAAGTTCAAATGCAAACTGAAACTAGTGAATATTGTGTAGGTAGGCTATCTAGCAGATGTATTACAATCAACTGTCACACAAAGTGAAACCACAAAACTCTCCAGAAATGTGTCACTGTCCAGAGATAGTAAAAAGTTTTATTTTGAGTTTTACTGTAAGGTTCAAGGCTGTAAACCAAGTATGAATGAAACACAGCTTTTGTTTCTGTTTATAACCCAAATTATCAGAATTTCACATGGCTTTGAAATGGAAGCTTTACAAAGCACAGAATATAACACCAAATATAATTACAATTTTTGGCAGGTCTCTCATCAGCCCTACAAGTCTTTGAGAAAATGAATTGGGAACATAAAGAGAAGTGGATTGTAAATCCATAATGGCTGAGGAAAATATGTTTGATTTACCTCAACCCCTGTACTGAAATAGTGCTTAGATACAAAGTGTTAGGCAATTGGGATTAAATTTACCCCTGTGCGGAGGGCCAGCAAATCGTCTAACAATCATTTATTTGTCACTTGAGTCCTCAAAATGGGACCTATGTGGTGGATAGGCATTGTGCTGGCCTTCTGCATAAGGGTGAATTTCACCTCATGAGACCATGATAGGTAGGCAGATAGGTAAACAGCATAGGAAAAAGCTGTGGGACAAAGCATCCTATGAATATATTGAACTGCTCACCTGCTAAGTATATAATGATTCCAGCTCATGGCTCCCACCACAGACAGGTGGCCAAACATGTTTCTCAACCTCTTTTTGGTTTCAATGTCCCATAACTGACAAAACAAAACACAAAATACAATTCTAAAATCAAGTAAAAAAAGATTTTTTTTACTGCCACGCCTCTTCCACCATTCAGTTTTAATTTGACATGATGCTGATGGTCAAGAGCTCAATCCTGAAAACCATTCTTCACACAAAGACTTCAGTTTTGGGCTCTCCGGCCAACACTTCCACACTTGGGTTCCTAAATCACTACTCCCAAAGTAGTGCAGCTACTCACCACCTCTGAAAATACAGCCATTAATTTAGGTGTCGATATCTAGAAATCCACACTTGAAAATGTTGTCTTATGTGCTCTTTCAATTACTGATTTTCAAGCCCGTAGGGCTGGCTCTCCTGGCTTATCCCTTTCATCTGACAGTGTCAGCCAGGTGTTCCCCAAGATCTCTGGATAACTGGGGTGTACTGTATGAGGAGTTCTATACATATAGGGACAGCAGAATATTGAGGGCAAGATCTGCTCTGTGGATCCGATAGGAGAATTTTGCCCGGGATTCTAATTGCAAATGTCATCAAAGCAGACATCACAGGGCAATCTATTAGAAAGTCATGGTAAAAAAAGTATGCACCCTGGAGAAAATAATTGTGTGGAGAGGTTCCAACTCATGGCTGCAAAATCTCTAGAGGCCCTTGGGTGACTGAATCATTTACCCAGCTACAAGTTCTTACGTGGCTCTCGGAGCTCCATTACCTTTAGGTAATGGTGGGTAATACCAAGGCATTTAGTGAGGTGCAGCACTGCTTAAGGAGATGCTATAAATCTCTCTCCAACAGAGATTTTCTGAATTTTATATGGTTCACTACTCATAACTTTTTATTAATAAAAAGAATCTATGTGATGTGAATTGTCTTGTGGCCACTTTATCTAAACAGAAAAAAGGATCTAAAAGTAAGGTATCCAGTACCTGCACTTCTCCATCACTGGTGCCAACTGCAAGGCAAGTTCCTTCTTTTATCCAGGCTACAGAAGAAATATATTTTAAACTGGAGTTTAAATTAACTCTTTCAGTGCTTCGGTGGGTTTCCCCATTCCAAATGTGGGCAGCAGATCCTAGAGCAATGGCAATGAGATTTTCCTGGTTCCAGTCCAGGATGTTTAGATCTAGAAGAAAATTAGTTAAAATTACTAATAAGCCTGTAAGGGGATAGTTTTTAATTATGCAGCTTTGTCAGGTTATTATTCAATTGGGACACTAAAGAGAAAGAACCAAATGAATCAAGTTACTCTAATAGTGCCAGGATCCTTCCCATGTCCACCTTTGTGAATGAGTACAAGATGTTATTTTCCCAGATTCATAGTTAGTACACCAAACATGATTCCACTTAAGCCTTTGCTTGCAGGCTATTATTAAATATATATATATTACAGTAGTATCCAAAGGCCCCACTGTGCTGGGCACTGTACAATCACAGAAAGAACAAATCCCTACCTGAAAGGATTATAATCCTTCCCTTATTTTGTAGGCATCAGGGCTAATCCTGAAGTTTACCCTGCACACACTATAAAAACAAGAATCAGACAAAGAGCTGCATCCTCAGCTCTAGAGTTCGGGTCAGGAGTGGGCAGGCAAAGATGGCGCCAGGCAATATTTCCACATCTTGTGATACCGTGATGGTCAGGAGCTGCTTTAACTTTCATTGACTGGTACACTGGTAAGTCAGATCTCTACATACCTTGGCCAGACCCTCAAAACATTACCTATACCAGGAAGGACTAATGTAGCATTGGCTACACTCTAGGTCTGATGTTATACTCTACAGCAGGTTACACCGGCCAAGGATTCCCTCCACTTACTGGGGAATTCTCATCTGCCTGTTTAGCACAACTCTAAGGTCATTTTGCATTGCTGCAGCAGCATGGAGTGACCTTACTGTAGGGCGGGATCTTGCTTAATATTTTCATAACAAAGCTGTTACCCTTTAGAATTATTAAATCTGTCATTCCTTTACTTTGCCTGTAAACCAAATTGCTGCCATCAAAAATGAATATAAACCAACACTAATAAGGAATCATTTGCAGGAACAGAGCTGTGCTGATGCTGCACTCTCAGAGAGCAGACAGCTTGAGTGAAATAAGTGTAAATAACCAGGGTAGAATCCCAAACTCAATTTATGCATCAGCAAAATTGTGCACATTCACAGATACAAGTGAACTTGTCTAATACACATATGCAAATGTTTTCATGTTAATCCACAAAAAAATGCAGCGACAAGATAGTTTTGCAAGTGGAAGCTCTAACACTTGCATGTTCATGATTGTTAGAATTTTTAAAGTGATTGCCCAGGTATTTGCAGTTGGAGAGTGCAAGCAAATTTACATTCCTGTGTAATTTTGCATGTGCACTACTGAAGATCAGCTAAAGGCCTGGGAGAAAATTTGCCCCAAAATGTATATATCATATAAACAGCAAACTACCTCCGTTAAATCTCAGAATACAACCAGATTTCAAGTTTTGCCCAATAGAGGGACTGGCCCATAGGTAAACTGCTATGAGCCCAAGAATAACACCTATTCTGCACTTGACTTTATTAAGTGGGGATGATAGTACTTATCCCCTTTGTAAATACTTTGAGATTTACAGATGAAAAGCAGTATATAAGAACTAGGTATTATTATAATTACTACAACTACAGAGGTATTACCCATGGAGACTATAATTCCCAGCATGCAGTCTGCTCCATTTTCATCCAAGCAGCCTGAAATTACATATTAGGACCTATAGTTTTCACAGGCTGCACTCCTGTAAGAAAAATGAGATTAGCCATAGGCCTCACTGTAGAACTCCATGGACCACATCTGGTGTAAGGGCCACACTTCAGCTACCCATCTTAAGACATAAGATACAAAAGTTCCCACTCTCCTACAAAATTCAACCACCCAAGTAATGAAAGAGAATAAAAAACTTACAGTAATCATTGCGTAAGCCAGTAATATGAAGCCTGACCTCTGGGACAAATGGTATGAAAGATTCGGTATTAGTGGAAATTCTGTGAGCAGTAAATTCATTATTCACTCCATTCTGGCAGCCTGCGTTTAAAGATTCAAAGTATGTGATTCACTCATTAAAATTGCCACTAGTTTTCCTCAGACAATAGTTGTTTTATTCATGGTTCCTATGAGGCCAGAGACAACCCAGGCATAAATTACAGCACCCTGAGGGTGCTCTAATTTACAGTGGGGGCTGGCCACACACCCAGCCAGGGCCAAAATATTAGATGTAAATATTAAGTGTAGATTAAAGCCTCCACCCTGTTCATCCCCTCATGAAGTGTACCTGAGCCAGAATAAAGCATTCTGTTATATTCCATTTCAATTATATCAAAGGCCAGCGTGAAACAAATTTAGTAGGGCTGTCAAAAAATTAAAAAAATTAACCGCAATTAATCACGCGATTAAACAATAATACAATACCATTTATTTAAATATTTTGGATGTTTTCTACATTTTCAAATATATTGATTTTAATTACAAAACAGAATACAAAGTGTGCAGTGCTCAATTTATATTTATTTTTTATTACAAGTATTTGCACTGTAAAAAAACAAAAGAAATAGTATTTTTCAATTCACCTAATACAAGTACTGTAGTGCAATCTCTACCATGAAAGTTGAACTTACAAATGTAGAATTGGGAACAAAAAAAATAACTGCATTCAAAAATAAAAAAACAACGTAAAACTTTAGAGCCCACAAGTCCACTCAGTCCTACTTCTCATTCAGCCAATAGCTCAGACAAACAAGTTTGTTTACATTTGCAGGAGATAATGCTGCCCACTTCTTATGTACAATGTCACCTGAAAGTGAGAACAGGCAGTCACATGGCACTGTTGTAGCCAGCACTGCAAGATATTTATGTACCAGATGCGCTAAAGATTCATAAGTCCATTCATGCTTCAACCACCATTCCAGGGGACATGCGTCCATGCCAATGACAGCTTCTGCTTGATAACAATCCAAAGCAGTGCGGACCAACGCATGTTCATTTTAATCCTCTGAGTCAGATGCCACCAGCAGAAGTTTGATTTTCTTTTTTGGTGGTTCACATTCTGTAGTTTCCACATCTGAGTATTGCTCTTTTAAGACTTCTGAAAGCATGCTCCGCACCCCATCCCACTCAGATTTTGGAAGGCACTTCAGATTCTTAAACCTTGGATCAAATGCTGTAGCTATCTTTAGAAATCTCACATTGATACCTTCTTTGTGTTTTGTCAAATCTGCAGTGAAAGTGTTCTTAAAATGAACAACATGTGCTGGGTCATCATCCGAGACTGCTATAACATGAAATATATGGCAGAATGTGGGTAAAACAGAGCAGGGGGACATACAATTCTCCCCCAAGGAGTTCAGTCAAAAATTGAATTAACGTATTATTTTTTTAAACAAGCATCATCAGCATAGAAGCATGTCCTCTGGAATGGTGGCCAAAGCATGAAGGGGCATACGAATATCTAACATATCTGGCACATAGATACATTGCAATGCCAGCTACAGAAGTGCCATGCAAATGCCTGTTCTCCATTTCTGGTGACATTGTTAATAAAAAGAGGGCAACATTATCGCCTGTAAATGTAAACAAACTTGTTTGTCTCAGCCATTGGCTGAATGAGAAGTAGGACTGAGCGGACTTGTAGGCTCTGAAGTTTTACATTGTTTTGTTTTTGAGTGCAGATATGTAACAAAAAAATCTACATTTGTCAATTGCTCTTTCACGACAAAGAGATTGCACTACAGTACTTGTATGAGGTGAATTGAAAACTATTTCTTTTATCATTTTTACAGTGCAAATATTTGTAATAAAAAACAATATATACTTCAATTTCAATTACAACACAGAATACAATATATATGAAAATGTACAAAAATATCCAAAATATTAAATAAATTTCAATTGGTATTCTATTGTTTAACAGTGCAATTAAAATTGCGATTAATCGCGATTAATTTTTTAAATTGTGAATAATTTTTTTTAGTTAATCGCATGAGTTAACTGCAATTAATCGACAGCCCTAAAATTTAGCCTTGCCTTTTTCTCCTGCTTTAGTTCTCTGTTAAAAGGTCTTTAACTTTCAAAGGCTTCTTAGATGCTCAGTCACCTCAAAATCCCCAAATGAAGTGGTTAATTCATTCTCTAAATATTTGCTGCTATTTGGTTTTAAGTTCCCATCAAAAGAGTCCCCCCAATACAAAACCACAGGAAAAGACTTTTCACATCAGGCCTGCCTTTGATGTCTTTGATCACTCTATTTTAGGTATGTGATGAGGAAGAAGTGAGAAACAGAAAAAAACAGCAGAAAAACACAAGTATGAGCAAGCAGAACCGTTAGCCTTGTGGTCACTGTCTGCGTTTTGATGCAAAGACCCCACGTCCTGTAGAAAAGAGCTATGTAATTAGCAACAAGATTTTATTTTCTTGTTACACTTCAGAAATTATCTTGCAGCAGCATGATGGGCATTCGCATCTGTGCACCTTCCTTGTGCCATTTTGAAACCCCCCTTTACAAGGAATATTTTTGTCAAATTCTTTAGATAAAGATATTCAGAATGAATAAGGAATGCTCCAGGCATTCTAAGGAAATTGATTTACAAGGATAATTAATGTTCAGCTTTCAAATCAGCAAACGTTGAAGTTTGTCAAGAACAAATCTGTATTATCACATGGCTCTGCAATCTATCACAAAGCTATAACCTCAGTGCATATATACATACACACACCCCCAAACACCATCTATGAAAGTCATATCTGTCATAAATTGCAGAGCCATATGATAAATGTATTTAACACTCACCTTGGATTACCTAGATTCATAGATGTGAAGGTCAAAAGGGGCCATTAGGATAATCTAATCTGACCTCCTGCATAGTGCAGGCCACAGAACTCACCCAGTGATTGCTGCATCAAGCCCATAACTTTTGGTTGAGCTAGAGCAGATTTTCTAGAAAGTCATCCAGCCTTGTTTTAAAAGTAATGGAGAACCCACACATCCCTAGGTAAATTGTTCCAATGGCTAAATACCTTCACTGCTAAAAATTCTTTTCACCCTACTTTTTTGTACTTCTCTCAACTTGGACAGGGAAAACAGGGTAAATGGTTCATTTTTTCTTTTTAGCTGGTTTCACTTTCTAGCTCTCATGCATTAATTCAGTGTTTTGTGTAAATTCTTCAGTGTAGGGGCCATGTATCTACTTGTTCTGTGCAGAATTTAGCATATTTGGAGGGTTTTGCAACCCAAACATTTCCTTGTTTTTTTCAGTCGCTTCAGGGCAAGATTTAAATCCAAACTGCCAGTTTTCCTTTCATGTTTATAGAGAGATTTCATGAAATCTTTTAATACATTTCATGAAAAATTCCACAAAGCTGATTGTCAGGCTCAAATCGCTTGACTCTAAGCCATTTTCACTGTATTTGTGTTTCTGAAAACCCTTTAATATTTCCACTGGAATCTGTAAGTGAAGTGTGATTGTGGGAAATGCAGGGTTTAGAGCCATACTCGAGGATTCATCTTAAAAGACTTTTCTTTGTTTTCTTAAACTTACATATGAAGTTAAGACTAAGCCAGTGTTCCTGCAAGGAGCTCTGTACAGAACGCCAGTGGGGCCCATCTGAGCAGAGCTCATTGCAGGATTAGGTTGTAAATTTCCCCAGTTTAGATGCAGCGTATGTGGGTTTCGAGAATTAAGAGCCCTAGACTTTTAACAGATAATTTCCTAATCAATGTGTCTGTGATGAGAGCTTGAGGCTCCTTCGGACGAATCTGCTTTTTCATAAACTCTGTTCATGATGCCCTGCTCTATCTCATATTCCTCTCCCCAGGATTTATCCTAGCATTCCAACATCACGGAGCAGGTTCAAACATATGCCATTAAAATAAAAAATCAAACTGCCAGACAAACATTTTCTCCTCTCTCAAATATGGGATTTGCTCCCAGAAAGTGACACTTGTCTTAGACTGAAGGTGAGCAAGAGTCATCCCTGGGCCAGTGACAACTTGTTCAATGCATAAACATGTTGGGACTTTGAAGTCTGATATCCTGTAGTCCTGCAAAAGTCACTGGATAAGGGAAATTCCCTCGTGCCTAGGGGGACACACAGCACTCACTGCTAACCCTAGACGGGCCCAAAATAACTGACGATAAAGGTGTGACATATGGGTACAGAAGAGTTATTTTAGGTTATTTTTAGGGACCTGTCTGGCTCTCTCTCAGCCCACTACAGTTGAACTAGTGACAATTAAGACATCTGGTTTTACAGAGGGAGGAATATAATAAGACAGTCACAATAAAAATTGAAAAGCTCTTTAAAGCATTCCTAAAACAGTTCTTCTGTAGCATATACAGACTATGGTATGGCACAGTTGATTATAAAGGATGGGATGATCAGCATAACGCACTTGTGGTTTCTCTTCTCATGATTAATGTACCCACCCGAAGTGCATTGTGATAAAACCACAGCATTCTAATATATTCCATGTGTGAGTTTTTTACGTCATTGAGCTGCCTGAACCTCATTGCACCCCTTTGTGTTATTTTACAGATGTATTAACAGATTAACATTGATTTGCAGTGAGACTTAGGCTCCTAAATCATTTTTAAAATGGGATTTAAGCCATCTCAATCACTTAGGCCCAGTAGGAGTTATGTGCCTAATCTAGGGGGATTAGCATCTGGGTTTTAGGCTTTGCAAAACTGAGCAGAGCAATTCCTAAATACCTTTAAAAATCTGAGCCCAAGTGCCCATGCCACTTCTGGAAATGGGATTTAGACACCTTTGAAAATTTTACCCTAAGTTACTTACTCAAGATGACATAGCAAGTGTGTAACAGGAATAAAACCTGGCATTCCTGACACTTAGTCCGCTGTTCCATCCACTAGGTAACACTGTTATTAACCACCCAGGGCCTGATTTGTTCTCACACCATTGACTTCATTGGAGTTACTCCTTATTTACACCGGAGTAACTGAGACCAAAACCAGATTCTCAGGGGCAGATTCTCAGAGGCACACATGGTTGCTAAGTGCCTACCTCACATTGACTTTCCATGGGAACTGGGCACCTAGCTACCATTTATGCTTTTAAAAATCTCTCCCCAGTCACCATTGGGCTTAATGCCTAAAGATTTTGGCTACAGACAAACAAGATAAGAAAACTCAGGGTAGCACCTGAGAAGGATGAGCCTCTGACTCTCCTACCTCCCTCTACAATTTGATCCAGCAAGCTAAATATTCACATGCGGCTGCCTAAATTGTGGATTCAAAACTATACACACGTCCGTTAGGAGCTCACATGCCTATATTTTTGCAGGCACATCAGGTTATTGCAGACATAAGTAGCCATTTCTGTGGGCAATTACTAAAGTTCCATAATGACATGTAAAACTGTAGAGGACCAAGGCTTCTTATTCTTTTCCTGCAGTCACAACATATGTGATCAGGTTTGAAAATTTCTCTCAGACAGTCAGAATACCAAGGAGGATTACCAAAATCTGGGGCCAAGCAATTGCCCACTGCTGTCTACCTAAATGGTACCCTCCATCCCACATATTTAAGCTTCCATATTGAGGGAATCAGATATTTGAGCCTCTCACTAATTAAAATTAGTGAAGCAGAAACCACAGAGAGGAGGAAATCTCTCTATCCAGCTAGTCTAAAAGAACTCTTGAGAGATATTTCTGTTGCTTTGACTCATAATTAAGGCCAGTAGCTATGGAGCATTCAGCTGATCGGCATGGCTATTAGTATCTGTGCAGTCTGGTACTAAGGGCCAAATCTAAAGCCCATTGAAGTCAATGGAAAGACTCCCGTTGATTACAAGGGTTTGGATCAGGACCTAACTGCTGAGAATTTGAGATGCATAGAAATAACTAGACCATCAAAACAAATTAACATTTTTCATAAACAGTAGATAAACAAGACTCATATGATAATCAAAGAATCCTCTTGGTGCCCAAGTAACATCTTATATTGTCCTTATTGCCAAGATATACTACTAGCATTCACTGTCCCAGTAGCATACCTTTCCAAATACACTCAGTGTTTCCACAGATCTTTATACTGTCATTTTCTGGGATGTCAAATCCACCCTCTTGGAGCATTAACAGCTGAGTAAGACATTTCTACAAATATATTCAAATGAAAACATTATTGAGGAGGAATTTTGAAGTATTATGCATGACATCATTATGTGCACATCCATAGCTCCTTCCATCTAAGGCAGAGGTTCTCAATCTTTTTCTTTCTGAGCACCCCCCCCCAACATGCTATAAAAACTCCACAACCCACCTGTGCCACAATAACTGATTTTCTGCATATAAAAGCCAGTGCCGGCATTAGGGGGTAGCAAGCAGGGCAATTGCCTGGGGCCCAATGCTACAGGGGTACCCCATGAAGCTACATTGCTCAGGCTTCAGCTTCAGCCCCGGGTGGCGGGTCTCAGGAATCTGGGTTTCAGCCCCACATGGTGGGGCTTTGGCTTTCTGCCCTGGACCCCAGCGAGTCTAATGCTGGCCCTACTTGGAGGCCTCCCTGAAACCTGCTTGAGGCCCTGGACCCGTGGCTGAGAACCACTGATCTAAGGGACTCAACACACTTTACAAATACTCATGAATTAACCGTTACAATATCCCTGTATTATCATCCCCATTTTACAGATGAGGGAACTGAGGTTCAAAGAGGTTGAGTGATTTGGCTCCTGTCAGGCACTGAGTCTGTACCAAAACGATGCGTAGAATATCAGTCTCTAATCTCCAAACCATGTGCCTTAATCTCAACACCATCCTCCCTCCGTAGAACATCTACTTGCCACCCAAAAGTTCAGATGCTTATCCAAACCTTGTCAAAAACTATCTGAATCTCCTGGTGCTGAAAATCAGGAGGCTAATCTCATGGAAGTAGGGTCTTTAATGAGATTTCTGATGCTCCCTGCATTGGGTCTCAGATATAACCAGAAAATGCTAAGCATGTGATAATGGAAAGTAAGTGTGGGGGGAAGCAAACTGTTACTGGAACTTTTTCAGTCTTCAGAAAAGACCTGTTTAAGATTATGGTCAAGATTTGGGCAAAGGCTCAGGCCAGTTCTTATTTGATCCTAACCTCTTCACCTATCCCTGACACCACATTTCTTCTTAATATGTGATGGTAACAAGAGGCCAAAATGTTTATTCATATTGCATTGAATAGTATTATGACAGTTTCTCTGTGGGTTTGTTATGAGGTCAAAGAAATGTTAGTTTGGTCTGTAATATTTTTTTCAGACGGGTGGAAATATAGTTGATGCGTTCACCCACCGCTGAAGATTAACAGCATGTTAGTTAAAAAATGTTTATGAAATCCAATCTCTCCAAATGGGCAAAATGCTGCTCTTCTTCTAAATCCTACTTTAATAATTACAAGAAATGTCTCACAGACACATCACTGGAAAAGTAATATTTCTTCTTTGCATGTCCCAGAGCTGTTCTGAACCATGACCTCTTTGAGAGGCATTTTATTAATGATTTATACAGACAATTTGGCAAAAAGATAATCAGATTACTTGGATTTGAATGTCTCGGAAACTAGTGCAGACATTTATATGGAAAACATACTATATACATGGGGAAATAATCTTCTGGACCACAAAAGGACCACACATTCACTGGAATGTCCAAGAGACTTTTATTCTTGATTTGCACTACCCCCTTCCACTATCAGGCAGAATGAGCACTATTTATCATCTTAAATGGTCATTCATTACTAGGGCTCCGTGTCTGTCACGGAGGTCATGGAAGTCACAGATTTCATGACTTCCTGCGACCTCTGTGACTTCCGCAGCATCCAGTGTGACTGACCCCAGGGCCAGCTGCTCAGGTGGCCTCCAGGGAAGCCACGCCAGCCACTGCTGGAGCGGGTCTAGGGGACAGACACTCCACCCACTGACTATATCTTAGCCTTATTCATTACTATACCTGTAGAAAATTATTAGAGCATCCTCCCATATATTTCTAGTCAGCGCTGACCACTGTTTTCTGTTCTTCTTTCAGTATTATAGAAAAGACACCCACACTAACTCTCCTTTGCCGTGACACTTACTAAAAACTTGACAATAGTTTAGCTGTTCGTGTGCTGAGACCAGAGCCTATCATTTAAGTTTAAATAATGTTAATGATGTGACACAAACCAATAGAAGCAAAGACATTCAGAGTTAACAACTATGCTCCATCCTTAAAGTGTGGGTATGGTCACAAAAAAGATTATGTGAAAATGGCACATCAGTATTCTTTATTATTATTCATATGTATCATTTATTAAGGTGGACACAACCCTGGAGCACTTTATGGTAGCCTGGTGCCAAACCATGGGTATGTATCTGCCTCAGTTTTCCTTAACGGACTTTAGTGAGTTCAACAAGGCTTTTACGTAATGAACGGTGCCCCTTCAGGGCTCTAATTCATTTAACCAAAGGTCAAACAGACACACAAGCAAGTCTTCACTGCAAACATCCTAGCCAGTGGGCCAAGTTCGTCTTAATCTACCTGTGCCCACCTGGGTCCATCAACCTCCTCAGCCAAATCTCCTCACCAGTTTGGTCCTCTTGACCCAGGACCCACTCTGGAGTCAGGCCTCTTGCCATGACCTGGGGGAAGGGTTCCTTCTCTGGGCTCAGAGTCAACCTAACGATCAAGCTACTGCAACTCTTTTCCAGAGCAGAGTATAGTTCCTCTGCAGTCTGGACCTCCTGCTGCTGTCCTTGCTCCAGGACAAGATCTACCTAGGGCTTGATGTTTATAGTGCTCCCCTTTCTGAATGTCTTCCTCCTAGGAGCACCTTCCATAGGTCTCAGGTTACCATCCCCAGGTTTCCCCAGGATTGTTCCTTTTTTTTTTTTTTTTTTTTTTGAGGTAGATGTCCTGGGAAATCTCTAAGGATGCTCAGTACACACTGTGAGCTGTCCAGTTTTATGGTCTGTTTTTTGTTCCTTAGAGGCGGCAACCCTAATTAGGTCTCCTTTCCTGGTGAACTCTCTAACCAGCTCCCCTGAGAAGTCCCTTTTCTCAGGAGCTTCTTGTATTCCAGGACCTCCTAACTGGTTAAGGAACACCTGGGTCTAATTAGGGTCATGAGGGCTCAATTAACTGTCACCCTAGGCAATTAATTACTCACTGGTGGATCTGCATTGACTCATTCTCCTTAGCAGATCCTGTCACAGGTAGGCTGGGTTCCTGACCCCTTCAGAGGGCCAGTTACCCTGTGACAATATTGACCATGTGAACGGTGCTGTACAAGCCAAAGGGAGAGGCAGTTGCTCCAGCCCCTAGCTATATAACCTTGACTCTTTAGCTCATGCTTTTAGCTCTGGAGATCCCCGGTTCAAACCCCAATGTATCAGTAAAGATGGCAGCCATCACACTGTCACTGACCCAAACAGCTTACAGACTGAGCAAATGAACAACATAAGATTGTACTGAGAGTCCAAGCAGATAGAATTAAGATAGAAGAGAGGGAGAAAGTATAGTTTGTGTTTCATGATGTAGTGATAATTTTTACTGACATGGATCAGCGCCATGTTCTTCATGGGAGAAGTGAGTTTTCAATAAAACTTTAAATGAAGATATTACCCCACTATCCTTATCTCTCTATAGTCTGGAGAAGCAGAGACACATGAATGTAAGTTAACCACAAGTGACAGAGCAATTTTTAATTACACTTATCTAGATGGCTGCTCTGCAGCCTGCTGTTCTTGTCACTGTTTGACATGTTAAAAAGGTAGAAAATAAGCAGGAGATTCTGGGAAGAGGACAAGGTAACAAAATATGCTAACAATGCAAATATCAGAAAAGGGTTTAATATAAATCCTGTCAATACATATGCAATGTTACATTACTTACCTGCTTCTTTGCAATTTCAGCTCTCCTTTTATTTCTTCCTTGTAAGTAAGTTGTCTCATGACACTTAGCTGTGGCATTAGTAATGACATAAGGTTCGTTGGTAGAATTTTTGATAGGCACCTGAAAAGATACTGCAAAAAAGGTTTTAATGGATACATTTCCTTTAAAAAATAAGAGTACGTTTGCCCAATGCTTGTATTGTTCCTTTCCATTATAAAGCAGATTCTTTGGTAACACTAATCCTGAGGGTTGGCCTGATGCTTTGTTAGTAGAACAATGCACTATCACCAACAGAATCCAAATTTTATGTTGATAGCTTGATTCCAGGCTTCATGGCTGGTAGGAGCAGGGCTCTGCACTCAGCCCCAGAGGAAATGTCTCCTAGGAATGTTGGCAAGGATTCCATGGCTACACACAACTTCACCACTGCCATCAGAAATGGAACGCAGGGATTTCTGCATCATACAGACAAGCTCCTACCATTAAAGCTAAAGGAGGGAGAACTCCTTTTGTTTAAGGGCTTATACCTTCTTTGTGAGCCAGAGACTAGAGTTAGGATCACACTCTTGAGCAACTGTCACATTCCATTCAATAGAGGAAAGTGGCACACATTGCAAGTGTCCCTAACAGTCTTTGGCTGGTAGGAACAGGGTGACAACCCACTCTCTATTTTTAGGAGCAACCTTTATTAGGTGTCTAATGATTTGGATCCTGAATCAGGTAAATATGGATCTCACTTTGTCCCATAACTCAGCCAACTGTGTGCATGCAATGAGTGAATGACTTCCCCATCTGTCCTCGATATTGCTACATATGGGAATCAAATCTCAGGCACCCCAAAAGAAGCAAGGAAACCATGTACCCTTTTCATGGTTGTTCTTTCAATGAGCCAGCACTGAGCTCAGCTGACCCACACAGCCTCAGGTTCTCAGTTAAAGCTACCATAGGTCTGGCCAGTTTACTGCCTGCTCCCTCATAACTCCTCTCTGCCAACACACACAAGGACAGACACAAGCCTGGGTCTCCTCCCAAGTCCCTCTACACACCACACAACCTCTGGGCTGCCAGAGCTGGTCCAAGCCAGCCCAGGAAATGATCACCTCCCTCTCCAAGAAACCAGCTTACAGACTGAGCATCAGCATTCCAGGCAATCTCAGCTGGTGTAAAACCATTGAAGGTATTGTTACAAACCAGTGCATCTTAGAGCACTCAGCCCCCATCTACCCCCAGGACCAGGGGCCCAAAGTGGTCCTACACTGAAAGCAACTTGTCTGGACACAAGGATCTGGCTCTTTTTTTCCCTTTGCCTTCCCTGATGTCACCTGTCCCTGCATTACCAGCATGTCATGCCCTATCTATGCTAGGTTGTACATTCCACAGGAAGGGGTCATGGGCCTAATTCTCCTTTTACACCAGTTTAAGAGCAGTATAATTCCACTAAGATGAATTAGACCCTGTGCTTTTATTCTCCCTCTAAAGCTCCTGCACACTTATGCTGCTATGTACAAATGATAATACTTTGCATTTTGCAGTGATGCTGGGAGTACCTTTCCCAGACCTGAACAAGAGCTCTGTGTGGCTTGAAAGCTTGTCTCTCTCTCCAACAGAAGTTGGTCCAATAGAAGTTATTACCTTGCTCACCTTGTCTCTCTAATAATAATACTTATCCACTAGGAACTGGACTGACATCAACACATATATCTCAGGTGGGACACTGAACCCACCACTTTTGGTCACTACCAGCTTTGGCCGGATGCAGATTAACTGGGAACTTTAGAGGCCCTTGTGAATCTCCAGAGTGATCCGGTCCCCGTGCTGTTTTTCTACCTGCAGACTGACCTGGGATTGTTGAGATCTTTGCAGGAGTCCTTACTAGCTCAGATCCATCAGCTGGAAAGAGATTAAGAGGCTGACACTCTGTGAAAGTTTGCTCAACGTGATTTCTTGCATGTGTCTGCTGCCATCTTGTGATGATAGGGCTACTAGCAACAGGGACACTGGACGTCAGTTTCTTCACAATGCAACTTTTAAATCTTGAATAGGTGGGCTTTCCTGAATCAGGTATCTATTTAAAAGAGTAGAGAATTTAGCTGTAATAATTATGTGATAGGAAGGTTAATGGTTATTAAACCCATGGATTGTCAAACAATCCAAATGACTTAATATAGTGTTGGCACTTATATCATTTTATATATCTGTAGAAAAGCCTTTTCACTGTTAATGCATATGGGCAATCCTGCCTCCCAGCATGTGGCCCATGTAATTGCAGGCTGTGCAGGGGATCTCTCTGGGAGCCGCCTGGAAGGAATTTTTCTTCCCATGACCTGCAGATCTGCAGAGTAGCAGCGCAGCTGTTCTGGGAACACAACTGCAGCCTCTGCAGTGCCTGTGTCTCTGCTCTATGAAGAGGAATGGCTAGTGGATCCAGGTGGTCACAAATCCAAGTGTACTGTCGCTGCTCCTCCCTCAACCCCTCTCAAACTCCCATGGCTATTGGCATGTGGGTGCACATCAGTGCCACTGCTAACAAGGTCCTTCAAATCCACATTAAAGGAGCAAGATTTTCCCCAAAGGACAATACAGCATCACTGGATATAATTCCAAAGCCATCAGAATATAAAGCATACTACTGACATCCAGATCAGGAGAAATACATTGGGTGTGCAATGCTAAGAGAGACCAAAGAGGTAAGTGTGACGATGTGACGCAGCAGGGAGGGGGGAGTGTTGACCTGGGAATGTGCCCTGGGGATGGGAGACCTGAGAGCCTGTAACCTGAGCCAGGAAGGGGAGGGGGAGGTAACACCTCTGCCCAGGAATGTGAAGACAGGCTGCAGGAGAGAGCCTGCTGGGGGGGTTTAGTTTTCAGTTTGGGCCTGGGTGGAGGAACACAGGGAACCCCAGGGCTGGGGTCTAAGCTCCCTGCTCCCCCAGAAGGACTTGACTGAGGGGTCCTGGGTGTACCCACAAGCTCTGTTTTGGACTGTGTTCCTGTTGTCCAATAAACCTTCTGTTTTACTGGCTGGCTGAGAGTCTCAGTGAATCCCTGGAAGAGGGGTGCAGGGCCTGGACTCCCCCACACTCCGTGACAGTAAGTACAACTAATAAAGCAATAATGGGTCATTTCAACTTTTCGCATATAAACTGGTCACTTCAGGACACAATTTCTTAACACCTTAAATGAAACGTTCATGGATCTGTGACACTGGCAAACTAGATGCCAGCTTATGCCAAGGTCCCCATGCTTCACTTGGATGCTGACAAATACATAGCTGGAATTAGTCAGCCTCACCTGTGTATATTACTATTGTTAAAATACGTATTAAGGTTGTAAAAATGTGCTTAGTGTTTAGACTTTATTGAATGCTTGTAAATTGCTGTATGGATTATAACCCATAGGTGGTGTGTGACTCTTGCATTTGGGGTGGCTGGGCGCGAGTGCCAGAAGCTCGCTATAAGTGGGGGGGCCACTGGTGCCTGGACTGTGGCCCAATCCCCTACCCACTCCACCCTGAGACCCTGCCCCAGCTTGGCCTCCTCTCCTGAGGCCCTTCAGCCCTCTCCTCTCTGCCCCTCCTCTCCGAGCAGTGGGCAGGGGCCTCTTGGGGGAGGGGACGGAGAGAAGCAAGCAGGAGTCTGGGGGAGGGCTTCCGGTGAGAGAGCGGAGAGTAGCGAGTGGCAAGTGGGGAGGCCTCAGGGGTGGTGGCAGAGAAGCTCAAGCAGCGGACATGGGGGGCTTTGGGGAAAGAGGGAGACCAAGGGGAGGCCTTGGGAGGAAGAGGTATGGCACAAGGGTGTAAGAGGTCAGGGGGGAGTGAGGCCTTGGGGCAGAGCACGGGCAGGTCCACAGTCCAGGTGCCAGTGTCTCCCACACACTTCTCAGGAGCTTCCGCCAGCGGTGCTCCAAAGGCACCGGCTGGCCTCCAAAGAGCGATGCGCCACATCCAGCATTTCTTGCCCCGTGTGGGGAGGCTTAGCCTCTCCAAGCCTCTTATACCTGCCACCCATACTTATAACATCTGTAACCCATATTGTAAGGTAATATTTGAGCATTTACACTGTAAGCCTCTGACTGTGACTCTAAAGCTCCAAACCAGAGTGAGATGTTAATTAGTGGGAAATGCTGACCTAAAACAAAAGGTGTGATGTCCTGCCCAACAGAGAAGGCCCAGCAACATCAGACAAATTATTATGGAACATCAGAGGACAAAAGACTTTATTGGTTGCTCTCCCCGCTCATCAAGAGGATAAGTTCAAATGAATTCCTTCCATCAGCTGAAGTGGCAGCTCAGAGAAGAGGGAAAAGAAATAAAAATCCCTGTCTAGAAGAAACTGTATTTCTCTGTTGCTTGGACTCTTAAGGGCAAGATTTTCTAGGCATAAGCAAGAGATCCCCAGTGTTTAGCTGGGTTAGCCCTAAGGGACATATAAAGCTTGCTTATTATAGAAGCTACTACCTTTTGAAACTTATGACTGTAACTCATTTGCATGTGTGTATGTTTATCTGCTTTAATCTTGTGAATAACTCTCTTATTTTGTTTCCCTAGTTAATAAACCATTAGATAGATTATTATAGGATTGACAATAAGTATTGTCTTTGGTGTGAGATCTATGATGCAACTGACCTGGGATAAATGACTGGTCCTTTGGGACTGGGAGTAACTTGAATATTGTTGTGATTTTTGGTGAAAGGGACCATCTACCACAAAGCCAAGCTTACCTGGATGCAAGATAGAGAGTACCCAAGGAGATTGTCTGTAACATGTTAAGGGTCTTATACTGCTTGAGGAGTTTACATTTGATAATTGGCTTGTGAAATCAAAGTATGGAACTCACAACTAGCTTGGGGTTTGTGCCCTGCTTCTTAACAGGCTGCCCTGAAGTTGCTACTCATCCCATTGCAGGACAGTTTGACAGGATCAACTAGTTCTGGAGCACAGAAGAGGAGCAGCTACTCTCATCATAGTACTACATAGCACACAGGTGTTGGTTCAAGGTATAACTATCATTGAACCACTAAGTAATAGCAACCACATTATAATTAAGTTCAATACCCTTGTGGGGAGGGATAGTACCAAAATCTAGCACTCAGATATTTAACTTTCAGCAGGGAGATTTTTAAAAGTAATTATGCTAGTTGCAAAGCACCTGAAATAAGGAAATTAAAATTCTTAAACTCTGCATGGAAGCTACAGAGTCAGAGAAGATATGTATAGCACTAAACACAAAAGAAAACAGTAAGCAAAAAGAAAAAAAGCATGATGAAATGGCAAGGTATGGAGCTTTTCCAAGTCAATCAAGCACCCTTCAAAAAATGGAAATCTAGCCCAAATAAAATCAATAGATACAGGCTGTGCCGCTGCAGCACTGTAAGTGAACACATACCCTTAGATTCTTATATAGCCCTGGTCTACACGAGGACTTTAGGTCGAATTTAGCAGCATTAAATCGATGTAAACCTGCACCCGTCCACACGATGAAGCCCTTTATTTCGACTTAAAGGGCTCTTAAAATCGATTTCCTTACTCCACCCCTGACAAGTGGATTAGCGCTTAAATCGGCCTTGCCGGCTCGAATTTGGGGTACTGTGGACACAATTCGACAGTATTGGCCTCCGGGAGCTATCCCAGAGTGCTCCATTGTGACCGCTCTGGACAGCACTCAACTCAGATGCACTGGCCAGGTAGACAGGAAAAGAACCGCGAACTTTTGAATCTCATTTCCTGTTTGGCCAGCGTGGCAAGCTGCAGGTGACCATGCAGAGCTCATCAGCAGAGGTGACCATGATGGAGTCCCAGAATCGCAAAAGAGCTCCAGCATGGACTGAACGGGAGGTACGGGATCTGATCACTGTATGGGGAGAGGAATCCGTGCTATCAGAACTCCGTTCCAGTTTTCAAAATGCCAAAACATTTGTCAAAATCTCCCAGGGCATGAAGGACAGAGGCCATAACAGGGACCCGAAGCAGTGCCGCGTGAAACTGAAGGAGCTGAGGCAAGCCTACCAGAAAACCAGAGAGGCGAACGGCCGCTCCGGGTCAGAGCCCCAAACATGCCACTTCTATGATGAGCTGCATGCCATTTTAGGGGTTTCAGCCACCACTACCCCAGCCCTGTTGTTTGACTCCTTCAATGGAGATGGAGGCAATACGGAAGCAGGTTTTGGGGATGAAGAAGATGAGGAGGAGGAGGAGGTTGTAGATAGATCACAGCAAACAAGCGGAGAAACCAGTTTTCCCGACAGCCAGGAACTGTTTCTCACCCTGGACCTGGAGCCAGAACCCCCCGAACCCACCCAAGGCTGCCTCCTGGACCCAGCAGGCGGAGAAGGGACCTCCGGTGAGTGTACCTTTTAAAATACTATACATGGTTTAAAAACAAGCATGTGAAAGGATTACTTTGCCCTGGCATTCGCGGCTCTCCTGGATGTACTCCCAAAGCCTTTGCAAAAGGTTTCTGGAGAGGGCAGCCTTATTGCGTCCTTCATGGTAGGACACTTTACCACTCCAGGCCTACTCGGGAATCATTGTACAACAAAGCATTGCAGTGTATGTTTGCTGGCGTTCAAACAACATCCGTTCTTTATCTCTCTGTGTTATCCTCAGGAGAGTGAGATATAATTCATAGTCACCTGGTTGAAATAGAGTGCTTTTCTTCAGGGGACACTCAGAGGAGCCCATTCCTGCTGGGCTGTTTGCCTGTGACTAAACAGAAATGTTCCCCGCTGTTAGCCACAGGGAGGGGGGAGGGTTGAGGGGGTAGCCACGCGGTGGGGGGAGGCAAAATGCGACCTTGTAACGAAAGCACATGTGCTATGTATGTAATGTTAACAGCAAGGTTTACCATGAAAGAGTGTAGCCGCTGTTTTATAAAATGTGTCTTTTTAAATACCGCTGTCCCTTTGTTTTTCTCCACCAGCTGCATGTGTTTCAATGATCACAGGATCTTCTCCTTCCCAGAGGCTAGTGAAGCTTAGAAAGAAAAAAAAACGCACTCGAGATGAAATGTTCTCCGAGCTCATGCTGTCCTCCCACACTGACAGAGCACAGACGAATGCGTGGAGGCAAATAATGTCAGAGTGCAGGAAAGTACAAAATGACCGGGAGGAGAGGTGGTGGGCTGAAGAGAGTAAGTGGCGGGCTGAAAAGAGTAAGTGGCGGGATGAAGACA
This sequence comes from Caretta caretta, assembly GCF_965140235.1. Classification (NCBI taxonomy): domain Eukaryota; kingdom Metazoa; phylum Chordata; order Testudines; family Cheloniidae; genus Caretta; species Caretta caretta. Next base: position 35,242,842 of record NC_134210.1, read on the forward strand.
GGGCTGAAGCTCAAATGTGGCGGCAGCGTGATGAGAGGAGGCAGGATTCAATGCTGAGGCTGCTGCAGGACCAAACCAGTATGCTCCAGTGTATGGTTGAGCTGCAGCAAAGGCAGCTGGAGCACAGACTGCCACTCCAGCCCCTGTGTAACCAACCGCCCTCCTCCCCAAGTTCCATAGCCTCCACACCCAGACGCCCAAGAACGCGGTAGGGGGGCCACCGGCCAACCAGCCACTCCGCCACAGAGGATTGCCAAAAAAAAGAAGGCTGGCATTCAATAAATTTTAAAGTTGTAAACTTTTAAAGTGCTGTGTGGCATTTTCCTTCCCTCCTCCACCACCCCTCCTGGGCTACCTTGGTAGTCATCCCCCTATTTGTGTGATGAATGAATAAAGAATGCATGAATGTGAAGCAACAATGACTTTATTGCCTCTGCAAGTGGTGATTGAAGGGAGGCGGGGAGGGTGGTTAGCTTACAGGGAAGTAGAGTGAACCAAGGCGCGGGGGGTTTCATCAAGGAGAAACAAACAGAACTTTCACACCGTAGCCTGGCCAGTCACGAAACTGGTTTTCAAAGCTTCTCTGATGCGTACTGCGCCCTCCTGTGCTCTTCTAACCGCCCTGGTGTCTGGCTGCGCGTAACCAGCAGCCAGGCGATTTGCCTCAACCTCCCACCCCACCATAAACGTCTCCCCCTTACTCTCACAGATATTGTGGAGCACACAGCAAGCAGTAATAACAGTGGGAATATTGGTTTCGCTGAGGTCTAAGCGAGTCAGTAAACTGCGCCAGCGCGCCTTTAAACGTCCAAATGCACATTCTACCACCATTCTGCACTTGCTCAGCCTGTAGTTGAACAGCTCCTGACTACTGTCCAGGCTGCCTGTGTACGGCTTCGTGAGCCATGGCATTAAGGGGTAGGCTGGGTCCCCAAGGATACATATAGGCATTTCAACATCCCCAACAGTTATTTTCTGGTCTGGGAATAAAGTCCCTTCCTGCAGCTTTTGAAACAGACCAGAGTTCCTGAAGATGCGAGCGTCATGTACCTTTCCCGGCCATCCCACGTTGATGTTGGTGAAACGTCCCTTGTGATCCACCAGAGCTTGCAGCACTATCGAAAAGTACCCCTTGCGGTTTATGTACTTGGCGGCTTGGTGCTCCGGTGCCAAGATAGGGATATGGGTTCCGTCTATGGCCCCACCACACTTAGGGAATCCCATTGCAGCAAAGCCATCCACTATGACCTGCACATTTCCCAGGGTCACTACCCTTGATATCAGCAGATCTTTGATTGTGTGGGCTACTTGCATCACAGCAGCCCCAACAGTAGATTTGCCCACTCCAAATTGATTCCCAACTGACCGGTAGCTGTCTGGCGTTGCAAGCTTCCACAGAGCTATCGCCACTCGCTTCTCAACTGTGAGGGCTGCTCTCATCTTGGTATTCATGTGTTTCAGGGCAGGGGAAAGCAAGTCACAAAGTTCCATGAAAGTGTCCTTACGCATGCGAAAGTTTCGCAGCCACTGGGAATCGTCCCAGACCTGCAACACTATGCGGTCCCACCAGTCTGTGCTTGTTTCCCGAGCCCAGAATCGGCGTTCCACAGCATGAACCTGCCCCATTAGCACCATGATGCATGCATTGGCAGGGCCCATGCTTTCAGAGAAATCTGTGTCCATGTTCTGATCACTCACGTGACCGCGCTGACGTCGCCTCCTCGCCCGATATCACTTTGCCAGGTTCTGGGGCTGCATATACTGCTGGATAATGCGTGTGGTGTTTAATGTGCTCCTAATTGCCAAAGTGAGCTGAGCAGCCTCCATGCTTGCCTTGGTATGGCGTCCGCACAGAAAAAAGGCGCGGAACAATTGTCTGCCGTTGCTCTGACGGAGGGATGGGCGACTGACGACACGGCTTACAGAGTTGGCTTCAGGGAGCTGAAATCAACAAAGGGGGTGGCTTTACATCAAGGAGTATTTCAGGCAGGACTTCATGGAGGGTTCCAATAAGAAATGGTGCACCTAAGTTATTGTTCTTATTGGAACAAGGAGGTTAGCCTGGCCTCTGATTGATACATGGCTAGATTTACCTCGCTGCACCTTCTCTGTGAGTGACTGCAGTGTGACCTAGAGGAATGAGTCCCCTAGACAGGGGAGAGGGGGAAGCAAATGAGTACAAAACAAATCTGGTCTATTTCTTGTTTTGATCCACTCCATCTATCTTTTACATCTTTGGCTGGCAGCAGACGGTGCAGAAGGACTGCATGCCATCCACATCTCATGGCTGCTCGGCAGAAGATGGTACAGTACGACTGCTAGCCATCCTCATCTCTTGCCTGCCCGGCAGAAGATGGTACAATACGACTACTAGCAATCCTCATCTCTTGCCTGCCTGGCAGAAGATGGTACAGTACGACTGCTAGCAGTCCGTATCGCCTGCCCGCTCACCATAAGACGGTTCAATAGGACTGACTGCAGGACTAAAGAGAATGACCTGGTCAAGTCACTCCAAATTTAGTCCCTGCGCCCATGTCTGCCCAGGCGCTCCCAGCCGACGTGGCCAGGAGCACCTCGGACATGACGATGACGGCTACCAGTCGTACTGTACCGTCTGCTGCCACAAGGCAAGGGGTTGCTGCTACTGTGTAGCAATGCCGTACCGCGTCTGCCAGCACCCAGGAGACATCGGGTGACGGTTACCTGAGCGGGCTCCATGCTTGCCGTGGTATGGCGTCTGCACAGGTAACTCAGGAAAAAAGGCGCGAAATGATTGTCTGCCCTTGCTTTCACGGAGGGAGGGAGGGAACGGGGGCCTGACGATATGTACCCAGAACCACCCGCGACAATGTTTTAGCCCCATCAGGCATTGGGATCTCAACCCAGAATTCCAGTGGGCAGCGGAGATTGCGGGAACTGTGGGATAGCTACCCACAGTGCAACGCTCCGGAAGTCGACTCTAGCCTCGGTACTGTGGAAGCACTCTGCCGAGTTAATGCACTTAATGCACTTAGAGCATTTTCTGTGGGGACACACACACTCGAATATATAAAACCGATTTCTAAAAAAACGACTTCTATAAATTTGACCTTATTCCGTAGTGTAGACATACCCATAGTAGCTAAGCATCTCGCAATCATTAACATATTTAGCCTCACAATATCCTTGCAAGGTAGGCCAAAACTATTACCCCCATTTCACAGATGAAGAACTGAAGCCCAGACAAGCTAAGTGACTTGCCCAAGTTCACACAGGTGGTCTGTAATCGGACAGAGAATTTAACCTGAGTCACCCAAGTTCTGGACTAGCACCCGTAACCCCTAAATCATCTTTCCTCCAGAAAGTCTCGCACTGTATTAGAAGCAGGAAACTTTGAGAGACTCAGTGGCTGCACTCAGGCGTGCAGCTATGCAAACAAGAATGGGGAAGCTGTGGGAAGACAATAGGGAAGAACAATATTTAAATGGGAGAACCTAGAACTCTTCCCCCAGACATTTTTGAAATTTCAGATACGATTTTCTGCATTTTAGAGAGCTTTAGAAAAAATTTTAGCAATAACAGTAACAAATGCAAGCCAAACCCCAGGAAGGCTAAACTCCTGCATAGATTTCCCAGACTAAAAAGACAAATTCAGACTTTTCTTAAGTCAATATTGTTTTTATATGTTTCCTTTTGATTGCATTTTTGTTTGTTTTCAATGATGCATTTGAACCCTTCTCCACACATGCTGCTGGAATACCCGATCCCAGCCAGCACTCCAAAGCTCCACTTACCACACACTAACAGGAGTCACACACACAAATACCTGATTTTACTTAATGTTTGCTCTCAATCTTCCTGTTAAACTAAGAAAGCCTAAGAAAGCTAAGTGAATGAGCAGCACAATGCAGAAAGTCAGTGCTGACAAATGCAAAGTAGATTGTAACCTTTCATGAAAAGACCTCGGGTCATCTCGACAGCTTGATGTAAACACGTTCATTGTGTAGTGTTGGTCAAAAACAGCAAACAAAATGTGTAGCCATATAAATATGACAGAAAATACTGGAAACAGTATTATGCTATTATCTAAATCCAAGGTATGCTCTCATTTGGGATGAAATCCTTACATAATTCCCATTGGCTTCAATAGGGCCAGGATTTCACTCTTGAAACACAGCACTCCATTCTGATCACCCCTTCACAATATAGATGCATAATATTGAGCAGGTGATGTAGCAAGTTTTTTGTGTGAGTCAGAGATAGACTGATGGAGAGGCAAGAAATGACCAAGAAAGAATAATTCTTCAATGGAATTTAAGGATTGGGAGCGGAGGGGAATAAGGGGAAATTGGAAGCTGGAATGAAGTGAAAGACAAATGATAGTTTACAGAAGGCTGAAAATGGGAGCGTGGAAAGACGAAAGAAACTCAGGATGTGACGTTGCACTCCATAGGATTCTATGAAAATATGCTAATAAGGGTGAATATGATGTAACTGGGGTATGCTTCATGCAAAAGGTCTCTTGTACAGTATCATTACAAAGCTTATACTCTACTGAGTGTGGTCATCCAATTTGTATCATTCTTGTATCTGAAACTAGAAATATGAAATATAACTCTGAGGTCCTATTTTAATTATGCAACGTGTGGGCCATTAATGGTGGTTTGGAATCTTGATGGCTCCCATCAACTAGGACAATTGGTTGTAAATAGCTCTGTTTATTTGCAAGCCTTCGTGTGATTCAGGCCAGGAAGAATGAAGGCTTAGGTTTCCCATGACATGTGACCATGTCATCTGGTACTGGAATCCATCTTAAACCTGGTGCTTTTCCATTTAGAAGGAGGGGTGGAGACCCAGAGAAACAAAAGATTCCCGTCCTGTGCCAAAGCTATATAAGGGGGTGGAACAGAACAAAGGGGCAGCAGTCATGAGAAATCCCCTAGCTACCACCTGAGTTGGAACAAGGACTGTACCAGGGGAAAGGATTGGGCCCAGACTAGAAAGGAGTCTTGTCTGTGAAAGAAGCTTATTGGAACATCTCTGAGGGTGAGATTTATCTGTAATCAGTTTCTTAATGTATTAGGCTTAGACTTGCATGTTTTTGTTTTATTTTGCTTGGTAACTTACTTTGTTCTGTCTGTTATAACTTGGAACCACTTAAATCCTACTTGTTATACTAAATAAAATCACTTTTGTTTATTAATTAACCCAGTTAGCAATTATAGCAATTGCTGGGGGAGCAAACAGCTGTGCATATCTTGCTATCATTGTTATAGAGGGCGGACAATTTATGAGTTTATCCTGTATAAGCTTTATACAGAGTAAAACAGATTTATTTGGGAACTGGGTATCTGGGTGCTGGAGACAGGAGCACTTCTTACACTGTTTTCAGTTAAGTCTGCAGCTTTGGGGCGCGTGGTTCAGACCCTGGGTCTGTGTTGGAGCAGACTGGTGTGTCTGGCTCAACAAAGCAGGGTTCTGGAGGCCCAAACTGGCAGAGAAAATGGGCTCAGAGGTAGTCTCAGCTCATCAGGTGGCAGTCCGAAGGGGGTCTCTATGAGCAAACCCGTCATAGAGAAGGCTGAAAATGGGAGTGTGGAAAGAAGAAAGGAAATCAGGAGATGAAAGAACAGAGAGAAAGAAGAAGAGGGGGGACAGGCAGTGTCAGGGGACATGAGGTCAGAAGTGATGGAGGAGTATAAAAAACCAAAGAAGAGGAAAACCAACAAAATAAGAGAAAAGAGAAAAAATCCAGTAAGTGCAACTTTTGCCACAGATATGTAGTGATGCCTTCAAAAATGTCAGTTCAGGTACTGGGAATTGACAGGTGTGATCCAGAATGACACAGAGGAAGACTTATTTTAAAAAAATACAATAAAGGCAGAGGGTTTCAGAATTGTGTCATTAAAATACTTGTAGAGCATCTTCACATTTTTCTTGAGAAGCCCCCCGGAATTAACTTGCCTATATCTGGGATTCCAAACCTCTAGCAACTTCACTTCTTTCTGATGCATTCCCTTCTTCCTCTCCAGTCCTCAGACAGAATTAAAAGCCAGATACACAGTAGCAAAACTATGCCCATCTTCTGTGTTAGCTTTCCATACACCACGCCCACCCCAAAAAAATGGTTTAAGCTTGACTTTCTCTCAATGGTAAATCCAGATTAATGTCCTGATCCAAAGCTCATTGAAGTCAATGGGACCCAAAGCTCATTGGGACCTATTGCGTCAAATTCAATGGAATAAATGGGCTCAGAGAGTAAAAGATGTTAATATGAGCTTGTCACTGGACAACACTAAACAGTTGAACATGATTCAGGGGCTTGGGTACAGACACTGCTTAGTTCCATGACAAACACATCATTCAAAATCTTTTAAACTTTTTATTAAACATACAGAAAAGAAAAAAAAAACAGTTAAAGCATTTGAAATGTAATGTATTAATTAAGGATTTTAACTATATCCCTCATTCCATTTCCCTTTAGAGTTTTATCTGGAAATCCTTCAGTCTGACAGTCTTTTAGATGGTATTAATGATGGTAATAACTAGCCTTTTTTGGTGAAACAAAAAGAAGTTGAGATGGCCTGGGCCTGGTGTTGTTAAAGGTACAGTCTCATTTCCTTGAAGACAAAATAAGTCAAACATGTACCAAAGGGAAGAGAAGAGAAGAGAACAGCAAAGATAGAAAATTCAGCTTCTGTCTCTAGTGCTGACTTTCACCTGCAACCTCATTGCTAAAGGAATGTGGGCTCAGCACACGGTCTTATCAGCCCCTCCAAAACCTGGCAAACTTGTACCAGCATCCAGCATCCATACATTGCTTTTAGCTGCCTAGCTGGTCATGGTCTCACAGCAGTGTTACAAAAGATGCAGTCTTGGCTGGTGAAAACAGATTCTTATAAAACAGAAGGAAAGGAAGAGAGACAGGAAAGAGAATACATAAGGTAAGACAGCAGGAAACCAAGTCTCACATTCTAAGTGGCATCTGGAATTTAGCCAGAGCCAGTGATGACATCTGGGTCACTGTTTCTGGTCCAATCTGGCCAGGACATCTCTCAGGATCAGGACAGTGAGGGTCCAACAGTGTTGTGCTAGATTCTGGGGTCTCAGAAGATGGAAGTGGAAGCCACGATGGTAAATCTCACTTCTAGCTCACCTCTCTACCATTTTGATCCTCCCCACCTCCCCCACAATGTCTTTTTTTAAGGACCCCAACAGGAAGTGGTGGGCAGAATAGCCCATCCCCTTATTATTTTGTTTGCCAGTTAGGCCTAATTTCCAACACACCAATTTGGATCTATTAATTTCCAGTTCTATACTCCATTTATTTCCAGTTACAGTCTTAACGCAGTCCTGGGGTGGAGTCAATAGACCATTTTTGTCTGGATTAATTTGTTCTTTCATGTTTGCTGAATTTTATGAACAATTTTATGTAACAAACTGAGTTAAACTTTTGTTACCTTGGACAACTTAGAGCACAGGCATTTGCACAACAGACCCAAAGTGTTTCCATTGATTTCAATGGGCTTTGGATCAGGCCCTACCTCCCTTGAAGTCAGTGGTGTTACATGGGTGTAACATTAATGTCAATGACAAGAGAACATGGTCTCTGAATCTATTTGTGTGGGCCAGTTAAGCGGAACTATTTTTTTAATGTAATTGGCACTGAGTTTTAATTTATTTCTATCTCACTGAGAGACATTTGTGCATATTATCAAACTAGTGTTTCATACTGGCTTACGTCTGGGGGAACCAGCAGCAGCTTTCAAACCCAGAAACATTTCTCCGAAGTTTGGGACAAAATGAGCAGCTACAATGGTCTGTGTAGAGTAGCTGCAGGTTTCATGTTTCAGCTCCTCCTCACATTCCAGGCCTGCTGAGGCTTCCCTCAAAATTCTCCAAAATGGAGCCTCTCGCAACTTCTCCTTTAAAATGTTCAGTGCCCAAAGCAAGGGTGTTTGTTGTTTTCCTGTCAATGGTTTTGTGTACAGTGATGCTCTGCCTGTTGCAGCTCAAATTCTTAAAACCTAAAATCAAAGATTTTTATTCTTTCGAAGTGAAGGATTCCAGAGGGAGGACCGTTTCTCTGGAGAAGTACAGAGGCAAAGTAAGTTGCATCTTCAAAGCACTATTTCTTTGTTTACTAAAACTTTAGAGAGCAACAGATATACTCAATTTACATATGGTAAAAACACTGTAGCATTATGGGGAGATAAAGATGTTTGCTAAAATCCCCTGTTCCTTCAGTATTTAGTGCTAAGCTAGCAGTACAGATGCTATATTAAGTTTAGTGATAATGAATAATGTAAAATGGTCATTCAATATGATTTGTTATAACTGAAATGCTCTAACAATGCAACAAATATATTTTAACCACAGTAGCGAAGAATGTCAGCATATTGCAATTATATTTTAGAGGCTGATCTAAAATATATAATGTGAGACTGTTTATTATGCACAATCCTTAAATGTCTGACTTTGCATGTGTGCTTTTAAAACTAAACTGTAATTTAAAAACATTTTATCCTTTTCAAGGGTCTAATGATTTTTATTAAAAGAATGTATCTTAAAGAATACCTGATTTCAGCTTCTGATATTCTTAATATATCTAATGAGATTATGCTCCAATGGTCACAGATAGTATTCAAGCAGGAGAGATTATGCTATTGAAAGTTATATCTTTAAGACTTGAAGTATTTTAGGAACTTGCCGTTTCTTTCTAAATGTTCCACCTTCTATTTCTCTGAAGGCGTCTTTGGTTGTAAACGTGGCCAGTTACTGCCAGCACACAGACAAAAATTACATCTCGCTGCAGGAATTACACAGAGAGTTTGGTCCATCCCACTTCACTGTGCTGGCCTTTCCGTGCAATCAGTTTGGAGAATCGGAGCCTAGCTCAAGCCAGGAAATAGAATCTTTTGCCAAGGGAAACTATGGAGCAACTTTCCCTATTTTCCACAAAATTAAGATTCTAGGATCTGAAACAGAACCTGCATTTAAATTTCTGATAGGTAAATATTTGCCTATTATATATTATGCTGCATATCATTGCAATATTTTTTCATTTATATTGATTTTTTCCCCAAAACATAAGGGGAGAACAGAAAAAATGGCAGAAGAACAGAAAGGTAAAGAAATGGGAGGGGAGGGAGGAGAAGGAACAGGGACAGAAGACATCTCAGTTTCCATCTGCTAGGAATTAATCAAAGATTTCTAAAACATTAAACCAAATCTTTTCAAATTTATATGAGGTTACTCTTAACCAAAATGTTACCTGCTCTTTACATTATTTTTAAAGCAAACATGTAATGGCCTGATTTAACTGTTGTTGTCTATTTTTTATTATCATTACAAAATATTTTATATGAAAAGTTGTTCAGAAACACTATATTAACCTTTCTGAGAGAATTTAATAGAGAAATATCTCCATTATTGTCTTCGCAAAAAGAAAAGGAGTACCTGTGGCACCTTAGAGACTAACCAATTTATTTGAGCATAAGCTTTCGTGAGCTACAGCTCACTTCATCAGATGCATCCGATGAAGTGAGCTGTAGCTCACGAAAGCTTATGCTCAAATAAATTGGTTAGTCTCTAAGGTGCCACAAGTACTCCTTTTCTTTTTGCGAATACAGACTAACACGGCTGTTACTCTGAAACCTGTCATTATTGTCTTATATTTCTTAATATTTCAACAGTTAATACAAACATGTGTAGATCAGCAAATTCCCCTCTTACCAGACATGTATATCTTATTGACTTAGGTGCAAGTTATGCATGAACAGTGGGAAATAATCACTGGTTTACATTAACTCATTTTGTAAATTTTTGAGATCCAATCTGCAAAACCTACTCACACAACTATGCCTCATTCACATGAGAAGCCACTGGAACTTACTCATATGAGTAGGGGTTTGTAGGGATGGGCCCTGTATTCTCACAAATAGGAATGAGGCTGTATTTACTTAGGGCTTAAATTAAAGCTCAATTAAGCCAATTGAAAGACTCCTACTGACTTCAATGTGCTTTGGATCAGGTCTTTGGTTACCATTGAATTTCTGTATAATAGAGGAAAGATGGTCCAGTTGTCAGGGAACTAGCCCGTAACTTGGGAGAGATATGTTCAATTCTATGCTCTGTCACAGCTTTCCTCTGTGACTTTGAGTAAGTCACTTACCCTCAGTTCCTCATCTAGGAAACAGAGATAGTGATGCTTTCCAGCCTTATAGGGTTCCATGAGTATGCGGTGCTCAGCTGCTCTGGTGATGGGGGCCAACTAAGTACTTTTAAAGAAGATAAGTTTCAAAAATCACTTGCCATATCACTAGCAAAACAACAAGATACTGCAGATTTTGTAAATCTTTTCACCAGTCTGAATTTCAAATATGTTTTCTTTTCACCTAACTAAAAACAATGGATCAAATTCTGCACTAGTTTACAATCCCTTCAATCCTAATATCCCGTCAGATAGCATTATGATCATTAAGACAAGGAGAGTGTTTGACTTCAGTTACATTACAGATGGTGTAAATTAGTGCAGACTATGCCCCATTCACTACATTAAATAAATACTTATCCATACCCGTGGAGGGAGAGAGATACCACATTCACTCTTTCTGTTCTAAAATGCATAATACCTTGTTTGACATAGACAAAAAATCAGTTTATTTGCTATTTGTATATTTTGAAAGTATTTTATGAAATTCATCCTTTCCCTTCCTGCAGTTCCCTGCCTCAAAGGAATTTACTGTGCAGCTTCTGCCCAAAGAGGATGATATTTTCACTCTCTTATACATTTAATACTTTCTAGGTCAAATTCTCAGCCACACTGGGACAGTTTTGCTTCTGATTTGCTTCCATTGATTCTGACCATACAACTAGTATATCCAGCCCCAGAACAATCATCCTAGTGCAAGGAGGATCCTCCAGTGGCATAGAGATGGTGCAGAGTCTCTTATGAAGTGCTTAATTTGTAATGAAACAGGTGCTGGGGCTCAAGCAATTAGGTGCCAGGGCTGAAGCAATTTTTTTACTTTCATAACTGATGCAGCAAGCCCAGAGATACCGGGGCTATAAATTGCCAAGCCTAAAGGTGCCCTGACAAGCCCTGGCACAAATTAAGCACTGTCATTTCACTCCTTCATCCCAATGTAACAGCAAAAGGGGAGATTGGCCAGTGCAATGGGGTTATGCTCAGGACACTGCTAAATCTCACTGATCCCCAGCAGTGGTTTTGGACCGTGGGAACTATTGCAGCTGCTGTAAATTAGAGCAGTCATCAAGCTGCTCTAATTTACACTGGGAGTCTAGCTCTGTATTCTAGCCCAGAATCAGGAGGAGGGCAATGGTGAGTTTATACCACCCCAAGACCTCCTCTTCTGACTTGCACTGTGTGCAATTCAGCTTGATCCTAGATATAACAATTAAATCAAGATACAATTATTAAACAGAAAAGGGTCAACATGACATAGAACATATCCCGCCATCCCTTGGCATGGAAAATTCCTATTAAGGCTGTGGAAGTTATGAATATGGTTCAGTGGCAGACTTGGGCCAATGGCTTTTAATTAGGTTTGGAAGGATTAGATTTGTATCTGTAAATGTCAGTACACATCGACTTCACAGTATATACACAAATGACGAAAAATATTTCAATTGATGATCACTGAAATTTACAGATAAGCAAAGTAAGAAAAGTGCAGCTTAAGAACTTATTAGAGTTGACTTAAGGATATTTACTTTGTATATCTGTATATTTTGACATGTGATGTGACAGTTTGTGTTTCATCGGTTATAAAGCTTTAACTTTTTAAATCTAACTGTCTGCTGTCATTAAATAAATATTGTCTGATACCCCCATTGCCTCATACACCCCTAATTTCCCGCTACTATGAAAATGTTAATTGTTAAAAATCAGAAAAAATGCCTAAAACCCATAGTTTTATGCAACTGTGAAAATTTAAATTGAAAAAAAAATTAAAATTACTTAAAAACAAACATTGATATTATCCATCAAAATGAAAAAAAAATACCATCAAATTCTGCCAAGCTACTTTTAATGAATTAATGTAGGACCCTATTCTCCACTACATGGCTTATTCCCCTATAGAAGTGATAATTCTGAACTCACAATTTTCTTTAAATTCTTCCATCAGGCTATGAGTTCCCCCAAGAAAGGGCCAGGGGCTCCACCAGCTAAATCTGCAGGATCCATGAGGGTCTCCAGGGACATGGCAAAGGCAAGGGACTCTACTGCTGCTGCCTTTAGGAGCCATGCTGCCAGGTGTTTCTTAACAGCCTGTCGTCCCCAGAAACCTCCACTCCCAGAAATTCCATAGGACAGAGTAACCTCTGAGGCTTTGCCCCATGAGACTGAGGGGGTAGAATCATGCAGAAATTGACCCAGCCATCACCCCCAACATCCCCATCTCCTGTACCCACCTGCCCCCTGCTAGCCCATAGAGCTGGAAATACTATGGAGCCCTTACTGAGGGACATCTGTAGGGCAGGGAGAAGAGGTTTAACTACAGAGGTGGCAGCACTCTCCCATGTCATGCTCCCCAGGAAGCAGAAGAGAGTATTTGGCTCTTACACTGCTTCAAAGAGAAGGGGAAAAGTCTTTCATTTCACCCTCCTCGATCAATAGAACCATCCAAACATCCAGATCAAGAGACTTAACACAGAATGGGATTTTCCTTTTTTCAAAAGAATGTTAAAGAATAGCTGCTCTGTGGCTAAGCAATTGCAAGGATAGCAGTATTTGAGGCCACTAAACGTATCTGATGCCTTTTCTGCAGATTCTTCAAAGAAAGAGCCTAGGTGGAATTTCTGGAAGTATCTTGTCAGCCCAGAAGGTAAAGTTGTGAAATTTTGGAGACCTGAAGAGCCCATAGAAAACATCAAGCCAGAAGTAGCATCCCTGATCAGGCAGATCATCTTGAAAAAGAAAGAAGATCTCTGAAAAGGCCATTCAGTCTGTGAATCCATTTTACCGCATGTATAGACAATCTTAATACATTCCTGTTAAATGATGCTAGAAGCTAGACCATCAAATGTTTAAATTTCTCTTTGGTTTTAATGGCAGTACTGAGAATAATTACAAATTATTTAAGCGCTAATGTAGGGCCCAATCCTGCGACATACTGAGCACCAATAAAGTCAATGAGAATTGCAAGGCACTCAGCATTTTGCAGGATCAGACCCTTAGTTTGGCATAAAATTGCTAATGTGCCCTGTAAGTTCACACTGCTGCCAATGGTTAATAATGTCACCAACATGAAAATGATTAAAAAAGAAGACAGAGGATTTGTATGAGTATGAAGTTGACTAATTTATCAAGCCAAGAGCTTTGTTTCCCAGCTACTTGTAACAAGTGTTGGGGATTTTTTTATATTTGATTGCCAATCATGAAACTTCTGTGACTGAATTACTTTAGGGCCATTGTATCAATCCAGAAGCATCACACCAGAGTAGTTAAAACTGAATGCCACTGAAAATACCAGCTTTGCTACATTAACAGAGGAAGGTTGATGAATTGTGAAAATTACAAACTAAGTTTTAAAAAAAATTGTAAATAGATAGTTCTATGAAGATTGTTTATTAAAAAAGAAAAAAATCACAAAATGGTTCCTAGCCTACATTGTGTGTATTTTGATATATTTCACAAAATGTTCTGTGACACTGTGCAGCCATACACAGTGAGAGCATTCTGGAGAATCTAACACTAAAGCAATGATAAGATCGGCCCCTATTTTATTTGGAGCTAGGCAAACTTAGATTGCTAAACTTTGTGAATCAAGCAGCAGACAAGCTGGGATTCATCAGGCATTGTGGCTGTATTTTACAGTCTGAGACAAAGCAGGATAAATTACTAGAATAATTCTAAGAGTGGATACGCTATAGTAAATATCACATCTGGAAGAGCTGAAGTGTAATGATGAATAAAGATGGCTGGTTATGTGTGGCATTTTCAAACCAAAGTTAGTAAAGTATTCACACTTTCTCACCATTTGTGGTGTGGGAGAGGGGAAACTGTGAGGATCTTGAAGCTGAATCTGGTTGGAGGCTGTGGCTTCATTGGGGAGCCCCTAGGCCAAAAGAAGGCATTGCTGGGGAGGGAAGAGGCATAGCCAAAACTGCCAAAGTGGAAGGTGAAGTTGTTCTCAATGCCAGAAACCTGGACGGAGAGCAGCACTGGAAACACTAGAAATGAATCTGCCGATGCACATGGGGCCAAGCTGGAGGGAGGAATTTCACCCTTGTACTGTTCACAGTGCCGGGTTTACAACGACGCCATGGAGCCGGGCCCATGCTCAGAAGGGGCCCCGGCCTGCTCTGCTTGCACTGCGCCCTGAGACCCCGCTGGCTCCCCCACCCACCACTTGCTCCTCTCAGCCTGCCTGCCGGCTGACTGAGGGTTCGTCACCGTCCCCATCCCCACACTCCTACTTGTCTCTGTCCCCCGGCCGGACCCCAGTGCACCCCTGGCTCCGGGAAGTCTCTGCTTCCCACCACCTGTGTGGCCCCACCTGTCTCCCGGAGCTGAGCTGCCTGGGACTGGTACAGAAGCGTGGCCAGTCTCAGGTCTCAGCCGGTGGGGGCGGACAACAGTGGGGGGAGAGGGGTTTGGCTGGGCCTCTCCAGGCAAGTGGGCCCTCAGGGAGCCTGGCCAGGGCAGGCCCTGGCCTGGCTGATCACGCCACTCCCAAGAGGCCAGAGCGATTCCCTGCCCCGGGACCAACCCTGGCTGCACTGCCAGCTCAGCCTGGCAGACAGACACCTCCCAGCAGGGCAGGTGAGTGTGGCCGAGAGGCAGGGCGTGGGGGAGTGGGTCTCTTCTGGGTCTGTGGGGGGGGGGAGGTGTGTTTGTTGGGGCACTAGGGTGTGGGGGTTCTGTGGGGGGTGCTGGGCACTTGTGGTGGGGTTGTGGGCAGGGGGGCGCTGGGCAGGGCTGGTGTTGTGCAGGGCGCTGTGCATTTGTGGAGGGGTCTGGGGTGGGTGTTGGGTATAGTGGGTCCTGAGGAGCTCTGGCCATAGGGAGTTGGGGGATGTTGGGCAGGGGGGGCTGTGTGGCACAACATGGGCCCACCCCCTGAGGGGAAGGGACACGCTGGCAACACAGGGCCAGGCGGGCCACTGGACGTCTGGCAACTGCTGGTTTGTAAACAGTGCCCTCGCACTGGGCTGGGCGGAGCTGGGCCGCCCCTGCCATGCCATGCCTCATTGCCCCTGGCTGGCCCCTTGCTCTGGGGACTGACCTCCTCGCACCATGCTCCATTGCCTCCATGGGGACCCACAAATATGTTTGGCGCCAGGCCCACAAACGGTTGATCCAGCCCTGACTGTTTGTGGAATGTAGGTACAAGTAAACAGCAGTCATTAATGTGCAGTTATTCACACAGCTTTGTGGGTGGATACTAATTTCACAGAGATTAGGTAAGAGGCAAACTATACCACATATCCTTTGTAATCTACACAAAGGTGCTGGCGAGTGGGAACGATAGGCATTTGGGGCATTCACCTCAGAGTCATTAGTCCGACTAGTAGTTCCATCCAGGCTGGTAGTGAGAGTAAAGGACATTGTGACAGGGCAGTCTGCCCCTTTCTGGCTCAGGAGGCATGGGGCCTGGCAGCCCTATTCAATTAGTACCACCCTACCACACCTGGGTAGGGTGTACGACTTAAAAGGGAGAAAAGCTAGCCGTGTCTGAGGGTGACTGGGGAGGAGTGTAGACTGATGGTTTCTTCCTGAGGGCCAGAGGCCTTTGTACTGAGCTGGCTGAGGAAGAGACCCAGGGGAGAGCAAGGAGCTCTCCAGTGGGAAACCTGAAGGAAAACTTGTGTCTTGAGTCCTTTAAGTGTGTTTGGTAATGAAAGAGGTGCCAGGGCTCAAAATTTTTTTTTACTTTCATAATTGATGCAGCAAGCCCAGAGGTACCAGGGCTATGAACTGCCAAGCCTAGAGGTGCCGGGGCTCAGCCCTGGCAAGCCCTGGCACAAATTAAGCGCTGGTGTCTAGGTATATCTTGGAAATCAAATGATTACCCATTTCCACAGATCTTCACTTCTTCCCCATAATCTACAGCAGGAATGGTTTAACCTGGGACTCCTTTCCTTCATAAAGAGCCACCAGGAATATTAATTTTCCAAATACATTTCAACCAACCTGACTTGAGCTGGAGTATCTTACCTCCTCTCTGTTGGATGTTCTGACCCCAAAACGACCAACAGAAGTAGTGTCAAGCAAAACCAAACAATTCCCAAACTGTGTCTCTGGTTCCCTTAGGAATCTTTTTATATCCTCTCTGAATGTTTCCAGCTTATAAAGTTACATTACATACTATTGTATGAAATGCACATTTTCATATGGGACCTAAACCTTAAAGCAATACTCACATGTGCAAGTAGTCCCTTTGAAGTCAATGTGATTATTCATATAAGTAAAATTTTGTAGGATCAGACCCAAACATATTAACTCCT
Source organism: Caretta caretta (assembly GCF_965140235.1). NCBI lineage: Eukaryota > Metazoa > Chordata > Testudines > Cheloniidae > Caretta > Caretta caretta. The sequence goes on from NC_134210.1 coordinate 35,259,297, forward strand.
GATGTCGAACAAGCCACAATATCTACAGGCCAGATACTCTGCTGGTATAATTTGGCTTAGTGGCCACTAAAGTCAATGGATCTATGCCAACACACATTTACAGTTGTGGGCCAGATCTGCTCAGCATCTGGCCCACAATCTTTACAGAGAGAGGCTCATAATAACCACTTGTAATCTGCTTGTCTAAATATTGATGCAAGATTGTGTGCTAATGTGGAAGTGTATTTAGTTGCTGGTATGTGAACAACAGCTAACTAACAATACACTGCCTAATCAGCACATACACAAAATTAGTTCTATTATGGGCCTTAATGCTGCAAGCCCTCCACATATACACACATGCTGTTTCACTGGGAGGTCTTCACTTGGAGAGTTTGCAAGAATGATGGGGTATATGTGTTACTTGGCTTACCTGGGAGCTCATATAATGAAATAGTCTGGTTTTTTTTTAAATAAGAACTGCCTAGATACAAATACAAGGCATGGATTTCATCAAATGAATACCAGCATTTGGACACCAGGATTGTAGATGCCTTAAGCTAATATTGAAATACTCCTATCAAGAAACAAAGTTTATTTCTTTTAAAATTAATTTAAATTAGCTGGCTATAAACCATTTCCCTTGAACAGAAAACTGACAAAGTGCCTAGCAATGTGAATGGTAAATGACAGTGCATTGATCTGAGGGAGGCATCCAATAAGTGTGCTGCAGAAGACAATAACCCCAGTTTTCCTGAACATCTGAATTAGTGATCCTGAAGAGGAGTTAATAGAACATTAATAATATTGACAAGTAATGCTACAATAGGAGATGTTGCAAAAATCATTGAGAACAGAGAAATGATACACAAGGATAAAGGGACCAGTCCCAAAAAGTTCTAAGCACCTTTTACACCCAAGAAAGTCAGTGGGAATTGAGTGGTTTTCGGAACCTAATGGAATTGTACCCATCAAGTGTGTTAACATAAGGACAGGGAAAGAAATTAAACAATATTCAGTATGAGGCTGATATTTCTTGCAAAGCAGTAATGCAGTGACTGTAGCCGGTATATTATATATATGTGTGTTAACAACATGAAAAAAATCAATCTCTTTGGTCTTCATTATGCACGATCATAACATTCAGATTAGAGTTCTTCTCTCTGTGGAACTGGTGAGAACCCCTAGAAACACTACATACATTTTTAGTACTTCAGAACCACAAAAATGTTGACAAATTTGAAGGCACTTGGAGAAGACGGGAACCATTTTCAAGACACTGTTCCCCTTTCCTCTCTCGCCAGTACAATAGTGGAAATGTCATGATGACACTAAAATATAATTTTGGGGTATTTGGTAGGACATTTGATTGAACACCTTTGGGTTTGTCAATTTTTAAACTCTATCAGCTTTTAATTGCTCATTGAAAAAAATGTAAATTTTGCCTAATGTTGTTTTATTAATGTATTGACATATTCTATATAAAACAGCAAGAACATTTCAAAGGAAAGAATTTAGGAAAGTCATTGCTTGTTGGTTTGAATTCTACTATCTGTCTATCTGACTTAAGTATTTATAAGGCCTCCTATCATATTGGTCTCTAAGTGCTGATCAAAATTTAAAAGCATTATAAGAGCTAAACAAAAGTTTTCTCTTTGTACTTTGGATAACAGGAGTGTGGTGAAACAGCGATAACAGTAAATATTAGGTTTCACTATTGTTTGATTATACCCTTTACAGCAGAAAATAAAAAGGGCCTACAAGATGCACCATGTAAAATAAAAAGAAAAGGAGGACTTGTGGCACCTTAGAGACTAACAAATTTATTTGAGCATAAGCTTTCGTGAGCTACAGCTCACTTCATTGGATGCATTCAGTGGAAAATACTGTGGGGAGATTTATATACACAGAGAACGTGAAACAATGGGTGTATATAAATCTCCCCACTGTATTTTCCACTGAATGCATCCGATGAAGTGAGCTGTAGCTCACGAAAGCTTATGCTCAATAAATTTGTTAATCTCTAAATTGCCACAAGTCCTCCTTTTCTTTTTGCGGATACAGACTAACTCGGCTGCTACTCTGAAACCTGTCATGTAAAATAAGTTTTGCTGCAGTTGGATGATCACAGTATGTGCAATAAGATAGCAGGTGTAAGTTAGCTGGTGTCGGATTTTCAACCAGCTAACAATACACTGCCTTCCTAGCACACACATTTAGTTACCACCAATGTTCTCACAAGTTGGTATCCTGATGTCTTCATAGTCCATCTCATTAAAATAACAGGGAGCTGTCCCTGCAGCAGGTGACAGTGTAGTAGAGACTGCTAGATTCACATAAAGCAGCCAGCTAACAGTACACTGCCTACCAGACACAGGGAGTCTGAGCAAGGCAACATATTTCCTTTTTAAAGATGGTGTGACTGAATTTTATTCGTAACAGGAACTTTGCAAAGTGGAGTGATGGAAAAGTTAAAGAGCCATTTGAGCAATCACTCCATTTTCCATCTAATTTCAATGTTGCTAACCTCTTTCAAAATTAACTCAATATGTATTTCAACCCAAAATGTAAATACTTGCATGCAATAAATATCAAGGGCATGATTCTGATCTTAGTTAAATTACTGGTAATACAGACTAATTCCAAGGAAGTCAGTTGAGTTACAACAGTGTAAAGCAGTAAAAAGTGAGATCTGAATCAGGCCCTAAACTGTCAGCCAAAACTTCAGAGAGTGTTAGACTAGATTTGCTTTTCATTCACATCAGTTTTACTGGATTTAACTGGAATCACCCTGGATTAACACTGGTGTAATTTAAATAAGAATCAAGCTAAATTCTGCCCTTTTTTGGTAACCATTCTAGCTCATGCCCTGATTCAGCAAGGCATTTAAGCATGTGGCTAACTTTAAGCATGTGAGTAGTCCCATTGACTTCAATGGGCCTTTGTATCAGGCCCGTAATGAGCAAAATTGATGTTGCTGATAAAAATTCACCTTCACAGTGTTTAATTATTATAAATTTGGATCTTAGGACTCGTATGGGTAGTGAGCTGTATGGATGTTACTGAAGGCAGAACCAAAGAGGTTGTATGGATGTAAATAAGGACAGATTGTGGTCCTTTCTCTTTGCTTTTCAAAACTGGGCTCTTATACCACTCAAAAGGAATTCTATCTTGCAATACTCCTGAATTATCAAAAAAAACCCCACCTATATGAACAATTACTTGTCCAGTTGCCACGGCTAGGCAGAAGCCAAATGAATGAGTTGGTTAATATGGATCTGATTCCCATCACAGTCCACAAGAGGTTGCTATTTCCATGACTTCCATGATGCTTTTGAATGCAACAACGTGGAGTGCAGCTAGCAACTGTTCATATATCAAGTTCTCAACAGCCAGCTAGCAATGCACTGCCAAACTGTCACATCCTTGTGCTCCATCAGTGCTTCTTGGCCATTTTCTGTGTCCCACAGACAGCTTTTTATAGCTTAGCTATTGTTCAACATGTTTAGTCTAGCATTGTGCCTTCCCAATAGTATTGCTTGTATGAATGTTAACAGTAAATGCCCAAATAAATCTGTTAGTCTTTAAGGAGTCACCGGACTCCTTGTTGGTTTTGTGGATACAGACTAACATGGCTATCCCTTGATACTTAACAGTATAGTAATATACTTGCGTGTCAGTGATTACTACACTTCTGTACTATATTCTGTCTTTAATGCACCCTGTTTATCTGCTCTAAAATTTCCAGTCTAGGTGTCTCCCTTTACATTGCCTCCATCCCTAAGTGTATCTGAATCTCACTTAGGATTCTACTAAAGTGACTCACCAGATTTACACTGTAAGCTTTTGAGGTAAGGGCTGTCTGTATTTTGCATCTTGTACATTGCCAAGCACACTGTTGGTGATTAACACATGGTAAACTCTAAGTTTAGATCTATCCACTATGTTTTCACTCTTCATTGTTTCTTCTATTCCTTACCATGCAACCACACAAGTATGTGCCAGCTGGCTTGTGATGCTGCATGGACAGGCATCTCCCCACATGCCTGCACCCACTTCAACCAGATCAAGTAGCTTATATTCAGTAATCGGTCCCCATAACCCTATGAAGAAAGAATCCCAGGATCTACTTCTGAAGTTTTCATTATATCACTGCCACTTTGCCACTAAAGTAGCTTATGCACATTTGTCTACGGTTTCACATTATGCATTTAAATGAGCTTCATTTGTAGTGACTCTAATAACACAGGGAAAAAAATCTCTTAAAATGTTATTTTTGTGTTCATTATTATATAGATGTTCTACTTTTTCTGTCCCTTCCTCCCTGCCCCTAAAAAATATACAAAGCAGATTTTTTTGTATATGTACTTACCTTAGTGAACTTCTGTAAACTTTGTTTTCTCATCTGCTTAAGATCTTTCCCAAGTGTTTTCATTACTTTCTCCTTAAAAAAATACAGAAGTACAAACAATGCTGTTAAATGTATCATCTGAGCAACAACTATTTTTATCCCCAGTCTAAATCAATGGTCAAATGAAACCAGAAATTTGTGGAAGATCAAATCCTGCAGTCCTCCCCCCTCTTGTACCAAAATTATTGAAGTCTGTGGGCCCTTTTCCACACTCTGCTAAGCTAAAACTCTCAGCTGACTTCATGAGTTCTGCCTGAGTTAGGAAAAAGTATGATCTTTATGACTTGTTCCACAATTATTGTACTCTGTAACGGTGAGAAGATAATCACTTTACTCTACTCCAGCAAAGCACTGGTGAGTTAGAATAAAAAGAAAAATGAATGGCATTTACCCACAACATGTCTTCATCTGTCTTGACCTTCCTAGAAGCAGATCTTTCTAATTTCCACTCCATCTCTGAAGATAAGCTCCTGCCAGGATTATCTACCTTAAAAAGTACTTATTTATAATGTAGCTATATTAACTTATGTGCACCCATGCGAATAAATATCACTCACTTTTGAGACACCAGGGTCCGGAGCCAATCTGGCTTTTTGCCTCTTTTCAAGGACAGAGTGATGGACTAGATGCCCTTAACAGCCACCCTTCTTATTTAAACTCCCTCCTGCGCCTTCTGCCTGCCTTACACTCTGCCCTCCAGGAGCCCCCTTATCCCCTGTCCACCCCTTGCCTCCCCAGCTCCTCTCCGCTACGCTCCCCTCCTCCCCACTCTCCCCCTGCCTGTCCCCGATGAGATCTCCCAGAGGGACCGACATGCCATTTAAACAGACCGCACGCGCGGCAGGCAAAGCGGGAATTCCCTGCCCTGGCAGCTGATTGGCCGCCCGGCTCTGTGACTGAGGGGGATTCCCTTCTTGGGAACGCTGGGGCGCGGAACGCAGGTAAACGGCGGGGCCTGCCCGCTCCCTCCCTGGAGGCTCCTGCTCCCGGGCCCGCGGTGGCTGGGCGGCTCGAGCCTCCTCATTGTCTGCAGCGGGGCGGAGCTGCTGGCAGCAGCGCCAAGGCTCGCGGGGGTCCCTCTGCTGCCACCGATGGCGGGCAAAGAAGCGGGGCTTGGCTCGCCAGGCCCTCTAACAGGCTTGGCGGAGCTGCCCTGCCCCCATCCCAGCCTGCTCGCCGCCCCACCGCAGCCTGGGGCGCGTTAGCTGGGGCTGAGTTGCGGGGCAGAGGATCGCTCGGCAGCAGCAGCGATCCCGGCCGCAGGCGCTAGGAAGCTGAATCTCCCGAGCCGGCAGCTACAGAGCTGAGGAGCCGAAAGCCACTCGCTGGCTTTCATCAAATGTTACGTTGGGCTCTTTCTTCCTCCCTTCCCTCCTCCCCACATTTCACTTTATGCCAAACTTCGGGGGCGGGACAGAGGAAAAGTGCATGAAATGAAATGGCGAGCCAGCGAAATATTTTATGCCACCTTTTAGCAAACGCCTGTTTTCCCTTTGGAAGTGTGAGTCTTGGCCCGGTTTGGATGCAAAACCGTCATCACAGGCCTGCTTAGTCTCTAAAATGGATGCGGTGGGGCGGAGGCAGGGGATGTGTCTGTTTTACTCCAGAAATAATGGGCATCGACAAGTCCTCCCCTCTCTGTCTAAGAAATGGTCCTATTCATCTAATTAATCATTGATATGTTGATTTATTTGGAAATCTGTGTGCTGTCTTTACTATTAATTTAGGCTTAAATAGAGACTGGGAGTGGCTAAGTCATTATGCAAGGTAGCCTGTTTCTTCTTGTTTTTTCCTACCCCCCCCCCCCAGATGTTCTGGTTTAACTTGGATTTAAACTTGGAGAGTGGTCAGTTTAGATGAGCTATTACCAGCAGGAGAGTGAGTTTGTGTGTGTATGGGGGTGGGGGGGATGTGAGAAAACCTTGATCTATGCAGGAAATAGCCCGACTTGATTATGTAAAGAGTTGTCACTTTGGATGGGCTAGCACCAGCAGGAGAGTGAATTTGTGTGGGGGGTGGAGGGTGAGAAAACCTGGATTTGTGCTGGAAATGGCCCACCTGTTGATCACTTTAGATAAGCTATTACCAGCAGGACAGTGGGGTGGGAGGAGGTATTGTTTCATATTCTCTGTGTGTATATAAAGTCTGCTGCAGTTTCCACGGTAAACATCTGATGAAGTGAGCTGTAGCTCACGAAAGCTCATGCTCAAATAAATTGGTTAGTCTCTAAGGTGCCACAAGTACTCCTTTTCTTTTTGCGAATACAGACTAACACGGCTGTTCCTCTGAAACCTAGCATAATCTGTGTTGTCATTAGTGTGATGTCATTTTGCAAGAACTGCGGTATATGTGACAGGTTTCAGAGTAGCAGCCCTGTTAGTCTGTATCCGCAAAAAGAAAAGGAGTATTTGTGGCACCTTAGAGACTAACAAATTTATTTGAGCATAATCCACTGCATGCCTCGGATGAAGTGAGCTGTAGCTCACGAAAGTTTATGCTCAAATAAATGTTAGTGTCTAAGGTGCCACAAGTCCTCCTGTTCTTTTTACACTATATGTGATATCTCTAAAACAGTAAGAAAAAACTCCTGGATTTTTTTTTTTAAAAAGGATATGTCATTCATGTTTTGTATACTGTATGGGGAGAGCAGTGTTAGAAACACTGCTGGCCAAAAGCATTAAACACACCACATAAAAATATCTCACAGATTTGATTTGAACTTCTGCGAATATTCACATGTGTGAAACTACTCACCTATGTGACCAGTTTTAAGGACAAGACCAAAGTATGCATTGAATAAGGCAGATGAGCCGCTACCACCTTCCTCTAGGGTGGTAAAGTGGGGTAGAAACACTTTCCCACATTTTCTAAACTTCCTGTGGAAAGACTGGACTATTCTGAGCAGAAATTTTTAAAAGTGGATTTTTCCTTCAAACTATTTTGCAGGAAAAAAATCCCAGTTTCACAACCAGCTTTAGTTTTATAGCTGTGTGGCTGTACACACAACTCTTATGAGGCACTGGGGAAGCAAGGTCATGAAGGAGAACGTTTGTTAGCACTTTCGCTTTTAGTAATACTTAAATGAATACCACACAATACAAATACAATATACTTTCTGCTTGATTTATTTCAAAAGTGTCATTTCATAATCCCACAATTTATTCGTGAAATGCAAAGCGTCTGAGTCACTTAACCTTGTTTTACATGATTTCTTTAAAAATAAATAATACAGTAGGTTTTGTAAGCATTTCACCCACACACGGTCCTATTTGCAACACTTCAGATAGTCGTTTAACTGAATATTAATTCCTCTTAAAATAATATTCTTCAGTAAACATTGTCATATAATGTTACAGTGCAGAATAATTGGACAAGTAGTAAATGCTGGCATGCATTACAGCATGTGAAACCACCAATTTGGTGGATGAATGCTCCATGAATAAGCAATAACCAAGCAAGAATTATTAACTATTATGTATATGGAATTGTCAATTTGGACCAGAGTATGAACCTCTTGTTCACACTGATGAGCAGTTATTTACCTGAGTAGCCTTGAAATGAACGTAATGGGACTAGTCATGTTTAAGTGTTCAACAATGTGAGCAAAGGGTTCACAATCTGGTCCTTTGTGAGCTCTTCAGTGAATTTGATTTGGAGTAAATTCCTAAAATAATATTATTGGCCTTTGTTTGTCAATTTGAATTATGATCTATCAAAATGTAATGTGTGGGTTTCTCAAAAGTGCTCAGCTTTGGCCTAACTTTGCTTTTGTTGATCCCAATTTTCTTTGCTTTCTTGAGATTTTAAAAATGTATATTTCATCACAACACAACCACCTTAAGACCAATCCAAAACAAATAGTATTCATTCAACAGCATCTCAAAATATAAATACAATAAAAACCCTTTAGAAGAAGAAACAAAAAACATACATGTGCACATTAATGATATATATTCATCTGCCTCAATGCAAGTCCACAGTTGTAGCAAAATTTCCCAAGGATATATAGTTATGCACCTTCCTGTTAAACTACTGTATATATAAGACTTCATTCTCAAGAACCCTGTTATAAATACATTGCCAAAAATCCATTGTCGTTGACAAATTTAACTTATTTATTTGTAAAAAGAAAAGGAGGACTTGTGGCACCTTAGAGACTAACAAATTTATTTGAGCATAAGCTTTCGTGAGCTACATGAAAGCTTATGCTCAAATAAATTTGTTAGTCTCTAAGGTGCCACAAGTCCTCCTTTTCTTTTTGCGGATACAGACTAACACGGCTGCTACTCTGAAACCTTATTTATTTGTATTACACTAGTGGCTATAGGCTCCAATCAAGGGCCCAAAATGCCAGCCATTATACACCCATATAATGAAAATATGCCTGGAGGAGCTCACAGTTAAATATATGACAAGAAAAAAGAGGTGGATACAAAAGCAGAGGGGGGAAGCACAGTATAACTGTGAAACTATTCGCAAAAAGAAAAGGAGTACTTGTGGCACCTTAGAGACTAACCAATTTATTTGAGCATAAGCTTTCGTGAGCTACAGCTCAAGCTCACGAAAGCTTATGCTCAAATAAATTGGTTAGTCTCTAAGGTGCCACAAGTACTCCTTTTCTTTTTGCGAATAGTGCTCACGAAAGCTTATGCTCAAATAAATTGGTTAGTCTCTAAGGTGCCACAAGTACTCCTTTTCTTTTTGCGAATACAGACTAACACGGCTGTTACTCTGAAACCTGTGAAACTATTATGATTTGTATACTAAGCATACCAGTTTTCTAGTCATTGTTACTTGTAGACATCAGGAGTGATTTTTAAGGAGAAATCTGAAGGAAGATAATGTAGTGGATTTTGGAGGAACTTTTTGTAAATCTCCTCTGCACGTTGGGTAGCAAAGGAGAAAGCATGATAAAATGTTTATCCATTTATCAGTTTATCTTAAGCATATTTAAATACTGAAATCAAGATAGACAAAAAACACCTACTACACATAAAAACTTTAGAGTTAGGGTTGTTGTGAAATATGGATTTATTTGTACTTGGTCAGAAAAAAAGTGTTTATTGATTAATACAGTAAGACTTAGCATGTGCCTTAATACTCATTTCCTTGTTTTAAGTGTGTGGGGGTTTGTAAACAATGTGGTAGGTAAGTACAATGTTGTCGCTTAGGAACCTTAACTGAATTTTGAAACAAAAAGTGTTTTGTTTTTAGAATAGCAGTTAAGGGCTGAGCACCTGCTGACATCGGGCATAAAACCACTAAGCTGCCTTTCTTTGCATTATTCAGCATATTTTCCATGGGGTACTTCCTTTTGCCTGAGGATCTGAGAGAAGCTTGTCCCACATACACACCTTCCCTACAATTACAGGTGGGTCAGGTGAGCTCTTCCAGGCCTCTTCCGATTGCCCAAGAGATAGAAAGTTCCAACAGGCTGACAGCTATCACCAGCATTACCACACTTAAACAGTCAGGCCTCTTTACCAAGAAAAAGATCCCTTTCTCATTTCCATTGCTCCTTCCTCCGCCCTCCTTCCCATCCCTTCTCTTTGGAAGTCAATGAAAGCTGTGAGTGCTCAGTACCTCTGAAAAGTAGGCAATTTATTTAGGTGCCTAAATCTGGATTTAACTTCCTAACATTAGGCACCTAAATTTGAGCCCTTTGGCCTTAAATTCTCTGTGCCCCATGTTCCTTATTTATAAAATAGGGATGTGGCTGCTTGTGTGCCTTTGTAACGTGGTTTGAGACCTTCAGATGGAAAGTGTTAGAAAATTGCTATATATTATTCTGTCAAGTACTTGTGAGTGTAGGAGAAGAAGCCCAGAGAGAGCATTAGGAGTGAATGGGAACCACCGTCTGGGCAGAACAGCATATACAAATACACAGAGCATTTTTGTCTCTATGCCCCATCCGATTGCTCACTGCTCTGTGTGTGTCAGTAGGAGCTGTGAGGTGCAAAGGGGAATGAAACAGAAAGGACCCTAAATTTGCAGAGGGGAGGGTAACAGAGATTCCCCAGAGCCTGTAGCAGCTTCTCTGTGACAACTCTGTGCAGTTGGGGTTTTGCATGTATTTATGGGAGCCATATCAGAGTGACAGATGGAGCCAAGGAGTAAACAGTCTCAATGACAAGTTTCCATTTAATTCATTCCCTGGTTCCATGCTCCCCTCAGTATTAATCCTACTAAATCAATAGGTAGGTGGGAGATTTTCCTTTGTGCCATACATTACACACATTTTGTTTTGGGTCTCACTAAAGCAGATTTATTAAAGTTAAATAAAAGAACAACTCTTATAACAACCGTATAAAGCAGTTTAGAATCAATTGGATTGTGGGCTTCACTTTAAATCTTTGATCCCATGTTGGTCTCTTTGCATCACTCTTCGTTCATGTTGTGTGCCGGTGATCACCACCTGTTGTAATGGCCCATGGGGCCTGCTACAAGCTGGTGTAGTTTTAAGCAGCCCTGAGGCTGCTTTAAATTTCTCTGGGGATGGAACTAGCAGAAAACTGGCCTAAAGATCAGGGAGATGCCGACAACTTCTGTTATCCTCAGTGCTTATTTAGAGCATCTGAGGAATCAATCCATGGTATTTTTAAACTGAAGTTTCTTCAGAGTTAAACAGAAAAAACAAAAGCCATTTTAATTAGGAGGCCTCTTAAATATCACATTGACTCAACTTAACAAAAAACTAGTGATTTGGAAAATAAAAATTATTTTACCTACATGCGAAAAACATGGTCTTCCAATTTTCAGTGTGCAGTAAGTTTTTGCAGCATAGACTAAACCCCTAAAACACGGGATTTATAAATGAAAACAGTGCAATTTGCCTCTACTGGCTCTAGGTGGTGCTGGTATATTATCTCAACCACATTGTCTAATGCGAGGATGTCAAATTATTCTAGAGAGAAAAGATCTATCCATTCAGGATGCAGGTGCCATAAATACTGAGAAAAATCAACTTTAACCCATTATCTTAATTTTTAAATTCAAAATAAGCATAAATCCTTACATTTTCTGCAAAATTAATTTCTGTATTTAACTTAAATAATTAAGATACAATAGCATGAAAACATCAGAGTTTTTCATATAACAAAATGCAATTATTTCCCATCTCAATTAGTTTTATAGTCTTAGGACCGAATCCTGCAGGCCTTATTCAAGCAAAAATCCCATTGGGCCCGATTTCTATTTACGCTAAGGCCAGATTACATTGCTTTGGCAATAGTGACCTGAGCGTAAATGAGAATCAGGCCTATAGCATTTCGCTAGAGTTTCACATGAATTGTGCGTGGAATAGAAAACTTGTTATCTAATTACAGAGACATTGAAAGTTTTCTCTGAATAACATTACTACTAGTCCTGACTTCTAGGTTGTACCCCCTCTGCAGGACTAGAGGCAGCTGAAGACTTGTTGCCTAGTAAGAATGTTCACGTAACCATAGCCCATCTACTTCCTGCCCAAACTAGTGCTTCCAAAATGTAATAAGTAACTTTTAAAACTTCATACATAACCAGGTAACTTTTAACTATAACTGAAGACCGTGGGCATTTTTTAAAATTTAGTGAAACTTTCACTCAGATTCTGAATTGCTACAAAAAAATTGAAAGAAAATATATTGACTATAATTTTCCAAAATTGTCTTCCTGTTTTTCAGCAATTAAGTTTTGCTGGAAGGTCTGAGTTTTAGGAATTCAAGTTTCTACCCTTGCATCAAAAAGAAAATATGGTCCAGGTATTATGATAAGCTTGCTGAGTAGATGTCCTGAAGAAAATGAGGTCTATGTAACTGTTAAAAAAAAAACAGGCATTTTCATCCATTTATTCATTTTTAGTGTCCAGGCTATAAAATGTAGAGGTTTGGAGTGTAGATGAAGGACTGGTCCTTGTTCTTGTCACTGAAAGTTGTATTCACGTTTCTTGGCCACCTTGGGGTGATCAGGATTACTTCACCTTATTCTTCCTTTACCATCTGAATCATTTTTCTATCAGACATAGGGGAGGTAATAAGTACAACAGAGTCTTGGATCACTTGTGTGACAGGGTATCTGTCAATGTTACTCCCAGATCTCTTTCACTTTTGTTAGCTGGAGGCTTTTCCTTGTGAGAAACGGATCCATCTGAAGGGCTCCCAGCTGCCTGGTTATTTGGAGGAAGACTTATGTAGTGCCCACTCTGACCTACCTTTTCTTGTGGACTCATACACCTAAGGATGCTAATTTTTCTTCCAGTATTGTCTCTATTATTTCTTAGTTCAATGAAGAGCTCCTCATTTCTTCCCCCATCCCTTGTCTGTTCAGATATGTCTGAGTGGATTAGAGGGACAAGGTGGGTGAGGTTACTGGACCTCTGCTGTTGGTGAGAAAGTCAAGCTTTCAAGCTTACACAGAGCCCTTCTTCCCAGACCCGAAGAAGCTCTGAGTAAGCTCTGGGTAAGCTTGTTTCTCTCACCAACAGAAGTTGGTCCAGAAAAAGATATTACTTCACCCACCTTGTCTCTTTAATATCCTGGGACCAACACTGCATACAATGAATGAATTAGAGCATTCTCCCTTTTATGCTTTCTTGAATGCATGTAAAGCAATTGTGTGAAATTCTGCACAGAGAATAAAAACAATGGAAGAACATTCATGGTCCAAAGAACTGTATTGTAATGGTTGCATCTGATGAAGTGAGCTGTAGCTCACGAAAGCTTATGCTCAAATAAATTTGTTAGTCTCTAAGGTGCCACAAGTCCTCCTTTTCTTTTTGCAAATACAGACTAACACGGCTGCTACTCTGAAACCTGTCATAGGAATACCAGAATCCTCTTCTATAGATATGTATATGCTAAATTTAAGGAGTTCATATGACACAACTGCTTCCCAAACACTTTGGCTCTGGAAAGTATGACAGGTCTCTAAATATCCTGTATCTACTCAAGAGAGTAGAAAGTGTGGCAGGATTTCAAGGAATCTTGTTTGATTAGCTGATGACAGTGATGTAAATTCAGTCAAGATGCTAAATTACATACAAATAAAAATATTGGTTAGGGACTCTCCGTCCATACCTTATTGTGACTTTGCAAATTACGCACGTAACTACTCTATGTAGCCGTACTTTCCTACCACCGTTTGGGTCCTCCACTTACTACAACACCCTTTGTTGTGTGCTGCACCCACTGCTAACGTCCTGTCTTTAAAGTGTGGGTTCTTTGGGGCAGGTACTGTTTTTTACTGTGTTCTACAGTGCCGAGAATAAAGTAGTTCTGATCATGACTGGAGTCTCTGTATTTATTTATATTACAGGAATCCCCAAAGGGCATATCTACAGTTCACAGTGCTCTGTTTTCCCAGTGAGTGGAATGTGATGCAATTTGATGTATCTGGTTTAGTACCATGGAAGAAGAGGATACCTTCCCTTTATTTCTACCATTTCTCCCTGGGAACTAAACATTATTATTATTACCTAGAAGCCCCCAGCATTATCAGAGCCCCATAGCGATAGGTACCATACAAACACATTGTAAAAGACCACCCCTACCCCAAAGAGAAGTCTAAATGGGCAAGACAGAAGAGGTATCAGAAGGGAAACAGGAAAGAGTCCAGGAAGGTAAAATGATTTGCCTAACGTCATACAGCAGATCACTGGTAAAGCTACAAAACCCAGGTCTTTCAATTGCCAGTACAATGGTCTATCCACTGGACAACCTTTCATTCCAGGCATCCTTCTTGTAGCAACAAAAACTGAAGGTGACTGTCCATTATGTCCATGCAGCAGTTGAGAGGTTAAACAACATTACGTTTGTTACACAAATGGATACAAACCAGGAAATACGAAGCTGAAGCAGGAACTCTGTTCTGCATGTGCTCCATTATGCGGAGGTATTACAGACATTGCAGGAAATAGCTAACCTCAAGTATGTGTACTGCATTATGTAGACACAAACTGGCACATGAAAGATGGAGTTTCATCCTTAACTTTTTCAGGCTTTTGTCAGTTTGTACCACACCTTAACGTTGCTCAATCTCCTTTTATTTTCCATGTTAAATTTAGCAATAATGACTAATATAGTTCACAGGTGTGTGTGTAAGTAGACTAAGAAATACTTTGGCATGCGACAGGATTTGCGTCAGCTGTCAGTCTGTAGCTCATAAATGGTGGCTTATTTGTTTAAAACAACAGTAAAATGTTAAACAATGAAAAAGCAAAAATAAATTAGTACTCTATTTAAAACCCTGGCCCCAGAGAATTATCATTTAGTATGTAAACAGTCTCAGGATTTCAAGGTTACATATACTGCACTGCTAGCTCACAATTGTAGTGGGTTTTTAACTTACCACTTTATTGAAAGGTAAAAGTTGCAATTTACAATACAGTTGTTTACACAGCACATTACAAAGAAAAGGAGTATTTGTGGCACCTTAGAGATTAATACATTTATTTGAGCATAAGCTTTCGTGAGCTACAGCTCACTTCATCGGATGCATTCAGAAAAGAAATGCAAAGAGAGCAATGAGTTAGAAACTCTTCTAGAAGAGAAAGATCTCTTTCCTGATCCAATGCCTGATTTCCTCCTGTTGGGTGCGGGGGGAGAGGGGGGGAGAGATCCCTATAGATCTTTCAGTCTGTATGACAAAAATTCTAATAGTGGATGATCCTTCCCTGGGTTTTTCAATTAATCCCATTGTTCATTGTCTGCTCTTTTTTTTTTTCCTGTGCACATTGATAGTCAGCTATTCAAAACCAGTAGCGTTAGTTGTTTTATCAAAAAATCCTTCTTTATCTTGCCTAGGTTTCAAAATCAAAATGATCATATGTCAATTTTGTGGACTATATACAATGTAAGACCTCCACTCTGTTTAAAGGAATTAACCTGTTGACTCCACCACAACAACAAAATCTTTGGGTTCATTGCCAGAGATATCCCGGTTACCTTGTCCAATAATATTTCATACTGAAATCCAGACCTCCTGAATTAATGAATAGCCACCACTATACATGAAAATATGACACTGTCTCTCCATTGCCTCTTCAGCAATAGGCAGGATATTAATATTAATAATCTAGATTTATACAAAGATTAAGAATGGGTATCTATTCAGGGCTCTAGGTATCCCTGCCATCAGTTACTAAAACAAATCATATTAAATAGCCCACATCACACAAAATCAGGGTACTCAGGAGTCACCCTCCCAGAAGAGAGGATAAACCTGAAACTGCAGTGTCATATGCTAGGCAGAAACTCCTTTCTCTTGTACATTGATAATTTGGGGCAGCCTGCCAAATTCTGGACCAATCCTCCTACATCTCAACGTATATAGCCAGAAACAATTGAAATCTGCAGATTTGATGGATTTAAGTCCCTGTTGCTAGTTTTGCTGTGCTCAGAATGGCAAATCTTAGCTATGGTACACTTCTCTTTTTACACACATCAAGCAGAAAATCAAATTTGAAGTTTACCATATGAATCTGAAAGGAGAATTTTGGCCAGAGTTTGGATAATAAACCCTATTAAACCCTTCCCAATTCCAGTTTTTAATGCAATACCAAATAAAACAGATAGATGAGCCATTCAAACTTGACCATAGCTTTACTTAGTGGTAAAGCTTGGTAACAGCAACAAAAGGCATTTAAATGTTAATGTGTTCACTGCAGTGTTGTAGCCATAGAATCATAGAAGATTAGGATTAGAAGAGACCTCAGGAGATCATCTAGTCTAACCCCTTGCTCAGAGCAGGGCAAACCCCAACTAAATCCATCCATGTAGTCCTGTTGGTCCCAGGATATTGGAGACCAGGTGAGTGAGATAATATCTTTTACTGGATCAGCTTCTGTAGCTGAAAGAGACAAGCTTTTGAGCTTGCACAAAGCTCTTCTTCAGGTCTTGAAAAGGTACTCAGAGTGTCAAAGCTAAATGCAAGGTGGAATAGAATGTTTAGCAAAAGTAGTTAACACATATTCCCAGAGACCATTCAAGATGAAGTAGCCAGTTAACACCTCTGCAGTCACAGGAAGAAAAAGAAGGGTTAGTAGGTTACAGATTGTTGCAATAAGCTATAAATCCAGTGTCTTTATTAAGTTCATGATTTTTAGTGTCCAGCAAAGTTATGAATTCAAGTTCTCAGGCTCATCTTTTTGAAGGTATTTTGCAGGTTTCCTTTGAGGATGAGGACTAAGAGGTCAGATATGGAGTAATCACTTTGTGAAAAATGTTCATCCTGAGGTGGTATGGTGCAAGTTCGTTCAGATGTGTAGCGATAGTCTGATTTCACCAACATAGTTGTTAGTGGGGCGTTTAGTGCACTGGATGAGGAACACCATATGTGATAGGTATGTGTGGGACGCATGGATCTTGAAAGGTGTGTTGTGTGGGGGATAGATGGATACTGATGAAGACTGAAAATATTCCTTTCACTCATATCACTGTATGAACAATAAACAGTCTAGAGCCAAAACTGATTCACGGAGGCTGGCATTTGAGACTGCATCTCTTTTAATCACTTTTCTTAAGCAGCCTTGCCCATGAAAAAAATGAATTAGTCACTGTTTCATGTCATCTGCCATTTCAGCTCAAGTGTGCTATTGTAATATACAGAAAAGTTGGTATGACTGCTGTCACACTGAGAGCTACACAGAAACAAGATGTGTCTCATCAGGCTACACTAATGACAAAATGTATAAACTCTAAGGCCTTGTCTATACTGCCACTTTACAGCGCTGAAACTTTCTCACTCAGGGGTGTGAAAATACACACACACCCCCGAGCAATGCAAGTTTCAGCGCTGTAAAGTGGCGGTGTACACTGGGAGCCAAGCTCCCAGTGCCGGTAGCTAATCCCCTTGTGGGGGTGGGGTTTTTACAGTGCTGGAGATCACGTGGCCCTTTGCTGAGGGTGCTGTCCACACTGTGCAACCCACTAGAATACAGCCCATTGGCTCATTCAACATGGCACACGCCCTCCCCCCCCCATGAGCTTCAGTTCAGGGGTACTTGGCACACCAGACTATATACTCCATGGTTCAGGTGGTCTCCCAATGGCATACACTCAGAGGACTGCCACATCCTACTGTCTCAAGGCATGCTTTCACAGCCAACCAGTTCAGGAAACTATGGCTCAGGGTCCCACCAAAAACACGCCCCTTGGCTCAGAGCACACACACACACACTTACAGTCTGCAGCTCAGGAGGCCACAGACCAAATGCTTCCACAGAAAGACCATATGTGTTATGCTTATAAGAAACACATGGGATCTTTTTCAGGGGAAAAGGCAATACGCTGTGTTTACTGAAGATACAACAATTAGCATATGCATTCAATCACACCCACACACAGTCCTGCAGTCAATGTTATAGTTATCAGTCAAGAGTCCAGATCAATCTAGTGGCCAGCTAGGTTGATCACGGGTAGGGAGGAGCCGGGTTCTGTCGGTCGTGACACGATGCTCTGGGGAAGTCTTGGCAGGACGAACCCAAAGTTTCGTGGCAAGGCACCCTGTTTATATAGGGATTCTCCTTCATTGGGACCAATGAGTTTTGTATCGTCATGCTGAAATCAATTGTTGTTTGACAAGTGCTTGTTTTCTTAAATTGTTCTTCTCATCCTTTATCTTGTTCTTTCATTAAGTCTCTCAGGGAGTTACCCCATGCTGGTTTTGATCACAGCTATCTTGTCCCCATTGACAGGTGTCTGTCTCATCTTTAGAGTCATCAGTCTGCCCTCTAACATTTCAGTAGGGGTATGTTGTATTCTTCTGGCATCCTTGCTTCTGTCCTAGGTTCCTCCCTAGAACATCTTGTTCAGTGATGGCCTTCACACTTGTCTTCTAACACACACATTCCTCATTCACTCACAAAACAGAATTGATTTACACAGAACATTTGAACAGGAATATCAAGTTGCAATGCAAAAGAAAAACAATCATTGCATTCTTTTATTTATTTTAAAATGCTAAACCTACAACAAAGTGGTGACCCTAAAAGGTCTGTTACTGCCTTGAAAATCAGCTCAGACACAGATTCTGGCTGATGCATCTCTACCAATGACCCATTAGGCCATTCCTTTCTGCTATTCAAAAAGGGTGGCTGTCAGGATATGATCAAATCTTACACCAATACATTTAATACATGCTACAGTATTATCCTTTATCCTTCAATCTAAATTATACAAAATACAAACATAAAATCCTACTACTACATATGAACCTTCCACAGTTTAATTCCCTCCCCTCCGCATCCCGTAGCTCAGGGGGTCCAGCCCATGGGGCCCCACATAAACAGGGGGTTCCCCACAGCCCACGCATCACATTTCTCCCAGCTCATGGCCTCAAACCCACCAAGGTTTGACCCCAGTCCACAGCTTTGATCAGTATCCACTGATTGCAAATATGCAGAAGCCATTGGAGACGCAACAGACACCAATTTTTGAAAACTTAGCCGTTAATGACTGATATTCCACACATTCTAGTACTACTCTTATGGTATTTGTTCCTGAGCATCAGACTGTGTGCATTAGGAGAGCATTGCCTGCGTGTACTCCATGTGCAGGAATCCATACAACACCCCTAAACTCTCTTTTTAAACAAATTATTATTATTGATAGCACACACTAGTTTTGATGGTACATAATCAGCATCAGAGGGCGGGCATTATAGAATGTGAGTTACAACAAACAAATATTATGCTGAGCTCCTGCCAAACATGGTGGTGCTGATTGGGAGAGAGAGGTGAGTGGGTACATAAAGCTCCACCTTTAGGTCTCTCCCTTCCTCCACAGCTGCAAAAAAATTATCAATTTGTGAATCAGATTTCTGGTACCAGACTGCTTTTGTCAGTGGAAGGGAATTGTACAAGGGATTTTCCCTTTGCAGTCTGTATTATAATTATTATTATTTGTAAAAAGAAAAGGAGTACTTGTGGCACCTTAGAGACTAACACATTTATTTGAGCATAAGCTTTCATCAGAACGATGAAGTGAGCTGTAGCTCATGAAAGCTTATGCTCAGATAAATGTGTTAGTTTCTAAGGTGCCATAAGTACTCCTTTTCTTTTTATAAATACAGACTAACACGGCTGCTACTCTGAAACCTATTATTATTTGTATTATAGTAGCATCCAGGACACCTAATTGAGATCAGAGCCCACATTGTATTGGGCCCTGTACAAATTTAAAATGCAAGGTAATCTAAAAAAAAGAGTATCCAGTTTATAGTTAATATTCAGCTCTCATATCAAATAGGATTAAATCACTTAATCACTACCAAAAATCAACTCCAAGTAAAGATCTGTATATCTAAAGTGGATGTTTAATGGCCACTTTTGCACTCATGACTGAGCCAAGAAGAAGGTCAAGTTGGAGTGTGGAAAGTCAGAGGTCAAAATGGCTTATTACAGATTAACAACATTAATGTTTATCCTTCACTTTTGAAGGGGAGTGTTTTTTCCTGCGTGTACTTGTTATCCTAAATTGTTCATGTGCGCTCATGTGATTTCAAATAAGGTATGACCCATTGGTACAGTATTTTATGACAGTTAAAAACTATGGCCACTGAAAAGGTGTAACAAGGAAATGCAGTTTCAACCGTTCACTGGATGTGTTTTCTAATGTGGGGAGCATCCTGGGACAGAACATTATCATCATTGTTACACACCATAAAATAAATTGTCCAAAAAATTGAACTCTGAGCCATTATTATTCCTTAGAACATACCTTTACACACCTCTGAAGGGAGGGAGCTTAAAGCACATACCTAGGATGCAACTTTGTATTGCGCTCCTTAGAGGCCACAAAACATACAACCCAGAGGGTGGGCAGGCCTAACATGGCTTTAAGCGATCTCTGAGCCTTCCCAGTTCTGAGCTGCTGACTAAATTATGGGCAGCTGGGGACAGGCTGCAATGAGTGGCAGCATGGCACTATGCAGGGGGTGCCAAAAGGGGGGGAAGGGATGGAGAGTAGCCAAGGCCTCCACACCTGCTGCTGACGCATTCAGTAAAATTGCGTCCCTCCCATCCCCAGTAGTGCTGGTGCTGCGGCCTCAGAGGCAGCATGGTCTCAAGCCGGCAGGTCTCCTCCCACCGCCCTTGGACCACAGCAGCAGCAGAGTTCAGCTGTGACTGCTGCTGGCTGGGGCAGTGCTGCCTCTCCGGAGCTCCCCCCATGCTGCCCGTGTGGGTGGAGGGGTGCCAAGGACTCAGAGCTGGTTCTGGGGAGATCAAAGTGGTGACCTGCAGTGTTGCCACTGCTAGGCCTTTTCTATGGTGCAACCTGCTCAGGCCCCACCCACGAGCCCAAACTCTGCCACTGTCTCCCAGTAACACCTGAGGTGGCCCAGTGCAGGGCAGGGCTAGGCTGCCTGAGTCCCAGGCATCTGGCTGGAGTGAAGGGCCCAGCCGGTCTAGTGCAGTGTCGGGGAGAGGCACAGAAGAGCACCAGCCCCACCCAGTAATTCAACTTTGTGGTGCAGGCATGGTAAGGCCTGTCCCCTGCCCTCCTTGACCCACTAAACTCCAGGCCCTAAACTCTTCTGCCCCCTGGGGCTTTCTACCCCAATCTCCTCCCTCCGCCACTGATTCTATTGGGTAAAATTTTGGGAAATGTTCAGTAAATATTTTAGACTTCATGCTCCCTGTTTGACACCCTAAGGGGCGCCCTGACACCATGTACTGTGGCCCTATGCCTCCCTCCCAACGTGCCTTTCCCATGGCAGGCCTCACCCCCAGCATGACCCCTTATGCCAGGACTCGCAGAGGAACCTTGTAGGGTAATCTAATCTGCCTTGTGCATGGCCTGATGCTACAGAGCAACGATTCCCAAAACACAAGGTGTGTCTTCCTTGGGGAGCCATAAGTGTTTTGGGGGGCTTTCAGAGGAGAGATTTCCCGGTGAATGCTTCCCCCCCACCCCCACCTGCCCAGGATCCAAGGGCAAATAGAAGCCTCTGCCCCAGCCACGAAATCCACACCAGCTCTAGCAGATAAGGGAAGAGGACTGCAAGAGAGACAGGAGAAGGCTTATCTTTACATTGGAACTACTTTTACCAAGTGCTGAGCAAGTAGCAAATGTTTGGCTGAAGAAGATTGATTTAAATAAAGGAAGAAAAGCAGACAATATGATGATAGTTACATTAGGCTTGGATTGTTGTGTATCTATATGACTAGAGAAAAATTTACAGCCACAACTTATTTGTTTTCAAGTGATAGTAAAGGAAAGCATGAGGCAAGAGAAACATTTAGAAACCAAACACCCAGAATTTGTAAACAAGAGCTGTGGTTTTTTTCTTTTAGAAAAAACGAAAGCGGGGCGGGGGGGGGGGGCGGGAAAGAGTTGTGTCTAAAGAAGCAACTGTTCCTCAAAAAGCCGCAGAAGTATCTTATGTTTCAGCCATGTGAATTGCAAACAGGTACACACTGGTGGTGAAACCCTTCTACTTCCAGTAGCAAAAGACTGGAATTCTGGCAAGGGTCCTGGTAAAGAGGCACCAATAAAGCTGGAATCACTATAGCCGGGTTAGATGGTGGAGTCTGACGACCACAGTAGGCAGCACTTCCCCAAAGGGCTGGAGACAGGCTGTCACAGGGTGCATTCACCATTAGCATCACCTCCTCCTGGCCACTCTGGAGATTAATTCTTTCCAGTTGCTGCGCACTCCTCTGGCATCCTCTCTCACCCAGTGGCTCCTGTTGCTTCAGGAGCTGCAGCTTCCTCTTCATGACTTGGCCCTCCAGGCAGTTCACTATGGTCCTCTCCTTCCAGAGTATCAAAGTCTTTCAGGGCAAATGGTCCAGACGGTCTACTCTCCACTGCCTGTTCCATGCCACTTCCCCAATGGCTGGTAGAGGAACCCAGACCTGCCCTCTATTCCAGGTTTCAGCTCAGGGGCCCTCTCTTCAGCAGCCAAGGTCAGCACTATCCTATCCTATTCCTTGCTGTTTCTCCCCTGAGCCTTTCCTACCTTTCTGACTCACCCAGCCCTCCAGGTTTGCCATCCCACTACAACCCCCTCCTCCCAGGGAGTAATTGTAAGCTACTTTTCTCTATCGCCCCAAACGCACCTCCCTTTTCCAAGGGAGTGACTGCAGACTACTTCCCTACACCTGTTTCTGTTCTCATCTCCTGGGCTTTATACAGGCCCCGCCTGTCCCTCTCCAGTTGAGCCTCATCTAATTAATCCCTGATCCCTGGCTCCTCCTCCAGGTGCAGCCTGGGCAGTTAATTGGCCCACCTAGACACCTTAACCCCTTCAGGCCTTGTGCAGAGTGGACACCCCATCACACAGGCCTTCAAAAGTGCACTCCTGGACTCTGGGACTATACTACCCACTGACATCAAACCATGAGTGGGGTGTAATGGGGTGAAGAGGGATGTGTTAGAGACATTTGTTTATCACACATTCACACACATCTTTCCTTGTTTAATAATCAGTGCTTGTGAGCTAGAAGGGATTGCCTGATAACAGTATTGCCAACCTCAAGACATCAAAAATCAGGAGACTTTTTTAAAGGATTTTACTGTTGCACCCTTTCCAGGCTGGGGGAAGGGGGCAGTTCTAGGGGTTCTTCACCCTTCTCTGCCCCTTCCTAGGCCAGATGCTGCAGGGCGGGGAAGAAAGGGGAAGGAGAAGAGGAACCAACCCCATTGCTTATAGAAGGGCAGGAGAGGGGAGAGGAGGAGAAACAGAGCTGCCCTGAGATGCTGGGCTCTTCCTGCTCCCTGACCTCCTCTCCCCCCATCCTGTGAGAATGGCTGAGGGGAAGGGGATGACGAGAGATTTCTTCCTGTAACAGCTCTCACTGGTTTCTCTTCCCCAGCAGGCAGGCAAATGAGGCAGGCAGCCAATCAGAGGGGTCTTCCCCAAGGCATGGCTCAAATTCCCTAGGGGGCTAGAGCTTGGCACGCCATACAAGGCTGGCTCCAGCCCTAAAATCCTGAGAATAGGCAATACTGTGTTAAGAACACCGAGAGAAGGTATTTAGTTTTTCATAGGTTTCCAGGTTGGGGTTCAAGCCAGTGGTGATTGTTAATTTTCAGAGTAACCCCTTAAACATTGGAACCCAGGCCTTATTGCTGCTGACAATGTCTGGCAGAAGAGTTACATGCAAAATCTTCACCAGAGAGAATTCTCCCCTGGCCAATTCAGGGGTCTAACTGCCACAGCAATGTAAAAAAATATTGCATGGTAGGGTTTACTGTTTCAGGGACGCTATATCAGATTTGCTCTGTTTACAGGTAAAATTTTTCTAACCAGGCCTGCACACTCAAGCTGGAATCACAGGACTAGATTTTGGTGAATCTGGGTTTTACTTTAAGAACTTGCACATCGTCTTGCAAACAGGAGGCTTACAAGATCAGGCCTGAAACTATGGTTTAATTATGAAAGTTTGGGACAAATTTAAAAATAGTGCCTGTAAAATAGCTAGACTGAAGTTAAACAACTGCACAATGCTTTCATCTCAAATACACCATTCTTCAACCTTGTCTGAGAACTTCAATAATCAAATGGTACTTATTTAATTTTCTATAAATCTTATATTCCTGGCATTCAGCTGGCCACAGATCCAACAAATCTGAAGTTTATTGACTTTCAGAACTGCAAGGCCTGTCTAACAACCCAAGATTTTTCTGGCGGGGGAGCATGGCTTGAGTGGGGATTTTTGATTTGGTTTGGTAAAGGAGTTATGTGGTTAGTATTAGGTGACATTAAGTAACATTAGTTAGCTGATGTATTGTGGTGGTGTTTTATTGTAAATACACTTAGAAGTCAATGACAGGTGAATCTTATAAATGGAAACAATACATTAGATTCACATTTAAATATCAGGTGTCATATTTAGTTAGTAGCATAGTTATAGCACATAACTCAAATTTAACTATGGAATAGATATACTTCTATTTTACAGTTTTTAGTGCTTCTAATAATCCCTCCATAATATTCCATACACAGCACTGTATTAAATTATTTGTATTCACCCACAATGTGCTAAATACTCTACACACACACAGGAAAATATTAGCACCTTTGATCCCTGCCAGGGGCGAAAGTGGGCTGGTATGGACCAGTATGGACCGGTAAGAAGTGGCCACCGGTACCGGCCCATACGCAGCCGACGTTAAAGCACTGCTGCAGCAGGGGAGGCAAAAGGGGCAGCTGCCTTGGGGCCGGCGATTTGAAAGGGCCCAGGGCTCCCAGCCACCGCCGCTGCTACCACAGCAGCAGCTGAAGCCCTGGGCCCTTTAAATTGCCACCGGAGTCCCGGGCTGACCCACAGCCACACCCCCTCCGCCCGAGGCCCCGCCCCTTCCAGGAGCCTGGAGCCAGGCCCCGCATTTACCAGTAAGTGCTTAATGTTACTTTCACCCCGGTCTCTGCCCTGAAGAGTTTACAGTCTGAGACCCCAAACCAGCAATGTCCTCTGCATGAGTGAATCTCTGCACACACAGAGACATACTGAAGTAAATGGGGCTCTGCATGAAGTGGATTGTGGGGTGGGGACCTAAGAAGACAAGCAATATACAAAGGGCCAGAGAGATTAGTACAATTAAAACATATGTAAAATAGTTATATATTTTGATTGTCTCCCTCCCCCTTCACATTTTTTAGAGTCGTTAGATTGTAAACTCTTTGTAGCTGGGACTTGCTCTGTGTGTTTGTACAGTGCATTGTGCACATTACTTGAGTACATATAACACATGATCATAATAATCTAAACTGAGTGCATATTTGAACATTTTGCTTAAAATGTTCTAGAAGAATCTATCGCACATATACCGAGTATAATTCTCCCTCAGATATGCAGTCATGCCTGGAAAGTCAACTAATTGCAATGTGAATGATAGGAAGGAGTATCCCAAAGTAGAAAGAACTGCATCAGGGTATTTAAAAGACAAGCTCTGATGTGTCACGGTTTAGAGATTTTCATCATAGCTCTGTGTTAACCTCCCACCATTCAAAATGATATAAAATGCCCTAAGGGTACAAAGAGCTGTGGGAAGGCAGGTTGAAATTAGTATAAGGAAACATCTTATCACCAATTTCTATTTGTATTTGTAACTATTTGCCATTAATTCACAAACTTTAGTATAGTACACAATCAGAAAAGAAATCTATGAGTATGAAATTGTTTCCAAAAAAGGCAGTTCTGTTGATAGTTATGTTCTCTATGTAAAATAGCGTGTAACTGATCCAGAAACACTGATCTGGAATGTGCAACATTCTGTGTTCTACTCTCCCCCCTTGTTGGGCTCCAAAGCTGAGCTCGAATGTCTACGCTGCAATTTTATAGCCCTGCAGCCTGAGCCCTGCTAGCCCAGGTCAGCTGACATGGGCCAGCCACAGGTGTTTTATTGCAGTGTAGACATACCCTAAGAAACTGGCAAGGAGATAAAGAACAACTGTAAGCCTTGGAGTTTAAGGGCTGATTGACTCATTTTAGGTCAAGTTGATGGACCAGGCTAATTGGAGGTGAACAGAAGGAGGCCAGTTAGGAAAAAATCTGAGACCTCAGGGAGACTGCCCCAAGAGCAGTTGAGAGACCCATATAGTTCTTTGCATATTCAAAGCACCATATTCAGCAGTGAAAACTAATTCCTTCTAACAAAGAAAAATATCTTTCAAATAGCCAAAGGTTATTAGTTCTAAGGCCCTCCTCCTACAACTGCATGTTTCCCTCTCATTAATTAACCAAGGGTTCTCCCATATAGACACTGCATCTATGCAAGCAAAACTCCCACTGACTTCGAATGGAGTCCACTCGCACATATGCAGTTGCAGGATCAGGGCCTTTACAGCAATAAGTGCCCCCCAAAAAACCTTCCACTGGTAAAATAGTTCATTTATATCTACCAATACGAGAAAGATATAAATAGATAGGAAAATTAGTGGGGGGAAAACTTCACTGAAATCCCTTGAACAAGGAGAAGTATTAGGACGGGCATAGTAAAAAAAAATTCTATATTTTACTGAAAAATAGGAATTCCCCTAACTAGAAATCCCTTTTTTGCATCATGAGGGAATGTATGGTAGTGTCTGGTTTACTGCAGTTCAGTCCCATCCATCACATGAGCAGCTGGTGAGAGAGGCCACTAATGGCTCCTCACCTCACTTCACTTTCAATTTGTTTCCTTGTAATCTGATCCTGACTTCATGAAAAGACCTAATACTGAGGTTTGTGAGGTCACAATTGCCAGAGGGGATACAAAGTCTTGAAGTCTTTAAATCAGGGCTGGATGTCTTTCTAGAAGCTATGCTGTTGCTCAACAAGAAGTTATGATTTGATGCAAAAATTATTGGATTAAGTTTCTATGGCCTGTTTTATGTAGGTGGTCAGACTATGTTACCATAATGGTCCCTTCTGGCCTTAAAATCTCGAATCTGTTTTAAAAGATTTGTGCTTTGACATACAGAACTAACTCTCATTAGTTAACTAAGAGATTCTCCCAGGTAAGCACTGCACCTATGCAAGCAAAACTCCCATTGACTTCTATTTTAAAAATTCAAAGGCTCTAGCTGTTTCAAGAAACGTTGAGCTTTCTCTTGACGGTCACAATTAATTCAGTACCTTAAGAACTTTTATAGACACATACTTATTTGTGATGGAATCTTCCTTCTTTCACTGTACTGTAAAAGAGAAGACTTGGAATGGTCAATTCCATGGATTATGTCATACAGATACGGTAAACTGGTTATCATATTTCTATCTATAAGTAAAATGTGTTCAGTATGTTAAAGCACTTCATGCCCAATTGATAGGGTACTTTAAAGAGAGAGAGAGAGAGAGAGAGACAGAGAGAGAGAGAGTGCAGTGATAGCATGTGTTTTTAAACCTTTCACTGTTTGCACACCATCAGTATAAGCAACTATTTCACAGGAACGCTCCACACAATTAGCAGCTCTTTGTGTGACAGATCATTTTGTCATATAATTGATCCCAAGTTAAATTTCATGTATACACATTATCTTATATTATAGCTCCTAGGGGAAATTGCATTGTCTGCTATGCCAATGCCATCAATGAGTATTTTGCCCGAGTAAGGCATAAGGATAGCAGGGTATGGCCCAGAGTAAATGCATTTCTGGAGAGGTTGAGAGAGGGTGAATTGCCCTGTGTAACTGTTGTCCCCCAGGCTGGTCCCCAGCATGATATACAGCAGCCCCAGAGCTGCTCTATATAACATATGGCTGATTCTGGTCTCTCGGGTCATTCCAGCATCTGGAGATCCATGCTCACTGCCTTTTTCACATCCACACCACTGCAGCAATGGTAATAGGGCCCGGAATCTGGCCCTTAGAGTCTGATTCAGTACAGTACTACCCACCCTCAAATTCCAGTGGGTGCTCAGGCTTTTGCAGGATCAACTCCTGGGCAAAAAAATTTGGACAAATAGTTTATTTGCTGAAAAATGCCATTTCAGGTTGATTGAAACTATTTGAGAATTCACCAAGTAACTCCAACCAAAAAATATTTTTGCAGGCTCGAGTCACAAAGGGACTTAGGAACCATTCACAAAACTACTGGAGGAGGAAGTGTCTTCACTTCCCTCCCCCCTCCGGCCCATTACACCCTGTGGTCAGAGCACTCACCTGGGATGTGGGAGAGTCTCCTTCAAGTCCCCACTCTGATTTGGTGCATGGATTTGACCTGGTGGGCTGGTGTCTATGGTGACTTAATATCCAGCAAGGCGGGGTGTGAATGGACAGTGCGCTAGCCTGCCGCACACTAAGTTACTGTGTGGACCCTGCTACGTTACTGCATGATAAAAGTTCCATAGTGCGCTTTGACGTACAGTGCACTTTTGCCAATACATCAAAACTCACTATGGATCTTTTAGAATGTTGTAGCAGGGTCCACAGAGCAATCTACTGCACTGTCCTTTTACACCCTGGTTTGCTGCCCACTATGGGTATGTCTACACTGCAATTAAAAACCCACAGCTGGCCCTTGACAGCTGACTCAGGCTCACAGGGCTTGGGCTAAGGGACTGTTTAATTGCAGTGTAGATGTCCAAGTTCCCGCTGGAGCCCGGGCTCTAGGACCCTGCAAGGTGGGAGGGTTCCAGAACTTGGGCTACAGCCCAAGCCAAAACATCTGCACCGCAATTAAACAGCTGTGGGCCTAAGCCCCGCAAGCCTAAGTCATCTGCCATGAGCCAGCCACGAGTGTCTAATTGCCGCGTAGACATACCTGAAGTCACCATGTAGACAAGTTCTGGGTCTCCCATATTGCAGATAAGTGCCCTAATGGGTTATTGGGTTGTCGGGGGTAGGTCTCTCTCAGTCTTTCCTGTTGAAGCTATTCCACTTTGGATAAATAATTAGCTAATCATTGGAGCAGACATTAGAATGTGAGTATCTCACCTCCTAGGTGAGTTCCCAGACCACGAGGCTACAGAGTCATTCTCACTTCATTTCTCAGGCTCAATGAACCACCATCTCTTCCTCTGGCCGTTTTGTAAATGGCTTTTCCAAATTTCCTTTGCTTTTAGTAAAAATAAAAGGTTAAAAATGCCTGAAATCTAAAGGAAACATTTTGTCCAACCTACTTTTCCCCCCTTTTTTCCACTGAGGAAACCAAAACATGTTTGTTTCAGGTTAATCCAATTTTTTTTCTCCAGTTTGGCCAGCAAGCCAAAAAATTATTTGCACAGCTCTACTGATGGTGCAGTTGTCTAGTATGATGATATGTATTGTACATGATTGTTTTCTCCATTACATTTTATTCCTGAAGTAAAAGTTCAACAACAACAACAACAACAAAGAGGAAATGGGGGCAAAATTTGGCCCAGCAATGTCAATATAAAATAAAGGCTAGATTCTGCCCTGGTGGAACTCCAGGCAACATTGCTGAGGTCCTTTCAGCACCAAAATCTATTGGTGGGCTGGTTTTAGAGTAACAGCACCCAGGACTGCAATTTTTGAATTACAGCCAGAGTTTTCTTTTCTATTCTTTTGTGCACACCCACCCTCATCCTACAGATTGCCTACCTGTGGAATGTGTGCTGTACCTTATTCTGCTACATGTGACAGAATATATGGTGAGAAAGGAATGCCTTTCCACTTCAATTTTCATGGATGTTTGCCTTCACAGATTGCTTAAATGGAGCACTGAGGATTCTGGAACATCGATTTCAAAGGAACTGGTCTCACTTACGCCACGTCTGTTTCTGACAGTAGCTGTGTTAATTTTATGAAAATATTTTACGATCACAGCAGCTATCACCTTCTTTAATCCTGGTGAGAGAAAGGCAGAAATGATCCTACAGTCAAGGCTCCTTCCTCCTCTTCTTCCTCTTCTCGATGGAGGGGTGAATTTGGGAAAGTCATGTCCTCCCAATTTATAGATCAGGGGTTCTCAAACTTTTTTTGCTGGGACCCTCTTTGAAAATATTTCAGGCTGTGATGACCCTCCCCCACCACCACCATACTTCTGCACTGCTGCTGGTGGCGGCACTGCCTTCAGAGCTGGGCCCCCAGCCAGCAGCCACCAGTCTTATGACCTCTGCCCCCACAATAGTCTCGTGACCCCCTTTTGGGTCGGTACCTCCAGTTTGAGAACCACTGTTATAGATCATAACAACGTGAAGAACAGGCACCATCATGAAATTTTTCATGCTGGATTTAGTTTTAGATATTAATAAACAGCACTCATTTGTTGTGTTAATTACTCTTATGATCAGATTTTATAGGAACCAGAAAGAGAGGAAGGACAGAATGTGAAGGACAGGAATGAGAAACACAAAGAAAACTCAGATCCATATCGTATATTTCAAAAATAGCAGGCCAGTTTATCTAAGGTTGGGCACCTGAAAGTTGAGGCGCCCAACTTCAGGGGCCACTGGTGAATATGTAGCTGCATGTGCTTTGGTTGAGGTCACAAAGTGAGTCAGTGGCAGAGGTGTGAACAGACTTCTAGTTTCCTGCTATAACCGTGACACAGCACTACTACTCTCCATATGTGCCATCTACAATGAGTTATTTTAAAGCAATACTTTAGTTTGGGCATTTTACATAGTGAGTTTTTGGTTTTCCTTTTTGCTTGTCGTTTGTTTTTTAGACTAACGTGCCCATTTATGAAAGTCATGGGCTATATGAATAAACTAGATTTCAGAAAATCACTTTTAAAAGTGAACAGGTCCCATCTGTGTCCTCAGAATAAACTTTGCTGCTTCCAAAATATAAAAATACATGCTTGAGAATGCTGGAGAAATATAGAAAACTAAAGAACTGGCAGGTTAAAGTAATTCAATAATTAGAAGAGGACTGAACCCTCCTTTGTCCCTAAACTGAAAGCGAGACAGATTTGCATTTAAGATTGGAAGGTTCTAAAGATATCAGGTTATAAGAGTAAATGCTCCAAATTAAGTGGCTTGAATCATAGTCCATATACACAAGCAATGGAGATCAAGGCTGAGTGTGGGGAAGCCTGGGGAGAAAGAAGAAGAATAAGTGATGAGTGAGGTCTCTATAAGAGGAGTGCAGAGGGTGGGAGGGATGGGCCTGAGTAACCTTCACATTTATTTAACCTTTGCAAAAATGAAAACCAAGTCCTTCCTTTTGAAAGTATTGTAAACTATGAATGAAGTTACACAGAGTTAATATGTTCTACTTCTGCTGAAAATGACAATATTGCGTGTGCAAGGAGTAACTTCTGGATAGGGAAAAGGCATCAGTGAGCCCGCATAGCAATGTAAACGTGAGACCAGGTACAGCTTTTGTTTGTCTGATTCATAAGAGGCACAGCAATGGAATGAAAAAGTGTGAGATAAAGCTACTGTGATGGGGAGTTAAAAAACTTACTGTAAGAGGCCAGGTGAGAGGGACTACAAAAGAGTTAGAGGCCCAGAAGAGGGAAAAATTAAACTTCACTGTAACTACAAGGAGGAAAATGACCCATAAGAAAAATTACTGGAGCAGCTTCCACTTACAGCCAGAACTGTCAATGGGGAAGAATGAAACAGTCCAGATCTACCATCACCAATCAGATGGAAAGTTACAAGTTTGAACAATCTGGTCATGAAAACCTGGCAAGCCTCAAAAAAGCCACCTGTGTGAGTTAGTGAATTCCGAATTTGCCACATACTATAGTCAGTTTGCCCCAGGAACATGTAACAATATGGACTGGCTTTAAGAGAGAGATGTTCGCAGACAAACTCTCTCTAATCCAATCAATTTCTTGCTTTGACGCTAGAAATCCCTTCCAAAACCAGTCTGAATTGAACAGAAATAGGGCCACACTAATCCCAGGTATAATGCCATTGACATCTACACATTTTTGCAGATCAAGACCATAGTAGATTTTTTGTTGCAGTATGTTATCTAAAAGCAAACCAATCCTCCCATGTATGTATACATTCTAGGATTCATTTAAAGTTAGCAATCCCAGATAGTAATTCAAATACCTTTAAGCAATGAAATTACCTGTTGACCTTCAGCAAGGGTGGATGTTTTGGTATCTACAGCATGTTTCCTTTTACCATGCCTTTTGCAATTAGAATTTCATATAATAACGGACTACAGAAATGCAAAACAAAATCAAACCCTTCCAACCCTCGACTCTTGCCAACAGTTCCATGGAATCTGTTTCCAGCACAAGTGGTCAGGGGATTTACGCTTCTAACCACAATCTCCTTGCAACATGGCATGCCCCTTTAATGGCATGTGGTGCACAATAATCCTTCTAAACAAGCCTATAGTCTGGATAAAAATTATTGCTTTCTCTTTCTTATAATACATACAAGTGCATTCTTCTCCTGACATACTGGTGGACCTCCCATTTGTCTCTGACTTTTTCTGCTTTCATTTGTTTGCCATGATGACAAGTAATCCTGCTATACTTCTGTGGTTACTGGGTATTGTCTCCCTCACTGTTTCTTCTTTGTCTTATTTTACGGTTTTATCTTTGAAGAGAATTGAACACATTTTTTTAAAAAATCAGTGGTGATGCCTCAATATTTTTCTTTGCGTGCTGCTTTGTCTCCCGTCCTTAGGTTTTACTTAAGAGCTTTTATTTGCTGTTGTATTCACTCCTAATTCTAGCCCTTGTGTATTACTGTAATGCAAACATAATTGACAAATATCCATTATGTTGAAATTATGACCCACTTGCTAATTTGTACTGTACTGAATGTTAGCAAAATGCCCCTTATTTACACAGGTATGTTTGCTTTTAGATAAAGCAGACTTGGACATGTTTCATTTAAACATGGTGATTTTATTAGATTATGAACTAGTTTAGAAAAGCATTTGCCGTTGTAAGATTGTGTCAGTTCACTCACTCCTGCCACACCATACTGAAAGACTGGGAGAAACAGCACATTGTGAGATGTAGGGCCTGATTCTCCTCTTACTGATGTTGGCATAGAAAATGAGTAAGTCTGTCCAGGCCCACTGACGGGGAGGGGGGGGCAGGGGGCAAAGGGGGAAATTGCTCAGGGGCCTGGGCCATTTAAAAGGGCTCAGCGGCACCCAGCTGCTGCCACTGCTGCTGGGAGTCCGGGGCCCTTTTAAATACCCTGGGTGGGCCGCAGGGCTCCTAGGTGACCGCGGGGTGGTACCAGCGGCGGTGAAGGCAGCCGGGCGGGCATGTGGAAGCCCTGGCCATGCCGGAAGAGCGCGTCCAGCTGCGCAGCCAGCAGCTCACTGGGCACCAGCAGTACAGCCGGAAGCAGCTTGGGCATTGACTGTTCTGCCCTAGGGCCCGGAATTGCTGTCAACGGGCCTAAGTTCATCAAAGTCAATGGAGTTTCAGACTTGTAAAACAGACACAAGCAAGAGGACAATCAGACTCCTAATGTGGTAGCAAATGGGAGGGGAGACTATCACTCTCCAAAACAGTGGAGACTTGGGCTGATGATCAGAGAGTATAAAGAGTCTACAAGACTTAATAACAGTTCTAAGCATCTCTTTAGCTAATCCTTCTGGTTGGCGACAACATCTCAGATCTAATATACATATATTTGCTTTTGCTTGCGTTATTAAAATAATCCTGAAGAGCCAGAGAGTGTGTGTGTGTCCTCTGCATGTGTGTGCATGCTTGCACATGCACTGGTACAGAATGTACGAGAAAGGCGGGCTAATGATGTTAAACAATAGTAGAGATTTGCTGAATCAGATCCAAATTTCCCAACCTTCAGGTGGTTCAGAGTTGCTGTCCTTTAACAGGCTCATCTATAAGTGCAATAGTATTGAAATGACACATTCATCTTATTTTTAGGCTGGCTCTCATGGCACTGAAGGTAACTATGTCAGTCATTCTGCGTGTTTGCATCTCCCTGCTGAAAAATTCACTGGATACTTAGGTACTTTTCTTTTCTTATCACAGCCCCCTGCCAGTGTTCAGCTCACTCATACAGCAATCATTTTCTGGCATTGCCTTATGATTGCACTAACTTGGCCAGTAGGCAATGTCACTATAAATTAAACACACTGGGCCAGATTCTCCAGTCCACTCAGGCCACTTTGCTCCATGTAAGTGGCATAAAGTGGCTTTAAAGCAACCAGACATGGCCAGTGGAGAACTCTCTTTCTGGAGGTGGCTCTGCTTTCTCCTGTATAGCTATCCCCCTCGCATGGGTGAAAGGGCAGGAGGGGTGCATGTTATGGGAGTGGGGTGGGTGGAATAGGGAGCAGAGGAGGCATGGAAGAGCTTAGCTTTGTTACACCCAATTTTCTGCTATAAATTAGAATGGCTCCTGTGCAGCTCTAGCTTGTACTAAGGCTAGGTGGCTGAGGCTCAGAGAGCTGCACTAACTGCTTGAAACACTTCATACAAATGGCGCTCAGGAAGAGTGGAGAAACTGCCCCAGTGGGCCTAATTCTGATCTCATTAATATCAGTGTAACTCAGTGGACTTAGGTGGAATTACTCCTGATTTATATCTGTGACAGTGAGATCAGAATTAAATATAGCTGTCTCCAGCAACGTAAGGAACTTGTTTTATCAATATACCACCAAAAACCTGTCAGAGTACCAGAAGCCCAGGTCCCCAATGAGGATGTTCTGCCACCAGCCATTGAGAGTTTAACCCAGCAGCTGGCAGTGGGCCTGTGTGAAGGGACATGCCCTCACTCTGGTTCATAGAATCAATCATAGAATATAAGGGTTGGAAGGGACCCCAGAAGGTCATCTAGTCCAACCCCCTGCTCGAAGCAGGACCAACTCCCAGTTAAATCATCCCAGCCAGGGCTTTGTCAAGCCTGACCTTAAAAACCTCTAAGGAAGGAGATTCTACCACCTCCCTAGGTAACGCATTCCAGTGCTTCACCACCCTCTTAGTGAAAAAGTTTTTCCTAATATCCAATCTAAACCTCCCCCACTGCAGCTTGAGACCATTACTCCTCGTTCTGTCATCTGCTACCATTGAGAACAGTCTAGAGCCATCCTCTTTGGAACCCCCTTTCAGGTAGTTGAAAGCAGCTATCAAATCCCCCCTCATTCTTCTCTTCTGCAGGCTAAACAATCCCAGCTCCCTCAGCCTCTCCTCATAAGTCCTCATAAGGCTAACTAGCTCCTCTGGGCCTGTTCCATGCTAATGAGATGCACTTGCAAGGCTTATTCCGATAGGAGGGGGAGGAGCTTAAAAGGGATGAACAGGAAGAAGGCTGCTCCACCCAGAGATGGCTGGTAACAGAGGTCTTCCATCTCAGAAGACAGCTGTGAGAAACACTGCTCCTGAAGCCACCCTGACTGACAGTAAAGCAATACACCACGGGAAGAGAGGTAGAAAGTAAACCCCATGAAGGGGCAATAAACTCTGAGAGACTGAGCCCTTAGAGTTGACTCACTAGAGACTGCCTGAGAGGTTGGTCTTTCTTCCAGCCAGATCCTTCTTTCTTGCAAGGGGAAAGGAAGAAAAGGAGTCAGCCCCCTGCTTGTGGCTGCCAACTGCGGGAGAAGAGAGGGTAATGATGGTCAGTGGGACCTGGAGAATCTAGGGAGCCCTGCCCTCTCCCCACAACCTGATCTACAGCTCACTGTAGTCAATGAGAGTCTTTCTATTGAGCTAAATGGGCATTAGACTGAGCCCAATATGAGCAAAGCAAAAAGAATATTATAGAACTTAGACAGGAACCCATCACCAGAAGATTTCCAAGTTATTAATGTTCTAATTGTTTGTTTGATTTCCTCAGTAGTCACTGTTGTATTCAATATTTCATAATTCTCACTCTTGACTAACAGGAGTTTGTTAAAAATTTGTGCAGTAGAGTAGAACTTGCTAATTTGCACAAATAATTGGGAGAACCACTGAAATGTGTTAAACTCTCCAAATTTCCTCACTAGCCATTTGATTGTTACATCCATATGTTGCATACTGGCTTAAATTAGATTGTAAACTCTTCAGGGCACAGACTTAAACTATCTATAGCACTGAGTACAATGGGACTCAGATTTGACTAGTGTCTCTGGGCACTTTTGAAACACAACCAACATAATAATTGGCCGGTAAGCAAACAGACTTTTTTTAAAAGTAAAGATAATACATTGCAAAATGTACTTTATTTATTTGAAAAGCATTATTTAGTCTGAATTATAGATGATGTTTCACAGTAGGCCAGTAAAAGGTCATTAGTATATTTTCCAAGGATGAGTTGGAGACAACTCTTAGGAGCTCTCTGTTAAAATTCACTCCCCATACTGAATGGGAGTGGGGTGTGGAATGATTTCCATGACAATCACCTCCACTTCATAGGATCATAGAATAACAGAGTTGGAAGGGACCTCTGGAGGCCATCTAGTCCAACCCCCTGCCCAGAGCAGGACCAATCCCAACTAAATCATCCCAGCCAGGGCTTTGTCAAGCCTGACCTTAAAAACTTCTAAGAAAGGGGATTCCACCACCTCCCTAGGTAACGCATTCCAGTGTTTCACCACCCTCCTAGTGAAAAAGTTTTTCCTAATATCCAACCTAAACCTCCCCCACTGCAATTTGAGACCATTACTCCTTGTCCTGTCATCTGCTATCACTGAGAATAGTCTAGATCCATCCTCTTTGGATCCACCTTTCAGGTAGTTAAAAGCAGCTATCAAATCCCCCCTCATTCTTCTCTTCCGTAGACTAAACAATCCCAGTTCTCTCAGCCTCTCCTCATAACTCATGTGTTCACTTTCAGATGGCATTGCATATTCTTTCTTATAGAAGAGAGAGACTAATAATTACTTTGACCTTTGCATTGGATGGTGAGATATAGCCACGTTGGGTATCATGACAGCCATAACATCCTGTCTTATATCCAGGGCATGGCTGTCAAGAAAAAGTACTAAAACTAAAAAGTCTCACTCTTCAGCATGAAAATTAGTCAATTTATTATATTCTGTTATGCTCTTAGATTCTGTTACTGTGATTACCTGATTCAATTTGTGCAAGTAAAGATCTATCACTCAGTTCTTTTATTGGTACATCTCACCATGGTAATTGAACTCTGCCTAAGAGTAAGAATGGCAATAATTATATCCCTTTCTTCCCTGATGTAAAAGGTGAGTGCAGGGTTTTTGTTGGGTTTTAACTCTTATGAGGGTATTGTTGCGGGGAAACTTGGGCGAAGAGGTGGGTTTTGCATTTTATTCTGAATGCTATCAGGGGAATGATCATTCTCATTTGCCTACTGATTCCATAGTCTGGGTTTGCCTCATATGAAGGTTCTGTTGCTAAAGGTCATGAGCCTCCTCAATTGTAGACTGTTCTTTGTTCCAGTGGAATGAAGCTGGTCATGAGAGGTCGTAGTCATGGAGAGAGAGAGGAACAGTCTCTCAGATAGGTAAGAATAGTTCAATGCAGGGCTTTGAAAATCAGGACACAGACCTTGCAATGGACTCTGCGTTCAATGGGAAGCCTGCGCAGAGAGAAATTCCCATGTTCTGTTCATTCCCTCTGAAGCATCTGGCACTGACCACTGTCAGAAGACAAGATACTGGGCAAGATGAACCACTCATGGCCACTTGTGTTTTTATGTTCTTAAATTAATAAGATTTGTTCCTGAAGCCCTGTGCCATTGACCAGGTGACCTGCTGTGTTCTGCACAAGCTGGAGCTTTCAGGGAACTGCAGTAGTTGAGGCCAGATGTTACAAACACTGGGCCAGATCTGAGTTTGATGGGACTGGGCATAACCTCCTAACTAGCTGCAGATTCAAGTGGATTTTTTTGCTGCCATGCCTATTGGGTTTTCAAGGGCAGTATAAAGTCTAGCTGGACCATGAAGCTGCAGGCCAGTTGAACAATCTGATGGCAGATGCTGACAATGGATGAAGCTGGTTATGGAGGATGAGAGTTATTCTCTCTTCCCACCAGCACCATGTAAAAAAATCATCGCAGAGAAACTAAATGAATTCTTTGCTTCAGTCTTCACGGCTGAGGATGTTAGGGAGATTCCCAAACCTGAGCCCTCTTTTATAGGTGACAAATCTGAGGAATTGTCACAGATTGAAGTGTCACTAGAGGAGATTTTGGAATTAATTGAGAAACGTAACAGTAACAAGTCACCTGGACCAGATGGCATTCACCCAAGAGTTCTGAAAGAACTCAAATGTGAAATTGCGGAACTATTAACTATGGTTTGTAACCGGGCTTTTAAAACATCTACTGTACCCAATGACTGGAAGATAGCTAATGTAACATGAATATTTAAGAAGGGCTCTAGAGGTGATCTTGGCAATTACAGACCAGTAAGTCTAACATCAGGACCGAGCAAATTAGCTGAAACAATAGTAAAGAATAAAATTGTCAGACACATAGATGAACATAAATTGTTGCACAAAAGTCAGCATGGTTTCTGTAAAGGGAGATCATGTCTTACTAATGTATTAGAGTTCTTTGAAGGGGTCAATAAACATGTGGACAAGGGGGATCCAGTGGACATAGTGTACTTAGATTTCCAGAAAGCCTTTGACAAGGTCCCTCACCAAAGGCTCTTACATAAATTAAGTTGTCATGGGATAAGAGGGAAGATCCTTTCATGGATTGAGAACTGGTTAAAAGACAGGGAACAAAAGGTAGGAATAAATAGTAAATTTTCAGAATGGAGAGGGGTAACTAGTGGTGTTCCCCAGGGGTCAGTCCTAGGACCAATCCTATTCAACTTATTCATAATTGATCTGGAGAAAGGGATAAACAGCAACGTGGCAAAGTTTGCAGATGATACTAAACTGCTCAAGATAGTTAAGACCAAAGCAGACTGTGAAGAACTTCAAAAAGATCTCACAAAACTAAGTAATTGGGCAACAAAATGGCAAATGAAATTTAATGTGGATAAATGTAAAGTAATGCACATTGGAAAAAATAACCCCAATTATACATACAATATGATGGGGGCTAATTCAGCTACAACTAAGCAGGAGAAAGATCTTGGAGTCATCATGGATAGTTCTCTGAAGAAGTCCACGCAGTGTGCAGCGGTAGTCAAAAAATCAAATGGGATGTTAGGAATCATTAAAAAAGGAATACAGAATAAGACGGAGAATATCTTATTGCCCTTATATAAATCCATGGTACACCCACATCTTGAATACTGCATACAGATGTGGTCCTCTCATCTCCAAAAAGATATACTGGCATTAGAAAAGATTCAGAAAAGGGCAACTAAAATGATTAGGGGTTTGGAACGGGTCCCATATGAGGAGAGATTAAAGAGGCTAGGACTTTTCAGCTTGGAAAAGAAGAGACTAAGGGAGAATATGATAGAGGTACATGAGTGGTGTGGAGAAAGTGAATAAGGAAAAGTTATTTACTTGTTCCCATAATATAAGAACTAGGGGCCACCAAATGAAATTAATGGGCAGCAGGTTTAAAACAAGTGAAAGGAAGTTCTTCTTCACTCAGCACACAGTCAACCTGTGGAACTCCTTGCCTGAAGAAGTTGTGAAGGCTAGGACTATAACAGGGTTTAAAAGAGAACTGGATAAATTCATGGAGGTTAAGTTCATTAACGGCTATTAGCCAGGATGGGTAAGGAATGGTGTCCCTAGCCTCTGTTTGTCAGAGGGTGGAGATGGATGGCAGGAGAGAGATCACTTGATCATTACCTGTTAGGTTCACTCCCTCTGGGGCACCTGGCATTAGCCACTGTTGGTAGACAGGATACTGGGCTGGATGGACCTTTGGTCTGACCCAGTCTGGCCATTCTTATGTTCTTATGTCAGTGATGAAGCTGATCTTTTTAAGATCTCCTTGCTTTAAATTTGGCTAGCTATTTGATTATTGTGACAGATATGGCAATTTCTTGCAATAGCCTCATAAAACCTTACTGAATTAATTTTAAATAGCATTGGAGTCAATTGTATTAAAAATGCAAAGTTTATGGTATTACTGTGGAATTGTATGGAATTTCCATAGGGGGAGACATGACCAATATAAACACTGGGAAGTGTTCTGAGCTTCAAAGGACTAGCTGAAAAAATGTTCCAGACAAGAATGAATTTATGGGACAAACAATGTTAGGTGGGTTTCTCGAGAAATCTGTAGGGGAGGTGTATGCAAAAGTGCCCCCTCCAGTTATGCAAGAACTCAGCCTTTTGACACTTCGCCCTGAGGAGTGGACCTTTGTCTGCTGTTTACCTGGTCCTAAGATCAAAGTCACAAATTGTATAAAGGAGTGACTCAGAGTCACAAGGTGTGTTGTTCTGAGCAAAAGTGGTTATGTGCCCACAGAAAACCCCTTTGAAGGACTGACTCCTAGCAGAGCCCTTGTTGGAGTTGGGGGTGATCTCTGGTAAGCTTATTATAATGTCGGGGGTGAGGGTTATTATTTTTAATTTTCTAATGCTTTCACTTTAAAAATAAATCTGCTTGCTTAGGAAGGGCTGTGTGGTAACTTAACTGTGAGAAATTATACTGTTTATAGCCTCTGAGGAGAAAGCAAAACAGGCTTGCTTAGGAAGTCTGACTTGCTTGAGAATTTACGGAATTTACAGAATTCACAAGGAACTGTGCAGCCTGGAAAAATCCCAGTAAGAAGGAGAGAGACATGGGGTCTCGACCTAAAAAAAGTGATGGTTGAAGAGCCCAGAGCCTAGGAAACCTTTGCTGGACCACAGACAGAGAATACAGGGGAAGTTGCCCTGAACTGTGACAATGGTGTCAAACAAAAATATAGAGCAATTCTGCTATTTGAATTTAGTCTTCCTTTGAACTTTTATAGGTATTTATATTACATCCAGGAAGAAAAGTAAATACAAAAGACATGAACTTTATTTAATAACTTCATGCATTCCAGAACCTGCAATTTAAGCTTCAGCACTTTGATTAAACATACATCTATTGTTGAAACGTCATTCAAATGCATTCATAAGCTTTCAGGACTTATGTTGTAACTGTTGACTGAAAACAGTGTAACAATCTACTCTAGGTGGTTGTCTGGTACAGTAAACAGGTTAATCTTGTCTGAATTTCTCTTTTATATAAAAAGAGTTTAAGGCTCTACCCTGATTTTTATTGCTTTAAATAAACAGCTATATAATGTTCAATAAATTGTAAGGAATATTTTTGATTAAGCTTAATTTAAACATGCCTTACCTACCATTGTAATTAAGGTTTATGATTTACATAACTTTAAAGTGATCATGAATAGAATATCTTGGCAAATCCATGACTGCCTAGGACTTTACAATTATCACTCTTCTGCACACTATGACCATTCAGAATGATATGATGGTAGTGGGGACTAAAGACAGAGCGTCCTGCATCCCTCCCACCTGAGCTAGAGGGAATAACACTAAGGAACCATGGAAAGTATCTGCTAGTGCATAGTAAACAAGTTTTAAAATAGACACTTAAGTAGAAGCAACAGTTTAGCTGTTAACAGTGTTAACAGTACAGGGCCGATGACTCATAGTTGTGTAATGCTTGTTTCATCTAGTAGAGGGAAGTAGTACACACAGAGCTTACAATATTTCAGAGTACTTTTTAAATGAATACGTATAAGTATCCGATGAAGTGAGCTGTAGCTCACAAAAGCTTATGCTCAAATAAATTTGTTAGTCTCTAAGGTGTCACAAGTACTCCTTTTCTTTTTCCTTAAAATTATAGACATTTGCCTAATTGCTCTCCACATAAAATCATTGAAATGTAAGACTGGAAAGGACCCCAAGAGATAATCTAGGTCATCTCTCTCTCCCCGCACTGCTTAGGCAGGGTTAAGTATACTTAGACCATCCATGACAGGTCTTTATCTCTAGTCTGTTCTTAAAAACTTCCAGTGGCAGGGATTCCACAACCTCCCTAAGTAACCTGTTTCAGTGCTTAACTATCCTTATAGTTAGAAAGATTTTCATAACATCTAACCCTAAATCGCCCTTGGTACAGACTAGCCAATTACATATTGTCCTATCTTCAGTGGACACAGAGAACCATTGATCACTGCCTTCTTTATAAAGCTTTTACATGGTTGAGGACTGTTATAATGTCTGCCCCTCAGCCTTTTTGTCTCTAAGCTAAACATGCCCAGTTCTTTCAACCTTTCCTCACAGGTTTTCTAAATGTTTTATCATTTTTTGGGGGGGTCTCCTGTAGACTCTCTAATTCATGCATGTAATAGGGTCCTTGGCAGGCTGGATGATCTAGTGGTTAGCATGCACCCAGTAGTGGGGGAGCCCAGGCCCACCCACTCTGACCCAAGGCCTTAGAAGGGTGAACAGCATTTGGTCCCCTGAGCTACACACCTTGGGTCACTTCCTACCGTTGCTTTCCTCCCTCAGCTTCCAGTCCCGGATAAGGTACAAAGGAAAAACAAAAGAGAACCAAACAATCAGTCCCAGCCAGGCTCAGCATATAGTCCTATTCCCGCAGGGAGACTTCTCTGATGCCTTTGTTAGGAGCCTTCCATGTAGGTCTGTTTTCCTCCCCAGCCTTCTTCCTTCTGAGCTGGATTGCTCCCTTTTCAACCCTGACTCCAGTTGGAACATGTTCTGCAGTGCTGGAGGGATGAGTCTATCAGGGCCCAGTACAGGCCTTTAACCCCTTCCAGCCCAGTGTAGGGTTTGTTTACCCCATTACAGTCCACATCTTTCTTAGTGTGATGCCCAAAGTAGGACACTGTACTCCAGCTGAGCCTTTCCTAGCGCCAAGTAGAGTGAACAATTACCTCTCACATCTTACATACAACACTACTGTTAATTCATCCCAGAATTACATTTGGGTTTTTTAACAGCATCAGTGATTGCTCCTATTCAATTTATGATCCATTATAACCCCCAGATCTTTCTCTGCCATACTGCTTCACTCTCCATATTTCATCCCTCTGGCTCAAGTGGGAGGGATCCAAGAGGCTCTGTCTTCAATCCCACTATCATCATTCTGAGTGGTCATAATTATGCCCCATTTTGTATTTGTGCTGTTGATTTTTCCTTCCTAAGTGCAGTACTTTGCATTTGTCTTTAGTGAATTTCATCTTGTTGATATCAGACCAATTCTCCAATTTATCAAGATAATTCTGAATTCTAATCCTGTCCTCCAAAGTGCTAGCAACCCTTCCCAGCTTGGGGTCATCGGCAAGTTTTATAAGCATATTCTCCACCCCTTTATTCAAGGCATTAATGAAAGT
Source organism: Caretta caretta (assembly GCF_965140235.1). Lineage (NCBI taxonomy): Eukaryota > Metazoa > Chordata > Testudines > Cheloniidae > Caretta > Caretta caretta. Next base: position 35,302,195 of record NC_134210.1, read on the forward strand.
ATTGACTAGTACCAGACCCAGGACAGAGCCCTGCAGGACCTCACTAGATACATCCTCCCAATATCACAGGAAACCTTTGATAACACTCTTTGAATACAGTCTTTCAACCAGTTGTGCACCCACCTTATAGTAATTTCACCTAGACCAGTGGTTCCCAAACTGGGGTTCGTGAACTCCTGGGGGTTCACAAATGTTACAGGGGGTTCTCAAGGGAAAAAAATCCCTAGTGGTGGACAGCTGTCCACGGGGGCCCTGGACAGCATTGGACCAGCAGCCCAGAGTCTTGGGGACTTCCAAGAGCTAAGCAGATGAAACCAAGCATATCTATAACACTGAGGAGATTTAAACTTCAAGACTCCTTATATAAAATATAAAGGGAGGTGGATATTTTTTGCTGTGACATTATTGACACAAACTGTGACCACATAGATCATTGTGGCAACCATTGTTATATATTTGCAGCAAATATTGTACAAAGGTTGTCGTGTGAGGTATCTATAAAAAGGTTATGGTTTGCTGGTTATGATTATACTATCTGCATGTGTGTATCATTGTTGTATTGAAGTTATGAATATTGGCTATGTACTTGTATCTCAATGTGTTTCATTCTAAGTAGCATTAGTGAAGCATTTGGTCCGTTTCTTGAGAAAGGAATTTGCAGATTAAGTGCCCAGTCAAGAAACACTTAACTGACAATGGACCTTGGGAGACTCCAATCCACATGAGAAGTCTTCCTGGGAACATTCAAGGTACCATGTGAACAATGGCTGCTCTCCCTGTAGAAGAACTGAGTCATGCATGGACATGTGACTTGCCCATGTGACTGCAGACTCCACCCTGCTGCTGTAATTTTCCACAGTAAGAACAGAGGGGTGTCCTTCCACATGGCAGAGAATATAAAAGGCACTGGAAACCCCTCCATCTTGTCTTCAATCCTGCTTCTTACTTCTGGAGGGACTTTGCTACATGGAAGCTCTGAATGACCCATCCAAGCTGTGGATGTACTCCAAAGACTTGATTTGAACCTGCAGTTTATTCCATCACTGCTACAAGCCTGAACCAAGAACTTTGCCATTACAGTATGTAATTGATTCCATTTAACCAATTTCAACTCTCATCTGTATTTCTTTCTTTTATGAATAAACCTTTAGATTTTAGATTCTAAAGGATTGGTATCAGCATGATTTGTGGGTAAGATCTGACTTGTATATTGACCTGGATCTGGGGCTTGGTCCTTTGGAATCAGGAGAACCTTTTTTCTTTTACTGCAGTACTGGTTTTCATAACCATTTGTCCCCATAACGAGTGGCACTGGTGGTGATGCTGGAAAACTGGAGTGTCTAAGGGAATTGCTTGTATGACTTATGGTTAGCCAGTGGGGTGAGACCGAAGTCCTCTCTGTTTGGCTGGTTTGGTGTGCCTTAATAGTAAAGGAAACTCAGCCTTGGGCTGTAACTGCCCTGCTCTAAGCAATTTATCCTGAATTGATACTCTCAGTTGTGTCCTGCCAGAGGCAGAATGGTTACAGCTGCTAGTGTTTTTAAATTATTTTGAAAAACAAGTTTAAGCTTTGTTGTAACGTGCATTGTTTGCCTGGACTGCTCAAGACCTGAATGCTTGTGTAGGAGGAACTCTTTGAGTTGGCTTCTTGAATACCTTCATGCTGTTTCACATCTGATACTCCTTGATGAAACCTAGGAGCCAGAGGCACCAGTATGGAGGGGCGATGAGGGTCACATGCTGCCCCCAGGTCAGCGCACTCCCCTGCTGGTCCCTCCCCTTTTTTTCTGGCAGCCCCTGTGGGCCCCCCCACTTTTCCAGAAGTGCTCCCGCAGGCTTTGCTCCCGCACCCCTTTTTTCTACTGGAACCTCTGATAGGAGCTGCCAAGGTTCCTCCCCCACTCTGAACTCTAGGGTACAGATGTGGGAACCTGCATGAAAACCTCCTAAGCTTACTTTTACCAGCTTAGGTTAAAACTTCCCCAAGGTACAAATTAATTTTATCCTTTGTCCTTGGTCTATCCACTGCCACCACCAAACTCTAACTGTGTTTACTGGTAAACGTAGTTTGGACACATCTTTCCCCCCCAATATCCTCCCAACCCTTGCACCTCACTTCCTGGGAAAGGTTTGGTAAAAAGCCTCACCAATTGGCATAGGTGACCACAGACCCAAACCCTTGGTTCTGAGAACAATGAAAAAGCATTCAGTTTTCTTACAAGAAGACTTTTAATAGAAATAGAAGTAAATAGAAGGAAAGGAATCACCTCTGTAAAATCAGGATGGTAGATACCTTACAGGGAAATTAGATTCAAAACATAGAGAATCCCTCTAGGCAAAACCTTAAGTTACAAAAAAGACACACAGACAGAAATAGTCATTCTATTCAGCACAATTCTTTTCTCAGCCATTTAAAGAAATCATAATCTAACACATACCTAGCTAGATTACTTACTAAAAGTTCTAAGACTCCATTCCAGGTCTATCCCCGGCAAAAGCAGCATATAGACAGACACAGACCCTTTGTTTCACTCCCTCCTCCCAGCTTTTGAAAGTATCTTGTCTCCTCATTGGTCATTTTGGTCAGGTGCCAGCAAGGTTACCTTTAGCTTCTTAACCCTTTACAGGTGAGAGGATTTTTCCTCTGGCCAAGAGGGATTTTAAAGGGGTTTACCCTTCCCTTTATATTTATGACAGGAGCCTTGTCTTATAACAGGCTTAATCAAAAGTGATACAAGCTACAAAACTGAGATCTTGGAAGAGTTTCCATTTTCATAATGTAATAAAAGTACTGGAATGATAAATAATTAATAGTGTGTAAACATGTCATAAAAACGAATTTTATATTTCCAAGATCACCGCTTTTATAATTTATGCTGAGGTATAAATTGTGTTATACAGGAGGTCAGACTAGATTACCACAATGGTCCCTTCTAGCCTTGGAATCTCTGGATTTTCCCCTTTTTGAAGACAGTTGCAATGTTTGCCCTTCTCCAGTCCTCTGGGACCTCACCCATCCTACATGAGTTCTCAAAAATAATCGCTAATGATTCAGAGATTACTTTGGCTAGTTCCTTTAGTACTCTGGGGTGAATGATATCAGGTCCTGCCGACTTGACTATATCTATCTCATCTAAATATTCTTTAACTTGTTCATTTTCTATTCTGGTCCAAGATCCTCCTTCCCCCTAGTTGTTAATATTAACTGTGTTAAGCATCTGGTCACAATTAATCTTTTTAGTGAAGACTGAATCAAAAAAGGTATTAAGCGCTTCAGTCTTCTCCGTCATCTGTCATTTGCTCTCCTTCCCCATTAATGACAGGTTTCAGAGTAGCAGCTGTGTTAGTCTGTATCCTCAAAAAGAAAAGGAGTACTTGTGGCACCTTAGAGACTAACACATTTATTTGAGCATAAGCTTTCGTGAGCCAGAACTCACTTCATCAGATGCGAAAGCTTATGTTCAAATAAATTTAAGTCTCTAAGGTGCCACAAGTACTCCTTTTCTTCTTCCCCATTAAGTAATGGACCTACACTTTCTTTTGACATTCTCTTACTTCTAATATAACCTCTTCTAATTGCCTTTTATGACCCTTGCTAAGTATAGCTCATTTTATGCCTTACCCTTTCTGATTTTGTCCCTACATGCTTGTGCTATTGTTTTATATGCATCCTTAGCAATTTGTCCTGGTTTCCATTTTTTGTATGATTCCTTTTTGATTTTCAAGTCCTAAAAGAGCTACTGTTGCCACCATATTGGTCTCTTATTATTCCTCCTGTCTTTCCTCTGCATCTGGATAATTTGCTGTTGTGCCTTTCATATTGTCACTTTTAGCAACTGACAGCTCTCCTTTTTCACTTAGATAACCTTCATTTCTACATCCTTTATTTCTGATTTACTGCTACGCTCAACAATTTTTTCTAAGTCCATATTGTGTAGGCGTTAAACAGTTCACGTAAAAAGAACAGCACAGTACTTATAAATACACACTGCACTTCCATTGTTCTTGATACCAGAATTTACTTTGGCCTGGTCCCAAAATCCCAAAATGAGGTGTAAAAAACATAGAATTTTTGAAGTAGTTGTGTCCACTGTTGAGCATGAATTCTACTTATGGCAAATATTTAATGTAAAACAAATACTTAGCTGCTGGTCCTGAATTTGAGATTCCACCTGCTCTGGGATATATTCATAATTTAAAAGGGAATTTGTGTTATATGAAGAACTTGAAATTAGTTATATTTTTTGTTAATTGTTTAACAATTAACCATTAATTGTTAACAGAAATATTGTTCTATTTAATCATTTCAGAAGGCAGTAGAGTACTTCAGGAATTAAAACTAACATTACAATTATACTCCTCCAATTTCAGTGCATCACAATCCACAATGAAAGTACTGATTATTTCTGTTGTGTGTTAGAAATCCAGTATGCTTCAAAATTTTCACTTGTTTCTTCTCATCCTCATTTGTTTTATCACTTCTTGTCTCTAATTTCACACACTGATTGTAAGATCTTTGTGGCAAGGACTGTCTTTCTTATTATGTACAGCACCTAGCCCATAGGGGCTCCAATTCCTGATTGGGGCCTCTAAGTGTTACCACCCTACAAATAATAAGAGGAACATAAGGATGGCCTTAGTGTGTGTAACCATACCTCAGTGGGTCACAAGTGAGGATGCCAAATTCAGGACAAACTGCTGAGAAATAGGGCAGATACACCCCAAGACTGGTGGCAAATCCCCCATAGGATATACCAAACCATCAACAAAATAAATTTCTGTTTCAGCACACTGGCTAACAGGAAGTCATAAAAGCAGTTTCCTGAGGCATTCTAGTCTTTGTATCACCACCAAAAACACTGGATTTAAAGGTGAGTAGTTCATTACAACCAGGCTCATCAAATAAAAGGGCCTTCTGATCCCAGAGGACCAGCCACACACCCAGGTCAATATGTAACTTAGATCTTACCCAAAAATCACGCTGATGCCAATCCTTTAAAATCTAAAGGTTTATTCATAAAAAGAAAGAAAGGTGAGAGTTAAAGGAGTTAAAATTGGTTAAAGGAATAAAATACATACAGTAATTGCAAAGTTCTTGGTTCAGGCTTGTAGCAGTGATGGAATAAACTGCTGGCTTAATAAGTCTCTGGTTGCTTCCAAATCATTGGAAGGATCTCAGCCCCTTGGTTGAAATGCTCCCATTAGTGTAAATCCATAGTCCCAAGGCTGGAGCAGGATAGAGGCAAAATGGAGGGGTTTACAGGGCCATTTATATCCTCTGCCATGTGGCGGGAAACCTATTGTTTCAAACAAAAACCTCAGCACAGCTAGTGGAGAATCACAGGTGACCAGATAGTGTTTGGAGTCACATGGGCAAGTCACATGTTCATGCCCAATCTCACTCAGTCTTTGCAGGAAGCCATTACCTATACTCCAGACAGCACGTTTACATGACAGTCCACTCAGTGTAGATGGGCATCTCCCATGGTCCATTGTGAGTTAAGTGTCCTTTTGATGGCCCACTCAATTTGAGTAGTCCCTCCAAGATGTTCTGGCCATCTACTTTATAGATGTTACCCCAGGAGCAAACATTTGAAATCCAGGAATAGAGGTATATTCATAACTTCAAATACAAAAATGATTTATGTATACAGATAGCATAATCATAACCAGCAAATCATAACCTTTTCATAGGCACCTCACTTGACAACCTTTGTACAAGGTTTGCTGTATATATATAACAGTGATTGCAACAATGCTCTATATGATCATATTTTAATCAGATAATGTCACAGTGGGTCAGACCAATGGTCCATCTAGCCCAGTATCCTGTCTTCTGACAGAGGCCAATGCCAGGTGCTTCAGAGGGAATGAACTGAACAGGCAATCATTGAATGATCCATCCCCTGTCATCCACTCCCAGCTTCTGGCAATCACAGGCTAAGGATGCCCAGAGCAAGGGGGTGCATCCCTTACCATCTTAGATAATAGCCATTGATGAATCTATCCTCCATGAACTTATCTAATTATTTTATGAACCCCATTATAGTTTTGGCCTTCACAACATCCCCTGGAAATGAGTCCCACAGATTGACTGTTGTACCTAGGCGGATTGGCCTCACACAGACCCAGAAGGGGAGGGACCACTCATTGAACCCTGGTGGGTGGAGCCATGCCATGCTCAACCCTCCCACTGGAAGTCAGTGGGCGGGAAAGGAAGTACAAAAGGTGGGCTGGAGAACTCAGTTGGGGCCAAGCCACTGGAGGAGCCAGATGCCTCCTGTGAGTTCCCAAGCTGGGAGGCTGCTGCAGACCCCGAGGAAGCTGAGGACTGGCCAGGACCATTTACAGACCCAAACACGAAGGAGCTGTAAGCCCTGACAGAGGCCCTCTTCCCTGGTGACCAGGACAACCCTCCTGTACAGAGCCAGGTACACCCTGAGGGGGAGTTAGGAAGTGTCCCAGGGGTAGCCAACGCCTGTCTGGCTGCAACGCTGCCAGCGAGTGAGACACCGTGTTGCGGCCAGGATCCCCGCTGACCCAGTGGCAGATGGCTCTGCCACTACTAGGGCCCTGGGCCGGGACGCAGTGGAATGGGTGGGCCTGCGTCCCCTCTGCCATCCCAATCCATGGGTGGCAGTTTCCCCCTCTCTTAGGCAAAAAGCCTGTGCTTGTCAGCCCTCTGCTAGAGCTAGGGGCCCGACTGTTTGCTGCTCAGCCTGACTGCAGGCCTGAGCCAGAGATGCTTTGCGGCCCCACCCTGACCAGGGGCTGGGCTCTGTAACTGTGTTGTCATTCTACCCTGATCACAGACCCACGCTCATGTCTCCTGTCGCTCTGCTGATTCCCCATGTCAGGAGACCTCCCAGAGACGACGTGAGGCGGATTGGCTGCCCACAGACCCAAAGAGGGAGGGGCCACTCCCCATAACAGACTACAACTGTGCATTGTGTGAAGTACTTCCTTTTGTTTGCTTTAAAAATGCTGCCTATTAATTTCATTGGGTGACTCCTGGTTCTTATGTGAAGGTGTAAATACCACTTTCTTATTCACTTTCTCCACACCATTCACAATTTTATAGATTTCTCTCACATCCCCTCTTAGTTATCTCTTTTCCAAGATGAAAAGTCCAGTCTTTTTAACCTCTCCTCATATGGAAGCTGTTCCATACCATTAATCGTTTTTGTTGCCTTTCTTTGTACATTCTCCAGTTCTGACATACACCTTTTGTGAGATAAGGAGACCAGAATTACATGCAGTATTCAAGGTGTGGGCATATAATGGATTTATATAGAGGCATTATGATATTTTCTGTCTTATTATCTATCCCTTTCCTAATGGTGCCTAACATTCTGTTAGCTGTTTTGACTGCTGCTCCACACTGAGCACATGCCTTCAGGAAGCTATCCACAGTGACTCCAAGATCTTTCTTCAGTGGTAACAACTAAGTTAGACCCTGTCATTTTGTATGTATAGTTGGGATTGTTTTCCATTATGCATTTCTTGGCAGATGAAATTCAATGTTGATAAATGCAATTTTGTTGTCCAGTAACCCAGTTTTGTGAGATTTCTTTGTAACTCTTAGTTAAGTCCAAAGCAGGCTACAATCTTGAGTAATTTTGTATCATCTGTAAATTTTGCAACCTTACTGTTTACCCCTGTTTCCAGATCATTTATGAATATGTTGAACCGGTCCCAGTACAGATCCCTGTCAGAAACCACTATTTACCTCTCTCCATTTTGAAAATTGACCACTTATTCCTACTCTGTTTCCTGTCTTTTAACCAGTTACTGATATATGAGAGGACCTTCCCTCTTATCCATGACTACTTACTTTGCTTAAGAGCCTTTGGTGAGGGACATTGTCAAAGGCTTTCTGAAAGTCCAAGTACACAATATCCACTGAATCATCCTTGTCCACATATTTGACCCCCTCAAAGAATTCTAATAGATTGGTGAACCATGATTTCCCTTTACAAAAGCTTTGTTGATTCTTGCCCAACAAATCACATTGTACACAGTACAAGATGAGACTTTAGTAAAGAACCAGTAGAGTTTGCTATTCTAGGCAGAGGTCATTAAAGAAAAAGGACCGAAAGTCCTAGAAATAAATGTAAATGATTCATTATGAAATTCCAGCAATCAGCAAATAGCATTTACCATGAATTGTTGTTAGCAGTGCTGTAAAGTCACTTATCGTATATCCTTTACTCTGAAAATGTTGGTGTTTTTTTTTTTCCATAAGTAGTCTCTAGTTTTGGTATTAAAGATGACAACATGCAGCTGCCTAATCCTCCTGAAAGTTTCAGGAGACAATAGAGCCCTAGACTCTGGTTGAATGCAGCATTTATGTATGTCATTTGGCTTTCATAGGGCAAACTTCTATTCTGTTCTTTCTATATACTCCTCTCTTCTCAGGCTGTAATTAATTTACTCTCTTTAACTCTACACTGAATCACATTCCCATACTTACTAATCATGGGTGCATGGAGAGGCAGTTGGGAACAGTCATACAGTTATATAATGACCATCTTGGTCATCCCCAACAATTAAACCCCAGCCAAAAGTACGAGCTCAGGGACTTAGACCCCAGGTATTAAAGCCTATTGAAGTCATTGGGGCAACTCCTGTGCTTAAAGGTAGGTACATATTAAAATACCTTGTTGAAGTAGGGCCTAAGTCATTTCATTGGCAGCTTTAGCAGATTGATCTGCTTTGGATCAGGCACAGAAGGAGACATAGAATGCACAATGACCAGTGGGATGCCCTTAATAAATCAACACATTGCATCACTTTCACTGCTGGAGTGTTTCTTTGTCTTTTAGATTATAAACTCTTCAGGGAAGTGACTGCATCTCCCTCTGGGTCTGTATAACACCTAGATGTGGAATCTACCACAATATAAGAAAATAATAGTGCTTCTTGTATATCCAGTGGGGTCTGGGACCTTTTACTGCTTGTCATTGGCCTTGCAAAACCAAAGCTATATAACTAAGACCATGTCTACACTACCACTTACATTGACAAAACTTATGTCAGGCGGGGGTGTGAAAAAACCACACCCCTGAGCAACATAAGTTTTGCTGGCATAAATGATCATGTACACAGCACTATGTCCCGCCTGTATAGCTACCACCACTCTGATTTTATTATTTTGAAAGGGGAACTCTCTCCCACTGGCATAGAGTGGCTGCACGAGCAATCTTACAGTTGCATAGCTGCTTCGGTACAGTAGTGCCTCTGTAAGCTCGCTGATGTAAACATGGCCTAAGTATTTAGTAAACCATAAACCAAGACCCTTGACCTTCCTCAACTACATGGTCAAAGGTGTAAATTCTGAGTAGGCTACCTTTGAATACTATATAGATAATATATTCTTGTACGTGTAATGGGCACAATCCTAAAGTCTGTACTCTGGTAAAATTCCTCCTGGGGTCAATGGGCATTTTACCTCTGTAAGGCCTACAGAAGTGGGCCTATACAGTATAAGAGAATGGAGACGGGTGCATTAGAAATTTCTAGCTATCACCATAATGTCTAGACACCACGGGTTAAAGACTTGCCCCACTTGAATGGGAGTTTTGCTATTGATTTCAATGAAGCCAGTATTTCTCCCCAGGCATATACACCAGCATGGTGCAAACAGAGCCAGAACCTGACCCCAGAAAAGCTGAGAAAGGCATTGTTCAAAGGCTGATTCTAGGTTTAACGATTATGAAAGAAAATATTTGCATCACTCTTTTAAAACACCATGGAAAAATAAGGGAAATGAAGCCAAATACCTGTAGTTATTTTGTTCTGTTTTTCCCAGAACAATATGGCTTACAAATATAGGGCCAGAGTGTGGTATTTAGGCAAGTGCCCTGAGAAGAGGAGGCAGTGAAAAGCCATTTCACCCCATAAGGAGGCAGGCTCTCAGCCTCTGAGACTGTTTCTTGTGTATGGTAGTTGGAGCATTAAGATGCAGCACAATGCTCCGTAGTTCATCAGTCCCACTTCATAGGCCAGTGAGGGGAACAAGGCCATTGCCTGGTCTTACCCACCAATCCCTTTTTGGAGTCTTATGCCTCAAAGGAGTGCTGGAGTGAGCAGCCCCTGTGCTCCCCGGAGTACAGCAACTTCTACTGGGCTTGATCTTGCTCCCATTTAAATCGGTGATGCAGGTTCAGCCCATTGTGAGCAGACTTTGTACAGCTCTACAAAAGCAAAGAGCCTTCCCCTGTCCAGCTACTCAGAGGCCCCTAATGATGCAGCATGAAAAGCAATGACATTTTTAATGTCAAATTTACAGTTCATTAATGTTTTTACCATATAGTGTTCTGCAGCTTTTCAAAATGTACACTAAAACCTTGATGCAACAGAATCCAGTCTAGACTGAGTAAAGCAAGCAACCTATTGATTTGTTGTACTTCATTTGTTCATGGTTGTTCCCCCTCCCCACTTTTGGGGGGGGGGGGAAGTTCCTTTGATACAGCTGGTTTATAAGAAGACTTCTCCTCCCACTCGCTTCTATTTTCTGCTCTACATATTCACTTTAATCTCCGGTGAAGCTAAACTGAAATGCCAGTGAAGTTCAAGAGGAGGATACTGTCTGCTTTGCCCTTGTGACCTCCCATAAAATCTCTTTTTCCTGAAAGTGTGACAGACAAGGGTACATTGTTCACAAATAAAGCTATTTCATATATCTTTCCCCAGCAGTTGCATGTTCTGTAATGCTGCACAAAAGCAACTGCAGACATTATCAATTCCTCTGTTTAGTCATTTTAATAATGCTGTTGAAAAGAACAAAATTAAAGTGTCCTAGGAATTGTTTTCCAGTAGTAGATAAATAAATATACTGCATAGAGTAAAGAAAAAAGTAGCCCTTTTCAAAAATATTCTGTCTATTAAAAGAAAGGTAATATGTTCTGTTTTTCTAAATGCTGTTTTAATTATTAGTAATATCTTTTTGAACATGAACTAACAAGTAGAACCAGTTTGGAATATAATAACACAGGAATTTGAAAAAAATCAGGGAATCTAGGCAAATTTGATTTCTTACTAGAAGGGTAAATATAAAAACTTTCCAGAAATAATTTTTAAATTGATTTTAGACTAGGTATCTCATATGCGGAGACAGTTCAAACATGTCTAGAGTTCTCCAAAGCTATTTGTTTGGCCACCCGCTACAAACCACTCAATTTTATGTACAATCTGATTCCCTCCCTGCCTGCTCTCATGCTCTCTTACACACACCAGCTAAATGAAGGGGAGTTAAAGCCCATGGGGCAGCAGGGAATATTGTCCAGAACTGCTGTGTATTGATGGGGAGTTGAGAAGAAGTCTGATCTTGTGGTTAAGGCATTTGACAGGACTTAGAAGATCTGGGTTCTGTTCCTAGTTTTGTCAGACATCCTATGTGACATTGGGTGAGTCACTTCACACCTCTGTGCCTCTGTTTCACATCTGTATAATGGGTATAGTAGTGTTCCCTTGCTTGTCATGTCTATTTACAGTCAGCTTCAGGATTGTCCTCTACAGTGTGCAGGCACAGTACCTAGCACAATGGTCCATGATTTTGGTTTATTGAGTTAAGGTGCCCCATGGTGCCTCATGCCCTTCCAGAATGTGGAGCATGGCTAAAGTTAAACCACTGAAATCCAGGAAGTACTAAGTTAAGGTACACATCACCCCCACAACACAGCCTTAATTCTGTACCCCTGGCAATGGTTCAGCAAGGGGGTGCAAAGGTAAACAAATTGCAAAGGGAAGTGATGGATTCTATATCTCTTAATGGCTTCAGATCAAGACTGGATGCCTTTCTGGAAGGTATGCCTTAGCCAAACACAAATTATAGGCTCAAACCAGAAGTTAATGGATGAAATGCTATGGCTTGTGTGATACAGGAGGTCCATCAGACTAGATGATTTAATTCTCCTTTCTGGCCTTAAAATCTATGTATCTATAGTAAGTAGACATGAGGAAGTGTTAAAAGAACATGACATTGTTTGTGTTATGTTCCACAGATTGGAATTGCAGCATATATCTGCATTCACTACATCTGCATGGATTGTGCTAGGTGTAACTATAACTGAATGGTAGATGGATTGTGATCTGTCATGTGGCCGTGATATGAAGAGAGGTGCATGTGTACCCTAAGAGTTAAAGCATGCCTCATTTCAGTGCTGAATGTTGTAGGTTGTATCAGTAGAGGTGCACAAAGGATTGTTAGCAGTCTGGTGGCATATATGGCATAGGCCTTCAGGCCTTAGTAAGAGGTAAGTAAAGGCAGAATCTTACAAGGAATCCTCTGGACAAAGGTGAAGGAGGGGTAACAGTTAACAAGTCTGGGATGGTTTGTGTGGAGTAGGCTCAGTGTTTGAGGTGTAGGTAGCTCCTGTTTGCTACACCTGATCGAAACCCAAGCTCTACCTTAGCAAAGAGAAGGTGTTAGACTTTGTCCTACAGTGCTCATTTGCTCTGTTACCAAAGTGTAGCATCTTTGCTGGAGGAGTGCTAATCTGAGTGTTATTGGGATGCTGAGGCATCGCTCAAAGAGAGCAGAGTTACCATTGGTCATGGCAATTCCACGTACCTTAACTTTATATTTCCTTTATATTTCCATAGAGGTTTAAGTTCAGCCACTCTCCACATTTTGGAATGGCATGAGGCAATCTTAACTCTGCATTAACAAAGTTTTGGGGCATTTAATTTCCTTTTTTTAATCTAAATTGATTGAAACTATAGTAAATAACAGAATTATCAGACACCTAAGATGAACATGATTTGTTTGGTGAGGTATGAGTTTTCTCTTCCCCATCTATTAGAATTCTTTGAGGGGGATCAACAAACATTTGGACAAGGGTGATCCAATGTATATAGTGTACTTTGACTTTCACAAAGCCTTTGACAAGGTACCTCACCAAAGGCTCTTGTGCAAAGTAAGCCCTCATGGGATAAGAGAGAAGGTCCCCTCATGGATCAGCAACTGGTTAAGACAGAAAACCAAGAGTAGGAATAAGTGGTCAGTTTTCAGAATGGAGAGAGGTAAACAGTGATGTTCCCCAAGGATCTGTACTTGAACCAGTGCTGTTCAACATAATCATAAATGATCTGGAAAGAGGGGTAAACAGTGAGGTGGCAAAACTCAGAGATGATACAAAATTACTCAAAATAGTTAAATCCAAAGCAGACTGTGAAGAGTTACAGAGGGACCTCACAAAACTGGATGACTGGGCAACAAAATGGCAGATAAAATGCAATTTTGATGAGTGCAAAGTAATGCACATTGGAAAACATAATCCCAACTATACATATACAATGATGGGGTCTAAATTAGCTGTTACCCCTCAAGAAAGCGATCTTGTTTTCAGAGAGCTATCCACAATGACTCCATCTTCTCAATGTGCAGCAGTAGTCAAAAAAGCTAACAATGTTAGGAAACACTGTTCCCTCTAAGATATGCGCCCACACACAGATCCTAAACCCCACGCACACAGCGAAACACCGTGCACACAACAAATGAAATACTACAGCGGAGCCAGACCAAAATATCATTTGCGGGCAACTTTTGACATTGTTCGCCTGCCATCTATCAATACAGCCAGATTCTACTAGCTGGTAAGGGGGGGGGGGGGGGCTGGGAGGGAAAGGAGGTTAAATTTCCTTTTTCTAAGTATTTAAAAATGACATTTATAAAATAACATGGTGTAAAACTATTATTATCACAAATTGCAAATTAAAACTTTTTAAATGTATAAGCATTTTACTTGCTTGAGTGCATTTGCCTCATGATGCACAAATTTGAACTCTGCTTCAAAAATTTGCACAGAAGAAATTTTTTGCACACACGGCCTGTCAAAAATTTAGAGGGAACATTGTTAGGAAAGAGAGAGATAAGACAGAAAATATCATACTTCCACTATGTAAATCCATTGTGCACACACACCTTGAATACTGCATGCAGCTGTAATCACCCCATCTCAAAAAAGATATATATTAGAATTGGAAAAGGTACAAAAAAGGGCAACAAAAATTAGTAAGGGTATGAAACAGTTTCCATATGAGGAGAGGTTAAAAAGACTGGACTTTTGGAAAAGAGATGACTAAGAGGAGATGAGATAGAGGTCTATAAAATCGTGACTGGTATGGAGAAAGTGAATAAGGAAGTGTTATTTACTCTTTCCCATAAGAACCAGGAGTCACCTAATGAAATTAATAGGCAGCATGTTTAAAGCAAACAAAAGGAAGTACTTCACACAATGCAGTCAACCTGTGGAACTCGTTGCCAAGGGATGTTGTGAAGGTCAAAACTATAATGGGGTTCATAAAAAGAAAAGGAGTACTTGTGGCACCTTAGAGACTAACCAATTTATTTGAGCATGAGCTTTCGTGAGCTACAGCTCACTTCAACAGATGCATACCGTGGAAACTGCAGCAGACTTTATATATACACAGAGAATATGAAACAATACCTCCTCCCACCCCACTGTCCTGCTGGTAATAGCTTATCTAAAGTGATCAACAGGTGGGCCATTTCCAGCACAAATCCAGGTTTTCTCACCCTCCACCCCCCCACACAAATTCACTCTCCTGCTGGTGCTAGCCCATCCAAAGTGACAACTCTTTACATAATCAAGTCGGGCTATTTCCTGCATAGATCCAGGTTTTCTCACATCCCCCCCACCCCCATACACACACAAACTCACTCTCCTGCTGGTAATAGCTCATCTAAACTGACCACTCTCCAAGTTTAAATCCAAGTTAAACCAGAGCATCGGGGGGGGGGGGGTAGGAAAAGAACTAGATAACGTTCATGGAGGATAGGTCCATCAATGGCTATTATCCAAGCTGGTAATGGATGCGCTCCCATGCTCTAGGTATCCTTACCCTCCAATTGCCAGAAGCTGGGAGTGGACAACAGGGGATGGATCACTCCATAATTGTTGGTTCTGTTCATTCCCTCTGAAGCATCTGGCATTGGCCACTGTCAGAAGACAAGATATTGGGGTGGATGGACCATTGGTCTGACCAAGTATGGCCATTCTGATGTTCTTATATTCTGCACCTTTATGTATCACAGTCCAGCCCTTCTACTGCATCTGGGTCACTGACACTAATTAGCCTGGACACAGAATGTACTGGGTGTATGTGAGGCCCTTCACTGCCACAGCATCATCTCCTCAATGCCCATTTCTCCACCTGTCCAGCACAGCCTGGTTCTTCCTCCTCTCCATGGAGAGACAGGCATTGGCATGGGACCCACAGATTGAGGAATTAGAGAGGGCACAGGAACAGTGCAGTGACTACCATGGAGTGAGTGGGGATATTTGGGGAGGGGGAGCCAGACATGGAGAGACATGGGGGACTTTGGGGGGAAAGAGATGAAGCTGCCCCAATATCCCCTATTGTGCAACTCTGCCTCCATCCCTGCTTTCCACCCCATTCTTCCCTGCATTGTTCCAACACTCCCCCATATTGTTCCTCACTGCTCTAACCCCACCATTTTCCCTCCAACTGCCCACATTCTCCCCCTCCCCTGATACTGCTCCAACTCCTCCAATATTCCCTCCATCTTGGCCATTGCTCTGACTGCCCCAAAATCCCCATTTCTTCAAGTTCCCCACCACCACGTGCCCACCACCTCCACCCTCTTTCTTGCTACACTATGCCTCTGCTAAGCCTGAACTGGCTGTGGAAAGGTGGCGGGACTTTGAGGAGTAAATGTGCCAGCTGGAGGTAGAAAGGGACTGGAGAGTGGAGATGCAGAGTCCTGGCCTGCCCCTAATCTGGACCTAATATATGGGGAAGGGGCTCTATACATCCATAGGTGCATAGGAGGCTCAGAGGGGTGGGAAGTGGCCCCTGCATCTCAATGTGATGTTCTCAATTGAATGAGACCACCCCATTTAGATGAATACAGCCTGAAACAACAGCTCTAAGAGGTGCGAACTACTCCATTCTTCTCAATGGGTTTTTTCCTACTCCCCTTCAGCAGGCAGGGACCACCAGATCCTCTTTCACACATTGGGGGAGGTCTCTGCCATCCCCAAGGGTAGGTGTTGCTGCTACTCCATTCCTCCCCTTTCCTCTTTGTGTGAGGCTTGAACCACTCCTGCCTTTCACTGGAGAGATGGGACTTTGAATGGGAGGCATCTCCCACCTCTAGCTGGCCAGGACAACAGGATTGGGGAAGGGGAAGGGTCAGCAGCACAAAGCAAGGGAGGAGGTTGCTTGGCTTGTTTTACATTTTACTTTGCAAAAGGTTTTTTAAAAAGCATTTCTTGCCCCTGTTCCCCATGGTAAGGAAGTAGATGGTTGTGGGGAAGGGAACCTGAGAGTGGTTTTAAAAACAACATGCTGAATGAAATCAAATTTAAAATAAAACAAACCAAAAAAAAAAACAAAACCCAAACCACAATAGCTTTTACTTGATTTTAGATTTGTAGACCTACATAAAAATCACATCACAATCATCACAAGGAGCCGGGAACTTGGGGAGAGGCAGAGGGGAGAGGAGGGGAGTGTGTGAAGGGGCAGTTGCGGGGGAGGGAGGTTAAAGAGGTTTGGGTGGGGCAGCTGGGTGAGGGGTTCAGGGGGAAGGTTGAAGGAGGGAAGGTTGAAGGAGGACAGTTGGGTGTAGGGGGGCAGACTGAAAGGGCAGCTGAGGAGGAGCCTAGGGGACAGAGGGAAGGTTGAGGGGGGCAATGAGGGGAAGGGGACCAGGGGCAGTTGGGCGAGGCTGAAGGGAGTGATGGGGGGCTGAAGAGGCAATGGGGGGAAGGGGACCGGGGGGAAGTTGGGGGAAGCTGAAGAGGGCAATGGGGGGGCTGAAGGTGACCGGGGCAGTGGGGGGAAGGGAACAGTGGGGGAGGCTGAAGGAAGCAATGGGGGAAGGGGGCCGGGGCAGTTGGGGGGGGGGCTGCTCATCCCCACAGGAGGGGAGGAGGAAGAGGAGCTGCCTTTGTATCAGAAGCTGCTTCCTATTAGAACTTGCTACTTCACTGTTCCTGAGCAGTGTCCTATGATCAAAAGGTTCAAAGGGGACCTAAACAGATTCATGGAGGATGGGTCCATCAATGGCTATTACCCAGGATGGGCAGGGATGGTGTCCTTATCCTCTGTTTGTCAGAAGCTGGGAATTGGGCGACAGGGGATGGACCACTGGATGATTCCTGTCTGTTCATTCCCTCTGGGGCACCTGGCACTGGCCACTTCAGAAGACAGGGTACTGGGCTAGATGAACCTTTGGTCTGACCCAGTAGGGCCATTCTTATGTTCTTATTCTTTAGCTCTGCACCAAAAAATTTGTAAGAATCTGAAAATGTTCTATGACCTCCTTATAGGGGGTCTGTGTATCAGGAACCCCTTGATAAAATGACCCAGACTTGCTTCCCTTTGATCACATTCAGTTCCATTGCTCAGGAAACATAATATTATCCTAACTACTTATTACTCTTTCATCTTCCCTCTGTTTAATCAATGCTAATTTCCTTGACAATACTTCCCAAATAAAATAAGAGTCTGACTTTGGGTTTTAGAGCACTTTTAATATCATTTTTAAACCAGAAATTTGGGTCTCAGGATAAAGCCTCCAAAAGGAGCCCCTGTAAAATGCAAGGAATGTGCACAACACACATTTTCTGAAAACTGCTAATGGGCTCAAACTCACAGTTCCTGGGTGTAGCACAGGTTTACTGACCACAGCCTGTCACCTTGAGCCACCCCATTATTATGACAACGGACTGCCAGGAAAACCTCTTCCTTCAACAGAGCCCTAGTCTTGAATATAAATATGCATTTCCCTACTTTAAGCATCTCTGTTTAGCACATGCTGACTTGAAGTTCTAAACTTTATCTGATTTATCTTTTACAAAATTGTTTCTCCAAAGGGACAAGGGTGCTAGACACTAGCTGAGATAAATCTGAAGTCTGGGGAGGATCAGGCCATAGTTTGATCCCCAGGTTTGTGCAAAAAAGTTCAAAGAACAAATTATTTTTAAAATGCTGTTTAGGGAGCTGTATCTCAGGACTGTATTATTCCATGATTCCAAATCTGGTTCACTAGCACTACCCAGCATCCCCATGAGGCACAGCAGATTCAAGACAATCAGAGAGCATATGGTTTTTAAATTCGTCCACCTCTACAAAAGAAGAGATGCTCAGCCTGAACTGTAGCAGAGCTGATGCTCCTTATAATCCCACATGGAATCTATATCCATGGCAAACATACAAATTTACAAGTTTCCCTCCACTTTAAGTGGACATGGCAGGATTATTAGTAATTTATTTCTAGTATTTCAAGTAAGATGTTCTAGACAGTGACCTTTATATAATCATTCCATAGTCTAATAAACTCAAGTATATATGAGATCCTGTATGCTGTGTACAATTTCCCAGGAAACATGTATATTACATGCATGTTGTGTCCTTCAGTTCCTGCAAGAGTAGGAAGACTGCATTCTCATGTGAATGTAGATAATAGATGTTTAGAGTGAGGCTCTGAAAAGTGACTTTCTAAATTATATCTGTCTGTGTGTGTGTGTATTAATTGCTAACCCTGCAAATTCTGTCTGTGATTGAAAAGTCAAACTGAGTTTTTCTGACTTGTGCTTCATCACCAGTAATAAAGATTCTGCAGGTTAAACTCTGCTTTCAGTTATTTCTGTGCAGTCCCATTGCCTTCAGATCCTGCCTCCATTTCCATTTGGCTACTCCACTGCCTTTGGATTGTACCCTCAGTCATAATTGGTGCCTTCAGTCACCAGGAAAAAAGGCGAGATCATATCTGGCAAAATGCATCTGCTCTTTCTTTAAAGAGACTTACACCGCAGGGCTCCTATACACTCTAGAGAGTAAAGGCTCACACCATTGCAGTGACAGCTTCCTGGACTGAGAGAGAGAGAGAGTCAGCTTCGAAACTTCCAAACGCTGTTATTTAAAACAAGTGATTTCTAATTATAACTGCATTGCCCATGCCAATCCCTACTAAACAATCCTGATTCTTTACTAAAATAGCTCAAGCCATGTGAATAAACTTGAGGACATTTACTAATTCTGATTTCCCTACTGTTTTGTTGCAAAGTATAAAGTAAATATTGAAAATAAATAGTCATTAGCTGTAAGAGTTTGAACAGGTGCTAGGTGCAAGGGAGACTTTAAGGCTATTTCTAGTACACCTCTGAAACACTTCTACCAAAGCAAACTATTACCTCTTTTGACCTCACTAGCTTTAGCTTTTTGTCAAGAACGTACAATGCAAAATGTAAATAACAGCCACTGACCAGGAGTAAGTCAATGTTTAGAAAAGATGAAGAGGGCTGCTGCTGTCATATTAAACTGTCTGTAAAATGTTTGTTTTTCTCCACTGTTAGAGCTATGTGCGATTTTACTTCATAAAAATGTTCAGGAAAACAACGGGGAGAAAGTCAGTAACATTCCATTTCTCTGCAGTCACGATAAAGAGAAGAGCCAAAACCAACAACGGCTGCTTTATACAGAACAATTCACTGGGCTGTAAACTGGCCTCCATAGGCATGCATCAAGGCCATAGTAGGGCCTAATTCAGGGCCATCCTTACCCATACGCAAAGCACACAACTGCGTAGGGCACCAGGAAATTTGGGGCTCTTCCCCAGGGTCCCTGCCCCTGCTCCACCCCATCCCCGCCTCTTCCTGCCCCTGCTCCACCCCAGCCCTGCCCCCACTTCCCTGAGCACTGCAGCAGCCAGCAGGTCTGGGCCAGCACTCACCGGTGGCGGGAGTGCAGCAACCCAGTCCCAGCCATGCTGCTGGTGAGTGCTGGAGGGTGGTTCCCGCTGTCCACGAAGCCAGCCCACCCCTGCGGAGGCCTAGGGCCTGCCCCCCTCCAAGGCCTGGGGCCAGCCCCCCCACTCCTTCCCCACAGAGGCCTCCCCCACACACACCCAGAGGCCTAGTGCTAGCCGCCCCTGCTCTCCCCTCACCCCTGCAGAGGCCTGGGGCCCCACACAAACACACCCCCGCGGGGCTGCGTAGGTCCCCAGAATAGCTTGGGAGGGCCCTGCCTAATTGTCACAATATAAGGCCTTACAGCAATCCAGTTAATTTGAGGGTGGAGGGAGAATATTTTTTAATAGAAAGAAACCTCATACTATTACAAAAAGTATTTATAATAGAACCTCCGTTACAAACAACAGAGTTACAAACTGACTGGCCAACCACGCACCGCATCTAAAATTAGAAGTACACAATCAGGCAGCAAAGACCAAAAAACAAACAAACACTGTACACTACTGTGATAAACGTAAACTAGTATATATTAAAAAAAAAAGGGAAGCTTAAAAAAAAGATTTGACTAGGTAAGGAAACTATTTCTATGCTTGTTTCATTTAAATTAAGATGGTTAAAAGCAGCATTTTTCTTCTGCATAGTCAATTTTCAAAGCCATATTAAGTCAATGTTCAGTAGTAAACTTTTGAAAGAACAACCATAACATTTTGTCCAGCGTTACGAACATTTCAGAGTTATGAACAACCTCCATTCCCACGGTGTTTGTAATTCTATGGTATATGAGTTGGTAAATGTTGGATAATAATGGTAACGCTGAATGCTGCCAGACAGCTGAATGGAATAAAAAAACCCACCTTGTTTTTCTATTTGAGACAAAGACTCATATGTAACAACTAATTAGATTACTTAAATTGAAGGTGTTTCCTCTTTGTGAGGCTATAAATGTATCCTGGATGAGAGAACTCCAACCCCAAAGGCCAATATGTCACTAGTTCAAGATAGAGTTACTGTATTACTGCATAAAAAGGAAGCATCCACAAGTTGTTGTTATGCCATAATGTTGTACCCCTCACCTAACCACATCCTCTCAATTCCCCTGCTTGTCCTGGCACCTTGAGGGAGGCTTAGACCCCTGACCCAACACACACACACACTTACTAAGAGTAAGTCCTTTTTGGCCAAATCCTGAGATCCAGTCTCAGTTTTCACTTAGGCTCAGATCCTGAAAGGTGTTTAGATATTTCAGTGAAAATTAGGAGCCTAAATACCTTTGAGGATTTGGGCTTTAGGCCTGGTCTACACTACAAAGTTAGGTCAACATAAGCCGCTTTGTGTCAATTTAGTTGTGCGTGTGTCTACACTTAAATTTGTCTGCCACCCATGTAAGTGCTTCATTACAGCAACACATTAACACGACCTCCCCAAGCAGCATTGAGCCATAGTACTGAGGTTGACACAGCGTGAGTGTAGACACTCTGCTACTTTGTCTCACAGTCCTCCAGCAGCTGTCTCACAATGCCCAACACTGACTGCTCTGGTCACAGTTGTGAACTCTATTGCCCAGGGGTCATGGAGACCAGAGGGTTCCCCTCTCCTTTAATACCCTGCTGGTTTTTAAAATTCCTTTTCCTGATTGTCCAGCATGGCGAGCACACCCATCAGCTCTCCATTGTTGTGTGCAACTGTCAGCTGACCACCCCAGCTACATGCTCCAGACATGTTCAGGGGTGAAAGTAAATCTAGGGATTTACTGGTACGGGGCTGGGCTGGGGCTGGCTCTTGCCCCCAGAAGGGGTGGGGCCTCGGGCGGAAGGGGCGGGGCTGGGGGAACTCAGAGTAAGCCCCGGCAAGTGCCTCCTTCCCCCTCCCCGGGGTAACAGCGGCAGCTGGGGGCTCTGGCAGCAGTTTAAAGGGCCCTGGGCGGTAGCAGCGGCTGGAGCCCTGGGCCCTGTAAATTGTCCCCGGAGCCCTGCCGCCGCTTCCCCAGGGCTCCAGCCGCCACTACCGCCCCGGGCCCTTTAAATCATCCCCAGAGCCTGCTGGAGCCCTGGGGACGTGGCGGCGGGGCTCTGGGGACAATTTAAAGGGCCCAGGGCTCAGCCGCCACTACCTCCCCGGGCCCTTTAAATCGCTGCCCCAGCCCCACCACCAGTACCCCAGGGTTCCGGCAGCAGGGCTCTGGCAGCAGTTTAAAGGGCCGGGGGCTCCAGTCGCTGCTGGGAGCCGCAGGCCCTTTAAATTGCACCTGGGGAAGCCAATCCATCCCGGTACGGTGCACCAGCTCTTGCCAGTATGCCGTACCGGGGTGTACTGGCTTACTTTCACCTCTGGACATGTTCCTCCTTGGAGTAGACAGGAGATCTTGGATCTCCTGGGCCTGTGTGGAGAAGCGACTGTGCAAGCACAGTTATGGACCAGCCATAGAAACACAGATGTCTAGGACCAGATTGCACGGGTGATGCAGGAGAAGGGATACAGCCAGGACCAGCAGAATTGCCACATGAAAGCATATCGAAGGTCAGGTAGTCCAACAGTTGATCTGGTGCCAAGCTGCAGACCTGCCCTTTCTACAAAAATCTGCCTGGCATACTTGGTGGAGACCCCACCACCACTCTGCACACCACCCTGGATACCTTCAAAGAGCCCAAGCCACAAGCCCCTGGCATGAACAGTGAGAACCAGGAGATGGAGGAAGAGAATGGGGGACATGTGACTGGAGAGGGATTCAGATATGCTGCAAGCCAGGACCTCTCAGATTCCACCACAGTCCACTCAATCCCAACAGGTGAAGCTGATGCAGGGGAAGGAACCCTGGGTAAGTGTGTAATTGTATTTCCCATTACAATGATATATTGATGGCGCCCCAACTTAACAGGACACAGCTGTTGACTTACCATTCATTTACTCATACTAGAAGAGGGAGCCATGAAACAAAGAGGTAGTGTTATTATCTGCTTCTCATTGCCCTGTAGAGGTAGGCAAGGTGGGGAAGGAAAGTAGTTTGTTTATATACACACAGGGATGTCCCTTGAATCTTCCTGAGAGATTTCAATTAAACGTTCATGGAGATACTCTGCAATCCTCTGCCAAAAGTTTCTAGAGATGGCAGCCTTATTTCTTTCTCTGAGGTAGGATACTTTCCCACACCAGTCAACTGTAACTTTGGCAGGCACCATTGCAGTAAGCAGGCTAGCAGCATATGGGCCCAGGCAGCTTAGGGACACCACCTCCAGCTGTGCTCTTTGTCTTTTTTACCTTCAGGAGTGAGATATCAGCTAAAATCCCCACCGCCTATGGAAAATGGAACCAGTATTCAGTGCCATTGCCCTAGACTCATATTTCATGCAACCGAGCAATTTGTTCCTCATTTGCCTCTCCCCTGGCAGGCCATACTCACCATGGCTGGTGTCATGAGTGGCATCAGGCTCAAGCATTCTGAAGCTGAAGCATCAATAAGCACGCCTTGTTTAAAACTTTAGGAGAGCAAGGGACAGAAGTTCTGAATTGTAATGTTCATTTTCCATTATGACTATACTGAAAATGTGTTTTATCTCCAGCTGCTGCCATTGCGGTCTTGAGGGGTTCCCCCTCCGCACTTGGAGAACATATGAGCCAGATGAGGAGGAGAAAGAAGAGGACTCAGGATGACGTGTTCAGTGAGATCCTGCAAGCCAGTGCTGCATCAGACCATGAGCAAAGGGCCTGGAAGGTTAACACTGGAGACAGCCTAGATAAGGAAAGAGTGGACAGACGAAAGGCCCAGGAGTCTCAGCAGGAAAAGGAGAGGGAGGTGCACCAGGGCATAACGGGGCATCTCTTCAGCATCTATGTTTGCTGCCAGACATGTAGACCTACAGGTTCAACAATCATGGGCTCGCCTCCCTTTGCAGTCCATGGAAAACTCCATTACAGCACCTCCCTACCAAAATAGGGATATGAATACCATCTATTGCTCCACCACAGTTCGGGAACCCCATTGCTGCAAATCCATCCACTATGTCCTGCACATTGCTGAAAGTCACAGTCCTTGGTAGCAGGAAATGATTAATGGTCCTGTGCATGTGCATAACAACAGCTCCTGCAGTGGATTTTCCATCTCCAAAATGATGTCCCGCTGACCAGTAGCAATCTGGCATTGCAGATTTCCACACTACGATCACCACTCACTTCTCCACTATCAGTGCTGTTCACATTCTGGTGTCTCTGTGCTGGAGGGCTAGGAGGAGCTCAGCACACAGATCCAGGAATGTGGCCTTGTGCATCCGAAAGTTCTGCACCCACTGCTCATTATCTCGAGCCTGTATTATGATGTGATTCCACCAGGCACTGCTCATTTCTCAGGCCCAGAGGTGGCACTCCACCATCCACAGCTGCAACCTGAATTCCAACAACAACCTTGAATTGGGTCTCACTATGTCCCACAGCAGTCTGTCCTCCAAGAAATCATCATGTTCCCCACTGATTCAGTTCTTCTTATGGGTCTGCAAATACCAGAAGATCATGTTTCAAACAGGATCTGCAAATATGAGAAGATCATGTTTAAAACAGGGTTTAAAAGATAGCTGGATGAATTCATGGAGGTTAAGTCCATTAATGGCTATTAGCCAGGATGGGTAAGGAATGGTGTCCCTAGCCTCTGTTTGTCAGAGGGTGGAGATGGATGGCAGGAGAGAGATCACTTGATCATTACCTGTAAGGTTCACTCCCTCTGGGGCACCTGGCATTGGCCACTGTCGGTAGACAGGTAGTGGGCTGGATGGACCTTTGGTCTGACCCAGTGTGGCCATTCTTATGTTCTTATGTGTCCTGTGCTTGCAACATACATGACAATAGCACAAAGTTGTGCAGGCTTCTTGCTTCTGTCAGAGATAGTGGACAGTGAGAAGGGCTGTGCAGATACATGAGATTTTTTTAAAGGCACAGAAATTATGGGCTATAGATGACATTATGGGATGGAGACAGTTGCATGCTGGGACATTGAGCCCTTGCTCCCTGTAATCCCTGTGCAACTCATTTCTGCCCCACCATACATTGCCAAAACTTCCCAAAAGACATTGCACCTGACAGTGGCGGGTTGCACACTGGAATACCTACCCATGGTGCACCACCCTGTGCATTTACACAAATACTCCTGGTGAGTATGAGCAGTGCTGACGCAGAAGCCAAGTTTGCACGTACACAAGCAATCTACTAATTGTGACAGCTTTATGCCAACGTAACTTGTGTTGACCAAAGTTTGTAGTGTAGAAATGGCTTTAGTCCATACTCAGGCAAAATTTCCAGTGAAGTCAACGAGAGTTTTCCCTGAGGAAAAAACCTAAGAACCTGTCCCAACGTACTTAACACTGGAATGGAGAATGAATGCTCTGAATGCAGAACTCCCCCCTCCCCCATTCATTGCAGTAGAAAGAGAAGACAACAGAGGAGGAGAGGATAGAACAGACTGTGTGTGAAGCACTGCTACCCCAATCCACTGGGAGATGGACAACAATTCTGAGAGGAAAGAGGTAATAGTTCAAAAAATGCCTCCAGCCATGTCCCTTAGCAGTGCCTCCCAGTGCAACCTTTGGGTGGGCTAGAGTTCACTTCATTGCCCTTCTCCAGTGCCTAAAAAAAAACCCCAACTCCTATAGAAAAGTAGCTGGAGACCCAGAGTTCAGTCTCTAAGGATTCTCAGCAAGGATTGCACAGGGTCAACCTCCCCACATTCAAGTCCCAAAAGGAACTAAAGAAATGAATTTAATTAAATAACTTTATAAATATTATGATAAAGAAACAAACAATAATCTAATTTTACAGCATAATATGACTGTTATAACCCACAGCCATTATCTTCACAGTTATACTTAAACATAAATAAAGAAAACAAATTAAAACCTGAACAGTTCAGTCCCCACAGAAACACAGTGAGAAGAAACTAAGAGTTCCCAAATGCTTAGGTTTAGTTCACCTTAGACCTGGGCTACACTGGGGGGGGGGGGGGGTTGAACTAAGATACATAACTTCAGCTATGCTATTCACGTAGCTGAAGTCGAAATATCTTAGTTCGACTTACCTGGCGGTCCTCATGGCAGCAAGTCAACCGCAGTGGCTCGCCCATCGACTCCGCTTACTCCTCCTGCCGAGGTGGAGTACCAGTGTCAATTCGGGGATCGATTTATCGCGTCTAGACCAGATGCAATAAATCGATCCCCGATAGATCGATCGCTACCTGCCGATCCAGCGGGTAGCGAAGATGTACCCTAAGTCTCAGTTAGAGTCTTTGATCACCAAATCTATACAGTTTGCTGAGTCTAAAACAACCTCTTCCCTCCACTTGCTCATAGGAATCTTCAGTTGGAATCCGTGCAGATGCTTCCTCTGCTGAAATCACTGCTAGCCAGTCAGCTGACTGATTTACCAACCACTCAGTTAAGTCACAAGTGTATAGATTTAAAGAAAACCCTGCTGCAAAACACTTCTGAGTTAGGGACAACAGCCTGCTTTCTGCTCCTGGGCTCAGCTTCTCCCAACTCACACAGGAAACATGGCTCTTAGTAAAGCAGCTGCCCTGACTGCTTGCCCTCATGGAGTCTGACCTCAGCAACAGGGAACCTATTGGAGCAGACCCAAAACTACCACACCCAATTCCAGAAGCTTCTGGATGTGGAGTGCTAAATCTGCCTAGCAACAATGACCCAGACACAACTCACTCCTATCTCCCCAAAATGGGTCTCTTAAAGAGATATCTCCCTATTAGGCACATGGGTTACACCAGCACACTTCAGAGCTTGAAAGTGCAGTGATTCCCAGAACTGCAATGACATTTTTTAGATGTGCACTGACTTTATAGAAACATACTCTGGAGAGTAATACACTAGAATAATACACTCACTTCTTTAGTCCTATCGGGAATTTAGATAGATAGATTAGATTGTGATTGTATCTACATAGATGGCCAAGTCAAGCATGTTAGTCTAAGTATCTTCTAGCTGCTTCCCTCCTCCCCAGCTCCCCACTCACAGTTTGCTGTCTAGGGTTGGAGAAGTCCAATGTCAGTGATGTCTGGGCTGTAGCACCTGACCCAGCTGGAATGACTTAGGTAGGCTGCTGCTCTCTCTGCAGCTTCTCCCCAAGCTGCCACCACTCTGCACTCTCCATTGTCTCACGACTGCTGCTGTTCATCTTTTTAGAGAAAGATCAATGGTACCAAGCAGGGGCAGCTCGTCAGCCAGGCAAGTGAGGCAGAGCCTAACCAAGAATTCCCAAAAGCTACAAAATACATTGTACATATTCTTTTTTATTTAATTCATAAATATATACAGATTTGAGAACAAATGGTGATTTGATTAAAGTGTCACAACTCACTCTCTCTAGCAGCAAAGCTCAACACCAGCAGAAACTTTGAAGAACACAGTGCTGCTGAGGCTGAAATCTTGGTATAGCTAAAGTGCCTCACAGAGCTGCCTTGGCAATTTACCATACCCAAGAGTTGCTTTATAGGGGCATCACTATGGTAATCACTGCTTGGTGAGGCTATGGCAGGATTGTAACAGGTAAGCCTGGGCTGCAGGGTGTTTGTAGGGGGCCAGGATGGAGCCTGCACCTTGCGCAGGCCCTGTGCATGCATACAAGGAGCCAACGATGGCAGCTCTAGGGCCCACCTGCTGTTTCTTCACAATAAATAAAGTAAGTTTTTAATAGCTATTAAACTATACATTGGGTGGGGATAGGGCTAAAGATAACTATGTTATGGTTTGTACTTCACCTGTCAAAAGTCACCTGCCACCACTGGGATCAAGAACCCATAATAGAGTCCTCACCAGAAAGGTCCTCATCCCCAGCAAATAGAAGTTTTATCCTCTTTCTTTTAAACCTGTTCAGCCTCCCTTAACCACCTCTGCCTGACTGTAGTGTCGATCAGGCTGACCACAGTCACCTGTGCTGTAGATCCTTTGCCCTTTCATATCCCAACAGGGTCACCTGAATTTTATTCCCCCTCAAATTCAACACGTATCTGTATTTTAAGCAAAATACCTCAAACCATCACACAAAACTGAAATGCAAATGAGGCTAGGCCCACCCTGTTCATTCCCCTTGCTCTCCAACAAGTGCTAGCAGAGGGGCTCCCTTGCCAGTGGAGCCCCTGGCCATCTGCAAATCTTAAGCAACTCTGTGCTGCTCCTTCTTGTCCCATTTCACCAAAAATTAAAAACAATAGCGATCTCTCAATTCTGTGGGCCTTCAGGCCACTGGGCTTATGCTATCATTTTCAGTGTAGCACAAAATGAAGCATCCAAACAAAGGACTGCAGCATTTCACCCTGGGTTTACTCCTCCAGGCAAATTTAAATTCATTTGATGTTGCAGGTTAATTAATAAACAGGGCAATTTTAAAGAAAAAAATTGAAAAATCCACATTGACACCAATGCAAAATGTTTGGCTGAATGTGAGAAAAGACCCACTAATGGCTACAAACATCCATGCAGGAAAAAATATATTCCTACTTAATGCTGTTGATGCTATATCTGACAAGGAAACTTCCTAATATAGTGTCCAAGTTTCTGAAGATGCCATCCAAGAATAAACAGGAAAAGTAGGACAAGATAATCTTTTGCTCAAACAACAAAAATAAAATGAAAAAGATGAAGCTACTTCCTGGATGCATTCATAATAAACTTCTGACAGAGGGGCAAACTATTTAAAGCTCACTGAGAAAGAAATAACACCAATGTCCTAACACACATTGCAGAAGTTCAAAAATTCCTCTGCAGCCACCATCAACCTGATGGTTGGTTAATTTAAAAAAGAAAGTAGATGCATCAACTTCTCAGTGACTCGTGGTGCAACTCTCAGGGCCATTATGGACTAGATCCTGCCCTGTGCACCAGCACAGCCCAAAGGCCAATCTACCTGGACACAGGAGGATTCCCAACATATCTAGGAATCCTTGATGATGTAGACCCACTGTAATGACTTCTCAGCCACCCCCACCCCACATCCAGGTGCTGGTTGGGTTGGCTCCCTGATGCCTCAATGCCACGCGCTGCCAGAATGGGCATGGGAGCGCTGCTGGCAGCTGGTATAGGTGAGAATTGCTCTCACGCAGTTCCCATTTGTGCTAGGGTCTGGCCCAGTTCCTGGATAATCCCTGTATGGGATCAGAGGACAGAAAGGTGGCTTTAAAGTACCTGTGCAAACACATACCCCTGTAGATTTGTATCAAGTGCCCTTCAGCCACACCAGAGAATCAGGGCCTGATGATGCTACTGTCACAATCTTAGTGGGAATCTGGCTTGATCTAATTAACCACAGAGACCTGGAACCACCAGAAGGACAAAATGGAAAAATGATTCAGAGACCTGGGGAACTTTTCCATTAGATGGACAGCATGGCTGACCCCAAATAGGAAATTAATAGACTGAGCCCAAAACAGGGAAGCTGAGGGAAAGGAGTTGAGTTCCTGCCTTCTCTTGTAGCATTGCCAGTTGAAGACCTACACTTCTACTTTTAAACCTGTTTGAGAAGAAGACGATGTCACAATGCACTGTATCAGAATGGTAGGAGCAGGTGGAAATAAAGTCATGGAAGACAAAGCAGTTGAATTCAAAATATTGACAATGCTTAAAAGACCTTCACATCTGCCCAGCCATCTCATCACATTTGGACTGGTTTGATGGAAACTCTGTAACAAGTATTAAAAAACAAAATAAGTGGGTAAAAGAGTATTGTTATCTCTGGGCCAATTCAAAAGAGCAATAAACATCACTTGCTTGTAGTCTGGGGAGTTTATTATTACATTGTTGTGTCTTATGTATAGAATTAAAAGCTTTTCATTTGGCCCTTCTTATCTTTTATGAATAAATATTGAGTATGAAATTATGTATTTACCTGGTATGCTTTGTGTTTATTTTAATAAAAACTTGGAGGGAGGAGGCTGGAGATTTTGATGCAATTTGGTGTGTTTTATCAATGTATTCCCTGCTGAATTATGGTAACAGTGATGTCTAAACACACTGCAAACAGGTGTAGCAGATTCTGCCTCTGCTGCCCAAAGCAGAGCCATCACTGTTCCCAGTTCGGATGGCAAAGTGCTTCCCTTGAGGAGGGAACCGGATTGGAATTGTGCCAGCACTGAGTCCCCATAGTTCCAGAAGTGCCTGAAAAACCGCAGTACCCAAGACGCGATTAACCGTCCTAGGGTCACATTTGCGATTCCTTCGCATTAAATGCAGGAGACCACATCTACTCTAATTGTTAGGACAACGGTGTAGTTTGCAAAAACCACAGGTCTCTGGGTGCAAGATAGCAACTTTAGCGAGCAGTCTGCCACTCAGATCAGAGGAAGCATTGCTCACAGGAAACTGTACTGTCTGCAAGTCACACCTTCAGCATCGTGCTATATGTATTTATAAAGTTCTGTCGGTGTGCATGGCCCTGTGCAACAGGTAGATACTGTAACCTATTCTGAGACGTTCCCGACTTTGAGCCTTTAAAATCTCAGCTAAGCCATGCGGGACAGGGACCAGTGAATGTGCAAAGGAGTCCCTGATTGTGATCTTCATTCTCTTATGTACCGTAGAAATGGCAACTTCTTATATGACAGATTAATTATAATGTTGTTCGGTTCACAAGCGAACCACACAACTTTCAACAGGTACCTGCAATTTAAAGGTATCAGTTCAACCTTTGACTTTGCTGTTTGCACTTCTCTTTACCAGACAGAATTCTCCTGCATGTTCGCAGGCAGGGTCTCTTTTTCCTAAGGCTTTATCAGAACAAGTTCCGGTAAGAAAGATCTTCTTCTTCTACTGTTATTGAACACGCTGTTATTTTTTCACAGACCAAAGTAAATGAACATGCCTGATGCAAAACCATGCTTACTTGACATTATTTTTAAAAATCCATTGTAATTTAATGTACAAAACCATTTAGTGCTCACAGTAGGTGTAAAAATACATTTACAATTGTATACAAGACAGTCTCTAAAATGTGACCTTGTAAACTTCCCGGATTTAAAATTCCAGTAATAGTGAAGTGTAGTATGCTTAATATACTTCCAAGAGTGTGTGCATTTCCCAAGATGCTATCGATCATCATTATTTTATTACCTCACATTCGTTCTAACAAAACTGCTGCGAGAGAAACCAGGCAACATCTTTCTTTCAAAGATATCTCAAGAACAGTAATACTACTGCTAATAAACAATGTCTGTGAAGGGACACCAACAACCCGAAAGCCACGATGCTGTGTGAAAATGTTCTATCTGCCCTACCACGATCACTAGAAGTGAGGGAAGTTGCTGCGGCATATGTCTCCCCCATCCCTCCAGTTCGTTTGGGGTGTGTATTTGACTAGTTGTGTGTACAGTCAGTTTTGCTGTTTCCCCTTGTGTAGTTAGCTGGTGGCTGAAAAGACCCTCGTAACCATCAACAGGGGAGCAGAGAACCCCTTATTCACATTTGAATTTTTTTTAAAAAAAGTTTCAAGGCTCACACTATTTACAGGGTTTTAAAAAAAATCCACATGGATAGTGTCCCTTTAAGTATCTAGCATAATGACAGGTTTCAGAGTAGCAGCCGTGTTAGTCTGTATCCGCAAAAGGAAAAAGAGGACTTGTGGCACCTTAGAGACTAACCAATTTATTTGAGCATAAGCTTTCCTGAGCTACACGAAAGCTTATGCTCAAATAAATTGGTTAGCCTCTAAGGTGCCACAAGTCCTCCTTTTCTTTTTAAGTATCTAGAGTATCTCTCTGAACCTGCTCAAAAGTTGAAAAGGTCACAGCAATGGCTTCAAAAGAAAAAACACACCACAGCTGTATTGTGGTAAATGCTTCTTTTCCTTACCAAAAAAAAAGTGCTTCCAGTTTTTGCGACAGACAACGTCCTGTAAGTGGAAGTCACCTTGGGGGACTAGGGTCGGCGGATCAGTGCTAAGTTCAAGTGCAGGCAGTGCGAAGTTTTCATGGGAGACCTTGGCCAGTGTAGTTAGCTGATCGTTTCCTGGCTCAGCTGGGAACCCATCTAAACTTGTAGCCCCCGGTGGCTGTCCTGATGGTGAAAGCATTTCCCTGGGGGAAAGCTAGTGTCCGGATCGTGCCGTGATCTGTGATGGAGGTCCTGAAAGACACACCTTCCTCCAGCTCGCTGTCACTCAGGTCCACCGCGCTGCGGCTGCTGCAAGTCTGCAGGCCGCTGAACGCCCCGTACATGTGAATAGCCTGGCCCTGGCTGCCCGGAGCTCGTGCTGCCTCCGCCTGCAGCCGCGGGCGCTTCGCCTCTCTGTGCTCATCGATAGCCTGCAGCGCCGCGTTACAGGTGTCTGAGATCTCCCGCAGGATTTCATCCACTTCTGCGCAGTCCTCCTGCCTGGCCGCGTACAGCTGCTCCAGGCTTCTCTTAGCTGAGCTCCTGGGAAGGAAAGCGTCGGCCCCCTCCTTGGACTGGTGGATCATCAGTTTCTGTGGGTAAAACAACATGCAACTGGCTGCTTTAAACCGATCGCCGTGGCTCCCACTGGGCGCATCGCGTGGACCGGGGAGGTGCAATACACCCGCGTGGGAGCTTAGCTTCGGCTCTGGCTCCGCGTTTCCGGCCTCAGGGCGCCCCCTGGGGGTCTCAGGGCTGCAAGCCTCGAGCAGTGAAAGGAATCGCTGCATGTCATTGTCACTTTTGTACCCCGAGGACGGTGCTTTGGGAAAGAAACCTGGAGGAACACTTACATCGAGCACACAGGCCAGCTGCTTCGCCTGGCTAGCTAGCTCCTTCAGCTGCACGTTTCGTTCCTTCAGGGAAGTGATCTCTTCCTGCTTTTGGGTTAATGTCACGTGCAGCTGTTGAACGACAAGGTGTCAGTTTGAAATCAAACATTTCCTCTACCGTAGAAAGTCAGGTTACAGCTGGCACGCGTGCTCACACGCTGTAGCGTGCCCACACCGTACACAAACCGATGTAGCCTCTTTACTTTTGCAAACAGTATTGATCAGTAACTAGGGACCGTTCAGGAGACCACTTTGCTCAACAGAGCTAGCCAATGGTGCGCAATATGTGACATTGGGATTACTCCGCTATCGAGCCAGGACCAGTTAGTTTGGAAGGAATATAGGACGTAGGCAACCCCGTCTGAGTAATCTCTGCAATACCTGAGCAGAATGATACGTTCTACCTTCATACCTGATTATTTTCCACCAGTGCATCCCCTAACGCTTTCTGGTTTTGGTCTGCCACATCTTTCCAGTACTGTTCCGCGGAGTTTTGCAAGTTCATGTGCGGAAGAGGATTGTTTTGTGACCGTTGAATACAAGGGCTAAAGGCTGATCCGTCGCCGAGAGGAAAAGTGAAGTCCGCCGTGTCCAGTGGAGGTGGCATTAAGGAGGATGGGTCTATGGAGGAAATCACAAGGGTGAGCTCATCATATCTCTTTACGCGTTCGCTGCTAGACCTGACACCGACACTCAAGTTCTTGCTGCTACTACAGTGAATCGTAAAGATCTGAACTGGTGTTTAATTCAGTCGTGTGAGTCTGGACACCCTACTAACGTACCACACCATTGGTATGCACCAAACACGCATATTTCGTTTGCATCTCCTTGGGGGGCTCCTTGGGGAACAACATTTAAAAAAACAATATGTCAGTGCAAACTTTTCTTAACGAATGCTAGATTGGTGCATTCAGTTATGTAATGTCCAATGACTAAACTGATAGCAAATTAAACTGGTACCCAAAAAGGCAAAAGCACCTGAGGGGACCAAAATGCAATGTCTGAAGCTAGGGGACCATAGGCAGCCAGTGCTCTGTATGAATAAGTGTGTGAATATGCAATAAGAAAAGTACTTGCCACATATAAAACTATCGACAGCATCTCTGAACTCCTGGAAGTCGAACTCGGGTTCAGGTTGCAAGCAGTGGCTCTGAAACATGTAAAGGAAACATAGAAGTTAATCAGTGCATTCAGATTCGCCAATCAGATCTGCCCACACACTAATGACGGGTCTCCGGCGCTGCTTCGCTTCGCTTGCCGGTGTGCACACGCTCTGTTGTGCGCACACTCACATACCTGGAACTCTAGCCCCCAAGCTGGACCCTGGAAAGGGCAAGCTTGTACTGCCATGGTCAGGGTAATGGCTGATGCGCAGCGCTTAGTGTCTCTACCAGTAT
This sequence comes from Caretta caretta, assembly GCF_965140235.1. Lineage (NCBI taxonomy): Eukaryota > Metazoa > Chordata > Testudines > Cheloniidae > Caretta > Caretta caretta. The sequence continues at coordinate 35,336,082 of NC_134210.1, forward strand.
AAAGGTGAATGTGGCAGGTGACTAGTAATTGGGAAACCTCTGATCCGTTAACCACGTTAGAGGCTTTGGCCAACTCTGCCGAGTCCCTCGGATGCGGCCAACCCCGGTGGCACGCGTTGCTACAGCCTGCCTGCCCCGCGGCCCCCCATATAGGGTGCTTACTCTATTCTCATTGGTTAGCAACACGAGCCAACCGTATTCGGCCAGCCTGGGCATTCCTCCAGAGTCAGTGAAAGATTAACCCGGGCGCTTCTGCTACAACAGCATTTCTCCCACACCTCGCTCTTAGATACTGTGCGCCCAGGCAGGTGTCTGTCTCCAGAGAGCCTCCTGCCTTCCTACGGATCGCTTCATTCCTTCACCGTTCTTCTCCTCTCTTCCACTCTCTCTCTCTCTCTCTCTCTCTCACTCTCTCTCTTTCTCCTGATTTTGGATGGATGGAGGAAAGCGCACTTTCTTGTGCACCCCATATAGCATTCTGTATGAACAGTACATCTGTGATCGTGGACAGAAGCACAGTGTGGACAAAGAGCATCCTGGCAAATAACAGTCCTTTAAAACATGAACTTAGCTTGTGTGCAATTGCACGCCGGTATTGACTACACCGAGGGGAAAGGAAATTGTGCAAAAAAATGTGTACCGTAATTCAGCTCATGTTGTATGGAGAATTTCCCTACGAGTGCTTTCAAAGGAAACTGTATGGCAGAGAGGATTGTGTGCAGTGTGGTTACACCTTTTTAAAATTTCTTCTTCCTACATTCAATCTGCCATCCATTTGTCAGCTCCACTACACAAAGGAAAGCTCCAGACACAACAAAAGCCCCACCTGTGTTCTCTGGCATCCTCCCTCTCAGATTCAGCTGGTACTGCAGAGGACACAGCTAGCTGTATATGTGTCTGTCATGTATACATTTCCCATTTTTGTTTCAGATCTTATGTATTAATCTTTTAAACATGCAGCAGCAAGACTTCTAGCTAAAACAGAGCAACCAGGACATACCACTTTGCTCTCATTCTCAGATTCTGGATCCTGGTAAAGGTCCTCATCCTAATCTTTCAAGGCCTGAATGGGGTTGGGTCTAGCTATCTTTGAAGCCATCTCCCTTTCCATCACCCATCAGCTGTGATCAAGAGGGATGCTACTATTAATGAACCTCAGAGCCTAGCTTTATTGGTCTGGACACCAAAGTCATTGGGTGTATCATAAATACATAGAAAGACATGACCTAGGGACAAGATTCTTGTGGTAGGAGACCCTCCTTAGAAATGGAGATCAGGATGAAAGCAATATGTGTCACTTTTAAGGTGCAGTGCAAAAGTGTCTCTCTTTCAGCAAGCGTTGCCCAGACAATGAGGGCTGCAGAATAGCCCCGTTCACACAAGATACACAATAAAGAATAACCCCTCTCAAGAGAGCAACATAAGGAGGGAGAGATATAGTGGGCCTTGGATAGAAATTGTGCCCATTTTACAGATGGGGGAACTGAAACTCAGCGAGGGTAAGTGACCTGCAAAGAGATGTCTGTGTCACAGCTGGGAATGACAGACTAGAATTCAGATCTCCTGTCTCCTAGTGGTTCTGTACTGTAACAACAGCATCACGCACCCTCAGTGAGCAAGCACTGCTTTCAATAACCCCTTTTCCTACATCTGTACCAGTTATCTTTTTCTGATCTCCCGCACTTTTGGAGTGAACCCCAGTAATTTTATCTTCATTTCAATCCCCCAAAAGGGAGTGTTTTGACAAGTAAAGGGGCAAAGCGCTATTGAGCCAAATGCCTATTCACACAGGCTCTGTAATTCAGCTCAGCTTGAAAAAAGAGCGTGCTGCAAAACTTTTCAAATGGTGTAGCTAATGCAGGGAGCTTTGAAACAGTAGTGTAGGATTTTTCATTCATTTTATTAGTGCCTAGTAGATAGAGCACTGGACTGGGACTCAGGAGACCTAGGTTCTATTCCTTGCTTTGCTATTGGCCTGCTGGGTGACCTTGGGCAAATCACGACTCTGCCCTGTGCCTAAGTTTCCCCATCTGTAAAATGGGGATAATGATACTGACCTCCTCTGTAACACACTCTGAGCTCTACTGATGAAAACTCCCCTAGAAGAGCTAGGTATGATTATATTATTCCAATAGCATCCAGAGGCCCCAATCACAATCAAATCCCCATTGTGCTAGGAGTGGTACAAACATTGCAAGAGACAGGGCCTCCCCCCACCCCGCACGACAATCATGTGAGGAAAGAGATGGTGGCATAAACTAGCAGGGCTGAATGGCTTGGAGTAAACTTAAAAATAGAAACTCTAAGACAAATAAACAGATACAATAGAGAGTAGAGGTTCCTACTAGCCCTCCACCTACTCCTGTCTGTGGATTGCTTCCAAAATGCTAGGCAGTATTTGTTTTGATTTATACATTTCTTATCCCATTTCGGGAAGAGTCTCAGCTCAGCCTTAGGAGTGGCTGATTTCTGACCCTTTTGTAACCCAAGACTGCTCATCTACTGTTAGAGCAGGGGTTCTCAGACTGTAGATCGCAACCTCATTTTAATGCGGTCACCAAGGCTGGTGTTGGCCCTGAAGCCCAAGCCCCACCGCCCAGGGCTAAGGTCACATGGCCCCCACCCAGGGCAGAAGCCTTTGGGCTTCAGCTTTGCTTCTCCGGCCAGGGCAGTGGGGCTCGGGTGGGCTCGGACTTCAGGCCCCGTTGTGGGTTAGTGTAGTAATTTTTGTTGTCGAAGGGGGTCCCCAGGCAATGAAGTTTGCGAACCGCTGTGTTAGAGGTTTCTGCCTTACTCTCTAGAGGGCCTGAATGGGCCAGATCCAACGCTCACTGGTGTCACTGGGAGTATTTCCACTGATTGCAACAGGCTTTGGAGTATGCTCCATATCCGCACCAGGATGAGTAAGAAAGAGGCCAATGTCTGTCTGTAGTAGCTAGCTGTTTCCAGAGCATAGGCACTGAGTGCCCCCTTCTCCAATTCCCGCACTGGGTCCTTTGTCTTCGCCACACAGCCTACAGCTGCTAGTCGTCCCTAAACCAACCCATCTGCTGCAACGGGAGAGGGTGGGACAGAAGGGAGAGCCCGGGGATGAAGCAGAGCCAACACCCAGCCTGGAGCCGGCAGCGTTCTATGAACCGTCAGCACCTGTTCCGAGCTGGAACCAGGGGGAAGAGGGTCCTGTCTGACTCTGGGTTTGCAAAGCAATAATCGCTTGATCCCTGTTGGCTCGTCCATAGGATCGCCTTGCTGCACGTGCAGAGCCTGCTGTTCGGGGCATGACTGACCTGCAGGTGATACTTCCAAACGGAATGCACAGCGAGCTCATTAACCAGCTCCCCTCTCTTTGCAGCAGCCAGGGAATCAAGGACTCCTTGGGGTGCTTTGGGAAGATGGCTACGTCTTAACCTTTATGAACTACCCCAGAAGTCAGCAGGAGAATTGCCAAAGGGAGTGCTATTAAAGGGCAAGCACTTCAGCGTATTCAGAGACTCATCCCCCGCTGGCACTGATATCTACCAGAATGCCAGGGCGGCTTGATCTTTTCTCAGCTGGAGTTTACAAACCCCACCCATCGCGCATTTCGGAACGGATTGGCTATAGCAAGTAGCAGTCCTAGCTACCTGCCCGTTCATTTAAAGGCTGGTTAACCGCAGCTTGCCTGAGAAGAGCGAGGAAGGAGGTAAGAGAAGCGGCTCGAACGTGCGTGGAAATGCCTCTTCTTCCATTGCGAACGCCCGTGCTTCAGATGAAGTTGAGGAACAAGTGCATCTGAATTAACGGGGGGAGACTCAGAGACTGCCTCGTGGGGGGGTGTCCGGGGAGGCGAGAGGGTGTCAAATGGGGAGCGGAAGACTCAGTTACCTGCGGGGCAGCTGCAACACTAGAAGTCTCTTGCTGAAAGACCGAGGTGCAGTCTGCTAAATCTTGCCAGTCGATAGTAGCAAGTGCTGGGGTGGGGGGAAGAGAAACAGACATTTACAACAATGCTCATTGTAGGTGGCAAGTGCTGGGGGTGGGGGGAGAGAAACAGACATTTACAACAATGCTCATTGTAGGTGGCAAGTGCTGGGGGGAGAGAGAAACAGACATTTACAACAATGCTCATTGTAGGTGGCAAGTGCTGGGGGGGGAGAGAGAAACAGACATTTACAACAATGCTCGTTGGAGGTGGCAAGTGCTGGGGGGGGATAGAAACAGACATTTACAGCAATGCTCGTTGGAGGTGGCAAGTGCTGGGGGGGGAGAGAAACAGACATTTACAGCAATGCTCGTTGGAGGTGGCAAGTGCTGGGGGGAGAAAGAAACAGACATTTACAGCAATGCTCGTTGGAGGTGGCAAGTGCTGAGGGGCGCGGGGGGGGAGAGAAACAGACATTTACATCAATGCTCGTTGAAGGTGGCAAGTGCTGGGGGGGAGAAAGAAACAGACATTTACAGCAATGCTCGTTGGAGGTGGCAAGTGCTGAGGGGCGCGGGGGGGGGGGGGGGAGAGAAACAGACATTTACATCAATGCTCGTTGGAGGTGACAGGTGCAGGGGAGAGCAGCAGCCCCTTCCACGCTCACTTTCCGCTCTTGCCCTGGTCCTTGCCCAGACGGGTGGCCAGAAGAGGCTAGGAGCAAGCCCGGGGGACTCCTGCTTCCACACAAAGCGGGGAAGGGGTTTCGCAGTCCCCACAACTCACCGAGCTCTACCGTGGCGGGCGGCTGGTCACTGTGAACTGCCGCCGGAGCGGCGCTGGCAAAGCTCTTCCGCGGCGCGGGACCGTCTCCCGGGCGCACCTTCCTCTCGAGTCTGGCTGGCTTCTTGCCGAGCCGGCTGCCCAGGTCACCCACCCTGTTGGGACAGATGCTGTCAAAGGCTTTCCGGCCGCTGCGGTTCCGCATGGCGCAGGCTGGACCCGGGGCCTTAGCTTAGCTCTGGCTTTGGGGACCCAGCGGCTCTCTCCGCCCCGCTCTTTGCTGGCAGACCCGTCCGGCGCCCGGCCCAGCGGCTGCCCATGGCCGTTACCGGGCTGGTTTTGACACCGTTGGAGGGGCCCCGACCGGTCTCCAGGGCAGCGGGTCCAGGGGGAGCGGAGAGGGGGGGTGACTGGAGAGCGGGGGCGGGGCTGGCTGCGGAGTGAGCGCCAGAGGTGGCGCCTTCGCCTTGGCACAATCTGCGCCCTGCAGAGGCGCTAACAGTCAACCCGGCAACAGGGCATCGCCCGGGCCCTGCAGCAGCGGCCGCTTTGCGCCCTTGCAGCGCACATTGGCGCCGGCATCCAACCGGCTTAGCCCAGCCCCGGACCAGAACCTGTTCGGCTGGACTCTCGGGCTCCAGCGCGCCAGGGGTCTGACGGGGCGCACAGCCCCGCCGTGCAGCAAAGAGCTGGGGAGTCACGGGCTAAGGGCTCAGAGAGCACGGTGATGGGCGATACTCAGCGGGGCCATAGCTAGGGACCTCCCCGTGCAGGACGCCATCGTGCGAGAGGTGCCGTTATTAAAAACATGACTCTGACAAAAAGGGGGGGAAAGATGTAACTACCCCAGAACCATGAACATCAGAGGTGAAACCTCGTTAGTTCCTCCAGACGATCCCTCCACCAAAGCAGGATACCCCCCTACATTACATTGTCTAGTGCGTGGTCCGGAGGCATTTTAAAGCCAAGGCCCCTTGTCTCTATGCTTTGCATTGTCCCCCTCATGTAGATTGTATCTCCCTGACTGTTTGTTTGGTCTGCAGAGTGCTTTGTACCTACATGCTCGCGTGTGAGTGCTAACCCTAATCACCAGTATCTGTAAAAGACGGTGTCTTCCGAAAGCTGTAACGCAAACTTCAGCAATACCCCTGAGCGGGACACAGCCCTGTGCGCAAAGAGATCAGCACAACTAGCTGTAATGATGGCTAGGCATACGATGTCTTGCGAAACGCACAACCCGGACCCGCTAGCAGGTGGCTCACAGTTTAAAGAGAAGACAGGTAGCAACTGTGTTTGTACAGGGCCTAGCACAATGGGGTCCTGGTCCATGACAGAGATTCCTAGACCATATAATAATAATAATTAATAATGAATAACTAGTGCCCCCCCACAACGACCTACAGAATAGGAGAGGACCCTAGAAAAAAGCAGGCGGTGAGGTTTTTCAAACCACCTGTTACTTGAGAACACTGTACATTACAGTGAGAAATAAATGCAAACAAGTCTGTTTGGGTGTGTTAATATATGTTTTTAAATGACCCTGACACATTTAAATGCCTTGCACTCTCTACACAGGTGGTCTTTCTAGTCTCCTAACATTACAAGTGCATCAGGTAAGGGTGCCTTAAGAGACTGAAACATTTGGATCCCTCCTAGTAGCATTTTAGGTCCCTATCTAAAACTGTATCTGCAGGACTGCATTTCCAAAATCAAGCTATAGGTTTGTCTTTGCTGGGCCCTTTTTTTGTCCATTTATGCCTCAGTACATTCATGACATTTTAGGGTCGGGACCAATCAAAAACTAGGGTGACAGCAGAATCAAGAAGGAGAAACAATGATGTCTGAGGGTAATGTCTACACTGCAACGTAAACCCAGGGTTAGTGGGACATGAGTCAGCTGACCCTGGGTTAGAGAGCCCAGAGCTTGAGCATCCACACTGATTAACCCTAAATTAAGATTTTTCTAACCCCAGGGTTTGAACTTGGGGCTCTACTATGTACATTGCAGCACACAGACCTGAGTCAAACCAGCTGTAGCACAGGCTCCTTTGCACAACGTGGCCACTCTCAGCCTTTGACTGTGGTGCACTGTGGGAAAACTTGTCTGTCCAGGGTGCGGGTTTCGGGAAGTTTGAACAGCCCACCAACACAGCCTGCCAAGGAGTCATTTTGGTCTGCGTACTCCCAGCTACCAGAGGCAGTGACACAGAGGGAGGCACCTTTTCAAGAACATCTTTTGCTTGCTCAGCGCTTTCCCTCCTGTGTCAGGAAATGGGCAGAGCTTCCATGAGCGCTGGTGGACATTTTGAGGGCGTTTTCTGACCCACCTAAGGCACCTGACAGAGCTTATAATAAGAAAAGGAGGACTTGTGGCACCTTAGAGACTAACCAATTTAGTCTCTAAGGTGCCACAAGTCCTCCTTTTCTTTTTGCGAATACAGACTAACACGGCTGTTACTCTGAAACCAGAGCTTATAATGGAGCAGGAGGAGGAGAACACAGGCATGGCAGACTTGAACTGGCTGATGCTGCTTATGACACTCCGTATAGCTGCTGATGCCCCTCTCCCATCCCCATAGACTGGAGCTTCTGATGCAAGGCCACAAACACAGATTGGTGGGATCACATAGTCATGCAGACCTGGGAGGATCAACAGAATTTTTGCAAGAAGAAAGCTACATTTCTGGAGCTTTGTGAGCAGCATGCTGCTCCAACCCTACAGTGTAAAGATACATGTGCCTTACCTGTCCTGAAGCCGGTTGTTGTTGCTGTCTGAAAGCTGGCTACCCCAGACTGCAACAGGTCCACTGCAAACCAGTTTGGTGTGGGGAAGTCAACCGCGGGTAAAATGGTGCCAGATGATTCTGAGGCAATCGGACCTGTGATTTACCCCAAGGTGGCAGGCATAAAAGATATTCCTAAAGTAATTGCTGACTGTCAGAGAATGGGGTTTCCAAACTGCACCAGGGCCCTTGATGGGACTCGGGTGCCCATAGTTTGCCCTCCTCGACGAGCTCATGAGTACCTGCAAAGGGTAATACTCCATTGTTATACAAGCCCTTGTGGACCACAGAGGTCAGTTTATGAGTGTCGGTGTGAGATGCACTGGAAAAGTTCACAATGCAATTATTTTTTGCTGAACGGGCATCTACATCCATGGATAGGCTTGGACACTAGTCCCACCAAATGACATTGTCATAAATTGAGTTACTATCCCCACCATTATTCTTGGGAACCCTGCATTTCCCCTTTTGCCTTGGATTATCAAACAGTACCTTGATTTCAGAGGCCCTGACAAAAGACTGTTTAATTACACTCCCAGGCAGTGTAGAATGGTTGTTGAATGTGCTTTGGCAGATTGAAAGCCCACTGGAGATGTCTACAAACCCATTTAGATGGCAGTGTCATTAATACGGTCCACATCACTGTGTCCTGCTGTTCTTTTCACAATCTCTGTGGAGCCAGAAGTGAGCCATTTCCCCCAATGGACCGATGGCAGTGAGAGGCTGCTGAATTGGTACCCCCAGCCAGAAGGTGCCCCTAGCATACCTGGAGCTGGACGCACCCAGGCAATAAGAGTCAGAGGTACTTTGTGCTCCCATATTATGGACTTGCACCGCCCAGGGAAAAAGGGGCAATAGTACCCCTATGAACGTACTTGTGGGGGGTGAGGATGGGGCTCATTCATTGTGCTACATCATCTAATTTTTCAGATGTGGAATATAAGCAAGATGATGCAAATGAATTTTTAATGGAAAAATAATACAATCATACATCATTATTTTCTACCGGTTGGTATTTTTTAAGACCTGTCATAGTTGTTAATTCTTTAGCAATTAATTTCCTCTGTGGAATATGTACAAAATCGGAAGGAAACAGACCATCATTGAACAGTGACAAAAAGTTTATTAAGAAATGCCTATACAGTACTTTTATTCTTCCCCTGGCTGCTGTTAAGGTGTGCTTAGTGAACCATTTTCTAAATAATTAAACTTTACAGTACTTGGATTATATACACTATTTATACAATGAATGTAGATATATGTCAGTGCAATTAACATACAGTAACGAAATGTGCAAAATGTGATTTAATTTTTGTCATATATCAAAACCAACACTGTAGAGTTCAAATAAATACAAATATAATACATTGATTTAGTCAACTAAGCAAGAGAATGAGGCCAATACTGTCATCTTTAGAGGTATAGCAATTCATAGTTTATAAAAATACAATGCACTGATGAAAGGGAACCAAATTGCTCTGAAAAGGAACCAAATTGCTCACAGCTGCTTCAGATGCCATAAGAGGATTTCAAGTGTGTTGGTTCAGTTAGCTTAACTTCCCAGCTGCAGGCACTTTTCAGACATCTCCAGGGGTAGTACATGTGGTAAAGAATCTCCGTTTAAAGACACCAGTAAATGCAGTTTGTCCGTGCAGTCCTGTAAAACCCGCTCCGGGTAGCCACTTATATGCAAGTCCAGTGGGTTTTGGTGGTGCAACATCTGGTCTGCCACTCCCAGGGAGCAAATGGCCAGAAGGGAGGGGGCATATTTGTTAAAAGCATAGTCGGCCATGCTAAGTTCGGCCATCCCTTTGGCCAGAGCTTTGGCATTGTTTGCCTCCCTGGCATCTGCCTGGCAGGACTCCATACGCATGTGGGTGAAGTGCTCCAAGAAGAAGTTGATGGTCGGTGCCCCCAGGTTGAAGTGTAGTTTGCTTAGGATGATGCATTCCAGGTTGCAGAGCTGCTGACGGGAGAAGACGTCGCAGCAAAGAGCTAGGAGCTGCTTCACTCTGGGCGGATGCACTTCCACCTGCAAGACACGCCAGCAGAAACATCCCTGCAGTGCAAGCAGAGCCCGGGAAACAAATACAGCATTGCTACACAGGCAGGGAGCAACCCGCTCCAAACAGGCAGAAGGCGGCTCTGAGCAAGAGGCCGGCCCTGCAGTGCATCAACTGCAGGCAGGCCACAGCATCGGAGAGCTTAACTACCACTGCCCAAGCGCCCCCCTTCCCCGCGCAGTGAAATGACACAAACCCAGCGCTGTGGGCCTGAAGCCTTCTTCAAAAGCAGAGGAACTTGCGCGACGCCAGCAGGGTTACGCGCCTGAGCGGTTTCCCCAGAGATCTCTTGTGGCATCAGCCTTGTTCCCAGAGCTCAGTTCACCTCTCGAGTTAGGAGGAGGGAAGCGTTTGTCCTGCGCTCCTTCTCTCTTCCCCGACGGTGCCTGACGTGCCCGTCATGTGCACCCAAGCGAAAGGGGCCCCCGCCGCCCGCGGCTCATGCCTAGTACCTGTTTGCACGCGATGAAGAGGGAAGTGACTCCCAGCAGCTGGAAGCAGTCGGCAGCCACTGGGGTGGTGGTGAGGAATCGGTCCAGGGTATTCACTGCCAGGCACAGGGACTCGAAGGAGAAGCCGAAGTGCCGGTGCACCGGGATCAGCCAGCTGATCAACTTACACCGGGCCTCCGCCGTCACCTGCAGGAAAGAGAAGAGCTCAGTAAGCCACATGACACCTCTGCAAGGTGGGAATTGCCACAGACTAGGCTACAATGGTCCTGGATACTGTCCGGACAGCTAAGCCATAAGGCTGAACGATTTCAAGTGGCCAGACAGTGCTGGGAGGCGTTATTACTCACTCTGCCTCCCCATGGCCACAAGCAGGGCACTTCATTGTACTGCGATAGCCTGTTTAGTCAGGATGAGGATCTGGGCACCTGCAATAGATCGCGAGGCAGCATACAATGTGCACTGAAGCGAGCCGGGGAGAGGGGCCTATGCAAAACCCAGCGCGGCCTGGACGTGTATGTACCGTACAGGCTAAACAACGATGCGTGTGCGAGGAATGGGCAGTGACAGGCGTGTGCACGCAGGGTAGTGAGATGAAGGTGCGGGAGACTGGAAAGAGAGGAGGGCAGGGCGCACGGGACGGTGCAGCGCCAGATGAGCGTGCCCAGGGGGCAGCAGGAGTCGATGCTGCGCACAGAGCCAGAGGGACACGCATATGGCACAGCCAGGGAGCCCGGGGCAGGCGATATACAGCACGCGGGGGAGGACAGCGCCTGGAGAGAGAGGCGGCGGCTGGGTGTCGATGAGCGTTTCCGCGTGTGCAGAGAGAGCGACGGCGAGGGGCTTGTGTGTGCGGTGATATGGCCTGGACGTGTCTATGGAGAGTCCTGTGTTGCGTACAGCACACAGCATGAATGCCCAGGATCGGCCTGCTTCAGACCGGGCTCTGTGGAGCGCGGAGAGCACAGCCCGTTGGGTGGCCGGGGCTGCGCGGGGGCCCGTTGGGTGGCCGGGCCGGGCCGCGCGGGGGCCCGTGGGGAGCCCCGGGCTGCGCGGGGGCCCGTGGGGAGCCCCGGGCTGCGGTGTCCTACCTGCGGCTGCTGGGCCAGGGGCTCGCGCGGGTGGAACTTGCCCTCCAGCCCCTTTCGGAAGCGGTACCAGCTGGCCCCGTAGTCGCGGAAGGCCTGCAGCTCTAGCCGGGCGGCGGGCTCGGGGCTGCCGGGGGGGCTGAGCCCCGAGGCGTCGCCCTGCAGCGGCAGCTCCCGCGGGCAGCTCGGGCACTTGCTCTTCTTCACGGGCGCCCGGAGGCCGAGGTCGCGGCAGAGGGGCTGAGCCCGCTCCGCGGGGGTCGCGCCCGCCGCCCGCCGCCGTTTGCTGGGGGGGCTGCGCGGCCGGCCCGGGCGCTCGTGGCTCAGCGGCCGCGTGACCATGGCGCTGCCCGGCCCGTGTGAGGCGGCTGCCGCCGCGCCCGCCTATTTAGCAGCCGCCCAGCCCCTGCTGCTGACATCACCCGCGGAGCTTTCCCGGCTAAAGACCCGCTCGGCGGGCTCGGCCGCCAGCGCCGCTCCGGCCCATCGCCCCGCAAGCCGAGGCGGGGCCAGGCGCTGGGGCAACGGGGCAGCGCTGCCACCCCGCCAGCAGCGCGAGTGTAGCCGGCACCAGGCGGAGCAGCATCGGCGCCGAGCCCCAAGCATCGCCGGCAGCGCCTCTGGGTGCTGGGAATGAGCCCGCCGCGGTTAGCGTGCAGCCTATGGGGGGGGGGGAAGCCTTGCGAGGACACGTCTCACCCCTCCCGTATTGAAGCGCCTAAACCCCCTGGGCAGTGAGTTGGCCACGCCGTGGCACTGACGATGGGGCCAGGACGGGAGTGACCGTTCTGGGTAATAAACGCTGTACAGCCGGCTGGACACAGGGCTACAGCTGCTGGGGCTGGTTTTACCACAGGGGGCCTGCGCCCATTGAAGCCAGTGAGTATTGCCCGTGACTTCCGTGGGCATGGTAGGATCGGGCCTCTCCAGACAAGCCTGGACAAAGAGTCGTCAAGGTCGGCGCTAAATTCCGAATGAGTTCGATGAGAGTGAGGAGCTTTTTCCTGTCCAGGGCTGAAGTAACGCCCGTTCAGCCTAGTCATTAACCCCCTGCCCCAGCAGTACGGCGCGTGCAGGCAGCCACGGAAGGGCTGGATTTGTTTCGAGACCTGGGATTTGTTTCGCTTTAGGAATCGAAAGCATCATCGGGAACTCTCCGCAAAACCTCAGCGCCTTGCGGTGACTTAAACAGGCGTGAGGGGCACGGCGGATGCTGAACCCCAGCGGCTGAAGTTGTTGGACTTTTCCAGCTGGGGTGTTTCGGAAGGGAATGACTGATGAAGTGAGCTGTAGCTCAGGAAAGCTTATGCTCAAATAAATTGGTTAGTCCCTAAGGTGCCACAAGTCCTCCTTTTCTTTTAACAAACAAACAAAAACTCCTGGGAATTTAACACCTGGGAATCCAACCAGTCTTGCTCTGTCTGAATTAGCGTCTTTATTCCAGATTTCCAGGTGATCCTATTTGTATACATATAAAAGCGATCAATTATTCGTTACAATTATAATAATTTGAATAATCAGAAATAACATTTCTTCATATTTTCTGCATTTTTGATTAAAACCCACTGGCTACTTCATTCAACATTTTATTGGCCAGAGAACCATTTAAATGCTGTAACACTGGGGAATGGAAGTGGTGAAATTATGTGAGGGCGTTACTTTATATAGAGATTTAAGGCAAATGTCTTCTGCCTTCCACCTTTCTGTCCGGCAGTTTTTCAGGTTCGCCTGTTGCCAATTTGCACGAGGGGATCTCATATATTTCAGTTACTTTGTATTGCAGACCATACAGAAGCACTATCCAGGACACACGAATCTCTGAAAAAAATCTTCCATATCACCGGTGTTACTTTTTACTGACACGGGCTGGATCGCGTTATTCCCAAATTAGAGTCATGGGCAGAGCAGGGAAACGGCAGCGTCTCCCTTTAGGGACCAATTGAAACGAGAGCCACGCCTAAGGCTTGTGTGCCAAGCAGCTGCTCTATCAATGGTACCCGGATGATGGGATTTGAGCACGCCTGCTGTGGGCCTGGAAAGGCGCGCATAAGGAGGGCTCCCCAGGGAGTGAATGAATAACTCCAACGAATGAGCGCAGAAGCAGGGAGGAGAGGAGCAGGAGGAGGTAGGCCGGCCCTCCACGTTGAGCCATGAGGCCAGCGATTCTCCTAGAGAACAAAGCACAGCACTACCTTTACAATAAAATACATTCTCCAAAGAGCTGCACAGAGACTTCTGTTTGAGATCACAATCTGTTATATGTAGTTTATGTCTGCTAAATGCTTTACCTAGATCAAAGTTGCTGCCGAAGGGCTGAACTAGAATGTTTATCAAAAGATCACACAAAGGCTGTTTCTTTACACAAGGAGCAAGGATCAGAACGGAGTGAAATGAGCTGTAGCTCCCGAAAGCTTATGTTCAAATAAACTGGTTAGTCTCTAAGGTGCCACAAGTACTCCTTTTCTTTTTGTTAATACAGACTAACACGGCTGTTACTCTGAAAAGTGCATTATAGAAGCTGAAGGCGGCTATAATCATTTGTAGTTTCTGTACCTATGCTCTTCCATGTAGCCGGTTGACCTCTTCTTTAGTAGATATTTTCCAATAGCTTTCATGGGTAAGATTCCTTATTAGGAATTTCAGTAGCCCCAATTGGAAAAAAAAATACAAAGATGGCACCTTTGGTTAAATAGGACAACACGTTTTATATATAGTATTGTTGGTGCAGTGTTCCTACCAGGATGTCAGAGAAACAAAGTGGATGAGGTAATGTATTTTATCAAAGTCTGTTGCCACACACAAACTTTAGAGCTTATACAGGTGGAGAAAAGCTCTAAAGCTGGTCAATCACCAACATAAGTTGGTCCAATGAAAGATATTACCTCATCCCCCTTGTCTCTCAAACATACCAATGGATGAGGACCTTGTCCACTCACTGCTGTGGAATTTTTAATCCCACCAACATTTGCAGATATAAATGGCAAACTTTTATTCTTCAGAAATAAGACTGATTTACATTTAACATGCCACATTATAGACAGGTGAGAGAAAAGACATCTTTTCTGTAATCAGACTACTGAAATAAATTTCTTATTTGCATGTCAACAGGAAAAAGATGTAAAAGGTAAGACCTGCCAAAGCAATCAATAGGAACTATTAAGCTGAATGGTTTATCATCTTGAACTTTGATCAGTAGGATTGCACATTTAATATTTTTATTTAAAGGTGGTGTCATGCACAAAAAGTGATCTGCATATAGGTTTGAAAAACCCCTGACGATAAAAGCATGAATACACCTAGAAAACAAAAAAATGATTCTGGCTCCAAATTAAAGGGTTAGAAGTGATATTTTCATTGTAGGACATTGAATAAGCCATTGCTTTTTATAAAAGGCAACTCAGTACACTTTATAGTGGTGAAAGAAAAAAAAAAAGCACTGGCCAACTTCCCTAGAAGCTCAGAACACCAGTAACCTTTTCACAACCTAGGGAAGTGTAGCTGGGTGGAGAATTTGGCTACTTTTATAGAATTCTTACTAAGTCACACTTGGCTGATCATCTTGCCTCTTTTAGTGGTCTTTAACTGCTGCATTTTTTTCTTATAGCATGGCTTTGCAAATTTGTACGGTTACTGCCAATGAATGTCTGTTAGATGGTTCAACATATTCTGGTCTATTTTGTACAGTGTGATCGTTCAAGAGCACGTTGGGTTTTCCTCCTTGCCCTGTCTTTCTCAGGTGGAAAAAAATACTATTAACCCCCTGGAAATAGGAATAATTATTTATTAAATGAAGAAAACTTCAGCATTAGTCTTCAGTCTGTAAATACTGTATTCAGGCCCAACAGTGTTAGTTAGGTTAATAGGAGAAGGGATTTTGAAATCCCAATGAAATTCCCAAGCTGAAGACTGCTGATCTGCAGTTTGTGTTCCCAGGTTTTCATCTCATCAGAGTGAATCATATAGAAAAACGACAATGTTCTTAAAATGTAATGCTTAAATCTGCTATGGAATAAAAGTCTACAGCTTAAGGTACAAAGCAGTGAAGTAATGTTTTGGCAAATGCACAAAAATCTGTTTGGTTTTCAGTTTTTACATATCTAAACAGGACAAGCTATTTTGTATAGCAGTTAAAAGCTATTCCATACAGATTCAGAACCTGATCATGAATTTCTCGTACATTACTAATAAATACCTTAAACTGAAACAAAGCAAATTTGATTTAGTCATGTTCACTTTTATGTTGAAAAGGTCTGAATTACTACCATCATTTATACATTCAAACAAATGGCACCAAAATTTATTGTAAACATAATACATTTATGATCATAATTAAAAATGACCTACAAAATTACTTCTATGTCAAGTTCATGCAGCATTCCCAAGTTATGGCTGGTATCAACCACATTTTAAACATTGAAATACTTTAGCTGAAGTCTTTTTTAAGCATAATTGTTTTCCTGCCACTATTGAAGCTTTATAGCTTGTTACTGAGCTCCAGTTTCAGCTGGCATTCTCTGTTTTTATCAGTTCTTTGATGATGTGTAAAATCTTGTCATCTAGGGAGAAAAAAACAGAAGTTAGTGGGAAAAACCCTAAATTTAACAAAAGGAGAGAGATGGGTATGTAACTCTCAGCAATTTAACACGGAAAGCTTTAATTAGCTAGGCTGTGTCAGACTCAATAGTGAGGCAACAGTGCATTCCCTGAGAGAGCTGGAGAAAGAGAAGAGACCAAGACTTTCACAGATACATTTCACTCCAGTTGGGATTTTAAATTTCTTGACATTTCTCTGAAGCTTTAGACGCATGGATTATGCCCACTTATCCCTTATTATTCTGGGGTTGTCATGTAATCCCTTCCACACTATTTACCTATAATTTTATCAGTCCATTGCACATTGTCTTACTCCCTACCCCCATAGCTGGGCCACAGCTGTATGTTAGAATTCATCCATGCCCATGAGAACACCCTGACAAATGGAAACTAACCTCTATTACTGCTACCATTAACATTATCATTGTAGAGAGTCAGTCTATGTCAGATACATCTTTAAAGAGACAATTACATATAGCCCCATATTTTTGGGGTGATGCCGTGAAGGAGACCTAGGTTCAGTAATGACCTTTTGGGTTTCTATTTCTTATGAGAGTTGAATTAGGCACACCATGGCTACAATGTGGTCTCTTGAGCAAGGATGAAGTGTATTAGTATATTTGTTTAAAGAACTATACACATGTTGTACATACACAATGTATATTTATCTCACTTTTTTATGTTGATAGTATAGCAATACAATTACCTTCAAGTGACATTTTAGGATTTTCAAGTTTTTTCTTTAAAACAGACTCAATGAGAACCCTCAGTTGTTTGAAAATTACTGCAATCTTTACAGGGGCCTGTAGAAAGAAGATAAGAGAAGATTAATATATTTGCATTTTTCTCAAAGCAGTTTCTTATTGAGGAAACCCAAGATTAAAGCTTAGCCATCACACAAGAGGCTAAGGACCCAATCCTGCAAACAATTATGCACGTGCTTAATTTTTGTGTATTCCTAATGAGGTCAGTGGGACTAAGCATGTATTTAAGTTAAGCACATGAGCAGTCCCACTCACTTCATTAGGAGCAAGGCCTAAAGTAACTCAAAGTGCTGACCAGGAATTTAATATCACTGCCTGTACATTACAGACCAACATTATAAATATACAGAGTGGGCAGGGGGAGTGAGGAAAAAAAATTACAGACATAACAGACATGGTAGATATCTGATACCCCCTGTACTTAAACTATCACCTGCCTGCAGGCTTTAAAAAAAACGTGTGTATTTTTGCCCAGGAAAAATGTGGATCTCAAATTGAATTGGTTAATAAGAACATATGATTCTCTCTCATTTCAGTCACACAGCTTTCTGGCTGTGTTACCTGTCCTTCCCTCAAAGAAAGGCCGATCTTAAAAATTCTGTGTGTGTTGAATAACAAGTGCATGCAGTCATTAACTGGTGTTTCCTTGTCACAACATTTGTATCTCATTCTGAGTTTCAGGGAATGCTTACATAAAATTAGCAACATGCACTCTTCCTAGGGTGTAGCATGAGGTGCAAATGAACAGAGCTAGAAGAAAAAAAATGTAACCAGTTTGACAGCAGGTGCGCAACTCTCATATTTCTTCAGGTGGCCAGTTTTCACTTTCAGCCTCAGATTAAATGCATTCAGAAAATGTGTGTAGAATGTCTTCTGTTTCGAAAGAGAGCACAAGAGTGTTTATTTTAAATCTTAGATGTTTCTCACAGCTTTCACTTGCAAGACTAATCTCATCTGAGATGTAGATCAATGAGATTACTCAAGGGTTTAAAGTTAAGCAGGTGCCTACACATTTACAGGACTGGGACCTATGGCTTCAAAATGTTCCAATTTAATACATTTTCAGTTATGACACTTACTGAAAGCAAGTATTTCCTCTTCCCCCAAATCAGGTAAATGTGCGTGTTTCCAATAGTATCTATTCTCATAATACCTCAATCTTTCTTCATGAACAAAGGCAAACATTCTTTTTTAAAAATAGCATGCAATTACTATTAAATTACTTCTGCTATTTCTTGGAAGCAAATGACCTTATTACATATGTAACAAAATTCCCATTATTTCGCTTAACTATCTTAAACTCACACTTCAACAATATGTTTCAGGTACAAAATGCACAGCCATTTAAAGGCACAAGAAATAACCAGAACATACATGTACCTGAAAATGGATCCAGCCATCAACAGACAGGAGGCGTTCACGGTGCTGAACTTCTATGTCTCCACCAAAAAGTAAAACTGGAAAGGGGGAAATTAAAGTAGTCTCTCTCAAGTACACCTTGGCATATCTTATCTGCATATAAACACAAACGAACAAAAGCATTTAAAAACTACAACATCGAACTGGAATGCTACTTTCATGAAGCAAGTTGTCAATTTTTTCCCCTCTGAGACATCATTACATATGCTACTTATGTTAGTAAACAGTGAAAGAATGTAGGCTATGCCCAATTATTTGCCCTATACTTTGTGTGATATCTGTTAGTCTTTAAGGAAGGGAAAAAGGCTTATGCCACTGGGAGAAATTTTCCTTTCGTGATCCTTCAGAGGTGAAATTTAAAGAGCACTGGACGAATAGGAAGACTACAATTATGTAGTTAAGATTATAAACAAAAGATAATGGTAGCCTACAGCAGACTGTACAAAGGCTATGAATATACAGCTGAATGTGCAGTGTTGAAAGGGAAATAACATTTATTGGAATTTGAAAATTTAAGTGGGTACAGTCAGAAAATTAGTTTAATCCATATATACTTAGAGATGCATGCAGTCTATATGCACGGCACTACTGTTTTTTTCAGGCAAGCCAGGATCAATATTGCTTGCCAGAAATTGTTTCCTGATCCAGTGAACGTTTTCAATGCAAAAAACCCCTATTAGATTTAATGCAACAAGGGGTTTTATACCGAAAGTCTCAAAATATACACATCAAAAATAAAGTTTCTTTTAGAATGTTTTTATAAAAGCAGTCATAATATAGATGGTTTTACTCTCTGAGCAACTGAGGGGACTATACATACATTAATAGGTCTGAAATGTATTAACACTGATCAACAGTATTTTGTTTGCATAAAATTTATCAAACAACATGTACTGAACAAGGTTTCTTTCCTTGATAATCCCATTCCCACTGACATGCCTGGGCCAACCCCCCTCCCTGAGATTTGCTCCTTTTGTCTCTTCTCTTCACCTGTGCTTTTAGGCTTGGCAAATCTTACATTTCTTAAAGTATTTTTCCCCCTTTTCTTGAAATCTATTACTTTCAGTAACTATTCCTAACTTGTTCTCAGCAGTCTGTCAATTCCCTTTCTAACTTTAGCTGTTGTCCTACATCTTGCTTTATACTGCAAGCTCCTGGGGCAGGGAATGTTGTCTGCTCTATTTGGAAAGAGCTGTGTGTACGTACTGCATTACATATCATTAGGTAGCTTAATACTGCCTTACAATAAAATGTCCATTGGTACGACAACAAACACTTGAAAAGAATTGCTGTATAATTTTTTTACACTGAGATGAAACATACATCTTCACCAAAGAGACACCACACAGATAAGCGTGTGGAAGTAGGCGGGAAAAGGTGAGCGACAAAATGCAGCTCAGTTGTGAAGTTCAGCATGTCTTGGATTTCACAATTTTTGTGAATATGTTTAAACTTAAGCTAGTTAGTTAGTATTTCTTCAGGACCGAGAGAGGGCATGCAAGGGTTTAAAAAGGCCCTGCTGAAGCATGTTTTAAGGACTTAGAGGTGAGTAGGGACAGATAGCATAGTACAGGTCAAAGTACGACTGTGTTACTTTGACTACATATTTTTGACACTTCTAACTATGTCACCAAACAGAAAAGTGATCAATTTTTTTTTTAAATAAACAGTACTATACACAATACATTAACGCTTTGTGAAAAGTTGACTGATAAAGAGTAGGGTATTTTCATTTGTAAGCTTGTCAGTTTAGTCAATATTAGATTTATTGGCCTACATTTCTAGCCACATTTGTGTGTGCCTTATTTAGGACCTGGTGCTTTTTTTAAAGCACACGGATTTCAGGGACAAGGCATTGATGGCTCTTAAGATGAACTGGAGATCCAAGTATATTTCACATTATGTTCCATTTATATAGCACTACAGGCATGTAAGGTGTTTGCAAATTGATAAGTCCTGGTCTAATGGCGTTTACACCAATGTGCAACTGCTTTCAAGATTGTCACATAATTGCCTCTAATTAATAAGATATAAATACAAGATCCTTACCTTCTCTTGGTAGAGCAGCCATCCATATGTCTGCAAATCTCTGTTTACAGAGGAGGGATGCACTTGTGCTTTACCTTGAGCAGTTTCCACCATGCATGCCAATTTCTCTGTGATATCTACAGATTTCGTATACATTATCTTCCCCAAGTTGTCATATAGCCCAGCAGTCAGCACTGCTTTAAGAAGGGCTATTTCCTGAAGAGAAAGGGATTGTGTGGTTCCATTTCCTTCCCACCTATGATGAGTTGCAGGTGCTGCAAATCCTGCTGCCCTGACCACCTTTATCAGTTCTTGTTTCACATCCTGAAATTAGTTTTGATCAAAACAGGTACATTAATAACTTAATAGTAAAATACTGATTATAAAAAGGGACACTATCAAGCCACCAGCACACTCAGACTCCTCCCCAATATTCCCAACTAACAGTGAAGAGACTCGGAGACTTATCTAGAAAAAATTAGTCATATCTGCAGAGGCCTTGGAATCCTGGCTGCTTGGATGAGTAACCGAAACAAAATCAGGATTTTAAGATTCAGACACTGAGAACGTGGGGCTGAAAGTGATGCAAGTATGTCTCTGTTCTCCCAGCTATTTAGAAGGCAAATTGACAGCAAAAAATGCACACCTTTATGTTACGCACTCTTCTCCTATTTCCTGAGGATCAGTCCTGGAAAGGACTATTGGAGCCTTAATTTTGGAGGCAAAAATGCATTTAGAAAAGTCAGGATTTGGCATCACAGAATCATAGAAATTCAGGGCTGGAACGGACCTTGAGAAGTCATCTAGTCCAGCCCCGCATGCTGAAGCAGGACCATATATACCTAGACTATCCCAGACAGGTGTTGGTCTAACCAGTTTTTAAAAACCACCAATGATGGGGATTCCACAACCTCTCTTGGTAATCTATTCTAATACCTATCATCTTCCAAGCTTGACAGTGAAATACAAGTACTTAGTAAATATAAGGAATGATACAGTCTAACCATGTGTTATTTTATTTACCCTTGTTAAGTAATATTTTACCTTACAAGTTTTATTTTGTGTAAAGTGCTGTAGTATGAACTTCGTCAGAGCAACTCTATGCAAAAGATATATATCAATGGGGCTTGCACCTCAAAAAGTGTAAAGGACAGATTTAGCCAGTCTCAATAAGAATCTAAGCTATCCACCCACTCTCAAAATTCTATTTGCCCATATTTGTTATCTTGTCTGTATACTAACATGAGTACTGTATATCACTGCTTTAAAGTTATATGCTGAATTTTCTGAGGGAAATTAACAGTCATCCTTCCTGGGCAGAATCACATGGCTTGTATCTTGATATACCTCCAGAGTTAACAGCGAGGTTCTGTTAAGAAAATTCCTTCTGCAGTAAGCCATTTCAGTGCGATACCCTCCTTCTTGACGAGCCTTTTTCCACCTAGACAAAAAATCTTGGTTTACTACAATTACAAAAGTAACACTGATGGCTATCACAAAGAGAGGAGGAATCCAAATTCAAATACATAAAAAAAAGTGATAATGGCTCTTACAAAGGATCCTCCAATGACTTAATAATAAAACACTAACTGGTATCATCCGGATCAACAATGTATGTCTACCAGAGATCAGGAGAGGACAAGCATTTCACAGCGTGTAAAATTACATGCCCATGAATAAACAACGGTGTTTCTTCTATAAACTGGCAGATGATTGTATGTTCGGACAGTTGCAGACAGAATAGCAATGTTCCTGGCTGAAAGTCATGAAGAATGTAACTTTAATGGGTAGTTGTTGGGGTTTTTTTGGGCGTTTGTTTTAAAGTGTAGCTCACTACAAAACAGCTACAGAAATACCGGAAGCATCAGGACACCACAAGCAGTATGCTTCTGCATTGCTTGCCATAAGTGGTATTAGAAGGCCAAGTGACTAACCAGCTAGGCCATTTATTAATGCTCAAGTAGCATAGTACTTATCACACATTTCTGCTATTATAAAAGGAAATTTACAAAACCATTTAGGATCATGTATTTAATAGCAATATTTAAAGGATACAACATTACTGACAGTCAATCAAAAGGTTCTATTTGCTTTAAGTTTTAATAGTTTAGAAAAGATTATTTACCCTAGATATGCACTGTAAATTGTCAGATGATCTGAGTTTGCCAGTGCCAGGGAAGATTTTGCAAGATCTGCTTCATCTTTTCTACCAATTGGTGTAGTAAAAGGGGATTTTTCTGTCATTACAGCAGCTAAAGTTGCCTGTAATCAATAGCAACATATTAAGAAGTTAAAGTATAAACATCATATAAATAAAATTTAAATTATTATTAGGCTTCAGGCTTTTACCACACTAAAAATCAATCTAGATTTCCTGTTTCAACAAGACTTATCATATTCCTTGTCTTGCTTCACACTAAGTCACAAGGATAGAGTGATTGCATTTTATATAGTATGTTACAGTGTCAGATTCACTGAAGACATTGTACTTACATAGCACCTTGAAATATTTTAAAAAGTACTTTCCTGCCATTAGTTTATCAAATCTCAACACTTGTGTGTGTGGCAGGTAAGTATTTTTATACCTTTTCATAGATAGGTAAAATGAAGGACACAGAAAATAAGTGACCTGCCCCAGATCAAACCAACTCAGTGGTACAAATGGGACTAGAACCATAGAATCTGAACTCCTAATTCCCTTTTTTAACCAAGGGATCACACTTCCTCTTACTATGTACAGTCAACTAGGATTATGTGAAAAGTGTAAAGACAGTCTATTGTATAATGATAATTTTAAGGCTGAACTGAGTCATGTAACAAGACCTGATCAGGTGTAATAGTAGAATAAAGTGCAAATCTTTGTCTCAGATCCGCACTTCATGGTAGTTCCTTGATTTAGTAGAATTTTGTAATAGTGATGTTCCTCTCACACTGTTTCTATATCAAGTACAGTGATATCAGAATGATGATACTTGAAAATTATTGAAGTACTATTTTAGTAGTGAAGAGAGGCATTTTGATAAATGGATTGCAAAATTAGCTAGATTCACTCCTAGGTCTTTGATAGGAACTACAGGCTCTTATAGTGAAATAAATATTGAATAGTTGCATCCTGAGTATTTCATTTATATAAAAGTTTCCCTAAACACAAAACCTATACACAACCATTTGTTGGTTTTTGCTATTTTTTTGGCAACTAGTGGGATTCTGTTTTACACAGGGGAATCAGATTAAGTTGTATATGGTGCAAAGGATCTAAATTGCATTTGAGCTATTGCTATATTTGCTGCGGGGGGCGGGGGGCAGTTTCCAGCACTAGTTGGATATGGTGAAAATGGGTGAAATGAGTTTGCTTTAGAAGGGAAGAATGAGTGCTACAGATTGACACTACCTTGAACTGTTTGTTTTTAAATAATTTAAAGAGGACACTAATCTGAAGTCTGTCAATTTAAAAAAATGAATTAAAAAGTAGTTTCATGTCCCACATTAGCACCTGAATGCAACAAAAATCATAAGGTGTTTAAGATTTTGAAAGTATTTTCTCTCCCCTGTTGCTCTGTGAAACAAAACAAACAGGAGAGACTGAAAATGGAGTACGCACAAGTGCTGCCAAATGTTCAAAGTAAAACAAACTGAAAAATAACTAACTAACTATCTTAAGTACTGCTTGTAACAACAGTAGGTCAAAGTTTCAGACAGATGTGACTTCAATTGTCATTGTCCCTTTAAAATCGTGAAGAAGATAGTTTATGTTAACACTGCACTTCATAGGCTCACTAATAGATAGAATTGGAAGAGTGACTAGAGCACTGAGTCTGGCCACTTTCTTTTGTGTGCATGGGGACAGGAGGTGAGGGAGAGTATTGATAAATAAAAATACCAGTCAGCTTTCTTAAAAATAAGCATAGAAACAAGAGCACTACCCAAAAATTGCATCTATGTGTTGTGTCCCTATTTCCTATATTTTATTCCAAGAGTTTTTGTAAGAAAGAAAATTTCACAGAAATTCACCCATAAAAATTCACTCTCAAGGTTTTTAGCATTGTTTTTATCATAACCATCTAGATGAAAACTGCAATACCTGTCAACTTACCACAGGATCCAAGCAACCAAATATAGCACCAAATATAAGCATTTTGCCAATTTTTACGTTGACAGGTAATGCTGCAAGGTGCTGGCCCAATGGAGTCAGTTTGGGCTCACTTAATTCACAAGCCCCAATTTTCCGTAGCAGGTTCATTGCATTGCTGATTACTTGGGGCTGTGGAGGGTCTAATGCTCTGGAGAGGAAATCCTCAGGAGAACCAAGATTGCATTTCTGTGGATTAAATGGATAGACAATTCAATTTAAACTATCTAGAAAATATTAACCAAAAGATAACAACAAAAACAGATATTTTAAAAACGATATGTTGCCTATTCAGTCATTCTGAGATCAATCATCCTCCTCTTCCCCCACCCCACTCATTCATCTTCCTCATATGTGCCAAGTCTTCCCTGATGCACGACTGCAGCAGGCCAACACAGTGACATTAGGATGGATCCACTGTAGAGGGAGGGCCAGAGTGCAGAGAAAGTGAACAAGGGATTATGCACCCATCACGCACAGCTTCAATCTGGCCTTTTATTGCAGCGCTACAGTAGTGGTGATGCATTGGCATGGCCGGTAGCCTGGAACTTCATGAATCTATTAGCCCAAATTTATATGTAGAAGGTATGCACATGCCTTGCACCCCACTTTCCTTGGTTGGGAAAGAAGGATTCCATCCCTCTGCTCA
Source organism: Caretta caretta (assembly GCF_965140235.1). Taxonomy (NCBI): domain Eukaryota; kingdom Metazoa; phylum Chordata; order Testudines; family Cheloniidae; genus Caretta; species Caretta caretta. Next base: position 35,360,731 of record NC_134210.1, read on the forward strand.
GTTCCCTTATGCACAGTCCATATACTTGGTAATATGGACAGGGACTGGGATTTGGCCTTTTAACAGGGATTTTTCTTCATAAAACATTTCCTTCAGATTGATGTTTGGAAGAAATGCAAACAACAATTCCATTCTGCAGATTAGATGGTATTATATACTAATAGATGAGTGTACACCCTCGCCCTCCCCTCAGCAACATGCTCTGAATTTTTTAAAGTGAATATATATAGTGGATTTTCCACTAACAGAGGAAACAGACATCTCCACAGACTCAAGCAACCCAAATAGTAGCACTAGAGCAGGACACACACCTTTCTGGCTGATTCTAAAGGAACAAAGGTAAGAGAAATTCAAGAAACAAGACTATACCATAATATGAAGGCATAACTCTTCTAAAGGCACACGCAGTATTTCTGGAACGGAATATTCCATGAAACTTTCAAACCTGCAACACCACAATAATAAAGACACACAGTATTACAAATTTCAGTGTAACAAGCCTTGACTTAAGGTTTCAAGTCATCTTAAATTACAATCCCCTGTTTTCATTTGCTTGTTTTTCAGATAGACATTCTTTCTGGGGGTACATGCATGGGTTTTAAAGTAAAGAGTGAGAAGACTATATTTCCCCTTTGTGAGTTAAGCATGTGCACACGTCACGGGAGGGCAGGGTGAAGGTGAAGGATAGTGATGGACAATGGGACACTATTTTGAAATAATTTCTAATTTGTTTTTGCTCATGGTTAATTCAAATAAGTGGAACTTCAAACTTTGCATGTGGCTAAACCCTCAAAATAAAGGTTATTATATATATATATATATATTTTTAACTGAAACATAGTTAAGGGCCAAATCATTTTCAATCAGATGTAATAAAAAAAAGGAGTTCTAGGTTTTTAGTTACGTTGTTGCTCTCCATACTGTGGAGCAGTATAACGTCATAGGTAGTTCCCCTGCCCTGCATCCATAGATAGCCCACTTTAAATCTATGGATTTGGAAGATAAGGAGTTAAACCTCAAGATTCCAGAGCTAGGATTTGTTTATATTGGACACTGGGGCAAATTTATGGTGATGTTTAAAACAGAATTTTACAATTTAATAATGCTTCAGTTATGATTCTTTCCCCCCCACAATTTTTTTTTTTTTTTAAACAGGAAATGAAAAATTTGAGTCACCTCTGTTAAAGAAACATTAAGGCTATAAATTCAATTTGAAAAAAAGGCCAGGAACTGCAAAAGTTAAGGATTACACAGCACAAAGTCATCTATATTACACACATCAAGTACACACTTTTATGAGAACCTGAACTTTTGTATTTCCTCACTTCAGTTTAATTTGTGACCACTACACTGCATTTTAACACAGGCTTTTGCAATTAATACTGTAACAGTTGCCTGACTTACAAAATCTTGCTCATTAAAGCTAACATACCTGTCTCTTGTGTACATTCGGAAGCAGAATCCATCCCTGACACGTCCAGCTCTCCCTTGACGCTGCAAAGCACTTGCTTTACTGACAAAGGTCTCTTCCAAAGAACTCATTTGGCTGCTTTCATGGTACCTGAAAAAGCATTTGCACAGAATGTGTAGATAAGGACTACTGTCAGATTCAAATTCTCAATTTAAAATTGATTTTTAAAAATAAAATCACTCATTGTAAAAAGTTATAAAACTTAGTTTTGAAAGCCTTATTTTGTAAGCCTTACACATGATTGATTAGGTCATTAATCAAATGTAGATGATAGAGGTGAAAGAGACCTATTGTATTAGTTCATCTAGTCCATCTTCCTGCCAATGCTGAATTGTTTAACCACACTTTTTCTAGTACTTTGTACATTTGAGGTAGACCAAAGCCAACATCTCAGTGTCAGGAAGTTATGGAAAAGGTGATCTACCTAAAATTTCATCCCATTACTTCTGGTTGTGCATTCCATCATCTCTAAATAATTCCTCTCCCTGTTCATAACTGTGACAAAGTGGGAATTTTTGTAATATTTTTATGAATCTTATGTGTGCCTCAGTTTTCCCTATTTGATACATTGTTACCAAGTGGGGGTGAAAAAGGGACTAAGTTTGCTCTTAGGACAAACTAAGATACATAGGTGGGTGTCACCTCCCTGTCTTGGTGGAATGAAGAATTCTTAAGGAACTGGTTGAAACTGTCTTAGGTAAATGAGGGGGCCAAAGACATAATGCAAGCTCCAGTGATTCACCAATTTCCCTGCCTCTCAGCAGGGGAACTTTGCTTCGTTTCCATCTCCAGAAAAAAAGATTGAGCGGGGGGATAAGTGTGAGCTCTGGCAGAAGCTTGTGAGCTCTCTCCCCTAGGAGCCGATTAAGGAGGTCAGACAGAGAAAGAGACAGAGCCTGAAAATGGAGTTTCACTACATCTTGACTGGGGCTCTGGGCTAATCAGAACAGACTATGCTTTAACCTTCATTTCTCTATGTTCAATCTGCAAATGAAATAGCCATACCTAAGAACATCCTTAAGCTGTGTTCCAGTTGACTAATAAACCCTACCATTTTGAAAAGCTGTTTGAGTGTTACTGTAATATTTGGTGAGGTGCATTAATCCCTGAAGAGTGTACAACTCTCTATCAGGAGTCTGGCTCAGTTGGACTCTCTGAACAGAACTCACGGTGAGAAGCAGGAGGATTAAAGCCCAAAGGTTCAGTCTCAAGAGGTGACAATGTTGGCCTACCCCGAAGGAAGAGTGTGACCTCTTAGGGGTCTGGCACACCAAAGGGATCCTCTCCAAGAGAGGGTTCCAAAGCTAGGAGCACAGCACTGATCACGTGGATCTGTGACAACACCACTATTTGAAAATCAGCAGACTTGTACCAAGCTGTAGGATGGTTTTGTGATTTGGACATAAGGCCATTATCATCAGACCACTCAACTTACTTTTTTGATCAAAGCCTGAATTTAAACCTAGATCTGAAGAGGTACAAACCTAGTGGAAAACCCCTATGGAATCTATTTCCAAAAATGTACACAACACAAAGACTTAGGAAGATCAACCCTTACCTGTTTTCTTTTGTTCTCCCAGTGTCAATTACAAAGACAACATCTGGTATTGTAATACCCGTCTCAGCTATATTGGTTGCCAAAACAATCTGCAAATGAAATAGCCATACCTTCAGATAAATGAATTAAGGAAATAGTCCTTCTATAAGTTTAATTCCTTTAAACTCAGATTTGGAGAGAACTTGATAAAAAGTGATCCCTACAGAAATGTCTGGGAGGACTAAAGAGATAAAGGGGATCTTTACATGTTTTTGTACTAGTTTTTCATTGTATAATTGGTTTAAACTGCTGCTTGCACTTGCAAAGGTTGCTTGACTTTCCACTGAACAATTTGTCATTAAGTCAAATAGTCTTTCACAAGCTTGTGTGTATAAAGGTGTACAAAATACTTCGAGAAAAGATTCCTAAAAAAGATTCTTTTTAGGAAGTGACAGGGATCCATTTTTTATACAACAGAAAGTTACAGTAAAACAAAAATTACTAAAAACTAAATGTTTTTCTGTTGTATATAAAAGATTTAGTATGATGACTTGACAATCTTTTGAAGTTAACTCGTATCTGGCCCTGAACACCTTGTTAATAGAGTACAATGCTCTGCTTTCAGCAAGAGAATTTCAGACAACTCACAGTTTTATAAACTGTGTATACGAATTCTCTAATAAAAAAACTTACAAAGAGTACATAAAGTAGAGGGAGCAAGAAGATGATTTATATTACAATAGTGACTTTTACATGTTTAAACATACCATACCTTTCTAACTCCAGAAGGGGGCAATGTAAATGCAGCTGCTTGATCTTGAGTTGAAAGAATAGAATGCAGAGCTATTAACCTATACCTGAAAGAAGGAGACATTATTCAACAATTAAGTTACAACTTTCAACAAATGTTTAAATAAGCCTGAGGTAATGCTGGTGGATTGGAGGAAGGAAAGAGAATATACATAAATAATAGTAAGACTTTGTATTACTATTTACATAATACTAAAAATAAATGCCAGTAAAATATGAAAGGAAAAACGTATGAATGATAATACTTGATATGGTCATTCTCCAGTTTCGTGGAGATGGGCGAAAAAAGAGTTTCTACCATTGTTATGCAATTTTATATTGACTCTAAACTATAGTGACAGTATTTTGACAGCTCTAGCAAAAAGGAAGAAAAAGTGTCAGTTTTTATTTCAGAATTAAAATATCCAGAAGCTCTTCACTGTTAAAGCAAATAAGCTCATTTGGAGGAAAAATAAGGAACTTTTGATTGCAGAAGGATCTAAATATTTACCACTTATGCTCAGATTTGAAAGAGAAATAGAAAAAAAAAAAGGGAGATGGATTGAGAAAATGTATTGTGAGCAAAAAAGTAAGTTATGGACTACAATTACAACTAACTACAATTCTCTTTTCCTGTAAAAAAAAAAAAAAAAAAAAAAAAAGCCAGTCTTAAAAACTAAGATGAGAACACTACACATTTCTCAAATGAGAATGGTTTCATTACCTGTCCCTTGTAAACCTTCGGTCAGATGAAATGAGATCATATAACTGCTGGATGTGAGCAAGCCCTGGTAAAAAGATCAATACAGCACCATCTGTGTTTCTGAACTGTGGACTTTTATCTGTGGGAATATAATATAGAAACCTGGTTAAAAAGCAAAAAAAAAAAAAAAATCCTATTCGACCTTTCCCTCTTTGAAATAGGAGATACTATTCTAGGATTCCTGAGCTGGGCCCTTTCTGGGAAGCATCATGAATAGGAATGAAATCAAATATCCTTCTAGTACCAAGCATCATTAGTAAACAATAAGAAATCCATGAAAGCGGAGTCCCAAAATCTGAGGAAAGTTATCATTGAAAGAATTTTTAAAAATCCACAAACGTTTTAGGAAGTGATAAAGTACCTAAGAAGGCAAGCAATTCCAAGATAAGGTCAAGGTTGATCTTGTAAGGATTCATGTAGAAGATTGCTTGCTGTGTACGATTGCTATACGTCTGATAGTAAGGATCCAAATCAACACCTGATCCAGACTGGAGTGGGACATATTCCTAAAAGGGAAAGAATTTGGTAACATTAACTTTATGCAAGAGGAAGGCAAGAGAGGAGAACGTAGACATTTATGCCCTTTAAGTGTTTTAACTTGTCTTGTAAGGCAAATATGTACAAAATGGACATCATATAGTCCATTTTATAATAATAAAAAAAGTTCCATTAGGTACATCTTGTCCATCCCTGCTGCTCACACTGGACCATCTCAAAGGCCTGGCAAGCGGGTACTTTTTGTTTTTGAGGCTGTTATCCTGTGCGCCAGACCCTGTGCTTTAATTTAAAAAGTAACAAGCAAGTCTCTAGCCCGTATGGCTGCAAGAGAAGCCATTAAAATGTGAACTGAATGTAAACTGAGGCAGTCATGTTTGTCTGAGCTCTGGTCTACACTAGAAAATTAGATTGGTTTAACTACGTCAGTCAGGGTGTGAAAAAGCCACACTCCGAGCGGTGTTGTTAAGCCAACTTAAGTCCCAGTGTAAACAGTGCTAGGTTGACAGAAGAATTCTTCCATCAATTTACCTACCACCTCTCGGGGAGATGGATTATCTACATCAACAGAGAACCCCTCCCATCAGTGTAGGTAGTAGCACTATAGCACCACAGCCACTGTAGCTTTTTAAGTGTAGACAAGCCCTGACTTAGGGTTTGGAAATGTGAGCTGCCCCTACCTATCTCAATAATGTGAGAATTCTTAAGTCGAATGATAATTTAAGTGCCACCAATGTCAACTATTTCATTGCTAATCAAATCATTCAGAAAGGAGAGGGACAATCATAATATATGAAGATCTTCCTACCTACTGCAGTGTCTCATTTTGGACAGTGACTGGGTGGTGCTCAGGAGAGTGCTACCACTTATTCGCCTCCCTTTCTCATACAATATACAGCCAACTAGCCAGTGGGGAGGAGTGAAGCCCAGAAGGGCATCTAAGCCCCATCAAGGGAAACTAGTTCCACAGAGACCTGCAAGACATACGAGTCACAGTTAAGGAGAGCCAACCTCGGAGTGGGGAGCAGAACAGGTGATATAATATTTTTTACATCTAGATAATCCACTGTAAGCAGTGTCTTATTTTGGCATCCCAAATGGCAGGAAGCAGCTTGGAAGAGGGACATCACTTTTCCTCTGTCCCCTCTCCTTAGTTTATCTTCATAACTAAGCAGAATTGTTCCTGAGTCTATTCAAGAGCTTACCCAGTCTTTCCTTAAATGTATCAAGAGTTGGGAATGTGCACAAGATATTGAAGGTACAATTTAACTGGGAATCAAAATTAAAAATGTAGTAACAGCAGGGCAGCCACAAATAATTGTTGATGAAGCCCCAGAACACACACAGTTGACGACTCAGTAAGTTGCTGAATATATGGTTTCATAACCATTGGAAATATCATAATTGTATATAGCTAAATTAGTATTGTATTAATTGTGATAATGATTTGATACCATTGTGCAAATGGATCAGCTGTCAAAAAGAAAAAACACAGAAAATACACTACTACTTCCACAAATTCATGGTATACCCAAACCTTGAATACTGTGCACAGTTCTGGACACCTCATCTCAAAAAGAGATATATTAGAATAGAAAAAGGTGCAGAGAAGGGTAACAAAAATCATCAGGGATATGGAACAGCTTCTGTAGAAGGAGAGATTAAAAAGGTTGGGACTATACATTTTAGAAAAGAGTTGACTGAGGAGGGATATGATAGAGGTCTATAAAATCATGACTGGTGTGGAGAAAGGTGACTAAGCAAGGGTTATTTACCCAGTCACATAATACAAGAACTGGGGATCATCCAAAGGAATTAATAGGCAGCAGGTTTAAAAGAAAGTACTTCTTCACCCTATGCAGTCAACCTGTGGAACTCGTTGCCATGGGATGTTGTGAAGGCCAAAAACATAACTGGGTTCAACAAAAAACTAGGTAAGTTCATGGAGGATAGATCCATCGATGGCTATTAGCCAAGATGGGCAGGGATACAACCCTATGCTCTGGATGTCCCTAAACTTCCAAGTGCCAAAAGCTGGGTCTGGACACTTGATAAGTTCCTCTGTTCCGTTCATGCCCCCTTAAGCATCTGGCACTGGCCACTGTTGGAAGATAGGATACTGGGCTTGATGGACCGTTGGTCTGACTCAGCATGGCCATTCTTATGTTCTTAAAGAAGACTGTCCAAACAGAAAATACTTGTTTTACCTGATGCTTTGTGATTCCTCCTCCTTTGCTAGTAACATTTATTGTTATTTCTTCCTCCTCCTCCATGAACTTCTGACAATATTCAGAGTCCTTCTCCAGAACATAACCAATTTCCTCAATAATATTTTCCACGTGGAAAACCTACAGAATTATTTTGAGAGGGGTAAATACAAAAAATAAACCTACATCCTTTCTGTCTTTCTAAAGCACACACTCTTAGGACTGAAAAGGGAATTTCCTACAATGCTAGCTAAGAAAGAAGATCCAAACTTCTACAGTAAACTATATGTTGCTCCTCAACAGCAGAAAAATGGAGTGGCACTATACGTTGAGGAGCATATAGTGCCACTCCCTTTTTCTGCTCCTTCCTTTGAAAGGGCAAAGCAATATACAGTAATATATAGCTGTTAAGTATCTATACAAGGGTAAGGAACCCTCTTCTGCACCCACCCCCAGACCCAAACAGCAGCACAGAGGTCTGTGAGGTGGGGTGGGAAAAAAAAAGTCACAAGGAGATCTTTCCCATTTCACTTATTTCCTTATTATTTATATGAAAATAGAAAGTGAATCAGACTATTACTTTAGGAGCGTATCAAAAAACCGAGCAAGTCGGTAAACCAAATTAACAAAGCAGCATAAAGGATGTGTTAGAGCTTTGTCCTTGTGTATCACAGCATTAACAATGCTGGATCACAAAAATAAATTGTGATGGACTGTGCATTTAGTCTACTGTATGTGGTATATTAGAAACCCTGTAAACAGCATTTTAGTTATTTTACCTTTTTTTTCCACAAATAAAAATGAAGACAATAACAAGTAACTGAAATTTAGTTGGTCATTTAATACTAGATGACTGGTCCACTTAATTCAGCAACACAGCTATATCAGTCAGTATTGATGTGCAACAATTTGCATAGAATACTCCATATATATATTGCTTTAACGTTAGCTGGCATCTCAAAGTTACTAAGTATTCGATAAAAAATTATAAAGGTGAAAGATAAACAGTAAGAGGAGAGACATTTTGAAATGCTCACATTTTCCTCATCATCAGAGCCTAACGCAACAGAACACAAAGAAAAATGGCAAGCCTCAGGGCCACAGAAACAGAAGGAACTTAAAATTTGATTTTCATTTAAAAAACATATGTACAACAATAAAAATGGTGTTTTAGAATTTCTGTGGATGATCTGAATTGTCAGAGGGGAAAAATGATGTAAATCCAAGTACAGAGTTCTGTTTGTAGGACCACTGAAGCTATTTTAGGATTTTTAAAGATAAAAAGGGCTAAAATGGTTTTAAATTCAGATGAAAGACTACCTTCTCTTGCTGCTGTAGCAGATACAACTGGATGACATATTACGGGAGCTTATTTGTGTGGGTAGATATAAAGAAACATTTACCTACCTCAACTGGGTAACTCCTTCCTGAAATCCTTAGAATGGGACAGTGGGTGAAATAGCTGGAAAACTTTTCACTGTCTACAGTAGCACTCATTAAAATCAAATGCAGATCTGAACGTTTATGCAAGATCTCCTTCAGAATGATTAGCAAGAAATCAGACTGGACACTTCTTTCATGAACCTTGAATTAAAAGGATGTAGAGAGTGAATTAGTCTGGAGGTATAAATAAAAATAATTCCTATGAAAGATACAATTATGCAAAAGCAAAGTAGAAGTGAGAGAATGCTAACCTCATCTACAATAACATGAGATACATTTGAAAGAAGACTGTCCTCCTGAAGTTTCCGAAGCAGAACTCCTGTTGTACAGTATAATAATCTAGTAGCTTCTCCCGTTCGGGATTCCATACGGATTTGATATCCACACAAGGAATTCTACAAAACAATTTAAAGTAAAGCATTTAAATATATAGTGGTTTAAAATACTAGATATACCACAGATACACAAAGATTAAAATGAAAATTAAACACTGGTTTCAGGCACTGCATAAACTACTAGTAAAATAGCATGGTGGATTTTTTTCAAATCCAAACAAAATTTGACACAATTATTAGTTTCTACTTGGTATAATTTAAGGGAGATTCTGGACTAGAAAGTTAAGTACATTGAGAGTTACCAATAAGGCAATTAGAATAGCATGTGTACAGCTCATATTTAAAGCTTACTATGACTAATTAATAAATCCTCACAAAGCCCACATATTGGGAAACTAAGGCAATGATCTTTTCAGTGCAACTGTATCAGTGTCACACACACGAACATGACCCCCTCTCAGCAGGGCTGGATTAACTCTCCTGTGGGCTCACGGCTATTAGATTTTGTGGGGCCCCTGTATACAAATTTTTTTCCTAATTTAAAACAAAATTATCACAGTTATGGCATCGAGGTTATTAACACTATACTAAACTTGCCTTTTAAGTAACAAAGCCATTCTGTGGTTACATTTCAGTCTTAAAACATGTAGAATATAGTTAATTCAAAAGAGCCTACTTCTTACCTCAGAACAGCTGTTATATTAGTTTCTTTCTGGGAGGGAGTTTGGGTGCAGGAGGGGGTGATGGGTGTGGGCTCTGGGTGGGAGCTTGGAGCAGGTGATTCTGACCCAGGGCAGGGGGTTGGGGTGCAGGAGGGGGTGTGAGGTGTAGGTTCCGGCCAGGAGGCACTTACCACAGGTGGCTCTCGGGCAGTGGTGCAGCAGGGCTCAGGCAGGCTGCCTGCCATACCCCCACGCTACTCCCGGAAGCAGCCAGCTGCTGCCATGTCTCTGTGCAGCCCTGGGGGGAAGGGGACAGCGTGTCTCCATGCGCTACCTGCACCTGCAAGTGCCGCCCCCACAGCTCCCATTGGTTGTGAGCTGGCCAATGGGAGCTGCAGGGATGGTGCTGGGGGTGGGGACAGTGTGCAGAGAGGAGCGGCGTGGGGCATGGCATACACGCAGCCTGCCTGAGCCCTGCTGCCCCACTGCACTTTTAGCGGCCTGGAGATCGAGATCAAATGGCAGAGGCTCCAGAATCAGTCAATCAGGGGGTTGGTAACCAATGAATCTCATAAATTATGGATTTATTTTTACAGGGATCCCCTTGGCCCAAGACCTTGGGCTGCAGCCCTTAAAGTCCCTGCATTAATCCGGCCTTGCCTCTCAGTATTACACGATTTGAGCCAAACTGAAAAATGTGGAAAAACAGTGATACTATGGATGGTATTTCCAAAACAGCCAAAACCAAGAAGTAGAAGAGGTTCAGATTAGTACCGAAGTTACTGGATGCTAATCCAGGCAAATATTTTGCATTTTGACTGTACACAATTAAAAATGTAAAAAGTACAAAAGGGGTACAGCTCCTCAAAAATCCATTGCATATTAATTACCTCACACATAAAAAAACTGCATTCCTATCATGGTATCTATTCACTTATGATAGCCATTCATTTTCTACAGCCACTGAAAGAAGTTCTACTTTGTTTTCCAGTACTTTTAAGATATAAAATTCAGAATGTAAGACCACAAACTTATTTTAACCAGAACAATAGTTTAAATGGGCCTTTCAAAAGGTCAGAAGTTTGAAGTTATAGTCCCATTAAAAAAAAAAAAACAAAAAAACCCAGAATTTAACTTGACCTTGGTAAGTATATTTTTAAAAATAGCTTAGTGGAAGAAGGATGGAGTAACTTCTGCTGTGTTATTAAAAATTCCAGGATATGAAGATAAAATCCAAAGGAAGGCTCAGGTTAACTCCAGGACAAATTAGAATATTTGAGAAAACCATTATTAGTATTCACTTGTGAAAGCTATTCCCTGCATCTCACATAATGAATGTTGGAACTTCTTGAAACATAATTTCTGTAGGAAAATTGATATTGTGTGAAGTTTTGTTTCTGATAGAAATTTCTATCTTTGAGTATTGCATTTGTTCTAAGAATAGTAATGTTTTGAATATGTGCCCCTACATTTGTTTGGGAGCGTGTTTATAGAATTCACATATGCTTATTATTAGTTAGTAGGGCTATGAATTAATAGCAGTTAACTTACACGATTAACTAAAAAAATTAAACACGATTAAAAAATTAATCGCGGTTAATTGCGGTTTTAATTGCATTGTTAAATATAATACAATTAAAAATTATTAAATATTTTGGGATGTTTTTCTACATTTTTAAATATATTGATTTCAATTACAACACAGAATGCAAAGTGTACACTGCTCACTTTATATTATTTTTATTACAAATATTTGCACTGTAAAAAACAAGGAAACAGTATTTTTCAGTTCATCTCATACAAGTAGTGTAATGCAATCTCTTTATCACGAAAGTTGAACTTACAAATGTAGATTTTTTTGTTACATAACTGCACTCAAAAACAAAACAATGCAAAACTTCAGAGCTACAAGTCCACTCAGTCCTACTTCTCGTTCAGCCAATCACTAAGACAGAAGTTTGTTTACATTTACGGGAGATAATGCTGTCCACTTCCTATTTACAGCGTCACCAGAAAGTGAGAAAAGGCGTTTGCATGGCACTTTTTTAACCAGCATTGCAAGGTATTTATGTGCCAGATATGCTAAACATTCGTATGCCCCTTCATGCTTTGGCCACCATTCTAGAGGGCATGTTTCCATGCTGATGATGCTCGTTAAAAAAAATAATGTATTAATTAAATTTGTGACTCAACTCCTTTGGGGAGAATTGTACGTCTCCGGCTCTATTTTACCCGCATTTTTCCATATACTTCATGTTATAGTAGTCTTGGATGATGACTACTATCTTTTTAAGTATACTTTCACTGCAGATTTGACAAAACGCAAAGAAGATTACCAACCTGAGATTTCTAAAGATAGCTACAGCACAATATCCAAGGTTTAAGAATTTGAAGTCCCTTCCAAAATCCGAGAGGGATGAGGTGTGGAACATGCTTTCAGAAGTCTTAAAAAGAGCAACACTCCAATGAGGAAACTATAGAACCCGAACCACCAAAAAAGAAAATCAACCTTCTGCTGGTGGCATCTGATTCAGATGATGAAACTGAACATGCGTCAGTCTGCACTGCTTTACATTATCATCGAGCAGAAACCATCATCAGCACAGACGCATGTCCTCTGGAATGGTGGCTGAAGCATGAAGGGACATATGAATCTTTATTGCATCTGGCACGTAAATATCTTGCGATGCTGGCTACAACAGTGCCATGAGAACACCTGTTCTCACTTTCATGTGACATTGTGAACAAGAAGCGAGCAGCAGTATCTCCTGAAAATGTAAACAAACTTGTTTGTCTGAGCAATAGGTTGAACAAGAAACGGACTGATTGGACTTGTAGGCTGTAAGTTTTACATTGTTTTATTTTTGACTGCAGTTATTTTTTTGTACATAATTCTACATTTGTAAGTTCAACTTCCATGATAAAGAGATTGCACTATAGTACTTATATTAAGTGAATTGAAAAATACTATATCTTTTATATTTTTTATTACAAATATTTGCACTGTAAAAAACAAAATAAGCATTGTACACTTTGTATTTTGTTATAATTGAAATCAATATATTGGAAAAACGTAGAAAATATCCAAAAATATTTAAATAAATGGTCTTCTATTATTGTTGAACAGCGTGATTAATCGCAATTAATTTTTTTCATTGCTTGACAGCCCTATTAGTAATCCAGTGTTTAACAAAAAGCAAAGGAAAATGCATTTTAAGGAAAAGGAAAGAGGTCTTTAAATAAAATCATGCTAAACATCATTATGTGGCTTCCACTATGTACAGAAAAATAAATTTCCTATAAAACCAGTTGGTCTAAGCTGTTAGCTAGAAATCAAGTAGTAGCTTACTCTTCCTCCAGGTCCAGTTTCACAGCCCATTTCTTCACAAACTCTGGTAGCCAGACTCACTGCTGAGATCCTTCGGGGTTGTGTGCAGACAATATTACATTTACTTGATCCCCCCACATTTAGCAGCAAATCCTCCAACAAGAAATGGGGCACTTGGGTACTTTTGCCACTGCCTGTTTCTCCAGCCACAACAACTACTCTATGCTTTTTAAGAGTTTCTATGATTGAATGTCTGTGTTTAAACACAGGTAACTGTTGTCTCTCCTTTAAAAGTCTCTGGTATCTGCAGGAACTTTGAAATTTTTTAAACAGGATCCTCACAGGTTCCAAATCATCTGTGCTTGTGGTTTCAAGAGAGAGTCTGTTGAAGTCCTCTTCGGAAACTAAGTTTTCCCAGGAGTCCTCAGGATCTTCTGATACTTGGGGTTTGTTTTCAGATTGCTGCTGTTGCTGCTGCTGTTTGAGTTTGTTTAATAACTTAGAAATAAAATTATCACGAGGTTTGTTAGTTTCTAACTTGCTTTCTTCTTCCTTTTTCTTTTCAGTTTCACTCCATTCTAACCAAACATCTCGATATGGGGGAGGCAGCAACTGATGGACAGACTTTAGAGAAAACAGAAAAAGTGACAATATGTATTATTCTGTAGTTTTACTGATATTTCACCTACAAATCAATTTAAAAATTCTAGAAGTTACCTTAAAAAAATCTTTAAGAAATGAAAGACTATATCACTGATCCAAATACTTAAAAACTTCCTCTCTATAGATGCAGATTTTAATCACTTATCTTCAGAGTCTGTTTGGGTACTTTCTATGACAACATTTTTATTTGAGACCTCAAATATGTTGCTAGTATTTGATTGCAGCTAAGGAATTATTAGTTTTCCCAAATCCTACATTTAGGATAAAGATATATAAAAAAATAAAAACAAGGAAAAAGTATATATGAAACTTAAGGAGTATCAGTTATTAGAACAGACCATATTAAAAAATGTACAATAGGGATGTTTAAAGGCTTTTTGCTTTTACACTGTCACAAGGATTGTACGTCAACTGATTGTTTGATTAAATGAAAATATTAAGTCTTCTATTCTCTGATGCAGAAGTATTGCTGATTTACTTATTCGACAACTATACTGCTGAATAGTAGAAAAAGATAATTTCTCACATTATCAAAAACTATTCCAAAGAACAACTTAAATACCAGAGCTCACTAATTCTTTCTAAATGAGCAAGTCCAACAAATAAAGAGGGGGAGAAAGTTGAAAGTTCATATATTTGTAACCATGTTGAGCATCTGTTTTGCTGTACCCACAGGTAGACTGGTAGAAAATGTTTTTAACTTTTTACAATATTTAACTATTACACACCATGAAATCTTGCCACACCTTACGGCCTCACATGATTATGTTTGGCACCTTCAGTAAGGACAAGTGAACGTGTAATTTATAGGGAGAATTCGAGCTTGGAAAATCTTTACTGATTCAGATTTTTAAAAGATGAATGTGGATATCATGTCAGAAAATAAAATCTTAATGTGAAAATACATTCCATCCTAAGCATCTAGTGTAGTGAAAAATCTTACCTGTCCTTTTACTAAATGATAGAGAGCCAATGTAGCAGCCAGATGCTGAGCTTGCATACTATCCTCTGTCACAATTGTAGGACACACTGCCATTACATCAACTGACTTGGTAACCCTAACCCTTCAAAGATAGAAAAAACAGTTCTATAAAATCATGTTTCAGACAGACATTTCTATTTACTAGTCAGGTGCAGCAACAATTTTTGTTTTATATGTAACATTCAAATAAGAGGAAACTGAAGGTTATCAGACAAAGAACATTATACAAGTAAAATCATTAATGGTTAAGGGTTCAACATAAAACAAAGAAAAGTGTAGTAATAGTTTTATGGAACTGATCTCTAGAGTAGATTTCAGTGACCTGTAGGGTTGTTTGTTTTTTGAAAAAGCAAAACCAAGCAGACCTTTGATAAAACTTAAAGTGACCTACTTGTGGAAACAAACATTTACAGTAACTCCTTGCTTAATGTTGTAGTTATGTTCCTGAAAAATGCTACTTTAAGCGAAACGATGTTAAGCAAACCCAATTTCCCCATAAGAATTAATGTAAATAGGAGGGGTTAGGTTCCAGGGACATTTTTTTCGCCAGACAAAAAAAATGACTACCCCCTCCACCTCCACTATAAGTTTTAAACAATTTAATACTGTACACAGCAATGATGATTGAGAAGCTTGGTTGAGGTGGTGAAGTCAGAGGGTGGAAGAGAGTGGGATATTTCCCAGGGAATGCCTTACTGCTAAATGATGAACTATCACTTGGCTGAGCCCTCAAGGGTTAACACATTGTTGTTAATGTAGCCTCACTCTGGAAGGCAGCAGGAATGGAGGGGGGGAGACAGCATGGCAGACAGAGACACAGATACACACCATGTGCATGAGAGAGAGACAAGCATTGCCCCTTTAAGTGTGCTGACACCAATCTAAGTACATTGCCTTTTTAAGTAGATCAGCAAGTTGTGACAGCAGCTGCTGCCAGCAAGCTCCCTCCATCCTTATCCTTGTCATGTCCCCACTGAGGAGATGGTCTGATGGCGTAAAGGAGCAGGGGGAGGAAGGGGGACACCCTGACATTAGAACCCCTATCCCCCCGCCCCTTGCACAGCAAGCAGGAGGCTCTTGGGAGCAGCTCTCAGGGAGAGGGCAGGAGCAGCACATGGCAGTAGGGGGGCGGGGAGGGAAGGACAGCTGAACTGCCTGGCAATTGACAGCCTGTTGGGTGGCTGCCACACAGGGAACTTAGGGAAGCGGGGAGCTGATGGGGGGCTGCCGGTCCACCCTGGTTCCAAGCCCCTAACAGCTAGTTCCAACAGGCTGCTCTTTCTGCAAGCAGTGGACAAAGCAGGCGGCTGCTGAACAACATTATAAGGGAGCATTGTGCAACTTTAAACGAGCACATTGCCTAATTGATCAGCAACGTAACAAAGTTAACTGGGACGACTGTAAGTGAGGAGTTACTGTACTTAGATGATGTGGGCATTATTGCAAAATATTGTCTGAAAGGTAACCGTATGTAGAGCTGGGTAAAATTTTTCAACCAACACTTTTTTCAGTAAAAATGCATATTCAGGGACACCGATTTTACAAATTTGTGTAAAATTCATTAAATTGCGTAAGTCAAAAAAATTCCCAAAAAAGAAAATTCTAAATATGTATGCTTAGAGTCATTCAATTAAATGTAAGTAGCTAGCATTTAGATAGTTAAATGAATCAGTAGAAAATTCAGCTTTACTAGAAGTACATACCTACATTTCCAATATCTACCCACCGGAACTTTTTCAAAAGAAGGATTTGGACTCTTGGGGAAATTTTTCCTGCACCAATCGATCAAAAACTGTTTAGGAGATTTACCAGTCCAACTTCGAGCAGTGTAGTCAAAATTCCTTATATCTCGAGGCTCCCTCTTTTTCACTGAAATGGTAAAAACAAAATTTACATTATTTTAGATGTTCACATGGACGCTCCAAATGTTAATTCTTGAATGAACCCAAAGTAATTTTCCTCTTAACCTAGGCATTTTTAGTAGAAGTAAAATTTTTTTATATTTATATTTGCATTTATATTTAGTAAGTACTGATACTAGCCACTATCAGACAGAGAATACTGGTATGGCGACATCTATACTTAATCTTACTTACAGAAAATCTGGCACACTGCTAGAATTCTTAAAAAGAATACTAGATTTGATCTTGGTGGTTCAGGACCAGTATAGAATATCACTCATTCTTGTTGCTATATTTAAACAATAGTCAAAGGTTTCAACCATTAAAGATCTTTGTTGAAGAAAATTAACGTCTAACTGGGTGACGCAGTGAAACAGCACATTGGCTTTCCATCTACAGAAAGATGTATTCAAATCATGATCTAACTCGTAAGTGACAATTAGTGGCAAAACAAAAAACAAAAAAAAAAAACTTTAAAGCTGCTATGCTACAATTAATATATTGCTTTTAAAGCCAACTGGGAAGTTAAATCAGCTCATCCTATCTTCACTGTAATCCAGGGTTTGATGTCCCAGACCATACAGAAGAATGCACAATCCAGGGGCCATTACAAATCTTTAGTTAACTGGAGTACAGTAAATGAAGTTTGTATTGTTTTGAATTTCAATCATACCCTTCTCTTCCTCTGCAGCAGCTCCAGATTTTTCAAGCAAGTTCAGGTTCAAATTAGCTTCAGGAGGCAAAGGAGATTTTTTCTTTTCATTTTGTTGTTGGTTTGAAATTTTTATAGCTGGATTAAACACAGGATGTTCTTCTAGTGCTGCCATTTCTGCAAAGAAAAAACAGTACCTGTTTCCTTTATGTGCTTATCACTGACCCTTTGAAAATGTGACAGGTTGGACAGCCAGAAATGCACCCAGTAAAATCAGTTATTTTTTGACATCTTGGGTCACACCAAAAAGAAATTCATGAAGGTCTGCAATTCATGCAATGATGTGAAACCAGTTAAAAGGTACTTAAGGTATCATCTTAAGGAGATTTTTCCTAATAGTTGATAGATTTACCAGCAAAAGTGTGACTGAACAATTAAAAATGTAAGTTTATTAAAAGGTACAGATAATTTGAATGTCCATACCATGCTGAATTCTTCTTATTTTTTCTTGTGCCACCTTCTGGCTTTGCTTGTCTTTATCTTGCTTGGAGGAACTTGCCTGTTCCTTTGCTTCCAAAAGCTTTGTAGCCAAATGCAAGTATCTTTCATTCTGTTCCAAACAAGATCATTAGTTACGTCCTAGATATTTTGCAAGTGAAATTAATTACAAACTACATAACAAAGCATATTCCCTCCCAACCCCCCCGTCCACACCAACACAATATTTATATGAAATAAATCCTTTTGCGAGAGAATGAACAATTCTAATTTCATGAATAAAAATAAAAGGCTAAGTGTGGGAATGGAAAACAACAGTTATCCCACTTGTTTAAGTCTCTCAAGGGACTGCATTTTCCTTTCTAGCACTATGCACCAAAAGTTTTGCATTCAACACAAAAACAAAAGGAAGAATGACTTAGGAAGCATTACTTCTAGAAGGGTTTTTTTAAACCCTCCTCGTTCTGCCTGCAATGCTGTCAAATCTACAAAAACTAAGACAACGATTAAATCAGTTATTCAGCCCTTGATTTTCAACAAATACACACATACAATAGAGCCAGAGTTTACAGATAAATGCCACATGAAAACTGCCATATGAAAGAAAGACTCCCTATACAAATTGCTCTCCGTCTTACAGGGTCAAACTTTTCCTCATCTTCTGATTTTTTCACAGACTCGCTTTTCTCATCATCACTCTGTTGCTCAGCGTACTGTAGAATCCATTCCTTCATACTCATCTCTTTGTCTTTCCCAGTATCTCTCTATTAGAAAGAATAGCCACAATTAAAAAGATAATTGTAAAGGAAACAAAAAAGATTTAATTGCTGTTTTGGTCAATATTTGAGAAATTCAAAACAAGTTAAAAAAATGAAGATGCTTCTTGGATCTTGCAAAACATCACACAATTTATATATATGCCTTTTTGATGGCGAGATAAATGTTTTACAACTACTATGGGGGAACAGGGAGTGAGGGGATTATGTGGGGAATCTTGATTAAGATTTAATAACTTGTGGTACTGGACTCCTAAACCACAGAGGCAAACTTATATACGCACAAATCAATAAAAATTACGTCCAGCGTATGTGTTCTTCTATAGAATACAGCAGTGGTAAATAGAATTAATGGGTTGTGGGGACTGGAGAGTAGGAGATTTAACTGTACTGGGACTTTGTATTTTTTCCAGCAAGTCAAATGTTACCACCAAAACTTCATAAACCTTTCATTTTTTGAACTTCAAGTTACATCTTTATAACCACTCCACTCTAAAGACTAGAAATCCTTCTATGTACTTTAAATTACTGAACACGTAGGATAGGATTTTTGATAATCTTCTATGTTGACATAACTCTGCTCCTACTAAAGTCAGTGGGAGTTTAACCATTGAAAACTCCTTCTCATAATTCCTCAAATTACCTTTATTTCAGGGCCATCTTCCTTCTTTTTGCTGTTTGGTAACGGAGGAGTTTCACTCCATGGCACAGGAGAACGAAATTTTGCTCTAGGTTTGTGTTGCTCTTCTTCAAACTGCTGACTGAATCCTTCAGGTAATGCATCTTTAAAATAAAATGTAATTCCAAGTAACAGAAAAAAATAACTGAAGATACTTTCAATGGCACTGGGTGCAAACTAAAAATAAGAAATAAACATCATGTAGGACTGAATCAAACCCAGGTCTTAATATTCACCTGAGCAGATATTGATTTCTGCTTATTATACCTATTTTGTAGATGCATAAATGGAGATAAAGAGATTAAATGACTTGCCCAAAGTTAGGCGAAAGTCCAAAGCACAGCTAGAAAAAGCAGCAACTCTGGAGCACCTGGTTCTAATTACTACTAATCCTACTGAAATAAACTGTTACTACTATACTGCACTCCCACACCACAGTGATTGCTATTGCTCTTGTACAATAGGGTCAAATTAAAACAAGCCACCTATAATTCACATCTTTAAAGGCAACTGTAGAATATGAGGCCCTCTTGGGGATTTTCTATCTGTATTTATGACTTAATGAATTTCCTTTGAGTCTTCTGAGGGACACTGTGGTGCTAAGATTTCTCTGCTGCAGAGTGCTGTACCTTTTAATAAACTTACATTTTTAATTGTTCAGTCACACTTTTACTGGTAAATCTATCAACTATTAGGAAAAATCTCCTTAAGAGTGCTTCTTCAATCTACAATAGGAACATACTTCCATGCTATCTGCAGTGTTGTCATAGCCTTGTTGGTTCCAGAATACGAGACACATGAGGTAATATCTTCTACTGGACCAACTTCTCTTTCACCAGCAGATGTCGGTCCAATAAAAGATACCACCTCACCCACCTTGTCTTTTTCTATACCATATTTTTATGTAAACTGTTTTTCTAGAGTATACCTAATGGTATTGCTAGTGAAAGAAAATGGAAAAAGGGAAATCCCTGCTCTTAAGAATAAGTGGTACCATACTCTGTCATAGTCACTAAAAGCAAGACAAAACTCACTCAATAGGAATCAGTTACAAACGATTCAAAAAAACTGTGGCACCTAAAGTCACTTCTCAGGCATGATGCTTACCATCAGAAAGGTTTAAACAAAGCCAGTCAAGTGCAGAGTGAAGATCACCACCATACAAAATTGTATTTTTCATAGCTTCCTCAATGTCCTCGGTCTTAAAAGAAAATCCTTGCAAAGCCATATATACATCCTACAAATAAAGATAATTAGTACGTTTTAAGAAGGACATTGATTTAAATTGTAGAAATAACGCCAATTTAGAAAAAAGTTTGTAAAATTCTGAAAAGAGAAGAAATTTGGTATTAAAAAGATGCAAACTGCAAAGGTACAGGCATCAGAAAGCATACTAAAGAATAAACAAAATTCACTATTTAAGATTATTGTTAAATCTCATTTAAAATAAAAAAAAATAATTTCACACACCTAACCAACCAGAAAGACAAGGGTGGTAAATCTCCATCAATGATCCAAAGACAGTGTTGTGATGAGCATAGCTCCAGGCCACCCCCAGCTTTTGGAAAGGGGAAAATTCTGTCCTTAGATCCTGCATGGGGACTCCAGCTTTTTGTTATTGGGTATCTGATGGGAGTGGAGCATCCCTTCCATCAACCTGCTAGATGGGAACAGGAGTTTGTGTTTCTTCACTCTCACATCAGGGCTTCTTGGTTAGCATGAGGGGGAGGAAACAACTGCTCTATTCTTTCTCCAGTCTCCTGGCTGCTATGGAGGAACTGTCTCTAGTAATCTGCCCATCCCCTCAGCCTCCATACCAGTCCTCAGCACATTTAAGCTTACTCTGGAGAAAATTGCATTCCCAAGCATGAAACTGACATTACTTGACAGTTTTATGACTCCCCATAGGGTTTGACTAGAGCCATATGCATGCTCAGGAAAACACTGCAGCTATTTAACTTTAGAAGGTTCTTTGTCACCATAAGAACTAGAACTTCTTAAAATGAAATCTTAAATACTGAAAAAAATAGGTGGTCTACAGTCATACTTGCCAAGAAGAGCTTCCCATTCACCACTGGAGTTTTCAAATCCTCTTATGTTCCACTCAAATTATTACTTATTTCACCTCACACCCAAGCATCTTCAACTATTGACTTACACTGGCAAGGACATTCAACTGGCCAATTGCATTCGATATCTGAGATTTTAAAGAGTTTTTTAACAAAATTATGTTGTATTGTAAAATGAGAAAACTTGGCTTATACCAAATACTAAAGTAAAAAGTGACAGAAAAGTAACCTATTTACGATCACTGAATAAATGTTGATCTAGATTTAAAAAAAAAAAAAAAAAAAGATTTGTACTCCACCTGTAATTTTTTGGCAGTAAGTCTTCTAGAAATCATTCCCTTGTCATCACTTTGCTTTTTGTGCTCATTGATGACTCCAATAATCCTTTTTTCCAAGTTACTTTTAATCACTACCTGTGGAGACAGATACTAGTCATTACAAATTAAATAAAATCTTACAAATATAAACTAAGATACACTACAACAACATCAGGGACAGACAAGATAGGAAGGTAGAAGACTCCTTACCCGCAAAACCCTTTATCTTTCCAATTCTCGCCTATTTTTGGAAACCTTTCTTATGTGTATTGTTGGTCAAGATACAAGCAGAAGAGTGAATGTTCTCTGTTTTTTTTATTTAATAAAGTTATGATGTTCTCTTAGCTTTCTCCACATTCAGGTTTCTTTATTAAAGAGGGGGCCTATTTTGCTTTTAGGGAAATACAATTTCTTCACATGAGTGGGAGCCAAATAAATCTTTTTGACCAGATGAAAAAACAAACAAACAAACAAACAAACCCAAAGACAAAGAACTAGGACTTAAACTGTCAGCTATCTAAACATACAGTAGCTCTTAGAGAGGTTTAACCAAGATAAATAAACAGATCTGCTTGAGCACCACTGAAACCACTAAGTGAGACCTGGGCCTCCAGCTTAAATTTAAAGTTTAAGATCCAAAACAGCAGGCAGTCAGCAACTGAATATTGCAGGTAACTACTTTGTGACTTGCTCTGTGAAATAAGCAAATGGACTCAGTTCAGTTCCTGCTTTGCACTCTTGCTAGCGGTCTCTGCAGACTCAAGGAACTGAAAGGATGTAGAAAACAAACT
Source organism: Caretta caretta (assembly GCF_965140235.1). Taxonomy (NCBI): domain Eukaryota; kingdom Metazoa; phylum Chordata; order Testudines; family Cheloniidae; genus Caretta; species Caretta caretta. The sequence goes on from NC_134210.1 coordinate 35,383,089, forward strand.
ATACTCTCACTCCAAAAAAATAGCAGAGGCAGTTTCAGCTAACAAGAACATGGCTTTCCAAAAGAAATAATGTCCTGTACCAACTAGATCACTCAAGTCATATTATATTAATTTTGTATAGAGACAAGTTGTGACACGATCTTTGACATATGACAATATTAATTTGAAAAAAAAAACCACTGTCAAAAACAAGTGACTTGATCAGGCCGCAATATTTGGCTATTTTCAACATCCTTTGAATACCTGTCATTTGTAGACTATCGACCAAATCCTGCTTGCCCTTAATCCCCATGTCAATCTTATTGAAGCTGCTTATGTAAAGGATTAGATCTTACATAGGCAACAAAATCCTGTTATGATCACAAACTTTATGTCAATAAGAGACTAAAATCCTATAAAAAACCCACCATCAAAAGAAACTGGTTTTGCACAGCTCTTTGGCATGCAATATATTTTTACAATACACTAAAGTTAAATTTCAGAGATCAAATATTTTAAAGTTCACAGAACTCAAATCAGACAAAGTTTCCTCATTATGAAAATACTAATATGTCTTGACTGTTTTCTTGAAGCTGCTCCACCCTTCACATAAAACTCAACAAAAAGTATGCCTGCAGATTTCTAGAGTCCAGTACGCTTTCTTGTTTTTTAGTCTGTAGCACATGAAAGAATTTTTTTTCCTGTTAGAATTAGGTACAGTAAATCCTCGCTTAACGTTGTAGTTATGATCCTGAAAAATGCGACTTTAAGTGAAACGATGTTAAGCGAATCAAATTTCTCCATAAGAATTAATGTTAGGTTCCAGGGACATTTTTTTCACCAGACAAAAGACACACTAAGACAGACAGACAGACAGACAGCCTCTCTCTCCCTCTCCCACACACACAGAGCAATGATGATTGTGAAGCTTGGTTGAGGTGGTAAAGTCAGAGGGTGGGATATTTCCCAAGGAATGCCTTACTGCTAACTGATGAACTAGAACAGCTGAGCCCTCAAGAGTTAACACATTGTTGTTAATGTAGCCTCACACTCTACAGCACAAATGGAGGGAGGGGAAACAGCATGGCAGACAGAGACACAGACACACACCCTGTGTGTATGTGAGAGATGAGCATTGCCCCTTAAAGTATGCCGACTCCACTCTAAGTACACTGCCTTTTTAAGGAGATCAGCAAGTTGAGACAGCCCCTGCAGCCAGTCCGCTCCCTCCATCCTGAGTTCTGTAGTGTCCCCCTCCCTGCTCTATGGAAATTGAGTAAGCAAGGGGCAGGAGCAGGGGGGAGGGGGACACCCTGACATTAGCCCCCCCCCACAGCAAGCAGGAGTCTCCCGGAGCAGCTCCAAGGCAGAGGGCAGAAGCAGCACATGGCAGCGGGGGGAGGGACAGCTGAACTGCCGGCAACTGATAGCCTTCTGGGCTGCTGCCTCACAGGGAACTTAGGGGAGCGGGAAGCTGATAGCGGGGCTGGTCCACCCTGATTCCAAGCCCCCACAAGCTAGCTGCAACTGGCTGCTCTTTCTGCAAGCAGTGGACAAAGCAGGCGGCTGCCAAACAACGTTATAAGGGAGCATTGCACAACTTTAAATGAGCATGTTCCCTAATTGATCAGCAACGAAAGTTAACTGGGATGACTAAGTGAAGCGTTACTGTACTAGGAAGAATGAAGCTGTTTTTTTCTTGAAAGACATACTCACTTTAAGGATAGATTTATCCAGATTTGCAGCAGCACTAGAATCAGGTGTGGAACCAAAACTGTAGGTTTTTGGACCTGCAAATTCCAAAGAAATATTACTTAAACGAGCAAAGCAGATTGGAATACAATTTAAACATCTAAAGCAGAAACACATGGCTTGCCTATAGTGTAGGAGAAGGCATATAACATTTTTTGATAAATAGATGGACATATCCAACCCTTAAGTAACTACTTTATTTCAGGAGTTGCTTGTGAATTAATACATTTTTCAGGTAGAGGATTTATTGCAACTGAAATTTTTAAGCATCTTGTGGCATATGGTTTGACTGGGATTCCATAGGGTTTGGTAGACACACATGAATTCTGGCAAAATTTTCTAGTATTATAATCTTCTGGATTATACTTTCTGTTCACCTCCCTTTTCCAGAGTTGACTTTACATATAGACAGGGCCATACCAAATTCATGGCATTAAAAACTCGTCACGGACCATGAAATCTGGTCTCCCCCCACCCCACCTGAAGAATCTGGTCTTTTGTGTACTTTTTAACCTATACTATACAAATATCACAGGGGAGACCAGCGTTTCTCAAATTGGGGGTCCTGACCCAAAAGGGAGTTGCAGGGGGGGTCACAGTACTGCCACCCTTACTTCTGAGCTGGGCGGCCTTCAGAGCTGGGCAGCTGAAGACTGATAGCTGTTGGCCGAGCGCCCAGCTCTGAACGCAGCGCCCTGCCAGCAGCGGCACAGAGGCGTGGCAATACCATACCATATACGGAACTAAATGTCCAATTCGTTGGCTTAGTTTTCTATCATGTTCTTCATATGTATAAAGACATACAATACTCCTATTCACAGGAAGCTCTTAAAAAAATTAACCTCCCAGTGGCTTGGAAAAAAAACCACAAGATATCGTTTATATTTTTAACTGGAAGGTGCATTAGAAGCCCTATAACTATCCAGCTCAATAGATCTGCAGATTTTACTGAATAAAATATGTTTTCACTGCTCTTTACTCCTGTGAGCCCTGGAAAGCAAGCACAGTTGGTGGCAAGTGAGGTGGATACTATTCTCTCATGTTTTATCAGAAATGTTTACTTCAGTACCAAATTCTGCCCACAGCAACACTTGTGTAATGCCGCAGAAGACAAAGGGGCTGCAGAGGTATCACTGACTGTGATGCTGACTGCAGAACGCCCATTACGGGTAATCACAGTATTGGCAATTCATATGCATCGGAAGAAGTGGTGTTTTACCCATGAAAGCTTATGCCCATATAAATCTGTTAGTCTTTAAGGTGCCACCAGACTCCTTGTTCGTTTTGTGGATACAGACTAATACGGCTACCCCCTGATACTTGGCAATTTATATGGTATGGGAGGCTCTTGCTCTTCCTAAAGCTCCAGCTCCTTTGATTATAACTCAATCTCAACTTTCATTTAACAGTGTTGAGCTCTCACGGTTGCGAGTGGAAATCTGAATCGTAAAGGTAGCTCCCATCTTCATCATTTATTTTTTATTTAAAGTATCCTGATTTTTCAGTCAATCACCTGATCTGTGTGGGTCCAGCTCATAACTTCGGAGGCCTTAGGGCTGCCCGTACTGCAACGAGGCATAAAAACAGCAGGAGCCCAGGGCAGCTCTCAGTGCCCAGCGAGTTCCCAGCAGCAGCGCCTGACTAAACCCGTCCTACCGCGTGTCCCGACTGCACCGCCGTGCCCTTGCCCGGAGGGTGACCGCGCCCGTCTCCGCGGCTGAAGGGGGGTTTAGCGCAGGGAAAGTGCGGGACGGGCAGCGCCCCAGGGGCCAGACCAGTCCCCGGCCGCTGCAGTTGCGGACCCTCCCCCTGAGCGCAGCAGCCTGTGGGGCCGGGAACAGCGCGCGGAGGGGGCAGGCGAGCGGCGCCGGCCGGCCGCGTGTGGCGGCCAGGCAGGTGGGAAGAGAGGGTCTCTCGCCGGCGCTACCTTGCTTGACGCGGGGCTCCTTGGATACCAGGGCCGGCCTCACGGCGGGTCTCTTGCCTACAGCCTCCCCGGCGGCTCCGGACTCGGCAGCGGCTTTAGCCCTGGCAGCGGCAGTGGCCGCGGACACAGCGGCGTGAACGGCCCCGGCCCCCGCGCCGCCCCCCTTGTGCTTCTTGTTCTTGCCGCCCATCGCGCCCGTACGGCAAGGCGGCCAGCCGGCCCCGCAGACACAGCGCCTGACTTTTTACATCCGGGTACCACAGAGCCTCACCCCCGCGCTAGGAGCTATATTCTGATTGGCCGGCACCCGTCCGCGCTTGCTGGAAATCCGGACTCTATGGTCTTTGCAGCCACTTCCGGCCAAAGGTCACGTCAGGATGCTGGTGGCGCCGCGATGCATTGTGGGATTGCCTGCGTCTGGGAGAGCGCGGTATTGTGGGAGAACATCTCGTCTATCTCCACCCGTGGGTAGGGCGCCTGCGGGATTTCCTCCCCGGTGCAGGCCGGCTCGTGCCGCGCGCGCCTTCCCCTTCCGGCGCAGTGCAGGGCCGGGGGAGGAGCTCTGTGGTGCGCGCGGGGCGCTGTGGGACAGGCTGGAGCGATGGCGGACGCCTTTGGAGACGATCTGTTCAGCGTGTTCGAGGACGATTCCGCCGCCGCCGCCGCCTCTGCGGCCAAGAAGGGCAAAGCGGCCGCGGCCGAGGCTGCCAGCAAGGCCGGGTGAGTGGCTAGTCGGCGCGGCCGTGGCTCTGCCCTCGGTATAACCCTCCCCTTCCCCCCATCCAGCGCCGGCTCGCACGCGCTGGGGCCGGGGTTGCGCTCGTCCCCACGGCGGGGGCCGAAGGGAGAGTCCGGCTCCCGGGATGCAGCGCTGCTTTCCCCACAGCGGTGTGGTTGGCCCCCTGGGTTGGCGGGTGCAGCCCGACCCCCCCCCCCCCGGCTCCCGCTTAGGCGGTACTGGAGAGTGTTGGCCACAGGCCGTGCTTATGTCCGTTTGGGGCAGAGGCGGCCCCTGGCCGTTGTGGGGTTAATGGGGATTTACATCCGTTTTGGATTTTGGCTCCAGCACGCTCAGTGCGGTATATGCACACGGTCTCTCCCCCAGGCAGTTTGTGATCTCCACCAAGAGCGTGGGGCTGAGGTGAGTTTGGCATTTTCCAGAAGCCATTGGGGAGATTTTTTTTATGGTTGGAAACAACATTTTCTACAAACACGGGTTCCCAAGCTATACCCCACCGTAAATAGCAGAGCCATTCTCCTTCCCCCACCCCCATTAGAGGTATTTTAAAGGCAAATCTGAAATCTAACGTTTGTTTGCATTACAGGAAACGCTCAGATGGCAAATCTCCAGCAGGCTCTACGAACATCCCAGGAAAAAAGAAAAGAGAGGCAGAGGTTGATAGCACGGATTATGCCATTTTTGGAAAGAAATCCAAGATAGAGGATGTTTCAGAAGATATTAAGTAAGACTTAGTTTGTTATCTGGTATAGGCAGAGTGTTTGCTGTGAAGGTGCTCTGAATTATATCACAAGTTAAAGGTCTAGAGTCAGGATTATTTAAATGAATGAGAAAGCTTTGGGAAGTTATTAAGTCAAACTACTCTCAGGGAAGAGCAGTTGCAATATTGGAGATCTTAAAGAGCTGTAAAGGCAGTGACTACAACAAACAAAAATGGCTGGTGCGGTTTGAATGGCTACTAATAAGTGTTGCCATTGGAATTTGGTCAACAGGTTATTGGTTGAAGCCACCTTAAAAGTGATGAACTTGTGGCTTGTGCTTTATAGAAAGGGATGGGAAAATGAGAGATGCACAAGGAGGCAGCTGCTAGTCAGCTTACTGAAACAAACCATTGTCTTTGACTGATGGTCAGTGGAAAATGGCATACTGAGGAAAGAGCTGTGGGAGTATATAGACAAGATAGTGGATGGGGTTCAGTCATGAAGAGTGCTGTAGACCTGTGATCTTGTGGTGGCTCTAGAAGTGGATAGAGGTCTTTTAAGACTGAATTTTCTTTGTGCTCGCTGGGGTAAAATTAGTCAAAGCATTCCAAACAGACTAGAATTTGTAAGTGTAATGGATTCTTGCCCACAGTGATCAAACCACTATGTTTAGTGCTGGCCTCAGAAACGTAGAGAAGGGTTTTGTTTTGTGCGGGGTGCATGCTAATTTTACTAATACATTTTATGTATAATAACATATGAGGGGTGATTCTGGCCCCTGCAGCCTGTTGCTTCAGGGAAAGAACCACCTAGCCACTTGTGCTATGGCAGAGGTTCTCAGATTTTTGTACTGGTGACCCCTTTCACACAGCAAGCCTCTGAGTGCAACCCCCCCCCATACATTAAAAACACTTTTTATATATTTAACACCATTATAAATGCTGGAGGCAAAGCGGGGTTTGGGGTGGAGGCTGACAGCTCACAACCCCCCATGTAATAACCTCATGACCCCCTGAGGGGTCCTGACCTCCAGTTTGAGAACCCCTGTGCTATGGTCTATGTACATTGTAATTTTTTTCCAGTGGACTAAGTCAGTGGAGGGTTTTGCATGCATTTTGGGGAATTTGTGAACTTTTATTCTTTGCAAAAATTAATTAAATGTTGCCGCATCACAGGGAGATAACGAGTCCTGCATTTTACAGACGGGAAACTAAGGCGGAAAGCCTGTGATTTGACCCAGAGCAAAAAGTTCATGTTGGAGCTGGGAGAATGTAGGAGTTCTCTGTTCTTAGTCTTGTGCCTTTTCTATTAGGCTACATTGCCTGTCACATTGTTGAGGTGTTCTCTCCTTGTTGTCATAAGTGGGACTGTCTGGCAACTTGGTTGCCAGTTTCAGTTCAGGCTGCTGCCTGAGAAGCAGTCTAATTTCTGAGGTACAGACACTTTCAGAAATCAAGAGGGGAGTCTTGTGAGGGGGGAATCTGAAAACAATAGTATATACACCATGCCTATACTTTGCTTTGTTCAGTTTTGAAGACTGTTTGACTTAAGAGGCTTTCAGCATATGCTGACTGCTGTGAAGGTGGCATTGATAGAATAAGGCAATTTTTATGATTTATATAATTAATTTTAAAAAATGTGTTGCAAATCCAAAAATGGTGGTTAAAGTATATTTGTTAGCAGTTTTGATACCCTGTTGTAGTTTTGGTGCCAGTTCCCTCTGTCATAATGTCATCTTTTTAAATGTTTAATTTACTGATGTAAGAATGAGATGTAATAATATGCCCTCAGTATAGTTTGATAGTGCTAGTTAACTTTTCTTTATTTAGTCTGGCAGACCTGATGCCGAAAGTAAAGGTGCAAGCCGTTGAGACTGTTGAAGGTTGTACACATGAGGTGAGCACCGTAAAAGCATTTATTTTATGGTGTGTAGAATTTTGTTTTATATGAATGTCTTGTCTTTTACCTTTTTGAGTTACAACTTTTCAGTGAAGCTCTTTAATCTTTTTACTATAATCATTACTATCTTAATTTTTGGTTTGGTGTTTTTGTACTCTCTACGTTTCTACACTGCCTTTCATCTGCGGATCTCTAAGCATTTTATGTTAACACTTACGGAATACTCATGTTTTTGATTTTCTGTAAAAGATAGACCAAATGGCCTTATAAAGGGCTTAAAATTCAAAATTAGGCTGTATCTTTTGGACTTGCATTCTGATATCACCAATTAAGCTTCTCAACACCCATTTCAGTGATACAGAGCTTACTCAACTCACTTCTGCTGTTAAACTTGTAAGAAAGCAGCTGACCATAGAAACCCGTAAGTCTCTATAGCCTATTATATATATGGTAGGCTACCATTCATTTCCTGTGTCTGGAAAGTGCTTCACAGATTATAGTTGTTGCTGTAATGATAATTGAACCTATTAATGAAATAAGAAAAGGAGTACTTCTGGCATCTTAGAGATTAACAAATTTATTTGAGCATAAGCTTTCGTGAGCTACAGCTCACTTCATCGGATGTGTGCAGTGGAAAATACAGACTAACACGGCTGCTACTCTGAAACCTATCAATGAAATGCAGCTACGCTTGT